>NW_027181770.1:8888823-10125146 GCF_029961685.1 Aristolochia californica | reverse complement strand
CAAATGTTGTCTACCTTATTTTGTAATTTCTGAATTAGGCCATAAATTTATTATGGCCCCCTTAGTGCCCCTGGTTGAAAATTTATATTCTAGGAAAAACTAGAAATGTTTTTTCTAGGATACATATTTCCAAAAAAACCTTTAAATAAAATCCTATTACTATTAGTGACTTACTAGAAAATTACAAGAAATATTTTAAAATTTTCTTAGGAAAGTTAAATGGACCTCCTATTGCCTCTTCCAGGGAAATAAATAAAAATTAATAATCAATCAAATATATTACTATTCTTATTGATAAATTTTTAATCAAATAAAATATCAAACACAAAATTGCTATGAAAATTGCCTCATACTAAAAGTATTACAGTATCAACTGTCAAATACTTATTCAAAAAATTTCTATACGGTTTCTAGCCCATCTTGGCAGGAAAATCTTACTTAAAAAATAATATGATTTTTTTAGTAAGAATTTCCAATTAGGAAAATGTTTCCAAAAAATATAAGGCACTAATAGACCCTAGAACTGTATTTCTACTAAAAATGTCTTTTTGACATTTCTTGAAAAAACCACTAATAGGCCCTAGAAACGTATTTCTACTGAATAGTCTTTTCAATTTCTTCAAGAGCTATGAGGAAGGGATAGCTGGAACGTGCAAAATCGTACGAGTGAAAGTTGAAAGTGTGAAATCGCACATTCTCTTCGTGCAAGGGGAAAAATTATTTCCCCATAGTTGACGCCAAGGGAAGGGGTCTAGCAGGGCCAGAGAGGATCTGTCGTCGGGGCTGATGGCTGAGGCGGCGGCAATGGAAGCAGTACAGTGAAGACGGAAGCAGCATCGAAGGTAGACAAGGGGAGGAAGAAATGGAAGGAAGAAATCGAACCGAGCAGCGGCAAAGGCGGCCGGTGAGTAGCTGTCAACGGTGAAAGATGCGGCCACAACAACGGATGGGAGGGGCTAGGCGATGACGAGGGGAGGAAGAATTTTTCCCCCCTCGGTCTCACTCCCGCTCCTGACTCCTGAGCCAGTTAACGGGCAGGCTCGCGAGCTTTTGAACTGAACCATGGTTTGGTTGAGCTTGGCTCGTTAACTCAAATGAGGCATATTTGGATCTCGAACTCGGTTTGAGATCCAGATAAATGGAATATAACCGAGCCGAGCTCGAGCTGCTCGCAAACTGGCTCGGTTCGATACCACCCCTACACATGGTCATATCATTACAAGCATTTTCTTTTAATACCAAGTGTAGTTCTTCTTTGAAAAACTTCTAATATTGCCAACAATAAAAAGTTCTCAATTGCATCTATTTTAAATCTTAGGTAGAGTTACTGAAATTACTGGTAGATTATCATATTTGCCTACCTAGAGGCATATTTATAATTTTAATAGAAAGCATGTCACCTACTTGCAAAAGTTTTTGACCTTAAGTCCCAACGTGTTTGGGCAAGTGTTGTGATTAAGTCTCTTGAAACTCTTTGTTGTAGATGTTGTTTAACTAATCATAGTGAATTTTTAATTTTAGAACAAAGTCTGCCCGTGCGAGTGGAGTAGCAGTATCAAAAATTAATTACAAGCCATAAAAAAATTCTTGGTGCAGTTAGTAGTTGCTTGCTTAACTTTGTATTTGGACACCTTGAATGAAATTAAGTTTAAGTTGGTCATGTTAAACTCAAGTCAATCAATTTAGATTGTCAACAGACCCGATTAATGTTAATATTATATTTTTAAAAATTAAACTAAATCCAAAAAAATATAGATCAGGGTTTCTCTCTCCCAATGTGCTAACACGTGTGAGGGAGGAGAAGTGAGAAGTGGGCTGTTTTTCCCCACCCAATGCCCAAAGTGATGAGACTTGGTTGACAATGATTGCATGCCATCCCTAATTCTTCCATGGTTGTATTCAAGTTCTAGGAAGGTGCCCCTTTTGACTAGGCCAAGTCTACTGGTTCCCCACTTCAACTAGTAAACTTGAACTACTCTGCTAGGTAGTGCTCTATATCCCACTCCCACCATGTTATTGATCGATGATCTATCAAAGCTAGGTGGTTCCAGTCCACCTGGGTTAGGTTCCGTCCACCCCTGGTCCACCTCGGTTAGGTACTGGTTTTCTGCACTTAACAGACCGGTCTTTTGGATTGTATTGGCTAGGCGTTTGACACGATCAACAACCTAAGGAAGGAAAGTGTCTGAAACAATTCCATCTCTGGCCATTGACAACCAAAATCACAACAAGAGTTTGAATCAAACCAAACTCTTGACAAATACAGCTTTGATAGCAAATCAAAGCAAAAATCTCTCTTAGCAACCCATCAATCCTAAAGAAGGCATCACCTAAATTCAAGAAACAATAAATATGACAAGGCTTAGAGACATTGAGACTCAGTATATAAATATGTACCTTATCCTCAAGCAGATAATTAACCAACCAAAATTGAATTCAAATTCCAGATTTCCCTATCAATCATCTCTTCTTAATATGGTATGTAGAGCTGATGGAACTCCACCTTTTTCTTGTGGCATGCCTCTCCTCTACATTCTCCTCTCTTTTGCTAAAACTTTCTCCTACACTGATGTGATCTCTTCCGCAACTCTTCTCTATCTCACATACCATGGCTCTTGTTCCCTCCTCTTCGGTCTCACTCACCTCAATAACAGCTCTCTATCTTTGCTAAGCTTTCGTACTCTACTATGTCCTATGGAGGGATCAATGGGAATCAGTCTTGCAATCTCAAAATCTCTATACGCACATGGATGGTTCTAAAAAACCACCTCTCCACTTGTTATCCTTTGAACTCTCAATTCCTAAATCCTAATTTTTCACACATGTGAGAGAAGTGATGCTCTTCTCATTAGTTGGCTGAAAGCTACCATGCAACAAGATGCTCTTCCACATGCAGTTGGCCTCAAAATAAAGCATGATGTCTGGAACAAGTGCACCTTCGCCTATGCTCACCCCTGGTACATGAGCTTCATCTACAACAACAACTTCATATGCGACTCCTTATCAGCCATACCAGTGCCTTTGGCTTTCTAGGAGTGCATTGGTTTAAGTCTAGAGTATGATTCATTTGTTAATGCAGTTTTAGTGAAACCGCCTGACGAATTTATCGACATGTTAGTCATAACATGCGGCCCTCACATCTCTCTAACTTGAACACAAAGATGACACTCGGCATCCAGATATTAGCACTACCTCTTACAAGACTCACACTCCAATGACCTCTCTCTCTCTCTCTCTCTCTCTCTCTCTCTCTCTCCATATGATGGTTCTCATAAGGTTATGGTGGGTAATGGTAGTTTATTGCCTATACAATCTGGTGGACTGGTACATTTATTTACCACTAATAACTCCTTCACTCTTCCTCGAACTCTTTATGTTCCTACTATAATGATTTCAGTTCATAAGTTTACTAAAGATAATAATTGCTCCATTGATTTTTTTCTGATTACTTTGATATTAAGTCTTTGTAGAATGACACTTTAATGGCTCAAGGGACTATATATAAAGGGTTGTATGCCTTTCAGAACAAGGAGCATGCTTTATTTTCCTCTACATTTTCTCTTGCTAAATTTGGTATAATCAATTAAGGCATCTCTCTAAGAGATCTCTTTCTAGTTTAGTCAATAAGAAGTTGTTACTAAAATTATCTTGTAAGAGGTAGTGCCATAAAATGGCTAAAAGCCATAAAATACTTTTATTTCTTGTACTAGTCATGCTAGATTTTTCTTAGATACTATTCATAAGGACATTGTTAGGAATTAGACGCCCTAATTTCAAACTAACAAGAGCAATAATAATAAATGTGGAAGAAAGAAAAAGCAAGTACTAGAAAAAACAAGATTTATACAAGTGTATGAGAATTTTACATGTCATTTTTCTCTAGCCTCTCTCAGCCACAACTAATGATGTTCCTTGGATTGATGGTAAAACCCTAATAGTGATGGCTCAAGTATAAAGGGAAAACTAGGGCAATCATTATACAAGAGTAAAATTCCCAAACTGCCCTTAATAAAACAGCATGGGGCATTAATTAGACTCCACAACTTCACAATCTCCCACTTGGAGATTAAACCATCATCAACATCTCCTCTATAGCGGCAACAACTTCTCAATTCTTAGAGCGAAGTCCAACTAAAGTTTCACACAACTTCAGTTTCTCACTCGTAACAGTCTTTGTCAAAATATCAGTCAGCTTCTGAATTCCTTGAATCTTCTCAAGTGCTAAGACTCCATCCTTCAAACCCGATCTGATGAAGTGATAATGCACTTGTATGTGCTTTGTTTTGGCATGATCAACAATATTCTTTGCTAAATGAATAACACTCTAACATTCACAATACAACACACTCTTTCCATGTTTGAGACCTAATTCTTCCCAGAAAGACTACATCCATACCATCTCTTTGCTTGCTTTGGTCACGACAACATGTTCTGCCTCATTAGTGCTAAGATCAACTATCTTGTGTAACTTAGAGATCCAACTAATTGTTATACCATCCAATGTGTATACATATCCAGTGGAACTCTTCTTTCCACCAATGTCTCCAGCCATGTCAGCATCTACATAAACCTGTAATCCCAAATCTGACTTTCTCAAACATAAGGCTGAGTTTGCAGTACCTCTCAAATACCTGAGAATCTACTTCACTGCTTCCCAATATTGTTTACCCGGATTACTCATATATCTGCGCACAACTCCCATTGCAGGAGTTATGTCTGGTCTTGTGCACACCATGGCATACATGAGACTACCAGTAGTAAAAGCTTCAGGCACATTGGCCATGTAGGCTCGCTCCTGCTCAATAGAAGGTGATTGCTCGTTAGATAAGCTAAAGTAACTTGCCAAATGAATATTCATTGGTTTTGCATCATTCATGTTGAATCTGCTCAACACCTTCTTCACATATTCTACTTGTGACAGTTTCAAGACATCAACGTCCCTAGTAATCCTCATCCTAATGATTTGTTTTGCAGCACCCAAATCCTTCATTGCAATTCTTGGACAAATCCCTTTTCAATTTATCTATTTTCTGTTTGCAAGTTGTAGAATGATGTAGGACTCATCAAACGTCTTCACATTACAACAATGATTTGCCTGACACCTCAAGAAACTATTACTACTCATAAAGGTGTCAAACTTTTTATACCATTGTCTTGGTGCCTTTTTAAGACCATGCAAGCTCTTTTGAAGTTTGCAGACTATTTTCTCCTTTCCTTGTGCTTTGATACCCTGTGGCTGCATCATGTAAATTTCTTCCTCCAAATCACCAAGAAAAAAGGCTATCTTTACATCCAACTGCTCTAAATGTAAGTCTTCATTTGCCACTAGTCCAAACAATGTTCTAATAGTAGTCAACTTCACTACTTGAGAGAAAATCTCAATGTAGTCAATGCCTTTTTTTTGTTTAAAGCATTTTACCACCAGTCTTGCCTTGTACCACTTGCTGCCATCATGTTTGTCTTTTATTCAGTACTTGGTCAACAGCCATGTCTAATTGCACAACAGTGAGTGCATCTCATCCCTCATGGCCAACTCCCACTTAGTTGATTCATCAACTTGCACGACTTCCTCATAACTCTTTGGTTCACCTTAGTCAACAAAATATAATTCACCGTAGAGGAGTACCTCTTTGGTGGTCTACTAGTTCTAGCAGATCTTCTGAATTCAATCACATGAATGTTCTGATTATTTCTAGGGGTATGTTTTCTTGGTCTTCCTGAGCAATATTCTCCATCTCAATAACTGGAAGATCTCTCAATTGAATCACTTCAGACTTCTTGACTTCATCACTTGTGCTCTCAGACTATGTTCTCAACCTGTCTTTATGCTGGACACATTTATTGAAGACCACGTCCTTACTCCTGCTAACCTTACGACTTCGGTCATTCTAGAAGTGATAACCAAAATCGATACCACCATAGCCAATAAAAAAATATATCTTAGATTTAGCATCAAGTTTACTTCTAATTGCAGAATCAATGTGAATATAAGAAACAAAACCAAAAAATTTCAAGAAAGAAAGGTTTACCTCTTTGCTGCTCTAGACCTCTTCAGGTATTTTGCAATCCAATGGTGTTGAGGGACCTTTGTTAATCAAATAGGAAATGGTGCTAATAGCCTCAAACCAGAACATATTTGGCAATCCTGTATGTAATCTCATGCTCCTAGCACGCTCGTTCAAAGTTCTACTCATCCTCTCAGCCACACCATTATGTTGAGGTTTTCCAGGAATGATCTTCTTTATCTTGATTCCACTATCAACACAATACCGCTTGAAATCATCATCTATGTATTCTCCCCTATTATCTGACTGCAAACACTTCACCTTCAAATATGTCTCATTCTCAACCATTGCTCTCCATCTTTTGAATGTATCAAAGACATCAGATTTCCTTTTAAGGAAATAAACCTATACCTTTCTGCTTACATCATCAATAAATGTCAAATAGTTTTAAGAACCACCAAGGGAAGTAACAGTTGAAGGCTCCCATGCTTCAGTGTGAACCAACTCCAATTTTGTTGTCTTTTGCTCCTTTCCTGCCTTAGAAAAGCAAACCCTTTTCTGCTTGTAAAAAATACAGCCTTCACACAAAACTTTTTTTTACAATTTTGAACCCTAGAGGCTTCCTTTTTGACTGAAGCACTTTCATCCCTTCTCACTCATGTGATTAAGCCTATAATGCCACAATTAGAAGCAGTAACAGCATCAACAACTGTAACCATGTCTCTGCAACTGGAAGTGATGTAAAGAGTTCTAGTTTTAACTCCTCGTGCACCAACCATGGCTCCCTTAGTGACTTTCCAGGCAGCACCATTAAAAGTCACATTATGACCTTCATCATCAAGATGCCCTACTGAGATTATATTACGAATAAGTTTTAGTACATGTCTCACCTTGTGAATTTTCCACATTGGCCCATTTGACATCCTCAAACTGACATTACCAATACCGACAATATCCAAAGATTCTCCATCAGCAAGATACACCTTCTCGTGATCTCCAACAATATAGTTCTCCATGATCTTGTGGTGTGCGGTGGTGTGAAAAGAAGCTATTGAATCTAACACTCAAGAGTCAATAGGGCTATCAACTAACAAGAGTAAAACATCTTTTACCTCTTCAATCATCGAATTTGCAGCATTGCTTTTCTTTTCATCCTTCTTCAGTGCTCTGCAGTTTTTATTTATGTGACCAGACTTGCCACAATTCTAGCATTCTATGTTCCTTCCGAATTTGGACTTGCTTCTACCAATTTTTGACTTTCCTCTTCCCTTGCCCTTGTTGAAATTCCTCTCGAAGTTCATGCCCCTAGTATCGACACTTAGGGTAGAATTAAAAGTTGATGATTCTCTGGAGTCCTTTCTACGAACTTTCTTCACAAGATTGGTATCCCAAACTTTCTATGAACTTCCCTTTGCCTACGGAATTGCTGACCGGAACCCTCATAGGCTCCCAACAATTTGGCAAAGACGCCAAAAGAATTAATGCACGAACCTCATCATCAAATTTAATTTTAATGGAGGTCAACTGATTGACAATCATGCTAAACTCATTCAAATGTGATGCCAATGATGTATTTTCTGTCATATTTAAATTGAAGAGTTTTTTCATGAGATGTACATTATTATTTGCGGAAGGCTTCTCATACATGTTAGACGTAATCTTCATCATCCCCACTGTGGTTTTCTCCGATGCCATGTTGTGAGCAACTTTCTTCGATAGTGTTAATCGTACTACTCCCAACACCTGTCTATCGAGGAGATTCCACTCATCATCTTTCATACTTTCTGGTTTCATATCCAGAAGTGATGCGTGCAAATTTTTTTTGTACAAATAATATTCGATTTGCATCCTATAGAACGCAAAATCCATACCATCAAACTTGTTGATTCAAGTGTCGATCCTTCTCTGCCAGCCATTGCTCTCAATCACAAACCAAAGCTTTGATACCACTTGTTAGGAATTAGACGCCCTAATTCCAAACTAACAAGAACAATAATAATTAACGTAGAAGAAAAAAAAGCAAGCACAAGAACAAACAATATTTATAAAGGTTCACCTCAAGGTGAGACTATGTCTTGTCTTCCGCCATTGCAATAATCCACTATGAAGATGAAATAGTTTACAAAAGAAATCGTACATACTTACATGTGGTTTTTCTCTATCCTCTCTTGGCTGCGACTAATGATACTCCTTGGATTGATGATAAAACCCTAATAGTGACGACCCAAATATAAAGAGGAAACTAGGGCAACCACAACACAAGAGTAAAATTACTAAACTACCCTTAATGAAACAGCGTAGGGGGTTGATTAGGCTTCACAACTTAACCGGCATGTGGAGCCCTGCCCTTACAATTTCTTTAGAAGGTTTCCATTATTATTTTTATCTTTATTGATGAATTTTCACAAGATGCATGGCTTTATACTTTGAAATTAAACTTTGATATATTATTTGCATTTTCTAAGATTTAAGTCCATGGTAGAGCTCCAATTTGGTTGCAATTTTCTTAATCAATCACATTCTTACTGAAGTATTGCAAGGTGACTATCCTTACTTTGTTCTTTTTCAAATCAATATCTCTTACACTCAATTACAAATTTTTGGAGGCTTATGTTTATCGTTTGTATGCGTTTAAGCCCAAAATAAGTTACATCCCCGATCATTACCTAGAGTTTTCAATGGCTATAGTTATGAATATAAAGGCTATTGGTGCTTTCATCCTCATAGTGGGTGTATGTATATTTCTTGACATGCCATGTTTGATGAAATACAACTGTCCTTTACCACTCCTTTCAAGTTTTCATTTTCTTCCCTCGGGTCAACTTACTGATTTATTTTTGAAAAATTCTTCAAATCTCCCCATCCTTTCCTACTCCTACTCTTATTTCACAACCAAACCAGCCTATTTTGGATGACATTGTTGTTGAACACCCTGTTGATCTGCCCATCTTATCTCCCTCAATAAACTCCCCTAGTCCTCCTTAAAACTCCAATGCCCCCTCGCTATCCATGACCTCTCCTTGGCCCCCTCATCCCAATCTGCTCTTCCTTCTCATTATGTCACACTTGGACAAAATGATAAACTTGAGGTTGTGCTTCTGATTTCTCCTCCACTTGAACATTTGTTTTTACTTGTTTATGTTGATGATATTATTCATACTAAACATAAGTCTACTCTCATCTTTAATTTTCAATAATCACTTTTCCCTAAGTTCTATGTTAAAAACCTTTGCTCGTCAAGCATGCTTTTTTTTTTAGCTCCATTTTACTCTCCTTTAGTTTTCAACCAAGTTAAGTCAATCCCTTTGTCTTTCATTTTTCTCTTCCAAAGAACACTTACTTTTACTCGTTTATGTTAATGATATTATTCTTACTAAAAATAACTCTTCCCTCATCTCTAATTTTCAATAAACACTTCTCTGAGTTTTTCATTAAAAACTTTGGATGTCTTAAATTCTTGCTTTGCATAAAAGTAATCTATGGCTCCAACAGTTTGTTATTTTCTCGACATAAATATCTTTTAGACGTCTTATCTCAAGCAGGTCTAGAAATCTTGTACTCCTATTTAGTCCTACTAAATGTTAAGACAAACATCTCCAGCCCTCCCTTGTCAAATCCTACACTTGATTGAAGTCTTATTGGAGCTCTGCAATATCTCAGTCTCACTAGACCAGGTATAACTTATTCAGTCAACCTCTTTTTCCAATTTATGCAAAATGCTATTGAGTTTCTTTTTGCCTTAGTCAAAAGAATCTTACGATATCTTAAAGTCATTCAATCCTATGTTCTTATCGTAAACAAATCTAATAACCTTAACCTTGTTGCTTTCTCTGTTGTTGATTGAGATGGTTGTCCCACAACTCGACGTTCAACAACTACTAGTTTTTCTATCTCCCATAGGGCCTACAGTTGTCTCTTGGTCTTGAAAGAAACAATCCACAATTTCTCGTTCTAACACTAAAGTTGAGTATTATGCTATGGCAACTACATGTGCTAAACTCACATAGCTTCAAGCACTACTCAAATCATTAAAAACTATCCTTGTCTTCTCCTCCTGTTTTGTTTTGTGATTATATTAGTCCTACTTAAATGCTAATCTTATGCTTCATTCTTGCAGTAAATATATTGACTTAGATTATCAAAAATTTTTTGGAAAAAAAGTTACTGCATGGGCTCTCACAGGAGACGTTAACTATAAATTATCATTTATAGAATTTAAATTCCTGATTTTGACTTATTTTTTGTTTAAGCATTTTTGAGAAGCCATCACACAATAATATAACGACGTTAACTAGTGCAAAACTTCGCCAATTCTTGGACAATTGAGGGATGAGAGCAGTGCACATGTTCGCTTGACTAGGAGAGTCCGAAAACAAACCATTCACCACGTTACATGGGTTATCCCATGTGTCTTTATTCCAATCCAACATGACTCCTTAGAACACAACTTCTGTTCTGTGTTGCTTTTAATTCCGCCAAAAGAAACTTGTACAGTCTCCATTTTCTTAATCCATTTACAGGAATTATGATTCCAAATTGGTATATCTAGCCACCCATCGTGGATAAACAATTCCAAGTATATCTTAGTCCAGCACGTTAATTTGTTTGGAATAAGACCTAACGATCGACCATTCTCAATTCCGTCCAACGAGAATTCTAGCTCAAACTCTGGTTCGGGCTGCTGCTGCTTAATCATGGAAAGTCAACGCAGAGGCTATAAATATGAAACAGATTTCTGCTGCTTTCATCGACAAGTCATCTCTTCCAATTAGTAGTGTCTTTTTCTCTGTCTGAGATGGCGAAGCTCAGATATTTTCTCATCTTCTTGTTCTTCATCTTCTTCTTCCCCTTAGCTGTTTATGGGGATTACAACGTTGTCCAGTTTGGAGCAAGAGGCGACGGTAAGACCGACTCGGGTAGGGCATTCCTTAATGCATGGCAAGCAGCTTGCTCGTCGGTCAGGCCGGCGACGGTTTACGTGCCACGAGGATCATATTTGATCAAGCGGATCATCTTCGAAGGTCCCTGCAGAAATAGCAGAATGTCCATGAAAATGGACGGTATACTGGTCGCATCCACCAACTATGCAGCATATGGTAGCGGAAACTGGGTCCTGTTCCACAAGGTCAAGGGGCTTATCATCGACGGCGGAACACTAGATGGCCGAGGGAAAGGTCTGTGGGCTTGCAAGACTGCCGGCAGGAACTGCCCTCAAGGAGCTCGGGTTGGTACCCGAACATCTCTTAGTCTCTGCAAAGTGTTGTTTTTAGTGGGTGGGGTCCAGCCCATGAGTGGGCCCCACCACTAATCTCTTTCATGTGAAAGAGATAAAGTATAAGAAAGAAAAAGGGGGTTTTTGGCCGAGCGATAGAAACAGAGAGCGAAGAAAAAAACAAAGGGGAACCAGTGCGAGAGAGAAACAGTGCGCGAGAGAAAAGAAAGGGTTTTTCGCCGTGAGCGAAAAACAGTGCCGTGAGCGAGAAACAGTGCCGTCAGCGAGAAGAGAAAGGGGCTCGACCGAGAGGAGAAAGAGAAGAGAAAGAAGAAGAGAGGAGAAAAGAAAGAAAGTTTTTCCGAAGCTTCTCCAAAGTCGTTTTTCTTTCATCCTTATTTTGGTGAAATCTCCATATCCGGTGATCTCTAACCTCTATTTATTTGGTTATCTCTAAATTAGTGTGAATGAGTTTGAATTAGAAACTTGTTTTCTCTCATGATATTTGTAAACCTCAAGTTTGGGCAAACTTGAGAGAAATTGATATTGTAAGCCCATATTTAATAGTGGAAGATTATTCAGATTTGCCCCATGGTTTTTTCCCTTCACACTGAAGGGTTTTTCCACGTAAATCTTGTGTTGTGGTTGTATGATTGAGCTTGGTTGATAGAGCTTCCATTAAGAGCATTTGGTAGTTTGAGAATTTGCTTTGTGGTGCTTCCCATAACAAGTAGTATCAGAGCTTTTGGTTATTTGGGGTTTTTTTATCCAATGGAGAGTTCAAATGCAGCTAATAGAATGGTTGGTTTGAATGGAGAAAATTGGATAATATGGAAAGCAAAGATGGAAGACTATTTGTATTGCAAAGACTTGTATGCACCCATTGAAGGGGAAAAACCTGAAAATATTTCAGATGAAGAATGGAAGAAACTTGATAGAAAAGCAGTTGGACATATCCGACAGTGGGTGGGTGGATGATAGTATTTTTCACCATGTCTCAAGTGAAACTTTAGCCAAATCATTATGGAAAAAATTAGAGGATTTATATGAGAGAAAGACAACTAGAAATTAAGCTTTCCTCATAAGGAAGCTTGTGAATTTGAAGAACAATGACAATAGTTCCATTGCACAGCATCTCAATGAGATAAAGAGCATTGTAAATCAATTGACAGCCATGAAGATGGTTCTTGATGATGAGCTCCAAGCCCTTCTATTATTGTGTTCTCTACCAGATAGTTGGGAAACCTTAGTGGTGTCTTTGAGCAACTCCGCTCCGGATGGAATTGTGAGTATGAGTCTTGTCACTAGCAGCTTGTTGAATGAAGAGACAAGAAGAAAATCACTAGGTTATTCCCACTCTCAAGCATTGGTGTTTGAAAAGAAAGGTAGAAGTAAAAGTAGAAAACCTCAAGAGAGAGGAAAATCTAGAGGAAAGTCAAAGTCAATAAGGGATTTTGAGTGCTACTATTGCCATAAGAAGGGACATATCAAGAGTGAGTGTCGGTTTCTCAAGAAAGCAAAAAAGGAAGGAAAATATAGTGCCAAAGAAGAAGAGAATGAAAAAGATGAAAACACAATAGTGTTGGATAATGAAGTTGCCATTATGACTTGTGATGTAGATTCTCTTTTAGCAAGTGATTTTGAAACAAGTTGGATTGTTGATAGTGGTGCTTCCTTCCATGCTACTCCTCATGCAGAGTATTTTTCTATGTTTCAGTCAGGTGATTATGGAACAGTGAAAATGGGAAACACAGGTTTTTCGAAAGTTAAAGGAAAGGGGGACATAGTCATCAAAACTAACCTCGGGTGCAAGATGATTCTTCGAGATGTAAGGTATGTCCCAGATCTTCGCTTTAACATAATCTCTGCAGGCATATTAGATGAAGAGGGATTTGAGAGTCGTTTTGTTAATGGCAAGTGGAAGCTTTGCAAGGGATCACTTATACTAGCAAAAGGAATCAAGTCATGTACTCTTTACAAAACTGAAGTAGAAGTCATTAATGAAGGCTTGACTACAACCCTAGAAGCAAACTCATCAAATTTATGGCATAAGAGACTTGGACATATGAGTGAGAAAGGGTTAGAGATTCTAGCAAAGAAGGACCTTTTACCTAAAGGTATGAAAATTTCTCCTTGTGATGATTGTTTATTTGGTAAACAACATAGACTTACCTTTGCTAGAAATGCTCACAAGAAAGATAAAAAGATTCTTGATCTTGTCTATTCTGATGTATGCTCCATGGATGTTAAGTCTCTTGGTGGTGCAGAGTATTTTGTTACTTTTATAGATGATGCTTCCAGGAAGGTTTGGGTCTACACTATGAAATTCAAATGGGAAGTTTTTGATATATTTCAAAGGTTTCATGCCATGGTTGAAAGGGAGACAGGTAAACAACTTAAATGCTTACGTAGTGATAATGGAGGTGAATATACTTCTAGAGCATTTAAAGATTATTGTTCAAAACATGGAATTAGGCATGAGTTGACAGTTCCAATGACCCCTCAACACAATGGTGTAGCTGAAAGGATGAATCACACCATTGTGGAAAGAGTAAGGTGTATGCTTTCTACAGCTAAATTACCTAAATCCTATTGGGGGGAAGCTGTGAGGACTGCAGTTTATTTGATAAATTTGTCACCCTCTTACCCTTTGGGAGAGGATATTCCTCAGAGAGTATGGAAAGGAAAAGACATCTCTTATTCCCATTTGCATGTATTTGGTTGTAAAGCTTTTATGCATGTACCCAAAGAAAACAGGTCAAAGCTTGATGTGAAATCTATTCCATGTGTATTTGTTGGATATGGAGATGATGAATTCGGATACAGATTATGGGATCCTAAGAATAGGAAGTTGCATAGAAGTAGAGATGTGGTCTTTCATGAAGACAAAACCATTGAAGACCTTGAAAAAGTTGAGAAAAGTCAAAGTACTCCAGATATTACCTCATTCTTACCTCCTATGTCTCTTCCTACACCAGTTATTGAAGAAAGTGTAGAATCTCATGAAGAGGATGATGTTATCCATGAAGATGTGACTCTTAATGATGCTGAATTGGGGGAGCAACTAAATGAACCCTCTCAAGAAGTTGAAGAAGAAGAAACTCCTATTGAACAACCGGTGGCTGAACTTGAATTAAGAAGATCTCAAAGAGGTAGAATTCCTTCTCAGAAATATCCTTCTAATGAGTTTATTACTCTTACTGATGCAGGTGAACCTGAAAATTTTCAAGAAGCTCTGAAAGATAAGAACAAGAATATGTGGTTGAAAGCTATGAAAGAGGAGATAAACTCTTTGCATAAGAACCACACCTTTGAGTTGGTGACACTGCCGAAGGGTAAGAAGACCTTGAAAAACAAATGGGTTTACAAACTGAAACAAGAAGGGAATAATCAAGTCAAGTACAAAGCAAGATTGGTTGTAAAAGGTTTTAGCCAAAAGAAAGGAGTTGATTTTGAAGAAATTTTTTCACCTGTAGTGAAGATGCCATCAATTAGACTGATTCTTAGTCTAGCTGCTAGCCTAGACTTAGAGATTCAACAAATGGATGTCAAAACAGCATTTCTCCATGGTGACTTAGAAGAAGAGATATATATGGAACAACCAGAAAGGTTCAAAGAAAAAGGGAAAGAACATATGGTTTGTAAGTTGAAAAAGAGTCTCTATGGGTTGAAACAAACCCCAAGACAGTGGTATAAAAAGTTTGACTCCTTTATGATGGGTCAAAGCTACAAGAGGACATCTACAGATCATTGTGTTTACTGTAAAAGGTTCCCAAATAGTTGTTTTATAATTCTTTTGTTGTATGTTGATGATATGTTAATTGTTGGGCAAGATATGAATTCGATTGACAGGTTGAAAAAGGATCTCAGCAAGTCCTTTGATATGAAGGACTTAGGTGCAGCCAAACAAATTTTGGGCATGAGGATTTCTCGTGATAGAAAGAAGAAGAAAATTTGGTTGTCACAACATAAGTACATTGAGAAGATTCTTGAGAGGTTCAACATGAAAGATGCAAAACCGGTAAGTACACCACTTGCAAATCATTTCAAATTAAACTCCCAACAGTGTACTTCAATTGAGAAGGAAAAGGAAGTCATGGAGAAGATTCCCTACTCCTCAGCAGTTGGAAGTTTAATGTATGCTATGGTATGTACTAGACCAGACATTGCTTTTGCAGTTGGTGTTGTGAGTAGATTTCTTGCAAATCCAGGGAAAGAACATTGGGCTGCTGTTAAGTGGATTCTCAGGTACCTCAAAGGGTCTAGCAAATTGTGTTTGTGTTTTGGTGGTTCAAAACCTATATTAGAAGGTTTTACAGATGCAGATTGGGCAGGTGACATAGATGGGAGAAAGTCTACGTCAGGTTACTTGTTTACTTTTGCAGGGGGAGCCATCTCTTGGCAATCTAAACTTCAAAAATGCATTGCTCTCTCTACAACAGAGGCTGAATACATTGCAGCAACTGAAGCTAGTAAAGAAATGTTGTGGTTGAAGAGGTTGATGGGTGAGATAGGCTTCAAACAAAAGAGGTATGCAATTCATTGTGATAGTCAAAGTGCTTTGGACTTGAGTAAGAATTCTACTTTTCATAGTAGGACAAAACACATTGATTTGAGGTATCACTGGATTAGAGATGTGTTGGAAAATGATATGTTATCACTTGTGAAGATCCATACTGATAAAAACCCATCAGATATGATGACAAAAGTGGTGACCAAGGAAAAACATGAGTTTTGCACTAGTCTAGCCGGTATGGAAGATTGTGGTGAGCCCTCCTCATGGTCTGGAGGGGGAGATTGTTGTTTTTAGTGGGTGGGGTCCAGCCCATGAGTGGGCCCCACCACTAATCTCTTTCATGTGAAAGAGATAAAGTATAAGAAAGAAAAAGGGGGTTTTTGGCCGAGCGATAGAAACAGAGAGCGAAGAAAAAAACAAAGGGGAACCAGTGCGAGAGAGAAACAGTGCGCGAGAGAAAAGAAAGGGTTTTTCGCCGTGAGCGAAAAACAGTGCCGTGAGCGAGAAACAGTGCCGTCAGCGAGAAGAGAAAGGGGCTCGACCGAGAGGAGAAAGAGAAGAGAAAGAAGAAGAGAGGAGAAAAGAAAGGAAGAAAAGAAAGAAAGTTTTTCCGAAGCTTCTCCAAAGTCGTTTTTCTTTCATCCTTATTTTGGTGAAATCTCCATATCCGGTGATCTCTAACCTCTATTTATTTGGTTATCTCTAAATTAGTGTGAATGAGTTTGAATTAGAAACTTGTTTTCTCTCATGATATTTGTAAACCTCAAGTTTGGGCAAACTTGAGAGAAATTGATATTGTAAGCCCATATTTAATAGTGGAAGATTATTCGGATTTGCCCCGTGGTTTTTTCCCTTCACACTGAAGGGTTTTTCCACGTAAATCTTGTGTTGTGGTTGTATGATTGAGCTTGGTTGATAGAGCTTCCACTAAGAGCATTTGGTAGTTTGAGAATTTGCTTTGTGGTGCTTCCCATAACACAAAAGGACATGGTTATGGTTTACTTATAACTCATGCTCGTTTCGATTGCAGTCGTTGGCCTGAACCTATGCAAGAACATCAGGTTTCAAGGGATTCAGCTCTTGGCTCCTGATGAGAGCCCCAACACGGACGGTGTCCACGTCCAACTGTCCATTGGCGTCACCATCATCAAAAGCGCCATGAAAACCGGCGACGACTGTATCTCTATTGGGCCAGGAACCAGGAACATGTGGATGGAGCGGATAGAATGTGGCCCTGGACATGGAATCAGGTAAGAATGACAGTAAGAATGAGTATATAAAAGTTAATGGCCGACTCCAGTAAAAGGTCACCTAACTTTCTCATGTGGCAGCATTGGGAGCCTGGCTCAGGAATTCAAAGAAGAAGGTGTCCAGAACATAACAGTGAAAACGGTGGTCTTCAGGGGAACTCAAAACGGGGTGAGGATAAAGTCCTGGGGAAGACCGAGTACCGGATTCGTGAGAGATGTGCGCTTTATGAACCTCGTTATGATAAACGTTCAAAACCCGATCATAATCGACCAAAATTACTGTCCCGGAAACAGAGATTGCCCCGGCAAGGTACAGCCCGGCCAGATACGTCGTTTTCGATCTTCCGAAATGAATTTCATAAATTATTTTACTTTGATTATATGATCCTTCCCGCTAACAATATTGCCGACCTTCAGCATTCCGGGATTAAAATCAGTGGAGTCACCTACAAAAACATCAAGGGGACATCCGCGACGCCGGTAGCTGTAATGTTCCATTGCAGCCAAGCTAACCCTTGCAGTAGAATCGGGTTGAAGGACGTGAAGCTCTCCTATCAAAACAGGCGAGCGCAGTCGTCATGTAGATTTGCAGATGGATCCGTTAGTGGTTTAATTGATCCACCCAGTTGTCTTTGAGCAGCGAGGGTATCGAGGAATATCAGGAAAAACGGAATTAGAAGAAGAAAAAATATCTGCTATGAGCTAACATGATTAACGAACCGGATCGCTACACGATCATGTGTTCGAGTTGTAAATTACTCTATTCTTGTCCTTAACACTGAATTTTGCCATAAGATTGAATCAAATCAATTTGCTCAAGGTTGAGTTTATCTTGTGCTGTTCTTCAGTTGAGATTGGTTAACATATATGCGATCAGATTTGTCGAAATAGAAAAAATACAAGCCTCTGAAACGGCACGAGAGGGGGAAATATGAACCCTTCAAAGCAACAATATCCGCCATTGTATACCCTATTAATACCTTAATGCAATTATTTTACTTCAAGATGTTATTTAATTTAAAACAATATTTAGTAAGAAATTATTTAGTTTTAAAATTCTTATTTGTTGGAACAAATTTTCTACCTTCTTTTATATAATAAAAAATATAAAATTCTTATATTAATTAATTAAAATTTTAATCTTAACTATTTAACACCTTTTATTATAGATTAAATATTTTTATTAAAATTTTATTTGAAAAAACTATTTTAGTGTTTAAAAAAGTAATTTATCAGTACACATTTTATTACCAAATATTTAAAAATATATAAAACTTAATTTATATTTAAAAATATTATTTAACTGTTAAAAATATCTAAAATATTTTTAAAGTATTTTATTAATTTTTAAAATAAATTTAAATGAATTTATAATTTCGAAAATAAATTTTAAAATATGTTTAAAATATTTTTTAATAAAATTTAAAATATTTGTTTACAATGAATCTTTTTATTAAAATATTTATAAATATTAAAAATAATTAAAATATTTTTAATTTTTTTAAAATATACATTTATTTTAAATAATTTCAATTTTTTAATATAGGTAATTTTTATCTAAAATATTATCTTTTCTAAATATTTATTTGATGTCGCGGTATTCTACATGGAGCATGAAGTGGCTTCCTGATGATGTGGCAGGTGACATGCATTAGACTATGTGGGTGACGTAATCAAATTGTATGTGTCACCTTTGACGGTACACATGCAGTAAAACGGTCAAAATTGGGTATTTGTGATATTAAGTTAAAAAGTTTGCTATTTTTGTTTTTATTTTATAAAAAATGGGTAGTAAAGAAAAATTCCCTACTTATAATGGCAGATCAATGTGAAAGTATTTAATTATTTTTAATAATTTTCAAAATATATTTTAATTTCAAAAAAAATTTCAAAATATATTTTAATTTTAATCATAATTTTTTTAAAAATAATTATGATTAAAAAAATTATAAATATTTTTTAATTTTTATAATAATTTTCAAAATATATTTTAAATTTTATAATAATTTTTAAAAAGTATCTAAATTTTTACAACAATTTTAAAAATAAATTTAAATACAAATAAAAATTAAAAAATATTTTTTTAAATTTAAAATTTATTTGAAATTTTTTTAATAATTTTAAAAATATATTTAAAATACTTTCAATAGTTTTCTAAATATATTTAAAATATTTACAATATTTTTGAAATATATTTAAAATGTTTTTAATAGTTTTCAAAATATATTTAAAATGTTTTCAATAGTTTTCAAAATATATTTAAAATATTTTCAATAGTTTTAAAATATATATAATTTTTAAAAATAAAATTTTAAGAAAATATATTTTTATAAATATTTAAAAAATGTTTATATTTTTGTTTAGAAAGTTATTTTTTTAAATACTTTAATTTTTTTCAATATATAATTTTTTTTAATTTTGATTATATATTAAAAATATTTTTGATAATTTTAAAATATATTGAAATTTTTTATGATTTTTTAAATATTTTTATAGAATTTTTTATGACTATTCATGCATATTTAAAATAATTTTATTGATTTGATGGAAAATATTTAAAATATTTTTCATGGATTTTTAAAAAATCTTTAAAATTTTTTATACTTTTAAGAAAAATATTTTTTTTTTTAATTTTTTTTCAAGTTTTAATTTTTTTCTGAAAGTAAAATTTTGGTTTTTAAAAATATTGATATGTATTTTTATGGTTTTGGAAATTTTTTCAAACTTTTAAAAATTTAATATATTTGAAAAAAAATTATGTTAAAATGTTTTATTATAAATTAATTCTTTTCAATATTTAAATTTTTTTTTGTCGAATTTTTTTCCAATGTTTTTTATTTTTAAATATTGAAAAATAAATATATTTAAATTTTGTTTTTTAGTTACACTTTTTTAAAAACTTTTTTCAGTAAATGACCTAACTTTGAAATTATTTTGAAAAGTATCCAACTTTGACTGGTCCACTGTCCATGTGTTGAGTCAAATATGACACGTAAGTTTTAACTAAGTACGTGTTGCCACGTCATGAGCACTACGTAAGTAAATAGACACATCGACTGCCACATCATGATTTTAATCCGTCTACAGCCAAATAAGATGCCAAATTATTAAATGACAAAAAAATTGAATAATTTTTTTAAAATTAAATTTATGTATTCACTTTTTATTACCTTATATTTTAAATAATAATTTATTAAAAAATAATAAATAATTAAAAATTTTATTCTTACCTATTTAACACCATTTATTTTCGATTAAAATATTTATTAATTAAAAATATATGAAATTTCGTAATAATAGTTTAAAAAATAAAAAATAAAATAAGTATAGTTCTTAATTTAAAATCTTACTAACTTATTATCACTTTAAAATATTTATAAATAGAAAAAATCTTACTCTTACCCATTTATTATCGATTAAAAAAAATTATAAATTGAAAAAATTACACAAAAAATTTATTTTAGAGTTTAAAAATACAATTTATCTGAACAAAATAATAAATTATTAAAAATCTATTAATTAAATAAAAATTTTACAAAAAATTTTATTATCGATTTAAAATATTTATTAACTGATAAAATATGAAAATTTTATTTAAGAGTTTAAAAAATAAATGCATCGGTACACTTTTTATTACCTTATATTTAAAATAATAAGATTTTAAAAATTCTTACTCTCACCTATTTAACACTTTTTTATTAGAGATTTAAAATATTTTTTAATTAAAATGTTTTAAAAATTTTAGTTTTGAGTTTAACAATCAGATTTATTAGTACATTTTTTTCAAATTTATCGATACACTTTTTATTACTTTATACTTAAAATAATGAAAAATAAACTAAATATACTAATTAATTAAAAAATCGTACTCTTACTTATTTATCACATTTTATTATCGATTTAAAAAAATTAGTTTTGTGTTATAAAATCAAACATTTCGATACACATTTTGTTACCTTATATTTACAATAATAGAATATAAATTAGTATATTAATTAATTAAAATTCTTACTCTTACCTATTTAATACTTTTTAATTATTGATTTAAAATATTTTATTAAATTAAAAATATTATATTAATTGAGAAAAGATTTTTTAGAGTTTAAAAATCAAATTTATCTTTACACATTTTATTACCTTATATTTACAAAAATAAGGAAGGATGGATGTAACAGGAAGTCATATATTAATAAATGTTTTTACATAAAAATGTCAAATAACATAAAAGTTATTCAACAATATTTAAAAATTAATCTAACTTAGTTAATGAAATGAAATGTGTAAGTTTTTTTAAAACCAAAAATTAGTATTTTTATTTTTTAATTGCAAAATAACCTAAATGGATTGTGAGAGAAATTGGTAGTTTTATATGCACTTACTAACTTGGACTCTTGCATGAAAAATATCTATTGTTTAAAGAAAAGATTTAAGACTTTCTAACAAAGACTTTACAAAAACAAACTACTTAATTGACTTTCACAAAATAAAACTCTCATCTTCATAAGATTTTCTATGTCTTGTTTCTTCTTCTTCTTTGTTTTTTCATAATGCTGAAAAATAGTAAGATAATGATAGAGACATAAGGAGAAAGAAAGAGAATAATGCGTGGGAAATTAACAAAGAAGGAAAGAGTGGAATGGAAGAGGGAAGAAGAGGTTGACTAGGTGTTTCATAACAGAAATATGTTTCTCTCATTACCAATAAAACTGATCCCCTACAGCTAAGCTGAAAAGTTCTCATAGAAAATAAATCATCAGTGAAGACAAGTGATCCCCCACAAAGAATTAAAGATCCATTACACAACAACCAAAATATCTGCAGGTAACCTGTAGAGTAAGCTGCAAAATGGATAATTTTGAACAAAAACATCTTAGAAAATGACAATCTCCAACAAAGAAACTGAAACCCCAAACAAGCACAACAAATCATGACGACAAAGTTCAGATGAAAAGAACCAATAAATCCAAAAAGTCACTTTTAGAGTAAGAAAAGAGATTCCAACAGTTCCCAAACATGAGGAACAAAAGGAAAATTCAAACAAAAGGGAGAGTTTCTTACCGAAGTCATGATGGGATTTTCGCTTCAAACAATACAATATGAGAATATGGAGTTCTCCGAACCTTTTAATTTGTGAGAAAAGGTGAAGGAAATACACAGAGTGCCAAATCTAAGGAGTGCGAGGTGGTGAGTTAAAACATTAATACAAAACAGTTAAAACGCAAAACACAACAGTATGATATGAGCTAGAAACTTAAAAATCAATAGTAGCGGAGAGGCTGAGAGATATTACCTTTGATAAATGAGTAGGAAGGAGCAACATGAGGCGTTCGTCTGATCAAAGATAAATAATAGAATATAGAAGATAAAAAAAATTAATGTTAGGTCGGTGAAAAAAAAACCCAGAAGATTAAGAATAAAACAACTTACCCCTTTTTGTCATTTATGTCGGCGCAGAAGAAGTTTAGAGGAAGAAATTGAAGACGAAGAAGATTAGAGAGTAAGAAATCGAAGAGGAAAAAAATCGGAGACTGAGAGTAAGGAATCAGAGAGGGCGAATGAGGAATAAGAAGACAAAATCTCCCTATTTTTTCTAAATCGCCACCTGATGAACGCCATTTCTCTACTCCCCATGATTCCCGAGAGAACAAAAGATGAAGAGACGAACTCGAAAAGTCGACCTCCCGCTTCCTCTCCCGCCTCCTAAATCCCCGAGTCCTGGACCCTTGTTAAGTTAACGAGTCGACTCGTGAGCTTTCGAACCGAACCATGGTTCGGTCGAGCTTGACCCATTAACTTAAAAGAGCCTCATCTGAATCTCGGTTCGAGATCCAAATAAATCGAATCAAATTGAGTTGGAACTGATCCGAGCTCGAGCCGCTCGTGAACCGGCTCGGTTCGATGCCTCCCCTAGTTCTTCTGCTCAGTATTTTTTCTTTAGACATATTTGCTTGGATTATTGAGACTATTAATTATTCTCAACTATTCTTCTATATAATGCCATAGATGTCTACATAGACTATTGCATTAGATTGATGTTCCTTTCAAGAGTTGCATAAGACCTACTTTTAAGGATTGATGTAGCCACTTGAGTATTAAAATGCAAGAGGGTTTGTTATGCCTTTTGTCTCCTCTATAGATGTTATTTGGATGCTTATTGTTTATTATGGAGGGCATCTTAAGTGCTTGGTGTTTATAATTAAGATGCTTGGGGTTTAAATGAGCTGCAATTTAGAAGCATACAAAGTTCTCTTACAAATATTAGGAGATAAATTCCACTTTTAAGTTTTTTGAGATGTCAAATACAAATGGAGTGGGAGTTGAATGAAACCAAGAGAAGGCTTGGAAGATTGAAGATAAGTGCTCTTAGTATTGATTGTGGAGAGGCCAAATGTGCTTCATCATTAATTTTTTAAAAAAATTTAAGAAAACTAAGATTTGTGTCTAACAAAGTTCACGATGGCAGAAGAAGATTACAAATCATTTGTACTTTTTCCCTCTAGTTCAAATTGTGATTAAACTAATATAATGCATTTGGGATGCTTCATTTTTCTTTCTTCCTTTCATCAGGGGCTTGTTGTAAGTTTTTGTTGTTTTCACTTTTAAGTATTTTGAGATGTCAACTATAGATAGATCTTCTTGTTGAATAAAACCAAGAGAATGCTTGCAAGCTTTAAGATGTGTGCTCTTTGTACTTATTGTGGAGAGGCCAAATATATTTTATCATCCAGTGTTTAAAATGTTTAAGAAAACTAACAGTTTTGTATCTAACAAAGGTCATGGTGGCACAAGAAGATTACAAATTATTTGTACATTTTTCCTCCAAGTTGTGATTAAACTAATATTATGCATTTGGGATGCTTCATTTTTTCTTTCTTCCTTTCTTAAGAGGCTTGTTGTAAGTTTTTGTCCCTTCCACTTTTGTGTTTTTTGAGATTTCACTTACAAATGGATCTTGGGTGTTGGATGACACCAAGAGAAGGCTTGGAAGATTGAAGATAAGTGCTCTTAGTATTCGTTTTGGAGAGGCCAAATGTGCGTTATCATTGAATTTTGAAAAAGTTTAAGAAAACTAAGAGTTCTGTGTCTAACAAAGTTCATGGTGATAGAAGAAGATTACAAATTATTTGTACATTTTCCCTCTTATTCAAATTGTGGTTAAACTAATATTATGCATTTGGGATACTTCATTTTTCTTCCTTCCTTTCTTAAGTTTTTGTTCCATGTGTAGTTATGTTGGTGGTTGTTCTTCTAGTTTATAATGTTAGTTTTTAATTGAAATGAATTTTCATTCTCCTTCATTTGTAAGGTCTCATTAGGATAAACCTAGAGCAAGGAATGTATGAATAGGTTTATTAGATTTTATAACCAATTTATATCTTAATTGCACAAGTAGTAATTAAAATATAATATGATTATTAACCACACTACTACGGATTTTTATATAAATTGTTTCACAATAAATATTTCAGATTGCTAATAAACTCCCAAGGAGCCCTTATCCTGAAATTGTCAGCTACAAGACATCTACTATATAGAGCCTCTAGCCACTCAATTTACAATACCAGCCCAAACACCCTAAACCCTAAACCCTAAGCTCAAACACCTTGGGACTTATGGTCGGTAGCTCCTAGGTACTGGCAACTTGG
The DNA here is from genome assembly GCF_029961685.1 of Aristolochia californica. NCBI lineage: Eukaryota > Viridiplantae > Streptophyta > Magnoliopsida > Piperales > Aristolochiaceae > Aristolochia > Aristolochia californica. The sequence continues at coordinate 10,100,517 of NW_027181770.1, read as the reverse complement.
ACCGAAATAAGGGATTTAACAACATTCAATTGAAGTTGGCGGTTTTGCAAGGGGACTTGGTCTCAATATGTCAATACTCCTCTTGTACGGAAGATATTAAAATAAAGTACAAGTTGACTACTCTACTTCTATGGTTAATCTACCAGCAAGAGAAGTATTGAAAATCAATGTTCTTGAATGCTTTATAGAGGTTGGCTATATGGAAAGATTTTTAAAAATATGGTAAAATAATATTAGCGTTAAGAACAATAATGAGTTCACCTTGCAAAAATTAAAGAAAAAGTATTAAATACAGATTTAAAACTTAGTGCACATAAATACTTATCTCTCAATGGTAAACATCACTAAAAACACCCTTTTTTAACTTTTGCTGGCACTAGTACTTTGAGAAATCACTTGGGAGCAAACTTTAAAATTCATGTAGATAGGTGTTGTTCGGGACTTTGGGTCGAGTTTTACATATATAGAATGTTTCTTAACATTCAAAAAAACTAGTTAGAGTGGATAGGGTTGATTTTGGTCTTTTTTTTAAAAATAGGCGAAAAGTACTCCAAAAAATCACAAAAAATGATCAATAAATCATATTTTTGTTATTAAATATGTTGGTAGATCACTTACAAAACTTAAAACTTATAACCTATAGAATTTACCTCTGACATTCTTAAAAGTTGAGATTCTATATCATGGGTTGATTGGTTGCATGAGGGTCGAATTCATTGGTCCCAATGGTCATTTTAAGGTCAAATCACTCTTTAACCACTCGAATACTTATTGTAAGTTGGTGTTGACTTTGTTTCCTTTTTCGTTAGCTATAAGAGGTCGGCTCCAAATTTTAAGTCAAAACATACTATAAGTTGGTGTTGACTCTTTTCCTTTTTCACCATTTGTAAGGGATCAGCTCTACTTGAGTATGCTCAACTCCTTCATTTTTCACACTATTGGGATCGACTACAAATTTTAAACAAAAAACACTTATTTTAAGGTGGTGTTGACTCCTTTAGTTACTTCAGCTCAGTGCTTAGACTCCATTTAGTAAGGGGTCAACTCCACTTTTGAAAATGACTTTTATACTACAATTTTTCAGTACAAAATCCACTTTGTACACTATAATTATTTAAATTAATTTATTATCATCAAAATATTGGTTATTAGAGGAGCCAAAATCATCAACTCCCACGTCTTTTCAAGTAATAGGGACTAAGATGGTATTTTTTTTGTATTAGACATAAGAATTTAAGGAATAAGTGCAACTACAAGTCAATTGCAAGTGCATAGGATTTTGTGCCTTCGAATAATTTTATGAATTTGAATTTGAATATTTTAAATTTTTTGTTATTTTATAGTTTTAATTTTAATATTTTTAATTAAATATTTATAATATTTATAAATTAAATATTTTTTATTAAATTAGTTTATATTTTGTAATTTTATTTCAAATTTATTTTATAATTTATATTTTATGTGATTTATTTAAAACTTTAAATGATTATTTTATTAATTTAAATTATTCATAATAATTTTGTCTTATTAGATTTCATAATGGGTCCCTATTGGATATCCAATAAGGATAGCATATTGGTTATAGGATGTGAATTTGGAGTTAGCTATATTCAATTAAAATCTAGTAAATGTATAGTCAAGATCTTGACTATGATCAATATCCTTTACTTCAAATTTTATATGTATAAAAAATATTTTAAGATTAAACAATAGTTTAAAAGGGTCACACATGAGTCCCCTTCTATTAATAGTTCTCATAAGTGGAGCAAGAGGCCCTTCCACCTCTTTCTTGTCATCAATTGGAGTTGTAAAGTGGACACTCGGCCCCTCCCCCTTAATTTCTTTGATCTAAGAAGGGTCTATCATCCATCCTCCTTCATCTTACCTCACTAGAGCAAGAAAAAGTTTTTTTTGTTAAATATTATTAATACCATTAATTATTATTTTTGTCACATTTAAAAATTATGTTGAACTTGAGAGAATATTATATCTAGACGATATATTTGAAACAAGATATCTAAGGAGCATGCACAAACTGTATTTAAAATAACCCATGTAATGGTCAATCTGAGACATAGCTTTGGTTAGAATAAGAAGCTTAAAACTAAGAAAGAGCAAACAAATTTTAAGAACATATATAAAATGTTTATGAAGTAAAAAATCTTTTATATTCTTGCAAGAAACAAATTAAAATAAAACAAAATATTTTTTAAAATATTTTGATAAATGTTTTAAATGCATAATGTATGATAAATTCTCACTTGGGAATTTTTTAAAATAACTAATTTACAAATTTAATTAAGAAAATACCCAACTTTGAGGGGTAAAAAAACCATGTTGGATAGTCAATTTGCCATCCCTTTTTTTCTTTCGATCCTCCTCATTTTTCTACTGTTTCCTCTTCTTCAGATGACACTTCTCGAGTTTTAATGTGCCACATTGGCGGTCTAGGCTCATGTGGCTCGTTGATCGTCCAATGTGGCAAATCAATATTGGGTATTTTGACTAAGTTGAAAAATAGATATTTTACTAAATATATTTTTGAATATGGTGTTTTTCCCAAAATTCCTTTCTCACTATGATCCATGAGAAGAGCCAGAAGTCGTAATAATTCCATCGTTTCAATGGCATCATGGAAAACTCCTTTTTAATTACAGAGAGTAGTTTACTTAACAATGTCTTCGTGCTCTTTTGAAAAAGAAAGGGAATTTAACAAAAATAACCATTTAAATTAATTATTTTGAAAAATAACGACATCATCAAAATATTTTGAAAACTACCCAACTTTGACTGGTCCACTGCACATGTGTGTAGTCAAAGGTGACACGTAAGTTTTGACTGCTTACATGTCGTTGCCACATTATCAGTGCAGTGAAGTTAGATGAACACGCCGTTTACCATGTCATTATTTCACTACATCATTTGCCACGTAAGCAGCCAAGTCATTAAATAAAAAATTGAATATATTTTTTTTAAAAATAAAAAACTAAAATACACTTTTTTTACCTTATATCTAAAATAATAAATTATAAAAAAATCTAATAAACAATTAAAAACTTAACTCTTAATTATTTAACACCATTAAATATCAATAAAAATATTTATTAATTAAAAAAATTTATCGTTACACTTTTTGTTACTTAATATTTTTTAAAATAACAAATAAAATAAGTATACTAATTAGATTTAAAATATTTAGAAATTTAAAATATTTATAAATTGAAAAAATATACAAAAAATATTTTAGAGTTTAAAAATAAAATTTATTTGTATAATTTTTATCACATTATTTAAAAAATAATAAATTATTAAAAATATATATTATTTAATTAAAAATCTTACAACACCTTTTATTATCAATTAAAAATATTTATTAACTGAAAAAAGATGAAAATTTTTACTTGAGTTTAAAAAATAAATGTACCCGTACACTTTTTATTACCTTATATTTAAAATAATAAGTTATAAAAATCTAACTCTTACCTATTTAAACCTTTTTATTATCGATTTAAAAAATATTTTAATTAAAATTTTGAAAATTTTAGTTTTGAGTTTTAAAATCAAATTTATCAATACATTTTTTTCAAATTTATCGATAGACTTTTTATTTCCTTATATTTAAAATAATTAAAAATAAAATAAATATACTAATTAATTAAAAAATCTTACTCTTACTAATTTAACATATTTTATTATCGATTTAAAATATATTTTAAATTTTTTAATTGAGAGGGGGGCGTTGAGGGTGACACCGAGTGCGAGCGGTGGGGAGCGGCGGCAGGCATTGCGAGAGGGGAGAGGAGAGGAGAGGAGGCTGAGGCCGAGGCCGGGCGGCAACAGCGAGAGGAGAGAGGGCGAGGCCAGAGGAGACCGAGGCCGAGTGACGGCGAGAGGGTGAGAGGAGAGGATAGGAGAGGAGAAAGATGAGCTGAGAAAAAAACAGAGTATTTTTTTTTTAAATTCAATTTTTTATTTAATGACTTGGCAGCTTACGTGGCTATGATGTGGTGAAATAATGACATGGCAGACGACATGTTCATCTAATTTCACTACACTGATGATGTGGCAACATGTAAGCAGTCAAAGCCTACGTGTCGCTTTTGATTGTACACATGTGCAATGGACCGGTCAAAATTGGGTATTTTTCAAAATAATTTGATGACATCGTTGTTTTTCAAAATAAGTTGTTTTAAATAGTTATTTTGGTTAAATTCCCAAAAAGAAAATATTTCTTTTCTTCCAACACACTCCCTCCGCCTTCCGGTTGAGTTTCGCAAACAGCATGGGCGCATGTGTCTTATCTTCTCCACTCAATTCTTCCCTTAATCCAGTTCAGTTTCGAAAAATCTGCCTACTTTTTAAGTTTTAATACGATTGCTTCATTCCTCCTGTTCCAATTCCCAGTTGGAGAAAATTACTGAGAAACCATGGCCTGGTAGGTGTCTAATTTCTCCGCTCAAAGTCAGCAACTCACGCTAGTAGGTTAGTTATATTCGGTTGAAGACTCAACTAATCTATCTTCTTCTTCACCACGCGAAAGCCTCCGAAAATGTAGTTTAATTCATAAATCTACTGTAGCTAACTGGTTCGTGCTCTTTTAACTGCTTCCGTGACTACTTCTGGATTTTGATTTCAAACATTTAAATACTGATGAAAGATACAAGAAACAAATATGGTAGATTACGCTGGTTGACATTTTGGAAGTTAAGACAAGCAAAGGCGGGGATCCCTTTCAGTCACCGTAAAACAGTACTGGGCAGAGAATTCATGAAATCATGGACGTGCTGCTGAGGGAACGAAAAGAATAATACGGTGGGGGTAGACCTTCTTGGCTAGCGTATTGTTTACAGTATCTGAATCGTGAAGATGAACATTTCAGACTTGTAGTTCTTAATTCAAGAACGAGTTTGTAAGAGAATGTCAATTTTCCTGGTGCTGTTTCCATCCTCTCCATCATCAATGGATCATGGAGGTCTCTCCATCGGCTACAAACAAAGTCATAAAAACGAGGTGTGAATTTGTACTTCATGGACATAGCCTTGCCAAGTCGCTCCAAACATGGGCTTCTGCTCCCGTTGCCAACTAGCTCCAAACATGAGCTACTACTTCCATGGCTGGTAGCCATTATCTGGCAAGTTTTGTTCTGTTGTTGCTCAAATTGATCATGTTTCCCTCTTTCAAAAGTACTATAAATTGAGGTACCCAAATAGATATGGTCACCATCAAGTTTTCATCCTCCAACTATCTCCTATGGAAGAGTCAGTTTCTTCCTCTCCTTGACAGTCAAGGATTTGTGCCACCACCTCCGTTTGACCTCTCAAACGCCAATCCCCAAGTATCTGGCATGGAAGGCAACAGATCAGTGTCTTCTTAGCATTCTCTTGTCGTCTCTTTCTAAAGAGGCTATGACTAAAGCCGTCGGGCTGACCACATCCCATGAGGTGTGGATTGCCCTTGAAAACACCTTTAGCCACCGCTCCAAGGCCCGTGAAATTCGTCTCAAAGATGATCTTCAACTGATGAAACGCTGCACTCATCCCGTCAGCGCTAATGCTCAAACTTTCAAGGGCCTATACGACCAACTCCATGCCATCGATCGTCCCATCGATGGCACTGATAAAGTCCTATGCGACCAACTCCATGCCATCGATCGTCCCATCGATGGCACTGATAAAGTGCACTGGTTTCTTCACGGTCTCGGCCCCAACTTCTTGAGTTTCTCCTCTGCTCAAATGGCGCAAACCCCTCTGCCCTATTTTTTGGACCTAGTATCAAAACAGAGAGTTTTGAACATTTTCAAAAATCTCTCGAGCCTCCGGCGACCTCCACTGCCGCATTCACTGCAAATCGGGCTTCTTCTCCTCGTTTCGGAGGCTCCTCTAGGCCAAATCGTGGCCATGGAAATGGTCACGGCCAGAGCAGCCACTCCAGCCATGGCCAGAGCATCGATTTCGCCCACGGCCAGGGCCATTCCAACCCTACCCACCGTCGCCGACCACCGCGTTGCAAGATTTTCGGTTAGGACGGCCATTACGCCGATTGTTGTCGGCAACGGTATGCTCAACACGAGCAATTGGCGAAGATCTCCGAGTCTTTCGCCTCGTCACTCTCCCTGTCCGAAAATAACGACACATCTGACTGGTTCATGGACATAGAAGCTTCGACCCACATGACTCCAACCCATTTAGTGTTGGATCGATCTGTCACCTACATGGGTAAGGATCGTGTAATTGTAGGGAATGGTGCGTCCCTACCATTACCCATATGGGTCAACATTTCCCTTCACCAAATCTTAAATTGTTAGATGTTTTAGTTGTTACCCATCTCACTAAAAATCTTTTGTCCATTAGTAAATTAACGAATGATTTTCCTTTATCTGTTACGTTTATTAATTATTTTGTCACTATTCAGAATCACCAAACAGGAAAGGTGGTGGCAACCGGAAAATGTGATGGAGGCCTATATGTGCTAGAGCGTAGAAATTCACCATTATTTCCATTCTGAAAAATAAATCTTTTTATGCTTCATATGATTTATGACATGCTCGTCTAGGACATGTGCATCATTCTGTTATTTCTTTATTAAATAAAAATGGACAGCTTTATCTTACCTCCTTACTGCCATCTCCTAAATTATGTGATACATGTCAACTTTCTAAAAGTCATCGTTTACCTTATTCTCGAAATGAAAAAATATCGTCTCATGTGTTAGATCTAATTCATTGTGATATATGGGGTCCTTCACCAGTAACATCAAATTTGGGTTTTGTTAACTATATTTGTTTTTATTGATGATTATTCTCGCTTTACTTGGCTTTATCTGACTTCTACGATACATTTCTTCAATTTCAAAAATTTGTGGAAAACCAACATTCCGCTTGTATAAAAAAATTTCAAAGTGATGGTGGTACAAAATTACTAGCAATATTTTTAAAAACCACCTTCGTACTTCTGGAATTCATCATCAACTATCTTGTCCATATACCCCTGCCCAAAATGGTCGCGCTGAACAAAAACACCGTCATTTGACTGAATCCGGTTTGGCCCTGCTTTTCCATTCCCAATTTTTTCCTCGTTTCTAGTTTGACGCTTTTAGCACTGCCGCCTACATCATCAACCGCTTGCCAACACCACTTCTCGGAGGTAAGTCCCCCTTTGAAATTCTCTATGGTCTTTCTCCCACTTATGAAAATTTTCATCCCTTTGGTTGTCGTGTTTATCCATGTTTACGTGATTATATGCCTAATATATTTTCTCCGCGTAGTCGTCCTTATCTCTTTATGGGATATAGCTCATCTTATATAGGGTTTTTTTTATCTTGATCCCATCACCTCTAGGCTATATATCACTCGACATACTCAATTTGATGAGACTTATTTCCCATCCTTAGTTTCTTCCCAGGTTCAACCACTATCCTCTCTCTAATTCTCAAATTTTCTGGAACCCAGTTCCTCTCCTACTGTCATGCCCACCCCCCCCCCCCCCCCCCCCCCCCCCCCCCCCAATCTCTTCTGGCGCCCCATTCTCGACACTTTACTCAATCCGGCTCCCGACTGTGTGTTATTTATACTGATCCCGTGGATGAGTCTTTGCAGACCACTAATTCTCTTACAGGACCACCTTTGCCGCCCGCATATCATAGTCCACTTGGATCCACTACTCCTGTTGCTGCTATTCTGATGGGACCGATGCTCACACGAGCGAAGGCTGGTATTTTCAAACCCCGCCACTCAGCTGATCTTGCTTACTCTGGATCTTCTGGTATTCTTTATGCTGTCCTGACTTCCACTGAGCCTAAAGGGTTCAAATCTGCTGCCAAGAATCCTGCCTGGCTTGCCGCTATGGATGAAGAAGTTAGAGTTTTACAAAATAATCATACCTGGATTTTGGTCCCTCGACCAACTCACACCAATATTGTGGGTTCTAAACGGGTATTTTGGACCAAATATTTGCCCAATGGCTCTATTGAACGTCTCAAAGCCCATCTCGTGGCCAAAGGTTTTACACAAGTCCCAGGTCTTGACTACACCAATACCTTTAGCCCTGTCATCAAAGCTACCACTGTTCGTGTTGTTCTATCACTTGTTTTTTCCCACCGATGGCCTCTCCGTCAATTGGATGTCAAGAATACCTTCCTCAATGGTTATCTTACTAAACAAGTATATATGGAACAACCTCCTGGGTAATTCGATCCTCGCTTCCCTCATCATGTTTGCAAGCTACAAAAAGCTCTCTATGGTCTCAAACACACACCACGTGCCTGGTTTCAGTGCTTCAGTTCCTTCCTCACTCATCTTGGCTTCTACTCCTGTCGTGCCGACACTTCCCTCTTTTTATTTCACAGACACTCTGATATTATTTATTTACTCCTCTATATTGATGATATTATGATTACAGGCAACAATTCCTCTCTTCTTGATATCTTTACTTGCAAGCTTCATTTTGAGTTCACTACTAAGGATTTGGGGTCTCTCAGTTACTTCCTTGGTCTTGAAGCTACACCCACTACTGATGGTCTATTTCTCAGCCAACTGAAATATGCGTGCGACATCCTTGCTCGTGCTCAGTTACTTGACAGCAAGCCTGTTCACACTCCTATGGTTGTTTCTCAGCATCTATCCTCTGATGGTCAGTTATTCTCGTATCCTACTCTTTACCGATCACTTGTTGGTGCTTTTCAGTATTTGACCATCACACGTCCCGATATTGCTCATGCTGTCAACTCAATCAGTCATTTTTTTACACTCTCCCACTGATGACCACTTTCTTGTTGTCAAGCGCATTCTTCGATATGTCAAGGGTACTCTCCATTTTGGCCTCTCCTTCCATCCATCTGCAGATCTTGAATCTTTAGTTGCTTATTCTGATGCCAACTGGGCCAGATGTCCTAACACTCGTCTCTCTACCTCTGGTTACTCTATTTAGCTTGGTGACAACTTAGTTTCCTAGAGTGCCAAGAAGCAACCTATTGTTTCTCGTTCCAGCTGTGAGTCTGAATATCATGTATTTGCTCTCACTACCGCTGAACTTATTTGGCTCATGCATCTTCTTCATGATCTCAAAGTTTTTCTTCCCCAGCAGCCTCTTCTATTATGCGACAACAAAAGTGCTATTTTTTTTGTTCCAATCCTGTTGCTCACAAACGGGCCAAGCAAGTTGAGTTAGACATCCACTTTCTTTGAGAACTTATTATTGCTGGAAAACTTTGCACTCAGTATGTGCCATCTCACTTACAGATTGCAGATATATTCACCAAAAGTGTGTCTCGGCCTCTCTTTCAATTTTTTCGATTCAAGCTACATGGCAGTCCTAATCCAACACTTAACTTGCGAGGGGCTGTTGAAGATCGGGTGCCTCAATCTACTCTGATTGTGAATCACTGCTCTATTTACGGGCTTCCTTACAGAGGCCCTTGACCGTCAATTAGAGGAGATCATAATGCTCCATTCTTCCATTTATTGTACAATCATATCAATTGTAAAATCCCTTCGATTATGCTGTAATCTATTATAAATATCAATTGAACATACTCACCCCGATGAGGAGCTGAACATTTTTTTCAAATATTCTCAGCCTAACTGTGAAAGAATGAAACCAGGAAGAGTTGGGTGGTTTACTATCTAATCTCACTTCGCCTATATATATTTGACTCTGCTGATGTGGGTTGGTGAAAGACAGTCCAACACGTTAATTTGTTTGGATTAAGACCTAACGATCGACCATTCAAAAGTAATGTCAGTGGAATGAAGATGGTCCAGAGTCTACATTCTCATCGAGAATTCTAGCTCAAACTCTGGTTCTGGCTGCTGCTGCTTAATCATGGAAAGTCAACTCAGAAGCTATAAATATGAGACAGACTTCCGCTGCATTCATCGACCAACTCATCTCTTCCAATTAGAAGTGTCTCTTTCTCTGTCTGAGATGGCGAAGCTCAGATATTTTTTCGTCTTCTTGTTCTTCACCTTCTTCTTCCCCCTGGCTGTTTATGGGGATTACAACGTTGTCCAGTTTGGCGCAAGAGGCGACGGTAAGACCGACTCGGGTAGGGCATTCCTTAATGCATGGCAAGCAGCTTGCTCGTCGGTCAGGCCGGCGACGGTTTACGTGCCACGAGGATCATATTTGATCAAGCGGATCATCTTCGAAGGTCCCTGCAGAAATAGCAGAATGACCATGAAAATGGACGGTACACTGGTGGCTTCCACCAACTATGCAGCATATGGCAGCGGAAACTGGGTCCTGTTCAACAAGGTCAAGGGGCTTATCATCGACGGCGGAACACTAGATGGCCGAGGGAAAGGTCTGTGGGCTTGCAAGACTGCCGGCAGGAACTGCCCTCAAGGCGCTCGGGTTGGTACCTGAACCTCTCTTGGTCTCTGCAAAGAACATGGTTATGGTTTACTTATAACTAATGCTCGTTTCGATTGCAGTCGTTGGCCTTCAACGGTGCCGAAGACGTCCTCGTCAGGGGCCTGAAGTCAATCAACAGCCAGTTTTTTCATGTTGCAGTGAACCTATGCAAGAACATCAGGTTTCATGGGATTCAGCTCTTGGCTCCTGATGACAGCCCCAACACGGACGGTGTCCACGTCCAACTGTCCACCGGCGTCACCATCGTCAACAGCGCCATGAAAACCGGCGACGACTGTATCTCTATTGGGCCAGGAACCAGGAACATGTGGTTGGAGCGGATAGTATGTGGCCCTGGACATGGAATCAGGTAAGAATGACAGTAAGAATGAATATATAAAAGTTAATGGCCGACTCCAGTAAAAGGTCACCTAACTTTCTCGTGTATTAAATCGAATCTGTGGCAGCATTGGGAGCCTGGCTCAGGAATTCAAAGAAGAAGGTGTCCAGAACATAACAGTGAAAACGGTGGTCTTCAGGGGAACTCAAAACGGGGTGAGGATAAAGTCCTGGGGAAGACCGAGTACCGGATTCGTGAGAGATGTGCGCTTTATGAACCTCGTTATGATAAACGTTCAAAACCCGATCATAATCGACCAAAATTACTGTCCCGGAAACAGAGATTGCCCCGGCAAGGTACAGCCCGGCCAGATACGTCGTTTTCGATCTTCCGAAATGAATTTCATAAATTATTTTACTTTGATTATAAGATCCTTCCTCTAACAATATTGCCGATCTTCAGTATTCCGGGATTAAAATCAGTGGAGTCACTTACAAAAACATCAAGGGGACATCCGCTACGCCGGTAGCTGTAATGTTCCATTGCAGCCAAGCTAACCCTTGCAGTAGAATCGGGTTGAAGGACGTGAAGCTCTCCTATCAAAACAAGCGAGCTCAGTCGTCATGCATATTTGCAGATGGATCCGCTAGTGGGTTAATTGATCCACCCAGTTGTCTTTGAGCAGCGAGTGTAGCGAGGAGTATCAGGAAAAACGGGAGGTACATAGAAAAAAAATTCTGCTACGAGCTGACATGATTAAGATGATCATGTAAATCTTTTATCATTTTGTAACTATAAATACATGTATCAATGAAAGTAATAGCATCCGGAAAATATAAACCCTTCGGAGCAACAATATCCACCATTGTAGAGGCTTGGATTTATTTGTTTAAGCAAATCTGAAACCCATCACAGGTACGGGGAGATGGTAATTCAGTGAACCAACCCAGTCGCTGCCGCTGGTGTATTCTTTTTCTACTTGCAGTTTGCAGTGTGATGATGATTCAATTGCAGCTTGTTAAAATACTCTCACATAGATCTGCCATTATTTTTTTATAAAATAATAACACAAATAACCAACTTTTTCACTTAATATCACAAATACCTAATTCTAACCGTTTAACTACACCTGTATAGTCAAAGTGACACATACGCTTTGATTGCATACATGGTACCACATCAGCACCCGAATAGTCTAACAACATGTCACCTGCCACATCATCGAGAAGCCACTTCATCCTCCATGTAGAATACCACGTCATCAAATAAATATTTAGAAAAAATAATATTTTAGATAAAATTTTGAAATATTTTAAAAAACTATCAGTTTTGAAATTAATTTAAATAAAATAATATTTTTAAAAATTAAAATTTGAAAATAATTATAAATATTTTATTAAATATAATAAATATAAAATTTATAAAAAAATTAAAACATTTTTAAATATTTTTAAAATTATAAATTTATTTTAAAAATTAATAAAATATTTTAAAAATATTAAAAATATTATTAAGAGTTAAATAAGATTTTGAAAATATAAATTAATTTTTACGTATTTTTAAATATTTGGTAATAAAATGTGTGCAAATAAATTATTTTTTAAAACACTAAAATAATTTTTTCAAATAAAGTTTTCAATTAAAATTTTTTAATTGATAATAAAAGGAGTTAAATAGGTAAGAATAATTTTTTAATTAATTAATATAAAATTTTATTTTTTATTGTAAAAAAGATGGTTGAAAATTTGTACCAACAAATAAGAATTTTAAAACTAAATATTTTTTAACTAAATATTTTTTTAAATTAAATAACATCTTAAAGTAAATAATTGCATTAAGGTATTAAGGTATTAATAGAGTATTAAATAAAATAAAGTATTAGTTATATTAAAAAATATTTTTAAAATAATTAATAATCGTATTATATTTTTTATTATATTAAAGTGAAGCTAATTAAATGAAATGTGTAAGTTTTTTTAAACCCAGAAATTAATATTTTTTATTTTTTAATTACAAAATAACCCAAATGGATTGTGAAAGAAATTGGTAGTTTTATATGCATATATATATATATATATATACACACACACACTTACTAACTTAGACTCTTGCATGAAAAATATCAATTGTTTAAAGAGAAGATTTGAGACTTTCAAACAAACGCTTTACAAAAACGAACTACTTAATTGATGACTTTTAAAAAATAAAACTCTCTTCTTCATAAGATTTTTTGTCTTGTTTCTTCTTCTTTTTCTTTAGTTTTTCATAAAGCTGAAAAATGGTAAGATAATGATAGAGAGATAAGGAGAAAGAAAGATAATAATGTGTGGGAAATTAACAAAGAAGGAAAAAGTGAAAGGGAAGGGGGAAGAAGAGGTTTCAAAACAGAAATATGTTTCTCTCATTACCAATAAAACTGATCCCCCACAACTAAGCCGAAAAGTTCTCACAGAAAACAAATCATTCAATGAAGACAAAGTGATCCCCTACAAAGAGTTAAAGATCCAGCACACAACATCCTAGAAAATGACAATCTACAACAAAGAAACTGAAACCCCAAACGGGCACAACAAATCAAGATGATAAAGTTCAGATGACAAGAACCAATATATCCAAAAAGCCACTTTTGGAGTAAGAAACGAGATTCCAACAGTTCCCAAATACGAGGAATAAAAGGAAAATTCAGACAAAAGGGAGAGTTTCTTATCGAAGTATTGATGGGATCTTCACTTCAAACAATACGATTCGAGAAAATGGAGCTCTCTAAACCTTTTAATTTGTGGGAAAAAGGCGAAGGAAACACAGAGTGCCGAATCTAAGGATCGAGAGGTGGTGAGTTAAAACATTAATACAAAACATTTATAATGTAAAACACAATAGAACAGTAAGAGCTAAAAACATAAAAATCAACAGTAGGCGAGAGGCTGAGAGATATTACCTTTGATAAATGAGTAGTAAGGAGCTCCTAAAACAACAACAACATGAGGCGTTCGTTCAATCTAAGATAAATAATAGAATATAGAATATAAAAATAAAAAATTTAGTGTTAGGTTGGTGACGGAAAAAAAACCAGAAGATTAAGAATAAAACAACTTACCCCTTTCTGTCATTTCTGCCGGCGCGGAAGAATTTGGAGGAAGAAATTGAAGAGGAAGAAGATTAGAGAGGAAGAAATTAAAGAGGAAAAAAATTGGAGACTGAGACTGAGAGTAAGCAATTGGAGACTGGGACTGAGATTAAGGAATCAAAGAGGGAGAATGAGGAATAAGAAGACAAAATCTCCCTATTTTCTCTAAATTGCCGCCTGACAAGCACCATTTCTCTACTCCCCATGATTCCCGAGAGAACGAAAGACGAAGAGACAAACTTGAAGAGTCGACCTCCCACTCCCACTACCGCCTCCTAACTCCCCGAGTCCCGAGCCCTTGTTAAGTTGAAGAGCCGGCTCACGAGCTTTCGAACCGAATCATGGTTCGGTGGAGCTCGGCTCATTAACTTAAACAAGCTTCATTTAAGTCTCGTACTTGGTTCGAGATCCAGATAAATCAAATCGAATCGAGCTGGAACCTAGCCAAGCTTGAGCCGCTTGTGAAGTGGCTCGGTTCGATGCCACCCCTGGTTCTTCTGCTCGGTTCTTTTTCTTTAGACTGGGTCAGGCCGGCGACGGTTTACTTGCCACGAGGATCATATTTGATCAAGCGGATCATCTTCGAAGGTCCCTGCAGAAATAGCAGAATGACCATGAAAATGGACGGTACACTAGTGGCTTCCACCAACTATGCAGCATATGGCAGCGGAAACTGGGTCCTGTTCAACAAGGTCAAGGGGCTTATCATCGACGGCGGAACACTAGATGGCCGAGGGAAAGGTCTGTGGGCTTGCAAGACTGCTGGCAGGAACTGCCCTCAAGGAGCTCGGGTTGGTACCTGAACCTCTCTTAGTCTCTGCAAAGGACATGGTTATGGTTTACTTATAACTCATACTCGTTTCGATTGCAGTCGTTGGCCTTCAACGGTGCCGAAGACGTCCTCGTCAGGGGCCTAAAGTCAATCAACAGCCAGTTTTTTCATGTTGCAGTGAACCTATGCAAGAACATCAGGTTTCAAGGGATTCAGCTCTTGGCACCTGATGAGAGCCCCAACACGGACGGTGTCCACGTCCAACTGTCCATCGGCGTCACCATCATCAACAGCGCCATGAAAACCAGCGACGACTGTATCTCTATTGGGCCAGGAACCAGGAACATGTGGATGGAGCGGATAGTATGTGGCCCTGGACATGGAATCAGGTAAGAATGACAGTAAGTATTAGAATGTAATTATTTTATTTATTATTTCATTTTTGTAATTTACCATTTTACCCTTTTCCCTTTCCTTAATGTATAAAGATACATGTAATTGAAAACAGAGGTAACGGATATATTTTGAATTTACGATTCAACCATCTTCGTCGTTTCGTCTTCGTCGTCCCGACTGCGCCAGTCCGACGAGCAACGGCTCTTTCCGTTCCTAAAACTCTAATATGGTATCAGAGCGGATGATCCTCATCCTCTGAATATTTTCGGTCGGCGGGCCTTCTCTCGTCTATTTCGGCGACATTTTTTTTCGGCAACGGTCCTCGGCGACCTATTCCCGGCGACTGGCTTTGGCTATTGCCTATTTCGACCTTTCCGGCGGAACCTTTCTGGCAGTGGCTGACTTCAGCTCTCTATTTCGGCGGATCTTCAGACAAAAAGGTTAGATTTCGTCGTCCCCCCCCCCAAATTTTTTTTTTTTTTTTCTCGACAGACTTCGGCCTCTGTTTTTTTTTTTTTTTTTTCCGTGAGGGGTGATTTACCTCTGATTGGCCGAGAGGTGTGAAATTTTTTTTTGGTTTGGCCGAGAGCTGTGCTCTCTGGACGTCTTTGCCTCTGGATTGGCCGAGAGGTGTGGTATTTTTTTTTTATTATTTTTTTTATTATTTCATTTTTATTTATTATTATTTTTTATTTCAATTTTATTTTTTTCTGGACCTTTGTGGTTGGGCGAGAGGTGTGCTGTGGTATCTTTGTTGATCACATTTTTTGTTGAATTCTACAAGACTTTCATTTCTTTGGAGATTTTTCCTTGGGGGCTTAATGGAGACTTATTCATCGACGGGTGTTTCCGGTTCTGGTCTTCGTACCAGTTTGACTCGTTCCACTTTTGACGAGCCATCGAACCCCTATTTTCTTCACCATTCAGACAGCCCCGGGCAAGTTCTTGTCTCGCAGTTACTTACCGGTGAAAATTACACCAGTTGGAGCCGTGCAATGACCCTCGCCTTATCCGTGAAAAACAAAGTGGGATTTATTGATGGTTCCATACCTGAACCTCAAAGTGTTGATCCCCCTTTGCTCAACTCCTGGACCCGGAATAACCATATTGTCATATCTTGGATTTTAAATTCGGTTTCCAAGGAAATATCTGCGAGTGTTATGTTTGCTGCCTCTGCCCGCGAAATTTGGCTCACTCTTCGGGATCGTTATCAACAACGCAACGGTCCGCGCATTTTTCAACTTAAACGAGAATTGATGAACTTGCGCCAAGACAAGAATTCTGTTAGCACTTATTTCACGAAGCTGACGACCCTTTGGGAAGAACTGAACAATTACCGCCCTCATTGCTCCTGTGGCAAATGTTGTGGTGGCGTTAAGGACCTTATTGATTACCACAACATGGAGTATGTCATGTCCTTCTTGATGGGCCTTGATGACTCTTTCTCCCATGTTCGTGGTCAGCTGCTTCTCATGGATCCGATGCCTCCTCTTAATCGGGTTTTTTCTCTGGTTGTCCAAGAGGAACAACAACGGCGGAACCCTTATGCCTCGAGTTCGCACACCCCCACCGACACAATGGCCTTCGCGTTTAAATCTGGGCAGACCGACGTTCTTAAACCTGGCCCACAAGCCTCTCAGAAATCTCACTCAACTTACAGTGCTCCCCGGAATCCGAACCCCAATACTTCCCGAAATCAGAATTACCATGCTCCCCGGAATCCGAACAAAGATAAGTATTATTGTACTCATTGTAAGCTTGTTGGCCATACTATTGCTCGGTGCTTCAAGATCCATGGCTATCCGACTGGACCTGCCTCCAAACCCACGCAACATTCTCATGCTGCTGCTCATCAAGTTTCTATTGCTGCTGATAGCCCCGGTTCTACTTCTGTTGGGAGTCTCATGCCGAATCTTGACTCCGCCCAGTTCCAGCAGCTCGTGTCTATGCTTTCCACACATCTGAGTAGCTCCGCACAAGTCACCACTGCTCTGGAATCTTCTACATCCAACTGCGTGGCAGGTATTTGTTTTTCTGTATCCTTAAATCCTTTAATTTCTTCACCTCACTCATGGATTATCGACTCAGGAGCTACTCGACATATTTGCTCTCACGCTCCTGTGTTTGTTTCCTTGCATGCTATCCCTCACACTACAGTTACTTTACCCAATAATACTCAACTCTTAGTCCATCATGCTGGTGATATTAAATTGCATCCTCACCTTGTGCTTAAAAACGTACTATTTGTTCCTCAATTCAAATTCAACTTGATCTCTGTTAGTGCTTTAGTTACTGACTCTGGCCTTACTGTAAGTTTCCTTCCTGATTGTTTTGTTATCCAGGATCTATCCACCCAGAGGACGATTGGCAAGGGTGACAAAGTCCAAGATCTCTATGTCCTCAGTGCTCAAAATTTGCATTTTGTTTCTCATGTTTTTGTTAACAATGTTTCAGCCCATGTTTGGCATAATAGGTTAGGACACATTTCTTTCCAGCGACTTGCATTTTTGAAGGATCAGTTGAACTGCGATGTAACTAAATTACATAAATCAGATCCTTGTTATATTTGTCCTCTTGCTAAACAACGTAGACTA
Organism: Aristolochia californica; assembly: GCF_029961685.1. Taxonomy (NCBI): domain Eukaryota; kingdom Viridiplantae; phylum Streptophyta; class Magnoliopsida; order Piperales; family Aristolochiaceae; genus Aristolochia; species Aristolochia californica. The sequence goes on along the minus strand of NW_027181770.1, from coordinate 10,082,939 downwards.
TCTTTTGCGTCTCACAATAACTTATCAAAATTTCCTTTTGATCTTGTGCACTGTGATATATGGGGACCCTATCAGACTGTTTCTCACACTGGCCATCGTTTCTTCTTAACGCTTGTTGATGATTGCACTCGATTTACTTGGATCTATCTATTAAAGACTAAATCTGATGCTATCTCCGTGATACCGCGTTTCTTTAAAATGGTTTTTACTCAGTTTAATGCTAAAATCAAAGTTTTCCGATCTGACAATGCCCCTGAGTTATCTTTTGTTGAGTTTTTTCAAGCTCAAGGAGTCTTGCACCAGTTTTCCTGTGTTGAAAGACCTCAGCAAAACTCAGTTGTTGAAAGAAAACATCAACACCTTTTGAATGTGGCTCGATCACTATTCTTCCAATCCCGAATTCCAGTCTCTTTTTGGACAGAATGCATTCTTACCGCGGTTTTCTTGATTAATCGAACTCCTTCTCCTCTCTTGCGAAACAACACGCCTTTTCATTTGCTATACAACACCGCTCCTGATTATCCCTCTTTTCGCGTCTTTGGTTGTTTAGCTTTTGTTTCCACCTTAGCTGCTCATCGAACTAAGTTCCACCCTCGTGCTCGAGTTTGTGTGTTTCTTGGTTATCCAGCTGGTGTGAAAGGATATAAATTCTACGATGTGGAGACCAAACATGTTTTTATCTCTAGAGATGCAGCGTTCCATGAGGAAGTTTTCCCTTTTCATACCATCACCCATTCCAATATAGTTCTTGATCCCTTTCCTGATTTGGTTCTGCCCCACTCCTTCATCCAACCTCCTTCTCTCCCAGAACTTGATTCTTCCCCTATTTATGATTCACCCGCTAGCTATGCTACTCCCGTTGCTGATATTCCAACTCATAATCTTCCATTGCTTGTTCCTTCCACATCTACAAGTACTTCCCTTCGCAAATCTACTCGGACGACCCATCCACCTCATTATCTGCAGGATTATCACTGCAATTTACTTGCTGGTTCCTCTCCATCTGTTTTACCCTCTACGTCTTATCCGATCTCTAACTACCTCTCTTATCATTCACTTTCTGATTCGCACAGACAGTTTGCACTCAATGTCTCTGCTAAAATTGAACCCCAATACTATCACCAAGCTGTGAAGTGCCCTGAATGGAGGTTAGCTATGAGGGACGAATTGAATGCTCTGGAAGCCAACAAAACCTGGACCGTCACTTCTCTGCCTCCTGATAAACATACCATTGGTTGCAAATGGATATATAAAATCAAACTTAAATCTGATGGTTCTCTTGAGCGATATAAGGCTCGTTTGGTAGCCAAAGGCTACACACAACAAGAAGGTTTATATTTTGTTGACACTTTTTCTCCCGTGGCCAAATTGGTTACTGTAAAGGTTCTTCTTGCCCTTGCCGCCTCTCATCATTGGCATCTAGCTCAACTTGATGTCAACAATGCGTTCTTAAACGGTAATCTTTTTGAAGAGATCTATATGGATCTCCCTCTTGGCTACCTTAGACAGGGGGAGTCCCCTTCATCTCACCGCCGACTAGTTTGCAAACTTCACAAGTCTCTTTATGGTCTCAAACAAGCTTCGCGGCAATGGTACTCCAAATTTTCTCATGTTTTAATCAATTTTGGCTTTCTCCAATCGAAATCCGATTACTCTCTATTCACCAAAGGCCATGGTTCCTCCTTTGTTGCACTATTAGTTTATGTGGATGATATCATCCTTACTGGCCCTTCCTCTAGTGTTATTGCTGAGCTCAAACAATTTCTGCATACTCAGTTCAAGCTCAAGGATCTTGGTTGTCTTAAGCACTTCCTTGGTCTTGAAATTGCTCAGTCTCAGGCCGGTATTGTGCTTTCTCAACGCCATTACACATTACAATTACTTGAAGACTCGGGTTACCTAGCTTGTAAACCCACTAATGTTCCCATGGATCCCAAACTTCATTTAACTACCACTGATGGTGACCTGCTTCCTGATATAACCCACTATCGACGGCTTGTTGGGAAACTTCTCTATCTCACTTTATCTCGTCCCGACATTACTTTTGCCGTTCACAAGCTCACTCAATTTGTGGCTCAACCCCACCTTCCTCATCTCCAGGCAGTACATCACCTGCTTCGTTATCTCAAGACCAGCCCTGGTCAAGGTTTGTTGTTTTCTTCTACTTCTTCCTTGCAGGTCCGCGCTTACTCCGATGCTGATTGGGGATCATGCCTTGATTCTCGCCGATCTACTACAGGTTTTTGCATCTTCATTGGGGATTCTTTGGTCTCTTGGAAGGCCAAAAAGCAGACCACCGTCTCTCGCTCCTCCGCCGAGGCTGAATATCGGGCTCTTTCTTCTACTGCCAGTGAAATTATTTGGCTGCAGCAACTTCTTCAAGATTTTCAAGTCAAGATTGCATCTCCTGCATTGCTCTATTGCGACAATCAAGCTGCGATTCATATTGCTTCAAACCCCACATTCCATGAGCGTACCAAACATATTGAGATCGATTGTCATTTTGTTCGTGAACGGGTCACTTCGGGTGCCCTCAAGTTACTTCCCATTCGTTCTCAGAACCAGTTAGCCGACATGTTCACTAAACCTCTTCCTTCTACCCAACTTTTTTCTTTGTTGTCCAAGATGGCTATCAAGGATATTTACAAGCCACCTTGAGGGGGAGTATTAGAATGTAATTATTTTATTTATTATTTCATTTTTGTAATTTACCATTTTACCCTTTTCCCTTTCCTTAATGTATAAAGATACATGTAATTGAAAACAGAGGTAACGGATATATTTTGAATTTACGATTCAACCATCTTCGTCGTTTCGTCTTCGTCGTCCCGACTGCGCCAGTCCGACGAGCAACGGCTCTTTCCGTTCCTAAAACTCTAATAGTAAGAATGAATATATAAAAGTTAACGGCCGACTCCAGTAAAAGGTCACCTAACTTTCTCGTGTATGAAATCGAATCTGTGGCAGCATTGGGAGCCTGGCTCAGGAATTCAAAGAAGAAGGTGTCCAGAACATAACAGTGAAAACGGTGGTCTTCAGGGGAACTCAAAACGGGGTGAGTAAAAAGTCCTGGGGAAGACCGAGTACCAGATTCGTGAGAGATGTGCGCTTTATGAACCTCGTTATGATAAACGTTCTCAGGGGATTGGATCTCAGATCCTCTGGGGATGTTCTCAAGTTAAATAGATGAATAAATTAACCTTCTTTTGTATAATGCAAATGAGATTGGTGAGGTGGATTGGATTGTGTTTGGGAGCTCTTGAACTCAGTTTAGTGTTGAGCTTATCTCCAGGAAAAGCAATATTTTTATTATCGATTAAAAAATTTTAATTAAAAATTTTATTTGAAAAAATTACTTTAGTGTTTTAAAAACTAATTTATCTGTACACATTTTATTACCAAATATTTAAAAAAATATAAAAATTAATTTATATTTTAAATATATATTTAACTCTTAAAAATATCTAAAATATTTTTAAAATATATTAGTATTTTCTTAAAAAAATTTAAATAAATTTATAATTTCTAAAAAATATTAATTTTAAAATATGTCAAAAATATTTTTTAATAAAATTTAAAATATATTTAAAATATTTTTTTATTATGAATCTTTTTAATAAAATATTAATAAATATAAAATATTTTTAAAATATTTTTATTTTTTTTAAATATTATTTTATTTAAAATAATTTCAACATTTTTTTTTATACTAAAATTTTTTATCTAAAATATTATCTTTTCTAAATATTTATTTGATGACGTGGTATTCTACATGGAGAATGAAGTGGCTTCCCGATGATGTGGCAGGTGATATGCGTTAGACTATGTGTCACCTTCGACTGTAAACGTGCAGTAAACGGTCAAAATTGGGTATTTGTGATATTAAGTTAAAAGTTGGATTTTTTTTTATTATTTTATAAAAAAGGGTAGTAAATAAAAATTCCCTATTTATAATGGCAGAGCAAAGTGAGAGAATTAAATTACTTTTAAAAAATTTAAAAATATTTTTTAATTTTGATTATCATTTTAAAATATATTTAATTTTTTAAATCGTCTAAAAATATATTTTAATTTTAAAAATAATTTTATGACATATATTTAAAACTTTAAAATAATTTAAAAATCTATTTAAGTTTTATAATCATTTTATAAATAAATTAAAATATAAAAAAATTCAAAATATATTTAAAATAGGTTTTAATCATTTTTAAAATATATTTAAAATATTTTCAATAGCTATCCAAATATATTTAAAATATTTTCAATAGCTATCCAAATATATTTAAAATATTTTTAACATTTTTAAAAATATATTTAAAATATTTTTAACAGTTTTAAAAATATATTTAAATATTTTGATTATTAAAATTAAATAAAAAATTTCAAAAAATATTTATATTTTTTAATATTTGTTAATTTTTTTTAAATACTTTAATTTTTTTCTATATGAATACTTTTTATTTTTATTATTTTTTATAATTTGAAAATATATTGAAAATATTCTTTATGGTTTTTAAAATATATTTAAATTATTTTTTTATGATTTCTCATATATATTTAAAATAATTTTAATTTTTAATGGAAAATATTTAAAATAATTGTTAATGATTTTTAATAAATCTTTTTATTTTTTTAAGTCTTTTAATAATAATATATTATTTTTTTATTATTTTTTGAAAAAAATTTAATTATGTATTCTTGAAGTAAAATTTTGGTTTATAAAAATATTAACAAATATTTTTTAGTTTTTTGAAAATATTTCAAAATTTAAAAATTATTAAATATTTTAAAAATAATTAATTTTAAGTAAAAATTTTGAATAATAAATTGGTACTTTTTAATATTTAATTGTTTGAATTTTTTAATTTTTAATTTTCAAAATATTTTCTAAAGATAATTATTTAAAAATAAAAAAAATATTTTTTGATATTTATTTTTTAAATTAACCTTGTTTAAAAACTTATTTCAATAAATTTCTTCACTTTGAACTTATTTTTAAAAGTACCCAACTTTGACCAGTCCACTGTCCATGTGTAGAGTCAAATGTGACACGTAAGCTTTAACTAATTACGTATCGCCACATCATCAATACTACGTGAGTAAATAGACACATCGATTGCTACGTCATTAAATGATAAAAACTTGAATAATTTTTTTAAATTAAATTTATGAATAGACTTTTTATTACCTTATAATTAAATAATAAATAATAATTAATTAAAAATTAACTCTTACCTATTTAACACCAATTATTATCGATTAAAATATTTCTTAATATGAAATTTCGTAATAATTGTTTAAAAAATAAAAAATAAAATAAGTATACTACTTAATTTAAAATCTTACTAACATATTATCACTTTAAAATATTTATAAATAGAAAAAAATGTGTTTTAGAGTTTAAAAATACAATTTATCTGAAAAAAATAATAAATTATTAAAAATCTTACAACACCTTTTATTATCGATTTAAAATATCTATTAACTAATAAAATATGAAAATTTTATTCAAGAGTTTAAGAAATAAATGTATCGTTACACTTTTTATTACCTTATATTTAAAATAATAAGTTATTAAAAATTCTTATTCTTACCTATTTAACACTTTTTTATTAGCGATTTAAAATATTTTTCTAATTAAAATATTTTAAAACTTTTATTTTTCAGTTTAAAAATTAAATTTATCAATAAATGTTTTTCAAATTTATCGATACACTTTTTTACACTTATACTTAAAATAATGAAAAATAAAATAAATATACTAATTAATTAAATAATCTTACTCTTACTTATTTATCACATTTTATTATCGATTTAAAAAAAATTAAAAATTATTAAAAAAATTTACTTTGGTGTTTTAAAATCAAATATTTCGATACACATTATATTTAAAATAATAGAATATAAAATTAGTATATTAATTAATTAAAAATCTTACTCTTACTTATTTAATACTTTTTTATTATTGATTTAAAATATTTATTAATTAAAAAATGTTTTATTAATTGAAAAACATATTTTAGAGTTTATAAATCAAATTTATCGTTATACATTTTATTACCTTTTATTTAAAAAAAATAAGCAAGGATGGATGTAAAAGGAAGTCATATATTAATAAATTTTTTTACATCAAAATGTCAAATAACATTAAAATTATTCAACAACATTTAAAAATTAATCGAACTTAGCTAATGAAATGAAATGTGTATGTTTTTTTATAAACAGAAATTTTTATTTTTATTTTTTAATTGCAACATAACATAAATGGATTGTGAAAGAAATTGGTAGTTTTATATGCATATCTATATATATATATATAGATATATATATATATATCTATATATATATATATATATATCTATATATATATATATCTATATATATATATATATATCTATATATATATATATATATCTATATATATATATATATATATATATATATGCACTTACTAACTTAAACTTTTGCATGCAATCCTGTTGCTCACAAGCGGGTCAAGCAAGTTGAGTTAGACATATACTTTCTTTGAAAAATTTTGTTGTTGGAAAACTTCGCACTCAGTATGTGCCCTCTCACTTACAGGTTGTAGATATATTCACCAAAAGTGTGTCTTGGCCTCTCTTTCAATTTTTTCGATTCAAGCTACACGTCAGTCCTAATCCGACGCTTAGTTTGCGGGGGGCTGTTGAAGATCGTGTGCCTCAATTTACTCTGATAGAGAATAACTGCTCTATTTACGGGCTTCCTTAGAGAGGCCCTTGACCCACAATTACAGGAGATCATCAAACTCCATTCTTCTATTTATTGTACAACCATATCAATTGTAAAATCCCTTTGATTATGATGTAATCTATTATAAATATCAATTGAACATACTCACCCCGATGAGAGAGCTGAACATTTTTTTCAAATATTCTCAGCCTAACTGTGAAAGAATGAAACCAGGAGGAGTTGGGTGGTTTACTATCTAATCTCACTTCGCCTATATATATTTTACTCTGTTGATGTGGGTTGGTGAAAGACAGTCCAACAGATTAATTTGTTTGCATTAAGGCCTAACGATCGACTATACAAAAGTAATGTCAATGGAATGAAGATGGTCCAGAGTCCGCCATCTCATCGAGAATTCTAGCTCAAACTCTGGTTCTGGCTGCTGCTACTTAATGATGGAAATTCAACTCAGAAGCTATAAATATGAGACAGACTTCTGCTGCTTTCATCGACCAACTCATCTCTTCCAATTAGAAGTGTCTCTTTCTCTGTCTGAGATGGTGAAGCTCAGATATTTTCTCGTCTTCTTGTTCTTCACCTTCTTCTTCCCCTTGGCTGTTTATGGGGATTACAAAGTTGTCCAACTTGGCGCAAGAGGCGACGATAAGACCGACTCGAGTAGGGCATTCCTTAATGCATGGCAAGCAGCTTGCTCGTCGGTCAGGCTGGCGACGGTTGACGTGCCACGAGGTCATATTTGATCAAGCATATCATCTTCAAAGGTCCCTGTAGAAATAGCATAATGACCATGAAAATGGACAGTACACTGGTCGCTTCCACCAACTATGCAACATATGGCAGCGGAAACTGGGACCTGTTCAACAAGGTCAAGGGGCTTATCATCGACGGCGGAACACTAGATGGCCGAGTCAAAGGTTTGTGGGCTTGCAAGACTACCGGTAGGAAATGCCCTCAAGGAGCTCGGGTTGGTACCTGAAACTCTCTTAGTCTCTGCAAAGGACATGGTTATGGTTTACTTATAACTAATGCTCATTTCGATTGTAGTCGTTGGCCTTCAACGGTGTCGTAGACGTCCTCGTCAGGGGCCTGAAGTCAATCAACAACCAGTTTTTTCATGTTGCAGTGAACCTATGCAAGAGCATCAGGTTTCATGGGATTCAACTCTTGGCTCCTGATGAGAGCCCCAACACGGACGGTGTCCACGTCCAACTGTCCACCGACGTCACCATCATCAACAACACCATGAAAATCGGCGACGACTGTATCTCTATTGGGCCAGGAACGAGGAACATGTGGATGGAGCGGATAGTATGTGGCCCTATGTTAGGAAAAAACCGATGATAACAAGACAAGCAACACCTGAGATGGATCCCTGGTGCCTTTGCCAGCAGCACCTGAGACGGCCTCTCTGCTGCCTCTACCAACAGCACCTGAGACGGCTCCCTACTGCCTTTGCTAGCAACACCTGAGATGGCTCCCTGCTGCCTCTACCAGTAGCACCTGAGACGGCCTCCCTGTTGCCTCTACCAGCGGCACCTGAGACGGATCCTTGTTGCCGCTGCCAACAGCACCTGAGACGGTTTCCTTTCTGCCTCTACCAGCAACACCTGAGACGGTTCCATGCTACCTCTGCTAGCAGCACCTGAGATTGCCTCCCTACTCCCTCTACCAGCAGCACCTGAGACGGCACCCTGCTGCCTCTACTTGCAGCACCTGAGACAGCCTCCCTACTGCCTTTACCAGCAGCACCTGAGACGGCTCCCTGCTGCCTCTACCATCAGCACCTGAGACGCCTCCCTGCTGCCTCTGCCAGCAGCACCTGAGACGGCCTCCCTGTTGCCTCTACAAGCAGCACCTGGAACTCCTCCCTATTCTGGCGACAGCGCCGAGACCCAAGCCAGTCTCTTCTGGCGACAGCTCTGAAACCCAAGCCAGTCTCTTCTGGCAATAGCGCTGAAACCCGAGCCAATCTCTTCCGGCGACAATGCCGAAACCTCGCAACGGTGAGAATGTTCCTCTGTATCTGAGTCCCGAGCTTTCTCCCACTTGCCGCACACACCGATGTAGAGATCCGAAGTCCCGAGCCTCCACGACTCTCTTTTCTTTAGCAACAGTGACGATGTCACTTGGTTACGACAACAACAAGAGTCCCATAGACTCTCTCCTCTCTGGCAACAATGAGAGCCACCCGAGCTCTCTCTCTTCCCTTCTCGTAGTGACCTGAACCTGCTTTGTTTCGACAGCTATGCCGATCGGCAGTGCTCACGGTGTCGAGACCCGAGCCTCCCTCTGTTTCTCTCTCGGCGCCGAGAGTCCCAAGATTACCTTTGGTTTTCTCCCGGGGTCAAGATGTCTCCGAGAAGCTTGTCTGTTTCTCTTCCGCTACAGTCTTTGTAAGTCCCGATGGAGCCCTATTTTTTCACTGCGTGTTGGTCAATTTGAAAGAGATAAATATCAACATAGAGAGAAACTTAATTTTCCCTTTGAGTGAGCTACACGCTAACGAAAATAAACTCGAGTGGTGTGGGCCAGGCTCCACCACTCAACAATTCTCCCACTTGGAGACTGGTACACCCACTGTATCGTCCTCCACCTCTGCAACTCATTGCTCCTCTCTTTATGCTAGAAAACCAACTGAAGTAGCACACAACTTCAGTTTCTCAAGGGTCACACCCTTTGTGGCCAACTCCCACTTGCTAGACTTTCATCTTGTAAGGTTTATTCGTAACTCTACGAACTGTAGCTGTATGAGTGGACAGCTCTCGATCTGATTGCAAAATAATAGGAGTGTGTGCTCTGGACCCACTCTCCCCGTCACTCGCATCTCTGCACTACACGGTGTCCTTGTACACAATCTTCTCATCTCTCTCTAGCCATCTTTTTCCTCAAACCCAAACCTCAGCTCTGATACCAGTAAAACTAATGACAACAAAGTAACAAGTAATCACACGGCACAAAAAATTTACGTAGTTCGGCAAATTGCCTACGTCTACGGGAGTTGTAGAGGATTTCATTTCAAATCAAAGGAATCACAATACAATAGAGATGCTTATCTGTTATATTAGCAGCGTCATCACACTCTCTCTCACAGCAATGACTCCCTGTTGCCTCTACCAACAGCACCTGAGACGCCTCCTCTACCAGCAGCACCTGAGATGGCTCCCTGCTGCCTCTGCTAGCAGCACCTAAGACAGTTCCCTGTTGCCTCTGCCAGCAGGACCTGAGACGGCCTCCCTGCTGCCTCTACCAGCAACACCTGAGACGGCTCCTTGCTGCCTCTGCCAACAACAATTAAGATGGTTCCATGCTGCTTCTGCCAACAGTACCTGAGACTGCCTCCCTACTGCCTCTACAAGCAGCACCTGAGACGGCTCCCTACTGCCTCTACCAGCAACACTTGAGACGGCCTCCCTACTGCTTCTACCGGCAGCACCTTAGACGGCTCCCTGCTGCCTCTACCATCAGCACCTGAGACGCCTCCCTGCTGCCTCTACCAGCAGTACCTGAGACGGCCTCCCTGTTGCCTCTACAAGCAGCACCTGGAACGCCTCCCTATTCCAGCGACAGCGCTGAGACCCGAGCCAATCTCTTCCGGTGACATCGCCGAAACCTCACGACGGTGAGAAAGCTCCTCTGTATCTGAGTCCCGAGCTTTCTCCCACTTGCCGTACACACCGATGCAGAGATCCGAACTCCCGAGCCTCCACGTCTCTCTCTTCTTCAGCAACAGCGACGACCTCGCTCATTTACGGCAACAACAAGAGTCCCACATACTCTCTCTTCTCCGGCAACAACGAGAGTCACCCGAGCTCTCTCTCTTCCCTTCTCGTCATGACCAAAACCTACTCTGTTCCGACAGCTACGCCGAGCGGCAGTGCTCACGGTGTTGAGACCCGAGCCTCCCTCTGTTTCTCTCTCGGCGCTGAGAGTCCCGAGCTTACCTCTGGTTTTCTCCCAATGCCAAGATATCTTCGAGAAGCTTGTCTGTTTCTCTTCCGCTGTAGTCTCTGTAAATCCCGATGGAGCCCTATTTTTTCGCTGCGTGTCGATCAGTTCGAAAGAGATAAATATCAACATAGAGGGAAACTTAATTTTCCCTTTGAGTGAAGCACACATTAACGCAAATAAACTCGAAGAGGAAGAAGACTAGAGAAAAAGAAATTGAAGAGGAAAAAAATTGGAGACTGAGACTGAGAGTAAGCAATCGGAGACTGGGACTGAGAGTAAGTGTTATGGTCCTGGGTGGTTAAGTACCTATGTCTTCCGCTCCTAACAGGCCGGTCTTTTGAGTAGTATTGACTAGGTGCTTAACATTTGGTATCAGAGTAGGCGCTACGTCCTAACTTCGAATCCCCACGATTAACGGCGCAGGTGGACCTCACGCCCCTGGCGTGATGCCGACAGGGAGTACGGGATCCCTCCACCGGCAAGCATTGTTGTGTTATTGTCACCGTGGTCGTTGGCTTGGGAGGGCGGGGTGTACTGTTATGGTCTTGGGTGGTTAAGTACCTATGTTTCCGCTCCTAACAGACCGGTCTTTTGGGTAGTATTGGCTAGGTGTTTAACATTTGGTATCAGAGCAAGCGCTACGTCCTGACTTTGAATCCCCGCGATTAACGGCGCAGGTGGACCTCACGCCCCTGGCGTGATGCCGACAGGGAGTATGGGATCCCTCCACCGGCGAGCGTTGTTGTGTTATTGCCACCGTGGTCGTCGGCTCGGGAGGGGGGGATGTACTGTTATGGTCCTGGGTGGTTAAGTACCTATGTTTTTCACTCCTAACAGGCCGCTCTTTTGGGGAGTATTGGCTAGGTGCTTAACAGTAAGGAATCAAATAGGAGAATGAGGAATAAGAAGACAAAATCTCCCTATTTTCTCTAAATCACCGCCTGACGAGCACCATTTCTTTACTCCCCATGATTCCTGAGAGAACGAAAGACGAAGAGACGAGCTTGAAGAGTCGACCTCCCACTCCCATTACCGCCTCCTAATTCCCTAAGTCTCGAGCCCTCGTTATGTTAAAGAGCCGGCTCGCGAGCTTGTGAACCAAACCATGGTTCGGTGGAGCTCGATTCATTAACTTAAACAAGCCTCATTTAAATCTTGAACTTGGTTCGAGATCCAGATAAATCTAATTGAACCGAGCCAGAACTGAGCCAAGCTCGAGCCGCTTGTGAATTGGCTCGGTTCGATGCCACCCCTAATTCTTCTGCTCAGTTCTTTTTCTTTAGACACATTTGCATGGATTATTGAGACTATTACTTATTCTTAACTATTCTTATTTATAATCTCATAGATGTCTACATAGACTATTGCATTAGATTGATGTTCCTTTCAAGAGTTGCATAAGACGTACTTTTAAGGATTGATGTAGCCTCTTGAGTATTAAAATGCAAGAGGGCATCTTAAGTGCTTGGTGTTTATAATTAAGATGTTTGGGGTTTAAATGAGCTGAAATTTAGAAGCATACAAAGTTCTCTTACAAATATTAGGAGATAAATTCCACTTTTAAGTTTTTAGATATGTCAATTACAAATGGATCTTGGGTGTTGAATGAAACCAAGAGAAAGCTTGGAAGATTGAAGATAAGTGCTCTCAGTGTTCATTGTGGAGAGGCCAAATGTGCTTTACCATTAATTTTTTAAAAACATTTAAGAAAACTAAGAGTTTTGTGTCTAACAAAGTTCATGATGGCATAAGAAGATTACAAATCATTTGTACTTTTTTCCTATAGTTCAAGTTGTGATTAGACTAATATAATGCATTTGGGACGTTTCATTTTTTCTTTCTTCCGTTCTTAAGGGGCTTGTTGTATGTTTTTGTTCTTTCCACTTTTAAGTTTTTTGAGATGTCAACTGATGGATCTTCGTGTTGAATGAAATCAAGAGAATGCTTGAAAGCTTGAAGATATGTGTTCTTTTTACTTATTGTGGAGACGCCAAATATGTTTTATCATTGAGTGTTTAAAATGTTTAAGAAAACTAACAATTTTGTATCTAACAAAGTCGTGGTGGCACAAGAAGATTACAAATTATTTGTACATTTTTCCTCCAAGTTGTGATTAAACTAATATTTTGCATTTGGGATGCTTCATTTTTTATTTCTTCCTTTCTTAAGGGGCATGTTGTAAGTTTTTGTCCCTTCCACTTTTGAGTTTTTTGAGATTTCACTTACAAATGGATTTTGGGTGTTGGATGACACCAAGAGAAAGCTTGGAAGATTGAAGATAAGATCTTTTAGTATTCGCTGTGGAGAGGCCAAATGTGTGTTGTCATTGAATTTTAAAAAGGTTTAAGAAAACTAAGAGTTATGTCTCTAACAAAGTTCATTGTGATAGAAGAAGATTACAAACTATTTGTACATTTTCCATCTAGTTCAAGTTGTGATTAAACTAATATTATGCATTTGGGATACTTCATCTTTCTTCCTTCCTTTTTTAAGTTTTTGTTCCATATGTAGTGATGTTGGTGGTTGCTCTTCTATTTTATAATGTTAGTTTTTAATTGAAATGAGTTTTCATTCTCCTTCATTTGTAAGGTCTCATAAGGATAAACCTAGAGCAGGGAATGCATGAATAGGTTTATCAGATTTTATAACCAATTTATATCTTAATTGCATAGGTAGTAATTAAAATATAATATGATTATTAACCACAATACTAAGGATTTTTATATAAATTGGTTCACAATTAATATTTCAGATTGATACTCAACTCCCAAGGAGCCCTTATCCTGGAATTGTCAGCCAAAAGACATCTACAATATAGAGCCTCAAGACACTCAATTTACAACACCAACCCAAACACCTTGGGACTTATGGTCGGTAGCTCCTAGTAGGGGTGGCATCAAACTGAGCTGAGCCCGAACTTGCCTATGTTCGAGTCGAGCTTGATTTAAATATTTTGAACTCAAACTCGAGCTGAGCCCAGGCTCAAGCCTAAAATTGTTATTGAGCTCGAGCCCAATAATTTTAACCGAGTTCCAGCCAAGCTCAAGCTTCAACATTCATTTAATTTTTTTCAAAAAATACATATCAAATAAATTGTATATAAAAGTATGCATACAGTTTACATTAAATTGGGCATACATTTTACATAAAATTAGGAATGACCTCTACATAAAATTGGGCATGACCTCTACTTAAAATTGGGCATAAGGGTGGCATCGAATCCAGCTGAGTCCAAACCTTCCTATGATCTAGTCGAGCTTGATTTAAATATTTCAAACTCGAGCTCAAGCCGACCCTAACCTCAAGCCTAATAATTTTAACCGAGTTCGAGTTTAACCTACATTTAATACTCTAGATAAAATATATGTTAAATAAATTATATATAAAATTATGCATACATCTTAAAAAAAAGAATGATAGAAGAGGTTCAGGATTGAATTTCAATAATGGATTAGAACGCACCAATATTAATCTTTTTTACCCCAAATGTTGTCTAGCTTATTTTTTTATTTTTGAATCTGACCATAAATTTACTATGACCTCCTTAGTGCCCCTGGTTGAAAATTTATATTCTAGGAAAAACTAGAAATATTTTTCCATTGATACATATTTCCAAAAATTCCTTTAAATAAAATCCTATTACTATTAGTGACTTACTAGAAAATTACAAGAAATATTTTAAAATTATCTTAGGAAACTTAAATGGACCTCTTATAGCCTCTTCTAGGAAAATTAATAATCAATCTAATATATTACTATACTTATTGATAAATTTTTAATCAAATAAAAATTCAAACACAAAATTGCTACTTGCTAAAAGTATTACATCATAAATTGTCAAATACTTATTCAAAAATTATCTATACGGTTTTCTAGCCCATCTTGGCAGGAAAATCTTACTTAGAAAATTAAAAGATTTTTTTAATAAGAATTTTCAATTAGAAAAATATTTCCAAAAAACATGAGGCTCTAATAGTCCCTAGAAACGCATTTCTACAAGAGCTATCTTCTCAATATTTATTGAAAAAACCATCAATAGTCCCTAGAAATGTATTTCTACTAAAACGTTGGTGGGGGGGGGGGGGGGGGGGGGGGTGATGATGGAGGCGACAAAAGCGGCGGTGACGGAAACAGAGGCGAAGGCAGACTAGGGGAGGAAGAAATCGAATGAAGAAAATGGAACCAAGCGGCGAAGGCGGCCGACGATCAGCTGTTGACGGCGATAGCAGCGGACAGAGGACTCGGCGGTGACGAGGGAAGGAAGCTGCCCCCCCCCCCCCCCCCCTTGGTCCTGCTCCCGAATCCCCGACTCTCGAGCCCGTTAACGAGCCGGCTTGGGAACTTTGAAACCGAATCATGGTTCAGTCGAGCTCGGCTCAATAACACAAACGATCTTTATCTAGATCTCGAATCAAACCGAGCCGAGCTCAAGCCACTCACGAACCGGCTCGATTCGATGCCACCTCTAGCTCCTAGGTACTAGCAACTTGGACCAAAATAAGGGATTTAACAACATTCAATTGAAGTTGGAGGTTTTGCAAGGGCACTTGGTCTCAATATATCAATATTTGTAAGGAAGATATAAAAATAAAGTACTAGTTGATTACTCTACTCCTATGGTTAATCTACCAGCAATATAAGTATTGAAAATCAATGCTCTTGAATGCTTTAGAGAGGTTGGCATAAACGTTAAGATCAATAATGAGTTCACCTTCCACAAATTAATAAAAAAGTATTCGATACAAATTTAAAACTCAGTGCACATAAATACTTAGCTCTCAATGGTAAACGTCACTAAAAACACCCTTTTTTTTACTTTTGTTACCACTAGCACTGTGAAAAATCACTTGGGAGCAAACTATAAAATTCCATCGTTTCGGTGGCGTCATGGAAAACTCCTTTTTAATTACAGAGAGTAGTTTACTTACCAATGCCTTCCGGTTGAGATTCGCTAACAGCAAGTGCCACGCATGTGTTTTATCTTCTCCACTCAATTCTTCTCTTAATCCAGTCCGGCTTCGAAAAATCTACCTGCTTTTAAGTTTTAATAATATTTCTTCATTCCTCCTGTTCCAATTCCCAGTCGGATCAAATTACTGAGAAACCATGGCCTGGTAGGTGTCTAATTTCTCTGCTCAAAGTTAGCAATTCATGCTAGTACGATAGTTATATTAAAATTTAATTATTTTTTTCCTAAATTAAAATTTTGGTTTTTAAAAATATTAGCATATATTTTTAATTTTTTTGAAAATATTTCAAAATTTTAAAATTATAATATATTTTAAAAATAATTAATTTATGTCAAAAAATTTATAATAAATTAATTCTTTTTAATATTAATTTTTTTTTAAATTTTTTTTCAAAATTTTTTCAAAAGATAATTATTTTAACATATTGAAAAAAAATATTTAAATATATTTTTTTAAATTACCCTTTTTTAAAAACTTATTTCAGTAAATAACATAACTTTGAAATTATTTTGAAAAGTACCCAACTTTGACCCGTCCACTGTCCATGTGCAGATTCAAATATGACACGTAAGCTTTAACTAAGTACATGTCGTATTGTCATCAACACTATGTGAGTAAATAGACACATCGACTACCACATCATGATTTCAACCCGTCTGCAGCCAAATAAGATGCCACATCCTTAAATGACAAAAAAATTGAATAATTTTTTAAATTAAATTTATGAATACATTTTTTATTACCTTATATTTTAAATAATAAATTATAAAAAAAAAATAATTAAAAAATTAACTCTTACCTATTTAACACCATTTATTATCGATTAAAATATTTATTAATTAAAAATATATGAAATTTAGTAATAATAGTTAAAAAATAAAAAATAAAATAAGTATACTACTTAATTTAAAATCTTACTAACATATTATCACTTTAAAATATTTATAAATATAAAAAATCTTACTCTTACCCATTTATTATCGATTTAAAAAAATTATAAATGGAAAAAATTACACAAAAAAGTTATTTTAAAGTTTAAAAATACAATTTATCTGAAAAAATAATAAATTATTAAAAATCTATAATTAATAAAAAATCTTACAACACCTTTTATTATATATTTAAAATATTTATTAATTGATAAAAAATGAAAATTTTATTTAAGATTTTAAAAAATAAATGTATCGGTACACTTTTTTTTTACCTTATATTTAAAATAATGCATTTTTTAAAAATTCTTACTCTTACCTGTTTAACACTTTTTTATTAGATATTTAAAAATAAAATTTAATTAAAATGTTTTAAAAATTTTAGTTTTGAGTTTAAAAATCAAATT
Source organism: Aristolochia californica (assembly GCF_029961685.1). Classification (NCBI taxonomy): domain Eukaryota; kingdom Viridiplantae; phylum Streptophyta; class Magnoliopsida; order Piperales; family Aristolochiaceae; genus Aristolochia; species Aristolochia californica. The sequence continues at coordinate 10,065,953 of NW_027181770.1, read as the reverse complement.
TATCAGTACATTTTTTTTCAAATTTATCGATACACTTTTTATTACTTTATACTTAAAATAATGAAAAATAAAATAAATATACTAATTAATTAAAAAATTTTACTCTTACTTATTTATCACATTTTATTATCGATTTAAAAAAATTAAAAATTATAAAAAAATTTACTTTAGTGTTATAAAATCAAACATTTCGATACACGTTTTTTTACCTTATATTTACAATAATATAATATAAAATTAGTGTATTAATTAATTAAAAATCTTACTCTTACATATTTAATATTTTTTATTATCGATTTAAAATATTTATTAATTAAAAAATATTATATTATTTGAAAAATAAATATTTTAGACTTTAAAAATCAAATTTATCATTACACATTTTATTACCTTATATTTACAAAAATAAGAAAGGATGGATGTAACAGGAAGTCATATATTAATAAATGTTTTTACATCAAAATGTCAAATAACATAAAAATTATTCAACAACATTTAAAAATTTATTGAACTTAGCTATTGAAATGAAATGTGTAAGTTTTTTTAAAATCAGAAATTTGTATTTTTATTTTTTAATTTCAAAATAATCTAAATGGATTGTGAAAGAAATTGGTAGTTTTATATACTAACTTAGACTCTTGCATGAAAAATATCTACTGTTTAAAGAAAAGATTTTAGAGAGATAAGGAGAAAGAAAGAGAATAATGATAGAGAGATAAGGAGAAAGAAAGAGAATAATGTGTGGGAAATTAACAAAGAAGAAAAAGTGGAACGGAAGAGGGAAGAAGAGGTTGACTAGGTGTTTCATAACAGAAATATGTTTCTCTCATTACCAATAAAACTGATCCCCTACAACTAAGCCGAAAAGTTCTCACAAAAAACAAATCATCAGTGAAGACAAAGTGATCCCCCACAAAGAGTTAAAGATCCAGCACACAACATCCAAAATATCTGCAAGTAACCTGTAGAGTAAGCTGCAAAATGGATAATTTCGAACACAAACATCCTAGAAAATGACAATCTCCAACAAAGAAATTGAAACCCCAAACAAGTACAACAAATCAAGACGACAAAGTTTAGATGAAAAGAACCAATAAATCCAAAAAGCCACTTTTGGAGTAAGAAACGAGATTCCAACAGTTCCCAAACATGAGGAATAAAATGAAAATTCAAATAGAAGAGAGAGTTTCTCACCGAAGTCATGATGGGATTTTTGCTTCAAACAATACAATTCGAGAATATGGAGTTCTCCGAACCTTTTAATTTGTGGGAAAAGGCAAAGGAAACACACAGAGTGCCGAATCTAAGGAGTGAGAGGTGGTGAGTTAAAACATTAATACAAAACACTTAAAACGCAAAACACGACAGAATGATATGAGCTAAAAACTTAAAAATCAACAGTAGCGGAGAGGCTGAGAGATATTACCTTTGATAAATAAGTAGGAAGGATCAAAGATAAATAATGAAATATATAAGATAAAAAAAAGTCAATGTTAGGTCGCCGGAAAAAAAAAACCCAGAAGATTAAGAATAAAACAACTTACCCTTTTTGTCATTTATGTCGGTGCGGAAGAAGTTCAGAGGAAGAAATTGAAGACGAAGAAGATCAAAGAGGAAAAAATAGAAGAGGAAAAAAATTGGAGACTAAGAGACTGAGAGTAAGGAATCAGAGAGGGAGAATGAGGAATAAGAAGACAAAATCTCCCTATTTTTTTCTAAATCGCCGCCTGATGAACGCCATTTCTCTACTCCCCATGATTCCCGAGAGAATGAAAGATGAAGAGACGAACTCGAAGAGTCGACCTCCCGCTGCCTCTCCCGCCTCCTAAATCCCCGAGTCCTAGACCCTCGTTAAGTTAACGAGTCGGCTCGTGAGCTTTTGAACCGAACCATGGTTCGGTCGAGCTCGACTCATTAACTTAAACGAGCCTCATCTGAATCTCGGTTCATGATCTAGATAAATCGAATCAAATTGAGCTGGAACCAATCCGAGCTTGAGCTGCTAGTGAACCAGCTCGGTTCGATGCCTCCCTAGTTCTTCTGCTCACTTCTTTTTCTTTAGACATATTTGCTTGGATTATTACGACTATTACTTATTCTCAACTATTCTTATATATAATCTCATAGATGTCTACATAGACTATTGCATTAGATTGATGTTCCTTTCAAGAGTTGCATAAGACCTACTTTTAAGGATTGATGTAGCCTCTTGAGTATTAAAATGCAAGAGGGTTTGTTATGCCTTTTGTCTCCTCTATAGATGTTATTTGGATGCTTATTTTTTTTATTATGGAGGGCATCTTAAGTGCTTGTTATTTATAATTAAGATGCTAGGGGTTTAAATGAGCTGCAATTTAGAAGCATACAAAGTTCTCTTAAAAATATTAGGAGATAAATTCCACTTTTAAGTTTTTTGAGATGTCAATTACAAATGGATCTTGGGTGTTGAATGAAACCAAGAGAAGGGTTGGAAGATTGAAGATAAGTGCTCTTAGTATTCATTGTGGAGAGGGCAAATGTGCTTTATAATTATTTTTTTAAAAACATTTAAGAAAACTAAGAGGTCTGTGTCTAACAAAGTTCATGATGGCAGAAGAAGATTACAAATCATTTGTACTTTTTCCCTCTAGTTCAAGTTGTTATTAAACTAATATAGTGCATTTGGGATGCTTCATTTTTCTTTGTTCCTTTCATAAGGGGCTTGTTGTAAGTTTTTGTTCTTTCCACTTTTAAGTATTTTGAGATGTTGACTATAGGTAGATCTTCTTGTTGAATGAAACCAAGAGAATGCTTGAAAGCTTTAAGATGTGTGCTCTTTGTACTTATTGTGGAGGGGCCAAATATGCTTTATCATTGAGTGTTTAAAATGTTTAAGAAAACTAACAGTTTTGTATCTAACAAAGGTCATGGTGGCACAAGAATATTACAAATTATTTGTACATTTTCCCTCCAAGTTGTGATTAAACTAATATTATGCATTTGGGATGCTTCATTTTTCCTTTCTTCCTTTCTTAAGGGCTTGTTGTAAGTTTTTGTCCCTTCCACTTTTGTGTTTTTTGAGATTTCACTTACAAATGAATCTTGGGTGTTGGATGACACCAAGAGAAGGCTTGGAAGATTGAAGATAAGTGCTCTTAGTATTCGTTTTGGAGAGGCCAAATGTGCGTTATCTTTGAATTTTTAAAAAGTTTAAGAAAACTAAGAGTTCTATGTCTAACAAAGTTCATGGTGATAGAAGAAGATTACAAACTATTTGTACATTTTCCCTCTTGTTCAAGTCGTGATTAAACTAATATTATGCATTTGGGATACTTCATTTTTCTTCCTTCCTTTCTTAAGTTTTTGTTCCATATGTAGTTATGTTGGTGGTTGTTCTTCTAGTTTATAATGTTAGTTTTTAATTGAAATGAGTTTTCATTCTCCTTCATTTGTAAGGTCTCATAAGGATAAACCTAGAGCAAGGAATGCATGAATAGGTTTATTAGATTTTATAACCAATTTTTATCTTAATTGCACAAGTAGTAATTAAAATATAATATGATTATTAACCACACTACTAAGGATTTTTATATAAATTGGTTCACAATAAATATTTCAGATTGATAATAAACTCCCAAGGATCCCTTATCCTAGAATTGTCAGCTAAAAGACATCTACTATATAGAGCCCCTAGACACTCAATTTACAATACCAGCCCAAACACCTTGGGACTTATGGTTGGTAGCTCCTAGGTACTGGCAACTTGGACAGAAATAAGGGATTTAACAACATTCAATTGAAGTTGGCGGTTTTGCAAGGGGACTTGGTCTCAATATATCAATACTCCTCTTGTAAGGAAGATATTAAAATAAAGTACTAGTTGATTACTCTACTCCTATGGTTAATCTACCAGCAATAGAAGTATTGAAAATCAATGCTCTTGAATGCTTTATAGAGGTTGGCTATATGGAAAGATTTTTAAAAATCAGGTAAAATAATATTAACGTTAAGATCAATAATGTGTTCATCTTCCACAAATTAAAGAAAAGGTATTAAATACAGATTTAAAACTTAGTGCACATAAATACTTATCTCTCAATGGTAAACGTCACTAAAAACACCTTTTTTTAACTTTTGTTGGCACAAGTACTTTGAGAAATCACTTGGGAGCAAACTTTAAAATTCGTGTAGAAAGGTGTTGTTCGGGACTTTGGGTCGAGTTTTACATATATAGAATGTTTCTTAACAATCAAAAAACCTAGTTGTTAGAGTGGATAGGGTTGATTTTGGTCTTTTTTAAAAAAATAGCCAAAAGTACTCCAAAAAATCACAAAAAATGATCAATAAATCATATTTTTGTTATTGAATATGTTGGTAGATCATACTTCGCAAACAGCAAGTGCCGCGCATGTCTTATCTCCTCCACTCAATTCTTCCCTTAATCCAGTTCGGCTTCGGAAAATCTGCCTGCTTTTAAGTTTTAATATGATTGCTTCATTCCTCCTGTTCCAATTCCCAGTTGGAGCAAATTACTGAGAAACCATGGCCTGGTCGGTGTCTAATTTCTCCGCTAGGTTAGTTATATTTGGTTGAAGACTCAACTAATCTATCTTCTTCTTCACCCCGCGAAAGCCTCCGAAAATGTACTTTAATTCATAAATCTACTGTAACTGACAGGTTCGTGCTCTTTTAACTGTTTCCGTGACGACTTCTGGATTCTGATTTCAAACATTTAAATACTGATGAAAGCTTCAAGAAACAAATACGGTAGATTACGCTGGTTGACATTCTGGAAGTTAACAAGCAAAGGCTCCGTAAAACATTTCAGACTTGCACTCCTTAATTCAAGGACGAGTTCGTAAGAGAATGTCAATTTTCCTGGTGCTGTTTCCATCCTCTCCATCGTCAATGGATCACGGAGGTCTCTCCATCGGCTGCAAACAAAGTCATAAAAACGAGGCGTGAATTCGTATTTCATGGACATAGCCTTGCCAACTCGCTCCAAACATGGGCTTCTGCTCCCCTTGCCAACTAGCTCCAAACATGAGCTACTGCTTCCATGGCTGCTAGCCATTATCTGGCAAGTTTTCTTCTGTAGTTGCTCAAATTGATCATGTTTCCTTCTTTCATCAGAGTTCGAGATCTCGCTCTTCTATCTTTAAAATTTCAACCCTCAAAATCAGAGATTGGATAACTTAGATACCAAGTGATTCATTTGATATCTAAATTGCAAATTAACATCTATGTAACTCCCACAGAAACATCTTTTCTTTCTCTACGAAGTTTTCGGAACTGTAGATCGAGAAAAGGAATCCATGATCGAACCAGCAGTTTTTTCCTGCAAATTAAACCATGCTCCAGTGATCGATGGCGTGCGATCTTACGGTATTTACGGACGGTGATGTCTTTTTACGTTATGAGTTCGCATCACCGGCGTCATCGTCGGAGAGTGGGCAGCCATGAGCCGGGATTTGCGGCTGCATCGGTGTAGATACCGATACGTCCTTTGGGATTCCAGTAAATGAAGCAGAGTCAGCTACAATGACATCCGTGGGACGTCAGGGACAGAGGTGGCGCTGAAACTGGACTGCAGCGGGAGCAACCCATGCACAGGGATCGGGCTGGAAAACATTAAGCTCACTTATCAGAACCGGCTGGCGGAATCCTCCTGCACAAACGTGCATGGAACCATTCGTGGCCTCGTCGTTCCAAGATGTTCCGAGACTTAAAACATAGAAGATTATGTGCTTGAATAGATAGATATTGCAGAGGCCTGATTTTGCCATGTACTGCAGGGCCCTGAATCTTCCGCCCCGACGTGTGGTGTCAAGCTATATAGATATTGAATAAGAAAGAAAACTGTTTCTTTCTCTGGATTAATTTCTTCTCTTCACAATAATCTCTTACTCAATGCACGAACCTAATTAGTGTGGATTCTACTACTGCATGGTATCAAATATATGATCAGATTTCACACAACTAGTCCGGCAGACAACCATGAAGAACCTAATTATCTGATAACAACTAAACCACTGAATGATAACAACTAAACGGAATATAATATTCATCATCTGAGATGAATACTGTCTCACTCAGCCCAGCAGCTGTTGCACTTGTTGTCGATTAAAAAAGAAAACTAAACCACTGAATGAATTCAAACTTGTGCAAGTGCAAGTAAGCTACCGTATATGGTTCCTATAAGTGGACAATTTGGAGCATCACGTATGAACACCTGCTCTGATACTATATAAAGATGAACCTAAGACTCATCCTAAAATGACTAGTCAAGTTAAAAACCTTATTTTCAAACTAATATACCCAAGATCTTATTCTCACTAATCTATACGGGACTATCTTCTAATAGTTTCTTCACACTTTTTCTTCTTTTGTCATATCCCAACTGTGTTAGAGTTGCATGCACCAAGTTTTTGTGGGAATTGAGGCTTACTGTTCCTCTAAGAACCCATATTTTAATGATAACAAACTAATATATTTCTCCATAATTTTTTTCTAGAAATCAAAGGCACTTATTTTTGATTGCCTATACAATCTGGTGGACTGGTACTTTTATTTACCACTAATAACTCCTTCACTCTTCCTCGTACTCTTTATCTTCCTACTATAATGATTTCAGTTCATAAGTTTACTAAAAATAATAATTGCTCCATTGATTTTTTGCTAATTACTTTGATGTTATGTCTTTGTAGAATGACACTTTAATGGCTCAAGGGACTATATATAAAGGGCTGTTTGCTTTTCAAAACAAGGAGCATGCTTTATCTGCCTCTACATTTTTTCTTGCTGAATTTGGTACAATCAATTAAGACATCTCTCTAAGAGATCTCTTTCTAGTATAGTCAATAAGAAGTTAATAAAATTATCTTGTAAGCATGAAATTTGTGTGGATTTCAAATTGCTAAAAGCCAAAAGTTATCTTTTATTTCTAGGACTAGTCGTGCTAGATTTTACTTAGATACTATTCATGAGGACATTGTTAGGAATTAGATGCGCTAATTTCAAACTAACGAGAGCAATAATAATAAATGCAGAAGAACGAAAAAGCAAACACGAGAACAAACAAGATTTGTACAGGTTCACCTCGAAGTGAGACTATGTCCTATCTTCTGCCGCTGTAGTAATCTACTATGAAGATGAAATAGTTCACAAGAGAAATCGCACACAGTTGCATGTGATTTTTCTCTAACCTCTCTCAGCCGCAACTAATGATGTTTCTGAAATTGATGATAAAACCCTAATAGTGATGGCTCAAATATAAAGAAAACACTAGGGCAACAGCGATACAAGATTAAAATTCCCAAACTGCCCTTAATGAAATAGCATAGAGCATTGATTAGGTACCACAACTTAACAATCTCCCACTTGGAGACTAATTCGTCATCAATATCTCCTCTACAACGGCAACAACTTCTCAATTCTCAGAGCGAAGTCCAACTAAAGTTTCACACAACTTCAGTTTCTCAATCGTAATGGTCTTTGTCAACATATCAGCCGAATTCTGACTTCCTTGAATCTTCTCAAGTGCTATGACTACATCCTCAAAAGCCGATCTGACAAAGTGAATGCACCTGTATGTGCTTTGTTCTGGCATGATCAATAAGATTCTTTTCTAAAGGAATAACACTTTGACAGTCACAATACCACACATTCTTTCCATGCTTGAGCCTAATTCTTCTTAGAAAGACTACAGCCATACCATCTCTTTGCTGGTTTTGGTCACAATGGTATATTCCGCCTCAGTAGTGGAAACAGAAACAATCTTCTACAACTTTGAGATCCAACTAATTGTTGTATCACCCAATGTGTATACATATCCAGTGGAACTCTTCCTGCCATCTATGTCTCCAGCCATGTCTGCATCTACATAACCCTTTAATCCCAAATCTGACTTTCTGAAACATAAGGTTGAGTTTGCAGTGCCTCTCAAATACCTGAGAATCCACTTCACTGTTTCCCAATATTGTTTACATGGATTACTCATATATCTGCCCACAACTCCCACTACATGAGCTATGTCTGGTCTAGTGCACATCATGGCATACATGAGACTGCCAATTCCAGAAGCATAAGGCACATTGGCCATGCAGGCTCACTCTAGCTCTATAGAAGGTGACTGCTCCTTAGATAGCCTAAAGTGACTAGCCAAAGGAGTACTCACTGGTTTTGCATCATTCATGTTAAATCTGCTCAACACCTTCTTCACGTATTCTTCTTGTGACAGTTTCAAGACATCAATGTCCCTAGTAATCCTTATCCCAAGGATTTGTTTTGCAGCCCCTATATCCTTCATTGCAAACTTCTTGGACAAAATCCCTTTTCTATTTATCTATTTCTTGTTTGTAAGTTGTAGAATAATGTAGGACTCATCAAGCTTCTTCACATAACAATAATGATTCGCGTGGCACCTCAATAAACCATTACTACTCATAAAGGTGTCAAACTTTTTATACCATTATCTTAGAGCCTGTTTAAGACTATACCAACTCTTTTAAAGTTTGCACACTATTTTCTCTTTTCCTTGTGTTTTGAAACCCTACGGCTATATCATGTAAATTTCTTCCAGGAATGGTCTTCTTTATCCTGGTTCCATTATCAGCACAGTACCGTATGAAATCATCATCTATGTATTCTCCCCTATTATCTGACTGGAAGCACTTCACCTTCAAATATGTCTCATTCTCAACCATTGTTCTCCATCTTTTGAATGTATCAAAGACATCAGATTTTCTTTTTAGAAAATAAACTCATACTTTTCTGCTTACATCATCAATAAATATCACATAGTAGTTAGAACCACCAAGGAAAGGAGAAACGGGTTCGTGCAGGGAGTTATTTTCCAGGATGCGATCATGAACAATGTCGACAATCCCATCATTATTGACAAGAATTACTGCCCCGAAAATCATGGCTGCCCTGATCAGGTAAGAATATCGAATCGCCTCAGAAGGTCCAATTAGCCCATAACAAACGTTTTGCATTAGGGATTTTGAATCGGGTTGCGTAAATGATGATGACAGCATAAATGTCCTCCAATTTCGGTCGACTTTTTTAGAGTCAAGCGATCAAATGTCAAAAAGTGTCAAACCCAGTTTTACATCATCTTCATTGGAGGGATCAATTTGATGTCAACCTAAAATCGAAAACACTAAAAGAGATCCTCTGGTTAATTTCAGTTGCTTGAATCTTCTGATCTCTGCCTTTTTCTATGGTTCTACAGTCTTCTGGTGTCAAAATTAGCAGAGTCAGCTACAATGACATCCGTGGGACGTCAAGGACAGAAGTGGCACTGAAACTGGACTCCAGCGGGAGCAAACCATGCACAGAGATCGGGATGGAAAACATTAAGCTCACTTATCAGAACCGGCCGGTGGAGTCCTCCTGCAGAAACGTGCATGGAACCACTCGTGGCCTCGTCGTTCCCAGATGTTCCGAGACTTAAAACATAGAAAATTTTGTACTTAAATAGATAGAAATTGAAGAGGCCTGATTTTGCCATGTATTGAAAGGCCCTGAATCTTCCACCCTGACGTGTGGTGTCAAGCTATATAGATATTGAATAAGAAAGAAAATTGTTTCTTTCTCTTGATTTATTTATTCTCTTCACAAAAATCTCTTACTCCACGCATGAACCTAATTAGTGTGGATTCTAATACTTCGTGGTATCAAATTTATGATCAGATTTCACACCATTAGTCCGATAGACAACCATGAAGAACCTAATTAGCTGATCAAATTTCAGGATAAGCACCTTCACTTCTGTCTTGTCAGAGTGGATGTATTGTCAGAGTAGATGATCGAGAAAGAAGATGTTGCTAGTTTACTTGGATATATGGATCATCTTTGACAAATAGAGAAGAGGTTAGGAAGGGGTTAGTTATGTCTGACAAAGGTGCATACTAGTAACCTCACTCACAGTGTTGAAGTCATTTAAAGTGTCACCCTCTGCCCATTATGCATGGTCCAAACTCCAAAGATAACAACTAAAAGGAATATAATATTCATCATCTGAGATGAATAATGTCTCACTCAGCCCAGCAGCTATTGCACTTGTTGTCGATTAAAAAGAAAACGAAACCACTGAATGAATTCAAACTTGTGCAAGTGCAACCACCATATATAGACTCTAGGGCATCAAGTGCAACCACCATGTAGAGAAAGTAGTAAACATCATCTGCCGCATTCATAGTTTTACTCAAGTGTACGTGAGGGAGCATCTTAGTGAAGGATTGTAAAAGCATGAAAAAGTAAAAGAACAAAATTAGAACATCTAAATTATTAGACGTTTATGTTGTTTTTGTGAAGTTGGGTTCAAAGTTCATTCCAAAATGACTTGTCAAGTTAGAAAGTCTATCTTCCAACTAATAAACTAAAATCTTATACTCACTAATCCATATGAAACTGTTTTTTAACAGTCACCCTCGTAAGTAAACCACCGTATATGGTTCCTAAAAGTGGACAATTTGGGTGGAGCCTCACATATGCACACCTGCTCTGATGCTATATAAAGTTGGGCCTAAGACTCATCCTAAAATGAATAGTGAAGTTAAGAACCTTATTTTCAAACTAATATACCCAAGATCTTGTTCTCACTAATCTATACGGGACTATCTTCTAATAGTTTCTTCACACGTTTTTTTCTTTTGTCATATCTCAACTGTATTAGAGTTGCATGCACCAAGTTTCTGTGGGAATTGAGGCTCAATTTTCCTCTAAGAACCCATATTTTAATGATAACAAACTAAGATGTTTAACCATAATGTTTTTGTAGAAATCAAAGGCATAAAAGTTATTTTTGAAAGAGGAGTCGATTCCTTACTAGTAGAGTCCAACCCACTTGCTACAAACAATAGAAAATGGGGTCAAATTTCACTTATTGTGAGTTTCGAATTAAAAGGCGGAGTTGACCCCAATACAGAAGTTAAAAAAAGGAGTCGAACTCATTTAGAAGGAGTCAGCCTCATCCAATAAGCAGAAAAGAAAAGAAGATTCGATATTCGACTTAGAAAAAAATTTGGATTAGAAAGTAAAGTCGACTCCTATACTGAAGTTAAAAGGAGTTGAGACCATAAGGGAGGAGTCGAGTCCATTATAAAGAAAAAGAAACAAAGGGAAGTTGACCCTTGCCACTTATAGTCGCCCTCTATACTTGAAATCTTAGTGGCTAATTTAGAGACTATATATATTCAAACTTTATTAGTGACCCACCAATATGATCAATAACAAAGATAGAATTTGTTGACTCTTGTCAATTTTTGGAACTTATTTTGTTTTAATTTTACAAAATACCAAAAAAAAAAACTTATCCACTCATAATGGCTAGTATTCAAAACATTGAGAAATGTGTTATATACATCAAACTCGACCAAAACTTCAAGAGATGTTTGCTCACTCTAATTTCTTAACTCCCAAATGCTCCCAATTGTTTTCTCAAAGTGCAAGAGCCATTATTAGGTGCTCAAGAAGTACCTTTGCAAGGTTTCTCATTGAAGGCCAACTATTTATGAACATTGTTTATAATATTATATTAGAGTACTTGGTGTTTGATGTTGGAAGTCTAGTTTCACATGGTTAGGGTTGGCATCGAACCGAGCCGAGCCGAGCCCGAACCTACCTATTTTCGAACCGAGTTTGATTTAAATATTTCGAACTCAAGCTCGAGCCTAAAATTGTTATCGAACTCGAACCCAATAATTTTAACGGAGTTCGAGCTGAGCTCGAGCTTCAACATTCATTTAAAACATTTAAAAAAATACATGTCTCGAGTTCGAGCTCCAACATACATTTAAACTTTCAAAAAATACATGTCAAATAAATTGTATATAAAATTATGCATACATTTTACATAAAATTGGGCATACATTTTACATAAAATTGGACATAACCTCTACATAAAATTGGGCATAAGGGTGGCATCAAATTGAGCGGAGCCCAAACCTTCTTATGTTCGAGCCAAGCATGATTTAAATATTTCGAACTCGTGCTCGAGCTGACCCTAGCCTTGGGCCTAATAATTTTAACGGATTTCGAGCCAAGTTCAAGCTTCAACCTATATTTAATGCTCTGCATAAAATATATATCAAATAAATTATATATAAAATTATGTATACATTTAAAAAAAATGATAGGGGAGGTTCGGGATTGAATCTCGATAATGGATTAAAACGTACCAATATTAATTCATTTTACCCCAAATGTTGTCTACCTTATTTTGTAATTTCTGAATTAGGCCATAAATTTACTATGGCCTCCTTAATGCCTCTGGTTGAAAATTTATATTCTAGGAAAAACTAGAAATATTTTTTCTAGGATATATATTTCAAAAAAACCTTTAAATAAAATCCTATTACTATTAGTGACTTACTAGAAAATTACAAGAAATATTTTAAAATTTTCTTAGTAAAGTTAAATGGACCTCTTATTGTCTCTTCCAGGGAAATAAATAAAAATTAATAATCAATCAAATATATTACTATGCTTATCGGTAAATTTTTAATCAAATAAAATTTCAAACACAAAATTGCTATGAAAATTGCCTCATACTGAAAGTATTACAGTATCAAATGTCAAATACTTATTCAAAATTTTTCTATACGGTTTCTAGCCCATCTTGGCAAGAAAATCTTACTTAAAAAATAATATGATTTTTTAAGTAAGAATTTCCAATTAGGAAAATGTTTCCAAAAAATATGAGGCACTAATAGTCCCTAGAATTGTATTTCTACTAAAAATGTCTTTTTGACATTTCTTAAAAAACCCACTAATAGGCCCTAGAAACGTATTTCTATTGAAATGTCTTTTCAATTTCTTCAATAGCTATGAGGAAGGGATAGCCGGAACATGCGAAATCGTACGAGCGAAAGTCGAACGAAATCGCCCATTGTCTTAGTGCAAGGGGAAAAATTATTTCCCCATAGTTGACGCCAGGGGAAGGGGTCTACCGGTGCCGGAGAGGACCTGTCGTCGGGGCTGACAACTGAGATGGAGGCGGCGGTAGTGGAAGCGGTGGAAAAAAATAGCAGTGAAGACGGAAGCAGCGTCGAAGGTAGACGAGGGGAGGAAGAAATCAAAGGAAGAAAAGGAAGGAAGAAATCGAACCGAGCAACGGTGAAGGCGGCCGGTGAGCAGCTGTCAACGGTGAAAGATGCCGCCCCAACAACGGATGGGAGGGGCTAGGCGATGACGAGGGGCTAGGCGATCACTTTAGCTACTTGCTATCTTCGGAAATATTTTCCGGAAAGTTTCCTCTGCTTCCGCCGAGCTCTATTTCAGTCGATTGATCCGTTGGCTTTCCGCTTATTGCCATTCCAACTGATTGTCTTTGCTCGCCGAGAAGAGACTTTCCATTTTTGGATGCCGAAGACGATGGCATTTTGCCAAGACGCTGGCTGATTGCTCAAACCAGTGGGTTTCCATTTCTGGACGATAAATCAGGAAACCAGCGTGTGGGGAAGAAGCACTGTTTCCCGATTAAAGTTTGTCCTAAGTTAAGAAATTTTATTAGTTCAGCACCGGGTTCAGCGCAGCAAGACCCTGACTCACCTGAGTCGACTCGGGCCAACTCGGGTCTGGATCAACTTGAATCGGGCCACTTATTTTCTACTTCGGTATACATGCCCAAAATTTTTTTGGCGCGACTCGGTAATTTTTTTTCTATAATTGGATTATTATTTTTTAAGAATAAAATTTCTATTACTATTAGTGACTTACTAGAAAATTACAAGAAATATTTTAAAATTATCTTAGGAAAGTTATATGGACCTCTTATTGCCTCTTTTAAGAAAATAAATAAAAATTAATAATCAATCTAATATATTACTATACTTATTGATAAATATTTAATCAAATAAAATGTCAAACACAAAATTGTTATGAAAATTGCCTCTTGCTAAAAGTATTACAACATCAACTGCCAAATACTTATTCAAAAATTTTCTATACGGTTTTCTTGCCCTTCTTGGCAGGAAAATTTTACACAAAAAATTAAACAATTTTTTAATAAGAATTTTCAATTAGAAAAATGTTTCCAAAAAACATGAGTCTCTAATAGTCCCTAGAAACGTATTTCTACTAAAATTGTCTTCTCAATATTTTTTGAAAAATCCACCAATAGTCCCTAGAAATGTATTTCTATTAAAATGTAAAGAAAGGGATGGGGGGGGGGGGGGGGGGGGGGGGGGGGGGGGGGGGGTTGAGGGATGATGGCGGCGACAGAAGCGGTGGTGACGGAAACAGAGGCGAAGGCAGACGAGGGGAGGAGGATATCGAATGAAGAAAATGGAACCAAGCGGCGAAGGCGGCCGACGATCAGCTGTTGACGGCGATAGCAACGTCCTCGACTCCGCTCCCGCTCCCGAGTCCCCGACTCTCGAGCCCGTTAATGAGCCGGGTCGCGAGCTTTTAAACCGAACCATGATTCAATCGAGCTTGGCTCATTAACATAAACAATCTTTATCTGGATCTCGAATCAAACCGGGCCAAGCTCGAGCCGCTCATGAACCGGCTCGGTTCGATGCCACCTTTAGCTCCTAGGTACTAGCAACTTGGACCAAAATAAGGGATTCAACAACATTTAATTGAAGTTGGCGGTTTTGCAAGGGGACTTGGTCTCAATATATCAATATACCTCTTGTAAGGAAGATATAAAATAAAGTACTAGTTGATTACTCTACTCCTATGGTTAATCTACCAGCAATATAAGTATTGAAAATCAATGCTCTAGAATGCTTTAGAGAGGTTGGCTATATGGAAAGATTGTTAAAAATCAAGTGAAATAATATAAACGTTAAGATCATTAATGAGTTCACCTTCCACAAATTAAAGAAAAAGTATTCAATTTAAAACTCAGTGAACATAAATACTTAGCTCTCAATGGTAAATGTCACAAAAATCACTCTTTGTTTTACTTTTGTTGTCACTAGCACTTTGAAAAATCACTTGGGAGCAAACTATAAAATTCCATCGTTTCAGTGGCATCATGGAAAACTCCTTTTTAATTACAGAGAGTAGTTTACTTACCAATGCCTTCCGGTTGAGTTTCGCTAACAGCAAGTGTCGCGCATGTGTCTTATCTTCTCCACTCAATTCTTCCCTTAATCCAGTTCGGCTTCGAAAAATCTACCTGCTTTGAAGTTTTAATATGATTTCTTCATTCCTCCTGTTCCAATTCCCAGTCGGATCAAATTACTGAGAAACCATGGCCTGGTAGGTGTCTAATTTCTCCACTCAAAGTCAGCAATTCATGCTAGTGCGATAGTTATATTAAAATTTAATTATTTTTTCTTAAATTAAAATTTTGGTTTTTAAAAATATTAACATATATTTTTAAGTTTTTTGAAAATATTTCAAAATTTTAAAATTATAATATATGTTAAAAATAATTAATTCATGTAAAAAAATTTATAATAAATTAATTCTTTTTAA
Organism: Aristolochia californica; assembly: GCF_029961685.1. Lineage (NCBI taxonomy): Eukaryota > Viridiplantae > Streptophyta > Magnoliopsida > Piperales > Aristolochiaceae > Aristolochia > Aristolochia californica. Next base: position 10,050,536 of record NW_027181770.1, on the reverse strand, counting down.
TTTTTTTTTAAAATTTTTTCAAAAGATAATTATTTTAACATATTGAAAAAAATATTTAAATATATTTTTTTAAATTACCCTTTTTTAAAAACTTATTTCAGTAAATGACATAACTTTAAAATTATTTTAAAAATTACCCAACTTTGACCCATCCACTGTCCATGTGCAGATTCAAATATGACACGTAAGCTTTAACTAAGTACATGTCGCATTGTCATCAGCACTATGTGAGTAAATAGACACATCGACTACTACATCATGCTTTCAACCCGTCTACAGCCAAATAAGATGCCACATCATTAAATGACAAAAAAATTGAATAATTTTTTAAATTAAATCTATGAATACACTTTTTATTACCTTATATTTTAAATAATAAATTATAAAAAATAATAATTAAAAAATTAACTCTTACCTATTTAACACCATTTATTATCGATTAAAATATTTATTAATTAAAAATATATGAAATTTAGTAATAATAGTTTAAAAAATAAAAAATAAAATAAGTATACTACTTAATTTAAAATCTTACTAACATATTATCACTTTAAAATATTTATAAATACAAAAACTCTTACTCTTACCCATTTATTATCGATTTAAAAAAATTATAAATGGAAAAAATTACACAAAAAAGTTATTTTAAAGTTTAAAAATACAATTTATCTAAAAAAATAATAAATTATTAAAAATCTATAATTAATTAAAAATCTTACAACACATTTTATTATATATGTAAAATATTTATTAATTGATAAAAAATGAAAATTTTATTTAATATTTTAAAAAATAAATGTATCGGTACACTTTTTATTACCTTATATTTAAAATAATACGTTTTTAAAAAATTCTTACTCTTACCTGTTTAACAATTTTTTATTAGAGATTTAAAATAATTTTTTAATTAAAATGTTTTAAAAATTTTAGTTTTGAGTTTAAAAATCAAATTTATAAGTACATTTTTTTCAAATTTATCAATTTTTAAAAATTTTAGTTTTGAGTTTAAAAATCAAATTTATCAGTACATTTTTTTCAAATTTATTGATACACTTTTTATTAATTTATTCTTAAAATAAATAAAAATAAAATAAATATACTAATTAATTAAAAAATCTTACTCTTACTTATTTATCACATTTTATTATCGATTTAAAAAAATTTACTTTAGTGTTATAAAATCAAACATTTCGATACACATTTTGTTACCTTATATTTACAATAATAGAATATAAAATTAGTATATTAATTAATTAAAAATCTTACTCTTACCTATTTAATATTTTTTATTATCGATTTAAAATATTTATTAATTAAAAAATATTATATTATTTGAAAAATAAATATTTTAGACTTCGAAAATCAAATTTATCATTACACATTTTATTACCTTATATTTACAAAAATAAGAAAGGATGGATGTAACAGGAAGTCATATATTAATAAATGTTTTTACATCAAAGTGTTAAATAACATAAAAATTATTCAACAACATTTAAAAATTAATCGAACTTAGCGATTGAAATGAAATGTGTAAGTTTTTTTAAAATCAGAAATTAGTATTTTTATTTTTTAATTGCAAAATAATCTAAATGGATTGTGAAAGAAATTGGTAGTTTTATATGCACTTACTAACTTAGACTCTTGCATGAAAAATATCTATTGTTTAAAGAAAAGATTTTAGAGAGATAAGGAGAAAGAAAGAGAATAATGTGTGGGAAATTAACAAAGAAGAAAAAGTGGAACGGAAGAGGGAAGAAGAGGTTGACTAGGTGTTTCATAACAGAAATATGTTTCTCTCATTACCAATAAAACTGATCCCCTACAGCTAAGCCGAAAAGTTCTCACAAAAAACAAATCATCAGTGAAGACAAAGTGATCCCCCACAAAGAGTTAAAGATCCAACACACAACATCCAAAATATCTGCAAGTAACCTAAAGAGTAAGCTGCAAAATGGATAATTTCGAACAAAAACATCCTAGAAAATGACAATCTCCAACAAAGAAATTGAAACCCCAAACAAGCACAACAAATCAAGACGAAAAAGTTTAGATGAAAAGAACCAATAAATCCAAAAAGCCACTTTTGGAGTAAGAAACGAGATTCCAACAGTTCCCAAACATGAGGAATAAAATGAAAATTCAAATAGAAGGGAGAGTTTCTTGCCGAAGTCATGATGGGATTTTCGCTTCAAACAATACAATTCAAGAATATGGAGTTCTCCGAACCTTTTAATTTGCGGGAAAAGGCGAAGGAAACACACAGATTGCCGAATCTAAGGAGTGAGAGGTGGTGAGTTAAAACATTAATACAAAACACTTAAAACGCAAAACACAACAGAATGATATGAGCTAAAAACTTAAAAATCAACAGTAGCGGAGAGGCTGAGAGATATTACCTTTGATAAATAAGTAGGAAGGATCAAAGATAAATATGAAATATATAAGATAAAAAAAAAATCAATGTTAGGTCACCGGAAAATAAAATCCAGAAGATTAAGAATAAAACAACTTACCCCTTTTTGTCATTTATGTCGGTGCGGAAGAAGTTCAGGGGAAGAAATTGAAGACAAAGAAGATCAGAGAGGAAAAAATAGAAGAGGAAAAAAATTGGAGACTGAGAGTAAGGAATCAGAGAGGAAAAATGAGGAATAAGAAGACAAAATCTCCCTATTTTTTCTAAATCGCCACCTGATGAACGCCATTTGTCTACTCCCCATTTCCCGAGAGAATGAAAGATGAAGAGTCGACCTCCCGCTCCCTCTCCCGCCTCCTAAATCCCCGAGTCCTGGACCCTCGTTAAGTTAACGAGTCGGCTCGTGAGCTTTTGAACCGAACCATGGTTCGGTCGAGCTCGACTCATTAATTTAAACGAGCCTCATATGAATCTCGGTTCATGATCTAGATAAATCGAATCAAATTGAGCTGGAACCGATCCGAGCTCGAGCCGCTAGTGAACCGGTTCGGTTCGATGCCTCCCTAGTTCTTCTGCTCACTTCTTTTTCTTTAGACATATTTGCTTGAATTATTGCGACTATTACTTATTCTCAACTATTCTTATATATAATCTCATAGATGTCTACATAGACTATTGCATTAGATTGATGTTCCTTTCAAGAGTTGCATAAGACCTACTTTTAAGGATTGATGTAGCCTCTTGAGTATTAAAATGCAAGAGGGTTTGTTATGCCTTTTCTCTCCTCTATAGATGTTATTTGGATGCTTTTTTTTTTTTATTATGGAGGGCATCTTAAGTAGAGTCGACTCCTATACTGAAGTTAAAAGGAGTTGAGACCATAAGGGAGGAGTCGAGTCTGTTATAAAGAAAAAGAAACAAAGGGAAGTTGACCCTTGCCAATTATAGTCGCCCTCTATGCTTGAAATCTTAGTGGCTAATTTAGAGACTATATATATTCAAACTTTATTAGTGACCCACCAATATGATCAATAACAAAGATAGAATTTGTTGACTCTTGTCAATTTTTGGAACTTATTTTGATTTAATTTTACAAAATACCAAAAAAAAACTTATCCACTCATAATGGATTGTATTCAAAACATTGAGAAATGTGTTATATACATCAAACTCGACCAAAACTTCAAGAGATGTTTGCTCACTCTAATTTCTTAACTCCCAAATGCTCCCAATTGTTTTCTCAAAGTGCAAGAGCCATTATTAGGTGCTCAAGAAGTACCTTTGCAAGGTTTCTCATTCAAGGCTAACTATTTATGAACATTGTTTATAATATTATATTAGAGTACTTGGTGTTTGATGTTGGAAGTCTAGTTTCACATGGTTAGGGTTGGCATTGAACCGAGCCGAGCCCGAACCTACCTATATTCGAGCCGAGTTTGATTTAAATATTTCGAACTCAAGCTCGAGCCTAAAATTGTTATCGAACTCGAACCCAATAATTTTAACGGAGTTCGAGCTGAGCTCGAGCTTCAACATTCATTTAAAACATTTAAAAAAAATACATGTCTCGAGTTCGAGCTCCAACATACATTTAAATTTTCAAAAAATACATGTCAAATAAATTGTATATAAAATTATGCATACATTTTACATAAAATTGGGCATACATTTTACATAAAATTGGACATAACCTCTACATAAAATTGGGCATAAGGGTGGCATCAAATTGAGCGGAGCCCAAACCTTCTTATGTTCGAGCCAAGCTTGATTTAAATATTTCGAACTCGTGCTCGAGCTGACCCTAGCCTTGGGCCTAATAATTTTAACGGATTTCGAGCCAAGTTCAAGCTTCAACCTATATTTAATGCTCTGCATAAAATATATATCAAATAAATTATATATAAAATTATGTATACATTTAAAAAAAATGATAGGGGAGGTTTGGGATTGAATCTCGATAATGGATTAAAACGTACCAATATTAATTCATTTTACCCAAATGTTGTCTACCTTATTTTGTAATTTCTGAATTAGGCCATAAATTTACTATGGCCTCCTTAATGTCTCTGGTTGAAAATTTATATTCTAGGAAAAACTAGAAATATTTTTTCTAGGATATATATTTCCAAAAAAACCTTTAAATAAAATCCTATTGCTATTAGTGACTTACTAGAAAATTACAAAAAATATTTTAAAATTTTCTTTTTAAAATTTTCTTAGTAAAGTTAAATGGACCTCTTATTGTCTCTTCCAAGGAAATAAATAAAAATTAATAATCAATCAAATATATTACTATGCTTATCGGTAAATTTTTAATCAAATAAAATTTCAAACACAAAATTGCTATGAAAATTGCCTCATACTAAAAGTATTACAGTATCAACTGTCAAATACTTATTCAAACTTTTTCTATACGGTTTCTAGCCCATCTTGGTAAGAAAATCTTACTTAAAAAATAATATGATTTTTTAAGTAAGAATTTCCAATTAGGAAAATGTTTCCAAAAAACATGAGGCACTAATAGTCCCTAGAACTGTATTTCTACTAAAAATGTCTTTTTGACATTTCTTGAAAAACCCACTAATAGGCCCTAGAAACGTATTTCTACTGAAATGTCTTTTCAATTTCTTCAATAGCTATGAGGAAGGGATAGCCGGAACGTGCGAAATCATCCGAGCGAAAGTCGAACGAAATCGCCCATTGTCTTAGTGCAAGGGGAAAAATTATTTCCCCATAGTTGACGCCAAGGGAAGGGGTCTAGTTGAGCTCGGCTCGTTAACTCAAATGAGCCATATCTGGATCTTGAACTCGGTTTGAGATCCAGATAAATGGAATTGAACCGAGCTGAGCTCTAGCCGCTCACGAACTGGCTCGGTTCGATACCACCCCTACACATGGTCATATCATTACAAGCCTTTTCTTTTAATACCAAGTGTAGTTCTTCTTTGAAAACTTCTAATATTGCCAACAATAAAAAGTTCTCAATTGCATCTATTTTAAATCTTAGGTAGAGCTACTGAAACTTATATTGTCCAATATTGTAGATATTAGGTAATAATAAATGTATTTGATTTTTTTTTTTAAATTATAATTTTTTTTCATTTAATGACGTGGTAAAATAATGACGTGGTAGACGACGTGTCAATCTATGTTTACTGCACTGATGAAATGGCGACACATAAGCAGTCAAAGCTTACGTGTCGCTTTTGACTGCACACATAGGCATTTGACCGGTCAAAGTTGGGTAGTTTTAGAAATATTTTGATGATGTCAGTATTTTTGAAAATAATTTATTTTAAATGGGTATTTTAGGAAAATTCCCTAATTTGTTTATTTCTTGGCAAGCCGAGAACAGAGACGAAAGATGACTATTCCAGCCTGTTTAGAATGCGCTTTTTTGTTCAACTTTGTTCGGCTAACGGGGAAGACAACCCACCGTCGCCGTAGAAGACGACTTTGCACCTGAGAGAGAAAAATTCTGCTGCATTGTTTTTGCGCGAGGACGATGACTCCGAGTTGCTAGACTTTTTCTGTCGATAATTCTTCGGCGCCGAGAAGGACTCACTGTATCTATCGGAAAGATCACTTTAGCTACTTGCTATCTTCGGAAATATTTTTCGGAAAGTTTCCTCTGCTTCCGCCGAGCTCTGTTTCAGTCGATTGATCCGTTGGCTTTCCGCTTATTGCCATTCCAACTGATTGTCTTTGCTCGCCGAGAAGAGACTTTCCATTTTTGGATACCGAAGACGATGGCATTTTGCCAAGACGCTGGCTGATTGCTCAAACCAGCGGGTTTCCATTTCTGGACGATAAATCAGGAAACCAGAGTGTGGGGAAGAAGCACTGTTTCCCGATTAAAGTTTGTCCTAAGTTAAGAAATTTTATTATTTCAGCACCGGGTTCAGCGCAGCGAGACCCTGACTCGCCTGAGTCGACTCGGACCAACTCGGGTCTGGATCAACTTGAATCGGGCCACTTATTTTCTACTTCGGTATACATGCCCAAAATTTTTTTGGCACGACTCGGTAATTTTTTTTCTGTAATTGGATTATTATTTTTGAAGAATCGACAGATTATTCCTTGGTCTGCATATTATTTGGTACAAATGTGTGTATTTGATTATTTCATTCGTCATTTTATAAAAAATATTTTGCTAATGTTAAATGGGCCCAAGCCAAGCCGATTTTTGCTGCTGCTATTGTGTCTATGTTGTTGAGACATTATTATTGAAGAAGGGGTAGCTTCATACCTTTATTTATTTATGTCACCTTAAAAAATATCAAAATTATTTGTGGTTGGAAGTCTATGACGGAGGAACTTCATCCCCGTCAAAAATATCAAATTTTTGTTATTGGGAGTCCATGACGGAGGAACTTATCCCCGTAAAAAATATAAAAAATATTTGTTGTTGGGAGTCCATGACGGAGGACCTTCGTCCCCGTAAAAAATATCAAATTTATTTGTGGTTGGGAGTCCATGACGGAAGAACTTCATCCCCGTAAAAAATATCAATTTTTTTTTGTTGAGAGTCCATGACGGAGGAACTTCATCCCCGTCAAAAATATTAAAATTATTTGTGGTTGGGAGTCCATGACGGAGGAACTTCATCCCCGTCAAAAATACCAAATTTTTTGTGGTTTGAAGTCCATGACGGAGGAACTTCATCCCCGTAAAATATATCAAAGTTTTGTCATTAGAAGTCCATGACGGAGGAACTTATTATTATTTTTATATTACTTTCCCCCATTAATATCATATATTACTCTACCACTTGAGAGTCGTTGTCCTGTAGAGGGACACGGTGGTGGAGGTGGACACTTCAGAGCAATGTCTTAGCGGATAGAAGTGATTTACTCTCACTGATATTATACCAGCTGGGGCTCATGAAAGAGAGCACCAGCATGAGGGGGAGTTGGAAGATGAAGGCATATTATACAAAAAATATTTTATATATCATTTGCCACAAGCTGGGAGTTCATGTTATTCTCTCACCCCCAGCTTGAGGGGGAGTGCTGGAAGACAGGGCCCAAGCCCACATGACCAAGGAAGGCTCACATATCCAAGTGTATTATAAGATGGGCCCAAGCCCATCAGACCAAGGAAGAGCCATGCAACCAAGAGACATAGAAGGTGGGCTAAAGGCTCATAAATAAAGAAGGCGGCCCATAGGCCCACATACATTGATGGTGGGATGGTAAATAAATGGTCATCTCATTGAGATGGCATTGATGTAACTAAGTTAAAGTTCTAGGGCTAAAACCCTAAACCCTAAGTTCAGGGGTATTATTATTTAATACTCTAGATAAAATATATGTCAAATAAATTATATATAAAATTATGCATACATCTTAAAAAAAAGAATGATAGAAGAGGTTCAAGATTGAATTTCGATAATGGATTAGAACGCACCAATATTAATCTTTTGTACCCCAAATGTTGTCTAGCTTATTTTGTAATTTTTGAATCTGGCCATTAATTTACTATGACCTCCTTAGTGCCCCTGGTTGAAATTTTAAATTCTAGGAAAAATTAGAAATGTTTTTCCTTTGATACATATTTCCAAAAAGGCCTTTAAATAAAAATCTATTACTATTAGTAACTTACTAGAAAATTACAAGAAATATTTTAAAATTATCTTAGGAAAGTTAAATGGACCTCTTATTGCCTCTTTTAAGAAAATAAATAAAATTAATAATCAATCTAATATATTACTATACTTATTGATAAATATTTAATCAAATAAAATGTCAAACACAAAATTGCTATGAAAATTGCCTCTTGCTAAAAGTATTACAACATCAACTGTCAAATACTTATTCAAAAATTTTCTATACGGTTTTCTTGCCCATCCTGGCAGGAAAATTTTACGCAAAAAATTAAACAATTTTTTTAATAAGAATTTTCAATTAGAAAAATGTTTCCAAAAAACATGAGGCACTAATAGTCCCTAGAAACGTATTTCTACTAAAATTGTCTTCTCAATATATTTTGAAAAATCCACCAATAGTCCCTAGAAATGTAAAGAAGGGGGGGGGGGGGGGGGGGGGGGGGGGGGGATGATGGCAGCGACAGAAGCAGCGGTGATGGAAACAGAGGCGAAGGCAGACGAGGGGAGGAAGATATCGAATGAAGAAAATGGAACCAAGCGGCGAAGGCGGCCGATGATCAGCTGTTGACGGCGATAGCAGCGTCCTCAACTCCGCTCCTGCTCCCGAGTCCCCGACTCTCGAGCCCGTTAACGAGCCGGGTTGCGAGCTTTTAAACCGAACCATGATTCAATCGAGCTCGGCTCATTAACATAAACAATCTTTATCTGGATCTCGAATCGAATCGAGCCGAACTCGAGCCGCTCATGAACCAACTCGGTTCGATGCCACCTCTAGCTCCTAGGTACTAGCAACTTGGACCAAAATAAGGGAATTAACAACATTCAATTGAAGTTGGCGGTTTTGCAAGGGGTCTTGGTCTCAATATATCAATATACCTCTTGTAAGGAAGATATAAAAATAAAGTACTAGTTGATTACTCTACTCCTATGGTTAATCTACCAGCAATATAAGTATTGAAAATCAATGCTCTAGATTGCTTTAGAGAGGTTGGCTATATGGAAAGATTGTTAAAAATCAAGTGAAATAATATAAACGTTAAGATCATTAATGAGTTCACCTTCCACAAATTAAAGAAAAAGTATTCGATATAAAACTCAGTGCACATAAATACTTAGCTCTCAATGGTAAACGTCACTAAAATCACCCTTTTTTTTACTTTTGTTGTCACTAGCACTTTGAAAAATCACTTGGGAGAAAACTATAAAATTCCATCGTTTCGGTGGCGTCATGGAAAACTCCTTTTTAATTATAGAGAGTAGTTTACTTACCAATGCCTTCCGGTTGAGTTTCGCTAACAGCAAGTGCCACGCATGTGTCTTATCTTCCCCACTCAATTCTTCCCTTAATCCAGTTTGGCTTCGGAAAATCTGCCTGCTTTTAAGTTTTAATATGATTTCTTCATTCTTCCTATTCCAATTCCCAGTCGGATCAAATTACTGAGAAACCATGGCCTGGTAGGTGTCTAATTTCTCCGCTCAAAGTCAGCAATTCATGCTAGTGCGATAGTTATATTAAAATTTAATTATTTTTTCTTAAATTAAAATTTTGGTTTTTAAAAATATTAACATATATTTTTAAGTTTTTCGAAAATATTTCAAAATTTTAAAATTATAATATATTTTAAAAATAATTAATTTATGTAAAAAAATTTATAATAAATTAATTCTTTTTAATATTAATTTTTTAAAAAAATTTCAAATTTTTTTCAAACGATAATTATTTTAACATATTGAAAAAAAATATTTAAATATATTTTTTTAAATTACCCTTTTTTAAAAACTTATTTCAGTAAATGACATAACTTTGAAATTATTTTGAAAAGTACCCAACTTTCACCCGTCCACTGTCCATGTGCAGATTCAAATATGACACGTAAGCTTTAACTAAGTGCATGTCGCATTGTCATCAGCATTATGTGAGTAAATAGACACATCGACTACCACATCATGATTTCAACCCGTCTACAGCCAAATAAGATGTCACATCATTAAATGACAAAAAAAATTGAATAATTTTTTAAATTAAATTTATGAATACACTTTTTATTACCTTATATTTTAAATAATAAATTATAAAAAAATAATAATTAAAAAATCAACTCTTACCTATTTAACACCATTTATTATCGATTAAAATATTTATTGATTAAAAATATATGAAATTTAGTAATAATAGTTTAAAAAATAAAAAATAAAATAAGTATACTACTTAATTTAAAATCTTACTAACATATTATCACTTTAAAATATTTATAAAAAGAAAAAATCTTACTCTTACCCGTTTATTATCGATTTAAAAAAATTATAAATGGAAAAAATTACACAAAAAAGTTATTTTAAAGTTTAAAAATACAATTTATCTGAAAAAAATAATAAATTATTAAAAATCTATAATTAATTAAAAATCTTAAAACACCTTTTATTTTATATTTAAAATATTTATAAATTGATAAAAAATGAAAATTTTATTTAAGATTTTAAAAAATAAATGTATCGGTACACTTTTTATTACCTTATATTTAAAATAATAAGTTTTTAAAAAATTCTTACTCTTACCTGTTTAACACTTTTTTTATTAGAGATTTAAAATAATTTTTTAATTAAAATGTTTTAAAATTTTTAGTTTTGAGTTTAAAAATCAAATTTATCAGTACATTTTTTTCAAATTTACCTATACACTTTTATTACTTTATACTTAAAATAATGAAAAATAAAATAAATATATTAATTAATTAAAAAATCTTACTCTTACTTATTTATCACATTTTATTATTGATTTAAAAAAGTAAAAATTATTAAAAAAATTTACTTTAGTGTTCTAAAATCAATCATTTCGATACACATTTTGTTACCTTATATTTAAAATAATAGAATATAAAATTAGTATATTAATTAATTAAAAATCTTACTCTTACCTATTTAATATTTTTTTATTATCGATTTAAAATATTTATTAATTTAAAAATATTATATTATTTGAAAAATAAATATTTTAGACTTTAAAAATCAAATTTATCATTACACATTTTATTACCTTATATTTACAAAAATAAGAAAGGATGGATGTAACAGGAAGTCATATATTAATAAATGTTTTTACATCAAAATGTCAAATAACATAAAAATTATTCAACAACATTTAAAAATAAATTGAACTTAGCTATTGAAATGAAATGTGTAAGTTTCTTTAAAATCAGAAATTAGTATTTTTATTTTTTAATTGTAAAATAATCTAAATGGATTGTGAAAGAAATTGGTAGTTTTATATGCACTTACTAACTTAGACTCTTGCATGAAAAATATCTATTGTTTAAAGAAAAGATTTTAGAGAGATAAGGAGAAAGAAAGAGAATAATGTGTGGGAAATTAACAAAGAAGAAAAAAGTGGAACGGAAGAGGGAAGAAGAGGTTGACTAGGTGTTTCATAACAGAAATATGTTTCTCTCATTACCAATAAAACTGATCCCCTACAGCTAAGCCGAAAAGTTCTCACAAAAAACAAATCATCAGTGAAGACAAAGTGATCCCCCACAAAGAGTTAAAGATCCAGCACACAACATCCAAAATATCTGCAAGTAACCTGTAGAGTAAGCTGCAAAATGGATAATTTCGAACACAAAGATCCTAGAAAATGACAATCTCCAACAAAGAAATTGAAACCCCAAACAAGCACAACAAATCAAGACAACAAAGTTTAGATGAAAAGAACCAATAAATCCAAAAAGTCACCTTTGGAGTAAGAAACGAGATTCCAACAGTTCCCAAACATGAGGAATAAAATGAAAATTCAAATAGAAGGGAGAGTTTCTTACCGAAGTCATGATGGGATTTTCGCTTCAAACAATACAATTCGAGAATATGGAGTTCTCCGAACCTTTTAATTTGCGGAAAAGGCGAAGGAAACACACAGAGTGCCGAATCTAAGGAGTGAGAGGTGGTGAATTAAAACATTAATACAAAACACTTAAAAAGTAAAACACAACAGAATGATATGAGCTAAAAACTTAAAAATCAACAGTAGTGGAGAGGCTGAGAGATATTACCTTTGATAAATAAGTAGGAAGGATCAAAGATAAATAATGAAATATATAAGATAAAAAAAATCAATGTTAGGTGGCCGGAAAAAAAAAAAACCCAAAAGATTAAGAATAAAACAACTTACCCCTTTTTGTCATTTATGTCGGTGCGGAAGAAGTTTAGAGAAAGAAATTGAAGACAAAGAAGATCAAAGAGGAAAAAATAGAAGAGGAAAAAAATTGGAGACTGAGAGACTGAGAGTAAGGAATCAGAGAGGGAGGAATGAGGAATAAGAAGACAAAATCTCCCTATTTTTTCTAAATCACCGCCTGATGAACGCCATTTCTCTACTCCCCATGATTCCCGAGGGAATGAAAGATGAAGAGACGAACTCGAAGAGTCGACCTCCCGCTCCCTCTCCCGCCTCCTAAATCCCCGAGTCTTGGACCCTCGTTAAGTTAATGAGTCGGCTCGTGAGCTTTCGAACCGAACCATGGTTCGGTCGAGCTCGACTCATTAACTTAAACGAGCCTCATCTGAATCTCAGTTCATGATCCAGATAAATCGAATCAAATTGAGCTAGAACCGATCCGAGCTCGAGCCGCTAGTGAACGGCTCGGTTCGATGCCTCCCTAGTTCTTCAGCTCATTTCTTTTTCTTTAGACATATTTGCTTGGATTATTGCGACTATTACTTATTCTCAACTATTCTTATATATAATCTCATAGATGTCTACATAGACTATTGCATTAGATTGATGTTCCTTTCAAGAGTTGCATAAGACCTACTTTTAAGGATTGATGTAGCCTCTTGAGTATTAAAATGCAAGAGGGTTTGTTATGCCTTTTGTCTCCTCTATAGATGTTATTTGGATGCTTTTTTTTTTTTTATTATGGAGGGCATCTTAAGTGCTTGTTATTTATAATTAAGATGCTTGGGGTTTAATGAGCTGCAATTTAGAAGCATACAAAGTTCTCTTAAAAATATTAGGAAATAAATTCCACTTTTAAGTTTTTTGAGATGTCAATTACAAATGGATCTTGGGTGTTGAATGAAACCAAGAGAAGGCTTGGAAGATTGAAGATAAGTGCTCTTAGTATTCATTGTGGAGAGGCCAAATGTGCTTTATAATTAATTTTTTAAAAACATTTAAGAAAACTAAGAGGTCCGTGTCCAACAAAGTTCACGATGGCAGATGAAGATTACAAATCATTTGTACTTTTTCCCTCTAGTTCAAGTTGTTATTAAACTAATATAGTGCATTTGGGATGCTTCATTTTTCTTTCTTCCTTTCATAAGGGGCTTGTTGTAAGTTTTTGTTCTTTCCACTTTTAAGTATTTTGAGATGTTGACTATAGGTAGATCTTCTTGTTGAATGAAACCAAGAAAATGCTTGAAAGCTTTAAGATGTGTGCTCTTTGTACTTGTTGTGGAGAGGACAAATATGCTTTATCATTGAGTGTTTAAAATGTTTAAGAAAACTAATAGTTTTGTATCTAACAAAGGTCATGGTGGCACAAGAATATTACAAATTATTTGTACATTTTTCCTCCAAGTTGTGATTAAACTAATATTATGCATTTGGGATGCTTCATTTTTCCTTTCTTCCTTTCTTAAGGGCTTGTTGTAAGTTTTTATCCCTTCCACTTGTGTGTTTTTTGAGATTTCACTTACAAATGGATCTTGGGTGTTGGATGACACCAAGAGAAGGCTTGGAAGATTGAAGATAAGTGCTCTTAGTATTCGTTTTGGAGAGGCCAAATGTGCGTTATCTTTGAATTTTTAAAAAGTTTAAGAAAACTAAGAGTTCTATGTCTAAAAAAGTTCATGGTGATAGAAGAAGATTACAAATTATTTGTACATTTTCCCTCTTGTTCAAGTTGTGATTAAACTAATATTATGCATTTGGGATACTTCATTTTTCTTCCTTCCTTTCTTAAGTTTTTGTTCCATATGTAGTTATGTTGGTGGTTGTTCTTCTAGTTTATAATGTTAGTTTTTAATTGAAATGAGTTTTCATTCTCCTTCATTTGTAAGGTCTCATAAGGATAAACCTAAAGCAAGGAATGCGTGAATAGGTTTATTAGATTTTATAACCAATTTATATCTTAATTGCACAAGTAGTAATTAAAATATAATATGATTATTAACCACACTACTAAGGTTTTTTATATAAATTGGTTCACAATTAATATTCCAGATTGCTAATAAACTCCCAAGGAGCCCTTATCCTGGAATTGTTAGCTAAAAGACATCTACTATATAGAGCCTCAAGACACTCAATTTACAATACCAACCCAAACACCTTGGGACTTATGGTCGGTAGCTCCTAGGTACTGCAAATTGGACCGAAATAAGGGATTTAACAACATTCAATTGAAGTTGGCGGTTTTGCAAGGGGACTTGGTCTCAATATATCAATACACCTCTTGTAAGGAAGATATTAAAATAAAGTATTAGTTGATTACTCTACTCCTATGGTTAATCTACCAGCAATAGAAGTATTGAAAATCAATGCTCTTGAATGCTTTATAGAGGTTGGCTATATGGAAAAAATTTTAAAAATCAGGTACAATAATATTAATGTAAAGATCAATAATGAGTTCACCTTTCACAAATTAAAGAAAAATTATTAAATACAGATTTAAAACTCAGTGCACATAAATACTTATCTCTCAATGGTAAATGTCATTAAAAACACCATTTTTTAACTTTTGATGGCACTAGTACTTTGAGAAATCACTTGGGAGCAAACTTTAAAATTCGTGTAGATAGGTGTTGTTCGGGACTTTGGGTCGAGTTTTACATTTATAGAATGTTTCTTAATATTCAAAAAAACTAGTTGTTGGAGTGGATAGGGTTGATTTAATGTCTTTTTTTAAAAAAATAGGTGAAAAGTACTTCAAAAAATCACAAAAAATGATCAATAAATCATATTTTTGTTATTGAATGTGTTGGTAGATCACTTACTAAACTTGAAACTTATAACCTATAGAATTTACCTCTAACATTCTAAAAAGTTGAAATTCTATATCATGGGTTGATTGGATTGCATGAGGTTCGAATTCATTGGTCCCAATGGTCATTTTAAGGTCAAATCATTCTTTAACCACTCGAATACTTATTGTAAGTTGGTGTTGACTGTGTTTCCTTTTTCGTTAGCTATAAGGGGTCGGCTCCAAATTTTAAGCCAAAACTTACTATAAGTTGGTGTTGACTCTTTTCCTTTTTCACCATTTGTAAGGGATCAACACCACTTGAGTATGCTCAACTCCATTTTTCACACTATTGGGATCGACTACAAATTTTAAACAAAAAACAGTTATTTTAAGGTAGTGTTGACTCCTTTAGTTACTTCAGCTCAGTGCTTAGACTCCATTTATTAAGGGGTCACCTCCACTTTTGAAAATGAGTTTTATACTACAATTTTCAGTACAAAATCCACTTTGTACACTATAATTAATTAAATTAATTTATTATCATCAAAATGTTGGTTATTAGACATAAGAATTTAAGGAATAAGTGCAACTACAAGTCAATTTCAAGTGCATAGGACTTTGTGCCTTCGAATAATTTTATGAATTTGAATTTGAATATTTTTAAATTTTTTATTTAATAGTTTTAATTTTAAATATTTTTAATTAAATATTTATAATATTTATAAATTAAATATTTTTTTATTAAATTAGTTTATTTTTTGTAATTTTTATTTCGAATTTATTTTATAATTTATATTTTATGTGATTTATTTAAAACTTTAAATGATTATTTTATTAATTTAAATTATTCATAATAATTTTGTAGCTTAAATTAAGTTTTATAATTTATTGGATTCCATAATGGGTCCTTATTGGACAGTCAATTTGCCATCCCTATTTTTCTTCTTTTTTCTTTCGATCCTCCTCATTTTTCTCCTCTTTCCTCTTCTTCAGATAATACTTCTTGAGTTTTTAATGTGCCACATTGGCGGTCTAGGCTGATGTGGCTCGTCGATCGTCCCTCTTCTTCAGATGATACTTATCGAGTTTTTAATGTGCCACATTGTCGGTCTAGGCTGATGTGGCTCATCGTTCGTCCAACGTGGCAAATCAATATTGGCTATTTTGACTAATTTAAAAAATGGATATTTTACTAAATATTTGTTTGAATATGGTGTTTTTCCCAAAATTCCCTTCTCACTTTGATCCATGAGAAGAGCCAGAAATCGTAATAATTCCATCGTTTTAATTCGTGTCATGGAAAGCTCCTTTTAATTACAGAGAGTAGTTTACTTACCAATGCCTTCCGGTTGAGTTTCGCAAACCGCAATGCTCTTGAATGCTTTATAGAGGTTGGCTATATGGAAAGATTGTTAAAAAATCAATGCTCTTAATGATGTGGAAGGGATCTTAATGTTCATCTTCCACAAATTAAAGAAAAAGTATTAAATACAGATTTAAAACTCAGTGCACATAAATACTTATCTCTCAATGGTAAACGTGACTAAAAACACCCTTTTTTTAACTTTTGCTGGCACTAGTACTTTGAGAAATCACTTGGGAGCAAACTTTAAAATTCGTGTGGAAAGGTGTTGTTCGGGACTTTGGGTCGAGTTTTAAATTAAATCATACTTCGCAAACAGCAAATGCCGCGCATGTCTTATCTCCTCCACTCAATTCTTCCCTTAATCCAGTTCGGCTTCGGAAAATCTGCCTGCTTTTAAGTTTTAATATGATTGCTTCATTCCTCCTGTTCCAATTCCCAGTTGGAGCAAATTACTGAGAAACCATGGCCTGGTAGGTGTCTAATTTCTCCGCTAGGTTAGTTATATTTGGTTGAAGACTCAACTAATCTATCTTCTTCTTCACCCCGCGAAAGCCTCCGAAAATGTAGTTTAATTCATAAATCTACTGTAACTGACAGGTTCGTGCTCTTTTAACTGTTTCCGTGACGACTTCTGGATTCTGATTTCAAACATTTAAATACTGATGAAAGCTTCAAGAAACAAATACGGTAGATTACGCTGGTTGACATTCTGGAAGTTAACAAGCAAAGGCTCCGTAAAACATTTCAGACTTGCACTCCTTAATTCAAGGACGAGTTCGTAAGAGAATGTCAATTTTCCTGGTGCTGTTTCCATCCTCTCCATCGTCAATGGATCACGGAGGTCTCTCCATCGGCTGCAAACAAAGTCATAAAAACGAGGCGTGAATTCGTATTTCATGGACATAGCCTTGCCAACTCGCTCCAAACATGGGCTTCTGCTCCCCTTGCCAACTAGCTCCAAACATGAGCTACTGCTTCCATGGCTGCTAGCCATTATCTGGCAAGTTTTCTTCTGTAGTTGCTCAAATTGATCATGTTTCCTTCTTTCATCAGAGTTCGAGATCTCGCTCTTCTATCTTTAAAATTTCAACCCTCAAAATCAGAGATTGGATAACTTAGATACCAAGTGATTCATTTGATATCTAAATTGCAAATTAACATCTATGTAACTCCCACAGAAACATCTTTTCTTTCTCTACGAAGTTTTCGGAACTGTAGATCGAGAAAAGGAATCCATGATCGAACCAGCAGTTTTTTCCTGCAAATTAAACCATGCTCCAGTGATCGATGGCGTGCGATCTTACGGTATTTACGGACGGTGATGTCTTTTTACGTTATGAGTTCGCATCACCGGCGTCATCGTCGGAGAGTGGGCAGCCATGAGCCGGGATTTGCGGCTGCATCGGTGTAGATACCGATACGTCCTTTGGAATTCCAGTAAATGAAGCAGCGACCTTAGAAATTCTTGGTTGAAATGGGTGGCGAAATGGGAAAACGGTTCCTTTCAACTCAATCTCCGGGGTCGATTAAGTAAGACTTGCAGAGACGCTTCCGCCGTCTGGGCTACTTATGTTTGAAGTATGTGACGATAACAGCGGGAAAAAAAGATAAAGAAACCAAGTTTATTTCCATTTCTCACGTGAACCGTCACCGTCTCTCCAGTCCTAAAGTAACTACAACTTTGAAATTTCAGACTAACGGCGGCTGCATGTTTCACAATGCATGAGAAAACAACATTGGCTCGATCTCGGCGCTTATTGATGAGATTTTTTCTCGCCTTAATCCGAACTCTAGCACTATAAATACTCGTTAAACGGTCATAACCTCTTCACCGCTCGCTTATTCGCCCATTACTCCCACTCTCCCTACTGCAACTATTTGTTTGCTGAAATGGCTAACTCATCCCACTCCCCGTTGTCACTTCTCTTCGTTTTCTTCTTCTTCTTCGCTTCGGCGAAGGCTGTTTACAACGTGGTCGATTATGGAGCGAGTCCCGGCGGAGGGTCGGACTCTTCCAAGGCATTCCTCCAAGCATGGAATGCCGCCTGCGCTTCGCAGGGGACCGCGGCCATTTACGTCCCAAAAGGGAGGTTCTTGTTGAGCCAGACCCACTTCGAGGGCCCATGTAAGAACGACCGGATTGATATCCGGATCGACGGGACTCTAATGGCGCCCAATTATCGGTCCCTGTCTTCAAATGACCGCTGGCTTACTTTCAATAGCGTGAGGGGAGTCTCAATCTATGGTGGGATCCTCGATGGGCAGGGCAAGGCTTTGTGGGACTGCAAGCACGGCGGTGGCTCTTGCCCCGGCGGCACAGCAGTGAGTCGCCACACTTAATACCAAACACTAAACATCTTATCTTGGAAGAAAATCAAGAAGTGATTACTTAAAAGAGTTTTGCCTTTTCATTTTGTTTGATTCTTCTACATTTTGCAGTCATTGACGTTCAGCAAAGCGGAAAATATATTAATAAGCGGCTTGACGTCGGTAAACAGCGAGCTGGGTCACATTGCGTTGGAAGGTTGCAGAAACTGTAAAGTGGAGAAAGTGCAGATTGTGGCCGACGGCAACAGCCCGAACACCGACGGAATACACGTCCAACACTCGGAAGGAGTCTCCGTCTTGAGTAGTGGAATCAAGACCGGAGACGATTGCATTTCGATTGGCCCTGGCACCATGAATCTCTTCGTCCAAGACGTCACTTGTGGACCCGGCCATGGCATCAGGTAGGCCGACAGGATCCATGTCTAAGTTTTCGATCTCCTTTCAGTACTGTAAACTTGACGACTAAAACTTTCTCCATTAAACGCTTTAATTTTGCTTTGGCAGCATTGGGAGCCTAGGAAAGGACCAGAACGAGGACGGCGTGCAAAACGTCACAGTAAGGAGAGTGGTATTTACAGGGACAGAAAACGGATTGAGAATCAAGTCGTGGGGAAGACCCAGTAACGGGTTCGTGAAGGGAGTTATTTTCCAGGATGCGATCATGAACAATGTCGACAACCCCATCATTATTGACCAGAATTACTGCCCCGGAAACCATGGTTGCCCTGGTCAGGTAAGAATATAGAATCGCCTCAGAAGGTCCAATTAGCCCATAACAAACGTTTCGCATTACGGATTGTGAATCGGGTTGCGTAAATGATGATGGCAGCATGAATCTCCTCCAATTTCGATCGACTTTTTAAGAGTCAAGCGGTCAAATGTCAAAAAGTGTCAAACCCAGTTTTGCATCGTCTTCATTAGAGAGATCAATTTGATGTCAACCTAAAAATCGAAAACACTAAAAGAGATCCTCTGGTCAATTTCAGTTGCTTGAATCAGTTCTGATCTCTGCCTTTTTCTACTGTTCTACAGTCTTCTGGTGTGAAAATCAGCGGAGTCAGCTACAATGACATCCGTGGGACGTCAGGGACAGAGGTGGCGCTGAAACTGGACTGCAGCGGGAGCAACCCATGCACAGGGATCGGGCTGGAAAACATAAAGCTCACTTATCAGAACCGGCCGGCGGAATCCTCCTGCACAAACGTGCATGGAACCATTCGTGGCCTCGTCGTTCCAAGATGTTCCGAGACTTAAAACATAGAAGATTATGTACTTGAATAGATAGATATTGCAGAGGCCTGATTTTGCCATGTACTGCAGGGCCCTGAATCTTCCACCCCGACGTGTGGTGTCAAGCTATATAGATATTGAATAAGAAAGAAAACTGTTTCTTTCTCTGGATTAATTTCTTCTCTTCACAAAAATCTCTTACTCAATGCACGAACCTAATTAGTGTGGATTCTACTACTGCATGGTATCAAATATATGATCAGATTTCACACAACTAGTCCGGCAGACAACCATGAAGAACCTAATTAGCTGATCAGATTTCAGGATAAGCACCTTCACTTGTGTCTTGTCAGAGTGGATGTCTTGTCAGAGTAGATGATCGAGAAAGAAGATGTTGCTAGTTTACTTGGATATATGGATCATCTTCGACAAATAGAGAAGAGGTTAGGAAGGGGTTAGTTATGTCTGACAAAGGTGCACACTAGTAACCTCACTCACAGTGTTGGAAGTTATTTAAAGTGTCACCCTCTGCCCATTATGCACGGTCCAAAATCCAAAGATAACAACTAAACGGAATATAATATGTATCATCTGAGATGAATACTGTCTCACTCAGCCCAGCAGCTGTTGCACTTGTTGTGGATTAAAAAAGAAAACTAAACCACTGAATGAATTCAAACTTGTGCAAGTGCAAGTAAGCTACCGTATATGGTTCCTATAAGTGGACAATTTGGAGCATCACGTATGAACACCTGCTGTGATACTATATAAAGATGAACCTAAGACTCATCCTAAAATGACTAGTCAAGTAAGAACCTTATTTTCAAACTAATATACCCAAGATCTTATTCTCACTAATCTATACGGGACTATCTTCTAATAGTTTCTTCACACTTTTTCTTCTTTTGTCATATCCCAACTGTGTTAGAGTTGCATGCACCAAGTTTTTGTGGGAATTGAGGCTAGTCATGCTAGATTTTACTTAGATACTATTCATGAAGACATTGTTAGAATTAGATGCGCTAATTTCAAACTAACGAGAGCAATAATAATAAACGCGGAAGAACGAAAAAGCAAACACGAGAACAAACAAGATTTATACAGGTTCGCCTCAAGGTGAGACTACATCCTATCTTCTGCCGCTGTAGTAATCCACTATGAAGATGAAATAGTTCACAAGAGAAATCACACACAGTTACATGTGATTTTTCTCTAACCTCTCTCAGCCGCAACTAATGATACTTCTCAAATTGATGATAAAACCCTAATAGTGATGGCTCAAATATAAAGAAAAAACTAGGGCAACCGCGATACAAATTAAAATTCCCAAACTGCCCTTAATGAAATAGCATAGAACATTGATTAGGCGCCACAACTTAACAATCTCCCACTTGGAGACTAATTCGTCATCAATATCTCCTCTACAATGGCAACAACTTCTTAATTCTCAGAGCGAAGTCCAACTAAATTTCACACAACTTCAGTTTCTCAATCGTAATAGTCTTTGTCAACATATCAGCTGAATTCTGACTTCCTTTAATCTTCTCAAGTTCTATGACTACATCCTCAAAAGCCGATCTGACAAAGTGAATGCACCTGTATGTGCTTTGTTCTGGCATGATCAATAAGATTCTTTTCTAAAAGAATAACACTCTGACAGTCACAATACCACACATTCTTTCCATGCTTGAGACCTAATTCTTCCTAGAAAGACTACATCCATACCATCTCTTTGCTGGCTTGGTCACAATGGCATGTTCCGTCTCAGTAGTGGAAACAGAAACTATCTTCTACAACTTTGAGATCTAACTAATTGTTGTATCACCCAATGTGTATACATATCCAGTGGAACTCTTCCTGCCATCCATGTCTCCAGCCATGTCTGCATCTACATAACCCTTTAATCCCAAATCTGACTTTCTGAAACATAAGGTTGAGTTTGCAGTGCCTCTCAAATGCCTGAGAATCCACTTCACTGTTTCCCAATATTGTTTACGTGGATTACTCATATATCTGCCCACAACTCCCACTACATGAGCTATGTCTGGTCTAGTGCACACCATGGCATACATGAGACTGCCAATACCAGAAGCATAAGGCACATTGGCCATGCAGGCTCACTCCAGCTCTATAGAAGGTGACTACTCCTTAGAGAGCCTAAAGTGACTAGCCAAAAGAGTACTCACTGGTTTTGCATCATTCATGTTAAATCTACTCAACACCTTCACATATTCTTCTTGTGACAGTTTCAAGACATCAATGTCCCTAGTAATCCTTATCCCAGGAATTTGTTTTGCAGCCCCTAAATCCTTCATTGCAAACTTCTTGGACAAAATCCCTTTTCTATTTATCTATTTCTTGTTTGTAAGTTGTAGAATGATGTAGGACTCATCAAGCTTCTTCACATAACAATAATGATTCGCCTGACACCTCAATAAACCATTACTACTCAAAAAGGTGTCAAACTTTTTATACCATTATCTTGGAGCCTGTTTAAGACCATACCAACTCTTTTAAAGTTTACACACTATTTTCTCTTTTCCTTGTGTTTTGAAACCCTATGGCTATATCATGTAAATTTCTTCCTCCAAATCACCATGAAGAAAGGCTATCTTTACATCCAATTGTTCTAAATGCAAGTCTTCATTTGCCACTAGTCCAAGCATTGTTTTAATAGTAGTCAATTTCACTACTTGAGAGAAAATATCAGTGTAGTCAATGCCTTCGTTTTGTTTAAAGAATTTTACCACCAGTCTTTCCTTGTACTGCTTGCTACCATCATGTTTGTCTTTTTTGGTACACACATTTATTCTCCAAGGTCTTCTTCTCTTTTGGTAACTCGATTAACTACCGTGTCTAATTGGACAATAGTGAGTCCATCTCGTCTCTCATGGCCAACTCCTACTTGGTTAATTCATCAACTTGCATGACTTCCTCATAACTCTTTGGTTCAACTTTATCATTCAAAAAAATATAATTCAGCTAGAGGAGTACCTCTGTGGTGGACTACTAGTTCTAGCAGATCTTCTATGTTCAATCATAGGAATGTTCTGATTTATTTCAGGGGGTATCTTTTCCTGGTCTTCCTGAGCAATATTCTCCATCTCAATAACTGGAAGATCTCTCAACTTAATCACTCCAGACTTCTTGGCTTCATCATTTGTGCTCTCAGACTTTGTTCTCAACCTGTCTTTATATAGGACACCTTCATTGAAGATCACGCCCTTACTCCTACTAACCTTACGACTTTGGTCATCCTAGATGCAATAACCAAACTCGGTACCACCATAGCCAATAAAAAAATATATCATAGATTTAGCATCAAGTTTACTTCTACAATAGAATCAATGTGAATATAAGAAACACAACAAAAAACTTTCAAGGAAGAAAGGTTTACCTCTTTGCCGTTCTAGACCTCTTTTGGTATTTTGCAATCCAATGGTGTTGAGGGACCTCTGCTAATCAAATAGGTAGAGGTGCTAATAGCCTCAAACCAGAACATCTTTGACAATCCTACAAGTAATCTCATGCTCCTAGCACGCTCATTCAAAGTTCTGCTCATCCTCTCAACCACACCATTATGTTGAGGTTTTCCAGGAATGGTCTTCTTTATCCTGGTTCCATTATCAGCACAGTACCAAATGAAATCATCATCTATGTATTCTCCCCTATTATCTGACTGGAAGCACTTCACCTTCAAATATGTCTCATTCTCAACCATTGTTCTCCATCTTTTGAATGTATCAAAGACATCAGATTTTCTTTTCAGAAAATAAACTCATACTTTTCTGCTTACATCATCAATAAATATCACATAGTAGTTAGAACCAGTAAGGAAAGGAGAAACGGGTTCGTGCAGGGAGTTATTTTCCAGGATGCGATCATGAACAATGTCGACAACCCCATCATTATTGACAAGAATTACTGCCCCAAAAATCATGGCTGCCCTGATCAGGTAAGAATATCGAATCGCCTCAGAAGGTCCAATTAGCCCATAACAAACATTTTGCATTAGGGATTCTGAATCGGGTTGCGTAAATGATGATGACAGCATAAATGTCCTCCAATTTCGGTCGACTTTTTTAGAGTCAAGCGGTCAAATGTCAAAAAGTGTCAAACCCAGTTTTACATTGTCTTCATTGGAGGGATCAATTTGATGTCAACCTAAAAATCGAAAACACTAAAAGAGATCCTCTGGTTAATTTCAGTTGCTTGAATCTTCTGATCTCTGCCTTTTTCTATGGTTCTACAGTCTTCTGGTGTCAAAATTAGCAGAGTCAACTACAATGACATCCGTGGGACGTCAGGGACAGAAGTGGCGCTGAAACTGGACTGCTGCGGGAGCAAACCATGCACAAAGATTGGGATGGAAAACGTTAAGCTCACTTATCAGAACCGGCCGGTGGAGTCCTCCTGCAGAAACGTGTATGGAACCACTCGTGACCTCGTTGTTCCAAGATGTTCTGAGACATAAAACATAGAAAATTTTGTACTTAAATAGATAGAAATTGAAGAGGCCTGATTTTTCCATGTATTGAAAGGCCCTGAATCTTCCACCCTGACGTGTGGTGTCAAGCTATATAGATATTGAATAAGAAAGAAAGAAAATTGTTTCTTTCTCTTGATTAATTTATTCTCTTCACAAAAATCTCTTACTCCACGCATGAACCTAATTAGTGTGGATTCTAATACTACATGGTATCAAATATATGATCAGATTTCACACCATTAGTCCGATAGACAACCATGAAGAACCTAATTAGCTGATCAGATTTCAGGATAAGCACCTTCACTTGTGTCTTGTCAGAGTGGATGTATTGTCAGAGTAGATGATCGAGAAAGAAGATGTTGCTAGTTTACTTGGATATATGGATCATCTTTGACAAATAGAGAAGAGGTTAGGAAGGGGTTAGTTATGTCTGACAAAGGTGCATACTAGTAACCGCACTCACAGTGTTGAAGTCATTTAAAGTGTCACCCTCTGCCCATTATGCATGGTCCAAACTCCAAATATAACAACTAAAAGGAATATAATATTCATCATCTAAGATGAATACTGTCTCACTCAGCCCAGCAGCTGTTGCACTTGTTGTTGATTAAAAAATAAAACTAAACCACTGAATGAATTCAAACTTGTGCAAGTGCAACCACCATATATAGACTCTAGGGCATCAAGTGCAACCACCATGTAGAGAAAATAGTAAACATCAGCAGCCGCAGTCATAGTTTTACTCAAGTTATGTGAGGGAGCATCTTAGTGAAGGATTGTAAAAGCAGGAAAAAGTAAAAGAACAAAATTAGAACATCTAAATTATTAGACGTTTATGTTGTTTTTGTGAAGTTGGGTTCAAAGTTCATTCCAAAATGACTCGTCAAGTTAGAAAGTCATTCTTCCAACTAATAAATTAAAATCTTATACTCACTAATCCATATGAAACTGTTTTTTAACACTCACCCTCATAAGTAAACCACCGTATATGGTTCCTAAAAGTGGACAATTTGGGTGGAGCCTCACGTATGCACTCCTGCTCTGATACTATATAAAGTTGGGCCTAAGACTCATCCTAAAAGGAATAGTGAAGTTAAGAACCTTATTTTCAAACTAATATACCCAAGATCTTGTTCTCACTAATCTATACGGGACTATCTTCTAATAGTTTCTTCACACTTTTTTTTCTTGTCATATCTCAACTGTATTAGAGTTGCATGCACCAAGTTTTTGTGAGAATTGAGGCTCAATGTTCCTCTAAGAACCCATATTTTAATGATAACAAACTAATATGTTTAACCATAATGTTTTTGTAGAAATCAAAGGCATAAAAGTTATTTTTGAAAGAGGAGTCGATTCCTTACTAGTAGAGTCCAACCCACTTGCTACAAACAATAGAAAATGGGGTCAAATTTCACTTATTGTGAGTTTCGAATTAAAAGGTGGAGTTGACCCCAATACAGAAGTTAAAAAAAGGAGTCGAACTCATTTAGAAGGAGTCAACCTCATCCAATAAGCAGAAAAGAAAAGAAGATTCGATATTCGACTTACAAAAAATTTTGGATTAGAAAATAGAGTCGACTCCTATACTGAAGTTAAAAGGAGTTGAGACCATAAGGGAGGAGTCGAGTCCGTTATAAAGAAAAAGAAACAAAGGGAAGTTGACCCTTGCCAATTATAGTCACCCTCTATACTTGAAATCTTAGTGGCTAATTTAGAGACTATATATATTCAAACTTTATTAGTGACCCACCAATATGATGAATAACAAAGATAGAATTTGTTGTTGACTCTTGTCAATTTTTGGAACTTATTTTGATTTAATTTTACAAAATACCAAAAAAAAACTTATTCACTCATAATGGCTAGTTTTCAAAACATTGAGAAATGTGTTATATACATCAAACTCAACCAAAACTTCAAGAGATGTTTGCTCACTCTAATTTCTTAACTCCCAAATGCTCCCAATTGTTTTCTCAAAGTGCAAGAGCCATTATTTGGTGCTCAAGAAGTACCTTTGCAAGGTTTCTCATTGAAGGCTAACTATTTGTGAACATTGTTTATAATATTATATTAGAGTACTTGGTGTTTGATGTTGGAAGTTTAGTTTCACATGGTTAGGGTTGGCATCGAACCGAGCTGAGCCCGAACTTACCTATATTCGAGCTGAGTTTGATTTAAATATTTCGAACTCAAGCTCGAGCCTAAAATTGTTATCGAACTCAAACCCAATAATTTTAACGGAGTTCGAGCAGAGCTCGAGCTTCAACATTCATTTAAAACATTTAAAAAAATACATGTCTCGAGTTCGAGCTCTAATATACATTTAAAATTTCAAAAAATACATGTCAAATAAATTGTATATAAAATTATGCATACATTTTACATAAAATTGGGCATACATTTTACATAAAATTGGACATAACCTCTACATAAAATCGGAGCCCAAACCTTCTTATGTTCGAGCCAAGCTTGATTTAAATATTTCGAACTCGAGCTCGAGCTGACCCTAGCCTTGGGCCTAATAATTTTAACCGATCTAGAGCCAAGTTCAAGCTTCAACCTACATTTAATGCTTTTCATAAAATATATATCAAATAAATTATATATAAAATTATGTATACATTTAAAAAAATGATAGGGGAGGTTCGGGATTGAATCTCGATAATGGATTAAAATGTACCAATATTAATTCATTTTACCCCAAATGTTGTCTACCTTATTTTGTAATTTCTGAATTAGGCCATAAATTTACTATGGCCTCCTTAATGCCTCTGGTTGAAAATTTATATTCTAGGAAAAACTAGAAATGTTTTTTCTAGGATATATATTTCCAAAAAAACCTTTAAATAAAATCCTATTACTATTAGTGACTTACTAGAAAAATACGAGAAATATTCTAAAGTTTTCTTATTAAAGTTAAATGGACCTCTTATTGTCTCTTCCAGGGAAATAAATAAAAATTAATAATCAATCAAATATATTACTATGCTTATCGGTAAATTTTTAATCAAATAAAATTTCAAACACAAAATTGCTGTGAAAATTGCCTCATACTAAAAGTATTACAGTATCAACTGTCAAATACTTATTCAAAATTTTTCTATACGGTTTCTAGCCCATCTTGGCAAGAAAATCTTACTTAAAAAATAATATGATTTTTTTAGTAAGAATTTCTAATTAGGAAAATGTTTCCAAAAAACATGAGGCACTAATAGTCCCTAGAACTGTATTTCTACTAAAAATGTCTTTTTGACATTTCTTGAAAAAACCACTAATAGGCCCAAGAAACATATTTCTACTGAAATGTCTTTTCAATTTCTTCAATAGCTATGAGGAAGGGACAGCCGGAACGTGCAAAATCATACGAGCGAAAGTCGAAAGTGCGAAATCGCCCATTGTCTTCGTGCAAGGGGAAAAATTATTTCCCCATAGTTGACGCCAAGGGAAGGGGTCTAGCGGGGCCGGAGAGGACGGAAGCAGCGTCGAAGGTAGACGAGGGGAGTGGAAGCGGTGGAAAAAAAAAGCAGTGAAGACGGAAGCAGCGTCGAAGGTAGACGAGGGGAGGAAGAAAAGGAAGGAAGAAATCGAACTGAGCAACGGTGAAGGCGGCCGGTGAGCAGCTGTCAACGGTGAAAGATGTCGCCCCAACAACAAATGGGAGGGGCTAGGCGATGACGAGGGGAGGAAGAATTTTTCCCCCCTCGCTCTCACTCCTGCTCCCGACTCCTGAGTCAGTTAACGGGCCGGCTCGTGAGCTTTTGAACTGAACCATGGTTCGGTTGAGCTCGGCTCGTTAATTCAAATGAGCCATATCTGGATCTCGAACTCGGTTTGAGATCCAGATAAATGGAATTGAACCGAGCCGAGCTCGAGCCGCTCACGAACTGGCTCGGTTCGATACCACCCCTACACATGGTCGTATCATTACAAGCCTTTTCTTTTAATACCAAGTGTAGTTCTTCTTTGAAAAACTTCTAATATTGCCAACAATAAAAAGTTCTCAATTGCATCTATTTTAAATCTTAGGTAGATCTACTGAAATAACTGGTAGATTATCATAGTTGCCTAATTAGAGGAATAAGTCCCAAAGTGTTTGGGCAAGTGTTGTGATTAAGTCTCTTGAAACTCTTTGTTGTAGATGTTGTTTAACTAATCATAGTGAATTTTTAATTTTGGAGCAAGGGCTGCCCCTACGAGTGGAGTAGCAGTATCAAAAATTAATTGCAAGCCATAAATAAATTCTTGGTGCAGTTAGTAGTTGTTTGCTTAACTTTGTATTTGGACACCTTGAATGAAATTAAGTTTAAGTTGGTCATGTTAAACTCAAGTCAATCAATTTAGATTGTCAACTGACTCGGTTAATGTTAATATTATATTTTTAAAAATTAAACTAAATCTAGAAAAATATAGATCAGGGTTTCTCTCTCCCAATGTGCTAACACGTGTGAGGGAGGAGAAGTGAGAAGTGGCTGTTTTTCCCCACCCAATGCCCAAAGTGATGAGACTTGTTTGACCAAGATTGCATGCCATCCCTACTTCCATGGTTGTATTCCAGTTCTAGGAAGGTGCCCCTTTTGACTAGGCCAAGTCTACTGGTTCACCACTTCAACTAGTAAACCTGAACTAGTCAGCTAGGTATTGCTCTATATCCCACTCGCACCATGTTATTGCTAGACGATCTATCAGAGCTAGGTCGTTCCGGTCCACCTGGGTTAGGTTCCGTCCACCCCTGGTCCACCTGGGTTAGGTACTTGGTTTTTCACACTTAACAGACCTGTCTTTTGGGTTGTATTGGTTAGGCATTTGACACGATCAACAACCTATGGAAGGAAAGTGTCTGAAACACTTCCATCTCTGGCCATTGACAACCAAAATCACAACAAGAGTTTGAATCAAACCAAACTCTTGCCAAATACAGCTTTGATAGCAAATCAAAGCAAAAATCTCTCTTACCAACCCATCAATCCTAAAGAAGGCATCACCTAAATTCAAGAAACAATAAATATGTCAAGGCTAATAGATAAATATGTACCTTATCCTCAAGCAGATAATTAATCAACCAGAATTGAATTCAAATTCCAGATTTCCCTATCAATCATCTCTTCTTAATATGGTATGTAGAGCTGATGGAACTCCACCTTTTCTTTTTGCATACATCTCCTCTGCATTCTCCTCACTTTTGCTAAAACTTTCTCCTACACTGATGTGATCTCTTCAGCAACTCTTATCTATCTTGCATACCATGGCTCTTGTTCCCTCCTCTTCTTCCTCCACTTCGGTCTCAGTCACCTCAATAACAGCTCTTTTCTTTGCTAAGATTTTGTACACTACCTATGTCCTATGGAGGGATCAATGGGAATCAGTCTTGCACTCTCAAAATCTCCATACGCACATGGATGGTTCTAACAAACCACCTCTCCACTTGTTATCCTTTGAACTCTCAATTCCTAAATCCTAATTTTTCACATATGTGAGAGAAGTGATGCTCTTCTCATTAGTTGGCTGAAAGTTACCATGCAACAAGATGCTCTTCGACATGCAGTTGGCCTCAAAATAAAGCAAGATGTCTGGAACAAGTGCACCTTCGCCTATGCTCACCCCTGGTGCATGAGCTTCATCTACAACAACAACTTCAATTTCTAAGACAAGGTGAGGACAGTCCTCTTTGTGATTTCCTCACAAAGTTTAAGGATATATGTGACTCCTTATCAGCCATACCAGTGCCTTTGGCTTTCTAGGCGTGCATTGGTTTAAGTCTAAAGTATTATTCATTTGTTACTGCAGTTTTCGTGAAACCGCCTGACGAGTTTATTGACATGTTAGCTAATCAAGAACTCCGTCATAACATGCGGCCCTCACGTCTCTCTAACTTGAACACAAAGACGACACTTGGCATCCAGATATTGGCACTACTCTTACAAGACTCACACTCCAATGACCTCTCTCTCTCTCTCTCTCTCCATATGATGGTTCTCATAAGGTTATGGTGGGTAATGGTAGTTTATTGCCTATACAATCTGGTGGACTTGTACATTTATTTACCACTAATTACTCCTTCACTCTTCCTCGAACTCTTTATGTTCCTACTATAATGATTTCAGTTCATAAGTTTACTAAAGATAATAATTGCTCCAATGATTTTTTTTTCTGATTACTTTGATGTTAAGTCTTTGTAGAATGACACTTTAATGGCTCAAGGGACTATATAAAGAGGGCTGTATGCTTTTCAGAACAAGGAGCATGCTTTATTTGCCTCTACATTTTCTCTTGCTAAATTTGGTACAATCAATTAAGACATCTCTCTAAGAGATCTCTTTCTAGTTTAGTCAATAAGAAGTTGTTACTAAAATTATCTTGTAAGAGGTAGAGCCATAAAATGGCTAAAAGTCATAAATACCTTTTATTTCTTGTACTAGTCATGCTAGATTTTTCTTAGATACTATTCATAAGGACATTGTTAGGAATTAGACGCCCTAATTTCAAACTAACAAGAGCAATAATAATAAATGTGGAAGAAAGAAAAAACAAGTACAAGAACAAACATGATTTATACAGGTTCACCTCAAGGTGAGACTACATCCTGTCTTTCGCTACTGTACTAATCCACTATGAAGCTGAAATAGTTTATAAGAAAAATCGCATACACTTACATGTTGTTTTTCTTTAGCGTCTCTCAACCGCAACTAATGATGTTCCTTGGATTGATGGTAAAACCCTAATAGTAACGGCTCAAGTATAAAGGGAAAACTAGGGCAATCATTATACAAGAGTAAAATTCCCAAACTGCCCTTAATAAAATAGCATGGGGGCATTGATTAGACTCCACAACTTCACAATCTCCCACTTGGAGACTAAACCATCATCAATATCTCCTCTACAACGGCAACAACTTCTCAATTCTTAGAGTGAAGTCCTACTAAAGTTTCACACAACTTCAGTTTCTCACTCGTAACAGTCTTTGTCAAAATATCAGTCGGCTTCTGACTTCCTTGAATCTTCTCAAGTGCTAAGACTCCATCCTCCAGAGCCGATCTGATGAAGTGATAATGCACTTGTATGTGCTTTGTTTTGGCATGATCAACAATATTCTTTGCTAAATGAATAACACTCTGACATTCACAATACAACACATTCTTTCCATGTTTGAGACTTAATTCTTTCCAGAAAGACTACATCCATACCATCTCTTTGCTTGCTTTGGTCAAGACGACATGTTCTACCTCATTATTGGAAAGTGCAACTATCCTTTGCAACTTAGAGATCCAACTAATTGTTATACCACCCAATGTGTATACATATCCAATGGAACTCTTCCTGCCATCAATGTCTCCAGCCATGTTAGCATCTACATAACCCTGTAATCCAAAATCTGACTTTCTAAAACATAAGGTTGAGTTTGCAGTACCTCTCAAATACCTAAGAATCCACTTCACTACTTCCCAATATTGTTTACCCGGATTACTCATATATCTGTGCACAACTCCCATTGCAAGAGCTATGTCTGGTCTTGTGCACACCATGGCATACATGAGACTGCCAGTAGCAAAAGCTTAAGGCACATTGGCCATGTAGGCTCGCTCTTACTCAGTAGAAGGTGATTGCTCGTTAGATAAGCTAAAGTGACTTTCCAAGGAGTATTCATTGGTTTTGCATAATGCATATTGAATCTACTCAACACCTTCTTCACGTATTCTACTTGTGACAGTTTCAAGACATCAATGTCCCTAGTAATCTTCACCCTAACGATTTGTTTTGCAACACCCAAATCCTTCATTGCAAACTTCTTGGACAAATCCCTTTTCAATTTATCTATTTTATGTTTGCAAGTTGTGGAATAATGTAGAACTCATTAAACTTCTTAACATAACAACAATGATTCGCCTGACACCTCAAGAAACCATTACTATTCATAAAGGTTTCAAACTTTTTATATTATTGTCTTGGAGCCTGTTTAAGACCATGCAAGCTCTTTCGAAGTTTGCACACTATTTTCTCCTTTCCTTGTGCTTTGATACCCTGTGGCTGCATCATGTAAATTTCTTCGTCCAAATCACCAAGAAAAAAGGCTATCTTTACATCCAACTGCTCTAAATGTAAGTCTTCATTTGCCACTAGTCCAAACAATGTTCTAATAGTAGTCAACTTCACTACTTGAGAGAAAATCTCAGTTTAGTCAATGCCTTTTTTTTTGTTGAAAGCATTTTACCGCCAGTCTTTCCTTGTACCACTTGCTACCATCATGTTTGTCTTTTATTCGGTACACCCATTTATTCTGCAAGGCATTTTTCTCTTTTGATAACTTGGTCAACAGCCATGTCTGATTGCACAACAGTGAGTGCATCTCATCCCTCATGGGCAACTCCCACTTGGTTGATTCATCAACTTGCACGACTTCCAC
The DNA here is from genome assembly GCF_029961685.1 of Aristolochia californica. Classification (NCBI taxonomy): domain Eukaryota; kingdom Viridiplantae; phylum Streptophyta; class Magnoliopsida; order Piperales; family Aristolochiaceae; genus Aristolochia; species Aristolochia californica. The sequence continues at coordinate 10,017,742 of NW_027181770.1, read as the reverse complement.
CTAGTCAACAAAATATAATTCACCGTAGAGGAGTACCTCTGTGGTGGTCTACTAGTTCTAGCAGATCTTCTGAATTCAATCACACGAATGTTTTGATTTATTTCTAGGGGATATGTTTTCTTGGTCTTCCTGATCAATATTCTCCATCTGAATAATTGGAAGATCTCTCAACTGAATCACTTCAAACTTCTTGACTTCATCACTTGACCTCTCAGACTATGTTCTCAACCTGTCTTTATACAGGACACATTCATTGAAGATCACATCCTTACTCCTGCTAACCTTACGACTTTGGTCAATCCAGAAGTAATAACCAAACTCGATACCACCACAGCCAATAAAAAAATATGTCTTAGATTTAGCATCAAGTTTACTTCTAACTGCAAAATCAATGTGAATATAAGAAACACAACAAAAAAATTTCAAGAAAGAAAGGTTTACCTCTTGGCCACTCTAGACCTCTTCCGGTATTTTGCAATCCAATGGTGTTGAGGGACCTTTATTAATCAAATAGGCAACTATGCTAATAGCCTCAAACCAGAACATATTTGGCAATCTTGCACGTAATCTCATGCTCCTAGCACGCTTGTTCAAAGTTCTGTTCATGCTCTCAGCCACACCATTATGTTGAGGTTTTCCAGGAATGGTCTTCTTTATCTTGATTCCATTATCAACACAGTACCACTTGAAATCATCATCTATGTATTCTTCCCTATTATCTGACTGCAAGCACTTCACCTTCAAATATGTCTCATTCTCAACCATTGCTCTCCATCTTTTGAATGTATCAAAGACATCAGATTTCCTTTTAAGGAAATAAACCTATACCTGTTTACATCATCAATAAATGTCACATAGTAGTTAGAACCACCAAGGGAGTAACAGTTGAAGGTCCCCACACTTCAGTGTGAACCAACTCCAATTTTGCTGTCTTTTGCTCCTTTCCTGCCTTAGAAAAGCAAACCGTTTTCTGGTTGTAAAAAATACAGTCTTCACACAAAATTTTGTTTACAATTTTGAACCCTAGTAGCTTCCTTTTGGACTGAAGCACTTTCATCCCTTCTCAGTCATGTGATTGATCCTATAATCCCACAAATCAGAATCAGTAACAGCATCAAAAACTGCAACCATGTCTCTGCAACTAGAAGTGATATAAAGAGTTCTAGTTTTAACTCCTCGTGCAACAACCATGGCTTCCTTAGTGACTTTTCAGGCAGCACCATTAAATGTCACATTATGACCTTCATCATCAAGAAGCCCTACTGAGATTATATTACAAATAAGTTTTAGTATATGTCTCACCTTGTGAATTTTCCACATTGGCCCATTTGACATCCTCAAACTGACATTACCAATACCAAAAATATCCAAAGATTCTCCATCAGCAAGATACACCTTCTCCTGATCTCCAACAATATAGTTCTCCATGATCTTGTCGCGTACGGTGGTGTGAAAAGAAACTATTGAATCTAACACTCAAGATTCAATAGGGCTATCAACTAACAAGAGTAAAGTATCTTTTACCTCTTCAGTCATCGAATTTGTAGCATTGCTTTTCTTTTCATCTTTCTTCAGTGCTCTGTAGTTTTTATTTATGTAACCAGACTTGCCACAATTCTAGCATTCTATGTTCATTCCGAATTTGGACTTGCTTCTACCATTTCTTGACTTTCCTCTTCCATTGCCCATGTTAGAATTCTTCTCGAACTTCATGCCCCTAGTATTGACACTTAGGGTAGAATTAAAAGTTGATAATTCTTAGGAGTCCTTTCTACGAACTTTCTTCGCAAGAATGGTATCCCGAACTTTCTATGAACTTCCCTTTGCCTACGCAATTGCTGACCGCAACCCTCATAGGCTCCCAACAATTTGGCAGAGACGCCAAAAGGATTAAAGAACGAATCTCATCATCAAATTTAATTTGATTGGAGGTCAACTAATTATATTGACAATCGTGCTAAACTCATTCGAATGTGATGCCACTGATGTATTTTTTGTCATATTTAAATTGAAGAGTTTTTTCATGAGATGTACCTTATTATTTATGGAAGGCTTCTCATACTTGTCAGACGTAATCTTCATCATCCACTGTGGTTTTCTGCTACACCGTGTTGCGAGCAACTTTCTTTGATAGTGTTAATCGTACTACTCCCAACACCTGTCTATCGAGGAGATTCCACTCATCATCTTTCATACCTTCTGGTTTCATATCCAGAAGTAGTGCGTGCAACTTTTTTTACTGTACAGATAATATTCGATTTGCATCCTCTAGAACGCAAAATCCATACCATCAAACTTGTTGATTCCAAGTGTCGATCCTTCTCTGCCAGCCATTGCTCTCAATCACGAACCAAAGCTTTGATACCACTTGTTAGGAATTAGACGCCCTAATTCCAAAGTAACAAAAACAATAATAATTAATGTAAAAAAAAAAAGCAAGCACAAGAACAAACAATATTTATAAAGGTTCACCTCAAGGTGAGACTATGTCTTGTCTTCCGCCATTGCAATAATCCACTATGAAGATGAAATAGTTTACAAAAGAAATCGTACAAACTTACATGTGATTTTTCTCTATCCTCTCTCGGCTGCAGCTAATGATACTTCTTGGATTGATGATAAAACCCTAATAGTGACGACCCAAATATAAAGAGGAAACTAAGGCAACTACAATACAAGAGTAAAATTCCTAAACTACCCTTAATGAAATAGTGTAGGGGGTTGATTAGGCTTCACAACTTAACAGGCATGTGGAGCCCTACCCTTACAATTTCTTTAGAAGGTTTCCACTGTTATTTTTATCTTTACTGATGAATTTTCATGAGACGCATGGCTTTATACTTTGAAATTAAACTTTGATGTATTATCTGCATTTTCTAATATTTAAGTCCATGGTAGAACTCCAATTTGGTCGCAATTTTCTTAATCAATCACATTCTTACTGAAGTATTGCAAGGTGACTCACCTTACTTTGTTCTTTTTCAAATCAATATCTCTTACACTCAATTAAAATTTTTTGGATGCTTATGTTTATCGTTTGTATGCGTTTATGCCCAAAATAAGTTACATCCCTGATCATTACCTTGAGTTTTCAATGGCTATAGTTATGAACATAAAGGCTATTGGTGCTTTCATCCTCATAGTGGGTGTATGTATATTTCTTGACTTGCCATGTTTGATGAAATACAACTGTTCTTACCACTCCTTTCAAGTTTTCATTTTCTTCCCTCGGGTCAACTTACTGATTTATTTATGAAAAATTCTTCAAATCTCCCCATCCTTTCCTACTCCTACTCTTATTTCACAACCAAACCAGCCTATTTTGGATGGCATTGTTGTTGAACACCCTGTTGATCTGCCCATCTTATCTCCCTCAGTAAACTCCCCTAGTGCTTCTTAAAACTCCAATGCCCCCTCACTATCCATGACCTCTCCTTGGCCCCCTCATCCCAATCTGCTCTTCTTCCTCATTATGTCACAATTGGACAAAATGATAAACTTGAGGTTGTGCTTCTGATTTCTCCTCCACTTGAACATTTGTTTTTACTTGTTTATGTTGATGATATTATTCATACTAAAAATAAGTCTACTCTCATCTTTAATTTTCAATAATCACTTTTCTCTAAGTTTTATGTTAAAAACCTTAGCTCGTCAAGCATGCTTTTTTTTTAGCTCCTTTTTACTCTCCTTTAGTTTTCAACCAAGTTAAGTCAATCCTTCTGTCTTTCATTTTTCTCTTCCAAAGAACACTTGTTTTTACTCGTTTATGTTAATGATATTATTCTTACTAAAAATAACTCTTCCCTCATCTCTAATTTTCAATAAACACTTCTCTGAGTTTTTCATTAAAAACTTTGGATGTCTTAAATTCTTGCTTTGCATAAAAGTAATCTATGGCTCCAACAGTTTGTTATTTTCTCGACATAAATATCTTTTAGATGTCTTATCTCAAGCAAGTCTAGAAATCTTGTACTCCTATTCATACTCCTCTCACCCTAAATGTTAAGACAAACATCTCCAGCCCTCCCTTGTCAAATCCTACACTTTATGGAATCGAGATGCTTATCTGAATTCTTGGACACTTGATGGATGAGAGCAGTGCACATATTCGCTTGACTAGGAGAGTCCAAAAACAAACCATTCACCACTTTACATGGGTTATCCCATGTGTCATTATTCCGATCCAACATGACTCCTTAGAACACAACTTCTGTTGTGTTGCTTTTAATTCCGCCACAAAAAACTGGTACAGTCTCCATTTTCTTAATCCATTTACAGGAATTATGATTCCAAATTGGTATATCTAGCCACCCATCGTGGATAAACAATTCCAAGTATATCTTAGTCCAGCACGTTAATTTGTTTGGAATAAGACCTAACGATCGACCATTCTCAATTCCGTCCAACGAGAATTCTAGCTCAAACTCGGTTCTGGCTGCTGCTGCTTAATCATGGAAAGTCAACGCAGAGGCTATAAATATGAAACAGACTTCTGCTGCTTGCATCGACTAAGTCATCTCTTCCAATTAGAAGTGTCTCTTTCTCTATTAGAGATGGCGAAGCTCAAATATTTTCTCATCTTCTTGTTCTTCATCTTCTTCTTCCCCTTGGCTGTTTATGGGGATTACAACACGTTGTCCAGTTTGGAGCAAGAGGCGACGGTAAGACCGACTCGGGTAGGGCATTCCTTAATGCATGGCAAGCAGCTTGCTCGTCGGTCAGGCCGGCGACGGTTTACGTTCCACGAGGATCATATTTGATCAAGCGGATCATCTTCGAAGGTCCCTGCAGAAATAGCAGAATGTCCATGAAAATGGAGCTTCCACCAACTATGCAGCATATGGTAGCGGAAACTGCCCTCAAGGAGCTCAGGTTGTGGGCTTGCAAGACTGCCGGCAGGAACTGCCCTCAAGGAGCTCGGGTTGGTACCTGAACCTCTCTTAGTCTCTGCAAAGGACATGGTTATGGTTTACTTATAACTCATGCTCGTTTCGATTGCAGTCGTTGGCCTTCAACGGTGCCGAAGACGTCCTCGTCAGGGGCCTGAAGTCGATCAATAGCCAGTTTTTTCATGTTGCAGTAAACCTATGCAAGAACATCAGTTTTCAAGGGATTCAGCTCTTGGCTCCTGATGAGAGCCTCAACACGGACGGTGTCCACGTCCAACTGTCCATCGGCGTCACCATCGTCAACAGCGCCATGAAAACCGGCGACGACTGTATCTCTATTGGGCCAGGAACCAGGAACATGTGGATGGAGCGGATAGTATGAGGCCCTGGACATGGAATCAAGTAAGAATAACAGTAAGAATGAATATATAAAAGTTAATGGCCGACTCCAGTAAAAGGTCACCTAACTTTCTCGTGTATGAAATCGAATCTGTGGCAGCATTGGGAGCCTGGCTCAGGAATTCAAAGAAGGTGTCCAGAACATAACAGTGAAAACGGTGGTCTTCAGGGGAACTCAAAACGGGGTGAGGATAAAGTCCTGGGGAAGACCGAGTACCGGATTCGTGAGAGATGTGCGCTTTATGAACCTCGTTATGATAAACGTTCTCAGGGGATTGGATCTCAGATCCTCAGGGGATGTTCTCAAGTTAAATAGATGAATAAATTAACCTTCTTTTGTATAATGCAAATGAGATTGGTGAGGTGGATTGGATTGTGTTCGAGAGCTCTTGAACTCAGTTTAGGGTTGAGCTTATCTTCAGGCAAAGCAATTCAGTGAGAACCAATCCAGTCGCCGCAGCTGGTGTATTCTATTTCTATTTGCAGTTTGTAGTGTGAAGATGATTCAATTCCAGCTTGTACAACTCCTGTTAAAATATTCTCACATAGATTTACCATTATAAATAAGGAATTTTACTTTACTACCCAATTTTTTTATAAAATAATAACACAAATAACCAAGTTTTTAACTTAATATCATAAATACCTAACGTTGACCGATCAACTACAAATGTGTAAAGTCAAAGTTGACACATAAGTTTTGATTGCATATGTGGTACCACATCAGCACCCAAAGAATCTAACTACATGTCACCTGCTACATCATCGGGAGGCCACTTCATCGTCCATGTAGAATACCATGTCATCAAATAAATATTTAGAAAATATAATATTTTAGATAATATTTTTAAATATTTTTAAAATTTAAGTTTTTAAAATAGGGCTTTTAACCAAATTACCCATTTTAAAAAACTTATTTCGATAAATGACGTCATTTTGAACTTATTTTGAAAAATACCCAAGTGGTCCACTGTACATGTGTATAGTCAAAGATGACACTTAGGCTTTGACAGATTACGTGCTGCTACATCATCAACACTGTGTGAGTAGATAGACACATTGATTGCCATGTCACCATTCTGACATGTTATTTGCCAGATAAGATGCCAAGTCATCTCGTGCCACCTAAGCCCTCACTTTTTATTTTTTTTCGTTCTCTCTCCCCGCTCGATCTTTCTCTTTTCTACTCTCACCCCGTCTCCTCTCCTCTTGCCCTCTCGTCGTGCCAGTTGCCGCCGTTCCCCACTGCTCCCCTGCTGCTGCCGCTCACCCTCGACGCCCCCCTCTCAACCGCCCTCTCCTCCTCTCAACCCAGACTTTGTCTCAGGCACATCTCTCACTCTTCTTCTCCGTTTCCCTCTGTTCATCCTCTCGCCGCCCCTTTCTCAAAACCGAAGCCTATCATTTCATCTCATCACCGCCCCCTCTCTCAAAACTGAACCGTATAATTTCCTCCCAGTGCCCCCTCTCTTAATGCCCTATCATTTCAATCTCTCGCCGCCCCTTCTCTCAAAACCGAAGCCCTACACACTCCAAACCCGAATTTGAAATCCAAAACCCAATTTAGCAAGGTGATTTTTTAGGGTTTTTGTTAACTGAATCTAATTACTGTATTTAATTATAATGTTGATTTGAATTTAGGTGTGTAATTACTGTATCGATTTTTTTTATGATTTAATGTGCTATTTCTGATTTTATGTTAATGAAATTTTTATCAATTGCAGATAAATTAAAATTATTGCAAAATTTAATTGAAACTTGATTAAATTTCCCTCTATGTATTTATTAATTTTCTGTATTTTAGTTTATGGATTCCTATGCCATTGAATGTTGTATTTTCTTAAGTTGCTAGTTTAATTTTAGTTTAATTTAGTTTAATTTTCTGATTTATGAAGTTGTAGTTTACTCTATTGAGTATAAGATTTATAGGATTTTTAGTTGATAGTTGTTGTTAAATAAATTTGAAGTGTCATGGAATGATTATGCCATGTGGTGAGGAGATTTGGGTGTTATAAATATCCACCACATGGTTTTTTTTTTTGTTTTTTTTTATGTTTTCTTGTGTTTGCCCTAGTTACTAGGATGGGTACAAAGTCTAATTAAAAGTAGGTTGGGTAATGGAGAGTCGGTTGAATCCAGTTCTAACTAGGCTAAGTCACCTGCACGGGTGTCCATTAGCCAACGAAACCCGACCCCCATCACTAACGAGGTATGGTTTGTAGTGACTACGAAGTCATATGGGGCTCTACCAGGGTATTCGATGAATTTGGACTTAGGTGTGTTTTTGCATTATTAGGACTAGTCATCTGCTATAGAATTAGTTCAATTAATTTTTAAATGTTGTAGAATGTTGTTGAATAATTTTGAAGAGTTATAGAATGATTTAGCCATGTGGTGAGGAGATTCGGGTGTTATAAATATCCACCACATGGTATTTTTTTTTTACTATGTTTTATTGAGTTTCCACGTGTCCCTAGGGATGGGTAGAGAGTCTGATTAAGAGTAGGTTGGGTAATGGAGGGTGGGTTGTGTCCAGTTTAAACTAGCTTGAGTCACCTGCATGGGAGTCCATTAGCCAACAAAACCCTACACCCATCACTAACGAGGTACGGTTCGTAGTAACTGCGAAGTCATATAGGGCTCTACTAGGGGTGTTCGATGAATTTGGACTTAGGTGTGTTTTTGCATTGTAGAATGTTGTTGAATAATTTTGAAGTGCTACGGAATGATTTTACCATGTGGTGAGGAGATTCGGGTGTTATAAATAACCACCACATGGTATTTTTTTATTATGTTTTATTGAGTTTCCATGTGTCCCTAGGGATGGGTAGAGAGTCTGATTAAGAGTAGGTTGGGTAATGGAGGGTGGGTTATGTCCAGTTTAAATTAGGTTGAATCGCTAGTAGGGGCGTCCATTTCCAACCCCCATCACTGACGAGGTACGGTTCATAGTGACTACGAAGTCATATGGGGCTCTACCAGGGGTGTTCGGTGAATTTGGACTTAGTTATGGCTTCACTTTGATAAAATAAAAAATAATAATTAGATTATTAATTATTTTAAAAATATTTTTTATGTAATTAATACCTTATTTTATTGAATACCCTATTAATACCATAATACCTTAATGCAATTATTTTACTTTAAGATGTTATTTAATTTAATACAATATTTAGTAAGAAATTATTTAGTTTTAAAATTCTTATTTGTTGGAACAAGTTTTCTACCTACTTTTATATAATAAAAATATAATATTCTTATATTATTTAATTAAAATTTTTAATCTTACCTATTTAAAACCTTTTATTATCGATTAAAATTTTTTAATTGAAAATTTTATTTGAAAAAATCATTTCAGTGTTTTAAAAACTAATTTATAGGTACACATTTTATTAGAAAATATTTAAAATATATAAAAATTAATTTATATTTAAAAATATTATTTAAATCTTAAAAATATCTAAAATATTTTTAAAATATTTTAGTAATTTTTAAAATACATTTAAATAAATTTAAAATTTTAAAATATGTTTAAAATATTTTTTAATAAAATTTAAAATATATTTAAAATATTTTTTATAATGAATCTTTTTAATAAAATATTTATAAACATTAAATATATTTAAAATATATTTAATTTTTTTAAATATTATTTTATTTAAAATAATTTCAATTTTTTTTAAAATATTTAAAATTTTAATCTAAAATTGTATCTTTTCTTAATATTTATTTGATGACATGGTATTCTACAAGGAGGATGAAGTGGCTTCATGATGATGTGGCAGGTGACATGCGTTAGACTATGTGGGTGCTGATGGGGTCCACGTATGCAATCAAAGCGTATGTTCCACCTTTGACAGTATATGTGCAATAAAACGGTCAAAATTGGGTATTTGTCATAATAAGTTACAAATCTGGTTATTTTTGTTATTATTTCATAAAAAATGGGAAGTAAAGAAAAATTCCCTACGTATAGTGGCACATCAATGTGAGACAATTAAATAATTTTAAATAATTTTTAAAAAAAATTTTAATTTTAATTAAATTTTCAAAATATTTTAAAAATTTTATCATAATTTTTCAAATATTTTTTTATTTTAATAATATTTTTTTAAAAATAAAGTAATTTTTATTATAATTTTCAAAATTAAATTAAATTAAAATAAAAATTAAAAAAATATATTTAATTTTAAAACCAATTTCCAATATTTTTTTAATAATTTTAAAAATATATTTAAAATACTTTAAATAGTTTTCTAAATATATTTAAAATATTTTCAATAGTTGTTAAAATATATATATATATATATATATATATATATATATATATTGAAGTTTTTAAAAAAAATTAAAAATATTTACATTTTTGTTAAGTATGTTAATTTTTTTAAATACTTTAATTTTTTTTCAATATAAATATTTTTATTATAATTTTTGTTTATATATTAAAAATATTTTTGATAATTTAAGAATAAATTGAAAATTTTATTTATGATTTTTTAAAAATATTTAAAGAATTTTTTTATGATTTTTATATATATTTAAAATACATTTATTGATTTTTTGGAAATATTTAAAATATTTTTAATGAATTTTTAAAATCTATAAAAAATTTCATACTTTTAAGAAAATTAATAATTTCTTTTATTATTTTTTTAAAAATAATTTATTATTTTTCTTATAGTTCAATTTTGGTTTTTAAAAATATTAACATGTATTTTTAAGTTTTTTGAAAATATTTCAAAATTTTAATTATTTATTTTTTATTTTAATTTTTTATTTTTTATTTTTATATTTTTTTCAATGATAATTATTTTAAAATATTGAAATAAAAATTATTTTTTAAATTACCCTTTTTTAAAACATATTTCAGTAAATGACATCACTTTGAAATTATTTTGAAAAATACCCAACTTTGAGCGGTCCGCTGTCCATGTGTAGTCAAATATGATACGTGAGATTTAACTAATTACGTGTCGCCACATCATCAGCACTACGTGAGTAAATAGATACATCGACTGCCACATCATGATTTCAACCCGTCTACGGCCAAATAGAGGCTACATCATTAAATGAAAAAAAATTGAATAATTTTTAAAATTAAATTTATGAATACACTTTTTATTACCTAATATTTTAAATAATAAATTATAAAAAAATAATAAATAATTAAAAAATTAACTCTTACCTATTTGACACCATTTATTATCGATTAAAATATTTATTAATTAAAAATATATGAAATTTCGTAATAATAGTTTAAAAAATAAAAAATAAAAAAAGTATACTACTTAATTTAAAATCTTACTAACATATTATCACTTTAAAATATTTATAAATAGAAAAAATCTTACTCTTACCCATTTATTATCGATTTAAAAAATTTATAAATTGAAAAAATTACACAACAAAGTTATTTTAGAGCTTAAAAATTCAATTTATTTTAAAAAATAATAAATTATTAAAAATCTATTAATTAATTAAAAATCTTACAACACCTTTTATTATGGATTTAAAATATTTATTAACTGATAAAATATGAAATTTTATTTAAAAGTTTAAAAAATAAATGTATCGGTACACAATGAAGTGGAAATGAAGTGGAAAATTGAATTGAAGTGAGATGAATTATTTCCACTTAAAGTCATGTTTGGGTGTTAGTCCAAGCCAGTTGAAGTGGCTGTAAAACAGATTCCAGTGTTAGTGCTTGGAAAACAGATTTCAGTGTCCTTTTCTAGATAGATTATAGTTTATTATAAATTAAAACAATAATTACGTGTGACTACAATAAATTATATAAAATTAATAAAAAAATTAAAAATAACATAAGAAAATATAATAAATAAACCTAATGGTTTAATTAATTATAGCAATTGGATAATTAACCAATTAACGATTATAATTCAGTATAAATTAATATACTAATTACGTGACTAGAATATATTATATAAAATTATTAAAAATTACAAAATAGCATAAGGGAATATAATAAATAAAAATAATGGTTTAATTAATTTTAGCAATTGGATAATTAACCAATTAATGATTACAATTCAATATAAATTAACATACTAATTATGTGGGATTAGAATAAATTATTTAAAATTAATAAAAATTTAAAAATAACATAAGGGAATATAATAAATAAACTTAAGTGTTTAATTAATTATATAAATTGCATAATTAAACCAATTAATGATTACAATTTATTATAAATTATTATACTAATTATGTGGGATTAGAATAAATTATTTAAAATTAATAAAAATTTAAAAATAACATAAGGGAATATAATAAATAAACCTAATTGTTTAATTAATTATAGAAATTGCATAATTAAACCAATTAATGATTACATTTTATTATAAATTATTATACTAATTACATGGGATTAGAATAAATTATTTAAAATTAATAAAAAAATTAAAAATAACATAATGGAATATAATAAATAAACCTAATTGTTTAATTAATTATAGCAATTGCATAATTAAACCAATTAATGATTAAATTTTATTATAAATTATTATACTAATTATGTGGGATTAGAATAAATTATTTAAAATTAATAAAAATTTAAAAATAACATAAGGGAATATAATAAATAAACCTAATTATTTAATTAATTATAGCAATTGCATAATTAAACCAATTAATGATTAAATTTTATTATAAATTATTATACTAATTACGTGGGATTAGAATAAATTATTTAAAATTAATTAAAATTTAAAAATAACATAAGGGAATATAATAAATAAACCAAATTGTTTAATTAATTATAGCAATTGCATAATTGTTTAATTAATTATAGCAATTGCATAATTAAACCAATTAATGATTAAATTTTATTATAAATTATTATACTAATTACGTGGGATTAGAATAAATTATTTAAAATTAATTAAAATTTAAAAATAACATAAGGGAATATAATAAATAAACCAAATTGTTTAATTAATTATAGCAATTGCATAATTGTTTAATTAATTATAGCAATTGCATAATTAAACCAATTAATGATTACATTTTATTATAAAATTATTATACTAATTACGTGGGATTAGAATAAATTATTTAAAATTAATAAAAATTTAAAAATAACATAAGGGAATATAATAAATAAACCTAATTGTTTAATTAATTATAGAAATTGCATAATTAAAACAATTAATGATTACAATTTATTATAAATTATTATACTAATTATGTGGGATTAGAATAAATTATTTAAAATTAATAAAAATTTAAAAATAACATAAGGGAATATAATAAATAAACCTATTTGTTTAATTAATTATAGCAATTTCATAATTAAACCAATTAATGATTACATTTTATTATAAATTATTATACTAATTACGTGGGATTAGAATAAATTATTTAAAATTAATAAAAATCTTAAAATAACATAAGGGAATATAATAAATAAACCAAATTGTTTAATTAATTATAGCAATTGCATAATTAAACAAGTTAATGATTACATTTTATTATTAATTATTAAACTAATTACGTGTGAGTAGAATAAATTATTTAAATTACATAAAACAGTTAAAAATAACATAAATGAATATAATTAATAAATAAATTATTTTTTAATAACATACTATATAGTATAAAAATACTTAATAAAATGACAACAACAAATATAATTAGAGTTTGTGCGTTTAACATCATCAACTGACTAGTTTAGTAGATACGAACGACAACATACATGTTCAAATGCAATAAAGTACAACCACTAATAATCACTCCACATGCTAGTTGCTATGGCATCTCGAAATTGTGCAGCTCTAGTGGATTCTAATGCACGACGCCTCCGCATTATTGTTGATAGGTTGCCTTCATCCCCAAGATCATCGCTATCATCGCTATCATCACTATCTCCATCCAAACTTTCACCAGCTAATCGGACCTCATCACGTCCTCCACCTACCTCATCATCGGAATCATCATCTTCCAATTCAAACATATCATTGTAATCCTCTTTACGTATATAATTGTGTAATATGCAACAAGCTATTACAATTTTCATTTGGATCTTATAAGAAAAGGGAGGAGCGACTTTCAACATTTGGAATCGAGCTTTTAAAGCACCAAAAGTTCGTTCAATAGTATTTCTCAAAGATGAGTGCCTTCGGTTGAATAGCTCTTTATCATTTCTAGGAAGGTTGTCTCCAAATTCTTGTAGATGATAACTAGTTCCTCGATATGGAGCCAAAAATCCTGACATATTTGCATAACCAGCATCGACTAGATAATATTTACCTACAATACAAAATATTTTTCACATAAGATAATTGAAAAAAAAATTAAAAAAAAATACTACATAACAATATATTATTTACCTTCAGGTACACAAATTCTATTTCGGCGAGTCAATGCGTCCTTCAATACACGGGAATCAGCTGCTGATCCCTCCCATCCAACAAGTACATAAGTGAATTGCATATCAAATTTACATGCTGCCATCACATTTTGTGAGAGATAGCCTTTTCTGTTCCAGAACCTTTGTTGTTCTTCAAGTTGGATGTTTGCTTTGATATGAGTTCCATCAATAGCCCCAATACAATCCTAATTATATTATTTCAATTAATACAAGTAACTCTAAATATTAATCTAAAATTGTTCATTATATGTCAAGTGATGTTACCTTAAAATACGGATTAAACATTGGATTGTTTAAAATCTTCGAGTGAGTCTGTTCTGAAGGCCGTTTGATGTAATCAGGCCGAAGTTTGATAATAGCATTCAACACCTTATTGAAATACCTACTTATAGTCCAGTTTGATCTATCAAACATCTCTGCTGTGACACTATACGCTTGTCCTTGACCAACAGTTAAGAGAAAATATGCAAGTTGTTCTTCCACTGAGATGGTCTTTGTAGGTGATAAAAATCCTTTGCTATAAAGTATCTCTGCCATTTTTTTAAACACAATTTGATTCATCCTGTAAACTTTTCGAAATTTAACAGGTGATTTCGCTAATGCCTTTTGTAAATAAACCGGACCACCAATCCCACGAGGACGTAATGTACGTCTAGACCTATGGTTCATATAGTATATTCCCATCATGTACATAAGACATGTCAATAAAATCATCATTGTATTCCTATTTTCGTCTTCCATGGAAACCTGCAAATACAATCACCACAACCATAATGACGACTTCAACAATAATTCCTTTTTCTTCATAATATCATCAACACAAAAACATACTATGTTCTTCAATCATAACCTATTTTTAATCACACCTATATAAAATCATCTCCAATCACACACCCACAACATTCATCCACACAATAAGAACACGACAATCATGAAAACCCAAATCTTAACCATAATAAAATTCATAATCTATCAATGATACGTCTTATAAAGTCATAATTAAAAAAACATAATTAAACTTCAAAACAATCGTCCCAAAATACATAGTGTACTTCAAAGTATTGACTCCATTTCACCAGCACAATATTTAAGCCAATTAATTCTCTCTTCCATTGGCAGCTTCGTAAACATGTCCTTCTTCATTGGTGTATCTAACAATATAGGAGCGTGAAACTTCATCTCTACTGATAGGTCCGGGATTTCTGTGAGTGCTTCATACCAATTTTCTCTGGTGGCTTTATCATTTTTAGCTTGTAGAGATTGCAGTAGGGTGGCAATTCTTGTCATTATATTAGCGAACATAATACTATCATCAGTGGCCATTTGTGGTCTCTTTCTACGAAGACTTGAACTTGACGGGTTAGTACTTGGAGACTGATCAGGTGCCGACTCATTTTCTGTAAAGAATGGCAAAGGAGATTCTCTACCTAAATCGACATCCTCGAGCATATCCACGTGCTGATTTTCTTCCTGATGTTGGACATCATTACACATGTCTTCGTCAGTTTGACTTGTTCTCCCCATGGCTATTGAGTTTCCCACTACCAAAGCCAATTTGTCATAAAGAGGGCAGCCTTGTTGTCTGTACTTTTCAGCTTCTTTATGCTCCTACAAGGATAAAACATCATTTAGATGACTTGGCATAGAGTTCTAGTAATGCGAAAAACATACAAAATGTTTTACAGTCAATCATAATTTACTGACCTTGATATAGTCTTGCCATACAGAATGACATGCAGTAACTCGATGTGTGGTTGCATCCCAACCGAACCCACTAGTGTTGAGACAATTTGTTACTGTTTGGTAAGTTTTCTTCCATGATCTTGTTCGATTCTTGAGCTGCTCAACAGTTTTTTTATTAGCTGTGTCTTCATTGAACCTATTGACACAGTCCAAATATACTTCATGCTTCCAAACCCCATTAGGCATCCTATTCCCCATATTGACTTGCTCAACCAACAGATCGAGCATTTTGTTGTCATCATCGAAGGTCCAAATGTCATATGATCGAGGAGTTTGTTGTCTTCTTCCAGCCATTTATAATCTAAATCCGAGATGGTCGTCATAGAAATTTTTTTTATCAGACAACCATTACTCGTCGTAGTAACTAGGGACACACAAAAACACAACCAACAAATAACAAAATACCATGTGGTGGATATTTATAACTCCAAAATCTCCTCACCACATGACATAAACATTCCATAGCACTTCAAACATATTCAACCACATTCTAAAACATTTCAAAATTAATCTAACTAATTTCATTGCAGATGACTAGAACAATGCAAAAACAAACTCATGAAGTCCAAATTCGCCGAACACCCTTGGTAGCGCCCCATATGACTTCGCAGTCACTACGAACCGGACATCGTCATTGATGGGGGTCGGGTTTCGTTGGCTAATGGACGCCCGTGTAGGCGACTCAGCCTTGTTTGAATTGGACCATGTGGTGGATATTTATAACTCCAAAATCTCCTCACCACATGACATAAACATTCCATAGCACTTCAAACATTTTCAACAACATTCTAACACATTTCAAAATTAATCTAACTAATTTCATTGTAGATGACTAGAACAATGCAAAAACAAACTCATGAAGTCCAAATTCACCGAACACCCCTGGTAGAGCCCCATATGACTTCGCAGTCACTACGAACCGTACATCGTCATTGATGGGGGTCGGGTTTAGTTGGCTAATGGACGCCCGTGTAGGCGACTCAGCCTTGTTTGAATTGGACCATGTGGTGGATATTTATAACTCCAAAATCTCCTCACCACATGACATAAACATTCCATAGCACTTCAAACATATTCAACAACATTCTAACACATTTCAAAATTAATCTAACTAATTTCATTGCAGAGTATTATCTTAGAAAAGAAGAAAAGAAATTTTTTTGAGTATTATCTTCATAGCACATCTCTCTACAGGGCATTTTACTTCCAGATCTTTAATTCCCCCTTTCCAATACTCTCAGATTTTAAAGGTTCATACCAAGGGTAGTAGCTGAACCTGCTACATATATATCATCATCAGATTTACTCTCCTGAGTATGTACCTATCGACATACTCTTTCTTACATCCCCATGTTATCTCCAAAATATATGCCCATTCGTATATAAATCTCAGATTTTAGAGTCCGGCCAATTTTCTTTTTACCAACTCTGGTTTTAAGATAGGGGTTGCAGCAACCATTTTTTTGTATTTTATAAATTTTTTAAAAGCAAACGGGGAAACGTTACAGTTCTCTTAGTCAATACTCTTCCAAATTATTTATTGGGGCACAATCAAATTTGTAACAAACCAACTAATAAAAGGGGAGTTATGTTTAGAGTCGGAACAAGTCACTTTTGTGACGGGTGTAGAGATTTTGTTGATAAACAGTATAAGAAATAAAATTCATCACAAGTTTATGAAAGATAAAAATAGCTTCAATGAATGTGATATTATTGGAATTAATTTCGCCACAATCAAGATAAATTACGCACAAAAATTAAAATGAACTCAAACACAAAACTAAATTAGTTGAAAAAAAAATTAGGGTTTCGGATTACCTTCTGAAATTTGGGGGAAATCACCGCCGAATGGGGAAATGTAAGCCCAATGAAAGAAATCGACGCCTAACCGTCGAAAATCGAAGAAGATTGAAGGAAATCGAAGGAATTCGAAACCGGAATAGGTTAAATCAAAAGAAATCGGGGGAGGAGGAAAGAGAAGAGCGAGAACGAGAAGGAAGAGGGAGGCCGAGAGTGAAAAGAGATAGAGGCCGAGAGTGAAAAGAGATAGAGGCCTAGAGGGAAAAAAGAGAGGGAGACGAGAGAGGGAGAGGGAAGAGAAAGGCCGAGAGAGAAAGAGACGAGAGAGGGAGATGGGGAGTAATTCGATGACTTGAAAAAAAGGGCGGAAACAGAATTCCGTTGTTTTTGCCTGAGGAGATGAAACGGCGTTATCTCACTTCAAGTCAAGTCATTCTGGACTAACACCATAAATGGGATGAACTAGGTAATGCGGGGGGAATTCATTCCACTTCATTGTGGACTAACCCCCCCTTCAGTAAATGACATCACTTTGAAATTATTTTGAAAAGTACCCAACTTTGAGCGGTCCGCTGTCCATGTGTAGTCAAATATGACACGTGAGATTTAACTAATTACGTGACGTCATCAGCACTACGTGAGTAAATAGACACATCGACTGCTACATCATGATTTCAACCCGTCTACAGCCAAATAAGAGGCTACATCATTAAATGAAAAAAAAATTGAATAATTTTTTAAATTAAATTTATGAATACACTTTTTATTACCTAATATTTTAAATAATAAATTATAAAAAAATAATAAATAACTAAAAAATTAACTCTTACCTATTTGACACCATTTATTATCGATTAAAATATTTATTAATTAAAAATATATGAAATTTCGTAATAATAGTTTAAAAATAAGTATACTACTTAATTTAAAATCTTACTAACATATTATCACTTTAAAATATTTATAAATAGAAAAAATCTTACTCTTACCCATTTATTATCGATTTAAAAAATTTATAAATTGAAAAAATTACACAAAAAAGTTATTTTAGAGCTTAAAAATTCAATTTATTTTAAAAAATAATAAATTATTAAAATATATTAATTAATTAAAAATCTTACAACACCTTTTATTATGGATTTAAAATATTTATTAACTGATAAAATATGAAATTTTATTTAAAAGTTTAAAAAATAAATGTATCGGTACACTTTTTAATAGGTTTTATTTAAAATAATAAGTTATTAAAAATTCTTACTCTTACCTATTTAACAATTTTTTATTAGTGATTTAAAATTTTTTTTAGTTAAAATGTTTTAAAATTTTTAGTTTTGAGTTTAAAAATCAAAATTTTCAATACATTTTTTTCAAATTTATCGATACACTTTTTATTAATTTATACTTGAAATAATTAAAAATAAAATAAATATACTATTTAATTAAAAAATCTTACTCTTACTTATTTATCACATTTTATTATCAATTTAAAAAAATGAAAAATTATTAAAAACTTTTACTTTTGTGTTATAAAATCAAACATTTCGATAGACATTTGGTACATTATATTTAAAATAATAGAATATAAAATTAGTATATTAATTAATTAAAAATCTTACTCTTACCTATTTAATACTTTTTTATTATCGGTTTAAAATATTTATTAATTAAAAAATATTATATTAATTGAAAAATAAATATTTTAGAGTTCAAAAATCAAATTTATCATTTCACATTTTATTACCTTATATTTACAAAAATAAGCAAGGATGGATGTAAAAGGAAGTCATATATTAATAAATTTTTTTACATCAAAATGTCAAATAACATAAAAATTATTCAACAACATTTAAAAATTAATCGAACTTAGCTAATGAAATGAAATGTGTAAGTTTTTTTAAAACCAAAAATTAGTATTTTTTATTTTTTAATTGCAAAATAACCTAAATGGATTGTGAGAGAAATTGGTAGTTTTATATGCACTTAAACTCTTGCATGAAAAATATCTATTGTTTAAAGAAAAGATTTGAGACTTTCTAACAAAGACTTTACAAAAACAAACTACTTAATTGACTTTCAAAAAATAAAACTCTCTTCCTCATAATATTTTCTATGTCTTGTTTCTTCTTCTTCTTTATTTTTTCATAAAGCTGAAAATTAGTAAGATAATGATAGAGAGATAAGGAGAAAGAAAGAGAATAATGTGTGGGAAATTAACAAAGAAGAAAAAAGAGGAACGGCAGAGGGAAGAAGACGTTGACTAGGTGTTTCATAACAGAAATATGTTTCTCTCATTACCAATAAAACTGATCCCCTACAGCTAAGCCGAAAAGTTCTCACAGAAAACAAATCATCAGTGAAAACAAAGTGATCCCCCACAAAGAGTTAAAGATCTGGCACACTACATCCAAAATATCTGCAGGTAACCTGTAGAGTAAACTGCAAAATGGATAATTTCGAACACAAACATCCTAGAAAATGACAATCTCCAACAAAGAAACCTGAAACCCCAAACAAGCACAACAAATCAAGACGACAAAGTTCAGATGAAAAGAACCAATAAATCCAAAAAGCCATTTTTGGAGTAAGAAACGAGATTCCAATAGTTCCCAAACATGAGGAATAAAAGGAAAATTCAAACAAAAGGGAGAGTTTCTTACCGAAGTCATGATGGGATTTTCGCTTCAAACAATACAATTCAAGAATATGGAGTTCTCTGAACCTTTTAATTTGAGGGAAAAGGCAAAAGAAATACACAAAGTGCCGAATCTAAGGAGTGAGAGGTGGTGAGTTAAAACATTAATACAAAACACTTAAAACGGAAAACACAACAGAATGATATGAGCTAAAAACTTAAAAATCAACAGTAGTGGAGAGGTTGAGAGATATTACCTTTGATAAATGAGTAGGAAGGAGCTCCTAAAACAACATCAACATGAGGCGTTCGTCCGATCAAAGATAAATAATGGAATATAAAAGATAAAAAAAATCAATGTAAGGTCGGCGAACAAAAAACCCAGAAGATTAAGAATAAAACAACTTACCCCTTTTTGTCATTTATCTTGGCGCGGAAGAAGTTCAGAGGAAGAAGTTGAAGACGAAGAAGATTAGAGAGGAAGAATTCGAAGAGGAAACAAATTGGAGACTGAGAGACTAAGAGTAAGGAATCGGAGAGGGAGAATGAGGAATAAGAAGACAAAATCTCCCTATTTTTTCTAAATCGCTGCCTGATGAACGCCATTTCTCTACTCCCCATGATTCCCGAGAGAACGAAAGATGAAGAGACGAACTCGAAGAGTCGACCTCCCGCTCCCTCTCCCGCCTCCTAAATCCCCGAGTCCTGGACCCTCGTTAAGTTAACGAGTAGGCTCGTGAGTTTTTGAACCAAACCATGGTTTGGTTGAGTTTGACTCATTAACTTAAACGAGCCTCATCTGAATCTTGGATCGAGATCCACATAAATCAAATCAAATTGAGCCGAAACCGAGCCAAGCTCGAGCCGCTCGTGAACCGGCTCGGTTCGATGCCTCCCCTAGTTCTTTTGCTCAGTTCTTTTTCTTTAGACATATTTGCTTGGATTATTGAGACTATTACTTATTCTAGCTATTCTTATATATAATCTCATAGATGTCTACATAGACTATTGCATTAGATTGATGTTCCTTTCAAGAGTTGCATAAGACCTACTTTTAAGGATTGATGTAGCCTCTTGAGTATTAAAATGCAAGAGGTTTTGTTATGCCTTTTGTCTCCTCTATAGATGTTATTTGGATGCTTATTGTTTATTATGGAGGGCAAGTGCTTGGTGTTTATAATTAAGATGCTTGGGGTTTAAATGAGCTGAAATTTAGAAGCATACAAAGTTCTCTTACAAATATTAGGAGATAAATTTCACTTTTAAGTTTTTTGAGATGTCAATTACAAATGGATCTTGGGTGTTGAATGAAACCAAGAGAAGGCTTGGAAGATTGAAGATAAGTGCTCTTAGTATTCATTGTGGAGAGGCCAAATGTGCTTTATCATTAATTTTTTAAAAACATTTAAGAAAACTAAGAGGTCTGTGTCTAACAAAGTTCACGATGGTAGAAGAAGATTACAAATCATTTGTACTTTTCCCTCTAGTTCAAGTTGTGATTAAACTAATATAATGCATTTGGGATGCTTCACTTTTCTTTCTTCCTTTCATAAGGGGCTTGTTATAAGTTTTTGTTCTTTCCACTCTTAAGTATTTTGAGATGTCAACTATAGATGGATCTTCTTGTTGAATGAAACCAAGAGAATGCTTGAAAGCTTTAAGATGTGTGCTCTTTGTACTTATTGTGGAGAGGCCAAATATGCTTTATCATTGAGTGTTTAAAATGTTTAAGAAAACTAACGGTTTTGTATCTAACAAAGGTCATGGTGGCACAAGAAGATTACAAATTATTTGTACATTTTTCCTCCAAGTTGTGATTAAACTAATATTATGCATTTGGGATGCTTCATTTTTTCTTTCTTCCTTTCTTAAGGGGCTTGTTGTAAGTTTTTGTCCCTTCCACTTTTGTGTGTTTTTGAGATTTCACTTACAAATGGATCTTGGGTGTTGGATGACACCAAGAGAAGGCTTAGAAGATTGAAGATAAGTGCTCTTAGTATTCGTTTTGGAGAGGCCAAATGTGCGTTATCATTGAATTTTTAAAAAGTTTAAGAAAACTAAGAGTCTGTGTCTAACAAAGCTCATGGTGATAGAAGAAGATTACAAATTATTTGTACATTTTCCCTCTTGTTCAAGTTGTGATTAAACTAATATTATGCATTTGGGATACTTCATTTTTCTTCCTTCCTTTCTTAAGTTTTTGTTCCATATGTAGTTATGTTGGTGGTTGTTCTTCTAGTTTATAATGTTAGTTTTTAATTGAAATGAGTTTTCATTCTCCTTCATTTGTAAGGTCTCATAAGGATAAACCTAAAGCAAGGAATGCATGAATAGGTTTATTAGATTTTATAACCAATTTATATCTTAATTGCACAAGTAGTAATTAAAATATAATATGATTATTAACCACACTACTGAAGATTTTTATATAAATTGGTTCACAATTAATATTCCAGATTGCTAATAAACTCCCAAGGAGCCCTTATCCTGGAATTGTTAGCTAAAAGACATCTACTATATAGAGCCTCAAGACACTCAATTTACAATACCAGCCCAAACACCTTGGGACTTATGGTCGGTAGCTCCTAGGTACTGGCAACTTGGACCGAAATAAGGGATTTAACAACATTCAATTGAAGTTGGTGGTTTTGCAAGGGGACTTGGTCTCAATATATCAATACACCTCTTGTAAGGAAGATATTAAAATAAAGTATTAGTTGATTACTCTACTCCTATGGTTAATCTACCAACAATAGAAGTATTGAAAATCAATGCTCTTGAATGCTTTATAGAGGTTGGCTATATGGAAATTTTTTTAAAAATCAGGTAAAATAATATTAACGTAAAGATCAATAATGAGTTCCCCTTCCACAAATTAAAGAAAAAGTATTAAATATAGATTTAAAACTCAGTGCACATAAATACTTATCTCTCAATTAAAAACACCATTTTTTAACTTTTTATGGCACTAGTACTTTGAGAAATCACTTGGGAGCAAACTTTAAAATTCGTGTAGATAGGTGTTGTTCGGGACTTTGGGTCGAGTTTTACATTTATAGAATGTTTCTTAATATTCAAAAAAATTAGTTGTTGGAGTGGATAGGGTTGATTTAATGTCTTTTTTTTAAAAAAATAGGTGAAAAGTACTCCAAAAAATCACAAAAAATGATCAATAAATCATATTTTTGTTATTGAATGTGTTGGTAGATCACTTACCAAACTTGAAACTTATAACCTATAGAATTTACCTCTGACAATCTAAAAAGTTGAAATTCTATATCATGGGTTGATTGGATTACATGAGGGTCGAATTCATTGGTCCCAATGGTCATTTTAAGGTCAAATCATTCTTTAACCACTCGAATACTTATTGTAAGTTGGTGTTGACTCTGTTTCCTTTTTCGTTAGCTATAAGGGGTCGACTCCAAATTTTAAGCTAGAAGTTACTATAAGTTGGTGTGGACTCTTTTCCTTTTTCACCATTTGTAAGGGATCAACACCACTTGAGTATGCTCAACTCCATTTTTCACACTATTAGGATCGACTACAAATTTTAAACAAAAAACAGTTATTTTAAGGTAGTGTTGACTCCTTTAGTTACTTCAGCTCAGTGCTTAGACTCCATTTATTAAGGGGTCAACTCCACTTTTGAAAATGACTTTTATACTACAATTTTCAGTACAAAATCCACTTTGTACACTATAATTAATTAAATTAATTTATTATTATCAAAATGTTGGTTATTAGACATAAGAATTTAAGGAATAAGTGCAACTATAAGTCAATTGCAAGTGCATAGGACTTTGTGACTTCGAATAATTTTATGAATTTGAATTTGAATATTTTGATTTTTGTTATTTTATAGTTTTAATTTTAAATATTTTTAATTTTAAATATTTATAATATTTTAATTAAATATTTATAATATTTTAATTAAATATTTATAATATTTTAATATTTTAATTAAATATTTATAATATTTTAATATTTTAATTAAATATTTATAACATTTATAATATTTTAATTAAATATTTATAATATTTATAATATTTTAATTAAATATTAATAATATTTATACATTAAATATTTTTTATTAAATTAATTTTTTTGTAATTTTTATTTCAAATTTATTATCTAATTTATATTTTATGTGATTTATTTAAAAATTTAAATGATTATTTTATTAATTTAAATTATTCATAATAATTTTTGTAGCTTAAATTAAGTTTTATAATTTATTGGATTCCATAATGGGTCCTTATTGGACAGTCAATTTGCCATCCCTATTTTTCTTCTTTTTTCTTTCGATCCTCCTCATTTTTCTCCTCTTTCCTCTTCTTCAGATAATACTTCTCGAGTTTTTAATGTGCCACATTGGCGGTCTAGGCTGATGTGGCTCGTCGATCGTCCCTCTTCTTCAGATGATACTTATCGAGTTTTTAATGTGCCACATTGTCGGTCTAGGCTGATGTGGCTCATCGATCGTCCAACGTGGCAAATCAATATTGGCTATTTTGACTAATTTAAAAAATGGATATTTTACTAAATATTTGTTTGAATATGGTGTTTTTCCCAACATTCCCTTCTCACTTTGATCCATGAGAAGAGCCAGAAATCGTAATAATTCCATCGTTTTAATTCGCGTCATGGAAAAAAGCTCCTTTTAATTACAAAGAGTAGTTTACTTACCAATGCCTTCCGGTTGAGTTTCGCAAACCGCAAGCGCCGCGCATGTGTCTTATCTCCTCCACTCAATTCTTCCCTTAATCCAGTTCGGCTTCGGAAAATCTGCCTGCTTTTAAGTTTTAATATGATTGCTTCATTCCTCCTGTTCCAATTCCCAGCTGGAACAAATTACTGAGAAACCATGGCCTGGTAGGTGTCTAATTTCTCCACTCAAAGTCAGCAACTCACGCTAGTAGGTTAGTTATATTCGGTTGAAGACTCTAACTAATCTATCTTCTTCTTCACCCCGCGAAAGCCTCTGAAAATGTAGTTTAATTCATAAATCTACTGTAACTGACAGGTTCGTGCTCTTTTAACTGTTTCCATGATGACTTCTGGATTCTGATTTCAAACATTTAAATACTGATGAAAGCTTCAAGAAACAAATACGGTAGATTACGCTGGTTGACATTCTGGAAGTTAAGACAAGCAAAGGCGGGGATCCCTTTCAGGCTCCGTAAAACATTTCAGACTTGCACTCCTTAATTCAAGGACAAGTTCGTAAGAGAATGTCAATTTTCCTGGTGCTGTTTCCATCCTCTCCATCGTCAAAGGATCACAGAGGTCTCTCCATCGGCTGCAAACCCGCACGGGGAACACCCGTGTACAAATGCAAATGCACAATCCCACCTATACGGGGACGGCCAAAGACAAAGTCCCACCTATGCGGGGACGAAACAAACGGGGGAGTGGAACTCGAACTCGAGACCACCTGCTCTGATACCATGTTACTTACCATTGCGCCAAAAGACCGGTCTTTTAGCGAAGGCCCAACATGCATATTAAAGACAAGTCATTCCAACAATGGACATAGCCTTGCCAACTCGCTCCAAACATGTAGACTCTAGGGCATCAAGTGCAACCACCATGTAGAGAAAGTAGTAAACAACAACAGCCACAGTCATAGTTTTACTCAAGTGTACACGAGGGATCATCTTAGCGAAGGATTGTAAAAGATGAAAAATAGTAAAAGTACGAAATTAGAACATCAAGATTATTAGACGTTTATGTTTGTTTTTGTGAAGTTGGGTTCAAAGTTTATTCCAAAATGACAAGTCAAGTTAGAAAGTCTCCCTTCCAACTAATAAATTAAGATCCTATACTCACTAATCCATATGAAACTGTTCTTTAATACTCACCCTCATAAGTAAGCTACCGTATATGGTTCCTATAAGTGGACAATTTGGAGCATCACGTATGAATACCTGCTCTGATACTATATAAAGTTGAACCTAAGACTCATCCTAAAATGACTAGTTAAGTTAAGAACCTTATTTTCAAACTAATATACCCAAGATCCTATTCTCACTAATCTATACGGGACTATCTTCTAATAGTTTCTTCACACTTTTTCTTCTTTTGTCATATCCTAACTGTGTTAGAGTTGCATGCACCAAGTTTTTGTGGGAATTGAGGCTTAATGTTCTTCTAAGAACCCATATTTTAATGATATCAAACTAAAATATTTCACCATAATTTTTTTCTAGAAATCTAAGGCACTTATTTTTTATTGCCTATACAATCTGGTGGACTGGTACTTTTATTTACCACTAATAACTCCTTCACTCTTCCTCGTACTCTTTATCTTCCTACTATAATGATTTCAGTTCATAAGTTTACTAAAAATAATAATTGCTCCATTGATTTTTTTCTAATTACTTTGATGTTAAGTCTCTTTCTAGTTTAGTCAATAAGAAGTTGTTAATAAAATTATCTTGTAAGCATGAAATTTGTGTGGATTTCAAATTGCTAAAAGCCAAAAGTTACCTTTATTTCTAGGACTAGTCATGCTAGATTTTATTTAGATACTATTCATGAGGACATTGTTAGGAATTAGATGCACTAATTTCAAACTAACGAGAGCAATAATAATAAACGCGGAAGAACGAAAAAGCAAACACGAGAACAAACAATATTTATACAGGTTCACCTCAAGGTGAGACTACATCCTATCTTCTGCCGCTGTAGTAATCCACTATGAAGATGAAATAGTTCACAAGAGAAATCACACACAGTTACATGTGATTTTTCTCTAACCTCTCTCAGTCGCAACTAATGATACTTCTCAAATTGATGATAAAACCCTAATAGTGATGGCTCAAATATAAAGAAAAAACTAGGGCAACCGTGATACAAGATTAAAATTCTCAAACTGCCCTTAAAGAAATAGCATAGAGCATTGATTAGGCACCACAACTTAACAATCTCCCACTTGGAGACTAATTCGTCATCAATATCTCCTCTACAACGGCAACAACTTCCCAATTTTCAGAGTGAAGTCCAACTAAAGTTTCACACAACTTCAGTTTCTCAATCGTAATAGTCTTTGTCAACATATCAACCGAATTTTGACTTCCTTGAATCTTCTCAAGTACTATGACTACATCCTCAAAAGCTGATATGACAAAGTGAATGCACCTATATGTGCTTTGTTCTGGCATGATCAATAAGATTCTTTGCTAAAGGAATAACACTATGACAGTCACAATACCACACATTCTTTCCATGCTTGAGACCTAATTCTTCCTAGAAAGACTACAGCCATACCATCTCTTTGCTGGCTTTGGTCACGATGGCATGTTCCGCCTAAGTAGTGGAAAAAGAAACTATCTTCTGCAACTTTGACATCCAACTAATTGTTGTACCACCCAATGTGTATATATATCCAGTGGAACTCTTCCTACCATCAATGCCTCCAGCCATGTCTGCATCTACATAACCCTGTAATCCCAAATCTGACTTTCTGAAACATAAGGTTGAGTTTGCAGTACCTCTCAAATACCTGAGAATCCACTTCACTGTTTCCCAATATTGTTCACCTGGATTACTCATATATCTGCCCACAACTTCCACTACCAGAAGCATAAGGCATATTGGCCATGCAGGTTCACTCCTGCTCTATAGAAGGTGACTGCACCTTAGATAGCCTAAAGTGACTAGCCAAAGGAGTACTCACTGGTTTTGCATCATTCATGTTAAATATGCTCAATACCTTTTTAACATATTCTTCTTGTGACAGTTTCAAGACATCAATGTCCCTAGTAATCCTTATCCCAAGGATTTGTTTTGCAGCCCCTAAATCCTTCATTGCAAACTTCTTGGACAAAATCCCTTTTCTATTTATCTATTTCTTTTTTGTAAGTTATAGAATGATGTAGGACTCATTAAGCTTCTTCACATAACAATAATGATTCGCCTGGCACCTCAACAAATCATTACTACTCATAAAGGTGTCAAACTTTTTATACCATTATCTTGGAGCCTGTTTAAGACCATACCAACTCTTTTAAAGTTTGCACACTATTTTCTCTTTTCCTTGTGTTTTGAAACCCTATGGCTATATCATGTAAATTTTTTCCTCCAAATCACCATGAAGAAAGGCTATCTTTACATCCAACTGTTCTAAATGCAAGTTTTCATTTGCCACTAGTCCAAACATTGTTTTAATAGTAGTCAATTTCACTACTTGAGAGAAAATCTCATTGTAGTCAATGCCTTCATTTTGTTGAAAGAATTTTACCATCAGTCTTTCCTTGTACCGCTTGCTACCATCATGTTTGTCTTTTTTCGGTACAGACATTTACTCTCCAAGGCCTTCTTCTCTTTTGGTAACTCGATTAACTACCGTGTTTGATTGGACAATAGTGAGTCCATCTCGTCTCTCATGGCCAACTCCTACTTGGTTGATTCATCAACTTGCATGACTTCCTCAAAACTCTTTGGTTCAACTTTATCATTCAAAAAAATATAATTCAGCTAGAGGAGTACCTATGTGGTGGACTACTAGTTCTAGCAAATCTTCTATGTTCAATCATAGGAATGTTCTGATTTATTTCAAGGGGTATCTTTTCCTAGTCTTCCTGAGCAATATTCTCCATCTCAATAACTGGAAGATCTCTCAACTTAATCACTCCAGACTTCTTGGCTTCATCACTTGTGCTCTCAGACTCTGTTCTCAACCTGTCTTTGTACAGGACACCTTCATTGAAGATCACGCCCTTACTCCTGCTAACCTTACAACTTTGGTCATCCTAGAAGTAATAACCAAACTCGGTACCACCATAGCCAATAAAAAAGCATATCTTAGATTTAGCATCAAGTTTACTTCTACAACAGAATCAATGTGAATATAAGAAACACAACCAAAAACTTTCAAGGAAGAAAGGTTTACCTCTTTGCCGTTCTAGACCTCTTTTTGTATTTTGCAATCCAATGGTGTGGAGGGACCTCTGCTAATCAAATAGGTAGAGGTGCTAATAGCCTCAAACCAGAACATCTTTGACAATCCTGCATGTAATCTCATGCTCCTAGCACGCTCATTCAAAGTTCTGTTCATCCTCTCAGCCACACCATTATGTTGAGGTTTTCCGGGAATGGTCTTCTTCATCCTGGTGCCATTATCAGCACAGTATCGTATGAAATCATCATCTATGTATTCTCCCCTATTACCTGACTGGAAGCACCTCACCTTCAAATATGTCTCATTCTCAACCATTGTTCTCCATCTTTTGAATGTATCAAAGACATCAGATTTTATTTTCAGAAAATAAACTCATACTTTTCTGCTTACATCATCAATAAATATCACATAGTAGTTTGAACCACCAAGGAAAGGAGAAATGGGTTCGTGCAGGGAGTTATTTTCCAGGATGCGATCATGAACAATGTCGACAACCCCATCATTATTGACCAGAATTACTGCCCCGGAAATCATGGCTGCCATGATCAGGTAAGAATATCGAATCGCCTCAGAAGGTCCAATTAGCCCATAACAAACGTTTTGCATTAGGGATTCTGAATCGGGTTGCGTAAATGATGATGACAACATAAATCTCCTCCAATTTCGGTCGACTTTTTTCGATTCAAGCGGTCAAATGTCAAAAAGTGTCAAACCCAGTTTTACATCGTCTTCATTGAAGGGATCAATTTGATGTCAACCTAAAAATCGAAAACACTAAAAGAGATCCTCTGGTCAATTTCAGTTGCTTGAATCTTCTGATCTCTGCCTTTTTCTACGGTTCTACGGTCTTCCGGTGTCAAAATTAGCGGAGTCAGCTACAATGACATCCATGGGACGTCAGGGACAGAAGTGGCGCTGAAACTGGACTGCAGTGGGAGCAAACCATGCACAGAGATCTGGATGGAAAACATTAAGCTCACTTATCAGAACCGGCCGGCGGAGTCCTCTTGTAGAAACGTGCATGGAACCACTCGTGGCCTCGTCGTTCCAAGATGTTCCGAGACTTAAAACATAGAAAATTTTGTACTTAAATAGATAGAAATTGAAGAGGCCTGATTTTGCCATGTATTGAAAGGCCCTGAATCTTCCACCCCGACGTGTGGTGTCAAGCTATATAGATATTGAATAAGAAAGAAAATTGTTTCTTTCTCTTGATTAATTTATTCTCTTCACAAAAATCTCTTACTCCTCGCATGAACCTAATTATTGTGGATTCTAATACTTCATGGTATCAAATATATGATCAGATTTCACACCATTAGTCCGATAGACAACCATGAAGAACCTAATTAGCTGATCAGATTTCAGGATAAGCACCTTCACTTGTGTCTTGTCAGAGTGGATGTCTTGTCAGAGTAGATGATAGAGAAAGAAGATGTTGCTAGTTTGCTTAGATATATGGATCATCTTTGACAAATAGAGAAGAGGTTAGGAAGGGGTTAGTTATGTCTGACAAAGGTGCATACTAGTAACCTCACTCACAGTGTTGAAGTCATTTAAAGTGTCACCCTCTGCCCATTATGCATGGTCCAAACTCCAAAGATAACAACTAAAAGGAATATAATATTCATCATCTGAGATGAATACTGTCTCACTCAGCCCAGCAGTTGTTACACTTGTCGTCGATTAAAAAAGAAAATGAAACCACTGAATGAATTCAAACTTGTGCAAGTGCAACCACCATATATAGACTCTAGGGCATCAAGTGCAACCACCATGTAGAGAAAGTAGTAAACATCAGCAGCCGTAGTCATAGTTTTACTCAAGTGTACGTGAGGGAGCATCCTAGTGAAGGATTGTAAAAGCAGGAAAAAAGTAAAAGAACAAAATTAGATCATCTAAATTATTAGACGTTTATGTTGTTTTTGTGAAGTTGGGTTCAAAGTTCATTCCAAAATGACTTGTTAAGTTAGAAAGTCTATCTTCCAACTAATAAACTAAAATCTTATACTCACTAATCCATATGAAACTTTTTTTTAGCACTCACCCTCATAAGTAAACCATCGTATATGGTTCCTAAAAGTGGACAATTTGGGTGGAGCCTCACGTATGCACACCTGCTCTGATACTATATAAAGTTGGGCCTAAGACTCATCCTAAAATGAATAGTGAAGTTAAGAACCTTATTTTCAAACTAATATACCCAAGATCTTGTTCTCGCTAATCTATATGGGACTATCTTCTAATAGTTTCTTCACACTTTTTTTTCTTTTGTCATATCTCAACTGTATTAGAGTTGCATGCACCAAGTTTCTGTGGGAATTGAGGCTCAAAGTTCCTCTAAGAACCCATATTTTAATGATAACAAACTAAGATGTTTAACCATAATTTTTTTGTAGAAATCAAAGGCATAAAAGTTATTTTTGAAAGAGGAGTCGATTTCTTACTAGTAGAGTCCAACCCACTTGCTACAAACAATAGAAAATGGGGTCAAATTTCACTTATTGTGATTTTCGAATTAAAAGGTGGAGTTGACCCCAATACAGAAGCTAAAAAAAGGAGTCAAACTCATTCAGAAGGAGTCAGCCTCATCCAATAAGCAGAAAAGAAAAGAAGATTCGATACTCGACTTACAAAAAAATTTGGATTAGAAAGTAGGGTCGACTCCTATACTGAAGTTGAAAGGAGTTGAGACCATAAGGGAGGAGTCGAGTTCGTTACAAAGAAAAAGAAACAAAGGGAAGTTGACCCTTGCCAATTATAGTCGCCCTCTATACTTGAAATCTTAGTGGCTAATTTAGAGACTATATATATATTCAAACTTTATTAGTGACCCACCAATATGATCAATAACAAAGATAGAATTTGTTGACTCTTGTCAATTTTTGGAATTTATTTTGATTTAATTTTACAAAATACCAAAAAGAAATTTATCCACTCATAATGGATAGTTTTCAAAACATTGAGAAATGTGTTATATACATCAAACTCGACCAAAACTTCAAGAGATGTTTGCTCACTCTAGTTTCTTAACTCCCAAATGCTCCCAATTGTTTTCTCAAAGTGCAAGAGCCATTATTAGGTGCTCAAGAAGTACCTTTGCAAGGTTTCTCATTGAAGGCTAACTATTTATGAACATTGTTTATAATATTATATTTGAGTACTTGGTGTTTGATGGAAGTCTAGTTTCACATGGTTAGGGTTGGCATCGAACCGAGCCGAGCCCGAACCTGCCTATATTCGAGCCGAGTTTGATTTAAATATTTCGAACTCAAGTTCGAGCCTAAAATTGTTATCGAACTCGAACCCAATAATTTTAACCAAGTTCGAGCTTCAACATTCATTTAAAACTTTTTAAAAAATACATGTCTCGAGTTCGAGCTCCAACATACATTTAAACTTTCAAAAAATACATGTCAAATAAATTGTATATAAAATTATGCCTACATTTTACATAAAATTGGGCATACATTTTACATAAAATTGGACATAACCTCTACATAAAATTGGGCATAAGGGTGGCATCAAATTGGGCGGAGCCCAAACCTTCCTATGTTCGAGCCGAGTTTGATTTAAATATTTCGAACTCGAGCTCGAGCTAACCCTAACCTTGGGCCTAATAATTTTAACCGATCTCGAGCCAAGTTCAAGCTTCAACCTACATTTAATGCTTTGCATAAAATATATATCAAATAAATTATATATAAAATTATGTATACATTTAAAAAAAATGATAGGGGAGGTTCGGGATTGAATCTCGGTAATGGATTAAAATGTACCAATATTAATCCATTTTACCCCAAATGTTGTCTACCTTATTTTGTAATTTTTGAATTAAGCCATAAATTTACTATGGCCTCCTTAGTGCCCGTGGTTGAAAATTTATATTCTAGGAAAAACTAGAAATGTCTTTTCTAGGATATATATTTCCAAAAAAACCTTTAAATAAAATCTTATTATTATTAGTGACTTACTAGAAAATTTCAAGAAATATTTTAAAATTTTCTTAGTAAAGTTAAATAGACCTCTTATTGTCTCTTCCAGGGAAATAAATAAAAATTAATAATCAATCAAATATATTACTATGCTTATCGGTAAATTTTTAATCAAGTAAAATTTCTAACACAAAGTTGCTATGAAAATTGCCTCATACTAAAAGTATTACAGTATCAACTGTCAAATACTTATTCAAAAATTTTCTATACGGTTGCTACCCCATCTTGGCAGGAAAATCTTACTTAAAAAATAATATGATTTTTTTAGTAAGAGTTTCCAATTAGGAAAATGTTTCCAAAAAACATGAGGCACTAATAGTCCCTAGAACTGTATTTCTACTAAAAATGTCTTTTTGACATTTCTTGAAAAAACCACTAATAGGCCCTAAAAACGTATTTCTACTGAAATATCTTTTCAATTTCTTCAAGAGCTATGAGGAAGGGATAGCCGGAACGTGCGAAATCGTATGAGTGAAAGTCGAAAGTGCAAAATCGCCAATTGTCTTTGTGCAAGGGGAAAAATTATTTCCCCATAGTTGACGCCAAGGGAAGGGGTCTAGCGGGGCCAGAGAGGACCTGTCGTCGGGGCTGATGACTGAGACGGAGGCGGCGGCAGTGGAAGCGGTGGCAACAAAAACAGTGAAGACGGAAGCAGCGTCGAAGGCAGACGAGGGGAGGAAGAAATCAGAGGAAGAAATGGAAGGAAGAAATCGAACCGAGCAACGGCGAAGGCGGCCGGTGAGCAGTTGTCAACGGTGGAAGATGTCGCCACAACAATGGATGGGAGGGGCTAGGCGATGACGAGGGGAGGAAGAATTTTTCCCCCCTCGCTCTCACTCCAGCTCCCGACTCCTGAGTCAGTTAAAGGGCCGGCTTGCGAGCTTTTGAACTGAACCATGGTTCGGTTGAGCTCGGCTCGTTAACTCAAATTAGCCATATCTGGATCTCAAACTCGGTTTGAGATCCAGATAAATGGAATTGAACCGAGCCGAGCTCGAGCCGCTCACGAACTGGCTTGGTTCGATACCACCCCTATACATGGTCATATCATTACAAGCCTTTTCTTTTAATACCAAGTGTAGTTCTTCTTTGAAAATCTTCTAATATTGCCAACAATAAAAAGTTCTCAATTGCATCTATTTTAAATCTTAGGTAGAGCTACTGAAATAACTAGTAGATTATCATATTTGCCTAACTAGAGGCATATTTATAATTTTAATAGAAACCATGTCACCTACTTGCAAAAGTTTTTGACCTTAAGTCCCAAAGTGTTTGGGCAAGTGTTGTGATTAAGTCTCTTGAAACTCTTTGTTGTAGATGTTGTTTAACTAATCATAGTGAATTTTTAATTTTAGAGCAAGGGCTGCCCCCTACGAGTGGAGTAGCAGTATCAAAAATTAATTGCAAGCCATAAAGAAATTCTTGGTGCAGTTAGTAGTTGTTTGCTTAACTTTGTATTTGGACACCTTGAATGAAATTAAGTTTAAGTTGGTCATGTTAAACTCAAGTGAATCAATTTAGATTGTCAACTGACCCGGTTAATGTTAATATTATATTTTTAAAAATTAAACTAAATCTAGAAAAATATAGATCAGGGTTTCCCTCTCCCAATGCGCTAACACGTGTGAGGGAGGAGAAGTGAGAAGTGGGCTGTTTTTCCCCACCCAATGCCCAAAGTGGTGAGACTTGGTTGACCATGATTGCATGCCATCCCTACTTCCATGGTTGTATTCCAGTTCTAGGAAGGTGCCCCTTTTGACTAGGCCAAGTCTACTGGTTCATCACTTCAACTAGTAAACCTGAACTAGTCAGCTAGGTATTGCTCTATATCCCACTCACACCATGTTATTGATAGACGATCTATCAGAGCTAGGTGGTTCTGGTCCACCTGGGTTAGGTTCCGTTCACCCCTGGTCCACCTGGGTTAGGTACTTGGTTTTCCACACTTAACAGACCGGTCTTTTGGGTTTTATTGGCTAGGCGTTTGACACGATCAACAACCTATGGAAGGAAAGTGTCAGAAACACTTCCATCTCTGGCCATTGACAACCAAAATCACAACAAGAGTTTGAATCAAACCAAACTCTTGCCAAATACAGCTTTGATAGCCAATCAAAGCAAAAATCTCTCTTACCAACCCATCAATCCTAAAGAAGGCATCACCTAAATTCAAGAAACAATAAATATGTCAAGGCTTAGAGACATTGAGACTCAATATATAAATATGCACCTTATCTTCAAGCAGATAATTAGTCAACCAAAATTGAATTCAAATTCCAGATTTCCCTATCAATCATCTCTTCTTAATATGGTATGTAGATCTGATGGAACTCCACCTTATCTTTTTGCTTACATCTCCTCTACATTCTCCTCACTTTTGCTAAAACTTTCTCCTACACTGATGTGATCTCTTCCGCAACTCTTCTCTATCTTGCATACCATGGCTCTTGTTCCCTCCTCTTCTTCCTCCACTTCGGTCTCAGTCACCTCAATAACAGCTCTCTTTCTTTGCCAAGCTTTCATACACTACCTATGTCCTATGGAGGAATCAATGGGAATCAGTCTTGCAATCTCAAAATCTCTATACGCACATGGATGGTTCTAACAAACCACCTCTCCACTTGTTATCCTTTGAACTCTCAATTCCTAAATCCTAATTTTTCACATATGTGAGAGAAGTGATGCTCAATCTCATTAGTTGGCTGAAAGCTACCATGCAACAAGATGCTCTTCGACATGCAATTGGCCTCAAAATAAAGCAAGATGTCTGGAACAAGTGCACCTTCGCCTATGCTCACCCCTGGTACATGAGCTTCATCTACAACAACAACTTCAATTTCTAAGACATGGTGAGGACATTCCTCTTTGTGATTTCCTCACAAAGTTTAAGGATATATGTGACTCCTTATCAGCCATACCAGTGCCTTTGGCTTTCTAGGCGTGCATTGGTTTAAGTCTAGAGTATTATTCATTTGTTACTGCAGTTTTAGTGAAGCCGCCTGACGAGTTTATTGACATGTTAGCTAATCAAGAACTCCGTCATAACATGCGGCCCTCACGTCTCGCTAAGTTGAACACAAAGATGACACTTGACATCCACATATTAGCACTACCTCTTACAAGACTCACAATCCAACGACCTCTCTCTCTCTCTCTCTCTCTCTCTCCATATGATGGTTCTCATAAGGTTATGGTGGGAATGGTAGTTTATTGCCTATACAATCTGGTGGACTGGTACATTTATTTACCACTAATTACTCCTTCACTCTTCCTCTAACTCTTTATGTTCCTACTATAATGATTTCAGTTCATAAGTTTACTAAAGATAATAATTGCTCCATTGATTTATTTTTTTTATTACTTTGATGTTAAGTCTTTGAATGACACTTTAATGGCTCAAGGGACTATATAAAGAGGGTTGTATGCTTTTCAGAACAAGGAGCATGCTTTATTTGCCTCTACATTTTCTCTTGCTAAATTTGGTACAATCAATTAAGACATCTCTCTAAGAGATCTCTTTCTAGTTTAGTCAATAAGAAGTTGTTACTAAAATTATCTTGTAAGAGGTAGTGCCATAAAATGGCTAAAAGCCATAAAATACCTTTTATTTCTTGTACTAGTCATGCTAGATTTTTCTTAGATACTATTCATAAGGACATTGTTAGGAATTAGACGCCCTAATTTCAAACTAACAAGAGCTATAATAATAAATGTGGAAGAAAGAAAAAGCAAGTACGAGAACAAACAAGATTTATACAGGTTCACCTCAAGGTGAGACTACATCCTGTCTTCCGCTACTGTACTAATCCACTATGAAGCTGAAATAGTTTACAAGAAAAATCGCATACACTTACATGTCGTTTTTCTTTAGCCTCTCTCAACTGCAACTAATGATGTTCTTTGGATTGATGGTAAAACCCTAATAGTAACGGCTCAAGTATAAAAGGAAAACTAGGGCAATCATTATACAAGAGTAAAATTCCCAAACTGCCCTTAATAAAATAGCATGGGGGCATTGATTAGACTCTACAACTTCACAATCTCCCACTTGGAGACTAAACCATCATCAATATCTCCTCTACAGCGGCAACAACTTCTCAATTCTTAGAGGGAAGTCGTACTAAAGTTTCACACAACTTCAGTTTCTCACTTGTAACAGTCTTTGTCAAAATATCAGTCGGCTTCTGACTTCCTTGAATCTTCTTAAGTGCTAAGACTCCATCCTCCAGAGCCGATCTGATGAAGTGAAAATGCACTTGTATGTGCTTTGTTTTGGCATGATCAACAATATTCTTTGCTAAATGAATAACACTCTAACATTTATAATACAACACATTCTTTCCATGTTTGAGACCTAATTCTTCCCAGAAAGACTACATCCATACCATCTCTTTGCTTGCTTTGGTCATGATGACATGTTCTACCTCATTAGTAGAAAGAGCAACTATCTTGTGCAACTTAGTGTTATGGACTCAATAAGACTGAGTCATCTACTTTACTTTTATTATTTATTTTTCTTTTAATTTCGAATTTTATTGATTTGTAATAAGACTTAAAGGTAGGGGTAGAATTGGGTTTTAATAACCCTAACCTATGTTGATGTTAATTACCCTATTTAAGGGGTAAGGATGGAGAAATAAAACAAGTTTGGAATTAGCATAAACTAGGGTAATTTAGGTTCTTTCTAGGCTCCCTATTCTAGGGTTCTTGGCTTGAACTCTCTTGGGGGTTTGTTGCATCCATTGGGGAGTCTTTGAGGAGATCTTGGAAGGAAAAGGAAGAGGAATTACTTTTCTCTTCTGAGCTGCAAGAGAAGATCATCTCTTTCACGAAAATTCCAGAAAAGGAGAGGTCTTGACGTGAGTCTACCCAGGAAGGAGGACGGGTTCTTGTTGCTGGTTGGGTGTTGACGTCCAGAGGTATTTGCTAATCTTATTCCAAACATTGAGATTAGATTTACGTTTCTCTTTTACGTAAGGAACCAGTGCTGCTTGAAATTGGAAACCCTACCTTGACGTGAGCCATAAGATAGGGGATTCCACATTGGGGCCTCAAGGAGCTTCCTTGACTAGATGGGTTCATTCATAATTAAGAAAAGGAAACTCCTTTTCAAGGGGAATGAATTCAGTAAAGGGAAAGGGGTTGTCTTGAGTCATTACAGCAAGGAAAACCCTCTTGTCTTGAATCATAAAGAGGGGTTTCATATCTGAATGCTTAAACAGTCCTTTAAATTGCTGGTTGCATATATAATTGAGAAAAGCAAAATCCTTTTCAATCCTAACATGAAAGGAGAAGTATAAGAGAGTTCTTTTCACAAAAAACATATAAGAAACCCTCAAACAGTGCTGGATTCATATCCAACTCGCCGAGTTACTAGATCCATGGCTAGGGACCATAACAACTTGGTATCAGAGTAGACGCTACGTCCCTACTTCGAGTCCCCGCGGCCGCATGCGTAGGTGGACCGCAAGCCCCTGGCGGGACCCCTGACCCAGTCGCGTTGCTGTGTTAATGCCGTCGTGGTCGTCAGCTCGGGCGGGCGGGGTGTGATGTTATGGTCCTGAGTTAAGTACCTATGCCTTCCGCTCCTAACTGGTCGGTCTTTTGGGTAGTATTAGCTAGGTGATTAACACTTGGTATCAGAGCAGGGTAACCCGGCAGAGAGAAGCACCAATGAATACTTTGAATTGCTTGAAAGAAACTTTGATACTGTCCTAGAGAGGTTCTCAAAAATTGATATCGATATGGAGACCTTGAAGGGAAGGATGGATAACATGGAGAATGGTCTAACCACTGGCAAGAAATTTGCTGAATTGGAGGAAAATTTCACTTTCAGTTTGGAAACCTTGAAAGGAAGGATGGATAACATGGAGACTGGTCTGAGCACTGGCAAAAACCCAATTCCGGGAGACCATTCGCAGATCAGAGGGGGAGATGAGTTTACTAGACACACGAGTTTCTCGGGTCAGTAAGGACCCTTCATTCCGGGGGGACACCTCAACCAGGGGGGAGGCACTGTACCCCTCATTCTAGATCAGAGAGGAGGGGACCATTCGTATAACAGAGGGAGAGATGAATTTCTGAGGCGCACGAGTTTCTCGGGACAGCAAGGACCCCTCATTCCAAGGGGACACTTCTACCAGGGGGAGGCACTGTTCCGAGGTATACTAAAAT
Source organism: Aristolochia californica (assembly GCF_029961685.1). Lineage (NCBI taxonomy): Eukaryota > Viridiplantae > Streptophyta > Magnoliopsida > Piperales > Aristolochiaceae > Aristolochia > Aristolochia californica. The sequence goes on along the minus strand of NW_027181770.1, from coordinate 9,978,813 downwards.
GGAATTCCCTACTTATAATGGGTCAGAAGACCCTTTGATATGGTTGTATCAATGTGAAAAAAAATTTAGCCATCAACGAGTCCCAACCTATGATTGAGTCAACGTAGCTGTTTTCCACTTACTAGGGGAAGCACAACTTTGGTACCAACTAGTTGAGGTTGATAGCGAGGTGGTAGATTGGAATGAATTTAAGCGACTGTGTTCTCTCCATTTTGGTCATCCGGCTTACAGTAACCCTTGGGAGATTTGGTTTTACCACGCCAAATTAGGGCCGTGGAGCAATATCAAAAATTGTTCCAGGAAAAATTAGCACGAGCCAGTAGTATGGTACAAGTGGATCAGCAAGTTACGCTATTTACAACAGGACTGACGAAGGCCTTAAAGCTTGAGGTGGAGCTCTATGCACCTGTTGACTTATACAGCGCTATGAATATAGCTCGTGCTTTAGAACTGCGACAGTAGGCACAACACAGACGACCTCCATGGTCAGGGGGGCGCATTCCTCTGAGAAACAACCCGAGTATTACTTTGACAGGGGATCCGAGATCTAGTCATCCTACAACTCCTTATATAAAAAAATTGACAAGTGTTGAGATGGCGGAACGGCAGGCTAAGAATCTATGTTACAACTATGATGAACCATATCGGGTTGGGCATCAGTGCAAAAGATTATTTTTGATCAATAAGGTTGAAGATGAGGATATCGAGGTGACAAAGGATATGATTAAGGAAGAACCACCGGACATCTCCCTGCATGCCATTACTGGGCAGCAATCGATCACAACTACGTAAAATGGGAGTGGCTCGACAACTTCTACCAGGTCTACCCAGCTTCCGAGCTTGAGGACAAGCTCGATCTCCAAGGGGGGGCAGATGTTATGGACTCAATAAGACTGAGTCATCTACTTTACTTTTATTATTTATGTTGCTTTTAATTTTGAATTTTATTGATTTGTAATAAGACTTAAAGGTAGGGGTAGAATTGGGTTTTATAACCATAACCTATGTTGATGTTAATTACCCTATTTAAGGGGTAAGGATGGAGAAATAAAGCAAGTTTGGAATTAGCATAAACTAGGGTAATTTAGGTTCTTTCTAGGCTCCCTATTCTAGGGTTCTTGGCTTGAACTCTCTTGGGGGCACTGGGGAGTCTTTGAGGAGATCTTGGAAGGAAAAGGAAGAGGAATTACCTTTCTCTTCTGAGCTAGAAGAGAAGATCATCTCTTTCACGAAAATTCCAGAAAAGGAGAGGTCTTGACGTGAGTCTACCTAGGAAGGAGGACGGGTTCTTGTTGCTGGTTGGGTGTTGACGTCCAGAGGTATTTGCTAATCATATTCCAAGCACTGAGATTATATTTATGTTTCTCTTTTACGTAAGGAACCAGTGCTGCATGAAATTGGAAACCCTACCTTGACGTGAGCCATAAGAAAGGGGATTCCACATTGGGGCCTCAAGGAGCTTCCTTGACTAGTTGGGTTCGTTCATAATTAAGAAAAGGAAACTCCTTTTCAAGGGGAATGAATTCAGTAAAGGGAAAAGGGTTGTCTTGAGTCATTACAGCAAGTAAAACCCTCTTGTCTTGAATCATAAAAGAGGGGTTTCATATCTGAGTGCTTAAACAATCCTTTAACTTGTTAGTTGCATCTATAATTGAGAAAAGAAAAATCCTTTTCAATCCTAACGTGAAAGGAGAAGTATAAGAGAGTTCTTTTCACAAAAACGTGATAAGAAACCCTCAAACAGTGCTGGATTCATATCCAACTCACCGAGTTACTAGATCCATGGCTAGGGACCATAACACTTAGAGATCCAACTAATTGTTATACCACCCAATGTGTATACATATCCAGTGGAACTCTTCCTGCCATCAATGTCTCCAGCCATGTTAGCATCTACATAACCTTGTAATCCAAAATCCGACTTTCTAAAACATAAGATTGAGTTTGCAGTACCTCTCAAATACCTGAGAATCCACTTCACTGCTTCCCAATATTGTTTACCCGGATTACTCATATATCTGTGCAAAACTCCCATTGTAGGAGCTATGTCTGGTCTTGTGCTCACCATGGCATACATGAGACTGCCGGTAGCAAAAGCCTAAGGCACATTGGCCATGTAGGCTCGCTCCTACTCAGTAGAAGGTGATTGCTCGTTAGATAAGCTAAAGTGACTTGCCAAAGGTGTATTCATTGGTTTTGCATCATTCATGTTGAATCTGCTCAGCACTTTCTTCACGTATTCTACTTGTGATAGTTTCAAGACATCAATGTCCCTAGTAATCCTCAACCTAACGATTTGTTTTGCAACACCCAAATCCTTCATTGCAAACTTCTTGGACAAATCCCTTTTCAATTTATCTATTTTCTGTTTGCAAGTTGTAGAATGATGTAGGACTCATTAAACTTCTTAACATAACAACAATGATTTGCCTGACACCTCAAGAAACCATTACTACTCATAAAGGTGTCAAACTTTTTATATCATTGTCTTGGAGCCTATTTAAGACCATGCAACCTCTTTTGAAGTTTGCACACTATTTTCTCCTTGCCTTGTGCTTTGATACCCTGTGGCTGCATCATGTAAATTTCTTCCTCCAAATCACCAAGAAAAAAGGCTATCTTTACATTCAACTGCTCTAAATGTAAGTCTTCATTTGCCACTAGTCCAAACAATGTTCTAATAGTAGTCAACTTCACTACTTGAGAGAAAATCTCAGTGTAGTCAATGCCTTTTTTTGTTGAAATCATTTTACCACCAGTCTTGCCTTGTACCACTTGCTGCCATCATGTTTGTCTTTTATTCAGTACACCCATTTATTCTGCAAGACATTTTTCTCTTTTGATAACTTGGTCAACAGCCATGTCTGATTGCACAACAGTGAGTGCATCTCATCCCTCATGGCCAACTCCCACTTGGTTAATTCATCAACTTGCACGACTTCCTCATAAATCTTTGGTTCACCTTAGTCAACAAACTATAATTCACCGTAGAGGAGTACCTCTGTGGTGGTCTACTAGTTCTAGCAGATCTTTTGAATTCAATCACAGGAATGTTCTGATTTATTTCTAGGGGTATGTTTTCTTGGTCTTCCTGATCAATATTCTCCATCTCAATAACTGGAAGATCTCTCAACTGAATCACTTCAGACTTCTTGACTTCATCACTTGTGCTCTCAGACTATGTTCTCAACCTGTCTTTATACATGACACATTCATTGAAGATCACATCCTTACTCCTGCTAACCTTACGACTTTGGTCAATCCAGAAGTGATAACCAAACTCGATACCACCATAGCCAATAAAACAATATATCTTAGATTTAGCATCAAGTTTACTTCTAACTGCAGAATCAATGTGAATATAAGAAACACAACCAAAAAATTTCAAGAAAGAAAGGTTTACCTCTTGGCCGCTCTAGACCTCTTCAGGTATTTTGCATTCCAATGGTGTTGAGGGACCTCTATTAATCAAATAGGCAACTGTGCTAATAGCCTTAAACCAAAACATATTTGGCAATCCTGCATGTAATCTCATGCTCCTAGCACGCTCGTTCAAAGCTCTGTTCATGCTCTCAGCCACACCATTATGTTGAGGTTTTCTAGGAATGGTCTTCTTTATCTTGATTCTATTATCAACACAGTACCGCTTGAAATCGTCATCTATGTATTCTCCCTTATTATCTGACTGCAAGCACTTCACCTTCAAATATGTCTGAACCATTGCTCTCCATCTTTTGAATGTAACAAAGACATCAGATTTCCTTTTAAGGAAATAAACCTATACCTTTCCGTTTACATCATCAATAAATGTCACATAGTAGTTAGAACCACCAAGGGAAGTAACAGTTGAAGGTCCCCACACTTCAGTGTGAACCAACTCCAATTTTGCTGTCTTTTGCTCCTTTCCTGCCTTAGAAAAGCAAACCCTTTTCTGGTTGTAAAAAATACAGTCTTCACACAAACTTTTGTTTACAATTTTGAACCCTAGTAGCTTCCTTTTGGACTGAAGCACTTTCATCCCTTCTCACTCATGTGATTGAGCCTATAATGCCACAAATTAGAATCAGTAACAACATCAACAACTGCAACCGTGTCTCTCCAACTAGAAGTGATATAAAGAGTTCTAGTTTTAACTCCTCGTGCAACAACCATGGCTTCCTTAGTGACTTTCCAGGTAGCACCATTAAAAGTCACATTATGACCTTTATCATCAAGATGCCCTATTGAGATTATATTACGAATAATTTTTAGTACATGTCTCACCTTGTGAATTTTCCACATTGGCCCATTTGACATCCTCAAAATGACATTACCAATACAAAAAATATCCAAAGATTCTCCATCAGCAAGATACACCTTCTCGTGATTTCCAACAATATCGTTCTCCATGATCTTGTCGCGTACGGTGGTGTGAAAAGAAGCTATTGAATCTAACACTCAAGAGTCAATAGGGCTATCAACTAACAAGAGTAAAACATCTTTTACCTCTTCAGTCATCGAATTTGTAGCATTGCTTTTCTTTTCATCCTTCTTTAGTGCTTTGCAGTTTTTATTTATGTGACCAAACTTGCCACAATTCTAGTATTCTACTTTCATTCTGAATTTGGACTTGCTTCTACCATTTCTTGACTTTCCTCTTCCATTGCCCTTGTTAGAATTCCTCTCGAAGTTCATACCCCTAGTATCAACACTTAGGGTAGAATTAAAAGTTGATGATTCTCAGGAGTCCTTTCTACAAACTTTCTTTGTAAGAATGGTATCCCAAACTTTCTATGAACTTCCCTTTGCCTACGGAATTGCTGACCGCAACCCTCATAGGCTCCCAACAATTTGGTAGAGATGCCAAAAGGATTAAAGAACGAACCTCATCATCAAATTTAATTTGAATGGAGGTCAACTGATTGACAATCGTGCTAAACTCATTCAAATGTGATGCCACTGATGTATTTTCTGTCATATTTAAATTGAAGAGTTTTTTCATGAGATGTACCTTATTATTTAAGGAAGGCTTCTCATACATGTCAGACGTAATCTTCATCATCCCCACTGTGATTTTCTGTGACACCATGTTGTGACCAACTTCTTCGATAGTGTTAATCGTACTACTCCCAACACCTGTCTATCGAGGAGATTCCACTCATCATCTTTCATACCTTCTAGTTTCATATCCAGAAGTAGTGCGTGCAACTTTTTTACTGTATAGATAATATTCTATTTGCATCCTCTAGAACACAAAATCCATACCATCAAACTTGTTGATTCCAAGTGTCGATCCTTCTCTGTCAGCCATTGCTCTCAATCACGAACCAAAGCTTCGATACCACTTGCTAGGAATTAGACACCCTAATTTCAAACTAACAAAAACAATAATAATTAACGTAGAAGAAAAAAAAGCAAGCACAAGAACAAACAATATTTATAAAGGTTCACCTCAAGATGAGACTATGTCTTGTCTTCCGCCATTGCAATAATCCACTATGAAGATGAAATAGTTTACAAAAGAAATCGTACAAACTTACATGTGGTTTTTCTCTATCCTCTCTCGGCTGCAACTAATGATACTCCTTGGATTGATGATAAAACCCTAATAATGACGAACCAAAGATAAAGAAGAAACTAGGGCAACCACAATACAAGAGTAAAATTCCTAAACTACCCTTAATGAAACAGCGTAGGGGGTTGATTAGGCTTTACAACTTAACAGGCATGTGGAGCCCTACCCTTACAATTTCTTTAGAAGGTTTCCACTGTTATTTTTATCTTTATTGATGAATTCTCATGAGACGCATGGCTTTATACTTGAAATTAAACTTTGATATATTATCTGCATTTTCTGAGATTTAAGTCCATGGTAGAGCTCCAATTTGGTCGCAATTTTCTTAATCAATCACATTCTTACAGAAGTATTGCAAGGTGACTCTCCTTACTTTGTTCTTTTTCAATTCAATATCTCTTACACTCAATTAAAATTTTTTGGATGCTTATGTTTATCGTTTGTATGCGTTTATGCACAAAATAAGTTACATCCCCGATCATTACCTTGAGTTTTCAATGGCTATAGTTATGAACATAAAGGCTATTGGTGCTTTCATCCTCATAGTGGGTGTATGTATATTTCTTGACTTGTCATGTTTGATGAAATACAACTGTTCTTACCACTCCTTTCAAGTTTTCATTTTCTTCCCTCGGGTCAACTTACTGATTTATTTATGAAAAATTCTTCAAATCTCCCCATCCTTTCCTACTCCTACTCTTATTTCACAACCAAACCAGCCTATTTTGGATGGCATTGTTGTTGAACACCCTGTTGATCTGCCCATCTTATCTCCCTCAGTAAACTCCCCTAGTGCTTCTTAAAACTCCAATGCCCCCTCACTATCCATGACCTCTCCTTGGCCCCCTCATCCCAATCTGCTCTTCTTCCTCATTATGTCACAATTGGACAAAATGATAAACTTGAGGTTGTGCTTCTGATTTCTCCTCCACTTGAACATTTGTTTTTACTTGTTTATGTTGATGATATTATTCATACTAAAAATAAGTCTACTCTCATCTTTAATTTTCAATAATCACTTTTCTCTAAGTTTTATGTTAAAAACCTTAGCTCGTCAAGCATGCTTTTTTTTTAGCTCCTTTTTACTCTCCTTTAGTTTTCAACCAAGTTAAGTCAATCCTTCTGTCTTTCATTTTTCTCTTCCAAAGAACACTTGTTTTTACTCGTTTATGTTAATGATATTATTCTTACTAAAAATAACTCTTCCCTCATCTCTAATTTTCAATAAACACTTCTCTGAGTTTTTCATTAAAAACTTTGGATGTCTTAAATTCTTGCTTTGCATAAAAGTAATCTATGGCTCCAACAGTTTGTGATTTTCTCGACATAAATATCTTTTAGATGTCTTATCTCAAGCAGGTCTAGAAATCTTGTACTCCTATTCATACTCCTCTCACCCTAAATGTTAAGACAAACATCTCCAGCCCTCTCTTGTCAAATCCTACACTTTATTGAAGGCTTATTGGTGCTCTGCAATATCTCAGTCTCACTAGACCAGGTATAACTTATTCAGGCAACCTCTTTTTCCAATTTATGCAAAATGCTATTGAGTTTCTTTTTGCCTTAGTCAAAAGAAACTTACGATATCTTAAAGTCATTCAATCCTATGTTCTTATCATAAACAAATCTAATAACCTTAACCTTGTTGCTTTCTCTGATGTTGATTGGGATGGTTAACCCACAACTCGACGTTCAACAACTTCTAGTTATTCTATCTCCCATAGGGCCCACAATTGTCTCTTGGTCTTGAAAGAAACAATCCACAATTTCTCATTCTAACACTAAAGTTGAGTATTATGCTATGGCAACTACATGTGCTAAACTCACATAGCTTCAAGCACTACTCAAATCATTAAAAACTATCCCTGTCTTCTCCTCCTGTTACCCTTAATCAAATCATTTTTTGTTTTTTGGAAAAAAGTTACTACTGCGGCTCTCACAGGAGACGTTAACTATAAATTATCATTTATAGGATTTAAATTCCTGATTTTGACTTATAATAAAGTGACGTTAACTAGTGCAAAACTTCGCCAATTGTGGAGGGTAAACTCCACACTTGTTGATAAAATATAAATGTCAAGACTCTCTAATAGAATTGAATAGAGATGCTTATCTGAATTCTTGGACAATTGATGGGTTATCATTATTCCATGTGTTATTATTCCGATCCAACATGACTCCTTAGAACACAACTTCTGTTCTGTGTTGCTTTTAATTCCGCCACAAGAAACTGGTAGTCTCCATTTTCTTAATCCATTTACAGGAATTATGATTCCAAATTGGTATATCTAGCCACCCATCGTGGATAAACAATTCCAAGTATATCTTAGTCCAGCACGTTAATTTGTTTGGAATAAGACCTAACGATCGACCATTCTCAATTCCGTCCAACGAGAATTCTAGCTCAAACTCTGGTTCTAGCTGCTGCTGCTGCTTAATCATGGAAAGTCAACGCAGAGGCTATAAATATGAAACAGACTTCTGCTGCTTTCATCGACCAAGTCATCTCTTCCAATTAGTAGTGTCTTTTTCTCTGTCTGAGATGGCGAAACTCAGATATTTTCTCATCTTCTTGTTCTTCATCTTCTTCTTCCCCTTGGCTGTTTATGGGGATTACAACGTTGTCCAGTTTGGAGCAAGAGGCGACGGTAAGACCGACTCGGGTAGGGCATTCCTTAATGCATGGCAAGCAGCTTGCTCGTCGGTCAGGCCGGCGACGGTTTACGTGCCACGAGGATCATATTTGATCAAGCGGATCATCTTCGAAGGTCCCTGCAGAAATAGCAGAATGACCATGAGAATGGAGCTTCCACCAACTATGCAGCATATGGTAGCGGAAACTGCCCTCAAGGAGCTCGGGTTGTGGGCTTGCAAGACTGCCGGCAGGAACTGCCCTCAAGGAGCTCGGTTGGTACCTGAACCTCTCTTAGTCTCTGCAAAGGACATGGTTATGGTTTACTTATAACTCATGCTCGTTTCGATTGCAGTCGTTGGCCTTCAACGGTGCCGAAGACGTCCTCGTCAGGGGCCTGAAGTCAATCAACAGCCAGTTTTTTCATGTTGCAGTAAACCTATGCAAGAACATCAGGTTTCGAGGGATTCAGCTCTTGGCTCCTGATGAGAGCCCCAACAAGGACGGTGTCCACGTCCAACTGTCCATCGGCGTCACCATCGTCAACAGCGCCATGAAAACCGGCGACGACTGTATCTCTATTGGGCCAGGAACCAGGAACATGTGGATGGAGCGGATAGTATGAGGCCCTGGACATGGAATCAGGTAAGAATGACAGTAAGAATGAATATATAAAAGTTAAAGGCCGACTCCAGTAAAAGGTCACCTAACTTTCTCGTGTATGAAATCGAATCTGTGGCAGCGTTGGGAGACTGGCTCAGGAATTCAAAGAAGAAGGTGTCCAGAACATAACAGTGAAAACGGTGGTCTTCAGGGGAACTCAAAACGGGGTGAGGATAAAGTCCTGGGGAAGACCGAGTACCGGATTCGTGAGAGATGTGCGCTTTATGAACCTCGTTATGATAAACGTTCAAAACCCGATCATAATCGACCAAAATTACTGTCCCGGAAACAGAGATTGCCCCGGCAAGGTACAGCCCGGCCAGATACGTCGTTTTCGATCTTTCGAAATGAATTTCATAAATTATTTTACTTTGATTATAAGATCCTTCCCGCTAACAATATTGCCGACCTTCAGCATTCGGGATTAAAATCAGTGGAGTAACCTACAAAAACATCATGGAGACATCCGCGACGCCGGTAGCTGTAATGTTCCATTGCAGCCAAGCTAACCCTTGCAGTAGAATCGGGTTGAAGGACGTGAAGCTCTCCTATCAAAACAGGCGAGCGCAGTCGTCATGTAGATTTGCAGATGGATCCGTTAGTGGTTTAATTGATCCACCCAGTTGCCTTTGAGCAGCGAGGGTAGCGAGGAATATCAGGAAAAACGCAAGTTAGAAGAAGAAAAAATATCTGCTAGCAGCTAACATGATTAACGAACCGGATCGCTATAAGATTAAAATTCTTGTCCTTAACACTGAATTTTGCCATAAGATTGAATCAAATCAATTTGCTCAAGGTTGAGTTTATCTTGTGCTGTTCTTCAGTTGAGATTGGTTAACATATATGCGATCAGATTTGTCGAAATAGAAAAAATACAAGCCTCTGAAACGGCACGAGAAGGGGAAATATGAACCCTTCAAAGCAACAATATCCGCCATTGTAGAGGCATGCATTTATCTGTTTAAGCAAATCTGAAACCCATCACAGGTACAGGGAGATTCTTCATAAGATTTTCTATGTCTTGTTTCTTCTTCTTCTTTGTTTTTTCATAAAGCTGAAAATTAGTAAGATAATGATAGAGAGATAAGTAGAAAGAAAGAGATTAATGTGTGGGAAATTAACAAAGAAGGAAAAAGTGGAACGGAAGAGGGAAGAAGACGTTGACTAGGTGTTTCATAACAGAAATATGTTTCTCTCATTACCAATAAAACTGATCCCCCTATAGCTATGCCGAAAAGTTTTCACATAAAACAAATCATCAGTGAAGACAAAGTGATCCCCCACAAAGAGTTAAAGATCCAGCACACAACATCCAAAATATCTACAGGTAAGAGTAAGCTGCAAAATGGATAATTTTGAACACAAACATCCTAGAAAATGATAATCTCCAATAAAGAAACCTGAAACCCCAAACAAGCACAACAAATAAAGACGACAAAGTTCAGATGAAAAGAACCAATAAATCCAAAAAGCCACTTTTGGAGTAAGAAACGAGATTCCAACAGTTCCCAAACATGAGGAATAAAAGGAAAATTCAAACAAATGGGAGAGTTTCTTACCGAAGTCATGATGGGATTTTCGCTTCAAACAATACAATTCAAGAATATGGAGTTCTCTGAACCTTTTAATTTGCGGGAAAAGGCGAAGGAAAGATACAAAATGCTGAATCTAAGGAGTGAGAGGTGGTGAGTTAAAACATTAATACAAAACACTTAAAACGGAAAACACAACAGAATGATATGAGCTAAAAACTTAAAAATCAACAATAGCGGAGAGGCTGAGAGATATTACTTTTGATAAATGAGTAGGAAGGAGCTCCTAAAACAGCATCAACATGAGGCGTTATTCCGATCAAAGATAAATAATGGAATATAGAAGATAAAAAAAAATCAATGTAAGGTCGGCAAAAAAAAAACCGAGAAGATTAAGAATAAAACAACTTACCCCTTTTTGTCATTTATCTCGGCGCGGAAGAAGTTCAGAGGAAGAAATTGAAGACAAAGAAGATTAGAGAGGAAGAATTCGAAGAGGAAAAAAATTGGAGACTGAGAGACAAAGTAAGGAATCGGAGAGGGAGAATGAGGAATAAGAAGACAAAATCTCCCTGTTTTTTTCTAAATCGCCGCCTAATGAACGCCATTTCTCTACTCCCCATGATTCCTGAGAGAATGAAAGATGAAGAGACGAACTCGAAGAGTCGACCTCCCGCTCCCTCTCCCGCCTCCTAAATCCCCGAGTCTTGGACCCTCGTTAAGTTAACGAGTCGACTCATGAGCTTTTGAACCGAACCATGGTTTGGTTGAGCTTGACTCATTAACTTAAATGAGCCTCATCTGAATCTCGGTTTGAGATCTAGATAAATCGAATCAAATTGAGCTGGAACCGAGCCGAGCTCGAGCCGCTCGTGAACCGGCTCGGTTCGATGCCTCCCCTAGTTCTTTTGCTCAGTTCTTTTTCTTTAGACATATTTGCTTGGATTATTGAGACTATTACTTATTCTAGCTATTCTTATATATAATCTCATAGATGTCTACATAGACTATTGCATTAGATTGATGTTCCTTTCAAGAGTTGCATAAGACCTACTTTTAAGGATTGATGTAGCCTCTTGAGTATTAAAATGCAAGAGGTTTTGTTATGCCTTTTGTCTCCTCTATAGATTCTATTTGGATGCTTATTGTTTATTATGGAGGGCATCTTAAGTGCTTGGTGTTTATAATTAAGATGCTTGGGGTTTAAATGAGCTGAGATTTAGAAGCATACAAAGTTCTCTTACAAATATTAGGAGATAAAAACCACTTTTAAGTTTTTTGAGATGTCAATTACAAATGGATCTTGGGTGTTGAATGAAACCAAGAGAAGGCTTGGAAGATTGAAGATAAGTGCTCTTAGTATTCATTGGGGAGAGGCCAAATGTGTTTTATCATTAATTTTTTAAAAACATTTAAGAAAACTAAGAGGTTTGTGTCTAACAAAGTTCACGTATGCCATGGTGTGTACTAGACCAGACATAGTTCATGTAGTGGGAGTTGTGGGCAGATTATGAGTAATCCAGGTAAACAATATTGGGAAACAGTAGAGTGGATTCTCAGGTATTTGAGAGGCACTGCAAACTCAACCTTATGTTTCAAAAAGTCAGATTTGGGATTACAAGGTTATGTAGATGCAGACATGGCTGGACACATTGATGGTAGGAAGAGTTCCACTGGATATGTATACACATTGGGTGGTACAACAATTAATTGGATCTCAAAGTTGCAGAAGATAGTTTCTCTTTCCACTACTGAGGCGGAACATGCCATCGTGACCAAAACCAGCAAAGAGATGGTATGGTTATAGTCTTTCTAGGAAGAATTAGGTCTCAAGCATGGAAAGAACGTGTGGTATTGTGACTGTCAGAGTGTTATTCCTTTAGCAAAGAATCTTATTGATCATGCTAGAACAAAGCACATACAGGTGCATTCACTTTGTCATATCGGCTTTTGAGGATGTAGTTTCTTAAACTAGGTTTCTAACCTTTCTATAACTCAAATGACTTTTTATGAACCGCCTTGGTTGGAACCCTATTGAGTACATAGACTGTAGTTTTGAGAGCTTCACTTCACAAAGACAATGGGAGATTAGAGTTACTAATCATACTCCTCAATTATTAATGAACATTATGGCTTGCAATTAAGTTTTTATACTGCTACTCCACTCGTAGGGGCAGCCCTTGCTCTAAAATTAAAAATTCACTATGATTAGCTAAACAACATCTACAACAAAGAGTTTCAGGAGACTTAATCACAGCACTTGCCCAAACACTTTGGAACTTGAGGTAAAAAACTTTTGCAAGTTCAGATTGAATTATTTGCAAGAGTGACATGGTTTCTATTAAAATTATAAGTATGCCTCTGGTTAGACAAATATGATAATCAAACATATAAGAAATAATTACACCCAGTCCTAAGGTGAAGCTACCAACAATTTCAATAACTCCACTTAAGATTTTAAATAGATGCAATTGAAAACTTGTTATTGTTGGCAATATTAGAAGTTTTTCAAAGAAGAATTACACTTGGTATTAAAAGAAAAGGCTTGTAATGATATGACCATGTGAAACCAGACTTCCAACATCAAACACCAAGTACTCTAATCAGATATTAAAAACAATGTTCATAAATGGTTAGCCTTCAATGAGAAAACTTGCAAAATTACTTCTTGAGCACCTAATGGCTCTAGCACTTTGAGAAAACAATTGGGAGCATTTGGGAGTTTAGAAATTAGAGTGAGCAAACATCTCTTGAATTTTTTATCTAGTTTGATGTATAGAATACATTTCTCAATGTTTTGAAAGCTAGCCATTATGAGTGGATAAGTTTTTTTTTTTTTTGTATTTTGTAAATTAAATCAAATAAGTTCCAAAAATTATGACAAGAGTCAACAAATTCTATCTTTGTTATTGATCATATTGGTGGGTCACTAATAAAATTTGAAGATATATAGCCTCTAAGATTTCAAAAATTTAAAAGTTTGCATCATAGGGTCTACTGAAGTGCATGGGGGTTGAATCCAATACTTCCAACGGCCAAATTTAAGGTTGAATCCTTCTTTAAGAGCTCCAATCCTTCAGTAACTTCAGTATAGAGGGTGACTATAGTTGGCAGGGGTCAAGTCCCCTTTGTTTCTTTTTCTTCAAAAGGGACTCAACTCCTCCTTTATGGTCTCGACTCCTTTTAAATTTTGTATATGAGTCGACTCTACATTCTAATCCAAAATTTTATGTAAGCCGGGTGTCGAATCATCTTTTCTTTTCTGCTTATTGGCTGAGGCTAACTCCTTCTGAATGAGTTCGACTCCTTTTTTAACTTCTGTATTGGCATCAACTCCACCTTTTAATTTGAAAGTCACAATAAGTGAAATTTGACCCCATGTTCTATTGTTTGTAGCAAGTGGGTTGGTCTCTACTAGTAAGGGATCGACTCCTCTTTCAAAAATAACTTTTATGCCTTTGATTTCTACAAAAAAATTATGGTGAAATATATTAGTTTGTTATCATTAAAATATGGGTTCTTAGAGGAACTAAGCTTCAATTCCCATAAAAACTTGGTGCATGCAACTCTAACACAGTTGGGATATGACAAAAGAAGAAAAAGTGTGAAGAAACTATTAGAAGATAGTCCCGTATAGATTAGTGAGAATAAGATCTTGGGTATATTAGTTTGAAAATAAGGTTCTTAACTTGACTAGTCATTTTAGGATGAATCTTAGGTTCAACTTTATATAGTATCAGAGCAGGTATTCATACGTGATGCTCCAAATTGTCCACTTATAGGTACCATATATGGTAGCTTACTTATGAGGGCGAGTGTTAAAGAACAGTTTCATATGGATTAGTGAGTATAGGATCTTAGTTTATGAGTTGGAAGAGAGACTTTCTAACTTGACTAGTCATTTTGGAATGAACTTTGAATTCAACTTCACAAAAAAAACATAAACGTCTAATAATCCAGATGTTTTAATTTCAAACTTTTACTATTTTGCAGCTTTTACAATCCTTCGCTAAGATGATCCCTCGTGTACACTTGAGTAAAACTATGACTGCGGCTGCTGTTGTTTACTACTTTCTCTACATGGTGGTTGCACTTGGTGCCCTAGAGTTTATATATGGTGGTTGCACTTGCACAAGTTTGAATTCATTCAGTGGTTTAGTTTTCTTTTTTAATCGACAACAAGTGCAACAGCTGCTGGGCTGAGTGAGACAGTATTCATCTCAGATGATGAATATTATATTCCGTTAGTTGTTATCTTTGGGATTTTGGACCATGCATAATGGGCAGAGGTGACACTTTAAATAACTTCAACACTGTGAGTGAGGTTACTAGTGTGCACCTTTGTCAACATAACTAACCCCTTCCTAACCTCTTCTCTATTTGTCGAAAATGATCCATATATCCAAGTAAACTAGCAAAATCTTCTTTCTCGATCATCTACTCTGACAAGACATTCACGCTGACCAGCTTATTAGGCTCTTCAAGGTTGTCTGTCGGAGTAATGGTGTGAAATCTGATCATATATTTGATACCATGCAGTAGTAGAATCCACACTGGCTGGAGCATGGAGTAAGAGATTTTTGTGAAGAGAAGAAATTAGTCAAGTGAAAGAAAGAGTTTTCTTTCTTATTCAATATATATATATAGCTTGACACCACACGTCGGGGTGGAAGATTTAGGGCCTCTGCAATATCTATCTATTCAAGTACATGGCAAAATCAGGCCTCTGCAATATCTATCTATTCAAGTACATGGCAAAATCAGGCCTCTGCAATATCTATCTATTCAAGTACATAATCTTCTATGTTTTAAGTCTCGGAACATCTTGGAACGACGAGGCCACGAATGGTTCCATGCACGTTTGTGCAGGAGGATTCCGCCGGCCGGTTCTGATAAGTGAGCTTAATGTTTTCCAGCCCGATCCCTGTGCATGGGTTGCTCCCGCTGCAGTCCAGTTTCAGCGCCACCTCTGTCCCTGACGTCCCACGGATGTCATTGTAGCTGACTCCGCTGATTTTCACTCCAGAAGACTGTAGAACAGTAGAAAAAGGCAGAGATCAGAACTGATTCAAGCAACTGAAATTGACCAGATGATCTCTTTTAGTGTTTTCGATTTTTACGTTGACATCAAATTGATCTCTCCAATGAAGACGATGCAAAACTGGGTTTGACACTTTTTGACATTTGACCGCTTGACTCTTAAAAAGTCGATCGAAGTTGGAGGAGATTCATGCTGCCATCATCATTTACTCAACCCGATTCACAATCCGTAATGCGAAACGTTTGTTATGAGCTAATTGAACCTTCTGAGGCGATTCTATATTCTTACCTGACCAGGGCAACCATGGTTTCCGGGGCAGTAATTCTGGTCAATAATGATGGGGTTGTCGACATTGTTCATGATCGCGTCCTGGAAAATAACTCCCTTCACGAACCCGTTACTGGGTCTTCCCCACGACTTGATTCTCAATCCGTTTTCTGTCCCTGTAAATACCACTCTCCTTACTGTGACGTTTTGCACGCCGTCCTCGTTCTGGTCCTTTCCCAGGCTCCCAATGCTGCCAAAGCAAAATAAAAGCGTTTAATGGAGAAAGTTTTAGTCGTCAAGTTTACAGTAGTGAAAGGAGATTGTCGGCCTACCTGATGCCATGGCCGGGTCCACAAGTGACGTCTTGGACGAAGAGATTCATGGTGCCAGGGCCAATCGAAATGCAATCGTCTCCGGTCTTGATTCCACTACTCAAGACGGAGACTCCTTCCGAGTGTTGGACGTGTATTCCGTCGGTGTTCGGGCTGTTGCCGTCGGCCACAATCTGCACTTTCTCCTCTTTACAGTTTCTGCAACCTTCCAACGCAATGTGACCCAGCTCGCTGTTTACCGACGTCAAGCCGCTTATTAATATATTTTCCGCTTTGCTGAACGTCAATGACTGCAAAATGTAGAAGAATCAAACAAAATGAAAAGGCAAAACTCTTTTAAGTAATCACTTCTTGATTTTCTTCCAAGATAAGATGTTTAGTGTTTGGTATTAAGTGTGGCGACTCACTGCTGTGCCGCCGGGGCAAGAGCCACCGCCGTGCTTGCAGTCCCACAAAGCCTTGCCCTGCCCATCGAGGATCCCACCATAGATTGAGACTCCCCTCACGCTATTGAAAGTAAGCCAGCGGTCATTTGAAGACAGGGACCGATAATTGGGCGCCATTAGAGTCCCGTCGATCCGGATATCAATCCGGTCGTTCTTACATGGGCCCTCGAAGTGGGTCTGGCTCAACAAGAACCTCCCTTTTGGGACGTAAATGGCCGCGGTCCCCTGCGAAGCGCAGGCGGCATTCCATGCTTGGAGGAATGCCTTGGAAGAGTCCGACCCTCCGCCGGGACTCGCTCCATAATCGACCACGTTGTAAACAGCCTTCGCCGAAGCGAAGAAGAAGAAGAAAATGAAGAGAAGTGACAACGGGGAGTGGGATGAGTTAGCCATTTCAGCAAACAAATAGTTGCAGTAGGGAGAGTGGGAGTAATGGGCGAATAAGCGAGCGGTGAAGAGGTTATGACCGTTTAACGAGTATTTATAGTGCTAGAGTTCGGATTAAGGCGAGAAAAAATCTCATCAATAAGCGCCGAGATCGAGCCAATGTTGTTTTCTCATGGATTGTGAAACATGCAGCCGCCGTTAGTCTGAAATTTCAAAGTTGTAGTTACTTTAGGACTGGAGAGACGGTGACGGTTCACGTGAGAAATGGAAATAAACTTGGTTTCTTTATCTTTTTTTCCCGCTGTTATCGTCACATACTTCAAACATAAGTAGCCCAGACGGCGGAAGCGTCTCTGCAAGTCTTACTTAATCGACCCCGGAGATTGAGTTGAAAGGAACCGTTTTCCCATTTCGCCACCCATTTCAACCAAGAATTTCTAAGGTCGCTGCTTCATTTACTGGAATTCCAAAGGACGTATCGGTATCTACACCGATGCAGCCGCAAATCCCGGCTCATGGCTGCCCACTCTCCGACGATGACGCCGGTGATGCGAACTCATAACGTAAAAAGACATCACCGTCCGTAAATACCGTAAGATCGCACGCCATCGATCACTGGAGCATGGTTTAATTTGCAGGAAAAAACTGCTGGTTCGATCATGGATTCCTTTTCTCGATCTACAGTTCCGAAAACTTCGTAGAGAAAGAAAAGATGTTTCTGTGGGAGTTACATAGATGTTAATTTGCAATTTAGATATCAAATGAATCACTTGGTATCTAAGTTATCCAATCTCTGATTTTGAGGGTTGAAATTTTAAAGATAGAAGAGCGAGATCTCGAACTCTGATGAAAGAAGGAAACATGATCAATTTGAGCAACTACAGAAGAAAACTTGCCAGATAATGGCTAGCAGCCATGGAAGCAGTAGCTCATGTTTGGAGCTAGTTGGCAAGGGGAGCAGAAGCCCATGTTTGGAGCGAGTTGGCAAGGCTATGTCCATGAAATACGAATTCACGCCTCGTTTTTATGACTTTGTTTGCAGCCGATGGAGAGACCTCCGTGATCCATTGACGATGGAGAGGATGGAAACAGCACCAGGAAAATTGACATTCTCTTACGAACTCGTCCTTGAATTAAGGAGTGCAAGTCTGAAATGTTTTACGGAGCCTGAAAGGGATCCCCGCCTTTGCTTGTTAACTTCCAGAATGTCAACCAGCGTAATCTACCGTATTTGTTTCTTGAAGCTTTCATCAGTATTTAAATGTTTGAAATCAGAATCCAGAAGTCGTCACGGAAACAGTTAAAAGAGCACGAACCTGTCAGTTACAGTAGATTTATGAATTAAACTACATTTTCGGAGGCTTTCGCGGGGTGAAGAAGAAGATAGATTAGTTGAGTCTTCAACCAAATATAACTAACCTAGCGGAGAAATTAGACACCTACCAGGCCATGGTTTCTCAGTAATTTGCTCCAACTGGGAATTGGAACAGGAGGAATGAAGCAATCATATTAAAACTTAAAAGCAGGCAGATTTTCCGAAGCCGAACTGGATTAAGGGAAGAATTGAGTGGAGGAGATAAGACATGCGCGGCATTTGCTGTTTGCGAAGTATGATTTAATTTAAAACTCGAGAAGTATCATCTGAAGAAGAGGAAAGGGGAATTTCAATAATATAGAATTTCAAGTTTTGTAAGTGATCTACCAACATATTCAATAACAAAAATATGATTTATTGATCATTTTTTGTGATTTTTTGGAGTACTTTTTGCCTATTTTTTAAAAAAAGACCAAAATCAACCCTATCCACTCTAACAACTAGTTTTTTTGAATGTTAAGAAACATTCTATATATGTAAAACTCGACCCAAAGTCCCGAACATCACCTATCTACACGAATTTTAAAGCTTGCTCGCCAGTAATTTCTCAAAGTACTAGTGCCAGCAAAAGTTAAAAAAGGGTGTTTTTAGTGACGTTTACCATTGAGAGATAAGTATTTATGTGCACTGAGTTTTAAATCTGTATTTAATACATTTTCTTTAATTTGTGGAAGATGAACTCATTATTGATCTTAACGTTAATATTATTTTACCTGATTTTTAAAAATCTTTCCATATACCCAACCTCTATAAAGCATTCAAGAGCATTGATTTTCAATACTTCTATTGCTGGTAGATTAACCATAGGAGTAGAGTAATCAACTAGTACTTTATTTTAATATCTTCCTTACAAGAGGTGTATTGATATATTGAGACCAAGTCCCCTTGCAAAACTGCCAACATCAGTTGAATGTTGTTAAATCCCTTATTTCGGTCCAAGTTGCCAGTACCTAGGAGCTACCGACCATAAGTCCCAAGGTGTTTGGGCCGGTATTGTAAATTGAGTGTCTTGAGGCTCTATATAGTAGATGTCTTTTAGTTTTCTTAAACTTTTTAAAAATTCAATGATAACGCACATTTGGCCTCTCCAAAATGAATACTAAGAGCACTTATCTTCAATCTTCTAAGCCTTCTCTTGGTGCCATCCAACACCCAAGATCCATTTGTAAGTGAAATCTCAAAAACACACAAAATTGGAAGGGACAAAAACTTACAACAAGCCCCTTAAGAAAGGAAGAAAGAAAAAATGAAGCATCCCAAATGCATAATATTAGTTTAATCACAACTTGGAGAAAAAATGTACAAATAATTTGTAATCTTCTTGTGCCACCATGACCTTTGTTAGATACAAAACCGTTAGTTTTCTTAAACATTTTAAACACGCAATGATAAAGCATATTTGGCCATGCAGGCTCACTCCTGCTCTATAGAAGGCAACTGCTCCTTAGATAGCCTAAAGTGACTAACCAAAGGAGTACTCACTGGTTTTGCATCATTCATGTTAAATCTGCTCAACACCTTCTTCACATATTCTTCTTGTGATAGTTTCAAAATATCAATGTCCCTAGTAATCCTCATCCCAAGGATTTGTTTTGCAGCCCCTAAATCCTTCATTGCAAACTTCTCGGACAAAATCCCTTTTCTATTTATCTATTTCTTGTTTGTAAGTTGTAGAATGATGTAGGACTCATCAAACTTCTTCACATAACAATAATGATTAGCCTGACACCTCAACAAACCATTACTACTCATAAAGGTGTCAAACTTTTTATACCATTATCTTGGAGCCTGTTTAAGACCATACCAACTCTTTTAAAGTTTGCACACTATTTTCTCTTTTCCTTGTGTTTTGAAACCCTATGGCTATATCATGTAAATTTCTTCCTCCAAATCACCATGAAGAAAGGCTATTTTTACATCCAACTATTCTAAATGCAAGTCTTTCCTTGTACTGCTTGCTACCATCATGTTTGTCTTTTTTCGGTACACACATTTATTCTCCAAGGCCTTCTTCTCTTTTGGTAACTCGATTAACTACCGTGTCTGATTGGACAATAGTGAGTCCATCTCGTCTCTCATGGCCAACTCTTACTTGGTTGATTCATCAACTTGCACGACTTTCTCAAAACTCTTTGGTTCAACTTTATCATTCAAAAAAAATATAATTCAGCTAGAGGAGTACTTTTATGGTGGACTACTAGTTCTAGCAGATCTTCTATGTTCAATCATAGGAATGTTTTGATTTATTTCAGGGGGTATCTTTTCTTGGTCTTCCTGAGCAATATTCTCCATCTCAATAACTGGAAGATCTCTCAACTTAATCACTCCAGACTTCTTGGCTTCATCACTTGTGCTCTCAGACTCTGTTCTCAACCTGTCTTTATACAGGACACCTTCATTGAAGATCACACATTTACTCCTACTAACCTTAGGACTTTGGTCATCCTAAAAACAATAACCAAACTCGGTACCACCATAGCCAATAAAAAAACATATCTTAGATTTAGCATCAAGTTTACTTCTACAACAGAATCAATGTGAATATAAGAAACACAACAAAAAACTTTCAAGGAAGAAAGGTTTACCTCTTTGCTATTCTAGACCTCTTTTGGTATTTTGCAATCCAATGGTGTTGAGGGACCTCTGCTAATCAAATAGGTAGAGGTGCCAATAGCCTCAAACCAGAACATCTTTGACAATCCTGCATGTAATCTCATGCTCCTAGCACGCTCATTCAAAGTTCTATTTATCCTCTCAGCCACACCATTATGTTGAGGTTTTCCAGGAATGATCTTCTTCATCCTGGTTCCATTATTAGCACAGTACCGTATGAAATCATCATCTGTGTATTCTCCCCTATTATCTGACTGGAAGCACTTCACCTTCAAGTATGTCTCATTCTCAACCATTGTTCTCCATCTTTTGAATGTATCAAAGACATCAGATTTTCTTTTCTGAAAATAAACTCATACTTTTCTGTTTACATCATAAATAAATATCACATAGTAGTTAGAACCACCAAGGAAAGGAGAAATGGGTTCGTGCAGGGAGTTATTTTCCAGGATGCGATCATGAACAATGTCGACAACCCCATCATTATTGACCAGAATTACTGCCCCGGAAATCATGGCTGCCCTGATCCGGTAAGAATATAGAATCGCCTCAGAAGGTCCAATTAGCCCATAACAAACATTTTGCATTACGGATTGTGAATCGGGTCAGCTACAATGACATCCGTGGGACGTTAGGGACAGAAGTGGCGCTGAAACTGGACTGCAGCAGGAGCAACCCATACACAAAGATCGGGCTAGAAAATATTAAGCTCACTTATCACAATCGACCGGCGGAGTCCTCCTGCGGAAACGTGCATGGAACCACTCGTGGCCTCGTCGTTCCAAGATGTTCCAAGACTTAAAACATAGAAAATTTTGTACTTAAATAGATAGAAATTGAAGAGGCCTGATTTTGCCATGTATTGAAAGGCCCTGAATCTTCCACCCCGACGTGTGGTGTCAAGCTATATAGATATCGAATAAGAAAGAAAACTGTTTCTTTTTCTTGATTAATTTATTCTCTTCACAAAATCTCTTACTCCACGCATGAACCTAATTAGTGTGGATTCTAATACTGCCTGGTATCAAATATATGATCAGATTTCACACCATTAGTCCGACAGACAACCATGAAGAACCTAATTAGCTGATCAGATTCCAGGATAAGCACCTTCACTTGTGTCTTGTCAGAGTGGATGTCTTGTTAGAGTAGATGATCAAGAAAGAAGATGTTGCTAGTTTACTTGGATATATGGATCATCTTTGACAAAAAGAGAAGAGGTTAGGAAGGGGTTAATTATGTCTGACAAAGGTGCATACTAGTAACCTCACTCACAGTGTTGAAGTCATTTAAAGTGTCACCCTCTGCCCATTATGCATGGTCCAAACTCCAAAGATAACAACTAAAAGGAATATAATATTCATCATCTGAGATGAATACTGTCTCACTCAGCCCAGCAGCTGTTGCACTTGTTGTCGATTAAAAACGAAAACGAAACCACTAAATGAATTCAAACTTGTGCAAGTGCAACCACCACATATAGACTCTAGGGCATCAAGTGCAACCACCATGTAGAGAAAGTAGTAAACATCAGCGGCTGCAGTCATAGTTTTACTCAAGTGTACGTGAGGGAGCATCTTAATGAAGGATTGTAAAAGCAGGAAAAAAGTAAAAGAACAAAATTAGAACATCTAAATTATTAGACGTTTATGTTGTTTTTGTGAAGTTGGGTTCAAAGTTCATTCCAAAATGACTTGTCAAGTTAGAATGTCTATCTTCCAACTAATAAACTAAAATCTTATACTCACTAATCCATATGAAACTATTTTTTAACACTCACCCTCATAAGTAAACCACCGTATATGGTTCCTAAAAGTGGACAATTTGGGTGGAGCCTCATGTATACACACCTGCTCTGATACTATATAGAGTTGGGCCTAAGACTCATCCTAAAATGACTAGTGAAGTTAAGAACCTTATTTTCAAACTAATATACCCAAGATCTTGTTCTCACTAATCTTTCCGGGACTATCTTCTAATAGTTTCTTCACACTTTTTTTTCTTTTGTCATATCTCAACTATATTAAAGTTGCATGCACCAAGTTTCTATGGGAATTGTGGTTCAATGTTCTTCTAAGAACCCATATTTTAATGATAACAATCTAAGATGTTTAACCATAATTTTTTTGTAGAAATCAAAGGCATAATAGTTATTTTTGAAAGAGGAGTCAATTCCTTACTAGTAGAGTCCAACCCACTTGCTACAAACAATAGAAAATGAGATCAAATTTCACTTATTGTGAGTTTCGAATTAAAAGGTGGAGTTGACCCCAATACAGAAGTTAAAAAAAGGAGTCGAACTCATTCAGAAGGAGTCAGCCTCATCCAATAAGCAGAAAAGAAAAGAAGATTCGATACTCGACTTACAAAAAAATTTGGATTAGAAAGTAGAGTCGACTCCTATACTAAAGTTAAAAGGAGTTGAGACCATAAGGGAGGAGTCGAGTCCATTATAAAGAAAAAGAAACAAAGGGAAGTTGACCTTGCCAATCCCAAAGGACGTATCGGTATCTACACCGATGCAGCCGCAAATCCCGGCTCATGGCTGCCCACTCTCCGACGATGACGCCTATGATGCGAACTCATAACGTAAAAAGAAATCACCGTCCGTAAATACCATAAGATCGCACGCCATCGATCACTGGAGCATGGTTGAATTTGCAGCATAAACTGCTGGTTCGATCATGGATTCCTTTTCTCGATCTACAGTTCTGAAAACTTTGTAGAGAAAGAAAAGATGTTTCTGGGGGAGTTACATAGATTTTAATTTGCAATTTATAAGTAGATATCAAACGAATCACTTGGTATCTAAGTTATCCAATCTCTGATTTTGAGGGTTGAAATTTGAAAGATGGAAGAGCGAGATCTCGAACTCTGATGAAAGAAGGAAACATGATCAATTTGAGCAACAACAGAACAAAACTTGCCAGATAATGGCTAGCAGCCATGGAAGCAGTAGCTCATGTTTGGAGCTAGTTGGCAAGGGGAGCAGAAGCCCATGTTTGGAGCGAGTTGGCAAGGCTATGTCCATGAAATACGAATTCACGCCTCGTTTTTATGACTTTGTTTGCAGCCGATGGAGAGACCTCCGTGATCCATTGACGATGGAGAGGATGGAAACAGCACCAGGAAAATTGACATTCTCTTACGAACTCGTCCTTGATTTAAGGAGTGCAAGTCTGAAATGTTTTACGGAGCCTAAAAGGGATCCCCGCCTTTGCTTGTCTTAACTTCCAGAATGTCAACCAGCGTAATCTACCGTATTTGTTTCTTAAAGCTTTCATCGGTATTTCAATGTTTGAAATCAGAATCCAGAAGTCGTCACGGAAACAGTTAAAATAGCACGAACCTGTCAGTTACAGTAGATTTATGAATTAAACTACATTTTCGGAGGCTTTCGCGGGGTGAAGAAGAAGATAGATTAGTTGAGTCTTCAACCAAATATAACTAACCTAGCGGAGAAATTAGACACCTACCAGGCCATGGTTTCTCAGTAATTTGCTCCAACTGGGAATTGGAACAGGAGGAATGAAGCAATCATATTAAAACTTAAAAGCAGGCAGATTTTCCGAAGCCGAACTGGATTAAGAGAAGAATTGAGTGGAGGAGATAAGACATGCGCGGCACTTGCTGTTTGCGAAGTATGATTTAATTTAAAACTCGAGAAGTATCATCTGAAGAAGAGGAAAGGGGAATTTCAATAATATAGAATTTCAAGTTTTGTAAGTGATCTACCAACATATTCAATAACAAAAATATGATTTATTGATCATTTTTTGTGATTTTTTGGAGTACTTTTTGCCTATTTTTAAAAAAAAGACCAAAATCAACCCTATCCACTCTAACAACTAGTTTTTTTGAATGTTAAGAAACATTCTATATATGTAAAACTCGACCCAAAGTCCCAGACAACACCTTTCTACACGAATTTTAAAGTTTGCTCCCAAGTGATTTCTCAAAGTACTAGTGCCAACAAAAGTTAAAAAAGGGTGTTTTTAGTGACGTTTACCATTGAGAGAAGTATTTATGTGCACTGAGTTTTAAATCTGTATTTAATACTTTTTATTTAATTTGTGGAAGATGAACACATTATTGATCTTAATGTTAATATTATTTTACCTGATTTTTAAAAATCTTTCCATATAGCCAACCTCTATAAAGCATTCAAGAGCATTGATTTTCAATACTTCTATTGCTGGTAGATTAACCATAGGAGTAGAGTAATCAACTAGTACTTTATTTTAATATCTTCCTTACAAGAGGTGTATTGATATATTGAGACCAAGTCCCCTTGCAAAACCGCCAACTTCAATTGAATGTTGTTAAATCCCTTATTTCGGTTCAAGTTGCCGGTACCTAGGAGCTACCAACCATAAGTCCCAAGGTGTTTGGGCTGTATTGTAAATTGAGTGTCTAGAGGCTCTATATAGTAGATGTCTTTTAGCTGACTATTCCAGGATAAGGGATCCTTGGGAGTTTATTAGCAATCTAGAATATTAATTGTGAACCAATTTATATAAAAATCCTTAGTAGTGTGGTTAATAATCATATTGTATTTTAATTACTACTTGTGCAATTAAGATATAAATTGGTTATAAAATCTAATAAACCTATTCATGGATTCCTTGCTCTAGGTTTATCCTTATGAGACCTTACAAATGAAGGAGAATGAAAACTCATTTCAATTAAAAACTAACATTTTAAACTAGAAGAACAACCACCAACATAACTACATATGGAACAAAAACTTAAGAAAGGAAGGAAGAAAAATGAAGTACCCCAAATGCATAATATTAGTTTAATCACAACTTGAACAAGAGGGAAAATGTACAAATAATTTGTAATCATCTTCTGTCACCATGAGCTTTGTTAGACACAGAACTCTTAGTTTTCTTAAACTTTTTAAAAATTCAATGATAGCGCACATTTGGCCTCTCCAAAATGAATACTAAGAGCACTTATCTTCAATCTTCTAAGCCTTCTCTTGGTGTCATCCAACACCCAAGATCCATTTGTAAGTGAAATCTCAAAAACACACAAAAGTGGAAGGGACAAAACTTACAACAAGCCCTTAAGAAAGGAAGAAAGAAAAAATGAAGCATCCCAAATGCATAATATTAGTTTATTCACAACTTGGAGGGAAAATTTACAAATAATTTGTATCTTCTTGTGCCACCATGACCTTTGTTAGATACAAAACCGTTAGTTTTCTTAAACATTTTAAACACTCAATGATAAAGCATATTTGGCCTCTCCACAATAAGTACAAAGAGCACACATCTTAAAGCTTTCAAGCATTCTCTTGGTTTCATTCAACAAGAAGATCCATCTATAGTTGACATCTCAAAATACTTAAAAGTGAAAAGAACAAAAACTTATAACAAGCCCCTTATGAAAGGAAGAAAGAAAAGTGAAGCATCCCAAATGCATTATATTAGTTTAATCACAACTTGAACTAGAGGGAAAAAGTACAAATGATTTGTAATCTTCTTCTACCATCATGAACTTTGTTAGACACAGACCTCTTAGTTTTCTTAAATGTTTTTAAAAAATTAATGATAAAGCACATTTGGCCTCTCCACAATGAATACTAAGAGCACTTATCTTCAATCTTCCAAGTCTTCTCTTGGTTTCATTCAACACCCAAGATCCATTTGTAATTGACATCTCAAAAAACTTAAAAGTGGAATTTATCTCCTAATATTTGTAAGAGAACTTTATATGCTTCTAAATTGCAGCTCATTTAAACCCCAAGCATCTTAATTATAAACACCAAGCACTTAAGATGCCCTCCATAATAAACAATAAGCATCCAAATAACATCTATCGAGGAGACAAAAGGCATAACAAACCCTCTTGCATTTTAATACTCAAGAGGCTACATCAATCCTTAAAAGTAGGTCTTATGCAACTCTTGAAAGGAACATCAATCTAATGCAATAGTCTATGTAGACATCTATGAGATTATATATAAGAATAGATGAGAATAAGTAATAGTCTCAATAATCCAAGCAAATATGTCTAAAGAAAAAGAACTGAGTAGAAGAACTAGGGGAGGCATCGAACCGAGCCGGTTCACGAGCGGCTCGAGCTCGGCTAGGTTTTGGCTCAATTTGATTCGATTTATGGATCTCGAACCGAGATTCAGATGAGGCTCGTTTAAGTTAATGAGTCAAGCTCGACCGAACCATGGTTTGGTTCGAAATCTCACAAGCCGACTCGTTAACTTAACGAGGGTCCAGGACTCGGGGATTTAGGAGGTGGGAGAGGGAGCGGGAGGTCGACTCTTCGAGTTCGTCTCTTCATCTTTCGTTCTCTCGGGAATCATGGGGAGTAGAGAAATGGCGTTCATCAGGCGGCGATTTAGAAAAAAAATAGCGAAATTTTGTCTTCTTATTCCCCATTCTCCCTCTCCGATTCCTTACTCTCAGTCTCTCAGTCTCAAAATTTTTTCCTCTTCGATTACTTCCTCTCTAATCTTCTTCGCCTTCAATTTCTTCCTCTGAACTTCTTCCGTGCCGAGATAAATGACAAAAAGGGGTAAGTTGTTTTATTCTTAATCTTCTGGTTTTTTTTTTCGCTGACCTTACATTGATTTTTTTATCTTCTATATTCCATTATTTATCTTTGATTGGACGAACGCCTCATGTTGATGCTGTTTTAAGAGCTCCTTCCTACTCATTTATCAAAGGTAATATCTCTCAGCCTCTCCGCTACTGTTGATTTTTAAGTTTTTAGCTCATATCATTCTGTTGTGTTTTGCGTTTTAAGTGTTTTGTATTAATGTTTTAACTCACCACCTCTCACTCCTTAGATTCGGCACTTTGTGTGTTTCCTTCTCCTTTTCCCGCAAATTAAAAGGTTCGGAGAACTCCATATTCTCGAATTGTATTGTTTGAAGCGAAAATTCCATCATGACTTTGGTAAGAAACTCTCCCTTTTGTTTGAATTTTCCTTTTATTCCTCATGTTTGGGAACTGTTGGAATCTCGTTTCTTACTCCAAAAGTGGCTTTTTGGATTTATTGGTTCTTTTCATCTGAACTTTGTCGTCTTGATTTGTTGTGCTTATTTGGGGTTTCAGTTTCTTTGTTGGAGATTGTCATTTTCTAGGATGTTTGTGTTTGAAATTATCCATTTTTCAGCTTACTTTACAAGTTAGCTGCAGATATTTTGGATGTTGTGTGCTGGATCTATAACTCTTTGTCTTGTCTTCACTGATGATTTGTTTTCTGTGAGAACTTTTTGGCTTAGCTATAGGGGATCACTTTTATTGGTAATGAGAGAAACATATTTCTGTTATCAACGTCTTCTTCCCTCTTCCGTTCCACTTTTTCCTTCTTTGTTAATTTCCCACACATTATTCTCTTTCTTTCTCCTTATCTCTCTATCATTATCTTACTATTTTTCAGCTTTATGAAAAAACAAAGAAGAAGAAGAAACAAGACATAGAAAATCTTATGAAGAACAGAGTTTTATTTTGTGAAAGTCAATTAAGTAGTTTGTTTTTGTAAAGTCTTTGTTAGAAAGTCTCAAATCTTTTCTTTAAACAATAGATATTTTTCATGCAAGAGTCTAAGTTAGTAAGTGCATATAAAACTACCAATTTCTCTCACAATCCATTTAGGTTATTTTGCAATTAAAAAATAAAAATACTAATTTCTGATTTTAAAAAACTTACACATTTCATTTCATTAGCTAAGTTCAATTAATTTTTAAATATTGTTGAATAATTTTATGTTATTTGACATTTTGATGTAAAAATATTTATTAATATATGACTTCCTTTTACATCCATCATTGCTTATTTTTGTAAATACAAGGTAATAAAATTTGTAATGATAAATTTGATTTTTAAACTCTAAAATATTTTTTCAATTAATATAATATTTTTTAATTGATAAATATTTTAAATCGATAATAAAAAAGTATTTAAAGGTAAGAGTAAGATTTTTAATTAATTAATATAATAATTTTATATTCTATTATTTTAAATATAAGGTAACAATGTGTATCGAAATATTTGATTTTATAACACTAAAGTAAAATTTTTTAATAAAATTTAATTTTTTTAAATCGATAATAAAATGTGATAAATAATAAGAGTAAGATTTTTTAATTAAATAGAATATTTATTTTATTTTTCATTATTTTAAGTATAAAGTAATAAAAATGTGCATCGATAAATTTGAAAAAAATGTACTGATAAATTAGATTTTTAAACTCAAAACTAAAATTTTTAAAACATTTTAATTAAAAAAATATTTTAAATCGCTAATAAAAAAGTGTTAAATAGGTAAGAGTAAGAATTTTTCATAAATTATTATTTTAAATAAAAGGTAATAAAAAGTGTACCGATACATTTATTTTTTAAACTTTTAAATAAAATTTTCATAGTTTATCAGTTAATAAATATTTTAAATTGATAATAAAAGGTGTTGTAAGATTTTTAATTAATTAATAGATTTTTAATAATTTATTATTTTGTTCATATAAATTTTATTTTTAAACTCTAAAATAACTTTTTTGTGTAATTTTTTCAATTTGTAAATTTTTTAAATCGATAATAAATGGGTAAGAGTAAGTTTTTTTCTATTTATAAATATTTTAAAGTGATAATATGTTAGTAAGATTTTAAATTAAGTAGTATACTTACTTTATTTTTTATTTTTAAACTATTATTAGGAAATTTCATATATTTTTAATTAATAAATATTTTAATCGATAATAAATGGAGTTAAATAGGTAAGAGTTAATTTTTTATTTTTTATTATTTTTTTTATATTTATTATTTAAAATGTAAGGTAATAAAAAGTGTATTTATAAATTTAATTTAAAAAAATTATTCAATTTTTTTTATTTAATGATGTGGCATCTTATTTGGCTGTAGACGGGTTGAAATCATGATGTGGCAGTTGATGTGTCTATTTACTCATGCAGTGCTGGAACGGTCAAAGTTGGGTACTATTCAAAATAATTACAAAGTAATGTCATTTACTGAAATAAGTTTTAATACAAGGGTAATTTAAAAAATATTTTCTTTCAATATTTTAAAATAATTATAAATTGAAATAAATATGAAAATAAAAAATAAAATAAAAATATAATAAATATTAAAAAAATAATTTATAATAAAAAAATTTTACATAAATTAATTATTTTTCAAATATATAATAATTTTCAAATTTTGAAATATTTTCAAAAAAACTTAAAAATATATGTTAATATTTTTTAAAACCAAAATTTTATTTAAATAAAAAATAATATATTCTTTTTAAAAAAATAAAAAAATTAATAAATTTTCCAAAAAGTATTTAAAATTTTTATATATTTTTTTAAAATTCAGTAAAAAATATTTTTAATATTTTCCGAAAAACCCATAAATGTATTTGAAATATATATGAAAATTCATAAAAAAAATCTTTAAATATATCTAAAAAATCATAAATAAAATTTTCAATATTTTTTAAAATTATCAAATATATTTTTAATATATAAAAAAATTATAAAAAAATATTTATATTGAAAAAAAATTAAAGTATTTAAAAAAATTAAGATACTTAACAAAAATATAAATATTTTTAAATATTTGAATTTTTTTAAAAATTTATATATATATGTTTATATATTTTAACAACTATTGAAAAAATTTTAAATATATTTTTAAAACTATTGAAAACATTTTTAATATATTTTTAACAATATTGAAAGTATTTTAATATATTTTAAAATTAATTTTTTTGTTTTGAAATTTTTATTTAAATTTTAATTTTTTTTAAATTGTAATAAAAATTTTATTATTTTTTAAAAATTATTATTTAAATTTAATATATTTCTAAAAAATTTTTAATATTTTAAATTTTTTTTTATAATTTTATTAAAATAAAAAATATTTTTAAAATTATGATAAAATTAAAATATATTTTGAAAAATTTTATTAAAATTAAAATATATTTTGAAAATCTTTATTAAAATTAAAATATATTTTGAAAATTTTTATTAAAATTAAAATATATTTTTGGAAATTATTGAAAATAATTTAATACTCTCACATTGATCTGCCATTATAAATAGGGAATTTTTCTTTACTTTCCATTTTTTAATAAAATAATAACAAAAAGTAACAAATTTTTTAACTTAATATCACAAATACCCAATTTTGACCATTTTACTGCACATGTACCAGCAAAGGTAATACATACGCTTTGATTGCATACGTGGTACCCCATCAGCACCCACATAGTCTAACGCATGTCACCTGCCACATCGCCAGGAAGCTACTTCATCCTCCATGTAGAATGCCATGTCATCAACTAAATATTAAGAAAACATAATATTTTAGATAAAAATTTAAATTATTAAAAAAATATTTTTTTTAAATATTTTAAATAAAAGAATATTTTAAAAAATTAAAAATATTTTAAATATATTTAATATTTATAAATATTTTATTAAAAAGATTCATTATAAACAAATATTTTAAATATATTTTAAATTTTGTTATTTAATATTTTAAACATATTTTAAATTTTTAAATTTTATTTTAGAAATTATAAATTTATTTTAAAAATTAATAAAATATTTTAAAAATATTTTAGATATTTTTAAGAGTTAAATAATATTTTTAAATAATAATTAATTTTTATATATGTTTAAATATTTTCTAATAAAATGTGTACTGATAAATTAGTTTTTAAAACACTAAAATAATTTTTTCAAATAAAATTTTCAATTAAAAATTTTTAATCGATACTAAAAGGTGTTAAATTGGTAAGATTAAAAATTTTAATTAATTAATATAAGAATATTATATTTTTTATTATATAAAAGTAGGTAGAAAATTTGTTCCAACAAATAAGAAATTTGAAACTAAATAATTTCTTACTAAATATTGTATTAAATTAAATAACATCTTAAAGTAAAATAATTGCATTAAGGTATTTAGGTATTAATAGGGAATTCAATAAAATAAGGTATTAATTACATAAAAAAATATTTTTAAAATAATTTATAATCTAATTATTATTTTTTATTATATCAAAGTGAAGCCATAACTAAGTCCAAATTCACCGAACACCCCTGGTAGAGCCCTATATGATTTCCTAGTCACTATGAACCGTACCTTGTCAGTGATGGGGGTTGGGTTTCATTGGCTAATGGATGCCCCTACAAGCGATTCAACCTAATTTAAACTGGACATAACCCACCCTCCATTACCCAACATACTCTTAATCAGACTCTCTACCCATCCCTAGGGACACATGGAAACTCAATAAAACATAGACAAAAAATACCATATGGTGGTTATTTATAACACCCGAATCTCCTCACCATATGGCAAAATCATTCTATAGCATTTCAAAATTATTCAACAACATTGTACAACATTTAAAAATTAATCGAACTAATTCTTTAGCAGATGACTAGTCCTAATAATGCAAAAACACACCTAAGTCAAAATTCACCGAACACCTCTTGTAGAGCCCCATATGACTTCGCAGTCACTATGAACCGTACCTCGTTAGTGATGGGGGTCGGGTTTCGTTGGCTAATGGACACCCCTACAAGCGACTCAACCTAGTTTGAACTAGACACAACCCACTCTCCATTACCCAACCTACTCTTAATCAGACTCTCTACCCATGCCTGAGGACACATGGAAACTCAATAAAACATAGTAAAAAAAATACCATGTGGTGGTTATTTATAAAACCCAAATCTCCTCACCACATGGTAAAATCATTCCGTAGCACTTCAAAATTATTCAACAACATTCTACAACATTTAAAAATTAATTGAACTAATTCTATAGCAGATGACAAGTCCTAACAATGCAAAAACACACACCTAAGTCCAAATTCATCGAACACCCCTGGTAGAGCCCCATATGACTTCGCAGTCACTACGAACCGTACCTCGTTAGTGATGGGGGTCAGGTGTCATTGGTTAATGGACTCCCCTGCAGGCGACTCAGCCTAGTTTAAACTGGACACAACCCACCCTCCATTACCCAACCTACTCTTAATCAGACTCTACCCATCCCTAGGGACACATGGAAACTCAATAAAACATAGTAAAAAACAAAATACCATGTGGTGGTTATTTATAACACTCGAATCTCCTCACCACATGGCTAAAACATTCTATAACTCTTCAAAATTATTCAACAACATTCTATAACATTTAAAAATTAATTGAACTAATTCTATAGCAGATGACTAGTCCTAACAATGGAAAAATACACCTAAGTCCAAATTCATCGAACATCCTGGTAGAGCCCCATATGACTTCGCAGTCACTACGAACCGTACCTCGTTAGTGATGGGGGTCGGGTTTCGTTGGCTAATGGACGCCCGTGCAGGCGACTCAACCTCGTTAGAACTGGATTTAACCGACTCTCCATTACCCAACCTACTTTTAATCAGACTTTGTACCAACCCTAGTAACTAGGGCAAACATAAGAAAACATAAAAAAAACAAAAAAAAAACATGTGGTGGATATTTATAACACCCAAATCTCCTCACCACATAGCATAATCATTCCATGACACTTAAAATTTATTTAACAACAACTATCAACTAAAAATCCTACAAATCTTATACTCAATAAAGTAAACTGCAACTTCATAAATCAGAAAATTAAACTAAATTAAACTAAAATTAAACTAGCAACTTCAGAAAATACAACATTCAATGGCATAGGAATCCATAAACTAAAATACATAAAATTAATAAATAGATAGAGGAAAATTCAATCAAGTTTCAATTAAATTTTGCAATAATTTTAATTTATCTGCAATTGATAGAAATTTCATTAACATTAAAGTAAGAAATAAAACATTAAATCATAAAAAAAAATCAATACAGTAATTACACACCTAAATTCAAATCAACATTATAATTAAACACAGTAATTAGATTCAATTAACAAAAACCCTAAAAAAATCACCCTGCTAAATTGGGTTTTGGATTTCAATTTCGGGTTTGGAGGGTGAGTAGGGCTTCGGTTTTGAGAAAAGGGGCGGCGAGAGATTGAAATGATAGGGCATTAAGAGAGGGGGCACTGAGAGGAAATTATACAGTTTGGTTTTGAGAGAGGGGGCGGCGATGAGATGAAATGATAGGCTTCGGTTTTGAGAAAGGGGCGGCGAGAGGATGAACAGAGGGGAACGGAGAAGAAGAGTGAGAGATGTGCCTGAGACGAAGTCTGGGTTGAGAGGAGGAGAGGGCGGTTGAGAGAGGGGCGACAAGGGCGAGCAGCGGCAACAGGGGAGCAGTGGGGAACGACGGCAACTGGCACGACGAGAGGGCAAAAGAAGAGGAGAGGGGGCAAGAGTAGAAAAGAGAAAGATCGAACGGAGAGAGAGAACGAAAAAAAATAAAAAGTGAGGGCTTACGTGGCGCGAGATGATGTGGCATCTTACTTGGCAGATAACATGTCAGAATGGTGACATGGCAATCAACGTGTCTATCTACTCACACAGTGTTGATGACATGGCAACACGTAATCAGTCCAAGCTTAAGTGTCATCTTTGACTATACACATGTATAGTGGACCGGTCAAAGTTGGGTATTTTTCAAAATAAGTTCAAAATGACGTCATTTATCGAAATAAGTTTTTAAAATTGGGTAATTTTGTAAAAAACCCCATTTTTTAAACTAAAATTTTAAAAATATTTAAAAATATTATCTAAAATATTATATTTTCTAAATATTTATTTGATGACATGGTATTCTACATGGAGGATGAAGTGACCTCCCGATGATGTAGCAGGTGACATGTAGTTAGATTCTTTGGGTGTTGATGTGGTACCACATATGCAATCAAAACTTATGTGTCAACTTTGACTTTACGCATTTGTAGTTGATCAGTCACGTTAGGTATTTATGATATTAAGTTAAAAATTGGTTATTTGTGTTATTATTTTATAAAAAAAATGGGTAGTAAAGTAAAATTCCCTATTTATAATGGTAAATCTATGTGAGAATATTTTAACAGGAGTTGTACAGGCTGGAATTGAATCATCTTCACACTACAAACTGCAAGTAGAAATAGAATACACCAGCTGCAACTACTAGATTGGTTCTCACTGAATTGCTTTTCCTGAAGATAACCTCAACCCTGTACTGAGTTCAAGAGCTCCCAAACACAATCCAATCCACCTCACCAATCTCATTTGCATTATACAAAAGAAGGTTAATTTATTCATCTATTTAACTTGAGAACATCCCCTGAGGATCTGAGATCCAATCTGGTTGCTTTCAAACTATGTTTTTTTATATGCATCTTCAACGTCATGTGTAATAAATATTTGATTTCAAGAGTTAAAAATATCCCAGTTTTTGTGAGTCAAGCAGTACGGAATACCATCTCCCTGTACCTGTGATGGGTTTTAGATTTGCTTAAACAGATAAATGCATGCCTCTACAATGGCGGATATTGTTGCTTTGAAGGTTCATATTTCCCCCTCTCGTGCCGTTTCAGAGGGTTGCATTTTTTCTATTTCGACAAATCTGATCACATATATGTTAACCAATCTCAACTGAAGAACAACACAAGATAAACTCAACCTTGAGCAAATTAATTTGATTCAATCTTATGGCAAAATTCAGTGTTAAGGACAAGAATAGAGTAATTTACAACTCGAACGCATGACTGTGTAGCGATCCGGTTTGTTAATCATGTTAGCTGCTAGCAGATATATTTTCTTCTTCTACCTTGCGTTTTTCCTGATATTCCTCGCTACCCTCGCTACTCAAAGACAACTGGGTGGATCATGACCAACAAGCAAGCTGCTTGCCATGCATTAAGGAATGCCCTACCCGAGTCGGTCTTACCTTCGCCTCTTGGTCCAAATTGGACAACGTTGTAAACCCCATAAACATCCAAGGGGAAAAAGAAGATGAGAAAATATTTGAGCTTCGCCATCTCAGATAGTGAAAAAGACACTACTAATTGGAAGAGATGACTTAGTCGATGAAAGCACCAGAAGTCTGTTTCATATTTATAGCCTCTGAGTTGACTTTCCATGATTAAGCAGCAGCAGCCAGAACCAAAGTTTGATCTAGAATTCTCATTGGACTGAATTGAGAATGGTCGATTGTTAGGTCTTATTCCAAACAAATTAACGTGCTGGACTAAGATATACTTGGAATTGTTTATCCACGATGGGTGGCTAGATATACCAATTTGGAATCATAATTCATGTAAATGGATTAAGAAAATGGAGACTGTACCAGTTTCTTTTGGCGGAATTAAAAGCAACACAGAACAAAAGTTGTGTTCTAAGGAGTCATGTTGGATCGGAATAATGACACATGGGATAACCCATGTAAAGTGGTGAATGGTTTGTTTCCGGACTCTCCTAGTCAAGCGAACATGTGCACTGCTCTCATCCATCAATTGTCCAAGAATTCAGATAAGCATCTCTATTCAATTCTATTAGAGAGTCTTGACATTTATATTTTATCAACAAGTGTGGAGCTTTACCCTCCACAATTGGCGAAGTTTTGCACTAGTTAACATCACTATATTATTGTGTGATGGCTTCTCAAAAATGCTTAAACAAAAAATAAGTCAAAATCAGGAATTTAAATTCTATAAATGATAATTTATAGTTAATGTCTCTTGTGCGAGCCCCTGCAGTAACTTTTTTCCAAAAAAAAATCAAATGATAATCTAAGTCGATATATTTACTGCAAGAATGAAGCATAAGATTAGCATTTAAGTAGGACTAATATTATCACAAAACAAAACAGGAGGAGAAGACGGATAGTTTTTAATGATTTGAGAAGTGCTTGAAGCTATGTGAGTTTAGCACAAGTAGTTGCCATAGCATAATACTCAACTTTAGTGTTAGACCGAGAAATTGTGGATTGTTTCTTTCAAGACCAAGAGACAATTGTAGGCCCTATGGGAGATAGAAAACTAGTAGTTGTTGAACATCGAGTTGTGGGACAACCATCCCAATCAACATCAAAGAAAGCAACAAGGTTAAGGTTATTAGATTTGTTTATGATAAGAACATAGGATTGAATGACTTTAAGATATCATAAGATTCTTTTGACTAAGGCAAAAAGAAGCTCAATAGCATTTTGCATAAATTGGAAAAAGTGGTTGACTGAATAAGTTATACCTGGTCTAGTGAGAATGAGATATTGCAGAGCTCCAATAAGACTTCAATAAAGTGTAGGATTTGACAAGGGAGGGCTGGAGATGTTTGTCTTAACATTTAGGGTGAGAGGAGTATGAATAGGAGTACAATATTTCTAGACCTGCTTGAGATAAGACATCTAAAAGATATTTATGTCGAGAAAATAACAAACTGTTGGAGCCATATATTACTTTTATGCAAAGCAAGAATTTAAGACATCCAAAGTTTTTAATGAAAAACTTAGAGAAGTGTTTATTGAAAATTAGAGATGAGGGAAAAGTTATTTTTAGTAAGAATAATATCATTAACATAAACGAGTAAACGCAAATGTTCTTTGGAAGAGAAAAATGAAAGACAAAAGGATTGACTTAACTTGGTTGAAAACTAAAGGAGAGTAAAAAGGAGCTAAAAAAAAAGCATGCTTGACGAGCAAAGGTTTTTAACATAAAACTTAGAGAAAAGTGATTATTGAAAATTAAAGATGAGAGTAGATTTATTTTTAGTATGAATAATATCATCAACATAAACAAGTAAAAACAAATGTTCAAGTGGAGGAGAATCTAGAAGCACAACCTCAAGTTTATCATTTTGTCCAAGTGTGACATAATGAGGAGGAAGAGCAGATTGGGATGAGGGGGCCAAGGAGAGGTCATGGATAGCGAGGGGGCATTGGAGTTTTAAGGAGGACTAGGGGAGTTTACTGAGGGAGATAAGATGGGCAGATCAACAGGGTATTCAACAAAAATGCCATCCAAAATAGGCTGGTTTGGTTGTGAAATAAGAGTAGGAGTAGGAAAGGATGGGGAGATTTGAAGAATTTTTCATAAATAAATCAGAAAGTTGACCCGAGGGAAGAAAATGAAAACTTGAAAGGAGTGGTAAGGATAGTTGTATTTCATCAAACATGGCAAGTCAAAAAATATACATACACCCACTATGAGGATGAAAGCACCCATAGCCTTTATGTTCATAACTATAGCCATTGAAAACTCAAGGTAATGACCGGGGATGTAACTTATTTTGGGCATAAACGCATACAAACGATAAACATAAGCATCCAAAAAATTTTAATTGAGTGTAAGAGATATTGATTTGAAAAAGAACAAAGTAAGGAGAGTCACCTTGCAATACTTCAGTAAGAATGTGATTGATTAAGAAAATTGCGACCAAATTGGAGCTCTACCATGGACTTAAATCTTAGAAAATACAGATAATATATCAAAGTTTAATTTCAAAGTATAAAGCCATGCATCCCATGAAAATTCATCAATTAAGATAAAAATAACAGTGGAAACCTTCTAAAGAAATTGTAAGGGTAGGGCTCCACATGCCTGTTAAGTTGTGAAGCCTAATCAACCCCCTGCGCTGATTCATTAAGGGTAGTTTAGGAATTTTACTCTTGTATTGTGGTTGCCCTAGTTTCCTCTTTATATTTGGCTCGTCACTATTAGGTTTTATCATCAATCCAAGGAGTATCATTAGTTTCAGCCGAGAGGAGATAGAGAAAAACCACATGTAAGTGTGTACGATTTCTTTTGTAAATTATTTCTTCTTCATAGTGGATTATTGCCATGGCTGAAGACAAGACATAGACTCACCTTGAGGTAAACCTTTATAAATATTTTTTGTTCTTGTGCTTGCTTTTTTTTATTCTACGTTAATTATTATTGTTTTTCTTAGTTTGGAATTAGGGCGTCTAATTCCTAACAAGTGGTATCGAAGCTTTGGTTCGTGATTGAGAGTAATGGCTGGCAGAGAAGGATCGACACTTGGAATCAAAAAGTTTGATGGTATGGATTTTGCGTTCTAGAGGATGCAAATCGAATATTATCTGTACAATAAAAAAGTTGCATGTACCACTTCTAGATATGAAACCAGAAGGTATGAAAGATGATGAGTGGAATCTCCTCGATAGACAGGTGTTGGGAGTAGTACGATTAACACTATCGAAGAAAGTTGCTCACAACATGGTGTAGCAGAAAACCATAGTGGGGATGATGAAGATTACATTTGACATGTATGAGAAGCCTTTCATAAATAATAAGGTACATCTCATGAAAAAACTCTTCAATTTAAATATGACAGAAAATACATCAGTGGCATCACATTTGAATGAGTTTAGCACGATTGTCAATCAGTTGACCTCCATTCAAATTAAATTTGATGATGAGGTTTGTTCTTTAATCCTTTTGGCGTCTCTGCCAAATTGTTGGGAGCCAATGAGGGTTGCGGTCAGCAATTCCGTAGGAAAAGGGAAGTTCATAGAAAGTTTGGGATACCATTTTTGTGAAGAAATTTCGTAGAAAGGACTCCTGAGAATCATCAATTTTTAATTCTACCCTAAGTGTCGATACTAGGGGCATGAACTTCAAGAGGAATTTTTACAAGGGCAATGGAAGAGGAAAATCTAGAAATGGTAGAAGCAAGTCCAAATTCGGAATGAACGTAGAATGCTAGAATTGTGGCAAGTCTGGTCACATAAATAAAAACTCCAGAGCACT
The DNA here is from genome assembly GCF_029961685.1 of Aristolochia californica. Lineage (NCBI taxonomy): Eukaryota > Viridiplantae > Streptophyta > Magnoliopsida > Piperales > Aristolochiaceae > Aristolochia > Aristolochia californica. The sequence goes on along the minus strand of NW_027181770.1, from coordinate 9,939,318 downwards.
GAAGAAGGATGAAAAGAAAAGCAATGCTGCAAATTCGATGACTGAAGAGGTAAAAGATGCTTTACTCTTGTTAGTTGATAGCCCTATTGACTCTTGAGTGTTAGATTCAATAACTTCTTTTCAAACCACCGTATGCCACAAGATCATGGAGAACTGTATTGTTGGAGATCACGAGAAGGTGTATCTTGCTGATGGAGAATCTTTGGATATTTTTGGTATCGGTAATGTCAGTTTGAGGATGTCAAATGGGCCAATGTGAAAAATTCACAAGGTGAGACATGTACTAAAACTTACTCGTAATATAATCTTAGTAGGGCATCTTGATGATGAAGGTCATAATGTGACTTTTAATGGTGCTCCCTGGAGAGTCCTTAAGGAAGCCATAGTTGTTGCACTAGGAGTTAAAACTAGAACTCTATACATCACTTCCAGTTGCAGAGACACGGTTGCAGTTGTTGATGTTGTTACTGATTCTGATTTGTGGCATTATAGTCTCAATCACATGAGTGAGAAGGGATGAAAGTGCTTCAGTCCAAAAGGAAGCTACTAGGATTCAAAATTGTAAACAAAAGTTTGTGTGAAGACTGTATTTTTTACAAGCAGAAAAAGGTTTGCTTTTCTAAGGCAGGAAAGGAGCAAAAGACAGCAAAATTGGAGTTGGTTCACACTAAAGTGTGGGGACCTTCAACTGTTACTTCCCTTGGTGGTTCTAACTATTATGTGACATTTATTGATGATGTAAATAGAAAGGTATAGGTTTATTTCTTTAATGGGAAATTTGATGTCTTTGATACACTCAAAAGATGGAGAGCAATGGTTGAGAAAGAGACATATTTGAAGGTGAAGTGCTTGCAGTCAGATAATAGGAGAGAATACATAGATGATGATTTCAAACTGTACTGTGTTGATAATGGAATCAAGATAAAGAAGACCATTCCTGGAAAACCTCAACATAATGGTGTGGCTGAGAGCATGAACAGAACTTTGAATGAGCGTGCTAGGAGCATGAGATTACATGCAGGATTGCCAAATATGTTCTGGTTTGAGGCTATTAGCACAGTTGCCTATTTGATTAACAGAGGTCCCTCAACACCATTGGATTGCAAAATACCTGAAGAGGTCTAGAGCGGCCAAGAGGTAAACCTTTCTTTCTTGAAAGTTTTTGGTTGTGTTTCCTATATTCACATTGATTCTGCAATTAGAAGTAAACTTGATGCTAAATCTAAGATATATTTTTTTATGGGCTATGGTGGTATCGAGTTTGGTTATCAGTTCTGGAATGACCAAAGTCATAAGGTTAGCAGGAGTAAGGATGTGATCTTCAATGAATGTGTCTTGTATAATGACAGGTTGAGAACATAGTCTGAGAGCACAAGTGATGAAGTCAAGAAGTCTGAAGTGATTTAGTTGAGAGATCTTCCAGTTATTGAGATAGAGAATGTTGATCAAGAAGACCAAGAAAACATACCCCTAGAAATAAATTAGAACATTCCTGTGATTGAATTCAGAAGATCTGTTAGAACTAGTAGACCACCACAGAGGTAATCCTCTACGGTGAATTATATTTTGTTGACTAAGGTGAACCAAAGAGTTATGAGGAAGTCATGCAAGTTGATGAATCAACCAAGTGGGAGTTGGCCATGAGGGATGAGATGCACTCACTGTTGTGCAATTGGTTGTTGACCAAGTTATCAAAAGAGAAAAATGTCTTGCAGAATAAATGGGTGTACCAAATAAAAGACAAACATGATGGCATCAAGTGGTACAAGGCAAGACTGGTGGTAAAATACTTTCAACAAAAAAGGCATTGACTACACTGAGATTTTCTCTCAAGTAGTGAAGTTGACTACTATTAGAACATTGTTTGGACTAGTGGCAAATGAAGACTTACATTTAGAGCAGTTGGATGTAAAGATAGCATTTTTTCTTGGTGATTTGGAGGAAAAAATTTACATGATGTAGCCACAGGGTATCAAAGCACAAGGAAAGGAGAAAATAGTGTGCAAACTTCAAAAAAGCTTGCATGGTCTTAAACAGGCTCCAAGACAATGATATAAAAATTTTGACACCTTATGAGTAGTAATGGTTTCTTGAGGTGTCAGGCGAATCATTATTGTTATGTGAAGAAGTTTAATGAGTCCTACATCATTCTACAACTTGCAAACATAAAATAGATAAATTGAAAAGGGATGATTGATAGGGAAATCTGGAATTTGAATTCAATTTTGGTTGATTAATTATCTGCTTGAGGATAAGGTACATATTTATATATTGAGTCTCAATGTCTCTAAGCCTTGAGATATTTATTGTTTCTTGAATTTAGGTGATGCCTTCTTTAGGATTGTTGGGTTGGTAAGAGAGATTTTTGCTTTGATTTGCTATCAAAGCTGTATTTGGCAAGAGTTTGGTTTGATTCAAACTCTTGTTGTGATTTTGGTTGTCAATGGCCAGAGATGGAAGTGTTTCAGACACTTTCCTTCCTTAGGTTGTTGATCGTGTCATACGCCTAGCCAATACAACCCAAAAGACCGGTCTGTTAAGTGTGAAAAACCAAGTACCTAACCCAGGTGGACCAGGGGTGGACGGAACCTAACCCAGGTGGACCGGAACCACATAGCTCTGATAGATCGTCTATCAATAACATGGTGCGAGTGGGATATAGAGCAATACCAAGCTGACTAGTTTAGGTTTACTAGTTGAAGTGGTGAACTAGTAGACTTGGCCTAGTCAAAAGGGGCACCTTCCTAGAACTGGAATACAACCATGGAAGTAGGGATGGCATGCAATCATGGGCAACCAAGTCTCATCACTTTGGGCATTGGGTGGGGAAAAACAGCCCACGTCTCACTTCTTCTCTCTCACACGTGTTAGCACATTGGGAGAGAGAAACCCTGATCTATGTTTTTCTAGATTTAGTTTAATTTTTAAAAATATAATATTAACATTAACCGGGTCAGTTGACAATCTAAATTGATTGACTTGAGTTTAACATGATCAACTTAAACTTAATTTCATTCAAGGTGTCCAAATACAAAGTAAAGCAAACAACTACTACCTGCACCAAGAATTTTTTTATGGCTTGCAATTAATTTTTGATACTGCTACTCCACTTGCAAGGGCAGCCCTTGCTCTAAAATTAAAAATTCATTATGATTAGTTAAACAACATCTACAACAAAGAGTTTCAAGAGACTTAATCACAACACTTGCCCAAACACTTTGGGACTTAAGTCAAAAACTTTTGCAAGTTGGTGACATGATTTCTATTAAAATTATAAATATGCTTCTAGTTAGGCAAATATAATAATCTACCAGTAATTTCAGTAACTCTACCTAAGATTTAAAATAGATGCAATTGAGAACTTTTTATTGTTGGCAATATTAGAAGTTTTTCAAAGAAGAACTACACTTGGTATTAAAAGAAAAGGCATGTAATGATATGACCATGTGTAGGGGTGTTATCGAACCGAGCTTGTTCGCGAGCGGCTTGAGCTCGGCTCGGTTCGATTCCATTTATCTAGATCTCAAACCAAGTTCGAGATCTAGATATGGCTTGTTTGAGTTAACGAGCTGAGCTCAACCGAACCATGGTTCGATTCAAAAGCTCGCGAGCAGGCCCGTTAACTGGCTCAGGAGTTAAAGCGAGGGGGGGAAAATTCGTCCTCCCCTCATCATCGCCTAGCCCCTCCTATCCGTTGTTGTGGCCGCATCTTTCACCGTTGATAGCTGCTCACCAGCTGCCTTTGCCGCTGCTCGATTCGATTTCTTCCTTCCATTTCTTCCTTTGATTTCTTCCTCCCCTCGTCTGCCTTTGATGCTGCTTTCGTCTTCACCGCTATCCTCACCACTGCTTCCACTGCTGCCACCTCCATCGCAACTGTTAGCCCCGACAACAGGTCCTCTCCGGCCCCGCTAGACCCCTTCCCTTGGCGTCGACTCGGCGGAAAACAAGAGACCTAAGTTAATGGGGAAATAATTTTTCCCCTTGCACGAAGACAATGTGCGATTTTTCACTTTTGACTTTCGCTCATACGATTTCGCACATTCTGACTATCCCTTCCTCATAGCTCTTGAAGAAATTGAAATGACATTTCAGTAGAAATACGTTTCTAGGGCCTATTAGTGGTTTTTTCACAAAATGTCAAAAAGACATTTTTAGTAGAAATACGGTTCTAGGGATTATTAGTGCCTCATGCTTTTTGGAAACATTTTCCTAATTGGAAATTCTTACTAAAAAAATCATATAATTTTTTAAGTAAGATTTTCCTGCCAAGATGGGCTAGAAACCGTATAGAAAATTATTAGGCCCAAGGCTAGGGTCGGCTCGAGCTTGAGTTCGAAATATTTAAATCAAGCTCGGATCGAACATAGGAAGGTTTGCGCTCCGCTCAATTCGATGCCACCCTTATGCCCAATTTTATGTAGAGGTTATATCCAATTTTATGTAGAATGTATGCATAATTTTATATACAATTTATTTTACATGTATTTTTTGAAAAGTTTTACATGTAAGTTGGAGCTCGAACTCAAGACATGTATTTTTTAAAAATTTTAAATGAATGTTGAAGCTCGAGCTCAGCTCGAACTCAGTTAAAATTATTGGGTTGGAGTTCGATAACAATTTTAGGCTCGAGCTCGTGTTCGAAATATTTAAAACCAAATCGGCTCGAATATAGGTAGGTTTGGGCTCGACTCGGATCGATGCCAACCCTAACCATGTGAAACTAGACTTCCAACATCAAACACCAAGTACTCTAATATAATATTATAAACAATGTTCATAAATAGTTAGCCTTCAATGAGAAACCTTGCAAAGGTACTTCTTGAGCACCTAATAATGGCTCTTGCACTTTGAGAAAACAATTGGGAGCATTTGGGAGTTAAGAAATTAGAGTGAGCAAACATCTCTTGAAGTTTTGGTTGAGTTTGATGTATATAACACATTTCTCAATGTTTTGAAAACTAGCCATTATGAGCGGATAAGTTTTTTTTTGGTATTTTGTAAAATTAAATCAAAATAAGTTCCAAAAATTATGACAAGAGTCAATAAATTCTATCTTTGTTATTGATCATAGTGGTGGGTCACTAATAAAGTTTGAATATATATAGTCTCTAAATTAGCCGCTAAGATTTCAAGTATAGAAGGCGACTATAATTGGCAAGGGTCAACTTCCCTTTGTTTCTTTTTCCTTATAACGGACTCGAGTCCTCCCTTATGGTCTCAACTCCTTTTAACTTCAGTATAGGAGTCGACTCTACTTTCTAATCCAATTTTTTTTGTAAGTCGAGTATCGAATCTTCTTTTCTTTTCTGCTTATTGGATGAGGGTGACTCCTTAATGAGCTCAACTCCTTTTTTTAACTTCTGTATTGGGGTCAACTCCACCTTTTAATTCGAAACTCACAATAAATGAAATTTGACCCCATTTTCTATTGTTTGTAGCAAGTGGGTTGGACTCTACTAGTAAGGGATCGACTCCTCTTTCAAAAATAACTTTTATGCCTTTGATTTCTACAAAAAAATTATGGATAAACATCTTAGTTTGTTATCATTAAAATATGGGTTCTTAGAGGAACATTGAGCCTCAATTCCCACAGAAACTTGGTGCATGCAACTCTAATACACTTGAGATATGACAAAATAAAAAAAAGTGTGAAGAAACTATTAGAAGATAGTCCCGTATAGATTAGTGAGAACAAGACCTTGGGTATATTAGTTTGAAAATAAGGTTCTTAACTTCACTAGTCATTTTAAGATGAGTCTTAGGCCCAACTTTATATAGTATCAGAGGAGGTGTGCATACGTGAGGCTCCACCCAAATTGTCTACTTATAGGAACCATATACGGTGGTTTACTTATGAGGGTGAGTGTTAAAAAACAGTTTCATATGGATTAGTGAGTATAAGATTTTAGTTTATTAGTTGGAAGATAGACTTTCTAACTTGGCAAGTCATTTTGAAATGAACTTTGAACCCAACTTCACAAAAACAACATAAACGTCTAATAATCTAGATGTTCTAATTTTGTTCTTTTACTTTTTTCCTGCTTTTACAGTCCTTCACTAAGATGTTCCCTCACGTGCACTTGAGTAAAACTATGACTGCTGCTGCTGATGTTTACTACTTTCTCTACATGGTGGTTGCACTTGATGCCCTAGAGTCTATATATGGTGGTTGCACTTGCACAAGTTTGAACTCATTCAGTGTTTCGTTTTCTTTTTTAATGGACAACAAGTGCAACAGCTGCTGGGCTGAGTGAGACTATTCATCTCAGATGATGAATATTATATTCCTTTTAGTTAGTATCTTTGGAGTTTGGACCATGCATAATGGGCAGAGGGTGACACTTTATTGTGAAGAGAAGAAATTAATCAAGAGAAAGAAAGAGTTTTCTTTCTTATTCAATATCTATATAGCTTGACACCACACGTCGGGGTGGAAGATTCAGGGCCTTGCAATACATGGCAAAATCAGGCCTCTTCAATTTCTATCTATTTAAGTACAAAATTTTCTATGTTTTAAGTCTCGGACATCTTGGAACGACGAGGTCACGAGTGGTTCCATGCACGTTTCTGCAGGAGGACTCCGCCGGCCAGTTCTGATAAGTGAGCTAAATGTTTTCCAGCCCGATCCCTGTGCATGGGTTGCTCCCGCTGCAGTCCAGTTTCAGCGCCACCTCTGTCCCTGACATCCCACGGATGTCATTGTAGCTGACTCCGCTGATTTTCACACCAGAAGACTGTAGAACCGTAGAAAAAGGCAGAGATCAGAACTGATTCATGCAACTGAAATTGACCAGAGGATCTCTTTTAGTGTTTTCGATTTTTAGGTTGACATCAAATTGATCCCTCCAATGAAGACGATGTAAAACTGGGTTTGACACTTTTTGACATTTGACCGCTTGACTCTTAAAAAGTCGACCGAAATTGGAGGAGATTTATGCTGTCATCATCATTTACGCAACCCGATTCACAATCCGTAATGCAAAACGTTTGTTTTGGGCTAATTGGACCTTCTGAGGCGATTCTATATTCTTACCTGATCAGGGCAGCCATGATTTCCGGGGCAGTAATTCTGGTCAATAATGATGGGGTTGTCGACATTGTTCATGATCGCATCCTGGAAAATTACTCCCTGCACGAACCCGTTACTGGCTCTTCCCCACGACTTGATTCTCAATCCGTTTTCTGTTCCTGTAAATACCACTCTCCTTACTGCGACGTTTTGCACGCCGTCCTCGTTCTGGTCCTTTCCCAGGCTCCCAATGTTGCCAAATCAAAATAAAAGCGTTTAATGGAGAAAGTTTTAGTCGTCAAGTTTACAGTACTGAAAGGAGATTGTCTGCCTACCTGATGCCATGGCCGGGTCCACAAGTGACGTCTTGGACGAAGAGATTCATGGTGCCAGGGCCAATCGAAATGCAATCGTCTCCGGTCTTGATTCCATTACTCAAGACGGAGACTCCTTTCAGCAAACAAACAGTTGCAGTAGGGAGAGTGGCAGTAATGGGCGAATAAGTGAGCGGTGAAGAGGTTATGACCGTTTAACGAGTATTTATAGTGCTAGAGTTTGGATTAAGGCGAGAAAAAAGTTCATCAATAAGCGCCGAGACCGAGCCAATGTTGTTTCAGGTTTTAATTTCTTCTCAATTCAACAACCTCTGTGAAGTTAATTTTTTAAGAGAAATTGCTGACAATTCCCTGCTAAGGGCTCTTGGGAGTTGATTAGCAATCTGAAATATTAATTGTGAACCAATTTATATAAAAATCCTTAGTATTGTGGTTAATAATCATTTTATATTTTAATTACTACTTGTGCAATTAAGATATAAATTGGTTATAAAATCTGATAAACCCTCTGCCCATTATGCATTCCCTGCTCTAGGTTTATCCTTATGAGACCTTACAAATGAAGGAGAATGAAAACTCATTTCAATTAAAAACTAACATTATAAAATAGAAGAACAACCACCAACATCACTACATATGGAACAAAAACTTAAAAAAGGAAGGAAGAAAGATGAAGTATCCCAAATGCATAATATTAGTTTAATCACAACTTGAACTAGAGGGAAAATGTACAAATAATTTGTATTCTTCTATCACTATGAACTTTGTTAGACACATAACTCTTAGTTTTCTTAAACCTTTTAAAAATTCAATGATAACACACATTTGGCCTCTCTACAGCGAATACTAAGAGCACTTATCTTCAATCTTCCAAGCCTTCTCTTGGTGTCATCCAACACCCAAAATCCATTTGTAAGTGAAATCTCAAAAAACTCAAAAGTGGAAGGGACAAAAAATTACAACAACCCCCTCAAGAAAGGAAGAAAGAAAAAATGAAGCATCCCAAATGCAAAATATTAGTTTAATCACAACTTGGAGGAAAAATGTACAAATAATTTGTAATCTTCTTGTGCCACCACGACCTTTGTTAGATACAAAATTGTTAGTTTTCTTAAACATTTTAAACACTCAATGATAAAGCATATTTGGCCACTCAATGATAAAGCATATTTGGCCTCTCCACAATAAGTACAAAGAACACATATCTTCTAGCTTTCAAGCATTCTCTTGGTTTCATTCAACACAAAGATCCATCTATAGTTGACATCTCAAAAAACTTAAAAGCGGAAAGAACAAAAACATACAACAAGCCCCTTAAGAAAGGAAGATAGAAAAAATGAAACATCCCAAATGCATTATATTAGTTTAATCACAACTTGAATTAGAGGAAAAAAGTACAAATGATTTGTAATCTTCTTATGCCATCATGAACTTTGTTAGACACAGAGCTCTTAGTTTTCTTAAATGTTTTTAAAAAATTAATGATAAATCACATTTGGCCTCTCCACAATGACTACGAAGAGCACTTATCTTCAATCTTCCAAGCTTTCTCTTGGTTTCATTCAACACCCAAGATCCATTTGTAATTGACAAATCTAAAAACATAAAAGTGGAATTTATCTCCTAATATTTGTAAGAGAACTTTGTATGCTTCTAAATTTCAGCTCATTTAAACCCCTAGCATCTTAATAATAAACACCAAGCATTTAAGATGAAAAACCAAAGGTTCAGAGAGCTCTATTTTCTCGAATCGTATTGTTTGAAGCGAAGATCCCATCAATACTTCGATAAGAAACTCTCCCTTTTGTTTGAATTTTCCTTTTAATCCTCGTGTTTGGGAACTGTTGGTATCTCGTTTCTTACTCCAAAAGTGGCTTTTTGGATTTATTGGTTCTTTTCATCTGAACTTTGTCGTCTTGATTTGTTGTGCTAGTTTGGGGTTTCAGTTTCTTTGATGGAGATTGTCATTTTCTAGGATGTTGTGTGCTGGATCTTTAACTATTTGTGGGGCATCACTTTGTCTTCTGTAAAACGGAGAGAACCGAAAATAATAACAGAGACTGAAAGAATGATTTTTCGATGATTTTATTCTTCTCCGTTAAGAGGCTATTTATAATACATTACAAGTCGATTTTAGGATCAATTTAGATCCTAAAATCAAGGAATAAAATCAAGAATACAATCACGGGATCGGAGGAAACAATCGCGCTATACAGTTTCCTCCGATCACGCTATACAGCTATACATTTCAACACTCCCCCTCAAGTTGGTGCATAGATATCAGTCAAGCCCAACTTGTTAATTATACCATGAAATATTTTTCCTGATACTGCCTTCGTGAGCATATCAGCCATCTGACTCGCAGATTGAATAAAGGGGAATTGTATAATCTTTGCATCGAGGTTCTCTTTGATGAAATGACGATCAACTTCAACATGTTTAGTGCGATCATGTTGAACTGGATTTTGTGCAATTGCGATAGCTGCCTTGTTATCACAGTGAAGATTCATAGGTTTGTTGTATTCAATCCCTAAGTCTCTCAGTATATTCCGTATCCATAACAACTCGTATACACCATGAGCCATACCTCAAAATTCAGCTTCAGCACTTGATCTTGATACTACCTTCTGTTTTTTGCTTTTCCAAGTGACAAGATTCCCTTCCACAAAAGTAAAGTAACCTGACGTGGATCTGCTGGTTGTCTGATCACCTGCCCAATCAGAATCTATATACCCTTTAATACTAGAGATACCATTTTTTGAGAATAACAAACCTTTTCCTGGAGCACTCTTTAAGTATCTCAAGATCCGATAGACTGCTTCTATATGTTCTTCACTTGGTGCATGCATGAACTGGCTTACAACGCTTACTGCATATGCTACATCGGGCCTTGTGTGGGATAGGTAGATTAATCTTCCAACTAATCGCTGATAATGCCCTTTGTCTGCTGGAATTTGATCTGGAAGAATTCTTAGTTTATGATGCATTTCCATGGGCGTCTCTATTGGTTTACAGTCAAGCATTCCGGTTTCAGCTAGAAGATCCAACACATATTTTCGCTGTGAAAGGAAGACTCCATGTTTCGATCTTGCAACTTCAATTCCCAAAAAGTATTTAAGTTGTCCGAGATCCTTCATTCCGAATTTAGTAGCTAAATACTCCTGTAAAGCTTGTATTTCACCTGGGTCATCTCCTGTCACGACCATATCATCAACATATACAATTAATGTTGTTACCTTTCTTTCTTTGTGTTTTATAAACAAAGTATGATCTGAGTTACTTTGTTTATAACCAAACTCCTTCATTGTAGCCGAGAATCTCCCAAACCATGCTCTAGGTGATTGTTTCAGCCCATACAATGACTTCTTCAATTTACAAACTTTACCATGAGACAAAGAACCACTTTTTACACCTGGTGGTAGTTCCATGTAGACTTCTTCTTCTAAGTCTCCATTGAGGAAGACATTTTTAACGTCAAATTGTTGCAGAGGCCAGTCTCGATTTGCTGCTATAGATATAAGAATACGAATTGTATTGATCTTAGCTACTGGTGCAAAAGTATCCTGATAGTCTATCCCATACCTTTGCGTATATCCTTTTGCAACTAGCCGAGCTTTATATCTGTCAATGCTTCCATCCGGTTTGAGTTTCAATGTGAACACCCATCGACATCCAATTGTTTTTACTCCTTTAGGTTAGGGAACAAGTTCCCAAGTGGCATTTTTTTGGTAGAGCCTCCATCTCTTCGTTCATCGCTTTTTTCCATTTTGGATCAGCTAATGCATCCTGCACATTACTAGGAATAGAAACCCTGGATAATTGATCAACAGTAAATGCATACGATTTAGTCAACCTATGGGAGGACACATAGTTATTGATTGAGTATTTGGCCTTGGCTTCAAGATCAGGTTCATACTGTTGTTTTTGGAACTCTCCTATTCAATCTTTGTGGATATCTAGAGGTTATGTTTTCTGTAGGAAGACATATTTCATTAGACTCATCGGATATCTAGAGGTTATGTTTTCTGTAGGAAGACATATTTCATTAGACTCATCAAACACAGGATTCGTATTTGCCTGAGGAGGAACATTCCGAGTTGATTCTTCAGTTGTTGGTGCAGACGGGGGCAACTCTGGGGGTTCTTAAGGTGAAATTACTGAATCACAGTCTTGTTGCACATTATGACACTTAAAAAATTCATTCACCGCTTCTAACTCAATAAATTCGGCACCTCTTCAACATCTCCGTTAGTTTCATGTGGAGCATTCTCTTCATTTGAACTCTCCCCCTGAAGAGATGTCCAAGAAACTCCCCCAGAATAATAAGGGACTGATTCATGGAAGGAGACATCTAAAGTCACATGGAGCTTGTTGGTGTGTGGATCATAACACCGATATCCTTTTTAAAAATCAGAGTAGCCAACAAATACACATCGCTTTGCACATGGATCAAGTTTATTTCGCAAGATCCTTGGGATATGAACATAAGCGATACACCCAAAAATTCGGGGTTCAAGATTCGGAAGATGGGGAATTGAAATCAGGGATTGCAGCTTATGTAGAGGAGTTTGAAAATCAAGTACTCTAGAAGGTGTTTGATTGATGAGGTAGGCAGTAGATGTGATAGCTTCGCCCCAATAAAATTGAGGCATGTTCATGCCAAAGAGAGAGGCACGCACTACTTCCAAAAGTTGTCTATTCTTTCTTTTTGCCAATCCATTCTGTTGGGGAGTATAGGTGCAAGAAGTCTGGTGACGAATTCCATGAGTGGTCAAAAAATTTTCGAGAGAAGCATTAACAAACTCAGTACCATTGTCAGATTGTAAAACACGAATCTACTTTTGGTATTGAGTATGTATCATTGTATGGAATTTCTGAAATGCTAGACACACATCACTTTTGTGGATAAGCAGAGATACCCAAGTCATTCTAGTGCATTCATCAATAAATGTCACAAAGTAACGAGCTCTAGAAATAGAGGGAATCTTGGCTGGACCCCAAACATCAAAATGAATAACCGCAAAAGGTTCGAAACTTTTATTCAAACTCGGGAAATAAGCAATACGGTGGATTTTAGCCAATTCACATGTGTCACAATGAAAATGCACATCAGTCAAACCTGAAAAAAGTTGAGGTCACAATTTCTTAAGATAACCAAAGGAAAGGTGACCTAATCGTCGGTGCCAGAACCATACAGTTGTTTGAGCATTATCTTCACTGCTAGCTTGATTTGTCTGACTGATTTTTGATCCCCCGTTCTCTGTCAACTCCAAATAGTAGAGTTTGCCCCGTCTAACACCACAACCAAGAATCTTCTGGGTTAGAATGTCCTGAAAGACACAAAATGAGGGCAAAAAAGTTACAGTACAAGCAAGAGTGGAAGTAATTTGGCTAACAGGCAAAAGGTTATATTCAAGAGAGGGAACCACAAGGACAGTTTCTAATGTCAGATTATTGGATAATATAACAGATCCTTCCCCAGTAATAGGAGAGGTACTACCATTGGTTGTTGAAATAACAGATTGTGGAGAAGGTAAGATGGATTGTAACTGACTGGGATCCCTTGTCATGTGATCGGATGCACCTGTATCAATAATCCAAGGTCTATTCTTAGAATTACAGAAAATATTAATGCATTATCGAGAATACCTGGATGGGCAACATTTGCAGTAGGTAACTCCTGATTCTCTTCCATGGATGTCACCATAGCTTCCCCAGCAATCTTGTTACGGGGATTTTTTGAGAAATCCCACTACTCCGGATAGCCAATAATCTCATAACACCGGTGTTATGAATGTCCTTTTTTTCCGCAGTGAATACATACACGATTGTTACCTTTGCCAGAGGATTGAGGGTTCCGACTGCTTGATGATCCTTGTCGGTTTTGGTTGACCAACATCGCCGAGTTCTCGGAGACTGGGCGATAGCTCCCCATTGTCTGTCTCTGTTGATATTAGCGTCTGACATATGCATATGTACTCTCCAAATCAAGTTTGGGATCTTTTCACAAAATTTCTCCACGAACTTGATCAAACTCGGAGTCAAGCCCACTGAGAAAAATATGAACCCAAAGCCTAGCCATTGCAGAGTGCAACTGGATTAGCCCTTCGACTATTCCTTCCTGAGATATAGTTCTATGATCAATCTCCTGGAAAATAGCAACCAGTTCATTGTAGTATGTGGATAACGGTCTACCATTTTGTTTGGTAGAAAAAGATCTCTGGTTCAGCTCAAATATACAAGTTTCATCGGATCCATCATAAAATGTTTTTGATACTGCTTCCCATATCTCCTTGGCAGTGGAGAGGCGAATAAATCGCTGCATGAGCAATGGACTCATGGAGTCAATAAGCCAACTTTTGACTCTTTGATTTTCAGTAATCCATGCTCCAAGATTAGCATCACCAGATGCTGGTTTTTTTGTTTTGCCGGTGAGGTATCCAGCTTTGTTGCGTGCGTTAATTCGCATCTCCATGAGTTGGGACCATAATGAATAATTGGTCTCATCGAGGATAATTCCAGTTAGAAACGTAGAATTATCTTGGTGGACTATAATCTGTGGTGATGGGATAAGTTCGGTGGATGCGCCTGTAGTGGTGGCCATCGATCCGAAATTTTTTAATTTTTTTTTTAATCCGGTCCGGTTTGGTACGATTTGGGCTGATTCAATTCTGGTCCACTCTAGTGCTGGTCTGATCCGGTTCGGGTTTATACCAGTTCGGTCCGATTCGGTTGACCCGTCGGTCTAGGTCGGCAGGAAAAATAAAGGAACAGTAGTTCCTAAGTTAAAAAATACCTTTGTCTTCGTCTTCGACAACGGCAGCGGAGCGTCGGCTTGAGTCGGAACAGGGTGGTGGTGCCGTCGTCGGCGATCGTCGGCGCTCGTCGGCGCTCGTCGGCACTCGTCAGCGATCGTCGGCACTCGTCGGCGACGTGATTCCGACTACAGGACCGTCGTAAGAGAACTCTGTTCTCTTTCAGCAATTCGGCTTCCCTCGGCGACAGTGATGATCGGTGGTAATAACGGGAAGGTGGAACTGTCGTCGGCGGTTGTCTTCGGTCTTCAGCGATCGTCGTCGTCGGCGTCTTTCTTTTGGTGTCGGGACAGCCGGAATATGGAGTTGCAGAAAAAATAGAGTTCTGCAACTCCGATGGATTTTTTTTCTTCCTCCGGCTTCCTCCTTCAGCGATTATAGGAGCACTTAACTCCGACTTTCTGCGATGGAAAAAAGAGGATAATTCTCCTGCTCTGATACCATGTAAAACAGAGAGAACCGAAAATAATAACAGAGACTGAAAGAATGATTTTTCGATGAGTTTATTCTTCTCCGTTAAGAGGCTATTTATAATACATTACAAGTCGATTTTAGGATCAATTTAGATCCTAAAATCAAGGAATAAAATCAAGAATACAATCACGGGATCGAAGGAAACAATCACGCTATACAGTTTCCTCTGATCATGCTATACAGCTATACATTTCAACATCTTCATTGAATGATTTGTTTTCTGTGAGAACTTTTCGGCTTAGCTCTAGGGGATCAGTTTTATTGGTAATGAGAGAAACATATTTCTGTTTTGAAACAACCATTCAACCTCTTCTTCCCCCTTCCCTTCCACTTTTTCCTTCTTTGTTAATTTCCCACACATTATTCCATTTCTTTCTCCTTATCTCTCTAGCATTATCTTACCATTTTTCAGCTTTATGAAAAACTAAAGAAGAAGAAGAAACAAGACATAGAAAATCTTATGAAGAAGAGAATTTTATTTTGTGAAAGTCATCAATATATAGTTCATTTTTGTAAAGTCTTTGTTTGAAAGTCTAAAATTTTTCATGCAAGAGTCTAAGTTAGTAAGTATATAAATATATATAAATATATATATATATAAAAATATAAAAAAATATAAATATATAAAAATATATATAAATATATATATATAAAAAAAATAAAAAAATAAAAATATAAAAATATATATAAATATATATAAATATATATATATATATATATATATATATATATATATATATATATATATATATATATATATATGCATATAAAACTACCAATTTCTTTCACAATCCATTTAGGTTATTTTGTAATTAAAAAATAAAAATATTAATTTCTGGGTTTAAAAAAGCTTACACATTTCATTTCATTAGCTTCACTTTAATATAATAAAAAATATCATGTGATTATTAATTATTTTAAAAATATTTTTTAATATAATTAATACGTTATTTTATATAATACCGTATTAATACCTTAATACCTTAATGCAATTATTTTACTTTAAGATGTTATTTAATTTAATACAATATTTAGTAAAAAACATATTTAGTTTTAAAATTCTTATTTGTTGGTACAAATTTTCTACCATCTTTTTTAAATAAAAAATATAAATTTTATATTAATTAAAAATTTTATTTTTACCTATTTAACTCCTTTTATTATCAATTAAAAATTTTTAATTGAAAATTTTATTTGAAAAAATTATTTTAGTGTTTTAAAAAATAATTTATCTGTACACAATTTATTACCAAATATTTAAAAATATGTAAAAATTAATTTATATTTTAAAAATATTATTTAACTCTTAATAATATTTTAAAATTTTTAAAATTTTTTATTAGTTTTTAAATAAATTTAAAATAAATTAATAATTTTAAAAATATTTAAATATTTTTTATTTTTTTATATTTAATATATTTAATAAAATATTTTAAATTCTTAAATTCTTAAATTTTTAAAATATTCTTTTATTTAAATTAATTTCAAAACTTATAGTTTTTTAAAATATTTCAAAATTTTACTAAAATATTATTTTTTCTAAATATTTATTTGATGACGTGGTATTCTACATGGAGGATGAAGTGGCTTCTTGATGATGTGGCAGGTGACATGTTGTTAGACTATTCGGGTGCTGATGTGGTACCATGTATGTAATCAAAGAGTATGTGTCACTTTGACTATACACGTGTAGTTAAACGGTTAGAAATGGGTATTTGTGATATTAAGTGAAAAAGTTGGTTATTTGTGTTATTATTTTATAAAAAATGGGTAGTGAAGTAAAATTCCTAATTTATAATGGCAGATATATGTGAGAGTATTTTAACAAGAGTTGTGCAAGCTGCAACTGAATCATCATCACACTACAAACTGCAAGTAGAAAAAGAATACACCAGCGGCAACGACTGGGTTGGTTCACTGAATTGCTTTTCCTGAATACCATCTCCCTGTACCTGTGATGGGTTTCAGATTTGCTTAAACAAATAAATCCAAGCCTCTACAATGGCGGATATTGTTGCTTTGAAGGGTTCATATTTTCCCCTCTCGTGCCGTTCAGAGGCTAGTATTTTTTCTATTTCGACAAATCTGATCGCATATTTGTTAACCAATCTCAACTGAAGAACAACACAAGATAAACTCAACCTTGAGCAAATTGATTTGATTCAATCTTATGGCAAAATGCAGTGTTAGGGACAAGAATAAAATAATTTACAACTTTTTTTTCCTGATATTCCTCGGTACCCTCGCTGCTCAAAGACAACTGGGTGGATCAATTAACCCACTAGCGGATCCATCTGCAAATATACATGACGACTGAGCTCGCCTGTTTTGATAGGAGAGCTTCACGTCATTCAACCCGATTCTACTGCAAGGGTTAGCTTGGCTGCAATGGAACAATACAGCTACCGGCGTCGCGGATGTCCCCTTGATGTTTTTGTAAGTGACTCCACTGATTTTAATCCCGGAATGCTGAAGGTCGGCAATATTGTTAGCGGAAGGATCTTATAATCAAAGTAAAATAATTTATGAAATTCATTTTGGAAGATCGAAAACGACGTATCTGGCCGGGCTGTACCTTGCCGGGGCAATCTCTGTTTCCGGGACAGTAATTTTGGTCGATTATGATCTGGTTTTGAACGTTTATCATAACGAGGTTCATAAAGCGCACATCTCTCACGAATCCGGTACTCGGTCTTCCCCAGGACTTTATCCTCACCCCGTTTTGAGTTCCCTTGAAGACCACCGTTTTCACTGTTATGTTCTGGACACCTTCTTTGAATTCCTGAGCCAGGCTCCCAATGCTGCCACAGATTCGATTTCATACACGAGAAAGTTAGGTGACCTTTTACTGGAGTCGGCCATTAACTTTTATATATTCATTCTTACTGTCATTCTTACCTGATTCCATGTCCAGGGCCACATACTATCCGCTCCATCCACATGTTCCTGGTTCCTGGCCCAATAGAGATACAGTCGTCGCCGGTTTTATGGCGCTGTTGACCATGGTGACGCCGGTGGACAGTTGGACGTGGACACCGTCCGTGTTGGGGCTCTCATCAGGAGCCAAGAGTTGAATCCCATGAAACCTGATGTTCTTGCATAGGTTCACTGCAACATGAAAAAACTGGCTGTTGATTGACTTCAGGCCCCTGACGAGGACGTCTTCGGCACCGTTGAAGGCCAACGACTGCAATCGAAACGAGCATTAGTTATAAGTAAACCATAACCATGTCCTTTGCAGAGACTAAGAGAGGTTCACGTACCAACCCGAGCTCCTTGAGGGCAGTTCCTGCCGGCAGTCTTGCAAGCCCACAGACCTTTCCCTCGGCCATCTAGTGTTCCGCCGTCGATGATAAGCCCCTTGACCTTGTTGAACAGGACCCAGTTTCCGCCGCCGTCGATGATAAGCCCCTTGACCTTGTTGAACAGGACCCAGTTTCCGCTGCCATATGCTGCATAGTTGGTGGAAGCCACCAGTGTACCGTCCATTTTCATGGTCATTCTGCTATTTCTGCCGGGACCTTCGAAGATGATCCGCTTGATCAAATATGATCCTCGTGGCACGTAAACCGTCGCCGGCCTGACCGACGAGCAAGCTGCTTGCCATGCATTAAGGAATGCCCTACCCGAGTCGGTCTTACCGTCGCCTCTTGCGCCAAACAGGACAACGTTATAATCCCATAAACAGCCAAGGGGAAGAAGAAGGTGAAGAACAAGAAGACGATAAAATATCTGAGCTTCGCCATCTCAGACAGAGAAAGAGACACTTCTAATTGGAAGAGATGAGTTGGTCGATGAAAGCAGCAGAAGTCTGTCTCATATTTATAGCTTCTGAGTTGACTTTAGCAGCAGCAGCCAGAACCAGACTTTGAGCTAGAATTCTCGATGAGAATGTGGACTCCATCTTCATTCCACTGACATTACTTTTGAATGGTCGATCGTTAGGTCTTAATCCAAACAAATTAACGTGTTGGACTGTCTTTCACCAACCCACATCAGCAGAGTCAAATATATAGGCGAAGTGAGATTAGATAGTAAACCACCCAACTCCTCCTGGTTTCATTCTTTCACAGTTAGGCTGAGAATATTTGAAAAAAATGTTCAGCTCTCTCATCGGGGTGAGTATGTTCAATTGATATTTAAATACATTACAACATAATCGAAGGGATTTTACAATTGATATGATTGTACAATAAATGGAAGAATGGAGCTTGATGATCTCCTGTAATTGAGGGTCAAGGGCCTCTTTAAGGAAGCCCGTAAATAGAGCAGTTATTCTCAATCAGAGTAGATTGAGGCACACGATCTTCAACAGCCCCCCGCAAGCTAACCGTTGGATTAAAACTGACATGTAGCTTGAATCGAAAAAATTGAAAGAGAGGCCGAGACACACTTTTGGTGAATATATTTGCAAGCTGTAAGTGAGAGGGCACATATTGAGTGCAAAGTTTTCCAGCAACAACAAGTTCTCAAAAAAAGTGGGTGTTTAACTCAACTTGCTTGGTCCGCTTGTGAGCAACAGGATTGGAGCTAAAAAAAATAATACTTTTGTTGTCGCATAATAGAAGAGGCCACTGGGGAAAAGAAACTTTGAGATCACGAAAAAGATGCGTGAGCCAAATAAGTTCAGCGGCCAGGAAACTAAGTTGTCACCAAGCTAAATAAAGTAACCAGAGGTAGAGAGACGAGTATCAGAACATCTGGCCCAGTCGGCATCAGAATAAGCAACTAAAGATCCAAGAGCAACAGGTGGACGGAAGGAGAGGCCAAAATGGAGAGTACCCTTGACATATCGAAGAATGCGCTTGACAACAAGAAAGTGGTCATTAGTGGGAGAGTGTAAAAACTGATTGACTGAGTTGACAGCATGAGTAATATCGGGACGTGTGATGGTCAAATACAGAAGAGCACCAACAAGTGATCGGTAAAGAGTAGGATTCGAAAATAACTGACCATCAGAGGATAGATGCTGAGAAACAACCATAGGAGTGTGAACAGGCTTGCTGTCAAGTAACTGAGCACGAGCAAGGATGCCGCACGCATATTTCAGTTGGCTGAGAAATAGACCAATAGTAATGGGTGTAGCTTCAAGATCAAGGTAGTAACTGAGAGACCCCAAATCCTTAGTAGCGAACTCAAAATGAAGTTTGCAAGTAAAGCTATCAAGAAGAGAGGAGTTGTTGCCCGTAATAATAATATCATCAATATAGAGGAGTAAATAAATAATATTAGAGTGCCTGTGAAAGACAAAGAGGGAAGTGTCGACACGACTGGAGTAGAAGCCAAGATGAGTGAGGAAGGATTTGAAGCACTGAAACCAGGCACGTAGTGCTTGTTTGAGACCATAGAGAGCTTTTTGTAGCTTGCAAACATGATGAGGAAGCGAGGATCGATATACCCAGGAGGTTGTTCCATATATACTTGTTCAGTAAGATGACCATTGAGGAAGGTATTCTTGACATCCAATTGAAGGAGAGACTATCGGTGGGAAACAACAGGTGATAGAACAACACAAACAATGGTAGCTTTGATGACAGGGCTAAAGGTATCGGTGTAGTCAAGACCTGAGACTTGTGTAAAACATTTGGCCACGAGATGGGCTTTGAGAAGTTCAATAGAGCCATTGGGCAAATATTTGGTCTGAAATACCCATTTAGAACCCATAATATTGGTGTGAGCTGGTCGAGGGACCAAAATCTAGGTATGATTATTTTGTAAAACTCGAACTTCTTTATCCATAGCGGCAAGCCAGGCAGGATTCTTGGCAGTAGATTTGAACCCTTTAGGCTCAGTGGAGGTCAGGAGAGCATAAAGAATACCAGAAGATTCAGAGTAAGTAAGATCAACCGAGTGGTGGGGTTTGAAAATACCAGCCTTGGCTCGTGTGAGCATAGGATGAGATCCCGTCGGAATAGCAGCAATAGGAGTAGTGGATCCAGGTGGACTAGGGACTAGGATATGCGGGCTACAGAGGTGGTCTTGTAAGAGAATTAGTGGCCTGCAAAGACTCATCCACGGGATCAGTACAAATAACACACGGTAGGGAGCCAGATTGAGTAATGTGCTGGGAATGGGGCGCCGAAAGAGATGGGGGCATGACAGTAGGAGAGGAACTGGGTTCTAGAAAGTTTGACAATTGGAGAGAGGATAGTGGTTAAGCCTAGGAAGAAACTAAGGATGGGAAATAAGTCTCATCAAATTGAGCATGTCGAGTGATATATAGCCTAGAGGTGTTGGGATCAAGACAACAAAACCCTTTATAAGATGAGCTATATCCCATAAAGAGATAAGGACGACTACGCGGAGAAAATTTATTAGGCTTATAATCACGTAAACATGGATAAACACGACAACCAAAGGGATAGAAATTTTCATAAGTGGGAGAAAGACCATAGAGAATTTCAAAGGGGGACTTACCTCCGAGAAGTAGAGTTGGCAAGCGGTTGATGATGTAGGCTACAGTGCTAAAAGCTTCAACCCAGAAGCGAGGAGAAATGTGGGAATGGAAAAGCAGAGCCAAACCGGATTCAGTCACATGACGGTGTTTTTGTTCGGCGCGACCATTTTGGGCGGGGGTATGTGGACAAGATAGTTGATGATGAATTTCAGAACTACGAAGGTGGCTTTTAAAACAATTGCTAGTAAATTCTGTACCACCATCACTTTGAAATTTTTTGATACAAGCGGAATGTTGGTTTTCCACAAATTTTTGAAGTTGAAGAAAGGTATCGTAGAAGTCAGATAAAGCCAAGTAATGCGAGAATAATCATCAATAAAAACAAACATAGTTAACAAAACCCAAATTTGATGTTACTGGTGAAGGACCCCATAAATTGCAATGAATTAGATCAAACACATGAGACGACCTTTTTTCATTTCGAGAATAAGGTAAACGATGACTTTTAGAAAGTTGACATGTATCACATAATTTAGGAGATGGCAGTAAAGAGGTAATATAAATTTGTCCATTTTTATTTAATAAAGAAATAACAGAATGATGCACATGTCCTAGACGAGCATGTCATAAATCATATGAAGCATGAAGAGATTTATTTTTCAGAATGGAAATAATGGTGAATTTCTACGCTCTAGCACATATAGGCCTCCATCACATTTACCGGTTCCCACCACCTTTCCCGTTTGGCGATTCTGAACAGTGACAAAATCATTAATAAACGTAACGGATAAAGGAAAATCATTCGTTAATTTACTAATGGACAAAAGATTTTTAGTGAGATGGGGAACAACTAAAACATCTAACAATTTAAGATCTGGTGAAGGGGAAAGTTGACCCATATGGGTAATAGGTAGGGACGCACGATTCCCTACAATTACACGATCCTTACACATGTAGGTGACAAATTGATCCAACGCTAAATGGGTTGGAGTCATGTGGCCGAAGCTCCTGTGTTCATGAACCAGTCAGATGCGTCATTATTTTAGGACAGGGAGAGTGACGAGGCGAAAGACTCAGAGATCTGCGTTGATTGCTCATGCCGAGCATACCGTTGCCGACAACGATCAGCATAATGGCCGTCCTGACCGAAAATCTGGCAACGCGGTGGTCGGCGACGATGGGAAGGGTTGGAACGGCCTTGGCCGTGGGCGAAATCGATGCTCTGGCAGTGGCTGGAGTGACTGCCGTGACCGTTTCCACGGCCACAATTTGGCCTAGAGAAGCCTCCGAAATGAGGAGAAGAAGCCCGATTTGCAATGAATGCGGCAGTGGAGGTCGCCAGAGGTTCGAGAGATTTTTGTAAATTTTCAAAACTCTCTGTTTTGATACTAGGTCCAAAAAACAGGGCAGAGGGGTTTGCGCCATTTGAGCAGAGGAGAAACTCGAGAAGTTGGGGTTGAGACCGCGAAGAAACCAGTGCACTTTATCAGTGCCATCAACAGGACGATCGATGGCATGGAGTTGGTCCCACAGGCCCTTGAAAGCTCGAGCATTAGCGCTGACGGGACAAGTGCAGCGTTTCATCAGTTGAAGATCGTCTTTGAGACGAATTTCATGGGCCTTGGAGCGGTGGCTAAAGGTGTTTTCAAGGCCAATCCACACCTCATGGGATGTGGTCAGCCCGACGGCTTTTGCCATAGCCTCTTCAGAAAGAGACAACAAGAGAAAGCTAAGAAGACGCTGATTTGTTGCCTTCCATGCCAGATACTTGGGGATTGGCATCTGAGAGGTGGGAGGGTCAAACGGAGGTGGTGGCATAAGAGTACCGTCCACATGTCCCAGCAATCCTTGACTATCAAGGAGAGGAAGAAACTGACTCTTCCATAGGAGATAGTTGGAGGATGAAAGCTTGATGGTGACCATATCTATTTGGGTACCTCAGTTTATAGTACTTTTGAAAGAGCGAAACATGATCAATTTGAGCAACAACATAAAAAAACTTGCCAGATAATGGCTACCAGCCATGGAAGCAGTAGCTCATGTTTGGAGCTAGTTGGCAACGGGAGCAGAAGCCCATGTTTGGAGCGAGTTGGCAAGGCTATGTCCATGAAGTATGAATTCACGCCTCGTTTTTATGACTTTGTTTGTAGCCGATGGAGAGACCTCCATGATCCCTTGATGATGGAGAGGATGGAAACAACACCAGGAAAATTGACATTCTCTTACGAAGTCGTGCTTGAATTAAGAACTGCAAATCTGAAATGTTCATCTTCACGATTCAGATACTGTAAACAATACACCGGCCAAGAAGGTCTACCCCCACCGTATTATTCTTTTCGTTCCCTCAGCAGCACGTCCATGATTTCATGAATTCTCTGCCCAGTATTGTTTTACGGAGACTGAAAGGGATCCCCGCCTTTGCTTGTCTTAACTTCCAGAATGTCAACCAGTGTAATCTACCATATTTGTTTCTTGTAGCTTTCATCAGTATTTAAATGTTTGAAATCAGAATCCAGAAGTTGTCACGGAAGCAGCTAAAAGAGCACGAACCAGTCAGCTACAGTAGATTTATGAATTAAACTACATTTTCAGAGGCTTTCGCGTGGTGAAGAAGAAGATAGATTAGTTGAGTCTTCAACCGAATATAACTAACCTACTAGCGTGAGTTGCTGACTTTGAGCGGAGAAATTAGGCACCTACCAGGCCATGGTTTTTCAGTAATTTGCTCCAGCTAGGAATTGGAACAGGAGGATTGAAACAATCATATTGAAACTTAAAAGTAGGCAGATTTTCCGAAGCCAAACTGGATTAAGGGAAGAATTGAGTGGAGAAGATAAGACACATGCGCACGTGCTGTTTGCGAAACTCAACCGGAAGGCGGAGGGAACGTGGTGGAAGAAAAGAAACATTTTCTTTTTGGGAATTTAACCAAAATAACCATTTAAAACAACTTATTTTGAAAAACAACGATGCCATCAAATTATTTTGAAAAATACTCAACTTTGACTGATCCACTACACATGTGTACAATCAAAGGCGATACGTAGGCTTTGATTGCTTACATGTTGCCATGTCATCAGTGCAGTGAAGTTAGATGAACACGTCATCTGCCATGTCATTATTTTGCCACATCATCTGCCACATAAGCAACCAAGTCATTAAATAAAAAATTTTGAATATTTTTTAAAATTATAAAAATAAAAAAATAAAATACTCTTTTTATTTCCCCGCTCATCTTTCTCCTCTCCTCTCCTCTCGTCCCCTCTCCTCTCGCCGCCACTCGGCCTCGGCATCCTCTCCTCTCCTCTCGCCCTCTTGCCATTGCTCGGCCTCGGCCTCCTCTGGCCTCACCCTCTCTCCTCTCACTGCTGCCGCTCGGCCTCGGCCTCAGCCTCCTCTCCTCTCCTCTCGCCCCCTCTCCTCTCCCCTCTCGCAATGCCTACCGCCGCTCCCCACCGCTCGCCCTTGGTGCCACCCTTAACGACCCCCTTTCAATTAAAAATTTTAAAATATATTTTAAATCAATAATAAAATATGTTAAATTAGTAAGAGTAAGATTTTTTAATTAATTAGTATATTTATTTATTTTTAATTATTTTAAATATAAGGTAAAAAAAAGTCTATCGATAAATTTGAAAAAAAAGTATTGATAAATTTGATTTTAAAACTCAAAACACAAATATTCAAAAATTTTAATTAAAATATTTTTTAAACCGATAATAGAAAGGTGTTAAATAGGTATGAGTTAAATTTTTTATAAATTATTATTTTAAATATAAGGTAATAAAAAGTGTATGTGTACATTTACTTTTTACACTCAAGTAAAATTTTCATATTTTTTCAGTTAATAAATATTTTTAATTGATAATAAAAGGTGTTTTAATATTTTTAATTAACTAATATATATTTTTAATAATTTATTATTTTTTAAATAATGTGATAAAAATTATACAAATAAAATGTATTTTTAAACTCTAAAATATTTTTTTGTATATTATTTCAATTTATAAATATTTTAAATTTCTAAATATTTTACTTTTCTAAATATTTCAAATCTAACTTTTATACTTATTTTATTTGTTATTTTAAAAAATATAAAGTAATAAAAAGTGTAACTATAAATTTTTTTAATTAATAAATATTTTTATTGATATTAAATGTTGTTAAATAAGTAAGAGTTAAGTTTTTAATTGTTTATTAGATTTTTTTATAATTTATTATTTTAGATATAAGGTAAAAAAAGTGTATTTTTTATTTTAAAAAAAATTATTTTTTATTTAATGACATGGCAGTTTACGTGGCAGATGATGTGGTGAAATAATGACATGGTAGACGACGTGTTCATCTAGTTTCACTACACTGATGATGTGGTGATATGTAAGCAGTCAAAGATTACGTGTCACCTTTGACTGCACACATGTGCAGTGGACCGATCAATGTTGGGTAGTTTTTAAAATATTTTGATGATGTCGTTATTTTTTAAAATAATTTATTTTAAATGGTTATTTTGGTTAAATTCCCTTTCTTTTTCAAAAGAGCACGAAGACATTGTTAAGTAAACTACTCTTTGTAATTAAAAAGGAGTTTTCCATGACGCCACCAAAACGATGGAATTATTACGATTTCTAGCTCTTCTCATGGATCAAAGTGAGAATTTATCATACATTATGTATTTAAAACATTTATCACAAAATTTAAAAAAATATTTTGTTTTATTTTAATTTGTTTCTTGCAAGAATATAAAAGATTTTTTACTTCATAAACATGTTATATATGTTCTTAAAATTTGTTTGCTCTTTCTTAGTTTTAAGCTTCTTATTCTAACCAAAGCTGTATCAGATTGACCATTACATGGGTTATTTTAAATACAGTTTGTGCATGCTCCTTAGATATCTTGTTTCAAATATATCATCTAGATATAATATTCTCCCAAGTTCAACATAATTTTTAAATGTGACAAAAAAAAACTAATGGTATTAATAATATTTAACAAAAAAAACTTTTTCTCGCTTTAGTGTGATAAGATGAAAGAGGATGGATGATAGACCCTTCTTAGATCAAAGAAATTAAGGGGGACGGGCCGAGTGTCCACTTTACCTATAAGGTAAGGGATGCCACCGCTCTAATTGATGACAAGAAAGAGGTGGAAGGGCCAGTTGCTCCACTTATGAGAACTATTAATAGAAGGGGACTCATTTGTGACCTTTTTAAACTATTGTTTAATCTTAAAATATTTTTTATACATATAAAATTCGAAGTAAAGGATATTGATCATAGTCAAGATCTTGACTATATATTTACTAGATTTTAATTGTATATAGCTAACTCCAAATTCACATCCTATAACCAATATGCTATCCTTATTGGATATCCAATAAGGACCCATTATGGAATCCAATAAATTATAAAACTTAATTTAAGCTACAAAATTATTATGAATAATTTAAATTAATAAAATAATCATTTAAAGTTTTAAATAAATCACATAAAATATAAATTATAAAATAAATTTTAAATAAAATTTCAAAAAATAAACTAATTTAATAAAAATATTTAATTTATAAATATTATAAATATTTAAAATTAAAAATATTCAAATTCAAATTCAAATTCATAAAATTATTCGAAGGCACAAAGTCCTATGCACTTGCAATTGACTTGTAGTTGCACTTATTCCTTTAATTCTTATGTCTAATACAAAAAAAATACCATCTTAGTCCCTATTACTTGAAAAGACGTAGTTGATGATTATGGGTCCTCTAATAGCCAACATTTTGATGATAATAAATTAATTTAATTAATTATAGTGTACAAAGTGAATTTTGTATTGAAAATTGTAGTATAAAAGTCATTTTCAAAAGTGGAGTTGACCCTTTACTAAATGGAGTCTAAGCACTGAGCTGAAGTAACTAAAGGAGTCAACACCACCTTAAAATAAGTGTTTTTTGTTTAAAATTTGTAGTTGATCCCAATAGTGTGAAAAATGAAGGAGTTGAGCATACTCAAGTTGTGTTGATCCCTTCCAAATGGTGAAAAAGGGAAAGAGTCAACACCAACTTACAGTAAGTTTTGGCTTAAAATTTGGAGCCGACCCCTTATAGCTAACGAAAAAGGAAACAGAGTCAACACTAACTTACAATAAATATTCAAGTGGTTAAAGAATGATTTGACTTTAAAATGACCATTGGGACCAATGAATTCGACCCTCATGCAATCTACTCAACCCATGATATAGAATTTCAACTTTTTAGAATTTTAGAGGTAAATTCTATAGGTTATAAGTTTCAAGTTTTGTAAGTGATCTACCAACATATTCAATAACAAAAATATGATTTATTAATCATTTTTTGTGATTTTTTGAAGTACTTTTTGCCTATTTTTTAAAAAAGACCAAAATCAACCCTATCCACTCTAACAACAAGTTTTTTTGAATGTTAAGAAACATTCTATATATGTAAAATTCGACCCAAAGTCTCGAACAACACCTATCTACACGAATTTTAAAGTTTGCTCCCAAGCGATTTCTCAAAGTACTAGTGCCAGCAAAAGTTTAAAAAAAGGTTGTTTTTAGTGACGTTTACATTTGAGAGATAAGTATTTATATGCACTGAGTTTTAAATCTGTATTGAATACTTTTTCTTTAATTTGTGGAAGGTGAACTCATTATTGATCTTAACGTTAATATTATTTCACCTGATTTTTAAAAATCTTTCCATATAGCCAACCTCTATAAAGCATTCAAGAGCATTGATTTTCAATACTTCTATTGCTGGTAGATTAACCATAGGAGTAGAGTAATCAACTAGTACTTTATTTTGAGGTGTATTGATATATTGAGACCAAGTCCCCTTGCAAAACCGCCAACTTCAATTGAATGTTGTTAAATCCCTTATTTCGGTCCAAGTTGCTAGTACCTAGAAGCTACCGACCATAAGTCCCAAGGTGTTTGGGCTGGTTTTGTAAATTGAGTGTCTTGAGGCTATATATTGTAGATGTCTTTTAGCTGACAATTCCAAGATAAGGGCTCCTTGGGAGTTTATTAGCAATCTGAAATATTAATTGTGAACCAATTTATATAAAAATCCTTAGTAGTGTGGTTAATAATCATATTATATTTTAATTACTACTTGTGTAATTAAGATATAAATTGGTTATAAAATCTAATAAACCTATTCATGCATTCTATTAGGGTCTTCCCGGGCCATAGATCTCATCATCCTTCTTCCTTCTTTTCCCTCCAGGTTTGCTCTTGACGTGGAGAAGAGTTTCCTATGTTTGGTGCGTGCAATAGTGAAAACAAGTTGAGCCTTGGAGGAGGCTCGACGTGGACCTCAGAAGGGAGAATCTGATCTCTACCCTTCTAATTGATTCAATGCTTGATTTCAATAAAGCCCTTCTCCCCTATAAGTAGGATTAGGGACACAAATGAAAAACCCAACCCGTGGGTCACCAAGTCACTAGAACTACAATTAAACCAAACCAAACCAACATACATAAAAAGGAAATTCCATAATTTAAATCCTACATCTATTAATTACCCGAGATGCTATGGAGTCCATAACATCACCCCCCTCCTAGAGAAAGAGTTTGTCCTCAAGCTCAAAAGTGGGGTAGAGACGTAAATGATGCCAAGGGCTCCCATGTAGTGTCAATGGGGTTAGTATCCGCCCACTGCACTAAAATCTCCTAGTCGCCTTGAATTCGGCGAGCCTGCAACACCTGAGCTGGAGTGGAAAGCACCCGTCCCTCCTGCAGCGATGGCAAGGGTGTATGTAGCAATGGAGAGTCGCCATTGAAGCCCTTCAATTGTGAGATGTGAAAGATATTATGGAGCTTAGCATCTGGGGGAAGCTGCAAGTGGTAGGCGACTGTGCCAATGCATTCCAGCACTGGAAAGGGCCCATAAAACTTAGGGGATAATTTGAAACTTGGAGGCCATTAGGGAGTGCTACCGGTAATGTTGAAGACAAAGCCACACATAATCCCTCGGAGAGAAGACCACTTCAAGGTGGTTTTTATCATAAGAGAGTTTCATTGCTTTTTGTGCGGCTTGGAGATGAGTGCGCACCTGGCTGAGCATTGTATCCCGTTTTGCTAAAGCCTGGTCCATGGTGGTCACCTTGGAAGAACCGGGTTCATACGATAAAAGCCAGGGTGGATCTCTGCCATATATGACCTTGAAAGGAGTTGTGCCAAGTGCTCTGTGGTAAGAGGTGTTATAACAGAATTCTGCCCATGCCAGCCACCTAACGCACCGTTTAGGTGAGTCGCCCACAAAACAACGTAGGTACATCTCAATGGTACGGTTGACTACCTCTATTTGGCCATCGGTCTAATGGTGGTAGTGGACAAGAAGGCCAACTTGGTGCCTTGTAGTTTGAAGAGTTCCTTCCAGAAAGTACTGGTGAAGATGGCATCTCTGTCACTAGTAATGGATGCAGGCACCCCATGTAATCTGACAATCGAATCCATGAAGAGCTGGGCGACGTGAGTAGCTATGTAGGGATGTGCCAGAGGCAAAAAATGTGCATATTTTGAGAAGCGGTCAACCACCACAAAAATAACTGATTTGCCCGAAGATGGCGGCAGTCCATCGATAAAATCCATGAAAATATCAGACCAAACCTGTGAAGGTAACTGGAGTGGTTGGAGCAACCTTGTTGGACTTAAGGATTCGGCTTTGTGCCGCTGGAAAGTTTGACAAGCTATCACATAGTCCGTCACACTTCTCTTCATGCCCCGCCAATAAAAATCCCGACTGAGACAGAAATATGTTTTCTGCCTTCCCTCATGTGTGCTATCATGAAATGTGGACAAGATGTTGTGAATGAGTGGTGAGGTGTGATGGACATATATCTAGTTCCAGAACAATATAAGACGAGCCTTGATGGCCCAATTACTATCCATTGTACCCTGTTCAATATTATGATATAACTCAAGGAGTTCCGGATGTTGTTGTGTTTCATCCCGAATAGAGTCCAGTAAAAGAAATCTAGGCTGACTGATAGCGTGTAACTGAGGCTCAGGCAGGTCCTGACGAGACAAGGCATCTACCCCCACATTAAGGGTGTCCAGTTTATACTCAACTGTGAAATCAAAACCCATCAATTTGCTCAACCAATGCTGCTGGGGGGAAGTGGTAAGATGCTGCTCCAGGAGATACTTCAGACTACAATGATCATCCGTATAAGAAAAGGGCGCCCCTAGAGATAGGGCCCTTAGCTAAATGGCTTTAGCTAAACCGATCAGTTCCCTTTCATAGGCAACAAATTTGTGGTGATGTTGGCCGAGCTGTCTGCTGAAATAAGCCATAAAGTGACCGTGTTGCTGTAAAACCGCGCCGATACCCCCCGCCAGAGGCATCACATTCAACCACAAACAATTCATCAAACTTTGGTAGCTGCAGTACCGATGCCGAAGATAATGTGGCCTTCAAGCGCTCAAAAGAAGAAGTTGCTGTGTCGGACCAGAGAAATGCATTTTTCTTAAGGAGATTGTTGAGCGGAGCGGTAATCTGTCTGTAGTTACGGATGAATTTTCTATAATAACCAGCGAATCCCAAAACAACCCCTTAACGGAGTAGGCCAGTCAGTCATGACCTGTATTTTGCTCTGGTCGACTTGCACACCAGCTACTGAGATAACGTGTCCCAAATATGCCACCTCTGACGTGCCCATTGAACATTTGGATTGGTTTAAAACCAAATGATGGGAACGTAATATAGTAAATACCTGGCGGAGATACTGAAGGTGTGCATCCCAGTGTTTGCTATATACAAGGATATCATAAAAAATAACAAGAACAAACTTTAACGTGAGAGGAGTAAATACCTCATTCATTAGGGCGTGGAAAGTGGGAGGGGCGTTGGAGAGACCAAATGACATGACGAGAAACTCGAAATGCCCATGGTGTGTGTGGAACGCGGTCTTTTCCACGTCTGAAGGATGAACTCGAATTTGATAATAACCTGACTTCAAGTCCAGTTTTGTAAATAAGGTGGCGCCATGTAATTCATCTAATAGCTCATCAACCACTGGTATGGGAAATTTATCTTTAATTGTATGAGCATTGAGCTCCTTGTAGTCAACACAAAACCTCCAGGACTTGTCATGTTTCTTGACCAGTAACAGGGGGGAGGAAAAGGGAGACTTGTTGGGCTGAATAATCCCTTGGGCAAGCATAGTCTGGCATTAGCACTCAATTTCATCCTTCTATAAGTGGGGGTAACGGTAGGGCCGGACCACCACAGGTTCAGTCCCCAATTTCAACCTTATGCGGTGATCACAATGGAGAATAAGCGAAAGGGCAGTAGGGGCCTGAAATAAATCACCAAATTCTATAAGTAAAGTTTTTAACTTACAGTGTTCAGCGCACTGGACCTGAATTTCCCGAAGAGTGCAGGGCGCAGTAGTATGTGTGCCATGAAGGGTAATTGGATGCTGGCCAGCTGTAAACATCATGGTAAGTGCCTTGAAATCCCACAAGATCTGCCCCAACGTCTGGAGCCATTTAATTCCGAGTGATAGCGGCTAGCCAATACAACCCAACAGACCGATTTATTAGGTGCGGAAAGCTACCGCCTACAAGAGTGGACGAAACCACTCTGACACCAAGTACCAAGTCAAACCCATCCAATGGAATGACCAAAAAATCAGCTACAAAGGAATGTCCTTCAATACAAAATTTCGTGGAGGGAGAAATACCTGCACTGGATATTTTGGCCCCATTGGCCACTGAGACGGATATGCTAGTGTTCTGTTGAATGACCAATCCAAGCTGTTCGGTAGCTGGTTGACTGATGAAGTTGTGAGTGCTGCCTAAGTTCACTAAGGCTAGTAGTTGTAGGTGTTGCAACCCGGTCGAACTTGCATCGTGTTGGAGCTGTGCATGCCAGTCATAGGATGGAGGGAAATAGCTGGTTCATCATGTTCGGCCTCAACATTGTCTTCCACTAGATGATCTTCCTTGGTGTCATCTAATACCTCCAACTAGAATAACATCTTGCATTGGTGACCCTGGACATATTGTTCATCACAGCTCTAACAACGGCCCATGGCTTGCCGCTGTTCCATTTCAGGTCAAGACAATCGTTTAATGTACTGGGCTGGTGGCGTGGATGGGGAAAGATCAACACGTGGAGTGGGATGGGTCCCAGTGTGTGGAGTCTCTGAATGTGATGCAGGGGCAGGGGTGGTGCCCTGCTCGACCAAGAAGGTCTTCTGACCAGAGACTCTTTCAATACACGTTGTTTTGCATCTATGGTTCTGGCAAGATTCATAGCATGGGCTAGTTCTTGAGGGTCCTGCAATTCTACCTCTAGAAGCAAAGCCTCTGTCAATCCAGAAGTAAAAAGATTAACATACTGAGAGGATGGCACAAAGCGAGTGGCACGTGCCAGTCGTTCCTGAAAGTGCTTCTGATACAGTTTTATAATTCCCGTCTGTTTCAAGTTCACTAGATCACGCAAAGGATAGGTACGAGCAGGTGGACCAAACCTTATTATGCAATATTATTTAAATAAATCCCAATCAGGAACCAAATGTTCATATTTAAACTGGTGGTACCATAGAAACGCTTCATCGAGCATATGGAATGTGGATAAATGGATCCTGTCATCTGCATGTGTTATTTGATTGTAAAAGAACTGGTTACATTGGTGTAACCAGATCAAGGGGTATGTAGACCCATCAAAGGAAGGAAAATCAAGCTTCTCATACGATGGCACCGAATTGAAGCCTGGTGCGTGGGGTCCCATGGTGGGGGGAGGTTGATGGCTCAGAGGTGGTGGGGGTGGGGGCGGGTGGGGATGGTGGGCTCGGCCGGAAGATTGGAGCTGCCCGGCGGCGGCTGACCTCGAACCAATCCCTCTTCCACTCGCCGTATCAGATGCTGCACTATCTCTTTCAAGACTGACATGGCCGAATGGAGGCCAGCAGTTTGCTAAATCCTCAATGGCATGACGGTGTTCATCCACCATTTGACGCAAATCCTCCGGGGAAGAGGAATCCCCAAGGGTGGACCTGTCTGATACCAATATGTTAGGGTCTTCCCAGGCCATGGATCTTGTCACCCTTCTTCCTTCTCTTCCCTCCAGGGTTGCTCTTGACGTGGAGAGGAGTTTCATGTGTTTGGTGCGTGCAATAGTGAAAACGAGTTGAGCCTTGGAGGAGGCTCGACCTGGACCTCAGAAGGGAGAATCAGACCTCTACCTTTCTAATTGATTCAATGCTTGATTTCAATAAAGCCCTTCTCCCCTATAAATAGGATTAGGGACACAAATGAAAAACCCAACCCGTCGGTCACCAAGTCACGAGAATTACATTTAAACAAAACCAAACCAACATACATAAAAAGGAAATTCCATAATTTAAATCCTACGTCTGTTAATTACCCGAGATGCTATGGAGTTCATAACACATTTCTTGCTCTAGGTTTATCCTTATGAGACCTTACAAATGAAGGTGAATGAAAACTCATTTCAATTAAAAACTAACATTATAAACTAGAAGAACAACCACCAACATCACTACATATGGAACAAAAACTTAAGAAAGGAAGGAAGAAAAATGAAGTATCCCAAACGCATAATATTAGTTTAATCACAACTTGAACAAGTGGGAAACACAGAACTCTTAGTTTTCTTAAACTTTTTAAAAATTCAATGATAACGCACATTTGGCCTCTCCAAAATGAATACTAAGAGCACTTATCTTCAATCTTCCAAGTCTTCTCTTGGTGTCATCCAACACCCAAGATCCATTGTAAGTGAAATCTCAAAAAACACAAA
The DNA here is from genome assembly GCF_029961685.1 of Aristolochia californica. Taxonomy (NCBI): domain Eukaryota; kingdom Viridiplantae; phylum Streptophyta; class Magnoliopsida; order Piperales; family Aristolochiaceae; genus Aristolochia; species Aristolochia californica. The sequence continues at coordinate 9,905,498 of NW_027181770.1, read as the reverse complement.
AGTGGAAGGGACAAAAACTTACAACATGCCCCTTAAGAAAGGAAGCAAGAAAAAATGAAGCATCCCAAATGCATAATATTAGTTTAATAACAACTTGGAGGAAAAATGTACAAATAATTTGTAATCTTCTTGTGCCACCATGACCTTTGTTAGATACAACACTGTTAGTTTTCTTAAACATTTTAAACACTCAATGATAAAGCATATTTGGCCTCTCCACAATAAGTACAAAGAGCACACATCTTCAAGCTTTCAAGCATTCTCTTGGTTTCATTCAACAAGAAGATCCATCTATAGTTGACATCTCAAAATACTTAAAAGTGGAAAGAACAAAAACTTATAACAAGCCCCTTATGAAAGGAAGAAAGAAAAATGAAGCATCCCAAATGCATTATATTAGTTTAATCACAACTTGAACTAGAGGGAAAAAGTACAAATGATTTGTAATCTTCTTCTGCCATCATGAACTTTGTTATACACAGACCTCTTAGTTTTCTTAAATGTTTTTAAAAAATTAATGATAAAGCACATTTGGCCTCTCCACAATGAATACTAAGAGCACTTATCTTCAATCTTCCAAGCCTTCTCTTGGTTTCATTCAACACCAAGATCCATTTGTAATTGACATCTCAAAGAACTTAAAAGTGGAATTTATCTCCTAATATTTGTAAGAGAACTTTGTATGCATCTAAATTGCAGCTCATTTAAACCCCAAGCATCTTAATTATAAACACCAAGCACTTAAGATGCCCTCCATAATAAACAATAAGCATCCAAATAACATCTATAGAGGAGCCAAAAGGCATAACAAACCCTCTTGCATTTTAATACTCAAGTGGCTACATCAATCCTTAAAAGTAGGTCTTATGCAACTCTTGAAAGGAACATCAATCTAATGCAATAGTCTATGTAGACCTCTATGAGATTATATATAAGAATAGTTGAGAATAAGTAATAGTCTCAATAATCCAAGCAAATGTGTCTAAAGAAAAAGAACTGAGCAGAAGAACTAGGGGAGGCATCGAACCGAGCCATTTCACGAGCGGCTCGAGCTCGGCTCGATTCCGGCTTGATTTGATTTGATTTATCTGGATCTCGAATTGAGATTCAAAAGAGGCTCGTTTAAGTTAATGATTTGAGCTCGACCGAACCATGGTTTGGTTTGAAAGATCGCGAGCCGACTCGTTAACTTAACTAGGGTCCATGACTCGGGATTTAGGAGGTGGGAGCGGGAGGTCGACTCTTCGAGTTTGTCTCTTCATCTTTCGTTCTCTCGGGAATCATGGGGAGCAGAGAAATGGCGTTCATCAGGCGGTGATTTAGCAAAAATAGGGAGATTTTGTCTTCTTATTCTTCATTCTCCCTCTTCGATTCCTTACTCTCAGTCTCAGTCTCCAATTTTTTTCCTCTTCGATTTCTTCCTCTCTAATCTTGTTCGTCTTCAATTTCTTCCTCTGAACTTCTTTCGTGTAGACATAAATGACAAAAAGGTGTAAGTTGTTTTATTCTTAATCTTCTGGGTTTTTTTTGTCGCCGACCTAACATTGATTTTTTTAATCTTCTATATTCCTTTATTTATCTTTGATCGGACAAACGCCTCATGTTGATGTTGTTTTAGGAGATCCTTCCTACTCATTTATCAAAGGTAATATCTCTCAGCCTCTCTGCTACTGTTGATTTTTAAGTTTTTAGCTCATACCATTATGTTGTGTTTGGTGTTTTAAGTGTTTTGTATTAATGTTTTAACTCACCACCTCTCGCTCCTTAGATTCGGCACTCTGCGTGTTTCCTTCGCCTTTTTCTCACAAATTAAAAGGTTCGAAGAACTCCACATTCTCGAATTGTATTGTTTGAAGCGAAGATCCCATCAAGACTTCGGTAAGAAACTCTCCTTTCTGTTTGAAGTTTCCTTTTATTCCTCATGTTTGAGAACTATTGGAATCTCGTTTCTTACTTCAAAAGTGGCTTTTTGAATTTATTGGTTCTTTTCATCTGAATTTTGTCGTCTTGATTTGTTGTGCTTGTTTGGGGTTTCCGTTTCTTTGTTGGAGATTGTCATTTTCTAGGATGTTTGTGTTCGAAATTATCCATTTTTCAGCTTACTCTGTAGGTTACCTGCAGATATTTTAGATGTTGTGTGCAGGATCTTTAACTCTTTGTGGGGGATCACTTTGTCTTTACTGAATGATTTGTTTTCTGTGAGAACTTTTCAGCTTAGTTGTAGGGGATCAATTTTATTGGTAATAAGAGAAACATATTTCTGTTATGAAACAACTAGTCAACCTCTTCTTCCCTCTTCTGTTCCACTTTTTCCTTCTTTGTTAATTTCTCACACATTATTCTCCTTCTTTCTCCTTATCTCCCTATCAATATCTTACTATTTTTCAACTTTATGAAAAAACAAAGAAGAAGAAGAAACCAGACATAGAAAATCTTATGAAGAAGAGAGTTTTATTTTGTGAAAGTCTTCAATTAAGTAGTTTTTTTTTTAAAGTCTTTGTTAGAAAGTCTCAGATCTTTTCTTTAAACAACAGATATTTTGCATGCAAGAGTCTTAGTTAGTAAGTGCATTATATATATATATATATATATATAACTGTCAATTTCTTTCACAATCCATTTTGGTTATTTTGTAATTAAAAAATAAAAATAAAAATTTCTGGTTTTAAAACAACATACACATTTCATTACATTAGCTAAGTTCGATTAATTTTTAACTTTTGTTGAATAATTTTTATGTTATTTGACATTTTGATGTAAAAACATTTATTAATATATGACTTCTTTTTACATCCATCCTTGCTTATTTTTTTTAAATATAAGGTAATAAAATGTGTAATGATAAATTTGATTTTTAAACTCTAAAATATTTTTTTTCAATTAATAAATTATTTTTTAATTAATAAATATTTTAAATCTTTAAAAAAAAGAATTCAATAGGTAAGAGTAAGGATTTTAATTAATTAATATACTAATTTTATATTCTATTATTGTAAATATAAGGTAAAAAAATGTGTATTGAAATATTTAATTTTATAACACCAAAGTAAAATTTTTTAATAATTTATAATTTTTTTAAATAGATAATAAAATGTGATAAATAAGTAAGAGTAAGATTTTTTAATTAATTAGTATATTTATTTTATTTTTAATTATTTTAAGTATAAAGTAATAAAAAGTGTATCGATAAATTTGAAAAAAATTTACTGATAAATTTCATATTAAAACTCAAAACTAAAAATTTTAAAATATTTTAATTAAAAAAATATTTTTAATTGCTAATTAAAAAGTGTTAAATAGGTAAGAGTAAGAATTTTTAATAACTTATTATTTTAAATCTAAGGTAATAAAAAGTGTACCAATACATTTATTTTTTAAACTCTTAAATAAAATTTTCAAATTTTATCAGTTAATAAATATTTTAAATCGATAATAAAAGGTGTTGTAAGATTTTTCATAATTTATTATTTTTTTAAATAAATTGTATTTTTAAACTCTAAAATAATTTTTTTTGTAATTTTTTAAATTTGTAAATATTTTAAATCGATAATAAATGTGTAAGAGTAAGATTTTTTCTATTTATAAATATTTTAAATTTATAAATATTTTAAAGGTATAATATGTTAGTAAGATTTTAAAGGTATAATATGTTAGTAAGATTTTATTTTTTATTTTTTAAACAATTATTACGAAATTTCATATATTTATAATTAATAAATATTTTAATCGATAATAAATGGTGTTAAATAGGTAAGAGTTAATTTTTTAATTAATTATTATTTTTTATAATTTATTATTTAAATTATAAGGTAATAAAAATTATATTCATAAATTTAATTTAAAAAAATTATTCAATTTTTTGTCATTTAATGTCGTGGCATCTTATTTGGCCGTAGACGGGTTGAAATAATGATGTGGTAGAGTGTCTATTTACTCACGTAGTGCTGATGACGAGGCGATACGTAATTAGATAAAGCTTACTTGTCACATTTGACTCTACACGTGGACAGTGGACTAATCAAAGTTGGGACCTTTTCAAAATAACTTAGAAACGATGTCATTTATCAAAATAAGTTTTTAAAAAAGGGTAATTTAAACAAAAACATATTTAAATATATATAAATATTTTTTTCAAAATATTAAATAATTATCTTTTGAAAATTCAAAATAAAAAATATTACAAAATTTAATTAAAAAGTATTAATTTATAATTAAATATTTTTAAATAAAATTAATAATTTTAAAAATATTTTATAATTTGAAAATTTTGAAATATTTTTAAAAAACTTAAAAATATATGTTAATATTTTAATAAACAAAAATTTTACTTCAAGAAAACATAATTAAATTACTTTCAAAAGATAAAGAAAGTAAAAAGTTTTTTTTTTTAAAAGAATTAAAAAATTTAAAGATTTTTTAAAAATTATAAAAAAATAATTTTAAATATTTTCAAAAAAATCATTAAAATTATTTTAACAAAATAAATTAAAATCATAAAAATACTTTAAATATTTTTTAAAAATCATAAAGAATATTTTCAATATATTTTAAAATTATCAAAAACATTTTAATATATAATCAAAAGTATAACAAAAAATACATTATGAAAAAAAATAAAGTAATTAAAAATATTAACATATTTAAAAAATATAGAATATTTTTAAATATTTTTTTTAAAAATATTTTAATTAAATATTATTAAAAAATGTTATATATTTTTAACAACTATTGAAAATATTTTCAATATATTTTGAAAACAGTTGAAAATATTTTCAATATATTTTGAAAACAGTTGAAAATATTTTCAATATTTTTTGAAAACAGTTGAAAATATTTTCAATATTTTTTGAAAACTATTGAAAATATTTTAAATATATTTAAAAAACTATTGAAAGTATTTTTAATATGTTTTCAATTTTTTTAAAAAAGTTAAATATATTTTTAAATTAATTAAATAATTAAGTTTTATTTTTTAATTTTTGTTTAAATTCAAATTTATTTCGAAAATCGTTATAAAAATTTAAATAGTTTTTAAAAATTATTATAAAATTTTATTTTATTAGAAAATTATTATAAAAATGAAAATATATTTTTAAAAATATTATAAAAATAAAATATATTTATAAAATTATGATATAAATTAAAATATATTTTGGAAATTATTAAAAATAATTTAATTCTCTCAGATTGATATTCCATTATAAATAGAGAATTTTTCTTTACTATCTATTTTTTTATAAAATAATAACAAAAATAACCAAATTTTTAATTTAATATCACAAATACCCAATTTTGACCGTTTTATTGCTCGTATACAGTCAATGGTGACACATAGTCTAACGCATGTCACATGCCACACCATTGGGAAACCACTTGATCCTCCATGTAGAATACCACGTCTTTAAAGAAATATTTAGAAAAGAAAATATTTTAGGTAAATAAATTAAATATTTATAAAAAAATTTTGAAATTATTTTAAATAATATAATATTTAATTTTTTTTAAAAGTATTTAATATTAATAAATATTTTATTAAATAGATTCATTATGAACAAATATTTTAAATTTATTAATAAATATTATAAACATATTTTAAAATTTTAAATAATTTTTTAAACTTTTTTTTTAAATTTTAAATTTATTTAAATTTATTTTAAAAATTAATAAATATTTTAAAAATATTTTCGATATTTTTAAGAGTTAAATAATATTTTTAAAATATAAATCAATTTTTATATATTTTTAAATATTTGGTAATAAAATGTGTGCCAATAAATTAGTTTTTAAAACACTAAAGTATTTTTTCAAATAAAATTTTAAATTAAATTTTTTTAATCGATAATAAATGGTGTTAAATAGGTAAGATTAAAAATTTTAATTAATTAATATAAGAATTTTTTATTTTTATTATAAAAAAGAAGGTAGAAAATTTGTTCCAACAAATAAGAATTTTAAAACTAAATAATTTCTTACTAAATATTGTATTAAATTAAATAACATCTTAAAGTAAAATAATTGCATTAAGGTATTAAGGTATTAATAGGGTATTCAATAAAATAAGGTATTAATTACATTGAAATATATTTTTAAAATAATTAATAATCTAATTATTATTTTTTATTATATCAAAGTGAAGCCATAACTAAGTCCAAATTCACCGAACACCCCTGGTAGAGCCCCATATGACTTCGCAGTCACTACGAACCGTACCTCGTCAGTGATGGGGGTCGGGTTTCATTGGCTAATGGACGCCCCTACAAGGGTTTCAACCTATTTTAAAGTCGACATAACCCACCCTCCATTACCCAACCTAATCTTTATCAGACTCTTTACCCATCCTTAGGGACACATGGAAACTCAATAAAATATAGACAAAAAATACCATATGGTGGTTATTTATAACACCCGAATCTCCTCACCACATGGCAAAATCATTTCATAGCACTTCAAAATTATTCAACAACATTCTACAGCATTTAAATATTAATCAAACTAATTCTATAACAGATGACTACTCCTAATAATGCAAAAACACACCTAAGTCGGAATTCACTGAACACCTCTAGTAGAGCCCCATATGACTTCGTAGTCACTACGAACCGTACTTCGTCAATGATGGGGGTCGGGTTTCGTTGGCTAATGGCTGCCCCTACAAGTGACTCAACCTAGTTTGAACTAGACACAACCCACTCTCCATTACCCAACCTACTCTTAATCAGACTCTCCACCCATCCCTAGGGACACATAGAAACTCAATAAAACATAGTAAAAAAAATACCATGTGGTGGTTATTTATAACACCCGAATCTCCTCACCACATGGTAAAATCATTCCATAGTACTTCAAAATTATTTAACAACATTCTACAACATTTAAAAATTAATTGAACTAATTCTATAGCAGATGAAAAGTCCTAACAATGCAAAAACACACCTAAGTCCAAATTCAACGAACACCCACGGTAAAGCCCCATATGATTTCACAGTCACTACAAACCGTACCTCGTTAGTGATGGGGGTCGGCTTTTGTTGGCTAATGGACTCCCCTGAAGGTGACTCAGCCTAATTTAAACTGGACACAACCCACCCTCCATTACGCAACCTACTCTTAATCAGACTCTCTACCCATCCCTAGAAACACATGGAAACTCAATAAAACATAGTAAAAAAAAAAACCACGTGGTGGTTATTTATAACACCCGAATCTCCTCACCACATGGCTAAATCATTCCATAACACTTCAAAATTATTCAACATTATTCTACAATATTTAAAAATTAATTGAACTAATTCTATAGCAGATGACTAGTCCTAACAATGTAACAACACACCTAAGTCCAAATTCATCGAACACCCTGGTAGAGCCCCATATGACTTCGCAGTCACTACAAACTGTACCTCGTTAGTGATGGGGGTCGGGTTTCGTTGGCTAATGGATGCCCGTATAGGCGACTCAACCTAGTTTGAACTGGATTCAATCCACTCTCCATTACCCAACCTACTTTTAATCAGACTTTGTACCCATCCTAGTAAGGCAAACACAAGAAAAAAAAAACAAAAAAAAAAACAAAAAAAACCATGTGGTGGATATTTATAACACCCAAATCTCTTCACCACATGGCATAATCATTCTATGACACTTCAAATTTATTTAACAACAACTAGCAACTAAAAATCCTGCAAATCTTATACTCAATAGAGTAAATTGCAACTTCGTAAATCATAAAATTAAACTAAATTAAACTAAAATTAAACTAGCAACTTCAGAAAATACAACATTCAATGGCATAGGAATCCATAAACTAAAATACAGAAAATTAATAAATATGTAGAGGGAAATTCAATCAAGTTTCAATTAAATTTTTACAATAATTTTAATTTATCTACAATTGATAGAAATTTCATTAACATAAAATAAGAAATAAAAAATCAATACAGTAATTACACACCTAAATTCAAATCAACATTATAATTACACATAGTAATTAGATTCAATTAACAAAAGCCCTAAAAAATCACCTTGCTAAATTGGGTTCTGAATTTCAAATTCGGGTTTGGAGGGTGAGTAGGGCTTCGATTTTGAGAGAAGGGGCGGCGAGAGATTGAAATAATAGGGCATTAAGAGAGGGGGCACTGAGAGGAAATTATACGGTTCGGTTTTGAGAGAGGGGGCGGCAATGAGATGAAATCATAGGCTTCAGTTTTGAGAAAAGGGCGGCGAGAGGATGAACAGAGGGGAACGGAGAAGAAGAGTGAGAGATGTGGCTGAGACGAAGTCTGGGTTGAGAGGAGGAGAGGGCGGTTGAGAGGCGGCAGTAGGGGAGTAGTGGGGAATGACAACAATTGGCACGACGAGAGGGCAAGAGGAGAGGAGAGGAGAGGGGGCGAGAGGAGAGAAGAGGAGAAAGATCGAGCGGGGAGAGAGAACGAAAAAAATAAAAAGTGAGGGCTTACGTGGCGCGAAATGACGTGGCATCTTACCTTGCAGATGACATGTTAGAATGGTGACATGGCAATCAATGTGTCTATCTACTCACACAGTGTTGATGATGTGGCAACACGTAATCAGTCAAAGTTTATGTGTCATCTTTGACTATACACATGTATAGTGGACCGGTCAAAGTTGGGTATTTTTCAAAATAAGTTCAAAATGATGTCATTTATTGAAATAAGTTTTTAAAAATGGGTAATTTGGTAAAAACCCCTATTTTTAAAACTTAATTTTTAAAAATATTATCTAAAATATTATATTTTCTAAATATTTATTTGATGACATGGTCTTCTACATGGAGGATGAAGTGGCTTCCCGATGATGTAGCAGGTGACATGTAGTTAGATTCTTTGGGTGCTGATGTGGTACCACGTATGCAATCAAAACTTATGTGTCAAATTTGACTTTACACATTTGTAGTTGATCGGTCAACGTTAGGTATTTATGATATTAAGTTAAAAACTTGGTTATTTGTGTTATTATTTTATAAAAAAATTGGGTAGTAAAGTAAAATTCCCTATTTATGATCGGTTTCATATTTGCTTAAACAGATAAATGAGTCGAAAATAATTCTTCACTTTCAATCTTGATTTCTCATTCACATCATCGGCTTAAATAGCCGTTTTACAGAATATACATGGAAGCATTATGAGTGATTAAAGGGATTACACAATCACCGGATTTACATAATATTTACATGATTTATCCTTAAGGGAAGAAATCTCAGAGTAAATCTTAACACTCCCCAAGTTGGTGCATAGATATCACTTATGCCCAACTTGTCAAGACATTTGTTAAAAGCTCACTAAGACATTGCCTTGGTTAGCACATCGGCAAGTGATCCTCATATCGAACATGAGGGACTTCAATGATTCTTGCTTCTAACTTTTCTTTAATAAAGTGTCTATCAACTTCAACATGTTTAGTTCTATCATGCTGGACTGGGTTGTAGGCAATATCACATGCTGTCTTATTGTCACAATATAATTTCATAGGACTTGTCTGCTCAATATGTAGTTCTTGTATCAGATTTTTTATCCATAATAATTCACATATTGCCTTGGCCATTCCCCTGTATTCCGCTTCAGCTGAAGATCTAGGCACCACCTCTTGTTTCTTACTTCTCCAAGTGATCAAATTTCCACCTACAAATGTAAAGTATCCAGATGTAGACCTTCGATCTTCTATTGACCCAGCCCAATCGGCATCGGTATAACCTTCAATTTTCAAGTCACCTCCCTTTTTAAATAAAATTCCTTTCCCTGGAGATGATTTCAAGTAGCGCAGGATACGGTTGATGACATTCATATGTTCATCACTTGGAGAGTGCATAAATTGACTAACCACACTTAGTTAATAAGCTAAGTCTGGTCGGGTATGTGCAAGATACATTAACCTCCCAACTAGTCTCTGATAACGCTCCTTGTTAGCAGGAACTTGATCTAAATGTATTCCCAATTTTAGATTTTCTTCCATAGAAGTACTGACTGGACTACATGCTGTCATACCAGTTTTCTTTAATAAATCCAAAGCATATTTTCGTTGAGATAGGAAAATTCCTTCCTTGGATCTGGACACTTCAATGCCAAGAAAATATTTTAAGTAGCCAAAATCCTTCATTTCAAATTCTCTAGCAAGACGACTTTGCAATGATTTCTTTTTTTTTGGATCATTCCCAGTTACTATCATATCATCAACATATACAATAAGAGCTGTGATGGCCTCCTTGTTATATTTCAGGAAGAGAGTATGATCTGAGTTGCTTTGCTTGTATCCGATAGATTTCATAAAATTCGTGAACCTTCCAAACCACGCCCTCGAGGACTGCTTCAAACCATATAGGGATTTCCTCAGTTTACATACTTGTTTGCATCCTTTGTTTTGCATAATGCATCCAGGAGGTAATTCCATATATACTTCTTCTTGGATATCTCTGTGCAAAAATGCATTCTTTACATCAAATTGATATAAGGGTTAGTTAAGATTGACAGCCAGAGATAGTAGAATCCGAACAATGTTGATTTTGGCCGTTGGTGTGAATGTCTCCATATAATCGATCCCGTAGGTTTGAGTATATCCTTTGGCGACAAGCCTTGCTTTGAACCTTTCAATGGTGCCATTGGCTTTATATTTAATGGTAAATACCCACCTGCATCCAACTGGTGTCTTTCCTACAGGTAGTCAATCACTTCCCATGTTGAATTCTTTTGAAGGGACCTCATTCTTCATTCATGGCTTCTTTCCATTTAGGATATTTCAAGGCTTCCTGCACACTATTAGGAATAGATATAGCAGATAATTGATTCACAAATACTTCATTTGCCTTTGACAATCTATGATAAGACACAAAATTATGCATGGGATACTGAGATTTAGAGGTGAGAAGAGGTTCATAATTGACTCTAGGTTTTCCTCTAGTGGTTCGATGAGGTAGCACTCTTAGTTGAGTTTCAGAACTTACTTGAGGTTCGGACATGGACTCGGACTCAGAAGGCAATTGATCCATTGGTACATTATGAAGGGGGGAAGATGGTGGCTGAGACTCTGGTTGCATCACTTCCATCTGGTCTTGTCTTTCTCCATCCTATGAATCATGTTGATTTGTATCATTTTGATGTCCAAAGCTATAATCGGAATATTGACCACTTGTAGTATCCAAGATATTCAAATGATGATAAAGGGTCTTCAATTCAATCCTGGTCTCCCCCTATATTGAAGACTTGGGTTTAGGGTTCAGGTACCAACCCGAGCTCCTTGAGGGCAGTTCCTGCCAGCAGTCTTGCAAGCCTACAGACCTTTCCCTCGGCAGTATTGCAAGCCCACAACCCGAGCTCCTTGAGGGCAGTTTCCGCTACCATATGCTGCATAGTTGGTGGAAGCGCCATTTTCATGGACATTCTGCTATTTCTGTAGGGACCTTCGAAGATGATCCGCTTGATCAAATATGATCCTCGTGGCACATAAACCGTCGCCGGCCTGACCGACGAGCAAGCTGCTTGCCATGCATTAAGGAATGCCCTACCCGAGTCGGTCTTACTGTCGCCTCTTGCTCCAAACTGGACAACGTTGTAATCCCCATAAATAGCCAAGGGGAAGAAGAAGATGAAGAACAAGAAGATGAGAAAATATTTGTGCTTCGCCATCTCTGATAGACAAAGAGACACTTCTAATTGGAAGAGATGAATTAGTCGATGCAAGCAGCAGAAGTCTGTTTCATATTTATAGCCTCTGCGTTGACTTTCCATGATTAAGTAGCAGCAGCCAGAACCAGAGTTTAAGCTAGAATTCTCGTTGGATAGAATTGAGAATGGTCGATCGTTAGGTCTTATTCCAAACAAATTAACGTGCTAGAGTAAGATATACTTGGAATTGTTTATCCACGATGGGTGGCTAGATATACCAATTTGGAATCATAATTCCAGTAAATGGATTAAGAAAATGGAGACTGTACCAGTTTCTTGTGGCGGAATTAAAAGCAACACAGAACATAAGTTGTGTTCTAAGGAGTCATGTTGGATCGAAATAATGACACATGGGATAACCCATGTAATGTGGTGAATGGTTTGTTTTTGGACTCTCCTAGTCAAGCGAACATAAGCACTACTCTCATCCATCAATTGTCCAAGAATTTAGATAAGCATCTCTATTCAATTCTATTAGAGAGTCTTGACATTTATATTTTATCAACAAGTGTGGAGTTTTACCCTCCACAATTGGCGAAGTTTTGCACTAGTTAACGTCACTTTATTATAAGTTAAAATCAGGAATTTAAATTCTATAAATGATAATTTATAGTTAACGTCTCCTGTGAGAGCCCCTGCAGTAACTTTTTTCCAAAAAAAAAAAAATGATAATCTATGTCGATATATTTACTACAAGAATGAAGCATAAGATTAGCATTTAAATAGGACTAATATTATCACAAAAAAAAAACAGGAGGAGAAGACAGGGATACTTTTTAATGATTTGAGTAGTGCTTGAAGCTATGTGAGTTTAGCACAAGTAGTTGCCATAGCAAAATACTCAACTTTAGTGTTAGAACGAGAAATTGTGGATTGTTTCTTTCAAGACCAAGAGACAATTGTAGGCCCTATGGGAGGTAGAAAAACTAGTAGTTGTTGAATGTCAAGTTGTGGGACAACCATCCCAATCAACATCATAGAAAGCAACAAGGTTAAGGTTATTAGATTTGTTTATGATAAGAACATAGGATTGAATGACTAAGGCAAAAAGAAACTCAATAGCATTTTGCATAAATTGGAAAAAGAGGTTGACTGAATAAGTTATACTTGGTCTAGTGAGACTGTGATATTGCAGAGCTCCAATAAGACTTCAATAAAGTGTAGGATTTGACAAGGGAGGGCTGGAGATGTTTGTCTTAACATTTAGGGTGAGAGGAGTATGAATAGGAGTACAATATTTCTAGACCTTCTTGAGATAAGACATCTAAAAGATATTTATGTCGAGAAAATAACAAACTGTTGGAGCCATAGATTACTTTTATGCAAAGCAAGAATTTAAGACATCCAAAGTTTTTAACGAAAAACTCAAAGAAGTGTTTATTGAAAATTAGAGATGAGGGAAGAGTTATTTTTAGTAAGAATAATATCATTAACATAAATGAGTAAAACAAGTGTTCTTTGGAAGAGAAAAATGAAAGACAGAAGGATTGACTTAACTTGGTTGAAAACAAAAGGAGAGTAAAAAGGAACTAAAAAAAAAGAGTAGGGTGTTCAACAACAATGTCATCCAAAAATAGGCTGGTTTGGTTGTGAAAAAAGAGTAGGAGTAGGAAAGGATGGGGAGATTTGAAGAATTTTTCATAAATAAATCAGTTAAGTTGACCTGAGGGAAGAAAATGAAAACTTGAAAGGAGTGGTAAAGGACAGTTGTATTTCATCAAACATGGAAAGTCAAGAAATATACATACACCCACTATGAGGATGAAAGCACCAATAGCCTTTATGTTCATAACTATAGCCATTGAAAACTCAAGGTAATGATCGGGGATGTAACTTATTTTGGGCATAAGCACATACAAACGATAAACATAAATATCCAAAAAATTTTAATTGAGTGTAAGAAATATTGATTTGAAAAAGAACAAAGTAAGGAGAGTCACCTTGCAATATTTCAGTAAGAATGTGATTGATTAAGAAAATTGTGACCAAATTGGAGATCTACCATGGACTTAAATCTTAGAAAATGCAGATAATATATCAAAGTTTAATTTCAAAGTATAAAGCCATGCGTCTTGTGAAAATTCATCAATAAAGATAAAAATAACAGTGGAAACCTTCTAAAGAAATTGTAAGGGCAGGGCTCCACATGCCTGTTAAGTTGTGAAGCCTAATCAACCCCCTACGCTATTTCATTAAGGGTAGTTTAGAAACTTTACTCTTGTATTGTGGTTGTCCTAGTTTCCTCTTTATATTTGGGTTGTCACTATTAGGGTTTTATCATCAATCCATGGAGTATCACTAGTTGCGGCCGAGAGAGGTTAGACAAAAACCACATGTAAGTGTGTACGATTTCTTTTGTAAACTATTTCATCTTCATAGTGGATTATTGCAATGGCGGAAGACAAGACATAGTCTCACCTTGAGGTGAACCTTTATAAATATTGTTTGTTCATGTGCTTGCTTTTTTTTCTTCTACGTTTATTATTAATGTTCTTGTTAGTTTGACATTAGGGTATCTAATTCCTAACAAGTGATATCAAAGCTTTGTTTTGTGATTGAAAGCAATGGCTAACAGAGAAGGATCGACACTTGGAATCAACAAGTTTGATGGTATGGATTTTGAGTTATAGAGGATGCAAATCGAATATTATCTGTACAGTAAAAAAGTTGCACGCACCACTTCTGGATATGCAGCCAGAAGGTATGAAAGATGATGAGTGGAATTTCATCGATAGACAGGTGTTGGGAGTAGTACGATTAACACTATCAAAGAAAGTTTCTCACAATGTGGCGTCAGAGAAAACCACAGTGGGGATGATGAAGATTATGTCTGACATGTATGAGAAGCTTTCCAAAAATAATAAGGTACATCTCATGAAAAAACTCTTCAATATAAATATAACATAAAATACATCAGTGGCATCACATTTGAATGAGTTTAGTACGATTTTCAATCAATTGACCTCCATTCAAATTAAATTTTATGATGAGGTTCGTGATTTAATTCTTTTGGCGTCTCTGTCAAATTGCTGGGAGCCTATGAGGGTTGCGGTCAGCAATTCTGTAGGCAAAGGGAAGTTCATAGAAAGTTCGGGATACCATTCTTGCGCAGAAAGATCGTAGAAAGGACTTCAAAGAATCATCAAATTCTAAATCTACCATATGTGTAGATACTAGGGGCATGAACTTCGAGAGGAATTCCAATAAGGGCAATGAAAGAGGAAAGTCAAGAAATGGTAGAAGCAAGTCCAAATTCAGAAGGAACGTGGAATACTAGAATTATGGCAAGTCTGGTCACATAAATAAAAACTACAGAGCACTGAAGAAGGATGAAAAGAAAAGCAATGCTACAAATTCGATGACTGGAGAGCTAAAAGATGTTTTACTCTTGTTAGTTGATAGCCCTATTGACTCTTGAGTGTTAGATTCAATAGCTTCTTTTCACACTACTGTATGCCACAAGATCATGGATATTGTTGGAGATCACGAGAAGGTGTATCTTGCTGATGGAGAATATTTGGATATTGTCAGTATTGGTAATGTCAGTTTGAGGATGTCAAATGGGCCAATGTGAAAAATTCACAAGGTGAAACATGTACTAAAACTTATTCGTAATATAATCTCAATAGGGCATCTTGATGATGAAGGTCACAATGTAACTTTTAATGGTGCTGCCTAGAAAGTCACTAAGGGAGCCATGGTTGTTGCACGAGGAGTTAAAACTAGAAATCTTTACATCACTTCCAGTTGTAGAGACATGGTTGCAGTTGTTGATGTTGTTACTGATTCTGATTTGTGGCATTATAGGCTCTATCACATGAGTGAGAAGGGATGAAAGTGCTTCAGTCCAAAAGGAAGCTACTAGGGTTCAAAATTGCAAACAAAAGTTTGTGTGAAGGCTGTATCTTTTACAAGCAGAAAAGGTTTTACTTTTCTAAGGCTAGAAAGTAGTAAAAGACAGCAAAATTGGAGTTGGTTCACACTGAAGTGTGGGGGCCTTCAACTGTTACTTCCCTTGGTGGTCCTAACTACTATGTGACATTTATTGATGATATAAGCAGAAAGGTATAAGTTTATTTTCTTAAAAGGAATTTGATGTCTTTGATACATTCAAAAGATGGAGAGCAATGGTTGAGAATGAGACATATTTGAGGTGAAATGTTTGCAGTCAAATAATAGGGGAGAATACATAAATGATGATTTCAAGCGGTACTGTGTTGATAATGGAATCAAGATAAAGAAGACCATTCCTAGAAAAGCTCAACATAATGGTGTGGCTGAGAGGATGAATAAAATTTTGAACGAGCGTGCTAGGAGCATCAGATTACATGCAGGATTGCCAAATATGTTCTGGTTTGAGGCTATTAGCACCATTGCCTATTTGATTAATAGAGGTCCCTCAACACCATTGGATTGCAAAATACCTGAAGAGGTCTAGAGCGGCAAAGAGGTAAACCTTTCTTTCTTAAAATTTTTTGGTTGTGTTTCTTATATTCACATTGATTCTGCAGTTAGAAGTAAACTTGATGCTAAATCTAAGATATATTTTTTTATTGGCTATGGTGGTATCGAATTCGATTATCACTTCTGGAATGAACAAAGTCGTAAGGTTAGAAGGAGTAAGGACGTGATCTTTAATGAAGGTGTCCTGTATAAAGACAGGTTGAGAACATAGTCTGAGAGCACAAGTGATGAAGCCAAGAAGTCTGAAGTGATTCAGTTGAGAGATCTTCCAGTTATTGAGATGGAGAATATTGCTCAGGAAGACCAAGAAAACATACCCCTAGTAATAAATCAGAACATTCTTGTGATTGAACTCAGAAAATCTACTAGAACTAGTAGACTACCACAGAGGTGCTCCTCTACACTGAATTATATTTTGTTGACTAAGGTGAACCAAAGAGTTATGAGGAAGTCGTGCAAGTTGTTGAATCAACCAAGTGGGAGTTGGCCATGAGGGATGAGATGTACTCACTATTGAGCAATCAAACATGGCTGCTGACCGAGTTTTCAAAAGAGAAAAAGGCATTGCAGAATAAATGGGTGTACCGAATAAAAGACAAACATGATGGCAGCAAGTGGTACAAGGCAAGACTGGTGGTAAAATGCTTTCAACAAAAAAAAGGCATTAACTACACTGAGATTTTCTCTCAAGTAGTGAAGTTCACTACTATTAGAACATTGTTTGGACTAGTAGACTTACATTTAGAGCAGTTGGATGTAAAGATAGCCTTTTTTCTTGGTGGTTTGGAGGAAGAAATTTATATGATGCAGCCACAGGGTTTCAAAGCACAAGAAAAGGAGAAAATAGTGTGTGAAGTTCAAAAGAGCTTGCATGGTCTTAAACAGGCTCCAAGACAATGGTATAAAAAGTTTGACACCTTTATGAGTAGTAATGGTTTCTTGAGGTGCCAGGAGAATCATTGTTGTTATGTGAAGAAGTTTGATGAGTCCTACATCATTCTACAACTTGCAAACAGAAAATAGATAAATTGAAAAGGGATTTGTCCAAGAAGTTTTCAATGAAGGATTTGGGTACTGCAAAACAAATCGTTAGGATGAGGATTACTAAGGACATTGATGTCTTGAAACTATCTCAAGTAGAATACGTGAAGAAGGTGCTGAGCAGATTCAACATGAATGATGCAAAACCAATGAACACTCCTTTGGCATGTCACTTTAGGTTATCTAACTAGCAATCACCTTCTACTGAGCAGGAGCAAGCCTACATGGCCAATGTGCCTTAAGCTTTTGCTACTGGCAGTCTCATGTATGCCATATTGTGCACAAGACCAGACATAGCTCCTGCAATGGGAGTTGTGCGCAGATATATGAGTAATCCGGGTAAACAATATTGGGAAGCAGTGAAGTGGATTCTAAGGTATTTGAGAGGTACTGCAAACTCAGCCTTATGTTTTAGAAAGTAAGATTTGGGATTACAGGGTTATGTAGATGCTGACATGGATGGAGACATTGATGGCAGGAAGAGTTCCACTGGATATGTATACACATTGGGTAGTATAACAATTAGTTGGATCTCTAAGTTGCACAAGATAGTTGCTATTTCCACTAATGAGGCAGAACATGTCGTCGTGACCAAAGCAAGCAAATAGATGGTATGGATGCAGTCTTTCTGGGAAGAATTAGGTCTCAAACATGGAAAAAATGTGTTGTATTGTGAATGTTAGAGTGTTATTCATTTAGCAAAGAATATTGTTGATCATGCCAAAACAAAGCACATACAAGTGCATTATCACTTCATCATATTGGCTCTGGAGGATGGAGTCTTAGCACTTGAGAAGATTCAAGGAAGTCAGAAGCTGACTGATATTTTGACAAAGATTGTAACGAGTGAGAAACTGAAGTTGTGTGAAACTTTAGTTGGACTTCGCTCTAAGAATTGAGAAGTTGTTGCCGTTGTAGAGGAGATATTGATGATGGTTTAGTCTCCAAGTGGGAGATTGTGAAGTTGTCGAGTCTAATCAATGCCTCATGCTGTTTTATTAAGGGCAGTTTGGAAATTTTACTCTTACTCTATGATTGCCCTAGTTTTTCCTTTATATTTGAGCCATCACTATTAGGGTTTTACCATCAATCCAAGGAGCATCATTAGTTGCGGCTGAGAGAGGCTAGAGAAAAATGACATATAAGTGTATATGATTTTTCTTGTAAATTATTTCATCTTCATAGTGGATTAGTACAGTAGCAGAAGACAAGATGCAGTCTCACCTTGAGGTGAACATGTATAAATCTTGTTTGTTCTCGTACTTGCTTTTTATTTCTTTCACATTTATTATTATTGCTCTTGTTAGTTTGAAATTAGGGCGTCTAATTCCTAACAATGTCCTTATGAATACTATCTAAAAAAAATCTAGCATGACTAGTACAAGAAATAAAAGGTATTTTATGGCTTTTAGCCATTTTATGGCACTACCTCTTACAAGATAATTTTATTAACAACTTCTTATTGACTAGACTAAAAAGGGATCTCTTAGAGAGATGTCTTAATTAATTGTACCAAATTTAGCAAGAGAAAATGCAGAGGCAGATAAAGCATGCTCCTTGTTTTGAAAAGCATACAACCCTTTATATATAGTCCCTTGAGCCATTAAAGTGTCATTCTACAAAGACTTAACATCAAAGTAATCATAAAAAAAATCAATGGAGCAATTATTATCTTTAGTAAACGTATGAACTGAAATCATTATAGTAGGAACATAAAGAGTTCGAGGAAGAGTGAAGGAGTTATTAGTGGTAAATAAATGTACCAGTCCACCAAATTGTATAGGCAATAAACTACCATTACCCACCATAACCGTTTGAGAACCATCATATGGAGAGAGAGAGAGAGAGGTCATTGGAGTGTGAGTCTTGTAAGAGGTAGTGCTAATATCTGGATGCCAAGTGTCGTCTTTTTGTTCAAGTTAGAGAGATGTGAGGGCCGCATGTTATGACAGAGTTCTTGATTAGCTAACATGTCAATAAACTCGTCAGGCGGTTTCACTAAAACTGCATTAACAAATGAATCATACTCTAGACTTAAACCAATGTACGCCTAGAAAGCCAAAGGCACAGGTATGGCTGATAAGGAATCACATATATCCTTAAACTTTGTGAGGAAATCACAAAGAGGAATGTCCTCACCTTGTCTTAGAAATTGAAGTTGTTGTTGTAGATGAAGCTCATGTACCAGGGGTGAGCATAGGCGAAGGTGCACTTGTTCCAGACATCTTGCTTTATTTTGAGGCCAACTGCATGTCGAAGAGCATCTTGTTGCATCGTAGCTTTCAGCCAACTAAGGAGAAGAGCATCACTTCTCTCACATATGTGAAAAATTAGGATTTAGGAATTGAGAGTTCAAAGGATAACAAGTGGAGAGGTGGTTTGTTAGAACCATCCATGTGCGTATAGAGATTTTGCTGATTCCCATTGATCCCTCCATACGACATACATAGTGTACGAAAGCTTAGCAAAGATAGAGAGTTGTTATTGAGGTGACTGAGACCGAAGTGGAGGAAGAAGAGGAGGGAACAAGAGCTATGGTATGAGAGATAGAGAATCGAAGGAGAGATGAGTTGCAGAAGAGATCACATCAGTGTAGGAGAAAGTTTTAGCAAAAGAGAGGAGAATGTAGAGGAGATGTATGCCACAAGAAAAGGCGGAGTTCCATCAGCTCTACATACCATATTAAGAAGAGATGATTGATAGGGAAATCTGGAATTTGAATTCAATTTTGGTTGATTAATTATCTGCTTGAGGATAAGGTACATATTTATATACTGAGTCTCAATGTCTCTAAGCCTTGGCATATTTATTGTTTCTTGAATTTAGGTGATGCCTTCTTTAGGATTGATGGGTTGGTAAGAGACATTTTTGCTTTGGTTTGCTATCAAAGCTGTATTTGGCAAGAGTTTGGATTGATTCAAACTCTTGTTGTGATTTTGGTTGTCAATGGCCAGAGATGGAAGTGTTTCAGACACTTTCCTTCCTTAGGTTGTTGATCGTGTCAAACACCTAGCTAATACAACCCAAAAGACCGGTCTATTAAGTGCGAAAAATGAAGTACCTAACCCAAGTGGACCAGGGGTGGACGAACCTAACCCAGGTGGACCGGAACCACCTAGCTCTGACAGATCGTCTATCAATAACATGGTGAGAGTGGGATATAGAGCAATACCTACCTGACTAGTTCAGGTTTACTAGTTGAAGTGGTGAACCAGTAGACTTGGCGTACTCAAAATGGGCACCTTCCTAGAACTGGAATACAACCATGGAAGTAGGGATGGCATGAAATCATGGTCAACCAAGTCTCATCACTTTGGGCATTGGGTGGGGAAGAACAGCCTACTTCTCACTTCTCCTCCCTCACACGTGTTAGCACATTGGGAGAGAGAAACCCTGATCTATATTTTTCAAGATTTAGTTTATTTTTTAAAAATAAAATATTAACATTAACCGGGTTAGTTGACAATCTAAATTGATTCACTTGAGTTTAACATGACCAACTTAAACTTTATTTCATTCAAGGTGTCCAAATACAAAGTTAAGCAAACAACTACTAACTGCACCAAGAATTTTTTTATGGCTTGCAATTAATTTTTGATACTGCTACTCCACTCGTAGGGGCAGCCCTTGCTCTAAAATTAAAAATTCACTATGATTAGTTAAACAACATCTACAACAAAGAGTTTCAAGAGACTTAATCACAACACTTGCCCAAACACTTTGGGACTTAAGGTCAAAAACTTTTGCAAGTAGGTGACATGCTTTCTATTAAAATTATAAATATGCCTCTAGTTAGGCAAATATGATAATCTACTAGTTATTTCAGTAGCTCTACCTAAGATTTAAAATAGATGCAATTGAGAACTTTTTATTGTTGGCAATATTAGAAGTTTTTCAAAGAAGAACTACACTTGGTATTAAAAGAAAAGGCTTGTAATGATATGACCATGTGGAGGGGTGGTATCGAACTGAGCTAGTTCGTGAGTGGCTCAAGCTCGGCTCGGTTCAATTCCATTTATCTGGATCTCAAACCGAGTTCGAGATCCAGATATAGCTCATTTGAGTTAATGAGCCGAGCTCAACTGAACCATGGTTCGGTTCAAAAGCTCGCAACCCGGCCCATTAACTGACTCAGGAGTCGGGAGCGGGAGTGAGAGCACGTGGGGGGGGGGGGGGGGGGGCGAAGAATTCTTCCTCCCCTCGTCATCGCCTAGCCCCTCCCATCCGTTGTTGTGGCGACATCTTTCACCGTTGATAGCTGCTCACCGGCCGCCTTCGCCATTGCTCGGTTCGATTTCTTCCTTCCATTTCTTCCTCCCCTCGTCTGCCTGCGACGCTGCTTCCGTCTTCATTGCTTTTGTTGCCACCGCCTCCGTCTCAGTCGTCAGTCCCGACGATAGGTTCTCTCCAGCCCCGCTAGACCCCTTCCCTTGGCGACAACTATGGGGAAATAATTTTTCCCCTTGCACAAAGACAATGGGCGATTTCGCACTTTCGAATTTCGCTCGTACAATTTCGCACGTTTCGGCTATCCCTTCCTCATAGCTCTTGAAGAAATGGAAAAGACATTTAAGTAGAAATACGTTTCTAAGGCCTATTAGTGGTTTTTTCAAGAAATGTCAAAAAGACATTTTTAGTAGAAATACGGTTCTAGGGACTATTAGTGCCTCATGTTTTTTGGAAACATTTTCCTAATTGGAAATTCTTACTAAAAAAATCATATTATTTTAAGTAAGATTTTCCTGCCAAGATGGGCTAGAAATTGTATAGAAAATTTTTGAATAAGTATTTGACAGTTGATACTGTAGTACTTTTAGTATGAGGCAATTTTCATAGCAATTTTGTGTTTGACATTTTATTTGATTAAAAATTTATCAATAAGCATAGTAATATATTTGATTGATTATTAATTTTTATTTATTTCCCTGGAAGAGACAATAAGAGGTCCATTTAACTTTACTAAGAAAATTTTAAAATATTTCTTGTATTTTTCTAGTAAGTCACTAATAGTAATAGGATTTTATTTAAAGGTTTTTTTGGAAATATGTATCCTAGAAAAAATATTTCTAGTTTTTTCTAGAATATAAATTTCCAACCAGGGGCACTAAGGAGGCCATAGTAAATTTATGGCCTAATTCAGAAATTACAAAATAAGGTAGACAACATTTGGGGTAAAATGGATTAATATTGGTACATTTTAATCCATTATCGAGATTCAATCCCGAACCTCCCCTATCATTTTTTTTAAATGTATACATAATTTTATATATAATTTATGTGATATATATTTTATGCAAAGCATTAAATGTAGGTTGAAGCTTGAACTTGGCTCGAGATCGGTTAAAATTATTAGGCCCAAGGCTAGGGTCAACTCGAGCTCGAATTTGAAATATTTAAATCAAGCTCGGCTCGAACAAAGGAAGGTTTGGGCCCCGCTCAATTTGATGCCACCCTTATGCCCAATTTTATGTAAAATGTATGCATAATTTTATATACAATTTATTTGACATGTATTTTTTGAAAGTTTAAATGTATGTTGGAGCTCGAACTTGAGACATGTATTTTTTTAAAGGTTTTAAATGAATGTTGAAGCTCGAGCTTAGCTCGAACTTGGTTAAAATTACTGGGTTCGAGTTCGATAACAATTTTAGGCTCGAGCTCGAGTTCAAAATATTTAAATCAAACTCGGCTCGAATATAGGTAGGTTAGGGCTCGGCTCGGTTCGATGCCAATCCTAACCATGTGAAACTAGACTTCCAACATCAAACACCAAGTACTCTAATATAATATTATAAACAATGTTCATAAATAGTTAGCCTTCAATGAGAAACCTTTCAAAGACTTCTTGAGCACCTAATATGGCTCTTGCACTTTGAGAAAACAATTGGGAGCATTTGGGAGTTAAGAAATTAGAGTGAGCAAACATCTCTTGAAGTTTTGGTCGAGTTTGATGTATATAACACATTTCTCAATGTTTTGAAAACTAGCCATTATGAGTGGATAAGTTTTTTTTTTGGTATTTTGTAAAATTAAATCAAAACAAGTTCCAAAAATTGACAAGAGTCAACAAATTCTATCTTTGTTATTGATCATATTGGTGGGTCACTAATAAAGTTTGAATATATATAGTCTCTAAATTAGCCACTAAGATTTCAAGTATAGAGGGCGACTATAATTGGCAAGGTCAACTTCCCTTTGTTTCTTTTTCTTTATAACGGACTCGACTCCTCCCTTATGGTCTCAACTCCTTTTAACTTCAGTATAGGAGTCGACTCTACTTTCTAATCCAAAATTTTTTGTAAGTTGAGTATCGAATCTTCTTTTCTTTTCTGCTTATTGGATGAGGCTGACTCCTTCTGAATGAGTTTGACTCCTTTTTTTAACTTCTGTATTGGGGTCAACTCCACCTTTTAATTCGAAACTCACAGTAAGTGAAATTTGACCTCATTTTCTATTGTTTGTATCAAGTGGGTTGGACTCTACTAGTAAGGAATCGATTCCTCTTTCAAAAATAACTTTTATGCCTTTGATTTCTACAAAAAAATTATGGTTAAACATCTTAGATTGTTATCATTAAAATATGGGTTCTTAGAGGAACATTGAACCTCAATTCCCACAGAAACTTTGTGCATGCAACTTTAATACAGTTGAGATATGACAAAAGAAAAAAAAGTGTGAAGAAACTATTAGAAGATAGTCCCGGATAAATTAGTGAGAACAAGATCTTGGGTATATTAGTTTGAAAATAAGGTTCTTAACTTCACTAGTCATTTTAGGATGAGTCTTAGGCCCAACTTTATATAGTATTAGAGTAGGTGTGCATACGTGAGGCTCCACCCAAATTGTCCACTTTTAGGAACCATATATGGTGGTTTACTTATGAGGGTGATTGTTAAAAAACAGTTTCATATGGATTAGTGAGTATAAGATTTTAGTTTATTAGTTGGAAGATAGACTTTCTAACTTGACAAGTCATTTTGGAATGAACTTTGAACCCAACTTCACAAAAACAACATAAACGTCTAATAATTTAGATGTTCTAATTTTGTTCTTTTACTTTTTTCCTGCTTTTACAATTCATTCAGTGGTTTCGTTTTCTTTTTTAATCGACAACAAGTGCAACAACTGCTGGGCTGAGTGAGACAGTATTCATCTCAGAGGATGAATATTATATTCCTTTTAGTTGTTATCTTTGGAGTTTGGACCATGCATAATGGGCAGAGGGTGACACTTTAAATGACTTCAACACTGTGAGTGAGGTTACTAGTATGCACCTTTGTCAGACATAACTAACCCCTTCCTAACCTCTTCTCTTTTTGTCAAAGATGATCCATATATCCAAGTAAACTAGCAACATCTTCTTTCTCGATCATCTACTCTGACAAGACATCCACTCTGACAAGACACAAGTGAAGGTGCTTATCCTGAAATCTGACCAGCGAATTAGGTTCTTCATGGTTGTCTGTCGGACTAATGGTGTGAAATCTGATCATATATTTGATACTATTAGAATCCACACTAATTAGGTTCATGCGTGGAGTAAGAGATTTTGTGAAGAGAATAAATTAATCAAGAGAAAGAAACAGTTTTCTTTCTTATTCGATATCTATATAGCTTGACACCACAAGTCGGGGTGGAAGATTTAGGGCCTTTCAATACATGGCAAAATCAGGCCTCTTCAATTTCTATCTATTTAAGTACAAAATTTTCTATTTTTAAGTCTCGGAACATCTTGGAACGACGAGGCCACGAGTGGTTCCATGCACGTTTCCACAGGAGGACTCCGCCGACCGGTTGTGATAAGTGAGCTTAATGTTTTCTAGCCCGATCTCTGTGCATGGGTTGCTCCTGCTGCAGTCCAGTTTCAGCGCCACCTCTGTCCCTGACGTCCCACGGATGTCATTGTAGCTGACTCCGCTGATTTTGATACCAGAAGACTGTAGAACCGTAGAAAAAGGCAGAGATCAGAAGATTCAAGCAACTGAAATTGACCAAAGGATCTCTTTTAGTGTTTTCGATTTTTAGGTTGACATCAAATTGATCCCTCCAATGAAGACGATGTAAAACTGGGTTTGACACTTTTTGACATTTGACCGCTTGACTCTTAAAAAGTCGACCGAAATTGGAGGAGATTTATGCTGTCATCATCATTTACGCAACCCGATTTACAATCCGTAATGCAAAACGTTTGTTATGGGCTAATTGGACCTTCTGAGGTGATTCTATATTCTTACCTGATCAGGGCAGCCATGATTTCTGGGGCAGTAATTCTGGTAAAAAATGATGGGGTTGTCGACATTGTTCATGTTCGCATCCTGGAAAATAACTCCCTGCACGAACCCATTTCTCCTTTCCTTGGTGGTTCTAACTACTATGTGATATTTATTTATGATGTAAGCAGAAAAGTATGAGTTTATTTTCAGAAAAGAAAATCTGATGTCTTTGATACATTCAAAAGATGGAGAACAATGGTTGAGAATGAGACATATTTGAAGGTGAAGTGCTTCCAGTCAAATAATATTGGAGAATACATAGATGATGATTTCATACGGTACTGTGCTGATAATGGAACCATGATGAAGAAGATCATTCCTGGAAAACCTCAACATAATGGTGTGGCTGAGAGGATAAACAGAACTTTGAATGAGCGTGCTAGGAGCATGAGATTTAATGCAGGATTGTCAAAGATGTTCTGGTTTGAGGCTATTAGCACCTCTACCTATTTGATTAGCAGAGGTCCCTCAACACCATTGGATTGCAAAATACCAAAAGAGGTCTAAAACGGCAAAGAGGTAAACCTTTCTTCCTTGAAAGTTTTTGGTTGTGTTTCTTATATTCACATTGATTCTGTTGTAGAAGTAAACTTGATGCTAAATATAAGATATGTTTTTTTATTGGCTATGGTGGTACCGAGTTTAGTTATTGCTTCTAGGATGACCAAAGTCCTAAGGTTAGTAGGAGTAAAGGTGTGATCATCAATGAAGGTGTCCTGTATAAAGAAAGGTTGAGAACAGAGTCTGAGAGCACAAGTGATGAAGCCAAGAAGTCTGGAGTGATTAAGTTGAGAGATCTTCCAGTTATTGAGATGGAGAATATTGCTCAGGAAGACCAAGAAAAGATACCCCCTGAAATAAATCAGAACATTCCTATGATTGAACATAGAAGATCTGCTAGAACTAGTAGTCCACCATAAAGGTACTCCTCTAGCTGAATTATATTTTTTTTTGAATGATTAAGTTGAACCAAAGAGTTTTGAGGAAGTCGTGCAAGTTGATGAATCAACCAAGTAGGAGTTGGCCATGAGAGACGAGATGGACTCACTATTGTCCAATCAGACACGGTAGTTAATCGAGTTACCAAAAGAGAAGAAGGCCTTGGAGAATAAATGTGTGTACCGAAAAAAGACAAACATGATGGTAGTAAGCGGTACAAGGAAATATTGGTGGTAAAATTCTTTCAACAAAACGAAGGCATTGACTACACTGAGATTTTCTCTCAAGTAGTGAAATTGACTACTATTAGAACAATGCTTGGACGAGTGGCAAATGAAGACTTGCATTTAGAATAGTTGGATGTAAAGATAGCCTTTCTTCATGGTGATTTGGAGGAAGAAATTTACATGATATAGCCATAGGGTTTCAAAACACAAGGAAAAGAGAAAATAGTGTGCAAACTTTAAAAGAGTTGGTATGGTCTTAAACAGGCTCCAAGATAATGGTATAAAAAGTTTGACACCTTTATGAGTAGTAATGGTTTGTTGAGGTGTCAGGCGAATCATTATTGTTATGTGAAGAAGCTTGATGAGTCCTACATCATTCTACAACTTACAAACAAGAAATAGATAAATAGAAAAGGGATTTTGTCCAAGAAGTTTGCAATGAAGGATTTAGGGGCTGCAAAACAAATCCTTGGGATGAGGATTACTAGGGACATTGATATTTTGAAACTATCACAAGAAGAATATGTGAAGAATGTGTTGAGCAGATTTAACATGAATGATGCAAAACCAGTGAGTACTCTTTTGGTTAGTCACTTTAGGCTATCTAAGGAGCAGTCACCTTCTATAGAGCAGGAGTGAGCTTGCATGGCCAAATATGCTTTATCATTGAGTGTTTAAAATGTTTAAGAAAACTAACGGTTTTGTATCTAACAAAGGTCATGGTGGCACAAGAAGATTACAAATTATTTGTACATTTTTCCTCCAAGTTGTGATTAAACTAATATTATGCATTTGGGATGCTTCATTTTTTCTTTCTTCCTTTCTTAAGGGGCTTGTTGTAAGTTTTTGTCCCTTCCACTTTTGTGTGTTTTTGAGATTTCACCTACAAATGGATCTTGTGTGTTGGATGACACCAAGAGAAGGCTTAGAAGATTGAAGAAAAGTGCTCTTAGTATTCATTTTGGAGAGGCCAAATGTGCGCTATCATTGAATTTTTAAAAAGTTTAAGAAAACTAAGAGTTCTGTGTCTAACAAAGCTCATGGTGATAGAAGATGATTACAAATTATTTGTACATTTTCCCTCTTGTTCAAGTTGCGATTAAACTAATATTATGCATTTGGAATACTTCATTTTTCTTCCTTCCTTTCTTAAGTTTTTGTTCCATATGTAGTTATGTTGGTGGTTGTTCTTCTAGTTTAAAATGTTAGTTTTTAATTGAAATGAGTTTTCATTCTCCTTCATTTGTAAGGTCTCATAAGGATAAACCTAGAGCAAGGAATCCATGAATAGGTTTATTAGATTTTATAACCAATTTATATCTTAATTGCACAAGTAGTAATTAAAATACAATATGATTATTAACCACACTACTAAGGATTTTTATATAAATTGGCTCACAATTAATATTCCAGATTGCTAATAAACTCCCAAGGAGCCCTTATCCTGGAATTGTTAGCTAAAAGACATCTACTATATAGAACCTCAAGACACTCAATTTACAATACCAGCCCAAACACCTTGGGACTTATGGTCGGTAGCTCCCAGGTACTGGCAACTTGGACCGAAATAAGGGATTTAACAACATTCAACTGATGTTGGCGGTTTTGCAAGGGGACTTGGTCTCAATATATCAATACACCTCTTGTAAGGAAGATATTAAAATAAAGTACTAGTTGATTACTCTACTCCTATGGTTAATCTACCAGCAATAGAAGTATTGAAAATCAATGCTCTTGAATGCTTTATAGAGGTTGGCTATATGGAAAGATTTTTAAAAATCAGGTAAAATAATATTAAGGTTAAGATCAATAATGAGTTCATCTTCCACAAATTAAAGAAAATGTATTAAATACACATTTAAAACTCAGTGCACATAAATACTTATCTCTCAATGGTAAACGTCACTAAAAACACCCTTTTTTAACTTTTGCTGGCACTAGTACTTTGAGAAATCACTTGTGAGCAAGCTTTAAAATTCGTGTAGATAGGTGATGTTTGGGACTTTGGGTCGAGTTTTACATATATAGAATGTTTCTTAACATTCAAAAAAACTAGTTGTTAGAGTGGATAGGGTTGATTTTTGTCTTTTTTAAAAAATAGGCGAAAAGTACTCCAAAAAATCACAAAAAATGATCAATAAATCATATTTTTGTTATTGAATATATTGGTAGATCACTTACAAAACTTTCGCAAACAGCAAGTGCGGTCTTATCTCCTCCACTCAATTCTTCCCTTAATCCCGTTAGGCTTCGGAAAATCTGCCTGCTTTTAAGTTTTAATATGATTGCTTCATTCCTCCTTATCCAATTCCCAGCTGGAGCAAATTACTGAGAAACCATGGCCTGGTAGGTGTCTAATTTCTCCGCTAGGTTAGTTATATTTGGTTGAAGACTCAACTAATCTATCTTCTTCTTCACCCCGCGAAAGCCTCCGAAAATGTAGTTTAATTCATAAATCTACTGTAACTGACAGGTTCGTGCTCTTTTAACTGTTTCCGTGACTTCTGATTTCAAACATTTAAACACTGATGAAAGCTTCAAGAAACAAATACGGTAGATTACGCTGGTTGACATTCTGGAAGTTAAGACAAGCAAAGGCGGGGATCCCTTTCAGGCTCCGTAAAACATTTCAGACTTGCACTCCTTAATTCAAGGACGAGTTCGTAAGAGAATGTCAATTTTCCTGGTGCTGTTTCCATCCTCTCCATCGTCAATGGATCACGGAGGTCTCTCCATCGGCTGCAAACAAAGTCATAAAAACGAGGCGTGAATTCGTATTTCATGGACATAGCCTTGCCAACTCGCTCCAAACATGGGCTTCTGCTCCCCTTGCCAACTAGCTCCAAACATGAGCTACTGCTTCCATGGCTGCTAGCCATTATCTGGCAAGTTTTCTTCTGTAGTTGCTCAAATTGATCATGTTTCCTTCTTTCATCAGAGTTCGAGATCTCGCTCTTCTATCTTTAAAATTTCAACCCTCAAAATCAGAGATTGGATAACTTAGATACCAAGTGATTCATTTGATATCTAAATTGCAAATTAACATCTATGTAACTCCCACAGA
This sequence comes from Aristolochia californica, assembly GCF_029961685.1. Lineage (NCBI taxonomy): Eukaryota > Viridiplantae > Streptophyta > Magnoliopsida > Piperales > Aristolochiaceae > Aristolochia > Aristolochia californica. The sequence goes on along the minus strand of NW_027181770.1, from coordinate 9,875,818 downwards.
AACATCTTTTCTTTCTCTACGAAGTTTTCGGAACTGTAGATCGAGAAAAGGAATCCATGATCGAACCAGCAGTTTTTTCCTGCAAATTAAACCATGCTCCAGTGATCGATGGCGTGCGATCTTACGGTATTTACGGACGGTGATGTCTTTTTACGTTATGAGTTCGCATCACCGGCGTCATCGTCGGAGAGTGGGCAGCCATGAGCCGGGATTTGCGGCTGCATCGGTGTAGATACCGATACGTCCTTTGGAATTCCAGTAAATGAAGCAGCGACCTTAGAAATTCTTGGTTGAAATGGGTGGCGAAATGGGAAAACGGTTCCTTTCAACTCAATCTCCGGGGTCGATTAAGTAAGACTTGCAGAGACGCTTCCGCCGTCTGGGCTACTTATGTTTGAAGTATGTGACGATAACAGCGGGAAAAAAAGATAAAGAAACCAAGTTTATTTCCATTTCTCACGTGAACCGTCACCGTCTCTCCAGTCCTAAAGTAACTACAACTTTGAAATTTCAGACTAACGGCGGCTGCATGTTTCACAATCCATGAGAAAACAACATTGGCTCGATCTCGGCGCTTATTGATGAGATTTTTTCTCGCCTTAATCCGAACTCTAGCACTATAAATACTCGTTAAACGGTCATAACCTCTTCACCGCTCGCTTATTCGCCCATTACTCCCACTCTCCCTACTGCAACTATTTGTTTGCTGAAATGGCTAACTCATCCCACTCCCCGTTGTCACTTCTCTTCGTTTTCTTCTTCTTCTTCGCTTCGGCGAAGGCTGTTTACAACGTGGTCGATTATGGAGCGAGTCCCGGCGGAGGGTCGGACTCTTCCAAGGCATTCCTCCAAGCATGGAATGCCGCCTGCGCTTCGCAGGGGACCGCGGCCATTTACGTCCCAAAAGGGAGGTTCTTGTTGAGCCAGACCCACTTCGAGGGCCCATGTAAGAACGACCGGATTGATATCCGGATCGACGGGACTCTAATGGCGCCCAATTATCGGTCCCTGTCTTCAAATGACCGCTGGCTTACTTTCAATAGCGTGAGGGGAGTCTCAATCTATGGTGGGATCCTCGATGGGCAGGGCAAGGCTTTGTGGGACTGCAAGCACGGCGGTGGCTCTTGCCCCGGCGGCACAGCAGTGAGTCGCCACACTTAATACCAAACACTAAACATCTTATCTTGGAAGAAAATCAAGAAGTGATTACTTAAAAGAGTTTTGCCTTTTCATTTTGTTTGATTCTTCTACATTTTGCAGTCATTGACGTTCAGCAAAGCGGAAAATATATTAATAAGCGGCTTGACGTCGGTAAACAGCGAGCTGGGTCACATTGCGTTGGAAGGTTGCAGAAACTGTAAAGTGGAGAAAGTGCAGATTGTGGCCGACGGCAACAGCCCGAACACCGACGGAATACACGTCCAACACTCGGAAGGAGTCTCCGTCTTGAGTAGTGGAATCAAGACCGGAGACGATTGCATTTCGATTGGCCCTGGCACCATGAATCTCTTCGTCCAAGACGTCACTTGTGGACCCGGCCATGGCATCAGGTAGGCCGACAGGATCCATGTCTAAGTTTTCGATCTCCTTTCAGTACTGTAAACTTGACGACTAAAACTTTCTCCATTAAACGCTTTAATTTTGCTTTGGCAGCATTGGGAGCCTAGGAAAGGACCAGAACGAGGACGGCGTGCAAAACGTCACAGTAAGGAGAGTGGTATTTACAGGGACAGAAAACGGATTGAGAATCAAGTCGTGGGGAAGACCCAGTAACGGGTTCGTGAAGGGAGTTATTTTCCAGGACGCGATCATGAACAATGTCGACAACCCCATCATTATTGACCAGAATTACTGCCCCGGAAACCATGGTTGCCCTGGTCAGGTAAGAATATAGAATCGCCTCAGAAGGTTCAATTAGCCCATAACAAACGTTTCGCATTACGGATTGTGAATCGGGTTGAGTAAATGATGATGGCAGCATGAATCTCCTCCAACTTCGATCGACTTTTTAAGAGTCAAGCAGTCAAATGTCAAAAAGTGTCAAACCCAGTTTTGCATCGTCTTCATTGGAGAGATCAATTTGATGTCAACCTAAAAATCGAAAACACTAAAAGAGATCCTCTGGTCAATTTCAGTTGCTTGAATCAGTTCTGATCTCTGCCTTTTTCTACTGTTCTACAGTCTTCTGGTGTGAAAATCAGCGGAGTCAGCTACAATGACATCCGTGGGACGTCAGGGACAGAGGTGGCGCTGAAACTGGACTGCAGCGGGAGCAACCCATGCACAGGGATCGGGCTGGAAAACATTAAGCTCACTTATCAGAACCGGCCGGCGGAATCCTCCTGCACAAACGTGCATGGAACCATTCGTGGCCTCGTCGTTCCAAGATGTTCCGAGACTTAAAACATAGAAGATTATGTACTTGAATAGATAGATATTGCATAGGCCTGATTTTGCCATGTACTGCAGGGCCCTAAATCTTCCACCCCGACGTGTGGTGTCAAGCTATATATATATTGAATAAGAAAGAAAACTCTTTCTTTCACTTGATTAATTTCTTCTCTTCACAAAAATCTCTTACTCCATGCTCCAGCCAGTGTGGATTCTACTACTGCATGGTATCAAATATATGATCAGATTTCACACCATTACTCCGACAGACAACCTTGAAGAGCCTAATAAGCTGGTCAGCGTGAATGTCTTGTCAGAGTAGATGATCGAGAAAGAAGATTTTGCTAGTTTACTTGGATATATGGATCATTTTCGACAAATAGAGAAGAGGTTAGGAAGGGGTTAGTTATGTTGACAAAGGTGCACACTAGTAACCTCACTCACAGTGTTGAAGTTATTTAAAGTGTCACCTCTGCCCATTATGCATGGTCCAAAATCCCAAAGATAACAACTAACGGAATATAATATTCATCATCTGAGATGAATACTGTCTCACTCAGCCCAGCAGCTGTTGCACTTGTTGTCGATTAAAAAAGAAAACTAAACCACTGAATGAATTCAAACTTGTGCAAGTGCAACCACCATATATAGACTCTAGGGCACCAAGTGCAACCACCATGTAGAGAAAGTAGTAAACAACAGCAGCCGCAGTCATAGTTTTACTCAAGTGTACACGAGGGATCATCTTAGCGAAGGATTGTAAAAGCTGCAAAATAGTAAAAGTTTGAAATTAAAACATCTGGATTATTAGACGTTTATGTTTTTTTTGTGAAGTTGAATTCAAAGTTCATTCCAAAATGACTAGTCAAGTTAGAAAGTCTCTCTTCCAACTCATAAACTAAGATCTTATACTCACTAATCCATATGAAATTGTTCTTTAACACTCGCCCTCATAAGTAAGCTACCATATATGGTACCTATAAGTGGACAATTTGGAGCATCACGTATGAATACCTGCTATGATACTATATAAAGTTGAACCTAAGATTCATCCTAAAATGACTAGTTAAGTTAAGAACCTTATTTTCAAACTAATATACCCAAGATATTATTCTCACTAATCTATACGGGATTATCTTCTAATAGTTTCTTCACACTTTTTCTTCTTTTGTCATATCCCAACTGTGTTAGAGTTGCATGCACCAAGTTTTTGTGGGAATTGAAGCTTAGTTCCTCTAAGAACCCATATTTTAATGATAACAAACTAATATATTTCACAATAATTTTTTTGTAGAAATCAAAGGCATAAAAGTTATTTTTGAAAGAGGAGTCGATCCCTTACTAGTAGAGACCAACCCACTTGCTACAAACAATAGAACATGGGGTCAAATTTCACTTATTGTGACTTTCAAATTAAAAGGTGGAGTTGACGCCAATACAGAAGTTAAAAAAGGAGTCGAACTCATTCAGAAGGAGTTAGCCTCAGCCAATAAGCAGAAAAGAAAAGATGATTCGACACCCGACTTACATAAAATTTTGGATTAGAATGTAGAGTCGACTCTTATACAAAATTTAAAAGGAGTCGAGACCATAAAGGAGGAGTTGAGTCCGTTTTGAAAAAAAAGAAACAAAGGGGACTTGACCCCTGCCAACTATAGTCACCCTCTATACTGAAGTTACTGAAGGATTGGAGCTCTTAAAGAAGAATTCAACCTTAAATTTGGCTGTTGGAAGTATTGGATTCAACCCCCATGCACTTCAGTATGATGCAAACTTTTAAATTCTTGAAATCTTAGAGGCTATATATCTTCAAATTTTATTAGTGACCCACCAATATGATCAATAACAAAGATAGAATTTGTTGACTCTTGTCATAATTTTTGGAACTTATTTGATTTAATTTTATAAAATACCAAAAAAAAAAAAAAACTTATCCAGTCGTAATGGCTAGCTTTCAAAACATTGAGAAATGTGTTATATACATCAAACTCGATAAAAAATTCAAGAGATGTTTGCTCACTCTAATTTCTAAACTCCCAAATGCTCCCAATTGTTTTCTCAAAGTGCTAGAGCCATTAGGTGCTCAAGAAGTACTTTTGCAAGGTTTCTCATTGAAGGCTAACCATTTATGAACATTGTTTTTAATATCTGATTAGAGTACTTGGTGTTTGATGTTGGAAGTCTGGTTTCACATGGTCATATCATTACAAGCTTTTTCTTTTAATACCAAGTGTAATTCTTCTTTGAAAAACTTCTAATATTGCCAACAATAACAAGTTTTCAATTGCATCTATTTTAAATCTTAAGTGGAGTTATTGAAATTGCTGGTAGATTCACCTTAGGACTGGGTGTAATTATTTCTAATATGTTTGATTATCATATTTGTCTAACCAGAGGCATACTTATAATTTTAACAGAAAGCATGTCACCCTTGCAAATAATTCAATCTGAACTTGCAAAAGTTTTTGACCTCAAGTCCCAAAGTGTTTGGGCAAGTGCTGTGATTAAGTCTCCTGCAACTCTTTGTTGTAGATGTTATTTAGCTAATCATAGTGAATTTTTAATTTTAGAGCAAGGGCTGCCCCTTCGAGTGGAGTAGCAGTATAAAAACTTAATTGCAAGCCATAATGTTCATTAATAATTGAGGAGTATGATTAGTAACTCTAATCTCCCATTGTCTTTGTGGAGTGAAGCTCTCAAAACTACAGTCTATGTACTCAATAGGGTTCCAACCAAGGCGGTTCATAAAAAGCCATTCGAGTTATAGAAAGGTTGGAAACCTAGTTTAAGGCATGTACTTGTTTGGGGTTATCCAGTTGAAGTTCGGCTTTACAATCCACATGAGACAAAGTTAGACTTTAGAACAGTCAGTGGACATTTCATTGGCTATGCAGAAAAGTCTAAGGGATATAGATTTTATTGTCCATCTCGTTCGACAAGCATTATCGAATCTAACAATGCAAAGGTCCTTGAAAATTATGAGATTAGTGGGAGTAGCCAACCTCGAAACTTAGTTTTTGAGGAGCATACAAGTACTTCACCTATTTCTAAAACTTCAGATAGATTGGTTGTTATTTATAAAAATCATTAGGATTCGATTATTCAAGTACAACCAATAGTTGAAGAACCATCTCCTCATGTGGATACTCCTATAGATCAGGTTACTCAACATTCTCAACCTGAAAATGTTGAAGTACCATTAAGAAGATTTTCAAGAGTAAGAAAATTTGCAATCTCTTCAGATTATGAAGTGTACTTTCAAGAATCTGACATGGACATTCGTGCTGAAGATGATCCTATTACGTTTTCACATGCCATGAGTGGACAAAAATCCACATTATGGAATGATGCCATGAAGGAAGAGTTGAATTCAATGGCTTAAAAACAATTTTGGGATCTGGTTGAATTGCTTAAAGGGGGGAAGGCCATTGGCTATAAATAGGTTTTCAAAACCAAAAGAAACTCTTTAGGCAATATTGAAAGATATAAGGCAAGACTTGTAGCCAAAGGATTTACTCAATAAGAAGGAATTGATTATCACAAAACATTCTCTCCTGTTTCAAAGAAGAATTCATTTATGATAATTATGGCATTAGTATCTCATTATGATGTGAAGTTACATCAAATGGATGTGAAAACGGTTTTCCTCAATGGAGACCTAGAAGAAGAGGTTTACATGAAACAACCTGAAAGTTTCATTTCAGAGGAAAATGATCACTTGGTTTGTAGACTTAAGAAATCTATATATGGACTAAAACAAGCCTCCCGTCAGTGGTATTTAAAATTTCATAATGTTATTTCTTCATTTGGGTTTACGGATAATATCATGGATCAATGTATATATCATAAGGTCAGTGGGAGAGAAATAATTTTCTTAGTCCTATATGTAGATGATATTCTACTTGCTTCAAGTGATTTAGGATTACTGCATGAGGTCAAAAGAATATATTCGTTGAAATTTGATATGAAGGATATGGGTGAAGCTGCTTGTGTCATAGGCATAAAGATTGATAGAGACAGATCCCAAGGGATATTAGGATTGTCTCAAGAATTATATATCAACAAAATTCTAGAGAGATATCGTATGAATAATTGTTCATCTGGTATTGCGCCTATTGTGAAAGGTGCACAAAATAATTTAGAGAGGGAACAAATAAAAAATATTTCATATGCTTCCGCAGTTGGGAGTTTAATGTATGCTCAGGTTTGCACAAGACCAGACATAGCATATGCAGTGGGAATGTTAGACAAATATCAAAGTAATCCATGTTTGGACCATTGGAAAGTTGCAAATAAAGTCATGTGATACCTTCAGGAGACTAAAGACTACAAGCTTACGTACAGACTGTCTGATCATATGGAAGTGAGTAGATATTCAGACTCTGATTTTGTTGGCTGCCTTGATTCGAGAAAGTCGACATCGGGATACGTCTTCTTATTAGCTGGAGGGGTCATTTCTTGGAGAAGTGCAAAAAAATCTTTGATTGCTACTTCTACCACAGAAGCAGAGTTTGTAGCATATTTTGAAGCGTCATCACAGGCCATATGGTTGAGGAGTTTTATTTCAGGGCTTAAAATTGTTGACACCATTTCTAAGCCATTAAAGATTTATTGCGACAATTCCGTAGCAGTATTTTTGGCCAAGAACAATAAGAGCAGAGGTCCTAGTAAACATATTGACATAAAGTTTTTAGCTATTCGAGAACATTTCAAAGCAAACAAGGTGGTTGTGGAACACATCAGTACCGGATTAATGATCGCTGATCTGTTTACAAAAGGTCTACCACCTACTGTTTATGAGGGACATATTGAATATAAGGGACTCCGTTCTATTAAGTCATTTCTGTAATTGAGATTTCCTTTATGTTTGTATCGCAATTTGGTCAATGAAAAATTCCATTAAGTTCTTTTGTGTCTTCTCTTATTTAGTTGTATACATAAAGTTTAGAGAATGACAATATAAGATGATTTCAAATGAGCATTATAAAAGTTCATTCATAAAGAAACATGCCACATAAGGTACTCATTCAAAGGAGACAGTTGCATTGTAATACGTGGAAGGTAATACTTGCTCTAAAGGACTTACTGCCACGATTCATGTAATTTAATCTTCTTTGTTTGAGTATAAGGATATTATATTTATGGAAAGCATTCATGAAGATGTATCAATGATACATATTAAGTAAGCATATGGGTCAAGTTGCAGAATGTAAGACGGTTCATGAACCGTCACCTAGACGCTTCACGATCCATCACTTAAGTGACCCATCCGTCAGACGGTTTTCCATTGATGGTGGTCGCCGGTTACACCCTTACAGTTTTCCATTGGTTTGGTGTTCTCCTTTGATGGAGAGAAGGCTATAAAAGGGGGTCTGGTCTAGCAGAGATATGCCTGAACGTTTCCATCGATGAACCTCTGTGATAGACAAGACATTCTGTTTGCCGAAGACGATAGCCGAGAAGCTCTGTTTGCCGAAAGTTGAGACCATGTCAGGAGGTACGATTTTCTTTTATGAATTTTATCTATTATTTCAAAATTCATTAAAGTAATCCTACATGGTTAACATATATGTGATCAGATTTGTTGAAATAGAAAAAATACAAGCCTCTTAAACGACACGAGAGAGGGAAATATGAACCCTTCAAAGCAACAAAAAATAGAGGCTTGCATTTATCTGTTTAAGCAAATCGGAAACCCATCACAGGTACAGGGAGATGGTATTCCGTACTACTTGACTCACAAAAACTGGGATATTTTTAACTCTTGAAATCAAATATTTATTACACATAACGTTGAAGATGCATATAAAAAAATAGTTTGAAAGCAACTAGATTGGATCTCAGATCCTCGAGGGATGTTCTCAAGTTAAATAAATGAATAAATTAACTTTTTTATAATGCAAATGAGATTGGTGAGGTGGATTGGATTGTGTTTGGGAGCTCTTGAACTTAGTTTCGAAATTTTTGCACACCTTGAACATGTACATCATAGTGTGATTAATTCTAACCAAAAAATCTCATTAGAAGAAAAATTTGGCTAAAAAACTAGCATTCTGGAGAAAATCAAACTCACTTCACGCTAAGGCATTGAGATATAATAGGAGAGAAAATAGGAAAAAGAAGAGATGTTTTACCCGATATCAATATCTCCCACAATATAGATAAGAATCTCATGCTATTTGTTTCTTAAGAAACTAGACTCAAAGAGATTTAACTTGATACCTAATTTGATATAAAAATCTTATCTTTTGAACTCTTATGACCTCTTTATTTTCTTATTTTTGTAGCTTGATGGTTGCCAATGCGATTACCTCAGTACATATAGATCAGATTAACATGATATTTTCTCATTCTAATACTTGTTGAATTTATGGAAAAGTGAAATACTTCATTGACATCAATAACTTGTTGTAATCAGAGTACATTAACCTCTATTTATAATAGAGGAAGGTAGTAGAGTCCAATTACATTAAAACTACCCTTGTCCAAATTACACCCAAACTCTAACACTTAAGGTAAGTCCTAACATAATTAGGTAACTCAATATTGATAAAAGACAAATATAACTAAAACTAAAATTCTTCTTGGTCGTGACCCTAAGATAAAGATACTTTTGTGAGTCCTTCTTGATCATCCAACTGATGTAATAAGGATGCCAGCTCTTGGTAATCTATTATGGTCTCTGACCATGGACCTTGTAATCCAATGGGAAGGAGGCTTTGCGTCCAGCACAGGTTCAGCACTAGTGTGCTGTAATCTTCAAGGTCTGCCTATGATGGTGAAATCTGGGGTAATTGGATGATGGAAAGGAGAAAAGGGAAGAGCTTGGAAGGAATGGTGGGAAGGAAGGGTAACCCGGCTCTGAGGGAGACTGTAACCTACTGCTCATGAAGGGAAACAACAACCTGGTTCGTCAAGAGGGGAACCTCCCTGTCGTGTTCTATTTCTAGGTTCAAAATTTCGATAGCTCTCATTTCATTTTGCCCCTTCTTAAGTTGTTCGAAGAGGAGCCAAAAATATTACATGTGTTGCCATTATATGGCTTACATAAGCTGCCTTTATGTGGCTTACATGCCTAAGGCTGAAACACACAAGTTGAGCTACGTTGCTGCATCACTCAATATTACAAAAATAGCCCTCAAGACTTACATGCTCAGCATGCTGAATCTGCTGAGCTGCTGAAATAGTTGCTGAATTGCTGACTTAATTCCTATATAAAACACTTCCATAAAACACTTCAACTGCGACGCCTTTGGATGACTCGTTCGGCTATCGAGTCTATAACATCACTCCCCCCTTTGAAAGAGAGCTTGTCCTCAAGCTCAAATGAAGGGTACATGTGCTGAAACACCTGTAAATCTTCCCACGTGGCCTCTGTGGAATTAGTATGAGACCATTGAACCAAAATATGGGTGTTGTCCTGGAGCTGCCTAGACTGCAGAATTTTGACTGGAGAGAGAGAGAGACCTTAACGTCTTCAATCGGTGGCAGAGCAGGGATGGACTGAGGTGCTGGGTCCTTGAGAGGCTTAAGCAGTGAAACTTGGAAAACATCATGGATTTGAGACTCCGGTGGTAGCTGGAGCTGATATGCAACTTGTCACACTCGCCGCAGAATTTTGTATGGCCCAAAGTATTTGGGGGATAGCATGTGGCGTATCCCTGCAATGGAGTGCTGGAGATATGGCTTGAGGCGGAGCCAAACAAAATTGTCGGGTGATACTGTACATCCCGGTGGTGTTGATCATACTGGAGCTTCATACGGGCTTGAGCTTGCCGGAGCCGAGCGAGGGCATTTGCTAACAACTGATCTCTTTTGTGCAAGGCATGATCAACTGCATCCACACGAGTGGACCTTGTGGTGTAGGAGAGTAGACGCGGGGGGGGGGGGGTCCCGGCCGTAGAGAATTTTGAAGAGGGTCTCCTGTAAGGTTGTGTGATATGAGGTGTTGTAGCAGTACTCGGCCCAGCTAATGAGTGAACCCATTTCTTGGGGTTGTCCCCACAAGGCACCTCAAATACATCTCGATGGTGTGGTTCACAACTTCTGTCTGACCATCTATTTGCGGGTGGTATACTGATAAATATTTGAGTTTTGTGACGCAGAACCGGAAGAGTTCTTTCCAGAAGTCACTGGTGAAGATCACATCCCGATCACTCACTATTGACTCGGGAATGTCATGCAAACGGACAATGTTGTCAACAAAAATTTGGGCGACTGTATATGGATGGGCCATGGGCATGAAGTGGGCATATTTGGACCGACGATCAACCACAATTAAAATAATGGATTTACCCACTGCTCTCAGTAATCCTTCAATAAAATCCATGGAGAGGTCGGACCATACATGAGTAGGAAGGTCGAGGGGCTAGAGCACCCCAGCCGGAGACAAATGGTCGGCCTTGTAACACTGGTAGATCAGGCAGGCAACAACATATTCAACAACATGAGACCTCAACCCAGCCCAATAGAAATCGCTGCATATCCACTGTCCCATTTTTTGTAGCCCTTCATGTGCGCTATCATGGTAGGCTGATAAAATTTGCAGCACCAACGGAGATGCAGGCAGGATGTAAATGCGCCGCTTGTACAGGATGATGTGGTCCAGCATAAACCAGTGTGACATCATCTGACCTGCTATAATTTTCTGGGACAACTGTTGTAATTCAACGGTGGTCTGGTGCTCCTGACGTATGGCCTCTAGCAGCAGTGGTGTGGGGTGACTGATGGCAGCGAGTTGCAGTGCAGCGTCTGACCGACGGGTGAGAGCATCCGTTGCTCGGTTCAAGGGCCCTGGTTTGTGTTCCACTGCAAAATTGAAGCCCATGAGTTTGCTAATGCTGAGGTGGCTTGGAGATGCGTTGGTCCAGCAAGAACTTGAGGCTGGAGTGATCAGTGCGGATGTGAAAGAAACGACCCCATATATAAGGCCTCCAGTGTTGCACGGCCTTTGCTAAGCCGATTAATTCTCGCTCGTAGGCTGGCAATTGATGATGGAGGAGGGCGAGTTGCCTGCTGAAATATGCAATGGGGTGTTGGGATTGATGTAGGACTGCCCCAATTCCACTACCAGAGGCATCATATTCCAGCACAAAGTCATCTTCAAATTTGGTAGTTGCAGCACCGGTGCTGAATCGAGAGCCTGTTTGAGCACGTTCAAGGAGTTCTCTGTGGCCTCTGTCCACTGGAAGGCGTTGCGGCGTAGTAGATTGGACTAGGGCATTGCGAGGTGGGCATAATTCTGTATAAACTTTCTGTAATACCCGACTAAGCCTAGAAAACCTCGTAAGGTAGCAACATTGCGAGGTGGTGGCCACTGCATGATCACCTCATTTTTGGTTGGATCCATAGTGACCCCAGAGGCTGTAATCACATGCCCCAAATAGGCCACCTGTGGCTGACCAAAAGAGCACTTGGAGCACTTCAAGTATAAATGGTGAGTCCGGAGAAGGCTGAAGACCCTACTCAGGTCATGGAGATGATGCACCCAACTCTTGCTGAAAATCTGGATATCGTCAAAGAAAACAAGGATAAATTTTTTGAGAAATGGGTGAAAGACCTCGTTCGTCAATGCCTGGAAGGTAGATGGCGCATTGGAGAGGCCGGAGGGCATGACAATGAACTCGAAATGGCCATGGTGAGTGCGGAAGGCTGTTTTCTCGATGTCCGGATGATGCATACGGACCTGATGATCGCCGAACAGCAAGTCGAGCTTGGTGAAAAATTGTGCCCCGTGGAGTTCATCTAGGAGTTCATCCACCACCAGAATGGCAGCACATTGCCTTTCAATCTCATCTTTTTGGAGGTGGGGGTATCGATAGGGCCGCACCACCACAACTTCAGAGCCAGCCTTCAAATGGATTTTGTGATCACAGCGGCGCAAGGGAGGTAGGCTGTTGGGTGGGAGAAATAGATCAGCAAATGCTTCCAACAATGAGTCCAACGTATGGACAGTGGACTGCTGCTGCTGGATGGTATGCAGTTGTGCTGCACCTTCTGTAGCACGGCCTTGCAGTGTCTCTGAGGTGCTGCTAGTCAAAGCTCATGGTAAGGGCAGCGAAGTCCCATAATATTGGCCTTAATGTCTGGAGCCACTTCACGCCGAGCACGAGATCAAAACCAGCGAGTGGTATGATGTAAAAATCTGCGAAAAAGCGGTGTCCAGCAATGGCGAACCGGACAGACTTGCTGACCCCACAGCTCGGTACCTTGTCCCCATTGGCAACGGACACTGAAGCGGTTGGCTGGGATTGTACCGGAAGTTGCAAATACTTGGCGGCGGTAAGACTGATGAAATTGTGGGTGCTGCTGGAGTCCACTAGAGCCACCAGTGGCTGGGCGTCAACCCAGCACACAGAGCTACATCATTGTGGTGGTCTGAGGCCGGTAATGGCATGGATGGAGACCTCTAGTTCGTCAGTAGAAACCTCTTCCACCGGTGGTGCTTCCTCTTCGTCTTCTTCTTCCAGTTCCACCTAAAAATGTTTCTTGCAGCGGTGTTCGCAGGTGTAGTGTTCATCACAATTGAAGCATAAACCTTGTTCTTTCCGGGCTTCCATTTATGGTCTGGTGAGTTTTTTGATTGCTGGTTGCTGTGCTTGAGGGGGTTTTGGGTGGGAGGGAGGACTGCTGCGCCAAGGAGAGGGGATGGATGACCCTCTCGAGGTGGTTTTCCCCGCTGGCCAAACTGGCTTCCTATTTTGAAATTTTTGTTTGGCCTCCAAAGTGCGAGCGAAATTCATAGCTAAGGCCAAGTCAGGGGGGGGGGGGGGGGGGGGGGGGGGGGGGGGGGGGGGGGGGGTGCATGTGTTCTACTTCCAACCGCAAGGCCTCATTTAATCCCGTTGTGAAGAAGCTAACTTGCTGACATACTTGGACCACATGGCTAGCACAGGCTAACTTTTCCTAAAAAAATTTCTGGTACTCAGCAACACTGCCGGTCTATTTTAAGAGGATGAGTTCACTCAATGGGTTGGCGTGGGTGGAAGGCCCAAACCGGATAGTGCATTGTTCTGTAAATTATTGTCAACCGATGTCTTGGTGCTCTATTTCCAGTTGGTGGCCCCACAGCTGCGCTTCGTCGAGCATGTGGAAGGCGGCCAACCCCACTCTGTCTACTGCAACAATACGTTGATGGAGAAAAAATTTCTCGCATCAGTAGATCCAAATTAAAGGGTCCTCTGACCCACTAAAGACTGGAAATTCCATTTTGGTTTACCTTGGAATTGTGTAGGCTCTGGACGTCCTCCATTAGGGCTGAAGTTTTTTGTGCGTCTCCCATTTGGGGTGGGTGTCCTTCAAATCAGTGTTGAGAGCTCTTCAACCTGCTGAGACAGTTGCTGATTCGCCTGAGCTACTGAACGAGAGACTGGGTTGTCCAGCATGCTTGCTAGTCGACCCTCTATCTCATGTAGTTCTTCTCTGACTTCTTCTCTAAACCTTTTAAACCTCTCTTCCTGACTTGATGCTTCTCCCATCGTTCCCTGCTCTGATACCAACGTGTTATGGTCTCTGACCATGGACCTTGTAATCCGACGGGACGAAGGCTCTGCTTCCAGCACAGGTTCAGCACCAGTGTGCTGTAATCGTCCAGGTCTGCCTATGATGGCAAAATCTGGGGGAATTGGATGATGGAAAGGAGAAAAGGGAAGAGCTTGGAAGGAATGGAGGGAAGGAAGGGTACCCCAGCTCTGAGGGAGACCGTAACCTACTGCTCATGAAGAGAGACAGCAATCTGGTTCGTCAAGAGGGGAACCTCCCTGTCGTGTTCTCAAAATTTTGATAGCTCTCATTTCATTTTGCCCCTTCTTAAGTTGTTCGATGAGGAGCCAAAAATATTACATGTGTTGCCATTATATGGCTTACATAAGCTGCCTTTATGTGGTTTACATGCCTAAGGCTGAAACACACAAGTTGAACTATGTTGCTGCATCACTCAATATTACAAAAATAGCCCTCAAGACTTACACGCTCAGCATGCTGAATCTGCTGAGCTGCTGAAATAGTTGCTGAATTGCTGACTTAATTCCTACACAAAAAATGTCCACTTCAATTGCGACGCCTTTGGATGACTCGTTCGGCTATCGAGTCTATAACATAATCATTGTGGATCCTACTTCTTATGGGCTTGGGTCCATCTTGTGGGCCTTCCTTGGTCATGTGGCCCATCTTATAATAATCTTACATATGTGGGCCTTCCTTGGTCGTTTGGGCTTGATCTTATCTTCCAACACTCCCTCTCAAGTTGAGGGTGAGAGAACAATATGAACTCCCAACTTGCTGCAAATGATATATAAAATATTTTTGTATAAAATGGGACATCTTCCAATATGCCTTCTTGTTCCCACATTCCCCCTCAGACTGTTGCATCCTTCCATGAGGCCCTACAACATTATAAGTGGGAGTAAAAATCACTCCTAGCCGGTAAACTATTGCTTCATACTCCAGTTTTAATGCTAGATGTAGGGCACACTCCACTGCTATCGGTTGTCTATCGGCGTTGCTCTGAAGTGTCCACCACTGTGTCCCTCCATTGGGCAACGACTCTCAAGTCGTAGGAGACATAAAAGTCATTATAGAGCGGGTTGAGGGGGGGGGGGGGGGATTACGTAGATGTAATCATAAGTTCCTCCGTCATGGACTTCCAACTACAAATAATTTTCATCTTTTTGACGGGGATGAAGTTCCTCTGTTATGGACTTCCAACCACAAATAATTTTCATCTTTTTGATGGTGATGAAGCTCCTCCGTCGTGGACTCCCGACCACAAAAAATTTTGATCTTTTTGACGGGGTAAAATAAATGATGACATGTGGCCACCTCTTATTCAATAATAATATCCCCAAAGAGACATAATAGTTGCAGTTGGATATAACACGACCATCTTCCAACACATAACACGAACCAAATAATAAACTTTGTAAAAGAACCCATGAAATAATCCGATATAAAATTTTCGTCATTGATGTACAAGCTTCAACTTTTGTTCTCTACCTTTCTTGAATATTTTGGTCACATAAACTTATCCACAACATAAGGAATAAAATATCTCTTTCTTGTACTTCTTGTACTTCTCCCCCTCAAGCTGGGATCCCAGCTTGAACCAAATATCATAGATGTAGCAATAAACCCAAATAAAAAATATTTATAAATAAGCCTTCAAACCAGGGAGAAGTGAGATATTTTCTTGATCAACTCAAAAAGTGACACAAAACAATTGGCATAAATTCAGATTTTTCAATACAACAAAATACCAACATGACCTTTGATTCTTCCAATTCGAATATATATTTCAATATAGATCAAATTGACATAAAATATTTTCCTTCTGAAAGTAGACTTAAATAAATTTCATCCAAGTATAACATCTCTTCATAAAATATAATTATCAGCAGATAAATAATCTGATAGGTTTCAGTCTCTGTAATCTGGCTGAACTAAGTTATGTTTCTCCTGTTTTTTCGGAACGACCATTGAATCTTCCAAGATCAATATTTCCTTATAAAAATTCATACCAAGAATTGGTTGAATATGTAAAAAAATAGACTTACGTAATTTTATTTTGATATATAATTCTCCACATAAAGTCTCTTTCTTGATAGCATACAATACCTCAGAATTTGAGGCTTTTTGCTGCCGCTCAAACCTCTTTTTCACTCTGACCTTTGCTGCTTCAAATATCAATTTGTCTTTGTAGATAACTTAGATAAAAAATTGGTTGAATAGGTAAAAGAATAGACTTATAGATACTTCTTTTGATATATATTTCACCATATAAAGTCTAGTTCTTGATAGGAAAAAATACCTCGGAATCCGAAGATTGCTGCTGCTGCTTGAACCTTTTTCTCAATCTGACCTTCGCTCATTCAAATATCGATATCTCTCTGTAGATAACTCCAATTGGAACAAATCCTTTTTCTTTGGAAAGTAGACTCAAATATATTTCCGTAAATATATAACTTGAAATATGAAAACTACTTATAGAGGTTAAAATCATAAAGAATACTATGGGTGTAGGGACTGAAAAAAATAACTACGAACCTAGACCTAGGGTTTAGAGTTTAGTGAAAAGGATCACATTACCTCCGTGAGTTGACCAAGTCAACTCACAGAACCTACACTGATACAATGTTAAATTTATGAAAAAATTAAATACTTCATTGACATCAATAACTTGTTGTAATCAGAGTACATGAACCTCTATTTATAATAGATGAAGGTAGTAGAGTCCAATTACAATAAAACTATCCTTATCCCAATTACACCCAAACTCTAACACTTAAGGTAAGTCCTAACATAATTAGGTAACTCAATATTGATAAAAAACAAATATAACTTAAACTAAACTCTTCTTGGTCGTGACCCTAAGATAAAGATACTTTTGTGAGTCCTTCCTGATCTTCCAACTTATGTGATAAGGATGTCAGCTCTTGGTAATCATTGTGGGTCCTACTTCTTATGGGCTTGGGCACATCTTGTGGACCTTCCTTGGTCAATGGCCCATCTTATAATAATCTTACATATGCGGGCCTTCCTTGGTCGTTTGGGCTTGATTTTATCTTCCAACAATACTAGACAAATAAATTTCAGTAAAATATAATATTTATTCATAAAATATACTTCTTTTGAGATAAAGAATTTGATAGATTTCAGACTTTATAATCTATCCGAACTGAGTACTCTTTCTTCTTTGGCCAGTATGACCATCGACTCTTCCAACATTGATATTTTCCTCTAGAAAACTCAGATTGAGAATTGGTTTAATAGGTAAGAAAATAGACTTACATATATATCTTTTGATAAATAATTCTCCATATAATGACTCATTCTTGATAGCATAAAATGCCTTGAAATTTTAAGCTTTCTGTTGTTGGTCAAACCTCTATTGTAGTCTAACCTTTGCTACTTCAAATATCAATTTCTCTTTATAAAAAACTCTAATTGCCAAACTTTGTTTAGTGTTTGAAAGTAGACTCAAAGTTATTTACATCAATATAAAATTTGAAATATGAAAATTTTAGTATGGAGGTACGAACACAAAGAAAATAATTGGTACTGGGATAGGAAAGAAAAAAATATAGAATACGAACCTAAACTATGAGAGATGATCAATCAGAAAAAGATCACATTATCTTTGTGGGTTGATCGAGTCAACTCAAAGAACCCACTCTATACCATGTTGAATTTCTTAAAAAAGATGAAAAATTCACTAACTTGTTGTAATTTGAGTACAATGGACCTCTATTTATAATAGAGGAAACAAGTAAAATCCAATTACAATTAAAATACCCCTATCCAAATTACACCCAAAGTTAAACACTAAAAGATAAGTCCACAATTGAAGAATTGAACATTAGTAGAAGATTAACATAACTAAAATACCTTTAATTGAGACTCTTCTATGAGACCTCCACTTGTGAGACTCTTGTAAGATTCCGCCATATTAATTTTAGCTCTGTGAGACTTTTTACTTTAAGAGTCATGTAAGACTCTTTCATATCTGCTCTTTGAAAATCCTTATGAATGGAAGATCCTTAAACCTCAATTGATACATTCCTCACTTTAGATGAACAATGGATTTTGGTCCCTTCTCCAACCATAATCAAAAACACTGAAACTTGATATAGAGGAATGCCAAGGTGTTTTGAAAATTTTTGACAAATAAAATTATGAGTGCTTCCACTATCAACCAAGATGCATACCTTATGGCCTTTTGCTTCAAGATTTATATCTGCAACCGAAGTGATTTTTTCATCACAATTGAAACATAGGCCTTTGCTTCTATTTTATCAATTTCTTCAAGGGAGAGCCTTTTGAATGACCTTTGACTTTGACCATCCCCAAAAGAAGTGTTATTCTGAGCATGAGAATTTGTGATTTGAATTGATTGGAGGAAACCTCCCTAAGGCCAAAACTGTAGGAGGGACAATTTTTTGTCTTGTAAGTGAATTTGGTAAATGCTTCAAGGGTTCTAAAATGGAATACCTATACCTCAACTACTATTTCTAGTTTAAGGCTTCCAATGAAGCTTCCGACCGGAATATGTTTTGGTCAATAGACTCAATTGACTACACATTGAAACTCCATTTGGTACTCTTTGACAAAGTTGGTTTGCTTGAGCCTTACAAGAAGAGAAACAAAATCTAGATTTGGGTTGGCCAAAACCATATTCATAAAGCTTATACAAACTTGTGCCAAGTGAGAAGAGGGTTGGTACGGTTGTGCCATTGGAACCATCATCTCACATCTCCTTATAGATGGAAAGAAGCTATAAGCACTTTTTGGTTTTCATCGGTTTTTTGAAAAGAAAAAAAAATTTCAGCCATATAAGCTCGCTCCATCAAGTCATCTTTAGGTTTATATTTTGAAAAATTCATTTGCGAAATGCGGCTAGTATGGATCTCCTCTTGTATTCATGGTTTCATGAGGGGAAGAGTGGTGGTCAAAAGAGAAAAACTTCACTAACTTGTTCTAATTTGAGTACAATGAGCCTCTATTTATAATAGAGGAAACAAGTAGAATCTAATTATAATTAAATTACCTTTGTCCCAATTACACCCAAAGTTAAATACTAAAAGACAAGTCCTAGAACAATTGAACAATTGAACGTAAATAAAAGAGTAACATAACTAAAACACCTTTAAGTAAGACTCTTCTGTGACACTCCTATAAGACTCCACCATATTAATTTTGGCTATATGAGATTTCTTACTATGAGAGTCATGTAAGACTTTTTCATACATGTTCTTCAACACTCCCCCTGAAGCTAGAGTTTATAACTTCATTTTGCAATGAAAAATATTTTTGGTCTTCAATCTTGGTCTCCAATCTTCATTGGCTAAAACTTTTTCATAGATGTTAAATCTTCATCATTTTTTCTTCCACTTTTTGAATATTTTGGTGACATAAAAACTTACAACAGCATGTGGAACAAAATACCTCTTTCTTGAACTTTTTCTTCTACTTATCCCTCTCAAGGTAAGGATAAAAATGACACAAAGACCCTGCTTAGACAAAACACAATGTGGGAGAAGAAAATCACTCCTAGTCGTATGATTTTAAAACACACTCCACTCAATTTAAAGACAGAAAAATAGTCCAACTTTAGGGCACAACAAAGAGACTACTCACTTTTAAAGGGTGGCTCAAACACAAATTACCTCTTGGGTAAAAAATAAAAGACTTGACTCAAGATGGATGTTGAACACACTCCTATACTTTTTAGGTAGTGGGTCTAGGCATTGCTCTGAAGTGATAAAAATACAAGAAGATAAACTAAAAAAATACTAGAGGAAAATAACTTTTAATCGAAAGGAGACAACAATGCCACACTCATACTTTCGAAGTGACCTTTTTTTTTTAAAACTAGGGGAGACTATTGTTAAGTTGTGGAGCCTAAAAAAACCCCTACGTTGAGTCGGTACGCAGACCGACCATCACGGTAAGGTCATCATGGGGGTTGGAAGGGGGGAGGGAAGCCCCCCTCTTGGGGGTGTAGGGACAGAAGCCCCGCCCGATCCACGATATATTAATTGCTATTTCATTAAGGGCACTTTGGGAATTTTACTCATATATCGTGGTTGCCCTAGTTTCCTCTTTATATTTGGGATGCCGCAATTAGGGTCTCATCATCATCCTTGGAGCATTAGTTGTGGCTAAGAGAGGTTAGAGACAAACAACACCTGTAAGTGTGTCTGATCTCTCTTGTAAACTATTTCATCTTCATAGCGGATTACTGTAGTGGCAGAAGATTCGTGCTTGGTTTTTTCCTTCTTTTGCATTTATTATTATTGCTCTCGTTAGTTTGAAATTAGGGCATCTAATTCCTAACAACTATAACGATAGAACATAATAAATTTGACCAAGTATAATTTTTTTCAGGTCACAATTTTTTGGAGTTAACTATACGGAAGATACACAAGTAAAAAAAACGCAAAAACAATGTTGAAGCAAGATATTGCATACCTTGAATGAGCACATCAAGGAGTAATTAAGTCCAATCTTTTTTTTTTATTGGAAGACAAATTTTACAAAACAACATGGATTTTAGGAGAAAATAAAACTCAATTCATGTCAATGAATGGAGAGAAAATAGGAGAGAAAATAGGAAAACAAAGAGAGAAATTTTTGGTAGAACTGACCTTTGTCAATTTTGAGATCGATATTTCAAAAAACATAGCTCAAAATCACAAAAATTTATTGCTTAAGAAATTAGACTCAAAGAGCTTTAAATTTATACCGTACTCCAATGCGAATATCTCCTTAGATATAGATTAGATTGATATAAAATTTTATCCTTTTGAAACTAGACTTTGATACCTTTAATCCATGTATAATCTTCTTCATAAAATATACTTCTTTTAAGAGAAAAAATCCTATATATTTTGGACACTATAATCTGGCATAACTGGGTACTCTTTCTTCTTTGGCCAACATGACCATTGACCCTTGCGAAATTTATATCTTCCTCTAGAGAACTCAGATTGGGAATTGGTTTAACAAGGTAGAAAATAGACTTACAAATATTTCTTTTGACATATAGATCTCCATATAAACTCTTGTTCTTAATGGCTTAAAATAGTTAAAAAGGTGAAGTTATCTGCTACTAGTTGAACCTCTCTTGCAGTTTGACCTTTACTGCTTTAAATATCAATTTCTCTTTGTTGAAAACTTTGATTGCTAAATTTCTTTTTGAATTGGAAAGTGGACTCGAAGATAACTACTAGAGATGATAGATCAAGAAATGATGCCATTATCTATATGGGTTAAACATGTCAACTCATAGAACCTGCTATGATACCATGTTGAATTTCTAGAAAAGAAAAAAAAACTTCACAAACTTGTTCTAATTTGAGTACAATGAGACTCTATTTATAATAGATAAAACAAGTAGAATCCAATTACAATTAAACTGCCCTTGTCCCAATTACACTCAAAGTTAAACAGTAAAATATAATTTCTAAAATAATTGAACAATTGAACCTAAATAGAAGACTAACATAATTAAAATACATTTAACTGATACTCTTCTGTAAGAGTGTTATGGTCCTGGGGTTAAGTACTTATTCCTTCCGCTCCTAACAGGCCAGTCTTTTAGGTAGTACTGGCTAGGTGCTTAACATTTGGTATTAGAGCTGGCGCTACATCCCGAGTTCAACTCCCGTGCGGAGCCTTCTGTGTGTGTTAATCCTCGACGTCCCGATAGTTGTGTGTGTTAATCCCAGTCGGTGGCTGTGTGAGTTAATCCCGACCATCATGTCGTCCCGATAGTTTTGTATGTTAATCCTAGCCGGTGGTTGTGTGTGTTAATCCTAGCCGCCGTGGTCGTCGGCTCGTAAGGGTGGGTGTACTTTTATTGTCCTGGGGTAAAGTACTTATTCCTTCCGCTCCTAATAGCAAATCTTTTAGGTAGTATTGGCTAGGTGCTTAACATGATACCAAATGTTAAGCACCTAGCGAATACTACCCAAAAAACTGGCTTGTTAGGAGCGGAAAACATAGGTACTTAACCCCAGGACCATAACAGTACACCCCACCTTCGCGAGCTGACGTCCACAGCAGTTTAACACTTAACGACAGGGGCTGGGTCAAGATCCCATAATCCCTTACGGCGCCCGCGTTCGAGGGCTCGCAACACCCTCGTCAGGACTCCCCTCGGGGATTCGAATTCACGAAATGGGAGCCCGCTCTGATACCAAATGTTAAGTACCTAGCCAATGCTACCCAAAAGATCGGCTTGTTAGGAGCAGAAGGCATATGTATTTAACCCCAGGACCATAACAGAGACTCCTGTAATACTCCACCATATTAATTCTGGCTCTATGATATTTTTTGTTATGAAAGTTGTGTAATACTTTTTCATACTTGCTTTTCAATAGTAGGTAAGTTGGGGAGATGAGAGAAGTGTTGGTCAGGAATAGATTATGTAGCATGAGGATGGTCAGGAGGATAGGAAGTGAGATATGGTGGCCGAGGATAAGAGAGTAGGGATGTGGTTGGAGTGGTCATGTAATGGTTGTGATGCAGGGAAAATTTTTGGAAGAGAAGGGGTTAGTAAGATTAATGGTGGAAGGGAAGATAACTTACCAAAAATAGGTTTGTTTGAAGTTTCATGATGCATGGCTTATTGAGGAAGGGAAGAACGCTTGCATTCCTCTCTTCCAAAAAAAGTTTGAAACATGGTGGTCAATTATTGTACTTGTCTTCTAAAACTTGAGACTCCATTGCTAAAGTTTTCTTGGTTAGACTCTTAGACAACAACCACCTCTTATAATTGGAGCTTCATACTTCTTGTACTGACCATGTTGATAATAGAGGCTTCAAGGAAAGTTCCAACTTTGATACTAGTTTAATAAGAACCTCCTCAGGTGTTATCTTCTCAGCTTTCAAAGAAAGAATTAGGGTTGGACGTCTTGGGATTCCCATTTTTATCCTTGACTTTTGCTTTATTTCCACTTTTTTTTCCCGTTGAGTGCTATTTTTCCTTTTCTACCCTTAGCTTCTACACCATGCATGTGCATGGATCCGCACGTGTGCCACCTTTTCTTTTGCTTCTTCTTCCTTCTTCCTTGATATTTTTGAGGATTTTAGGGCTGTAATAAAAAAAAGTGGCACTTAATCGATAAGTTTTAACTCTTTTTATAGTCGACATCAATTATTTTCATGTAAGGAATAAAGGAACTGATTTCAATGATTTCATACTTCTTTCTATTCACCGTGGAGTAAAAGATATACAATAGAAGCTGTAGGAGTTTATCCTTGACCAAGTAAAAAGTCTGATCTACCACGTTCACTACCATGAATTAAATGAAAAGGCTTCTAAAATTGAAATAGCTAAAATTAAAATTCTAAATGTATCTATTTTTTCAATTAAAATTATGAAGGTAATGAAGTCATGGGCTGGGCCATTTCAAATTTACAACTGACTCAAGCCGTCTGGCCCACTGAACGCAACTTGCGTCCTTCTATTTTCCCTATGCAACCTGTAGAAGAAAAAGTAAAAGGCCAGCAGCAACTCATTCACAATTCCCTAACCCCGCTTTCCTCTCTTTTACTTCCTCTGCCCCTAGTCTGTCTTTACCTGTGCTGAAACATGGCGGCCTCGAGCAAGAGACCTTCCCTTTCTCTTCCCGGATCCGGTGGCAGGTCGAAAGAGGGAATATTAGCTAGGGTTTCCAACTCTGCCATCGTTCAGAGTGGGAAGAAAGCCGCCACCGATGCGACTTTCGTGGCGAAGAAGCTCGCCATAAGCACCGGAAACGCAGCGTGGATCGCTGGTACGACGTTTCTCGTCCTCTTCGTTCCTCTCATTATTGCCATGGACCGGGAGCAGCAGTTGAACGAGCTCGAAATGCAGCAGGCTAGCTTGCTCGGCACGCCCTCCTTTGCTTCTTCTTCTGCTCCTCCTGCTCCCAAGTAATATCAGGTTCGGTTGATTTCTGGATTTCTGTTACCTAATCTCGTAAGTTCTTTTATATATACTCGTCAGTTTATTTTCGTCGGTCTATTTTTGTTTTCTATTAGGGTTTTCCTAGGGTTTCTATTTGTACCTTTCTCTTTACGGACTATACTACCTTCTGTTGATTTTTGTTTCCTAGAGAACGCTATACTTTAGCACACAATCCTTTTCCTGCGCAGTAGGGTTGTTCTCTTCAATTTCTTGGAGGTTTGGAGTTCCACCCTCCATCCCTGTTTGTACTGCAAACAAGCACGCAAGGAGCTCTGAGAATCTTTTTTGTTTTTCTTTAAAAGAGTTCCACTACAAGAATATATTCAAGAAAAAAGAAAGAAAAAGTGAACTAGCAAGTGGACTGGGCAAACAAGGGAGAGGCTCCTGGAATCTAATACATGGCTGAAAAGGCAAGTGGAGCTAAACCCTCAATCCCTGTTTGTAGTGAAAAAAAATGTGCAAGGAGCTGTGAAAATATATTTTTTTTTTCTGTAAAAGAGTTCCCCTACAAGGATATATTCAAGGAAAAAAGAAAGAAAAAGTGAACTAGCGAGTGGATTGGGCAAACGAGGAAGAAGCTCCTGGAATCTAATAGTTGGCAGAAAATTAATGACCTGAGAGTGACTGTGAATATTAATTCTTAGGGTAATCTACCTTATGTCAGGTTAGTAATGATTTTTTTTAGTGGTTGCAAAGTAGTGATGGGTCTAAGGCTGTGATTAAGGAGGACATGTCACCCTCCTTTTTTCAAATTAATAGTACGAGCAGAATGTGAAATTTATATACTTGTGCATGGATGTCACTTTCTCTTCCTTTAGTAGGCACTTGAGTTTTGCTTCACCTTACTGACTTTACTGTGCAGCATCTAAATACAGTAGCATTATAAGAAGAAAACGAATGTCGTCCCTAATTCCATTACTGCTCTTCCCAGGAAGTGCTGATTGAAAAAGACATCACTTCCTCACTTGGATGAAGTGGATGTCACCCCTCGATACGGGTAAATTTTCAGTTTCCAATGGAAATTTTAAAGTGAATTAAGGTCATGACATGATCTGTCACAGTCTTAGATGTTGTTTAAGAGAATATGTGGCTCCACTGTTAGCACTTTTCAGCCACATGTCGCTTAAGATGATGTCCTTTTTATTAATTAACAGGACGAGCCACATAATATTTTTTTCCACTTAATCGCATCTTCACTACATAGACTTACGGTGCCTTCCATAGTTTTCTAATTTTGATCCAACTATCAAGGACAAGTAAACCAAATATGGACCAGATTAGCTGGGCTAATTGTGCATAAACCTAAGTAAAGAAACTGTTGGATTGGCCATATTGAAGTACGTACTTGAGCAATTTGATGTTTGGATCACTTACTCATCACGTTTAATATAGTTGTCAAGACTGTGCCAATAACAAATGGTGAGGATGAAAGAAGCAGCCTCTTTTTGTCATAGACAATGTAAAAGAAGTTGCAAATGGTGACTCTGCCTTCTAGTGTTCTAGTCTGTCTTTCTGATTTGGGGTAAGGTTCTTTGATAAGGTATTTATTGCTCACCTCACCATCAGTATTTGCAGTTCCATGAGATGAGGTCATTTTATTTGGAAAGGGTTTTTCTAGTCCCATACAATCACTGAGAGACAGTGAATGGGAGCTGACTTCCCCATGTAAAGAGGTTCCATTCACACTAATACTGATTGGATTGGAGTGGTCTTCTGTTACACCACTGGATTAGTAAATCCCTCTCTTTTCATGGGGAAAAAAGTTATTTGGTTTTGAGTGACAGAAACCTAATATAGTGATGTGTATTGAGCAAGACTTTTATCCATGTTGGCTGTGTTGAATTGCTTGTCTACCATTGTGGTGAATTTTAGCAGTTTTTGTACAGAATCATGTTTTGGTTTGTTGAAGGTAATGTAATTACTCTTGACCCCTCACCATAGGTATTGACTTAAACATAATGTTATTCTGAATTATATTATGTTGTGTTTGGTGACTTGATTTAAGTGCAACAATTTTCAGTCGTGTTGCCTTTGTTGTATTATTGGTGTGCAATCAGGACAACACTTGTGACATTGTGGCAGATTTTTGTAATGTTTTTATCAGTATTTTACAAAATTACATTTTGATTTGTTGTGGGAATTTGATGCTCTAGATTATGGCCTACTATCATTGAAGAATTTGTTTGATGTTTGAAGAGTGTAGAAATAGAGAAGTACGCTCATGCTCTAATTGCAATGACTTTTTTTTTTGAGGACATGTTTTGGATTACACTGGATGAATGCACCAATATTTTTTCTTTTCTTTGAGTAAACATGTACCATTACCAGAGCCTTTTTTCTCTATGTGGTTATTGTAACTACTGGAACTATTTTTGCCATTATAATCTATCGAGTGCCATGACATTGTAACTTTGGCCTTTTTCAATCTTTTTGCAGCTTCTCTCAATATTTTTTGTGCTCCCTCTACTTGCTGTCTGTTGCACTCTTCAAACATTTCCAAACCATATGGAACAAGCCTCTCTTGTTTACAGAACTTACAGTCACTCTTAATCATTTTTTAATACTTTGGTTCCCAATGTTGTCTTTCGTAGTTTTGCCCCTTTCCTTGATTTTTGTGAATGCTATTCTTCACAGCTGAAGCTTATGGATTGTAAACCATAGCTAGTCTAACAGCTGTCTTTGAATAGCTTTCACCTTTATTTGGTGTTCATTTTACATATCAGAGAAGTCTGATATCTTCTCTTTTGGTTGAATTTTAATGGGGTTCATGCTCTGCATGCATTTTGGGTGTCTTTGGTGCTAAATATTCTGATTTCCTTCTAGTAGTTTCTTGATTTCGATTCTTTTCTTTTTTATCCCTTTCTAACTTTTAGAAGCATAGATATTTTCTGTTCTCCTTTTGGAGGGCCTCTTTTTGGAGCTGGGATTTTTTTGTTTGAATCTACAATTGTGTGAACCCTAGAAAGCTCAACCCAATTTACAAGATACCTGAGATTTCTTACCATGTAAGAAGCAAAACGAAGAAAGAGGTTGTGTTAGTCTAGTCTAACTTTTACTAGATGTTACTGTAGATATCTGCTGTCACCTCTTCATTAGATTAGTAAACTTTGGGTAGTGTAAAAATCTTTTCAGACTCCTACTAACATCTCTTAAGATAGTAAGACAGTGTTCCTTGTTTTTGCAAGTCCCTGAGTTCAATTGTTGTGTTTATGGCAGGTACAGATTTATGTGGAGAACATATGGAGGGGCAAAGTGCGTAGGCATCCGTAGTGGTATTGGAGGCTACCAAGATTCAGATCCAGGTTCTGTTTTATGCAAT
Organism: Aristolochia californica; assembly: GCF_029961685.1. Lineage (NCBI taxonomy): Eukaryota > Viridiplantae > Streptophyta > Magnoliopsida > Piperales > Aristolochiaceae > Aristolochia > Aristolochia californica. The sequence continues at coordinate 9,848,660 of NW_027181770.1, read as the reverse complement.
AGCGGCATTATTTGGCTGTTGTATACAATTTTGCTTGTTTTCCAAAGCGAATTTACGTTGCCTTGCCTAAATCGTGGAAGTTCTTTCTTCCCCATGAGATTTACTTTTAATCTTGTAGCACCTTGATTTGGTTTCTTGTGTGTGGACCATTGTTAAAGAAGTAAAGGAAAAAAGATTAAAAAAACAGACTCTTACTTTGTGTAGAGCCACGAGGGTCTGAGAATGCGGCCATCTTTTCTATTCTTCTTTGTGAGAACCAAATGCAGGAGTGTGGCAATGATTGTCGTCAAATACCTCAACCTGAGTAGTTTCATCTTTTAATGAGTTGAGCGAAGGAAGGGTGATGATCGGAGGCTGTTGCTACTCTTCCCATTTGTGGAGGAGGGTCTTCATTCGGAAATGGAGAAACGAAAGTGGACCTCTCAACCTCTCAAAGTGTAACTCACATCCTCGGAGTGTTGCTGGTGAATCATGCCCTGAACAGGTGTGTACTTGCCCTTTTTCATATAAAAAAAAGAAAGAAAAAAATAAATGTGTCCTACTCCAGTGGCTTCTCTTTTTTTCTTCTATTGAAACACGTCACGAAGGACTAAATATTGATTATTATTGTAATTTATGGGTTCCTTTTAATACCTAATTAGTAATTGATAATTACTATTTTAATGCCTAAGTTGAACTTTTAATGCCTCGTAGCAAAACCATGTATTATTTATTCATCCCCGACGGTGACTTTTTCCTGCCTTTCACTTCTCTACAGGAAACTGTTTATGTGTCCCAGCATCCGGAGGCGTTGGGCAACTCGTAGGCCAGTTTGCTTAGCTCATGGACTGCTTGATGCACTTATACTGAACATGAAAATGTTTCGCCAATAAATGCTCCAATGATTTTACAGAAGAGGGCGCAACAGCAAAAAATACCTATCAACTCTGCCAGATATCCTTACCTAAGGGATGCCAACACCCATGAGTGGAGAATCATACTTTGCCACACATCACAAGTGAGAGTTCTCATGGATGCAACACCCGACTCGGTCTCGGGTTTATAGGCCTTAATACCATTTAAAAATATTAACTTACACTTCTAAATAATACCATGATTGAATGAAATAGGTTATGTGGCGTTGTTAAACCAGTGGTAACGGTCCTTTTGGCGAGTGAGTCTCTTTGGACCAATAGTTTTGTAACCTCGGGTATTTTAGTTGATATAACCATTATTCCAAACTTTCAAGATATTATGCTCCTAAACACATAATAGTAACCTAATAGTCTCTAATGTGCCCAACTTGACTTATGTTGCTACTTAATACTGTTTGGGTTTTGACCCTATTTCTACCAGCTAACCACCAAGTGGGCTAAATCACATAGCGACTTCGCGGTTTTCAGAGGTCTCCAAGTTGTACATGTCAATCGATGCAGCTCCTCAGCTACTTCAACAGGGTAGAGCACAACTCCGTTTTGTTTTCTACCTTGAAGCATTGACAAATACTACTAAGCACCTAACTTTGTTCTTATTTGGCACTATTTCGATAAAGACCTCCAAGTCGTACATGTCAACCGATGCAACTCCTCAGTTGTTTCAGTAAGGTAGAGCACAACTCTATTTCATTCATTTTCTACCTTAGAGCGTAGTCGAATAGTACTAAGTACCTAACTTCATTCCTTTTTGACACTATTTTGATGCTATTAGCAAATGATATTATTCTAAACATGTACTGTAGAGATCATATATTAAACATGTGGAATGAACAATATAAATAGAAACTGTTGACATCAAACATTTAAAATACAACACGAACTAACACTGTAGAGATCACAAAATAAGAAATACATAATTTTTTATCGAAACAACTACTGTATATATCATATATAACAATAACTGTAGAAATCATACTGTAGAGTTCAAAGTATTACAAACATTCGGAAATTTAAAACATTGTTCAAACATAAAACTAAAACTATATACACAACTCCCGAAGTTATCGACCGTGTTACCGGTCGGCTCCCTCTTTAACTACTCAGCCATAAGCTATTTGCACATATCGTGCTTTGAGAACTTTGTCGAAGATCGTTTGTCGGAAATCACCTTATCTTTGCTTCTCTCTCAAAAAACTTTGAGTGATTTTCGAATGCCTTGAAACACTTAAAACACTTTGAATTTATAGCCGAAGGTGAAAAATTCTTTCCAGCCTTGCCCTCCAAAGGGAAGGTCCTTGTTTAAAGTCGATGGGTAGTTTTGACCTTTTCTTATTTCCTCTTTTACCCTTCTATTATTGCCTTTTGGCGCCGAAAGTAGGGGTAAATGGGTCTTTTATTCTTCTAACGTCATTTTGTTGACGTAATGGGAATCTTTTTCTCCATCATCGTGCTGACTTGGACTTTGACGCCGTTTGCTGATGTTCTGGGTGGTTGCCTTCATTCTGACATACTATCTTCTGACGACTTATTTTCTTTGCATAATTGACATGTCTGCAACTTCTCGAAGGTGAGTTGTGCCATTCCATAGATGACTTCCTTTGTGCTGTTACTTGCTAGAAAGTTACAATTTTGTAGCTTCCCAAGTGTTTCTTCCAATGATTTCTGAACATTCGTTGGAGATTTTTTGAAGCTTCTTGCTACAATAGTTAGAGGTACTGACGTTTTGTATACAAAATTCTTCTTCTTTTGTACCAGTGTTTGAATGTACTGGATGATATTTTTAAGTTCCATTGTCCGTCTGTTCATCCAAGTTTTTTCAAGACATGGTCTTACTTTTGGTTTTAGTTGCGGGTCGAAATTTGGAAGCTTTCATTCTTTATTAAGAATTTCAAGGGTTATAACCGAAAGTCCCAGTATGACCTTGTTATTTTCAACAATTTATGCTATGGAAGAGATGAATTTCAACCGTATAGCTTTAGCCTTGGTAGCATAGTAGAAACTCTTGCAGGCTTCTGTTATTTCTTTTGGCAATCTTGCAAGTATGGATAAATCCGTTGCTTGTATGATGATTTGTCCAATTAGTCCGTATGTAAATAACATACCGACATATTTACTATCCAAATCAGGATAGATCACCAAACAGTTCCAGCACTCACTAGAATTTGTGGTCATAAAGGGAGTGTGAATCCTCATGCCAATTTTTTCGTTCCAGGTTTGGAACTGAGTCATATGGCAAATAGACTCCTTTAAACTTTCATTGTCTGCCTTTTGTCGGCATAGCAAAGGTTCTTTAGACATAATGTCTGGAGAGGTTTAAAATTTTTAAGGAAATTAAACTTATTAAACTCAGTTGTATTCGGTTTACCCAGGCTTTCCAACCTAGTGAACTCAGACGGAGTAACCAACTGAGCCTTGAAAGAAGTATCTTTCTTTGGCTTATCCGTCTCTATGGGTTCTGGAGTTGTTATTGCTTCCTTTCCAGCTCGAGACTGGTAGGTAGAAGTCCCTAATTCCTTTATCTTCAAAGAAGATTGAGTTATGGTTTCTTTTTTATGCACAACATAATCGGTGGAAAACCCGATTCGACCTATATTCAATTGAATATTACAATCATTCGCCTACGATAGTGCTGACGTTGTTACTTCCTTTTCTTGCATGGAGGATCTGGTGGAAGTTCCTGAAATACTTGGTGTACTACGCTGTTTTTGGAGTTCTTGTAGCTCTTCGGTTAAAGTTTTAACCTTAAGTTGTAAGTCTTCTCCGTTTATCCCAAAACGGGTGGGTACAGTTCTATAAAAGTTCTCCTCGTTCAGATAGAACTAGGAGGTTCTCAAAAAAAGACTGGAGAGTGGAGAGCAATACTGTGAGGGTGGCAATTGTTGTCGCCAGATCTATCAAAGTGCTACTGAAGATATCCATTTTTCCTGTCTATAACACAAGAAAATTCTGGCATAAGAGTATCAGGTAAATAATTTTTATCTCCTTTAATATGTTCAACAATAAAAGAGAATTGAAAGAACCACTGTTGTTAGCGGAGTAATCTATCATGACAGAGAGTCTTCTAAATTTCTTTTCAAAATTTTTATAGTCAGTTCTAACTAGAAATTCTTTACAGGCAAGATAAATGTAAAATTTCTTTATCCCATTTTTTACCACTAAAATTTCTTTTTCATAGGAATGATAATTAATTTCATTAGATGAAAAGGTTCCTGAAGTATATTTACATATTCTTTTAGAATCCTCTATTCTACATTTTAGTACCGTTGCCCATGTATGATCTAAGGAGTCGATTTCTAAAATTAGGTTTGCATTTTGATCAGGTAGAGTTAACGTTGGGAGACGGGTTAACATCTGTTTGATCTTAATGACCCTTGAGCTGTCCTCGTGAGATCATTTTCAGTGGACATCTTTTTTCAACTTCAGTTGGAAAGGTTTTCTAATTTCTGCTAAGTTCTCAATGAATTGTTCATCATACATTAGACATCCTAAAAACCTTTGAAGTTGTTTTATGTCTTCCATTTCATTCAGGAAATCTGCTATGTTTTCTAGAATATGTTTTTGGAGAACTATTTCTCCCTTAGAAATGTTTAAGCCTAGAAAATCTATTCTAGTGCAAAAAAATTTTGATTTCTTCTTGTTGAGGGCAATCCCAACATTTTTTAAGGCATTCAATACCTTAAGTAATTGTTCTTTATGTTGATCCTTGTTTTTCGAGAAAACTAGGATGTCGTCAACATAAACCAAAAAAAAATTGAAGAAGGGTTTGAGGCTATCATCATTCTTCTTTGGAAAATGCTTGGAGCTTGTTTTAGCCCGAAGGGCATACAAGTCATCCATAGTGTCTTGAGGGACAGCTGAATGCAGTTAGGGGAATAGCTCTTTTGGTTAACCGAATTTGCCAAAACCCTGACTTGCAGTCAAACTTGGAAAACCATTATTTTCCACGTATTGTAACTATTAATATTTCCTTATTGGGAAGATAATAACCATCCATTTTAGTGGCTTCATTAACCTTTTTATAGTTAATGACCATTCTTGCTTTCCACATTTTATCTCTACATGATTCCTAACTAGGAAAGCAGGAGATGCGTGTGGAGAATAACTTGCTCGAATGAATCTTAAGTTGAGTAAATCATTTATCTGTGTGGTGAATTTTTCAACATCAGATGGGGTGTAAACCATAGGTGTTTCTCGAATTTCTTTTTCAGGATCAAGAAGTTTGGTCGGCATACGGTTTCTATTTATTCCACCATTCTAAAGGCTTTTCTATACAGGTGGATTCCAGAAGCTGTAGGACTTCTGTATCACAAGATTCTGCAAGGAGGAGAGATTCCAGGGGGGAACCTCATCACCACGCTTGCTGCGTTTTTTGCAGGCGATATGGAAAACATCTCCATTGCCAGAAATGGCAAAAGCATCTAAAGGTTTTACTGCGTATGCATATACGACAGAGTCATCGATTTCTTGTCGAGTATGACAACGGAATCTATAATATAATGGAGTTCGTTCTACAGATGCGTGGAACATTAACCATTCATTTCCTTGGACTAAATCTGGTCCAGTGTTTATTGTAGGTCCAAAGCTTAGGAGGACTAGTATAAGAAACTTTTCACCTCCGATGTCGAGATGAATATTTCTAGCTTAGGATGGGAGACAAAGGTTTTCTCTAGATGCTATAGTAACTTGAGGGGGTGTCTCAAGAAATTTTCGTAGAATTGCTAGAAGTAAAGTATGTTTGACAAGACAATAAATATAGTTAGTATCTACGAGAGCATGTATGTGGAATTTGATATATCCCGGTAACTTAAGGAGGACCGTGATATAAGAATTTCGAGAGGCTACATGCTCTACATTTATGCGGATGTTCATTCTGACGGTGTTCTTGATGAGTCTGACATATTTTTAGAGTTTTTCAATGTGAACGACTTTGTTTCTAGATGAAGCTCGTAAACTTCATCATCTGACTGGATGTCCTCATGCAGAAATATTTCCAGTCCTTTTTCTTCAGCTAATACAATATAGGTATTATACTGTTGACATTTTTGTCATTAGGACAATCACGGGCGAAATGTCCTTCTTTCTGGCAAATCCAGCATTTGCATTTTCTCTGGGGTTTCCCCTTTGGGCAATATGCATTAGATCCTTTACTGGATGTTGAAGGGCAAATATTTGTTCTTTTCCTAAAATATCTCTTTCTAGGAGTATACTTAGTTTATGAACTTTTTTGTATCCTGAATTTTTTCTTTGAAATTTTTTTAGGATATTTTTTATGCTTCTGGTTGTGGTTCTTGCAACCATAAACTCCTACATTTTTGTTTTGATTAGAATAACATAATGTTTGTTTGTACGCCCGACTACTTTTCTTTTGTAGTCTTTGCGTTTTGCAAAGGTTTGCCTACATGTCTTTTACAAACCTGTGTCTTCTTCCAAGAGTATCCATTTGCAGGAAGTTATCCATGGTTAAGACTGGAAACTTTAGGTTATTTTGCCAATACTTTGCTATATAATCCTTTTCACAGGTAGTAGCAAATAGTTCAGGCAATTTTGAATAAAAAATGGGTATATAGAGTTTCTGATCATCTTTTTGCAATTTATAGAAGTAACTTGCGAACTCGCAACAATACTTCTCATAGAAACAAATGTTACAGAATTGTAACTTGTTTAAATTTTAAAGAATTTCTAAACGTTTTCTTTGTCTTGAATTCTCTTTTTGGGCTTCTAAGGTAGGATGTATTCCTAGAAATTTCTTTGATATCCTAGCAACTATTCCTTTTAGAATTGAGGCTATTGATGTGGATGTAGCAGTCTTTTGGTCTTTGGGAAGGTTGTCCCACCAATTTGCTACATTACGCTATAAGGCATGGGTAAAGAAGTTAAATGTTGAATCTTTATCCCAAGATTCGTGCATATTAGCAACATTGCTTATACTTCTTTCCTAGTCTTTTAGGATTTTTTCTCCATCTTTGGGACAATCCAAATTGAGATAAAATCCAAAGGGGTTTATACTATCAATAGAACTATGTCCTTTGGTAGTATTTGCTGGATCGACATTGGTGTATTTTTTCGAATATCTTTGGCATCCGAGAGAGATCTTAGAGTGAGAGTATCTTTTTCTACCTTGAAAGTTGTCTTCAAAGACAATTTCTCTTACTCTTGATGATTCAGCTTCGTTATTACTTCCTCGAAGCATTCTGAATCTTTTACCAAGATCATCTGTCATTTTATCTTTAGCAGAGTAATCATTTTTTCTTGGTTATTTCTATAGCAACTTCATCAGAGTCCCATGCCTCTGGTTCACTGTCCTATTGTTTTTCCTTTTGTTTACTAGAGGATGGTTTTTCCTCTTGAACATAATAAATTGGTTGTCTACCAAAGGTATTATATTCAGCGTAAACTTCATCATCTGTGGAAGATGATACTTTGGAAGAGATCCTAAAAGTTGATGGTTCGGGATCTTTTCTTCTTGATGTTATGCATGGTGTAATGCATACCAACCTTTTAAGCCATCCGATAATGTCAGGAAGGCCTAATGGTAATGGAGTTTCCATATCGGTTAGATAGAAAAACTCATTCATTTTAGAAAGTTATTTCTTTGAGTTTTCTTTTAACTCTATTGATCTTACATAAAAGTTTGTAAGATCTGTTATTTAACCTCACCCATCTTGAATGATACAAAATGTGGGATGCAATTGTATCATCTTCTGGATATAGATTATCTATCTGTTGTAGAGCTAGTATTGTTTATGCTCTTAACAGTTTTAAATGATCTAACAAATTTTTTCTATAAATCATTTTGGTGTCCAAGGTGTAAAAGGGGTTTTATACCTTGACGGGAAAGATGAAAAACCTAAGTGTTCTTTGATATCTTGCATTTTATCTTTGTTTAGATTTTCTAAACTTTGTTTTAGTTCTGTTAATTCTCTAAAGAAAACAAAATTATTTCCTTGGTCAATCTTTTCTAGAATGCTTTCCAGGATGGTTTGACATTTTGTAATTTCTCTATGTCTATGTTCATCATAGAGAAAGTTCACTTTATGCTGTAAATTTTCAACTACATTTTCTAACCTATTAAGGGTCTTTCCATAAAACTCTAAGGTTTGGTTGGAATAAGTGACTATTTTCTGTAAGTCACTGTTTCCTTGAGCTGGGCCTCAGGCTCTATAAGGACTATGATCCATCATCGATGTGAAGTGGAACATAGGCCTAAGGCCTTGGGTTTCCTATTCCTTCGAATCGGGAACTAGTTGAGGCTCTACTGGATGAGGGCCTATCCTATTTGAGGGAAAAGTTGGTTCTAGCGTTAGTTATCACTAGTTTGCCTTCTATCTCCTTGATGGTTTTTTTTGGAGATGGGAAGGTGTTTGGGTGCCAGAGGTTGGACTATCCATTTTGTTGTCCATGTTAACTCTCGTGGGTCGAGTTCTTCCATGGTCAAGTTTTCAGAATATCCAATATTTTTGGATAATTTCGTTATTTTCTTTGAATCTTTGACTTGAACCTTTCTAGTGTTGATTCCTCTAGCTACTACACATATTAGTATGTGCATCACTCTTCTACTTGGTTGAATGCCATTTTTTGACCAGTTGTCTCTATAGATTTTTAGAGACAAGGTATCTTGGATATGCTTGTCATCTAGATCTATTTGTAAGTTGGGCCAGGTAGTAAAGGATATTGGTCTTGGTAAAGGATAATGTGCCAAGACCTAAGTTCGCTCCAACTCCTCTGAGTAGGGCCTTTTCAAAATTATTCTTCACTGAGTTATCTACGATAGCTGCTATGAAGGGTAAATTTTGGTTTATTCATATTAAGGGATATAATCCTATACAAACTAGTCCATAGTGGACATATTTGAATCTTTTTAGTTTTGCTAAGTCTGATTCACTTAATAGTCTGTAGCAGAAGGTATCGGAGTTGGTATCCTGTATTTCTACAAACAATTCCTTCTGGAAGATAAAGGATTTTTTTTTTTGGAATTATTTCCAATCTTTGTTGTAGACTTCAGTAATCCTTGGAATACTGATTATCCATTTTTGTCCATCCTGCATAAGGTTAGGAAGTTCTTCGTATTATCCTTGTGTCTCATAGTGTACATGAACACTTTGCTGGAGAGAAGTACATTCAATGCCTATTATTTCAGACATTTAAGAATTTTAGTTTAGATGCTATCTCTTCTAATTTTTGGAACAATATCTGGATTAATAGTTCCAATTGGTATATTGTTATGAACAGAGAAGTATGTTGAATAACAAGTTTTCTTAGTTCATCTTTGTCAGTTAGAGCCGTGAGATTAGCTTATGGCTCAAATATTTAGGTGAACACATACTCCCAACAATTACAACCTATAACCGGTCACAAATTACAAGCACATGTACGCTCAGTTCCTACAAGTTGTAAATCCTAGACATATAGGAGAAGAAGTTTTGTATACGTTGAAGATGTTGCCCAAGGCTTAGAGAAAGATCCTACTGCCCTGAGATTGAGCAATTCAGGGATTATTGATCAATCGCACTCAGGGATGGACTGAGGGATCCCAAGTACATATTTATTTACATAACTTTAGCATTCATTTATTTATATGTTTTATTCTACAGAAGAGTAATATTATAATTTTTATGTTATCTTTAATAGGATTATTGCATTTAGGGGTGGGTTGGTATGACAGGTAGAAGAGACTAGTGATCTAGTTGATGAATGTATAATAGCGCAAAGTGCATGTGGTCCTAAGTCTAGGTATATCAAGGAGGTTGATATTAGTTTAGCTCAATCGCTTGTTCCCAAGATGGCTCAAGGACGAGTTTTGCCGAATTCAAGAGGCATTGAGGGATTCTGACCGCTTGATTCAATACCACTGAGGGATATTAACCGCCAAATCTGAGAAGCGACTAAGGTCTCTATGAGAGGAGTATAAGGATCAAGTAAATGTTAAGAGATGCATTAGTGTTTTTTTTTCTATAGGGGCATGTTGAGCACAGTGTCACGAAGCCCAAGCCCACGGCATACTCATCGGGCCTGTGACCCCTTTGAGGATACATAGAGGAGGTTCTTGCCCAAGCCCTCTATGGATGGCCCAACCCATGTTATAGAAGGAGAGATCTCTAGAAGGTTCCACACATACACCAAGTTGGGTCCGGTATATGCACTTGGGCATACACCCTAGTATTGTATATAAGAGTCTAGAAAAGTCCATAGCTAGATAGTAGTGGAATAGTCTAGAAGGATCCAAACCATTGGATCAGTGACAAGTGTATACAATCTAGAACATTCATTGCTCCCCCTCAAAACTATAAATAGGGGAGAATCACTCATTTGTACACAACTCATTGGAGTGTAATACAATCTCTCTTGAGCAAGTCCCTTGAGTCTTCTTAAGTTCTCTTATTGCTTTCATCGGGCGAGTGAGTGTAACCCTTGTAAGAAATAGTGAGAGTTAGGCTGACTTGTGTATTGGCAAAAGGAGTTTGCACACAAGTGCCTCACGGGTTAAGCAAAGGAGTTGCGACCCCGTGACAATTGGTATCAGAGCTTCAGTTTGAGAGGGGGAATTGCTGAGGATTGTTGTTGCATCATGGCTAGTGATTCGCAAGTGACCAAAGTAGCGGTGGAGGGCCAGTCTTCAAAGTCGAAGAGAGATAGGTCAAGGGACCGAGGTTGGGAATCGGCGTTGGATGCTCGTATCTCTAATTTGGAGACTCGGTTTGGTAAGTTTGAACAAACTCTCTCTGAGTGTTTGAACAAGTCGAATGCTTTTATAGATGCCTTGTATAGTCTTGAAGCCGACATGCGAAGTGTGGTAGGGGTTTTTAAAACCTTGGGTGAAAAGACGACAGAGAAGGTCGAAAGCATGTCAGAAAAGTTTGAGACTATGGAAGGTGAAATAACCAGCCTTCGGGAGGAAGTAGCTGAGCTCGAAGATGTTAAAATTCGGTTGGCCCTGTTGGAGAAGGCGGTAGCCACTGGGGGAGGGCTTGGACCGAGGGAGTTCGCTCCAAAGGTCAAAGTCCCAGAACCTAAGAGCTACAATGGGAAACGAGATGCCAAGGACTTAGAGAATTTCCTTTGGAAAATGGAGCAATACTTTAAAGCTGCCAGGATTTCTGAGGAAGCCATGAAGGTGGATGCAGCCACTATGTATCTCACCGACGATGCAATGCTATGGTGGAGATGGAGGTACGGTTATGTAACCGAAGGTCGCTACAACATAGCAACGTGGGAAGATTTCAGGAAGGAGATCAAGTCTCAATTCTTTCCAGAAAACGTGGAGTACTTGGCTCGGAAGAATCTAAAGCGGCTGAAACATAAGGGGTCCATTCGAGAGTATATCAACCAGTTCACAGCCTTATTGATGAATATATCTGACATGGCTGAGAAAGATAAGCTTTTCTTCTTCATGGATGGATTGCAACCTGGGGCAGAGCAAGAGTTGCAAAGGCGTGGAGTTCAAGACCTGGCCACCGCACTCTCAACGGCGGAGAAGTTGGTTGAATTCACAAAGAAGGTTGAGGGCTCGAACAAAGACAAAAAGGGCAAGCCTAACCAAGGCAGAGGCGGGGGAGACAAGCCGAAGTACCAGAAGGAAGAAGGCCAGAAAACCAACTATGATCAAAAGGGCAAAGGTAAGTTCGTCCCTTGTCGCTCGGGTTGTTTCATTTGTGATGGTGACCATAGAACTTTTGAGTGCCCAAAGAAGAAAGCTCTCAATGCCTTGTTGGTAAACAAGGAAGGCCATGAGGAGGAGAGCGAGAATGAAGAGGAGCCTAAGATGGGGGCACTTAGACTCCTCAATGCCATGAAGGGGCAGGCTCATGTGGCCCAGTCTACTGCCCATTTGGTAAACGACTCATGTATGTAGACGTGTGTTTAAATAGCAAAAACACACGAGCTATGATCGATACGGGAGCCACTCACAACTTTATCTCAAGAGAAGAGGCCAAGAGGTTGGGTCTCAAATTGGAGGAGGATGTGAGTAGGATGAAGGCGGTCAACTCTGAGGCTAAGCCGGTAATAGGGGTTGCAAAGGGCATTGCCTTTAAGGCAGGAGAATGGCAAGGCACCATTAACCTGACAACAGTGCCTATGGATGACTTCAAGGTCATTCTCAGAATGGAGTTCCTTAGCTCGGCCAAGGCCATTCCTATGCCATGTTTGGGGGTGTTGAGCTTTCTGGATGAGAAGGCACCTTGCATGGTCCCGGTGTTGAAGGATGGCAAGAAGATAGGTAAGATGTTGTCGGCTATGCAGCTGGTCAAGGGCCTCAAGAAGGGTGAGGTCACCTACTTGGCTACCTTGTCAGAAGAGAAAGATGGGATGCCCATGTCACGGGAAGTCGAGAAGGTCCTTAGTGAATTTAAGGACGTCATGCTGCCAGAACTGCCCAAGAGATTACCACCAAGGAGAGAGGTCGATCACCAAATCGAGTTGGAGCCCGGTTCAAGACCCCCTGTGCTAGCCCCATATCGGATGTCGCCACCTGAGCTGGAGGAACTAAGGAGGCAACTACGATAGTTGCTGGATCCTGGCTTTATACGACCATCAAAAACCCCTTATGGAGCCCCAGTACTGTTCCAAAAGAAGCACAATGGGACCCTTAGGATGTGCATAGACTACCGAGCGCTCAACAAGGTAATTACCAAGAACAAATATCCGATTCCGCTCATAGCTGATTTGTTCGATATGCTGGCTGAGGCACGATACTTTAGCAAACTTGATCTACGATCGGGGTACTATCAAGTGTGGATTGCTGAAGGAGATGAGCCGAAGACTACTTGCGTCACAAGGTATGGAGCTTACGAGTTTTTAGTAATGCCCTTTGGCTTGACGAATGCCCCAGCTACATTTTGCACTTTGATGAACAAAATATTTCATCCATACTTGGATCGATTCGTAGTGGTCTACTTGGATGATATTGTGGTCTACAGCCAAACATTAAAGGAACACCTAGACCACTTACGAATTGTTTTCCAAGTGCTACGAGAAAACTCTCTCTATGTGAAGAGAGAGAAGTGTTCTTTTGCCTTGAAGGAAGTCTCATTCATTGGGCATTGGATCAGAGATCGGTGGATCTGGATGGACAAGGCCAAAGTCCACGCTATAGCAAAGTGGGAGGTACCCACGAAGGTGACAGAGTTGCGGAGCTTCTTGGGCCTTGTCAACTACTATCGAAAGTTCATCGAGGGATACTCGCAGCGGAGCTTCTTGGGCCTTGTCAACTACTATCGAAAGTTCATCGAGGGACCTTAAGGGCACGGTAATGGTGGAACCAGTGCTCAAGTTGGCCAACCATTCCAAATCTTTTGAGGTATACACTGACGCTTCTGACTTTGCCATTGGAGGGGTATTGGAACAGGATGGGCACCCTGTTGCATATGAAAGTCGGAAGCTAAATGAGACGGAGCAAAAGTATACGGTTCAAGAGAAGGAGATGATGGTTGTGGTACATTGCCTGAGAACATGGAGGCACTACTTGCTTGGCTCTCGCTTCATTATCAAGACAAACAATGTGGCTACAAGTTATTTTCAGACTCAGCATAAATTGAGTCCGAAGCAAGCGCGTTGGCAAGGCTTCTTGGCCGAGTTTGATATGGTGATGGAATACAAGCCTAGATGGATTAACCAAGTTGCGAATGCACTAAGTCGAAAGGCTGAACTCGCCGCCTTGAAGCTCGACCACATGGCCACGGTATGCAAACCTACTGAGACTTTGCCAGACCATATACGAGAAGGGCTTAGCAAGAATGATGTGGCTAAAGGCGTCATTCAAGCAATTGAAGATGGAAGGACAATGAGATTTTGGTAAGAGGCTGGGTTTCTCTACACAAAGGAGAATCGTCTTTATGTGCCAAAGTGGGGCACCCTCAAAAGAGAATTGATGAAGGAGTGCCATGACACCCTGTGGGCTGGCCACCCAGGGCAAAGAAGGACCCTTGCTTTGTTGGAGACTAGGTACTATTGGCCACGGATGGTGGACGATATAGACGAGTACGTGAAGATATGCCTAGTTTGCCAACAAAACAAGGTTGAACATAGAAAGCCAGGAGGGTTGTTGGAGCCATTACCTATGCCGGAACGACCGTGGGAGAGCATCTCTATGGATTTCATATCAGCGTTGCCTAAGACGAACGGGATGGGGTCTATCTTAGTTGTGGTAGATCAGTTATCCAAGTATGCTACTTTCATTGCTGCTCCGACAGATTGCACAACAGATGAAGCAGCCCGGCTGATCTTGAAAAATGTGGTGAATTATTGGGGAGTCCCTAAATCAATTATAAGTGACCGGGACCCTCGGTTCATGGGGAAGTTTTGGACAGAGATGTTCAAACTCTTGGGGACAGAACTTTGCTTCTCCACGAGCTTTCACCCCCAAACAGACGGACAGACAGAGCGCACAAACGCATTGCTGGAGGAATACCTAAGGCATTTCGTGAGTGCAAATCAGAAAGATTGGGTGAAGCTTTTGGATGTGGCCCAATTTTGCTACAACTTGCAGAAGAGCGAGTCAACATGCCACAACACCTTTGAGTTGGCAACAGGCCAACAACCGCTCACACCATTGACGGTGGGGACCAGCTATGAAGGCAAGAGCCCTGCAGCCAAGAACTGGCATGAACAGGCTGACATAGCAAAGTCCTACTTTCACAAAGCCACTAAGAGGATGAAGAAGCACGCAGATGAAAAGAGGCGGCCACTTGAGTTCGAGGTGGGGGACCTCGTCATGATAAAGTTACCACCCCAACAATTCAAGGCTTTGCGTGGTAAGCACAAGGGGTTGGTAAGGAGATATGAAGGGTCTTACCCCGTCATCAAGAGAGTTGGAAAGGTTTCATACCAAGTCCAACTCCCACCATCCCTCAAGATCCATCCGGTCTTTCATGCAAGCATATTGAAGCCCTCTTATGCATATGCGGAGGATCCTTCACAAGGAGTTAGCAAACGCGCACCGCCACTGATGACTTCGTCGTTTGACAAAGAGGTGGAATACATCATCAATGATCACATAAAGAGATAGAGGGGAGTCAAGCCTAAGACGGAGTACTTAGTGAAATGGCGTGAATTGCCAGAGAGTGAGGCTACATGGGAAGAAGCTGAGGCGCTATGGTAGTTCGAGGACCAGATCACGATGTACAAGGAACGCAACGAGGACATTGCGTAATTTAGGTGGGGGAGAATGTCACGAAGTCCAAGCCCACGGCATACTCATCGGGCCTGTGACCCCTTTGAGGATACATAGAGGAGGTTCTTGCCCAAGCCCTCTATGGATGGCCCAACCCATGTTCTAGAAGGAGGGATCTCTAGAAGCTCTCTAGAAGGTTTCACACATACACCAAGTCGGGTCCGGTATATACACTTGGGCATACACCCTAGTATTGTATATAAGAGTCTAGAAAGGTCCGTAGCTAGATGGTAGTGGAATAGTCTAGAATGATCCAAACCATTGGATCAGTGACAAGTGTATACAATCTAGAACATTCATTGCTCTCCCTCAAAACTATAAATAAGGGAGAGTCACTCCTTTGTACACAACTCATTGGAGTATAATATAATCTCTCTTGAACAAGTCCCTTGAGTCTTCTTAAGTTCTCTTATTCCTTTCATCGGGCAAGTGAGTGTAGCTCTTGCAAGAAAGAGTGAGAGTTAGGCTGACTTGTGTATTGGCAAAAGGAGTTTGCACACAAGTGCCGCACGGGTTAAGCAAAAGAGTTGCGACCCCGTGACAACAGGGATCCCTCCTCAAATCCTCCCTTGGAGTGATGTATATATTATTTTAATAACATCTATATCTTTATATTTTTTAATTGTACATTTTTTTGTATATATGTACCTTCTATATTTAGGTGTTTTCGTTTAAGTAAAATATACATATTCAAGTTGTATTAGGATTAAGATTAGGATTAGGGAGGAAGTGTAATTTAGTTTTGCGTTACAATTACATATGAAATACTTTTAGTTAATTTAGGAGTCCAATTTTTATTTCGATGGAATTATGTAAAGGCAAATGGTTGTTTATATATATGTTTATTTTTCCTTAGGGAGAAAACATGTAGCACGGCATTGAGTTGCAAAAATCTCTACTCTACCGTTCTTCCTCTCACGTTCTTTTATTTTCCTACGATGAACGCAAGGACGCCGGATGTGGCTCCAATCCGTATGTATTTCTAACAAATACTCACTACGCGCCAAATAATTCTTGCCCACAAACTCACTCAACTGCTACTAATGGCTACTTTTAACTGATATTGCTGTCCGAATGCATCCCCTCCAAAAGTATCCGTCCCGCGAAGAGGAAACAAGAGAGAGATGGCTTCAGCATTGAAGCCCTTCATTCCTCCCCCACCGGCCAAATCTTCCTTCAATGATCGCCTATATACTGCAAAGTCATCCACTTGGCACCGTCCTCATACTCATCCCTCATTTTCCCTCCTTGAAATTTGCTCTAATATGAAGGAACTTAACCGAATCCTTCCTCTAATTATCAAAAGTGGACTTTCAGACCAACCCGTCTTCCAGACGAAGCTTATCAGCCTTTTTTCTAGGTTTGGTTGCCTCCCGCAAGCGGCACTTGTTTTAGATCGGGTCGAAGACAAATCTGACGAATTATATCATTCGGTCCTAAAGGGTCATGCCCATAACTCTACTTTGGATGATGGCTTTCTCTTTTTTACTCAAATGAGATTGGATGGTGTCCAACCTGTAGTGTATAATTTCACTTACCTGCTGAAAACTTGTGGAGATAATTTTGATCTTACTAGGGGTAAGGTGCTTCATGCTTTGAGCATTACCAGTGGATTTGGGTCAAACGTATTTGCTATGACTGCAGTGGTCAATATGTATGCAAAATGTCGTCAGATTAATGAATCTAAAAAGGTGTTTGATAGAATGTTTCAAAGAGATTTAGTCTCATGGAATGCAATCATTGCAGCATATGCACAGAATGGACTTTCTAGGAGAGCTTTGGATATGGTAATTGCAATGCAAGACGAATGGAAGCGGCCTGACTTGATAACACTTGTGACTATTCTACCCGCTTGTGCAGATTTCAGATTTGCAAAGCTTGGGAAGTCTATTCATGCATATGCTATGCGGTGTGGATTCGAGATGTATGTTAACATCTCAACGGCTCTAGTGGACATGTACTCTAAATGTGGGTTGTTAGGGACTGCTAGATTAGTTTTTGATAGAATGAGTGTGAGAAATGTAGTCTCCTGGAACTCAATGATTGATGGATATGCCCAAAATGATTGCTCCGAAGAAGCTATGAAGATATTCAGGATGATGTTGGATAAAGGCGTTAGACCCACAGATGTTACCATTATGGCAGCTCTTGGTGCCTGTGCTGATTTGGGTGATCTTGACCAGGGAAGATTGGTTCACGAACTATTGATTGAAGTTGGACTAGAATCTGATGTTTCAGTGATGAATTCTCTGATTACCATGTATTCTAGGTGTAGGAGAGTAGATTTAGCAGCTGAAATATTTGAAAGTTTGAAAGGGAAAACACTTGTTTCTTGGAATGCTATGATACTGGGTTTTGCACAAAATGAGTGCCCATATAAGGCTTTGAATCTATTCTGTAACATGCAAAAGAAGCATACGAAGCCTGATTCTTTCACTTTAGTGAGTGTTATTCCTGCAGTTGCATATATATCAATTTTGCGTCAAGCAAAATGGATTCATGGGTATGTTATGAGGTCTTGTCTTCTCAAGAATGTGTATGTGATGACTGCTCTTGTGGACATGTATGCAAAATGTGGGGGTGTTATTATTGCAAGAAGGCTCTTTGACATGATGGAGGAGCGGCATCTGATTACATGGAATGCCATGATAGATGGGTATGGAACACATGGCCAAGGCAAAGCTGCAATCGAATTATTTGAAGAAATGATCCATAGGAGCCCTGTGAAACCAAATGATGTGACATTTTTGATTGTCCTTTCAGCTTGTAGCCACTCTGGTTTGGTGGATGAAGGACTGCATTACTTTGCTTGTATGAAGCGAGATTATGGCTTTGAACCTTCTATGGATCACTACGGATCCATGGTTGACCTTCTTGGCCGTGCAGGTAGGCTTGAAGAAGCTTGGAATTTTATCGAGGGAATGCCAATGGAACCTGGGATTAGTGTGTATGGTGCAATGTTGGGTGCGTGCAAGATTCACCAAAATGTTGAGTTGGGAGAAAAGGCAGGCAATGCACTGTTAAACCTGGAACCTGAAGATGGTGGTTACTATGTGCTATTGGCTAATATGTATGCAACTGCTTCAATGTGGAATGAAGTTGCTAAAGTTAGGACAAATATGGAGAAGAAAGGTGTAAAAAAGAACCCAGGTATCAGCTGTATCCAGTTCAAAAATAAGGTTCACACATTTTACTCTGGTTGCACAAATCATCCTCAATCTAAGGAGATATATACAAGGTTAGAGATATTGATAGATGAAATAAAAGCTGCTGGGTATGTGCCTGATACTAGTTCGATACATGATGTGGAAGATGATGTGAAGGTACAACTACTTAGTAGCCATAGTGAGAAACTGGCCATTTCTTTTGGCCTCATAAGTTCTGCCCCAGGGACAACCATACAGATAAGGAAGAATCTTCGTGTTTGCGGTGATTGCCACAACGCTACAAAATTCATTTCGTTGGTTACTGGTAGAGAGATTATAGTGAGGGATATGCAGCGGTTTCACCACTTCAAGGATGGTCACTGCTCATGTAGGGATTATTGGTAAATTGGTTGTGATCACTTGATTAAAGAGGTCAAACGATGCATGGTTCAGTACTTCAATGGCCTGTTTCACAATTTTCTTTTATCAACTGAGATTTTCTTGGATAACTTCTTTTGTCCCTTGAAAGCTTAGCTTGTGCGTAGCTATCAGCCTCATCTCTTATTACATTCATGTGGTGCTGCATCTGAGGTATGCTTTCTGCCACTGTCTTCATTGATTCTCATGCTAGCATTTATTGAGTTTTCATGTGAAGATTTGTAGAATTTGTTTACTGTGTTAAACTATCTGTTTTCAACAAAAGATTTGCTTTGAATGGAACTAATTTGGTATATAATATAGAGGGACCTTGTACTCATCTTAACAAGCTCGAAACTTCTTATGTGATTTTATGCTTTGGAACACCTGGGCATGACTTTTTGCTGAGCCATGGTTGCCATTTTGTGGTCTCTTTGGAAGGAACACAACCAAAAATCATATCTAGAGTCCCTAACTACGTGGGCAGAATCATTGATCCTATATTGCATAACATACTCCTTTGGGCCAGCACATATGAGGGCCTCCTTTATTTTCCAAGCTCTATCATTTGATGGCACTTGAAGCTTACAACTACATTCAAGACTCATTCCCCCTTTCAGTATTGTTTAGATCCCCTCTCCGGCTTGAACTGAACTGTGATGGAAGTTCACTTTGGAACCTGGCATAACAGGATTTGGTGGTGTCATTTGAGATCGTATAAATAGGATTCTCTTAGTTTGCTTGGGTCCTCTGGGCATATGTCTTCAGTTAGAGCAGAATTAACTCTACTACAAGGCATTAAGCTATTCGGCCAAAAATCCAACATTACTGGTAATAGTTGAAGGGGATTTGGCCATTGTAATAAACTGGATGAGAGGAGACTCTCCACCCCCTTTGAGACTTGCCCACATCTATGATGAAATTGCAAACCCATGTAACGGGCTTGTTGTAGTTTCACAGTACTCCATTTGGTTGTCAATATTATATAGGTTACAAGAGGTAAAACCTAGTTGTTGATAACACCTTTCCATTTGCTGAGCGAGGCTTGAGCAATTCCTCTTCCCCTCGTTTATATTAATTTATTTCTCTTCAAGTAATGAAAGCCAACTTTTCAAAGGAAAAAAAGAAAGATGAGCTGGAGAATCCCTAACTCTGGGTTATCCTTGTCTTTGCAGCTATAAATTCATTTGCCTCTTTTTCTGTCAAGCACTAAAGGTTTTTCAAATATGTGCTTTTGGTTTCTGAAAACCTGCTTCTTTGGTTGCAAATCTTAATTGCATTTTTTAAAAATTATTTTTGCAGCTAGTATTTGAAGAAGCTGATCTGAAGGTTTGACTGGCATGACGATGGAACCTCAAGACGGGCTGTATTTGTCTTGAAGCTGCTTCAGCATGTTGATCCTGGTATTTTTTGTTTTTCCTTTTAGCTTTTCTGCTAGACGATTGAGCTTATTTCAGTCTATGCTTTGAGCCTTGATTCGTTAGGCACATTAATATTTTATCATATACTAAATATTTTAGATTATTAATTTAAAATTTTATAATCTAATAATATACCACATTTAATGATTTATATGAAATAGTTATGTAGACTAAATAAATATTAATTAAATAATTTATTATTCTATACTAATTTAAATAAATGTTTTGGTTTAAATTAAAGCTAAATAATATTTAACCTTAGTTATAGAGTAATATTTAACCATAATATTGTTTATGTTATGAGGGGTATTTTTATCTTTTATGTAAAAATCACTTAGAACCTTGATTAAAAGAAAAAGAGGGCTTCCTTTTTTAGTCATACACTCCAAGGTAGCAGTGGCTGTTCCTTTCTAAATTCTTCTTCTCTTATTTCATGGTATTAGAGCAAGGTTGAACAGTTGCGCAGATTTCTCTCATTTTTGTGGTTGTTCTCTCAATCTTCAACAACCTTTTTGGAGGACCTTCCCAGATTTTTGGATTGGAAGGGTAAAAACTTCATTTTCCCCCTTTTCTTTGTTTGCCATCGGCTCTTGGCACATGGCTATTACTCCTAATTGAAAGATTATTAGGGTTTTGAGTCATTTAATTATCCCAATTTGAGAAATTTCAGCAATATTATTTGCTTCTCCCTCTACCTTGCTTGTGTCATCATTAATTTTGCATGTGTCACCCAAATTTCATGCAATTGAGTTGTTTATTCTTTGATTCTTGGTCTTGATTGCTGAGATTGATTATTATTCATTGGAAATTGATTGAGATTATTGTTAGATTGCCCTAATTGGTTCAATTATGGGGCTCACTTGACTGCACATGCATAGAATTTTGGGGAAAAGGTTCTCATTTGATTAGTTGATGCATTTTGCACTGAATTGTGGTAGTTTGTGGTGTTTAATAGCCGAATCTATCATGCAAGTTGCTATCCAAAGGACCAATGTGGGCTCCGATGTGAAATTCTATCAGCCTATTCAGGTAACTATAATCTGATTGAATGGATCGAATTATGTCAACTAGTCAGTTCAATTTTGACGTATTTGAGGGGGCAGAAGGATGACCCAATACATAATAGATGA
This sequence comes from Aristolochia californica, assembly GCF_029961685.1. Lineage (NCBI taxonomy): Eukaryota > Viridiplantae > Streptophyta > Magnoliopsida > Piperales > Aristolochiaceae > Aristolochia > Aristolochia californica. Next base: position 9,827,465 of record NW_027181770.1, on the reverse strand, counting down.
TCCCCCTATACCTATTACTAAAGATGGGTGGTTGAAGATAATTTAATGATGACCAGGTTGGTCAATATGGAGTCATGATTTAGTGAACTGATTTTAAAGTGTAGTACTTTTAAGGCAATGGGAACTGCCTTTGTATCTATTTTGTCTCAAGAAAGTTACTTGTCCAGAATCTATGAGTTATATGTGGGATACTTTAACATGAAACGTGGTAGTTGATCGGTGATAGATTACTTCACTGAGATAAGAGGGGTACTATAAGAAATCAACACATTTCACCCATTTACTGCGAATGTTGAAGATATTTGTAAGAAAGAAAATCATATTCAAGGGGTTCAATTTTTAGATGGTTTGGACTATGAGTATGATGCCATAGGCATTTAATAGGGTTCTTCGGGCTAAAGGTGTAATAGTGAGTAAAATGACTCAAGTAGAAATCTCTCAGATGCAGTTGATCTTAACTTCTAACCTTCTACTAGCAGACTTGATGGTTAGTTTCGTGGTGGTAATAAAAGAAGTAGAGATTGCTCATTTTCTACTCGTGGTCGTGGTCGGGTAGTCGGGATGATTGGGAGATAAAAAATGTGTTCATTGTGGTAGGTCAAACCATATTTCTGAAAAATAATGGGTGAAGTTTGGTAAACCTGCTTGGGCCAACTCTATAGTCAAAAAACAAGGTGACTCTTCTCACACTGACTCTTATGAAGAAATTCAGTAGTGCGACTGGGCCAATTGACCGTATAGACTCATCCTTCATCCTCAACAAATGTCACAATAGCGAGTATAAGTATGACTGCATTGAATGCATCCCACTCTCCCACTTGGGTAATTGATTCAAGAGCCTCTACCCACATGTCAAGTATGGCTTCCTTGTTTTAGTCTATTAATCTGCATTCTTCATATCATAGAGTTGCTTTGGTTGATGGGTCCACCTCTGCCATTTAGGGGGTGGGTATTGTTCACATTACCCCTCCCCCCCACATATCCTAAGACTCAATTTTATGTGTCCCCATGTTTCCCTTTAATCTCTTGTCTATGAGTCATATTTAAACTGTTTTGTAACTTTTTATTGTATTACGTGTGTTTTTCAGGACTTGCAGACAAAGAAGATGATTGGTTCTAGATATGAAAGGGGGGACTCTATATGGTATATGTTTCTCAAGTTGTGGCACTCTCTGCTATAGATTCATCCTACTTATGGCATCTACTCTTGGGACATCCATCATTAGTTAAGTTATGTCAGTATTTTTCTTTATTGCCAACCAATATCTCATTTGACTGGGAGTCATGTCAGCTAGGAAAGTATCATCAATCCAACTTCCCAATTAGTTCTAGCCATAAGACCAAATGTTTTTAGCTAATTCATTATGTTATATGGGATCCATGTCAGATTCCTAGTCCATTTGGTTTTTAAATATTTTATATCATTTATTGATGATTTTAATCGAGTAACTTGGGTGTATCTCATGTGGAAAAATTCAAAGTCTTTGATGTATTCCTAATTGTTTTAGTGAGATAAAAATAATAATTTGGTGTTGTGTTCATGTGTTTCATGCTGACAATGGGTAGGAATATTATAATCATAAGTTTTTGACTTTTTGTGCCTCCCATGGTATATTACCCATCAGATGTTTTCTTTATACTCCTCTACAAAATGGGGTGGTTAAACGTAAAAAAAAACATCTTCTTGAGATTACTCGAATATTATTACTACATATGAATGTTCCTAAATCGTTTAAAGGGATGTTGTTTTAACTTCTTGTTTCTTAATTAATCACATGCCTTCCTCTGTTTTCAATGGTTAGGTTCCTTTCCAAATTTTAAAACCATACTATAAACTATTTAATGTGGTACCTTGTGTTTTTAGTTGTACTTTTTTGTCTATATGTTTGGAACTTCAGTTGATAAGTTATCACTTCGGTCTGTCAAATGTGTCTTTCTAGGGTATTTTCATCAACAAAAAGGGTAAAAATGCTATGACCTTGTTCACCTAAAGACCTTATTTGAACATACCCTGTATTTTGAATCCTCTAGAGAGATTCTTATTTCTTCTAAGTCTTCTTCAGATTGACCAGTTCTAGTTGTTATTTTGGATCTCCTAGCTTCATCAGGTTCCTCTCCACCTCTTTGTGTCTATAGGCGTCGTCTTCATACTACTATAGTGCCTCTGATAGGTAAGCCTATAGAACTACCTTCTCATGCCCCGTTGCTTCCTCTTTGCCAATAGGTTTTGTTCTATCAGATTTGGACTTACCAATTAGTCTACGGAAAGGCAAACGGTTTTGCACTTCTCATCCTTTCTTTGTGTATGTTTCTCTTGACTTTTTATCCCATTTCTTTAAATCCTTTGTTATGTCCTTGTCTATTTCTACTATACCCCGTTCAGTGTAAGATGTTTTGTGTTCTCCAAAGTGGAAACAAACTATGGATGATGGGATAAGTGTGTTCTTGTCTCAAGGAACTTGGTGTCTATGTGATCCTCCGGCAGAGGCTACTGTTTCGGGGTGTCGTTGGTTTTATACTATAAAATATAATGTTGATGGATTTATTGAACGACACAAGACCCAACTAGTAGCAAAGGGATATATCTTTGGTGTTGAAGTGTTTGAGACTTTCTCTCTTGTTGCTCGACTTACTTTGGTAAGTATTATAATAAAGGTAGACCTTTTTTTTCAGTTTGATGTGAAAAATGTTTTCTTGTATGAAAATTTACATGGAGAAGTTTATATGGAGCAACATCCTAAGTATGTTGCCTAGTGGGAGACAAAAAAGGTAAGTAAATTACAAAAGGCCAATTAGGGATCCGAGGTGTGGTTTGAGAAATTTAGTACTGTAGAATTGTGGTTTGGGTTCCACCGGAGCCATTGTAACCATTCTATGTTCATACTTAAGAGGAATATTGGTGTAGTTGTTTTGGTGGTCTATATAGATACTATTTTACTATCTGGTGATGATCTTGAAGGTATTATTAAAGTTAAATAGTATTTTGCCACATATTTTCAGACAAAAGATTACCTCCCCACCCCTTGCTGAGGTACTTTCTTTCCATTGAAGTTGCCAACAACAAACAAGGTACTGTTATCCCCCAGAGAAAATATATATTAGATATGATGTATAAATATGGTTTGTTGGGTGTTAAACCGATAAATACTCTCATAGAAGTCAACCATAGTCTTCATAACACACAAGGGCCTACTCTCAAGGACATAACTCAATATTGACGTTTGGTAGGTAAATTGATTCATGTTATAGTTGTCAGGCCATATATTTTATTTGTTTGTGGGAATTGTGAGTTAATTCATGGAAATTTTGCATTAAGTACATTTAAAAGTTGTTTAGCGGATTTTATAGTATTTGAAGGGAAAAATGTCCGTTGTATATTTAGAATAGACAAATTGAAGTACTTGGATATTCTCATGTTGATTATGTTCGGTGTAAGATGGATAGACGGTCTACATCAAACTTTTGTTGTGTTGTTGGAGGTAACCCAATAAATTGAAAAAGTAAAAAACAGAAAGTTGTAGCTAGATCTAGTGCAAAGGTTGAATATCGAGTAATGGTTCACACGGTTAGTGAGCTTATGTGGATTAAATATGTTCTTCTTGATTTTGCTTTTCAATCTTATGGTCATGAAGTGTGATAATCAGACGGTCATCTTTATTGCAAGCAAATCTATATTCTACGAGAGAACTAAAGATATAGAGGTTGATTGTCATTTTATTAAAGATGCATTTATCCAAGGAAAAGTGGTAACTCCATATGTGAAGTTTTTAGATCAATTGTGTGATGTATTTACCAAGCTATTGGGAGGATGCGAACATGTATCCTTCTATGACAAGTTGGGGTTATTTGATATCAATACTCTCCAACTTAAGGATGAGTGTTAAAATATCAATTTAGGGCTATTTTGGTAATTTTATATATTATATTTTTATTTTATATGATGTCTATAAGGTAGGCAATGTAGATATGTAAGTTTATGTTTTGAGGAGTATTTTTTCTTTTATGTAAAACACACTTAAAACCCTGATTAAAAGAAAAGTGGGCAATCTTTATCAGGCAAGCACTCCAAAGCACCGGTGGTTGCTCCTCTTCAAGATCTTATTATCTTATATTTATCTTATTTTTCTCCCAAATATAAAAAAAAAATTATTTACAATAATAACATTTTTCATATTAATAATTATTTATAATAATTAAAAATGCATTATTAAATAAAAAAATAAAAATTATTATTATATAATAACTTAATCATTCTATTCTAAATAATTGTATAATTTGCATAAATTTAAATTTTAAAATAATAATTACTTTAAATAAGTGCGTTTTAAATAAAGTAAAATATAAAACTTTAAACCAATATATTTAAATACTTTAACTTACATAAATTTTAGTTTAAAATTCATAATTATTAGATTGTATTGAATTATATTATTTGGAAAAAAAAAAGAATTCGGAAACACACTAAACCCCTTAGAGAACGAAGGGTGAAATAAGGATGTGACACTGACCCATGTGTCCGCGTCATTCTCCTAGACAGGACGCGTTGCCTTTGGTTTGGTTGGTTTGATACTCCATGTAGTCTCAGTGGAAATGACAGGACGCGTTGACTGGCCCTCCAAGGACCGGAATCTGTGCACCACTCTGAAATTTGAAAGGACACTTGATTCTGCTACTTGTTTCCTCCATCTAAGATTCCAGGAATGCGTCGCTGTCCTACCTATTTTCCACTTCAGTCAAAACTTTAACTATTTGATTAGAAGAAAATTTTACCTAAAAAATTAGGATTATAGGAGAAAAAAATTTTAACTCTTTGATTAGAAAAAAATTTTACCTACAAAATTAGGATTATAGGAGAAAAAAAACTTAATTTATGTCAATGCACGAAGAGGTAATTAGAGATAAAATAGGAAAATAAGAAGTTTTTGGCCTAACCGACCTTTGGCACTCCTAATATCAAATCTTTCAAAATATAGCTCAAAATAAAGACTTTCACCTAAAGACTTTCTTTGAACATATCCTGTATTTTGAATCTTCTAGTGAGATTCTTATTTCTTCTAAGTCTTCTTCAAATTGACCAATTCTAAGTCTTTTTTTTAGCTTCATCAGGTTCCTCTCTCCTCTTTGTGTCTATAGGCGTCGTCTTCATATTACTATAGTGCCTTTGATAGATAAGTTTATAGAACTACCTTCTCATGCCCTGTTACTTCCTCTTTGCCAATGGGTTTTGTTCTATCAGATTTGGACTTACCAATTAGTCTACAGAAAGGCAAATGATCTTGCACTTCTCATCCTTTCTTTGAGTATGTTTCCCTTGACTTTTTATCCCATTTCTTTAAATCCTTTGTTATGTCATTGTCTACTTCTACTATACCCCGTTCAGTATAAGATGTTTTGTGTTTTCCAAAGTGAAAACAAGCTATGGATGATGGGATGAGTGTGTTCTTGTCTCGAGGAACTTGGTATCTATGTGATCCTTTGACAGATGCTGGTTCGGGGTGTCATTGGATTTATACTATAAAATATATTATTGATGGATCTATTGAACGACATAATAACCAACTAATAGCAAAGGGATATATCTTTGGTGTTGAAGTGTTTGAGACGTTATCTCTTGTTACTCGACTTACTTTGATAAGTATTATAATAAAAGTAGACCTTTTTTTCAGTTTAATGTGAAAAATATTTTCTTGTATGAAAATTTATATGAAGAAGTTTATACGGAGCAATATCCTAGGTATATTACCTAGTGGGAGACAAAAAAAGTAAACTACAAAAGGCCAATTAGGGATCCAGGGTGTGATTTGAGAAATTTAGTATAATAGAATTACGATTTGGGTTCCACCTGAGCCATTATAACCCTTCTATGTTCATAGTTAAAGAGAATATTGGCCAGGGATAAACCATGATAGTTAAGGCATTAAGTTGGTGAGTGAACGAAGGGTGAAATATTTCCGCGTCATTCTCCTAGACAAGACGCGTTGCCTTTGGTTTGGTGGTTTGATACTCCATTTAGTCTCAGTTGAAATGACAGGACGCGTTCACTGGTCTTCCAAGGACTGGAATCTGTGCACCACTCTGAAACTTGAAAGGACACTTGATTCTGCTACTTGTCTCCTCGATCTAAGATTCCAGGAATGCGCTGCTGCCCTACCTCTCTCCACTTGAGTCGATACTTTGGACGGGAAAAAAGTTCGCGGTCTTCACTTTTTTTAATGAAAAAATATTTTTCATGTAAAGTTTTCATCATTTGTTATTATCCATTATTGAAGGTTGGACACAAAAATGACATAGAGATTTATCTAGATAAAACACAATGAAGGAGAAAAAAATGGGTCCTAGCCTAATGATAAATCTCTGCCCACGATCAAAACGGTTATAGTTTGAAACACACTTTGTTCAACTTCAAATATGAAAAATTAATCTAATTTTAGGGCACCATAAAGAGACTACTTATTTTTTAAGGGTAGTTCAAACATAAATCACCTATTATGTGAAGAATAAAATACTTGACTTAAGGTGGATGTCGGACACACTCATATACTTTTTAGATAGTGGGTCTAGGTATTACTATGTGAAGTAATGAAAACACAAGATGATAAATTGAAAAAATACTAGAGGAAAACAACTTTAATCTAAAGGAGGCGACTATGCAACACTCGTACTTCTAAAAGAATCTAGAATGTCACACTCTTCTTCATTTTTTTTATTTTTTATTTTTGGAAAATAAGGGAGACTGTAACTGTAGAATTGTAAACATAACAAACAAGTTGGACCCAAGTATGACTTCAAAGAAAATTTTGGGGGGTGAGCATAATTTTTGGAGATGATAATACAAAAGATATACAACTAAGTAAAAAATATAAAAATTGACAATAACATCCAAGCAAGATATCACATACCATCTCGAATAAACATATCATAGAATGATTAAGTTTGATCAAAACTCTTTGATTAGAAGAAAATTTTGCCTAAAAAACTAGGATTCTAGGAGAAGAAAAAAACTCAATTTACGTCAATGCACGAAGAGGTAATTAGAGATAAAAAAGGAAAATGAGAAGTTTTTGGCCGAATCAACCTTTGGTACTTCTGATATCAAATATCTCAAAATATAGCTCAAAATCACTTTCAAGAAACTAGACTCAACTAGCTTTAATTTGATACCCAATTTGACAAAAAAAAATCATTTTTGAATTTGTTATTATTACTTGATTTGCTTTGTTCAATAGCATGATTTTTGCAATATCTCCTTACATATAAATTAGATTCACATAAATGTTACTCCTTCTAAAACTAGACTTTGACATATTTTATTCAAGTATAATATTTTTTTATGAAGTATACTTCTTTTGAGAGAGAATCATATAGATTTCAAACTCAACAATTGGTTGAACTAAGTAGTCTTTTTTTTTTTTTGTCCAACATGACCGTTGACTCTTTCGATATTGATATCTCTATCTAGAAAACTCAGATTGAAAATCTATTCAATAGGTTAGAAAATAGACTTACATATTTTTTTTTTTATATATATAATTTTTTATATAAAATCTCGTTCTTGATAGCGTAAAATGCCTAAAAATGAAGTTTTTTTTTGTTGCTCAAACATTTCTTATTGTTGACATTTTCTGTTTCAAATATTGATTTTTCTTTGTAAAAATTTATTGCTATTTTTTTTTGAGTTTGAAAGTAAACTCAAAGATGTTTCTCTCAATATATAATTTGCAATATGATAAGTTTACTATAGAGGTGCGAACACCATGGAAACAACGGGTACTTGGATAAGAAAGGAAAAAAAATATAAAATACGAATTCAAACTACTTGAGACGATAAATAAAAAAATAATCATATTATCTCTATGAGTTGATCGAGTCAACTCACAAAATCCACTCTGATGCCATGTTGAATTTCTAGAATCAAATTACAAATTAAACTACCATTGTTTCAATACACCCAAAGTGTACTACTAAAAGAATAAGTTTTAATATAATTAAATAACTAAACATAAATAGAAGATTAACCTAATTAAAATACCTTTTAACTGTGACTATTCTGTAAGACCCCCTTCCATGAGGCGCCTCTTAGATTCCATCATATTAATTTGGTTCTATGAGATTTCTTATTACTAGAGTAATGTAAGATTCTTTTATATATGTTCTTTAATTGTATTTTGATATATATATATATATAATTATTCTAAAAGAATATTTTTTAGTAATGCTACGAATTTGGACATGTAGATTTAATATTTTAAAAGTATATAAAATAACTATTCTATACTAAAATTGACTCGAGCGATTTCCAAGATTCTTCCCGAGTTTATTCATTTTTCCACAAGGACTGACCCGAGCGAAAGCAGAAACGCGCATAAATCACAAAGACTAGCGGGAGGTGTAGACGGTTGACGACGACCACTCCAACCTTCACGGTCTTTCTGGGATCGCTTCCAACCCTGTGGGCCCCCTTAACTGTGGGGCAGGGCCCACCAATTTACGTCAGAGTCAGGAAAAAAATGGAGTCTTTTTCTTTTCTGTTTTTTTTTTCCAACGTTCGGATGTCGGACCTCATATCGGATCTTAACCTTCGCTTCTCTCTTCGTTCTTTCGGCCAGTTGCAGGATTTTATTCCCAGTCGGAGTTCCGAAGCTAAAGCGGACCTAAGTCGATGAATCGAACCTGGAACTGCGACCCGTCTTAATGGGCGATGACGATCATCCGCAGTTTGCTTGAGAGAGGAAATGGGCCCCTCCTGTTCAATTGGAGAGGAGACCCGATGTGAAAGCCGAGAAGTCGGAACGGAACAGCTACGCAGGACGAAGGAGCTGATTCCAATTGCCAACTGAACTGAGTCAACTCGGAAGATAGACTTGATTCATGTCGTCGTCGTCCTTTTTTGCCCCAGAAAAAGTGATTCCTTAAGCTATTGGCTGGTTTTCAATCTTCAAAACTGCTCACACTTTTTGGTCTACTAGTGCGTAGAAGAAAAATTACCTCGAAAGTCTTTAGAACAGCGACGACGCTTCCGACCTCCTTCCTACTTAGGGCAGCTATCCGTGGATTGAGAGTGTTCCAGTCCTTTGGCTATGCACGAAGCTGCAGGTAAGAACTTGAAGAATACTTCTTTTCTTTTGATAAGGGATGTTGTTGATCTGGGTCGGCCGACGTGGTAGTTCTGTACCTGTTAAAAGAGGTGTATTGACCCTGTAAGTTACTGAACTTTGGGTTTTAAGGCTGAAAGAAGGGAGTTTCAGGGAGAAGTTTTATTTATTCAGTTAGGATTTGTGAAGCAGTTCTGTTTCTAGCTCTAACTCTGCGGCAAATAGCTGGTGAATTGAATTTCTTGTCTTGTGACTCGCGTGTTCATCTTTTCATGAAGGTCTTTTTAAGGCAACACTCTTACATCGGATTTTTGTGTCATCGGGGTCTATCCGTGTGTGATTCATTCGTTTTTTTTTTTTTCCGTTTTTCTTTTAATTTTAGAAATTAAAAACAAAGTGGTTCAGTTCCTTGTGTTCACCAACCTGGTTACTGAATTACATTATCCTGACCTTTAGAAAATTTGAAGAGACTTTATTGGTTGAAGAGATAAAGCTGGTTTTGTTCTGCCAATTTTTGTAGACAGAAAAATGACCCCTTGAATTTTTGGATTTAGGGTTTTATAATGCTGCATGGTTGTGATTAAGTCCATCTGATTGAACTTCTTTCGCATCACGACTCCTGCGAGATCGTTTTAGCTGAATATTGAATTCCATGAATTGAGATCGTAAGTACAGTTGAATGGAGTATGAGATTCTTCTCATATACGCTATAATTGCATTCAAGGGGTGTGATATACCCTCGCCTAGTAGTCTAATGAGCTGTGTGTTGGGTTTCTGTTTTTCTCTTGAAATCACATCCTAACTGCCTCTTGAGGTTAAGAGGCCTAGGGTTGAGTTCCTTAAAGAGTCTTATTGACAGTTATATAGGTATCCTCTTTCTGACTCTATTATGTCATCAAGTTTAGTAGTTGACATCTTTGTACTTTTTCTAACCCCTTACTTACATAATTCATTTTTTTTAGCTCAGGTCTTTCTTTGGACTTTGAAGGATTTGGTTAGGGGTTAGAGCAGAGCAGCAGTTCCTAGTTTCTCTTTGTTTCACAGTGGAAGTTGATTGAACTAGATTGGGCTCGTGAGGATCCCTTTTTTTTTTTTTTTTTTTTGTGTTACAAAGGCTTTCTTTTGGCTTTTTGACTTTCAAGGTGGTTAATGGCAGATAAGGATTAAGCAGAGTCGGTTTGATAGATCACTACGGCTGATGGAAGTTTTCAAGGATACTAAAGCTCTTGTCTTCCTTCACGCTCTTTGTTTGCTATCACTGTGCAATGTTGTCTTGGGTGTTGAAAGTGACATTCAGTGTCTGAAGGCATTCAGACATTCACTAAATGATTCTTTCGGCTATCTCCAAACCTGGAGTTTTGAGAACCATACTGAAGGGTTCATCTGTAAATTCGCTGGAGTAGAATGCTGGCACATCGATGAGAGTAGGGTGATAAACATTAAGCTTTCCAGCATGGGCTTGAAAGGTCAATTTCCATCTGGTCTTCAGCTGTGTACAAGCTTGACTGGATTAGATCTCTCAAATAATGAACTCTTTGGGCCTCTCCCTCACCACATCTCTCACTTGATACCTTTTGTTACAAGTCTTGATCTCTCATCCAACAATTTCTCTAGTGAAATTCCTGAAAGCCTTGCAAACTGCTCTTATCTGAACACCCTTAACCTCCAAAACAATCGGTTAAGTGGTCAGATCCCATGGCAATTCAGTACCCTGAATCGGCTAGCAACATTTAATGTTGCCAACAACAATCTATCAGGGCCCATTCCCAATTTCAGCTATGTAACAACACCATCAAGCTTTGCTAATAATCCAGGGCTTTGTGGGAAGATTTTAAATAGAGACTGCAAGGTGACTCCGAGGAAGTCTCATACTTCAGTCATCATTGGTTCTGCAGTAGGTGGTGTTATATTTACTGCGTTGGTTGTTGGTGTGATTTTGTATTTCTGCCTCAGTAGAGTGATTATAAGGAAGAAGGAAGATGATCCTGAAGGAAACAAATGGACAAAAAGTATTCGGGAGTCCAAAGGAATCAAGGCAAGCTCTTGCATTTTCTATTTTGATTAATAATCAATGATCGTGCAATAATTGACCATTCATTTTTCTCAATACAGGTTTCTACATTTGAGAAGTCAGTTTCAAAAATGAAATTGGGGGATCTCATGAAGGCCACTGATAACTTCAACAAAAGCAACATAATTGGATCTGGAAGAACAGGCACAATTTATAAAGGAACTCTTCTGGATGGTTCATTTCTTGCGATCAAAAGACTTCAAGATTCTCAGCATTCAGAAAAAGAATTTATGTCTGAGATGAGGACTCTAGGAACTGTGAATCATCGAAACTTGGTTCCTATTTTGGGAGTCTGCATTGCAAAGAGGGAGAGGTTTCTCATATACAGACACATGGGAAATGGGTCCCTCTATCATCAGTTGCATGAGAAAGCACCTGGAGAGAAAGTTATGGAATGGTCAGTGAGGCTGAAAATTGGTATAGGGGCTGCAAGAGGCCTGGCTTGGCTTCACCATAGCTGCAATCCTCGCATACTTCACAGAAACATAAGCACCAAATGTATTCTATTGGACAATGATTATGAGCCTAGAATATCAGATTTTGGACTTGCTAGACTCATGAATCCAGTTGACACCCATTTAAGTACTTTTGTCAATGGTGAATTTGGAGATCTGGGTTATGTGGCACCTGAGTATACACGAACTTTGATGGCTACTCCAAAAGGTGATGTGTATAGCTTCGGAGTAGTGCTGCTTGAACTGGTTACTGGTGAGACAGCCACCCATGTGTCTAGTGCCCCAGACAGCTTCAAGGGAAGTTTGGCTGAGTGGATTAGTTTTCTCTCAGATAACTCCATTCTCCAGGACGCTATTGATAAGTCCCTCATAGGGCAGGGTTGTGATGGGGAGCTCCTCCAATTTCTCAGAGTCGCATGTAATTGTGTTTTGTCAGCTCCCAAGGAACGGCCAAGTATGTTCGAAGTGTACCAGCTATTGAGAGCCATTGGGGAGAGATACAACTTTGCAGCCGAGGATGAATTGATAATGCCACCTGACAATGGTGATGCCGATCAACTCAATGAGCTTATTGTGGCTCAAGAAAAGAAAGGGTCTCAGTGAGTTGTTAAGGTTCAATGTATCACTTAGCAAATGTTTCTGTAAAAAAAGTCACCTGCGCTGCTATTTTCTCTAACATATTATGATAAAGGAGGTAGGGGTGCAGAGACAGCCAGGAGGTTTGCCTAGAAGCAGCCACCCTTGAAAGAGTGCGTAATAGCTCACTGATCGAGCGCTCTTGCACAGAAGATGAACGGGGCTAAGCGATCTGCTGAAGCTGTGGGATGTAAAAATGCATCGGTAGGGGAGCGTTCCGCCTTAGAGGAAAGCACCTGTGCGAGCAGATGTGGACGAAGCGGAAAGAAATAATGTGAATGTGTAGTTGTATTGTGGTGTTCTATCAGTTGCCAGAAGTAAAAAATCAGTACTATCTTATTAGCTCTCATACTTGGGAATCTTACTACAGAATGAAACATATTCTTCATGTTACTTGACATCATTTCCGTAATTTGTGTTTCGAAGGTAGAAGATGACAGGCTGTGTATTGGAAAACCATGGGGAACTTAAATTCTAATAGATGCCCAATTTTTCTAAATCCTAACTTTGATCCAAAGTAATTTGAAGTAATATGGCCACCTGACTCGACTCTTCTCCTCTCAAATGCGAGTCAACCTAGCTGAATGGTAGATCAACCCAGTGAGTCGCTTGACCATACTAGGATTTACTAGCTCCTGTGGCACAAACTTGGTTTTTGTGTTCAAACATTTGTTAGTCGAGAACCGGGTGATTGCTTCAAATAAGTAAAACTTTCATATTTAAGATAATTTGAAAGTTAGATGTAAAGAATTTTAAATATTTGATTAAAATAGCTTTTAGAAATAAAAATAACACAAAATTTGCCTACTTCAAAGGATGGGTAGTTGTCACAGGGAGAGGAAAATTGCCTTTATATTAATAAATTTAAATCCAAATTTCGTCGTGAATGAGTCTTAAAGTATGTTAGGGACAAGTTTAGATTAGCTAGTATGTGTACTAGCAATGGATAGGACAACTCCATTGAGAAAATCAATAATTAAACAATAGATGTTTGTCTCAAGATAGATAATTTTGATGACAAAAAATACTCAAGTTATTTATAATGTGCCTTAAATGTATCCTGCAGCTAAAACAACCTTTGGTAGTGTATTCACTCAAATGACAAAAGATTGCCTAAATGGCCCATACATCGAAAGCGAACAAATAACTTATACTAAAAAATACATCATCCAAATGGCCTAACATCATTGTTTGACTGAACAAGAAAAGGAAACAAGCAACCAACATAGAAGAAATAATAAGAATAAAATAGGCCAGATGAGTCAACTACATCAGTTAGAAAATTAATAAATTGAAGTGTCAACGGTCAAAAAAGTCAAACATATGGTAAAAAGGGTGCAAATAAATCAAGAAAACATAAGTTGGAAAATCAGGCTTGTACTTACTTATAGTAATTGATAAGATAAATCCATGCACATAAGGATTAACCAAAAGAAGTGAAAATTAACAGCAAAAACGTACCCACTATCTTTGAAAAAAAATCATCGATCCCTTCCCAAGATACAACGAACCTTCAAGTTCTTAATCAACACCAAATTAAGAATTCCACACATACTCGAAAATAATGGAGCTCGCATTCAAAGAAAAGGGATAATTTCACAAAAAATAATTTTTGGTGAGGAAAAACAACAAAAATGGTGAAGTAGGGAGAAGTCAAATGCACAAATAAAGGAATTTCTAGATAGAGAGAATTCATGTTCTCTTCCTCTCAATCTACCTTATATATAGGCTCATCTAGGGTTTAGAGTTCAAGTATGGTTTGATTTTCAAAACTGACTCATACTTTCCTAGAATAAGCTATCTTCTAATAATGCCTTTGTAGTTTCAAAGATGTATTCGGATTTAGAAACTATTGTAGATTTTGAATTTTAAAAAAATCTCCAATATTCTCCACTATTGGATTTGGAAATAGTAATATATATTGAAAAGATAAAAAATTTGAAGATAGGTGTCTTTTGGACTTGAGACTTCATCTAGTTGGAATTTTTCTACGCATAACGGTCTCAAGTGAACAACTTTTAAACTTGGACTACATGTATAAGATTTAAGAATACCAAACAACTAAGTGTTGGTTTTGCATATGAGTTCCAATGAGGTAACAAGTTATAATCATATGTACATATTTTGTCTGTGGAGTCTTTAATAAGCCATGATTCTCCATTTAACTATGGTCCCACACTCACACTCACACTTGTGATATCTTTAAAGGTATAATGAATCTCTATACGCTGCTATAATGACCATTGAATCATTAAGGTATTACACCATCCTCATATCTGATGTTGTTGAGTACCTACTGAATAGAGAAGAGATGTAAAATAAATCCACTTAGATTCGATGCTCCTACTATCCATGTGGTTGGTATATTGTTTTATTGAACCTTCATCATGGGATTTTCAGTCCAGATAAATTAGTTTGGCACTAATAGTGACTCAAAAAATGACTTTAATCCCATCCCTTCCAGGTAAACTGTACTTGTTCTCTCAACAAGCCTTATTTGTCAAGTTCTCTATTGATCTAGTATAACTTAAAGTTATAACCTTAGTGGATGTCAACTTCTTCAAAATTTTATATCAAACCTCAATGTACTCAAATGAATTTGAATTATGATTCTTACTTTTGACTTTTGTTTTCATAGTTAGTCTAAATAATAGGGATATGATTATTTATGATGGGAATGTTTGTTATCTAAATCATTCTACTTCTCCACCAATCAACTCTAAGTCTACCATCTCAGCCTCCATAGTCTGGTAATCAAGGTTTGCTTGGAAGATTTCCAATTGATAATTCCACCATGTAGCATAGATACAAAACCACTAGTGACATTCGTGTCATCAAAATCAAAAGACCAATTAGCATAATTATTGAATTTATGGAAAAGAGAAATATTTCACTAACTTATTGTAATTTAAGTATATGCGCATCTATTTATAATAGAGGAAACAAGTAGAATCCAAGTAGAAATAAACTACATTTTGTCCGCTTTACGCCCAAAGTTAAACACTAAAAGATAAATCCGAGAACAATTGAACAACTGAATATGAAATAGAAGACTAACATAAGTACAACAACTTTAACTTAGACTCTTCTATGAGACTTCCTCCAGTGACTCTTGTAAGACATCACCATATTAATTTTGGCTCTATGAGACTTCTTGCTGTGAGAATCATGTAAGACTTCCATACTTTCTCTTCAATACTCCCCCTCAAGCTGGAGTTTATAACTTCAGCTTACAATGAAAAAGATACTTGGTCTTCTATCTTCATTGGCTAAAAAAATTTCATATATGTAAAATCTTAATATTTTTTGAATATTTTGGTCACATCAAAATTACCACAACATGTGGAATAACATAACCTGAAGAAACACAAGAGGAAATCAACTTTAACATGAAGGAGGTGACTATGCAATAATCATACTTCCAAACGAATCTAGAATGTGACCCTTTTAAAAAAAAAAAAACAAGGGGAAACTATAAAGTTAATAAATTTGACCAAGTAAACTTTTTTGGGATGACCACAATTTTTTGAAGTTGATGATGCAGAAGATACACAACCAAATAATAAAAAAACAAAACTTAAAAACAATATCGAAGCAAGATATTCTATACCATGAATGAGCACATCATGGAGTGATTAAGTTTAACCAAAACTCTCTAATTAGAAGATAAATTTGTCTAAAAAGCTAGGCTTCAAGGAGACAACGAAACTCAATTTACATCAATGCATGGAGAGAAAGTAGGAGACAAAATAGGAAAAGAGAGGACAATGAGAGATTTTTTGCAAAATTGACCTTTGGTACCTTCTTATATTGATGTATCTCAAAATATAGCTTAAAATCTCAAATTTTTTGTTGGTAAAGAAACTAGACTCAAAGAGATTTAATTAATACCCAATTTGACAAAAAAAAATTCTAGAATTTTTATGACCACTTGATTTGCTTCATTTTTTAAGGTAACCCTTGCCGACTCCAAAGAAAATATCTCCTATATGTAGATCAGATTCACTTGAAAGTTACTACTTTTGAAACTAGACTTCGATATCTTTCATTTGCGTATGATTTTTCTTCACGAAATATATATATTTTTTTAGAGAAAGAATTTGATAGACTTTGGACTCTACAACCTAGCTAAACTGTTGAATTTATGGAAAAATGAAATACTTCATTGACTTTTATAACTTGTTGTAATCAGAGTACATGAACCTCTATTTATAATAGAGGAAGGTAGTAGAGTCCAATTACAATAAAACTACCCTTGTCTCATTTACACCCAAACTCTTTCACTTAAAGATAAGTCCTAACATAATTAAATAACTCAATATAGATGAAAGACAAATATAACTCATACTAAAACTCTTCTTTGATGTGACCATAAGATAAGATACTTTTGTGAGTCCTTCTTGATCTTCTAACTGATGTGATAAGGATGTCAGCTTATAGTAATCATTGTGGGTCCTACTTCTTATGGGCTTGGACCCATCTTGTGGGCCTTCCTTGGTCGTGGGACCCATCTTATAATAATTTTAGATATGTGGGCCTTCCTTGGTCGTGTGGACTTGAGCTTATCTTCCAACACTCCCCCTCAAGCTGGGGGTGAGAGAACAACACGAACTCCCAACTTGCTGCAAATGATGTATAGAATTTTTTGTATAAAATGACACATCTTCCAATATGTCTTCATCTTCCAACATTCCCCCTCACGTTGTTGCATCCTTCCATGAGGCCCTACGGCATTATATAAGTGAAAGTGAAAATCACTCCTAGTCGGTAAGCCATTGCTTCATACTCCAGTCTTAATGCTGGATGTAGGGCACACTCCGTCTTCTATCGGTAGTGTGTCTATGGGCATTGCTTTGAAGTGTCCACCACCGTGTCCCTCCACAAGACAACGACTCTCAAGCGGTAGGAGACATAAAAGCCATTACAGGGGGGGATAACATAGATGTAAGAATAAGTTTCTCCATCATGGTTTCCCAATGTGATATATAACACGAAAGAGAACCCAAGAAATAATGTCCCCAAAGAGACATAATAGCAGCAACTGTATATAATACGACCATCTTCCAACACATATAACACGAACCAAATAATAAACTTTGTAAAAGAACCCATAAAATAATCCGATATAAAAATTTCTTCTTAGATGCACAAGCTTCATCTTTTGTGTTCCCCCTTTCTTGAATATTTTTGTCACATAAACTTCTTCACAACATATAAAATAAAATACCTCTTTCTTGTACTTATTCTACTTCTCCCCCTCAAGCTGGGAGGTAATGACAGTGATCCCAGCTTGAACCAAATATCATAGATGTAGCAATAGGCCCAAATAACAGAGATGTATAAATAAGCCCTCAAACCAGGGAGAAGTGAGATATTTTCCTGATATATCAACTCAAAAAGTGACGCAAAACAATTGGCATAAATTTGGATTTTTCAATACAGCAGAATACCAGCATGATCTTTGATTCTTCCAATGCAAATATATATTTAAATATAGATCAAATTGACATAAATTTTTTTCATTCTAAAAGTAGACTTAAATAATTTTCATCCAAGTATAACTTAACTTCATAAAATATAATTTTCAAAAGATATATTTCAGTATCTGTCATCTGGCCGAACTAAATATTGTTTCTCCTATTTTTCCAGAATGACCATTGAATCTTCAAAGATCAATATCTCCTTATAAAAAGATCATATTGAGGATTGGTCGAATAGGTAAAAAAATAGACTTACGTTTCTTTATTTTGATATATAATTCTCCATATAAAGTCTCTTTCTTGATAGCATAAAATACCTCTGAATTTGAAGCTTTCTACTGCCACTCAAACCTCTTTTTCAATTTGTCCTTTGCTGCTTCAAATATCAATTTCTCTTAGTAGATAACTTAGATTAAAAATTGGTTCAATAGGTAAAAGAATATACTTACATATATTTCTTTTGATATACATTTATCCATATAAAGTCTAGTTCTTGATAGCAAAAAATACCTCGGAATCGGAAAATTGTTGTTGCTACTCGAACCTTTTTGCAATCTGACCTTTTCAGATTAAAATATCGGTATCTCTCTGTATATAACTTCGATTGGAACAAATAGGTTTTCTTTGGAAATTAGACTCAAATATCTTTCCGTAAATATATAATTTGTAATATAAAAAACTATGTATAGAGGTAAAAAAATGCAAATAAATTTACAGGTGAAGGGACTGGAAAAAATAACTACGAACCTAGACTTAGGGTTTAGGGTTTAGAGAAAAGGATCACATTACCTCCGTGAGTTGACCAAGTCAACTCACAAAACCTGCTCTGATACCATGTTAAATTTATGGAAAAGTGAAATACTTCATTGACATTAATAACTTGTTGTAATAAGAGTACATGAACCTCTATTTATAATAGAGGAAGGTAGTAGAGTCCAATTATAATAAAACTACCCTTGTCCCAATTACACCCAAACTCTCTCACTTAAAGATAAGTCCTAACATAATTAAATAACTCAATATATATAAAAGACAAATATAATTCATACTAAAACTCTTCTTTGACGTGACCATAAGATAAAATACTTTTGTGAGTCCTTCTTGATCTTCTAACTAATGTGATAAGGATGCCAGTTTATGGCAATCATTGTGGGTCATACTTTTTATGGGCTTGGGCCCATCTTGTGGGCCTTCCTTGGTCGTGTGGCCCATATTATAATAATCTTAGACATGTGGGTCTTCCTTGGTCGTGTGGGCTTGAACTTATCTTCCAACATGAACAAAGTACTCTTTCTTCTTTGGCCAGCATGTTTATTGACTCTTCCAATATTGATATCTCCCTCTAAAAAACTCACATTCAGAATTGGTTTGATAAGTCAGTAAATAGGCTTAAAAATATTTATTTTAACATGTAATTCTCCATATAAATTTCCATTCTTGATGTCATAAAATGCCTCAAAATATATAGTTTTTTTGTTGTTACTCGAATATCTCTTATTGAATGACCTTTGTTGCTTCAAATATTGACTTCTCCTAGTATAAAACTCCTATTGCCAAAATTATTGTTGTGTTAGAAAGTAGACTCAATGATCTTTTTGTCAATATTACAATATAAAAAGTTCACTATGAAGGTGCGAACACCAAGGAAGCAACGAATATTGGGACAAGAAAGAAAGAAAAAGGCAAAATACAAACCTAAACTATTAGAGATGATAAACCAGAAAAGGAGCACATTATCTTTGTGGGTTGACAAAGTCAACTCTCAAAACCTGCTTTGATACCATGTTGAATTTTTGGAAAAGAGAAATATTTCACTATTTTTTTATAATTTGAATACAATAAACGTCTATTTATATTAAAGGAAACAAGTAGATCCAATTACAATTAAACTACCATTGTCTTAGTTACACCGAAAGTTAAACACTAAAAGATAAGTCATTGAACAACTGAATACAAATAGAAGATTAATATAACTAAAAATACATTTAATTGACACTCTTCTGTGAGACATCCTCTTGTGAGACTCCTGTAAGACCCCACCATATTAACTTTGGCTTTATGAGATTTTTTGTCGTGAGAGTCATGTAACACTTTTTCATACTTCTCTTCAACAATAACTATACCCTTCTAATATAGTAAAAAATCTTTAATAATGTATTTCGAAGTTAATGGTACCTTTCATATAAATAGCATTCCAACAAGATAAGATGGGTGAATGAGACAGGTTTAAAAGTGCCAGAAATGTTGTAACGCCCAAATTGAGCGAAGCACCAATGAGAGCCATTAGTAGGGATGAATATACGTAATAAGCAAAATTGGTAAGGGATTTTCCATTGCTCGTATTGATTGTTCATAACCCTTTTCCACAATGTTAATGGATGGAACAAGGTAAGGAAGTCTTTCAATAGCATTCCAAAGAGATAAGATGGGTGAATGAGACAGGTTTAAATGTGCCAAAAATGTTGTAGCATCGAAATTGAGCGAACTACCAATGATAGCCATTAGTAGGGATGAATATTGGTAATAAGAAAAATCAATAAGGGATTTTCTATTGCTCGTATTGATTGTCCATAACCCTATCCCACAAGGGTAATGGATGGAACAAGGTAAGGAAGTCTTTCGATAGCATTCCAATGAGATAAGATGGGTAAATGTGATAGGTTTAAATGTGCCAAAAATGTTGTAGCGCCCAAATTGAGTGAACTACCAATGAGAGCCATTAGTAGGGATGAATATAGGTAAAAATAAAAATCGGTAAAGGATTTTCTATTGCTCGTATTAATTGTCCATAACCCTATTCCACAAGGGTAATCTCCTTTTAACACTCAAGATAGGCTTTTATTCCTATGATACCATTTTTTTAACACTCTCCGTTACTAAGAAGCCTAATCAAAGTATAGTAATCTATGACAGTATGAGACCTAAAGTTCTCTAGTAGGGCCCAACATACCTTCTGTTGCTACTTAGTGTTATTTCGGGTTTGACCCTATTCCTGTCAGTTTACCACCACGTGGGCTAAATCGTCATGCGACCTCGCGGTTTTCAGATGTCCCCAAGTTGTACATGTCAACCGATGCGGCTCCATGGCTGCTTCAGCAGGGTAGAGTACAACTCCGTTTCATTATCTACCTCAGAGCATAGCCGAATAATATTAAGTACCTAGCTTCTGTCCTATTTGGCACTATTTCGATATGATTTAAGTGACACTATTCTAAACAATTACTATTAAGATTACAAAATATGAATAACATCAATACCACACTTTGGAGATCAAATATATATATGCGGA
Organism: Aristolochia californica; assembly: GCF_029961685.1. Classification (NCBI taxonomy): domain Eukaryota; kingdom Viridiplantae; phylum Streptophyta; class Magnoliopsida; order Piperales; family Aristolochiaceae; genus Aristolochia; species Aristolochia californica. Next base: position 9,806,442 of record NW_027181770.1, on the reverse strand, counting down.
ATTTGAACATAAAAAAATACTCTAAAGATTCTAATATTACACTCATGCGAAAATTAAAACATTGTTCAGAACAAAACAAAATATAAACACTAAATTACATAACTCCCGAAGTTACCGACCGTGTTACCAGTCGGCTCCCTCTTTACTTCTCAGCCATTACGGTTGTTTTGCACATATCGTGCTTTAGGAACTTTGTCGGAGGAAGCTTGCCGAAAATTGCCTTCTTTTCTCAGACCACCTTCTTCTTTAGAAAACTTTGATTCATTTTCGAATGCGTTCAACTTCCTCTGGGCTTCGATTTTATAGCTAGGAGTGAAAAAATCTTTTCCCCCTTTGCCCTTGAACGAAAAGATCTAGTTTAAACACGAAAGGTATCTTTCGTCTTTTTCTTATTCCATTCTCACCCTTGTATTATTGTCTTTCGGCACCGAAAGTGGGGGTGAATGGGTCTTCTAACTTCTGACGAAAAAGAATCTTTTGGTTTAGCAGTTGCCATCATTCTGACATATTGTCATCAGATGGTTACTTTTTCTTGCACAGTTGACACGTATGCTTCTTCTGGAAGGTCTTCTGGGCCATATTGCAAAAACCTTCTTTTGTCAATTTGCTGAAGGGGATATTACCGTTATGTAATTTCTTCAACGTTTCTTCAAGACTCTTCTGAACTATTGTCGGGGTCTCTTTATAGCTTCGTTGTACAATTGTCAATGGTACTGAGGTTTTATAGACAAAACATTTCTTTTTCTATACCAGTTGTTCTAAGTACTGGATCAGAGTTTTGAGTCCATGTACTCGTCTGGTTTGCCAGACTGACTTGGGCAAGGCTTTGTTTTTGGAATGTGAGTGGGATCATATCCATTTGCTTCACCTCCTTTGACTACTTCAAGTGTGATGACTGCAATACTCAAAAATAACTTGATGTTTTTAATTATATCAGCAATACAAGAAATAATATTAAGTCGGATCCAGTTGCATTTAGTTATGGTAATAAAGCTTTTGCAAGCCTCCATAACTTCTTTCGGCATTCTCTCAAGTGTCGATAAATCGGTAACTTGCAACAAAATTTGCCCTATAAATCCATATGTATAAAGTATAGATACATATTTAGAGTCAAATTCTTGACTCATTATCACTTGATTCCAGCGATTGCTAGAATCTGTAGTGAAAAATGGGAGAATTCATCCCTTGTCCAATTTGTTCATCCCATCTCTGAAATTGAACAATATGATCGGACGTAGTTTTTGAATGTACGTTGTCCACCTTTTGAAGGTGTAGCGAAGGTTATTCAGACATGATGTCTGTTAGTTTTAGAGGTTTGATTTTCTTAAGAAAATTGTACTCATTAAACTCAATTTTATCCGTTTTTTAAGAAAATCGTACTCATTAAACTCAATTTTATCCGTTTTTCCAAGGCTTTTCAACCTGGTGAATTCGGATGGGGTAACTAACCTTGCCTTGAAAGAAGTATCTTTCTTTGGCTTATCCGTTTTCATAGGTTCTAGAGGCGTTATGGCTTCTTTTCCAACTCGAGACTGGTAGAAGTCCCTAATTCTTCTGTCTTACTAGAAGACTGAGTTATGACTTCCTTTCCAGCTCGAGATTGGTAGGTAGAAGTCCCTAATTCCTCTATCTTACTAGAAGACTGAGTTATGATTTTATTTTTATGCTGAGCATAATCAGTAGAAATCCCGATTAGACTCGTATTCATTAGAATACTATAGTCTTCCGTCTGCTGTGAAGCGGACGTTAAGGTTTCCTTTTGCCGTGAAGGGGATCCAGTAGAAGTCCCGGAAGAACTTGGCAGGCTTCACCTTTTTTGGAGTTCTTGTAGTTCATTGGTTAATTGCTTAATCTTGAGTTGTAAATCATCTCTGTTTAACCCGAAATGGTCACAGTTTTATGATAGTTCTCCTCGTTCAGAAAGAACTAGGAGGTTGTCGAAAAGCGATTGTAATGTTGAGAGCAATACCATAAGAGTGGAGATTGCTGCTACTAGATCCATCAACGTGCTACTGAGGGGATCCATTTTATTTACTTGTTTGTAACACAAGAAAATTCTCGAGTAAGAGTATCAGGTAAATAATTTTTGTCTCCTTTAATGTGTTCAACAGTAAATGAGAATTGAAAGAACCGTTGCTGCCATCGGAGTAATCTATCACTACAAAGTGAATCTTCTAAGTTTCTTGTCATAAAATCGACAAAAGTTTTACAGTCAGTTCTTTCTAGAAATTCTTTGGGGGCAAGATAAATGTAAAATTTCTTTATCCCATTTTTTATCGCTAAAATTTCCTTTTCATAGGAATGATAATTTATTTCAATAGATGTAAATGTTCTTGAGGTATATTTGCATACTCTTTCAGAATCATAGGTTTTACATTTTAGTACCGCTGCCCATGTATGGTCTGAGGCATCGATTTCTAAAATTATTTTTGCATCTAGATCAAGTAGAGTTAAAGTCGGGAGGTGTTTTAACATTTGTTTGATCCTGATTACTTTGGAACTATCATTGGGACTCCATTCCCATTTGACATCTTTCTTTAACTTTTGTTGGAAAGGTTTTCTAATTTCTGCTAAATTCTTTATGAATTGTTCAACATATGTTAGACATCCTAAAAAATGTTGAAGTTGTTTTTCATCTTCTATTTCATTCGGGAAAGCTGATAGTTTTTCCAGAATATGATTTTGGAGAATGATTTCTCCTTTAGAGATGTTTAAACCTAAGAAATCTATCTTAGTTTTAAATAATTACGATTTCTTTTTGCTGAATGTTATCCCAACATTTTTTAAATCATTTAATACCTTAAGTAATTGCTCTTTATGTTGATCTTTGTTTTCAGAGAAAACTAGGATATTGTCAACATAAACTAAGGAAAATTTAAAGAATGGTGTGAGGATATTGTCCATTCTTCTTTGAAATATATTGGGTGCTTGTTTTAACCAAAGGGCATGACAAGCCACTCGTAGTGTCTAGGCGGACAACTGAATGCAGTAAGGGGAATAACTCGTTCTGTTAGATGAATTTGCCAAAACCCTGACTCGCAATCAAACTTGGAAAACCATTGTTTTCCCCTTATTGCGGCTATTAATCTTTTTTTTTTAGAAAGATACTAGTCATCCTTTTTTTTGGCTTCATTAACCTTTTTATAGTTAATGACCATTCTTGATTTTCCACTTTTTATCTCTCCATAATTTCGTAAAAGGAAAGCAAGAGATTTATATGGAGAATAACTTGCTCTAATTAAACCTTGGGTTAGCAAGTCCTTTATCTAAGTTGAGAACTCTTCAATATCAGAGGGAGTGTATCTCAAATCTCTTTTTCAGGATCAAAAATTTCGAGATCGGCATATGGTTGTTGTTTATTCCACCATTCTAAGGGTTTCTCAGAACAAGTGGAATCCAGAAGCTTTTAAACTTCTGTATTGCAGGATTCTACGATGAGGAGAGATTCTAGGGGGGAACCTCTTCACCACGCTTGTTGCATTTTTTGAAGACTTGATGGAGGACTTCTCCATTGCCGAAAATGGCAAAAGCTTCGATGGATTTTACTGTGTATACATATACGACAGAATTATCTATTTCGCGTCTTGTACGACAAAGAAATTTGTAGTAGTTTTGAGTTTGTTCTATAGGGGCATGGAGCATTAACCATTCGTTTCCTAGGACTAAGTTGGGTCCTGAGTTTATATTTGGTCCTAAACTTATTAGTTTTGGGATCATAAATTTTTCACCTCCAATGTTGAGATGAACATTTTTGAACATTTTTGACTACTGCAAGAAGGGAAATGTTCTCTTCTGAGCCAATTGTTACTTGAAGCGGTACTTCAAGTGTTTTTCATAAATTGATTGGAAGTAAATTTTGTCGGGCTATACAATAAGAACTTCCAGTATCTACAAGAGCGTGTATATGGAATTTTATATATCCCAGAAGCTTTAGCATGACTGTGATATATGAATTTCCATAGGCTACATGCTCTGTAGTTATGCGGACACTCATTCGGAAAATGTTCCTGATGAGTCCAACATGTTTTCTGAGTTTTCTGAAGTAGAAGACTTTGTCTCGAGATGAAGTTCATATACTTCATCGTTTGACTGGATTTCATCATGATGAATGATTTCTAGTCCTTTTTCTTCGGCTAATACCATATAGGTATTGTAATGCTATTTTTTTCTTATCATTAGGACAATCGCTGGCAAAATGTCTTTCTTACTGGCATATCCAGCATTTGCATTTGCTCGGGGGTTTTCCTTTTGGTCAATATGCATTTGACCCTTTACTGGATGTGGAGGGGCAAGGATTTGTTCTTCTTCGGAAGTATCTTTTTCTAGGAGTATACTTCTTTTGTTAACTTTTTTGTATCCTAAATTTTTTCTTATAAAATTTCTTAGGATATCTTCTTTGCTTCTGGTTGTGGTTTTTACAACCATAGGCTCCTACATTTTTGTTATGGTTGGAACAACATAATGTTTGTTTATTCGCTTTACAACTTTTCTTTAGTAGTCTTTGCGCTTCACAGAGGTTTGCCAACATGTCTTGCACAAACCTTTGTCTTCTTCCTAGAGTATCCATATGAAGAAAAATGTCCATGGTAAGGGCTGAAAACTCTGGGTTGTTTTGCCAATATTTTGTAATGTAGTCTTTTTCAGCAACAGTTGCAAAAGGTTCTGGCAATTTTGAATAAAAGATGGGCAGATAAGGCTTTTGATCATCTTTTTGTAGCTTATAGAAGTAACTCGCAAATTCGCAATAATACTTCTCGTAAAAATAGATGTTACAGATTTGTACCTTGTTTAGTTTTTGAAGAGTCTCTAAATGTTTTCTTTGTTTAGTAATCTCGTTGTGAGCTTCTAGGGTGGGATGTATTCCTAGAAATTCTTTTGATATCTTAACCACTAATCCTTTTAAGATTGAGGCTATAGATGTTGATGTAGCTGTTTTTTGGTCTTTGGGAAGGTTGCCCCACCAATGAGCTACGTTACCCTGTAAGGCATGGGTAAAGAAGTTAAATGTTGAATCTTTATCCCAAGATTCGTGCATATTGGCAGCATTGCTCATGTTTCTTTCCCATTCTTTAAGAACTCTTTGTCCATCCTTGGAACAATCCAAGTTGAGATAAAATCCAAATGGGTTTATGCTATCAATGGATTGGTGTCCTTTAGTTGCATGTGATGGATCGACATTTGTGTATTTTGTCGAATATCTTTGTCCTCCCAATGATATTTTGGAGTGGGACCAATTTTCTCTTTTGCGAGAGTTATCCGTTGTGCGATCTCAGAAGTTGTCTTCCATGTAGGTATCTCTTACCCTTGAAGTTTTTGCTTCATGATGGCTGGTGTTGCTGCCTCGAAGCATTCTAAATCTTTTACCAAGATCATTTGCCTTTTTGTCTTTAGTAGAGTAGTTTTTTTTCTTGGTATTTTCTATTGCAACTTCGTCAGAGTCCCATACCTCTGGTTAATTGTCTTGTTGCTCTTTTTGTTTACTAGGGGATGGTTTTTCCTCTTGAACATAATAAATCAACTATCAACCAAAAGTATTATATTCTGCGTAAACTTCATCATCAGTGATGTTACTTTGGAAGCGATCCTAAAAGCATGGTGCAATATACACTAATTTTTTAAGCCATTCGGTTATGTCAAGAAGGCCTAATGGTAATGGAGTTTTCATATCTGTTAAATAGAAAAACTCATTCATTTTATAAAGCTATGGCATTTAGCTTTCTTTTAATTCGTCCGATCTTACATCTCATTTTGTAAGCTCGATCATTATTTCTCATCCACCAATAATGATACATTACTTGGGATAGGATTGTATCATCTTCTGGTTGAAGATTATTTCTTTGTTGTAGTGCGAGTGCTAGTTCTTCTCTACAATATTCTAGATGATCTAATAGTTTCCATCTATAGATCATTCTGGTGTCCAAGGTGTAAAAGGATTTTTATACCTTGATGGACTTAAAGAAGAACCTAAATGTTCTTTTAATACTAAGACTTCTATTAGAAGTTTCTGTATCTTTGTTTACATTTTCTAAACTTTGTTTTAGTTTTGTTAATTCTTGAAAGAAAACATGACTATTTCCGTGGTCAATTTTTTCTAGAATATTTTCTAGGATTGTTTGACATTTTATTATTTCTCTATGTCTATGTTCATCATAGAGGAAATTTACTTTTTGCCTTAAATTGTCAACAACATTTTCTAACCTGGTAAGGGTCTTTCCATAAGATTCTAAGGTTTGATTGGAATAGGTGATTATGTCATTGTTTCCTATTGTTGGGTCTAAGGTTTTATATGGGCTATGTGCCATCATCAATGTGAAGTAGAACATAGGCATTGGGCCTTGGGTTGCCTGTTCCTTCGAATTGGGAACTGGTAGAGGCTCTATTGGAAGAGGTAAAGGGCATATCCTATTCGAGGGAAAAGCTGGACCTAGCATTGGTAATCACTAGTTTTCCTTCTATCTCCTTCATGGTTTTTTGGGAGAGTGGAAGGTGTCTAGGAGCCTGAGGTTGGATTACCCATTATGTTGGCCAAGTTAACTCTCTTGGGTCGAGTTCTTCTATGGTCAAATTTTCAAAATATCCAATATTTTTGGATAATTTCGTAATTTTATTTGAATCTTTAACTGGAACCTTTCCAGTATTTATTCCTCTTGCAACTACGCATATGAGTATGTGCATTACTCTTCTTCCTGGTTGAATGCCATTTTTTCGACCAATTATCTGTATAAATTTTTAAGGACAAGGTATCTTGGATATGCTTGTTGTCTAAATTTATTTGTAGGTTGGACCAGGTTGTAAAAGAAATTGGGCCTAAACCTAAGTTTTCTCTAACTCCTCCAAGTAGGGCTTTTTCAAAATTATTCTACACTGAGTTATCTACGATAGCTGCTATGAAGGGTAAATTTTGGTTGATTCGTATTAAAGGGTCTAATCCTATACGAACTAGTCCATAATGTACATATTTGAATCGTTTTAGCTTAGCTAAATCAAATTAACTTAAGAATCTGTAGTAGAAAGTACCAGAATCGGTATCTTCTATTTCTATAAATAATTCCTTCTAGAAGATGAAGGATTTTTTTTGGAACTCAAATCCAGTCTTTGTTGTAGACTTCAGTTATCCTTAGGATACTGAATGTCCATCCAGTCTTTGTTGTAGACTTCATTTATCCTTGGGATACTGATTGTCCATTGTTGTCCATCCTACATAAGGTTAGGATGTTCTTCGTATTCTCCCTGTGTTTCATGATATACATGAACACTATTTTGAAGAGAAATACATTGTATTCCTAATTGTTCAGACATTTAGGAATTTTAGTTGAGATGTTGTCTTCTAATTTTGGAACAAAATCTGGAGAAGACGTTCCAATGGATATAAAGTTATGAACGGAGTGGTATGTTGAATAACAAGTTCTCTTTGTTCATTATTTTGAGTTAAAGCACAAATGTCTCGTATTAGACGATCTTTATCTACACTTTGTTGATTTTTTACTGAAGCTATTTTAAAAATAACTTCTTGTAATTCTTTTCTACTTGGTTTTTTATTAACCAATTTAGTTTTCATCTCTCAGATAAGTTCTAGTATCCTAGAGTGTTCAATTTTATGATCCACAAAACTTTGTAGATCTGTAAAAAGATTTACTATAGGTTGAGTATATCCTCCTTTTAATTTCTCAAGATGGGTTTTTATTCCTCTCTTGAGCAATTGTACTTGTTCATTTATGTCGCTTTCTATTCCTAAGCATAAGAAAGCTATGTATTCTGTAGTGTATTTTTCACATCAACTTTTCATAAAGAAACTGTGATGAATATCACCTACTAAATCCATTATATTGTTTAATATTGGATTATGTTTATCATGTCATCTATGTGGATAACCTATTATTGGATAAACATGAGTTTGTCCAGTTTTTAACAGTGTCATAAGAAGGTTCGTTAAGTTCCTTCTGACTGATTGATTTACATTTATGATTGACTGTTTTGGGAGTACGTAAACCTAAATAGAAATAACCAAAGTTAATTCTTGGCTTTGATACCAATTTTTTAACACTCTCCTTAACTAACAAGCCTAATCACGTTATAGTAATCTATGACAGTAGGACTGTTTATCATAGAGACTTAAAGTTTTTTAGTAGGGTCCAACATGACTTCTACTGCTACTTAGTGTTATTCGGGGTTTGACCTTATTCCTACTGGCTTACCACCACGTGGTCTAAATCGTCATGCGACTTCGTGGTTTTCAGAGGTCCCCAAGCCATATCTGTTAACCGATGTGGCTCTATGGCTACTTCAGCAAGGTAGAGCACAGCTCCGTTTTATTTTCTACCTCAGAGCATAGCCGAATAATATTAAGTACATAACTTCTGTTTTATTTGGCACTATGTCGATATGATTTTAAGTGACACTATTCTAAATAGTTACTATTAAGATTACAAAATAAGAATAACATCAATACCACACTATGGAGATCATATATATATATATATATATATATGCGGAATTTGAACATAAAAAAATATTGTAGAGATTCTAATATTACACTCATGCAGAAATTATTTTGTTATCCATTTAGTTACTATATTACCTGCAATTAATGGTTAAATAAAACCTATAAAATATAACGTATAAAATTATTATGTTATTATAAAAAAACTTATAATAACATCAAAATACTATAAAAATATTAATGAAGTATATAATAAATTATTTTTAACCAAAAATATTTAAATTAACCACTTTCCTATATTAGAGGGAGTTTTCCACATATGAAAGGAGCTAAAATTACAAAGTTATTTTTTTTATTTGGATAATCGGATACAAAATAACTTTATTCGTATTTGTTCCACTTAACGAATCAATATTTTTAACCCAATTACTAATCCAATCCATTTATTTGCATATTGGATCAGCCATTTGGATTCCAAGTCTCCTCAAACTGAATCAAGGTGATAACAAACTGAATCTCGTGTCATTTTTTCTGTGTCCACCTATTTAGGCTGTCGGTGCACTATCACATGGTTCCCCTTTGTCATGTGCGACAAACGCAAGCCACAAACTTCCTTCTTACCCTCCCTTTTCTCTCCCTCTTCATTTATTTTATAGGCTGAGACGCTTAGTTTCCGTCGCAGGAGAAATTAGCTTGGTCCAGAGCAATCGAATTTTGGCAGAAAGATGGCGGAGGAAGGAGCAGAAGTGTGCAACAAACAGATCATCTTTCGTGACTATATCACTGGTTTCCCAAAAGAATCCGACATGGTCCTGAGCTCCAGTAAGATGAGTCTGAAGGTTCCCCAAGGTTCTAAGGCCGTCCTAGTGAAGAACCTTTACTTGTCATGTGATCCCTACATGCGCAATCGAATGGAAAAACTGAAAGCTGCCAGCTACATTGACTCGTTTGTGCCTAGATCCGTAATCTCTCTCCCACCCCCGCTCAGATCTTACCTTCTTTTATGCGTTAGGTGTTTACAAGTTTGGTTTGCTTCTATAGCTCAACTGCTCCCACTCTACTTTCTTATTTCAAAGATCTTTGTGCAGCCTCACCTCCCCGAGACGAAAAGAATAATTCACATTGATCATGAATTAGTAAAATTGTAGATCAACGTTAACAGGAGAGCAGGAAGAAGCAGTTCATATAGATTATATTCTGAATTTGATCCATAGTTGATATTACTTAAAAATTACTAAAAGTAAAAAGTATAGACCCCAGAAAAATAAAAGAAAAAGTCTATTATCTCTAACAAAAGAAAGAAACTGATAAAAGTAAATTAATTTCCCAGACATGTAAATTATGTTCCTATAGCTTTGGCTCATTGTTGATAGGATTTGTGTTGCTCGGTGTTGCCAAAGTCATAGATTCTGGTCATGAAGAGTTCAAGGAGGGTGATATTGTATGGGGAAGGACTGGATGGGAAGAGTTTACTCTCTTAACGGAGCTAGAGACTCTATCTAAGATCAAATATACAGATTTACCTCTCTCCTATTATACGGGAGTTCTCGGTAAGGGTCGTCTCCACTGTCAGGTTTTGTTTTATTCTCTCTTTTTCAGTTAAAATAGCTATTCCTTTTTATAATAACAATGAATCAAATTGAAACAACGTACAAAATCTTTCCGGAGAGAGGCAAAACGAGCCTTAAGGTCGCAAAATTTATGTTGCAGGCATGCCTGGCCTGACAGCTTTTGTGGGATTTTATGAGGTCTGCTCTCCTAAAGAAAAGGAGTATGTTTTCGTCTCTGCTGCTTCTGGTGCAGTCGGCCAGCTAGTTGGCCAATTTGCTAAGCTCACGGGTTGTTATGTAGTTGGAAGTGCTGGCTCCAAGGAGAAGGTAACTTAACCTTGTCGATGCTAAAACAGGACTTGCAAGGCCTGTACAGCTTTTTTATTTCTTCATTTCTGCTGCAGCTCACTAAATCCAGTGCCAATTCAGGTTGACTTGCTGAAGAACAAGTTCGGATTTGATGAAGCATTCAACTACAAAGAAGAGCCTGATTTGGACGCGGCACTGAAAAGGTACTTCCCAGAAGGAATAGACATCTACTTCGACAATGTAGGGGGAACCATGCTTGATGCAGTTCTCTTGAACATGAGACTGCATGGTCGAATTGCTGTGTGTGGAATGATTTCTCAGTACAGCCTAGACAATCCTCAAGGCATTCACAACTTAACCAATCTCATTTCTAAGCGTATACGCATGGAGGGATTCCTTGTGTTCGACTACATCGCTGTACAACCAAAGTTCGAAGAGCAAGTCCATCGATATCTCAAGGAAGGGAAGATAGTATATGTAGAAGACACTGTCAATGGCCTTGAAAGCGCTCCAGCTGCTCTTGTAGGACTCTTTACTGGCCGCAACGTTGGGAAACAGGTGGTTGCAATTGAGCATCTCTGATCCTTGCAATAAAAAGTCTTCAGTGATCTGTTCATATAAGAATAACAATGTCTTTGATCTTCCAATTAAAGAACATTGAGGATGACGATATAGCAAGGATTCATGTAGGTTCGTGATCTGTTTCACTTGTATAGGGGTTTATCAAGAAGCCAATATGATTGAAGTTCAAGGGATAAACAAATTCCCCTTGTGCTTTTTCTTTTGTTTATAATCAGGCAACCATGTTTTCGTCTTTTGCCTGTATCATCAGGCTCTCCAGTTTTTAGGGCCTGGAGGCCAGAACTGCCAAAAGAGAGGGAAGGGAGACAAGAAACCCACCTTCCCTCTCCCTCCAACTTTTCAGCAATGCTAAGAACCTAAACTGTCAAACCCAGCTTGATCAACTGGACACCAACTTATTCCAAACTAATGTGCTATTGGACCCAGTAAACGCACCAAGTCTGGTTGAAGAACTTAAGGTCTGATAACAACTAGGGTGAGTAAGTGAACCATTTATTTGTCAATAAACTAAAAATAAGTAAAATTTTCAAAAGATATATAAATGAGAAATTTTGCCTGCAAACATAAAATGACTTAAATACTGCACAAAACCTTATAAATATTTACAAGACAAACTATCAGAATTCAATGGTTGGTCATCAGGAATATATTTCTGCATTTAGAAACATGGATTTCGTATCCACTAAAGAAGCTCACATACATAAGGCATTGAAAAATTTCTCCGTTTTCAAAACCATGTTCCAAAAACTCCAAAGCTACAACCACCTCTCTATTTTTTTTATTTTTTTAATCAAATAATAAATCTTACAAAAACAGGAACAGGGAGTAACAGCCTGATCTACTTATAATGCTCTACAACAGTGATAGAAAGAATCCTTATTGACTACAATGGAAGAGAGAAACCACAAAGGTACCTCGAGTCCACTCCACTCTCCTGTATGAGTGCAACACGCCCAGTTCGAGCCACCTACATGAAAGTACCAACCGAAAAGAGGACATTTGAAAATATTTCGTAAAACAACTAAACCATGAAATAAACAAACATAGTCAGAGAGACATTAACCCAAAGCGGTTTGTAATAGAAAGTAGATAAGTTCCAACAGACCTCACAGATGCCATAGGGCTCCAACAGCCTCTGCAGTGCAACCATCTTATTCAAATCTCCAGTGAGCTGATATGAGATAAACCAGAATTGCACTTAGTATGAACATAAACTACAAAAACAAGACAAACAAAATAACTTCTCTCCACACTCCTTCCAATCATATCTTTTATTTTGTAAAAAACACAATTTATTTATTTTTTGAGAAAAAAAATAAAATTTATTTATAATATATTACTTATATATGGGGAGAAAATAGTATCCTTTGGAATAAGGCATTCTGACTTAAGAATACTCTAGTACATATATGCAACATATATAACAGCTCCTAACATTCAAACCATGGCCATGAACTTTTTGATACATCAAGATCTTTTTTTTCTTTTTGAAAGATGACATCAAGATCTTGTCAAGCCCAATACATTAATTAATTCTGCACCGTGGCTGACATTGGAAGCTCCTAATTAACCTCGTCTTATGAACCCACTCCAATAAACAAGTAACACCATTGTCCAACAACAGTTCCCAAAAGAAGTGCAAATCTCAGATATGTTTTTCAATAAACAAGTAACACCATTGTCCAAGTGAATCATAGGATCACTCACCAACCAGAAGTTAACAGCCCCATCAGACTCCCTCTACCAAGATAAAGAATAAAATTAGAATATACCCTTGCAGTACAAAGATCCACAGTTGGCTTGCAGAAGTCCCACAGGGCCAGTTTCCTTACAGACCATTTTCCATAAAAGATAGTCTTTAATTAATAATTATCCGGCTTAAGTATCTCAACAACCAAACCAAACCTTAGTTGAAAGCCATAAGAATTGAAAGTGAGAAACTAATTCCAATCTCAGTTACTTAGGATCACAGCTACAGTTTGAATACATGCCAGCAAGCAAAATTTTCAAAAGCTATACCAACAAATGGACTTAATTTGTCAATTGCACAATAGCCAACAAGAATTTCACTTGAAAGTGGGTTTGAAGAATTTCCTCACTTCTAGAAATCAAAAGTTTAATGTATAGCACTGACAAATAAAATGATAAAATATAAATAAAGCACATCCATGCGTCTCAAGAGTGATTGTGTGATCAGACACATCCACGGACTTTGGCTCAAAAGATACTGGCAATGTCGAGTACATTCCTACAAGCACTAGTATTCGCAGCAATTTTTATTAACATCAGCTCTCGCTCAGCAAATGGCAAATGTGTCAGATCCTGAACCTGAAATGCCAGTTATCACTCTTAGAATTTCACCAATCATTGCCACACAAGATTACTCAACTGAAGTATGAAGCCACCTCATGAATTTCAATGAGTTTATACAATTGCTGAACCAACTTGCCAATAGATTCATCAGTCCCAGGAACTACATTGTGATGCAAGAAACCCCCTTTTTTTCGGCTGGACCCACAGCTAGACTCTAAAGAATGCATGAAAAAGCAGTAAGCATGTGTAAGTGTGTGGGTGCAGGTCTGGAGGGTGCTGAGAGAGAGTGGAGAAAAACTGAAAGATGCATGTCAATCCAAATATTACCTGAATATTGTAACCCCTACGAGAAAATACACCAGTCCCAGGAACTACATTTGTGATGTAAGAAATCCCCTCTTTTTCGGCTGGACCCACAGCTAGACTCTAAAGAATGCATGAAAAAGCAGTAAGCATGTGTAAGTAAGTGTGTGTGGGTGCAGGTCTGGAGGGTGCTGAGAGAGAGTGGAGAAAAACTGAAAGGTGCATGTCAATCCAAATATTACCTGAATATTGTAACCCCTACGAGAAAATACACCAGTGACCCCATTGAGAACTCCCGGTGCATCATTTACAAGCATAGATAATGTGAGATTGAAGGCCACTGGACTGAAAGATACAGCACAGAGACTGAATATTAGATAAAAGCAAACATAGAGCCATAGTTAAAGGTCAATACTTTTGAATCAATCTAATAATCTTGGCATCAACCTAAGCCAATCAATTAGGATTAAGAGGAGTTTATACTTACATCTTCATCATCAAGGACACCCCAATGAGCATCAAGCACTTGAGTCGCCCAGGAACTCCCACTGGATTCCACAGGATAAACATCCCCCTGCATGCAACACAGGGTCAGGAAATTCCAAAAAATCAAATTAATACCAGAATAGCAAAGAAATGTTTTGAAAGGGGAAAGGGAACAAAACACTCAAAATGGAGACAGCAGATACAGGAAAATGGAACAGAAGAACAACATAGAAAACCTGAATAATGAGGTCAAAAACAAGAAAATGCAAAAAAAAATCCATCAGTCATAGAGCAGGGATACTAAAGAGTACATATCTGTCCAGGAAAAAACTATTCTCGAAAAACATGCTGGTAAATAACAGTTAGGACACGAAATGGTTTGTACTTCTTTGAGTTAATGAAAGGTTATCTGAATTTATCAAGAATTTTGATCAGGTAGTGATCAATTGAATGCAGAAAATTCATCCAAAAAAAAAAAAAAAATTTGAATGCAGAAAACTCCACAAATTTGTGGTACAGAAAATATATCTCAATAAAAGAAGATGCATGCATCTAAATAAGGACAAGAAGAAATGCAAAGATTTCAATAATGAAAATGAATAATGCAAAAAGCATACCCTAATGGAAGATCTGAATCGCCCGCTAATGATCCAACTGCAGCTGCTGCAAAAGATTCTACAAGCATTGCACCCACAATATCTGGATAGGAAGCAGCAGAAAATCTCCAGAAAGGTGCAGTTGCTCCCATCTTCTCTCTTCTTATAGCAATCTGTGGGACCCAACAGATTGAAAATTTGCTCTAGAAGTATGTCAAACGTTGATCATTACAGAAGTAATGACATCAAAACAGATGCCTTGCCAGTTCTTGCAATCTCTTTAATCCCAAACTTGGTTAGATTTCTTTGCACAGTAGCTAGCTTTCCAGGATCTCCTGTTACCTGAATTGCAGTCATTAAACAACACATTATCATTTTGAGGCATAACAGTCTTGAAATGACACAGATGAAAGTAGCAGGTCACTCGTTGTATATTACAGTGAATTTGTCACCTCAATTGTTAGGGTATCTTCTGAAACATCTACAATTTTTGCTCTGAATATATTCACAAGTCCCATGACCTGAAGAACATTAAACAGGGGTGAGATAAATGTGTCCCTAAAAGATGGGTGACATGCAAAATGATAAAAAGTAAGTGGTCCAACTAAAGAAGAGTTCTTGGAGAGAAACCCTATCCTCTTTCCTTGAGTAACTATTTGTGGCGCTAATGTAAAAAGAATTAGCATAGCAACCCTGCTATCCACAAGAAAAAACTGATGTCTTCTCAATTTGATGAGATCTAGTCACTCACCTTCCCACGCTTGCAGGGTCAATATTGAGTTTTATCAGCATCAGTTCACGTTCTACCTGAGGCTCCTTAGATAGGTCTTCCACCTAGACACAAGAATCAAGATGTTTCTTCAGCAGAAGGAAAAATGCAGTACACTGGAATGTAGAAGAGCTAGCTGACAAATACAGAAGGAAAAATGCAGTACACAGGAATGTAGAAGAGCTAGCTAACAAATACTAAAGGACAAGATATCACCCAGACATCTCTCAAGTTTATGAAAGAAAAAGAAAGAAGCAGACTCAATTTAAATAGACCTGAATTTCCTATTTTTTGCTCAAATTCCAAGAATAGAAATTCCTAAAATCAGAAAGTCTCTCTATGTTGCAATATCCTATTTCAAGCATACTGAAAGTAGAAATTTTAACTAGACCAATAACTTCTTGTTTTTAGCAACTTGCTGTTTTGGTTAAAAAAATTAGAAAATCTGTTCTAGTACTAGTTTCTTATTTTAAGTTTGGGTCTTTGTTTCCAAATTAATGTAGCCCAAAGTTAGCAGGCATTCAATTTGAAAATAGTTTCTTTTCCAGCAATTAGAATTAGATATAGAAAGTCCTAATTAGAGTCAATAAAAAGTGAGTTGATAAGAAGAAAAAAAGTAATAAAGAAGGAAAAGGGAAGTGCAAGGAGAAGATGAGGGGAAGAGTGCAGAGAGAGCACTGATTGGGGTCAGGAATTCAACCTCCCCCTTTATTATAAAAACCACTTAAGTGCAAATGTTAATTTAGCCCTCTCAACAAAAACCCTTCTATCTTCCTAAATACAACTCATACTAAACAGAAAATTGAAAAATAGAACTTCAAGCTGAACGTAAACCTCCTACCATCTTATGAAGAACATAAAACCATATAATTTTACCAAAATACCACTACATAAATATTTCAAGACTCCCCCCCCCCAGCTAGAGCATAAATGTCAAATAGTCTCAACTTGTCACAAAACACTGAATGCTCACGTCTTCTAAGAGGTTTAGTTAATACATCACCAAGCTGTTCCAATAATTTCATATATGGTGTTCCAATCTTCCCTTGAGTTACAGCATCTCCAATAAAATAGCAATCTACCTTGATGTGTTTGGTTCTCTCATAGAAGACTAGATTACTTACCATAAAAAAATTGTTGCCTGATTGTCACACTTCACAAATATAGGATTTTTAATCTAGACTTTTAACTCAACAAGAACTGATTTCACCCAAATGAGCTCACTCATTGTATGAGTAATTGCTCAATACTCTGCTTCGGCACTTGATCTTATTACTACACTTTGTTTCTTACTCTTCCAACTAACTAGGATAACCCCAACAATATAACAGTACCCAGTCATGGTCCTCCTATCTAGTTTGCATCCTGCATAATCTACATCAGAGTATCCTAAAACATCAGTTGCTCCATGAGGAGTATATAATAGACGCTTGTCAAAAGCACCTTTCAAATATTTCAGGATTCTGTGAACAGATTCTAAGTGTATTTCGCATGGATTCTCCATGAGTTGGCTAACAACTACCACTGCAAATGATATGTCCAACCTAGTAACAACGGCATAAATTAACTTACACACTAGGCGTTTGTACAATGTTTTATCCTTAAGCTCAAGACTGATCATCATGAAAACTAGTATTGACTTCCCCGGGAGTATCCGTTGGACATGCACCCAATAATCTATACTCTTGTAACATATCTCAAATATACATCCTTTGTGGCAGGACAATACCTCTCTGACTTCGGGCCACCTCAATACCAAGAAAGTAGTCCAGTTGTCCCAAATTCTTTATCTGAAAATGTTTTGTCAAATACTTTTAAACTTGTTCAATCCCTTTATTATCACTTCTCGACAGCACAATATCATCCGCACATACAACAAGAACAACATCCCAGATTGTGGTAGGACAATACCTCTCTGACTTCGGGCCACCACAATACCAAGAAAGTACTCCAGTTGTCCCAAATCCTTTATTTGAAAATGTTTTGTCAAATACTTTTAAATTTGTTCAATCCCTTTATTATCACTTCTCGACAGCACAATATCATTCGCACATACAACAAGAATAACACCCCAGATTGTTTCTTAAACATAAATATGGAATAATCACAATAGCTTCTCAGAAAACCAAAATTAATAACTACTTGGCTAAAATTTTCAAACCAAGCGTGGGGCTCTATTTCAGACCCCAAATAGCCTTCTGCAATTTGCATACCTTCCCAATCTTCCCTTAAACAACATACCCAAAAGGTTGTTCCATATATACCTCCTCTTACAAATCAAAATAAAAAAATGTGTTTTTGATATCCAACTAATTTAAGAGTCATCCTTTTTTGACTACCATAGATACCAAAATCTTGACAGAAGTACGACGGGCAACAGGGGAAAACGTTTCAAACATATCAATCCCATAGGTCTGGGTGTATCTTTTGGCCACCAAACGGGTTTTGTACCTCTCAACACTTCCATCTACTCTATATTTAATGGTATTCACCCAGCGACATCCAACAATGGCACACTCTCAAGTGGGTCACAAGTGTCCATGTACCCCTAGAACACAAGACCTCCATCTCCTCATCCATAACTTGTTTCCACTCAGACAACCCTAAAGCATCCTACATGGTATGAGAAATAGAAGTAGATAAGGACAATGCAAAGGATTTATAGGTTGGTGACAAAAAATCAAAAGACATATTTAGATACTAGAAGAGAAGAACATGACCTTTTTCCTTTTCGGAGTGCAACCGGTAAGGTGGATTAAGAAGCTCAAAATCTGCAGATGAAGAATTCAATAGTGGGACTTGAGAAGGAGGCTCTGTTTGATGTGCATGGAGTCGTAGATATACTTGCAGTGGCTTCAAAGGTGATGGTGGTGGATGAGTGGGTAGAGTACCTACACTTGAACTATCCAGAACAACTATAGGAACTGGATTTTGGACCATTCAATGTTCTTCAACAAGACTCGATGTAATTGGAGGAGACACCCGATGATGAAAAATGGGGTGTAGTTTTAAAAAATGGAACATTAACAGAGATATAGTTTTCCTTGTAATAGGATTATAGCACTTGTATCCCTTTTGGCAACATGAATAACCCAAGACAACACGCTTGGTAGACCGAGGTGACAATTTTTTACTATTATTCAAAAGCTAGTGAATAAAACAAATAGAACCAAACACTCTATGACATACATCAAATATTTTGCATTGAGGTTTTAAAACTTGGATTGGAACACGCCCCTGAAGAACAAAAGATGGCATACGGCTAATTCGATAACAAGAAGTAAAGATTGCCTCACCCCAAAAAGACAATGGAACATTCTCTACTTGCAGGCCTTGCAGACTAGGACCTCCTCTTCAAATCCTTATCTACCTTGGCGAGGACGGGTATGCTCCTTTGCACATCACTATCTCAGCTATGCCCAAGTTCATTTGGCTTGAATG
Organism: Aristolochia californica; assembly: GCF_029961685.1. NCBI lineage: Eukaryota > Viridiplantae > Streptophyta > Magnoliopsida > Piperales > Aristolochiaceae > Aristolochia > Aristolochia californica. The sequence goes on along the minus strand of NW_027181770.1, from coordinate 9,787,653 downwards.
GAAGGAGTTCACATTTTCGACTCAAATTGCCTTTGTAGGTCAGGATATTGAGAAGAAAATCCAAGCAATCCTCCAACAAACCAAGCTCCTCTCAAATTTTCAACAGATCCCTACAGCAATAATTAGAGCAAAGTGGCATGAAATTGTGAATGCCGTGATTCAAGCATAAGACAATGACTGCATGGTCTCCCCCTCGCCTAGGTCACCTCAAATTAAACTTTGATGATAGCTCGTTAGGCAAATCAAAGCCTTCTGGTTATAGGGAAGTGTTTGTGACAAGGAGGGTTGGGTTCCCCTCTCCTGTTTCAGCCCTTTGGGTAAAACTGGCTCGAACAAAGTTGGAAGTTCATAGCCTCAATGGAATTAAACTTTACATCAGGCATTTCACTCTCCCCGTGACTGTGAAAAGCAAATCCAAATCAATTATTTATTTTGTGTGCAAAAGTGCATAGTCAAATTAGTTGGCGCTTTGACGAGGTCACTTGGTCTAAAGTGCCTAGAGAAGCAAATAATATTGTGGATCTGTTCACTAGATTAGGGCATCAACAGCAATGCATTATAGTTAGCATTAGCAATTCTTGTATTGTTAGTACCCTCTCACTCCAGCTCCCCTTGTTAGGAAGCTCATGGGCCAGCTACATTTGTTTCCGTTTGCTTTCCTTTTAATAAAAATTCGAAAATTTTCAATGAATAAATAAATAATTTTTTCATATAGAAGCCCAAACAAGCAGAAACCAAGATTGGAGATAATCTTACAAATTTTAATTACTAAAACAATAACTTGGACAAAATAAAAAATGGGCCTGGTAGCATGATTAAGCCCCTACTCCCTTAATTACAAAGTGAGGAGAAATAGCAGTCCCTAAGAAAACAGCGTCAGTGAAGGAATCACAGAAGGAGATTTAGGATTTGTCCAGACATCTCGTTGGTGCATGTTCCTGGATCTGCTAAAGTGTTGGCAGACTGCCTTTCCCGTGAAGGCACTTCTCTCAACGACATAGTAGTGAATTAACATATTTTGTAATTGTTCTCATGTAATTTTCTTGCTTTCATGCTAAAATTCTCTTGTGGTGGGTGCCCCCCAGTCTTGTAGAGGCCCCATTTGTTCCCTTCACTTAATAAATTCTTATCACCTTTAAAAAAAAAAAAAAAAGATCCTTGGACTTATGCCTGGTTGCTCATACACCTATTAAAAAGAACATGAGAAGCACAGAAAAGCAAGTCCATTTTCCACATTAGACTTATGTCCTATCGTTGAGTGATGCAACCAGGTGCTGGACTGTTGAATTCTATCAGTAGTCCTTTCACAGAAGATTACACAATGGCAGTTCCATAAATAAGTCAAAAACCCAGCAGAAAGAACAACAATAGAATTTTCAGATATGGGCCCAGCCACAAACACTTCAACTGATTACTTTCTTCAGCAAGCCCTTTAAGGAACAAAAGAGAACCTTCTTAGCTGGAAGCAAGAATTGATCTTTAGTAATCACCGTGAAAGCAACCTAAATATAGTAACAGTGTATCACTCCAAATCCATGCCTAAAACTTAATTTAGATAGGAGTTAATCTGGTAAGGGTCATACACAACCAAGAATGGCTCATCCTACTAGCACACTCAGGCCCTTTATGCACATGCCACACAACTGAAACAGATACCCAAGCTCTATGGAAAAGTTTAAATTTGGATCAAGCAAAATTCTCTGCCCCAGTTATCATAAAGGTGATTCAGCCTCTGTAATATGCTGGATGAAAAGAAAAGCTAAGCCTCCATGCAGACTCAAATACATATTCGGAGAGATTATACATCTTTGCTATCAACTTACTGCTGAATGGATGCATATAGTAGAAAAGCTAACAGTATATCAAATTCCCTTGATAAAGAGGGTGCTTCCTGCCCCTCCATTAGGCTGGAAGCTCATTTCCCCTAATTGGATCAGAAATCTTCCCATTGTACAAATTCATTATTCAATTAAGCTTCTCAAAGTAATAGAAGCTAAATTTTCAAAAAGTAAAAATAAAAGAGTCTGTTATATATTGATATCCCTAGGTAGAATGCTCACCTTCAAGACATTTACAAGTTTATGAAGCTGCTCTACTATTTGTTGCAATGTCCTCTCAGTCCCACAGACAACTATGGTAAAAAATGCCTTGTCTTTGTTCAAACCAACAGCAAGAGAATCAATGTTATAGCCTCTTTTGGCAAAGTGTTATGCATGCAATAACATTATTATTTTAATTTTTTTCTTTAATTTACTTTATTTTATTTCAGTTAAAGAATTCATAGGCCATAGGGGTATTTTTGGAATATTTTATTTACAAGGGTATTTTTGTATTTTATCTTAAACCTTGTAAGGGTGAACCCTATGTGAAGGGTAAGAATAACGAGAAAGACAAGGCTTAGATTTAGAGGAAACAAGGGTTTTGATTTTCGTCTTTCTCTTCTTCTTCCGTACGAATCCATGTGTCAAATCCGGGACCATAACAACTGGTATTAGAGCGAGAACACAATGAGCGATTCTTCGTCTCAAGAAAAATGTATTGCCATACTCGATTTATTGGAAGAAATACGTGCAGGACTTATAGTATGGGAAGAATCTTTGTGGGAGGGAATGCGTAGAAGAGAAATGCAAATTTCTGCAATGGAGAGGTATCTTGATGCCGTAGAAAAGAAGGTCATACGACCTAAATCCTCAAAGCACGAAAAATTCACAGAAGGAAAGGCAGCAGACGTTGTCTCGGACGGGAAGATAGGCCACGGGCCAGACAAATTAAAAATTTCCCGAGCAGGGAAATCGTCGTCCTGTTGTTCACCAGCCGAAGTCGCTGTGGACGATTTGGGAGCGACCTCAAATCCGAATTCGGACTCGGACCTTCCGCAATCAGACGGCGAGGACCCCAATTTTTGGAAATTGAAGGGGTATTACACAACCCCCTTCTCACGGGATGCCATACGTCTTCCACAGGCGACGCAAACAAATCCGAGAAACCTCCCTCTCGGAAAATCGACAAGCGGAGAAGCCCCAAAGGGGTGCTGTTCGCCGTCGAAAAAAACCCAACAGGCAACCAACCACAACGCCTTTCCGTCGGGGTCCATCATTCCGAAAGCCGGCATGGCGAGGAGAGAAAGGGAGAAAGGGCGACAAGAGAAAGGGGAGCTAGAACACCACTCAGACCATGAGACGGAAAATTCCCAAGTGGAGAAGCCACGACGTCCTCTTGTTCGCCACCGGAGAAAGAGGAGGCTCCGTCAGCTCCGTCGGACAAAATTCCGGTGGGATTTGGCTTTCGGACAACTGCTATCACCCACAAGCTCGCTCTCGGCAGTCCAGCGGGGAACCAACTTCAACGTATTTTGGGGTAAGTTTCTGAAATGCCGTCAATTGATACGTCTAAACGATTTTTCCATGGGGTTGTAGGGTCTCCAAGGGGCTGAGCAGCAGCGACGCTACTCGAATTTTTGGCCTGGTGGTTTTCTGTTCCGGGAAGCAGAGAAACAGAACCATTTTGACGAAATTCCGGCTTGTATGTCTGAAATACGAGATGAAATTTTTTTGGGGATTCCGGGATTGATAGAAAATGTTTTTTGGATGTGGTTTTATTTTTCTCCTACTGAGAACAGCAGCAATGAGCCTCTTCAAATTGATGTTGCACGTATGGATGAAGGACGTGTTTCATATTCTTTGTTGTCTAACCTTGATAAACCAACTGATGACATTCTTATGAAGAAGATTACCCTCCTTCTGTGTGGACTGCCTCTGGAGGAAAGGGTTCTTGTGCCCTAGGGCCAATGCCTTTCAAGCAAGAGTTCACTTATCAATTGCCTTTGAATTTAGATCTTCTTGATGGAGGAAATGAGTCGAGCGAGAATTCTCAGATTTCTACTCAACAATTTAAGAGGCCTCCTGAAGTGAACTTGAGAAATGTGTTGAGTGGTATATATGCTATCATAATAGGTAGTTATAAGGGCCCTGCTGTGATAGGAGATTCACGGGATAGTAAGTCAAATTTGTCATTTCTTGGTTCTAAAAAGAATGGAGATAGAATTTTTTTGGGTGTGCCGGGAATGGTATTGTGGATGAATGATTTTTCTATTGATGGGACCAGCAGCAGTGAGTTTGTTCTTGGTCAAATTGACAACGTTGTGCTGAAATTTTTGGGTCCCATGTATGATGCTCGGGCCCTGTTCGTGCTTAATGGGATGCTCCTGAATGATAAGCAAGTTTTTGTTGGTCCATTCGTTCGTAAACAGGAGCGAGAGACTTCTGTAAACAAGACAAAATTTAATAATGTTTATGTCAAGAATCTGTTAGAATCAAACAACTGAAGAAGATTTGAAGAAAATATTTGGCGAGTATGGAAACATTATATACGTTGTAGTAATGAGAGAAGGAGATGGGTCTGTTGAGAAAGGTGAATTAGTGATGAATGATTCTTCAATGTTAGAAAGTAAAATCATAAATACCTCTTCTGAACAAGAATTGGTCACAGAGGTTATAGATGATGCAAAATTAAAGAGTGAGGTTTCAAACTCTGCTTATATTAGAGAATTGATCACGGCTGACACGAGTTCGGAAACCAAAAATACAATTGACTCCCTTGAGTGTGTGGAGACAATTGTTGATGTAAACAAGAGTGGTTCTATTACAGGTGAGGCACAAATTGGCAATGCAAACGCAAAATATTCTGTCAAAAATGGGGAATTGACTTCTTTGGATGCGACAATATTTAAATGTGAAACTTCAGATGCTTCTATAATGGAGGCATTGCAAACAAATACTGGAAAATTTTTTGTAGAAGAAGAAAGATTAGCTTCTGCCATTAGAAGTGACTAAATTGAGATTGAAGAAATAAGGTCTAGTTTTGTTGAAGATGTCAAACCTGAAGCAGAACCTGAAAATTACTTTGGTAAAAGTGGGCAAAACATTGCAACTTCTCTTCAGAAAGATGTCAAAACAGAAAGAGAAGTTAGTCTTCATTTTTGTGAAAACAAAAGCAATTTGTCTGTAAATCTTGGTGATAGCTTGGAATCAGAGGTTGAATTTGGCAATCTTTATGTTAAGTTAGAAAGCAAGGATGAAGTTGCAAATGGTGACAGCTTGCCAGTTTGTTCTATTAATGAGGTGAAATCAGGGGTTGAAGTCACCAATAGATATATTAAAAAGGCTAAAAGAGTGTCCATGCAAGCTTCAGGTGAAACTGGAGTTAATTTTTGTGGAAAGAAATGAATGCTTGCCTGCTGTCCCTATTGATGGTTTTGGTTCAGAGGCCAAATTTCAAAAAGACAGTGTGGAAAGCAGTGAGTATAAGCCTCTTGCCCTTGTTGACAATGTGAAGGTGGAATCTGATAGTACTACTACCAGTGTGATTGAAAATGAAGATAGCTTGACCAACAGAAATAGCGATGAAAAACTTATTTCTGAAGATGTTGGAGGGCATCAAGGGGTCCACCCGGCCCCTCAAGAGGATTCTACCGCTGCTTCTTTGGATGCACAGAAGGCTGAGATGGAAGCCATAAAAAGAGGATCTAGTCACATCATTAGAGTCCCAAGATTCATTAATAATGAACTTAGGGCAAAGATCAAATGGGCACAGTTAGAAGTCAACCAAAATACCTAGGAGAGGGACTCCATTCGAGTAGCTTTACATAAGAAAAAGGCAACTTGTGTCGAATACTGGGACAATGTTCTAGCTACTAGATCAGAAGAAAGAGCTACACGGAATGTTGTCAATGCGAAATTTCGGGAAATGGATTTCGTCCACTTGATTATTAATAGGATGAAGAATGCAACTTCCATTGATGAGATTGATGAAAGGATGCATGGCATGGAGCATAAGATACAAAATGAGACCATGCATTTGCAAGAAGAGAAACAACTCATTCGTGAGATCAAACAACTGAAACAGGCCAAAGAGCAGCTTTGTGCAAGTATGGGCACACAGGCTGAAGTTCAAGAGGCATTTGACCAACGGAACAACATCGAAGAACGCATTAAGGCTTTGAGACAGGAACTGGATTCTCTTAAGAGTGAACTTTTACATGTTGCATGTGTTAAAGTCCTAGGCAAGAGTACTTCCCAGGTGGTCACCCATCCTAGAATTACTCTTGCCCAAGCTCGCTTAACTTCGGAGTTCTGAGTCAAATACCTAGCCAATACAACCCGAAAAGACTAGCCGTTTAAGGTGCGGAAAGCCAAGTACCTAACTCAGACCACAAACTCTAACAAGAGTGGACGGAACCACTCTAACACCCACCCTACCCATTCTGGAGCTGCTTCTCACGGGATACGAATGCGGGCCGTGGCGTGCCTAGCTCTGATACCATGTTAAAGTCCTAGGCAAGAGTACTTCCTAGGAGGTCACCCATCCTAGAATTACTCTTGCCCAAGCTCGCTTAACTTCGGATTCTGAGTCAGATACCTAGCCAATACCACCCGAAAAGACTAGCCGTTTAAGGTGCGGAAAGCCAAGTACCTAACTCATACCACAAACTCTAACAAGAGTGGACGAAATCACTCTGACAGCATGTACCTCTATAGCTGCTAAGAAGAAGCATTCAGATGAGTGTGAGGTTTTGAAAATTTTGCAAGTGCAGTTTAAGTATGCGGATTCGCTTCGCCAACAAGCTTATGCAGAATTCCAGAGTATGAAGAAACAAATGTATGAGAAGAGTAAATACTTTCACATATACCGCGGATGCTACTTGACAACAGGTGGAAACGTCGGCCTGGGAAAGCAGACCCTATCTTCGAGCTTGAGGACAAGCTCTTTCTTCCAAGGGGGGGTGTAATGTCATGCACGCAATAACATTATTATTTTAATTATTTTTTTTAATTTACTTTATTTTATTTCAGTTAAAGAATTAATAGGTCACATGGGGTATTTTTGGAATATTTTATTTATAGGGGTATTTTTGTAATATTTTATCTTAAACCTTGTAAGGGTGAACCCTATTTAAGGGGTAAGAGTAATGAGAAAGACAAACATTGATTTAGAGTTAACAAGGGTTTTGAGTTCTCCTCAACGAACTCAGGGGTGTGCGTTCTCCTCAAAGAACCTAGGATTTTCAAGCTTCCATTTGGCTTGATTTTCATCTTTCTCTTCTTCTTCCTTACGAATCCATGTGTCAGATCCGGAACCATAACAAGACACCAACTATCCGATTTATCATTCCACTTTCATCTCCAACAAATACTGGGCTCTTTGTCTTGCACTTAAAATATAGAAGGAAATAACACCTCCACTGGTTCTGATATGGACATAAATTGGCAACATAAATAGAATCTAAGCAGTGGTATACAAAAAACAAAACAAAAAAACATTAGAATCAGATCAGGATTTTCAAAGTATACATAGTTTTAGTTTCTCCACAACATGCTGAGATTTATGGCTCCATGTTACAAAACAGAGACGAGAAACCTCCACATAAGGAATAAAGAACGCACTATTGGAAGTAAAAGTCAATTGCTAGGAAAATCCGCATGAGTCAAATGCAGCAAAGGAGTGCATAACATGAAATAGAATAAAAATCCTCATCAGTCGACCAATTGCATCCATATCACGTTTGACATCAATCATTCAATGCATACTGAGGGGAAAAAACAAGTAAAAGAACTACCTAAGTACTATAGCAAGGAAAACAAGTGATCATAGCAGGAAAATGCATGTCTGAGTATTTACTTAGTATTAGTCCTATAGTCCATTACGGCAATTTTAGTACCGCTGCTCAGCTTCTCTATGCTGTTCGCGGAGACCGCCATTTTACGCCGATCAAAGAGCATACTTTTGGACCACAGTCCGCAGCTTCTGTGCAAAAAACTAAGGGACTGGTAAATTCTGATACTGAGACTTGAGTGGGAAGAGGTCTGACAAAGCAATTCCACGGTTTTCACTGGAAATGGATGAGCTGCAAATGTAGTACCCATGGTTGAGTGAAGCTCCCAGAGCGACTTCTGTTAGGGTCTTCGAATAGCAAAAATGATGGGAAATGATATCACCTCCATGGTTTAGCAAGTCGGCAGGTCAATGCACAACTCGGTGCGTCAACTCGCAACTCGGGCAAGACGAGCCGGATTTTCGATGTGGCGAGTCAAATCAAAAACGTGAATCGGGCGATTCGGGTATCCGAGCCAGGGCGAGTTGTGGTTCCTAGACCTGCCTCGCCGCCTCGAATAGCCTCCTCGAGTAAATTCGCCGAAAATAGGTTGAGAACTCAGGCCACTTACTCTGGAGTTGATTATCATGAAACATTTAGTCATGTTGTCAAGCCTACCACTATTCACATTGTTCTTAGCCTTGTAGTAAGTCTTGGTTGGTCGCTTCGCCAACTTGATGTTAATAATGCGTTTCTCCAAGGCACTCTATCTGATGATGTATTTATGACACAACTATCGGGTTTCATTGATCATGATAATTCGAATCATATCTGCAAACTTCGCAACGCTCTCTACGGTCTTAAGCAAACACCTCATGCTTGGTATCATGAGTTGCGCCAATTTTTCATTATCTTGGGCTTCTCCAACTCTCATGAAGACTCATCTCAATTTATCTCACACATAGGTTCAGATGTGTTATATATTCTGGTCTATGTTGATGACATTATTATTACAGAAAACAATGTTCAAGCTATGACGACATTCATTCACCTACTTGCTCAGAGATTCTCACTCAAGAATCTTGGCCCCTTGGCTTATGTTCTCGGTATTGAAGTTGTTCCTCATTCTCAAGGCCTTCTTCTCGCTCAACGCCGGTATATCTGTGATCACCTTGTTCGCACACGCATGACCAATGCAAAGCCTGTCGCTACACCCCTTGCCACATCATCTACATTCACACTTCAGTCTGACACGACACTCTCTGATGCATCTGAATATCGAACAGTTGTTGGAAGTCTGTAATATTTGTCTTTCACTCGCCCTAACATTGCTTATGTGGTAAATAAGTTATCTCAGTTTATGCATTGCCCCACTACTGATCATTGAGATGTTGTCAAACGTTTGTTACGATATCTCTGTGGGACTTTGGATCATGGTATCGTCTTACATCGGCAATCTTCTTTGTCCCTTCATGCGTTCTCTAATACTGATTGAGCAGGTAACAAAGATGATTTCACTTCAACCGGTGCATAAATTGTTTACCTAGGTCGCAATCCTATCTCTTGGAGTTCTAAGAAGCAACGGATTGTGGCTCGATCCTCTACCGAGGGGGAATATCGATCTGTTGCAACCACTGCAGCTGAGATTCGTTGGATTTGCTCTCTTCTCACTGACCTTGGTGTTTTTCTTCCACAACAATCGGTCATTTATTGTGACAACATAGGTGCTATCAATTTATGCTCCAATCCAGTTGTTTACTCGCGAATGAAACATGTAACTTTGGATTATCACTTCATTCGAGAACACGTTCATAGTGGTGCTCTTCGGGTGACTCATGTATCATCTGCTGATCAATTAGCAAATGCTCTTACTAAACCGCTTCCCCGAACACGCTTTCTCCTCTTGAAGACCAAGATTGGAATCTTCTCTCGTAGCTTCATCTTGCGGGGGCATGATAGAGATCAAGATGATCAAGATAAGAGAAGTTGAAATTGTCTCAACTTCTAACTCTACATTCATGTACATCCTTTTATCATTTTGTAACTATAAATACATTATATCAGAGCTTCTGATCTATTAATCAGAACCAGTTTGCCGTCACTGGAAATCTTTATCAAAAGCGGCTTCCATAGTTGTAGCCAACAGCTGCCAGAAGTATTTTAAAAAAAAAAATGCCATGCCACAACCGCCGCTTTGCCCGACATCCCCGTCGCCGTCACCCCGCTGTCGCCACCGTCCGCTCTGTCGGCAACTCCCACTCTCGGCCGACCTATTTTACTCCCTCCCCCCGAAGCCACCGTGAGCCGCCGACGATTCCGTCGTCGTCGCCGCAGAAGCAGAGTCCCGAAACTCTACTATGCTCAAAGTTCCCGTGGACAGTCCTGCAACGCGGAGTCTCTTACCTTCATCGACCATCGAGAATCATCGCTCGCCGAACTTCTGCAACCGTCGACCGCTCCCATCGCCCGCCGAAAATCGGCACCCGACAGCCGCACGCAGTAGCTAAGCGACCAGCCGCAAGCTGTCGCTTAGCGACCAGCCCCTACTCACCACTCAACCGCTCTCAGCAGCACTCCATTGCCGCTCGTAGCCGCACACCGCCGCACGTCATACACTCCGACGACCACAATGTCGGTGCCGCACAGACTCATCTCTCCCAAAGCAGTCTTCATCACGATTCTATCTCACCGCAGCCATCACCGTTGCCGCCATTCGCCCCTCCGGCCACAGCGCCGATCGCCCCCAGCCAGCCGGCGCCACACAAAACCCCCCGATATTCCTTCTCTCTTCTCTCGTCGCCGATTTACCATCGAAATCGGTCGACCCCGCTGCCGCCTGCCGCTGTTCGCCCCTCCGGCCACAGCGCCAACTACTCCCGTCTGCCGCTGCTCTGCCACCTGACAATGAAATTCCGTCCGCACCAGCTGCCTCCTATGCAACTGCTCTTCCACCAGACGATGCGATTTCGTCCGCCCCAGTCACCTCCAGTGTCGCTGCTCTTCTTCCGAATAATGCAATTCCATCTACCCTAACTGCTTTCAATGTCGCTGCTCTGTCACCTGACAATGAAATTCCATCCGCACCAGCCACCTCCCGTGCTGCTGCTCTGCCACCTAACGATAAAATTATGTCCGCACCAGCCGCCTTCAGTGCAACTGCTCTTCCACCAGACTGCGATTCTATCCGCCCCAACCGCCTCCAGTGCCGCTGCTCTGCCACCTGACGATGAAATTCCGTCTACACCAGCCGCTCCAGTGCAACTGCTCTTCCACCATAATGTGATTTCGTCCGCCCCAACCGCCTTCAGTACCGCTGCTCTGCCACTTGACGATGAAATTCCATCCGCACCAGCCGCCTCCAATGCCATTGCTCTGCCACCTGACGATGAAATTTTGTCCGCACCAACCGCCTTCAGTGTTGCTGCTCTCTCCAAACCACTTCCAAGAACATTTTTTTTTAAGATCAAGATTGGACTCCTGTAGGAGCTCCATCTTGCGGGGGCATGATAGAGATAGAGATAAATATAGTGATAGATATAAAGATAATGATAGAGATAAAAATAACTAATGTTTGAATTAGAGATAGACTCAGATTATAGAGTCCTAACTACCTACAATCTCTCTGTGTAATTCTATAAATAATTTACACCTGATCAATAATAATCACGGTAATATTATTCATCTAAATTATATACTTACCTAAGCAGAGTTGAAATAAGCATCAGGCCCTTTTCGCCCAGGGAAGGAGTCACCGAGGGCACCGATGAGGGAGCCGGCGTGGAAGGAAGAAGAAGAAGGCAGACCGGCGAGTATGGGGTCTGCACACTGTAACTCCCACTCCGAAACTACAGAGCTTTGTTTGGGCTGATTTCCACGCCCATGAGCTCCTGGGGAGAGAGTATGTACTGGTCGCCGAGAAGCAAACAGAGTCTTGGGGGGTCGATGCAGTACCAGGAACGTTGCCCGATAGTTGATGACGGTTATGAAAGTCTGTTGGACATCAAAGAGCAAGCTAGAGGATTAAGATGGTTTAAGGAGCTGGAGTCGGCCGAAACCGCCAACGGACTGCTCCACCAGTTCTTCGAGGGAAACGACCGGATTGTGTAGAACCTGACCTTCACCCAGAACTTTCACCCAAAAAAAATTTTGAACTGTTTTCCCGATGCCTAGTCGCGAAAATCTTAATCACCTCACGGTTTTGCCTGAGACCGGAGAGATTTGCTCCTCGTCCTGTCGGGCTTCGCTCTTCTATGCTGAGTAATTAGTTTACACACTTGACCCACTGGAAGAAAAGGTTAATCCTTCGAAAGTAATTCCTCAAAGAGAAATTGAAAGTGAATGAATTTTATAGATGATCTACTTTTCTTTGATATAATTTTCTATATAAAATATAAATAAATATGTAAAATGTACTCTTAGGATTTCGGGTCAAATTTTAAAAAATGCATGTAAGCAATTCATATTGTTACTTAAAGACAGTATTTTTTATTGTATAAAAAGTAGGAAAAATAAGATTAAAAAATAAAAATTTGACCATTATTATCCCCAAAAATAGTTATTATAAAGGAGAATTTGATCACTATCTTATTTTCACTAACTATTTTTGGAAATAATAATGGTCAAATTCACATTTTATTTTATTTTATTTTATTTTCTAAGGGCTCCAAACAGACCCTAAGAGTTGAAAGAACAATAACACATGAATACTATCAACCAACTTGAAACTAAAGCCAATTGATTTAGGTACCAGCTTAAAATTGTTTTATGATAACATTGAAACTACTTTGTTGTATAGTCTTCACACTTTGAATTGATAAAGTCTTTTAAGGATACATTAAAAAATTCGGGCAAGTTTTAATAGAGAAGTCGATTTAACCAAACCCATTTGAGGTGGGGACAAGTTTCACATCTGACTTCACAAGGTGGACAAGGGTTTCTCTTAAAAAAACCCAACCTAAACTAACAAAAAGGTATAAGTATATCTTTTGTAAGCAGACCATTTGTCTTATTTTAAATGATAAGATAAAAGGTAAAAAACAATGCAATAACAAAAATTTTAGATAGGCAAAATAAGATAAACAAGCATAGGGTAGGTTAGAAGGACCGTTAGGTTTTGGAAGGACATGTAAGGTTTTGAGGGGACAACTTTCAAGGATGAAAGTGCTGAAATCCAATCCCATCACAGTTTTTTCATATAGACAAATTAGCAAGGTGGGATTTAGCTTACTCCAAACCTGGTCCCAACCCATTGCCATCTCTAAATGAGTTAGAGAACCAAACCTAGGCAACTTGTTAGTCTCACATGGGCCATCTCAGTCCACTAAAATTGTAAAAAGCTAAAAAAAAAAACTAATTAAAAATAACTTAAGCTATCCAATTATATAAATATGATGTCATAATTTAATTACTTTATGAAAAAAAATATAGACTATTTTGAGGGTTTAAGGTTGTGTTTTAGTAAGAGAGAACAAAATGTTCGAACCTTAATTAAAAAGAAAAACTATTTGGACAAATGAAAAATTATGTCAATATAGTTAATATTTATTATAAACACATATAACCCTTAACTATTAATATATTAAGTAATGAAGAAATAATTAAGCACGATTACATATGTAATGTTCAAAAAATGTGAAAAATATATGTCCATGATCAAATGTGCAACATGATAAGTAAAATAATGAGCACTAGACCAAATTTATAGTAATTTTAGATAATCAAATATTAAAATGTGAAAATATCAATAAAAAATAATAACGTAACAAAGGCTTCAAAAAATATGTCACGTTATCGCCCCATGTCTCAAGTAGGGGATATTGTGTTATATTTGCATATCGAGCTATAACACCATAACCCCTATAAAAACACTAGTATAAGGGCTTTACTTGTTATATATCGATCATATTTGCAAATAAGTAACATTAAAAAGAGACCTTAAGCTTTCTTTTGTTCATATATTGCAAAAAGTGTGAATTTGATCATGAAATTTTAGGAGAGGGATCTTGAGGAGATCGCAAGCCTTTGGCTTGTAGTTTGGTTGTCATTCGTTGTAAATTGAAGAAGAACAAGCCACCAAAAATTACATATGGGAAGTCATGTGCTAGTGAGTCATTTATTATCTATTTTCTACCAAATGATGCCCTAAACCTTGTCATTTATATTTTTTTTGTATATTTGAGTAAATTACTATTTCATACTTTAGAAATAAATAATTGTTAGATGTAGTGAAACCTTAAAGTTTGGGTTTTGTATGTTTAGTTTTCTAAATATTTGTTCATTTCTAAGTTGATATTATGATAAAATAATTAAATATGTAATATTGAACATGATCAAATCAAATCTAATTATAAGTGACATATTAATATTAAACTTAATTTTGATTAAATTCATATTAAGTTAAATTATTCATACCTAATTAATATTACACACATATTCTCTCTTAATTAATAACAAGTAATCAACATTATAATAATTAATTTATGATGAAGTAAAAATTTAACTTATTCTTAATTCTCCTTTCCAAATGGATCCTAATTAGGTTTTTCCCTGATTCCAAAAGACATCAAAGGACTCCAATGGAAAAAATCTAGCAAAGCTAATACTAGAAAATGTAAGAACAAGCAAGGAATGAAGAGAAAAAACAAATCCAAGATAGTTGAGATTTTAAAAAGGTAGATATTGTGCTAAAAAGGCTTGATGATAATAGTAGGTCATACGAAAGAGAAGTAGAGACATATAGGGTTTTCTAGGTTTTTCATTTAGAAAAAACCTTTTATCCCTTACTACTTGACCCACCTAATTCTCTAAGTCTAGGGTAGATCATGTAGTTAAGGAGGTTCCACCTAGGGGTGACATCGAGTCGAGCTTGATTTAAATATTTCGAACTCGAGCTCGAGCCGAACCTAGGCTCGAGCCTAAAATTGTTATCGAGTTCGAACCTCAACATACATTTAAAACTTTTCAAAAAATACATGTCAAGTAAATTGTATATAAAATTATGCATATATTTTACATAAAATTGGGAATGACGTCTACTTAAAATTGGGCATAAGAGTGGCATTGAATCGAGTTGAGTCCGAACCTTGTTCAAGCCGAACTTGATTTAAATATTTTGAACTCGAGCTCGAGTCGACCCTAGCCTCGAACCTAAAATATATGCTCCATGTATTTGGCCTTGTAAATATGGCTTGATCACACAAAAGGTTTAGAAATATGACTCAAAATAAGTTGTTAGATAATTTCATATGATTTAAAAAAAATCTAAGAACGTCACTTCCTACCCAAATTATAAGGTGGGGCAACCCAAGGATCTAAAAATAAGAATTTTGTCTTACTCAAAGTGTAAAAATAAATTCAATCAATACAAGGTTAAAAAATCCAAGCTCAACTAAATTTGCTGAACTAAGAAATATGATTTAACAATCACTGAGACTAGTTCTAAGATATGTCCAGTTAAGACATATTAAATATTTTAAAAGAAAAAGCTTTAATATTTTAACAATCACTGAGACTAGTTTGGGCATGAGAATATCGAGTTGTTTCTACTTTCTTCTTTGCCTTTTTTTTCTTTCTATATTCGAGTACTCTTACCACTCAAAAAAAAAGTATTATAAGGTTTTAAAATGCTTTAGAAACTTGTTGACAACTTACTCAAACCACATAATTAATTCCAAATATGTGCTATGCTGAAAAACTTGGTGGAAAGATAATCTTGATACCAACAATCCTTTAATGGTCTTCATATCCTAGAATACAAAATTATCACTTGATTGATATAATTAGCCAAATGAAGATCAACAAAAAGAAAAGCTATAAAATGCTCAAACAAAGTTAACTATCATTGATCAATTAACAAAATCACAAATGCGGCTATCATATCATTTCCCTTATGTCTAATTGGCGATAGAAAGAGAGAAAAATGAAGAACCAAAATTGTAGTGAATGTGGAAGGTTGGAGTGGAATTCATTTGAAATATGAAATGGAATTCACTTTTCAGTGCAAGTATCGTTTTCGTTTTTGGCATTAATCCCCCCAAAAAGTCATTCACTAACAAAGAAAACTACATTCTCTTTAGTAAAGCAAATCACCTAAAATTTTTCATTCACTTTCTATTTTTCTAGGTGATCTACTTTTCAAATGTCATAAATGCTTCCAAAGGTCCTTTTGTCCTTCTTTGTGACATGCATAGGAGATGTAGCATTGTGTGGACAGCAGGAAAAGAAATCTAAATGAACCGATGACCACTACTTCAAATATCCTTAACGTAGAAAGAAGGCGCATGAGAGAACTGACTTGGAAATGAAGATCTCTCCACTTGAGGGAGGGACCAAAAGCAAGTGGATCTTGAATGGATTCGATGTGACAAAACGTGGGGCGATCATATTGAAATGGGAAACGGGTCCATGAATTTGTTTTTATTTTCTTGCTTTTCCTGTTGCTCACGTTACATCTAATCCCACCCATGCTATTGATTATTTAATAAATGCCGTGAAGAGAAGACCCACGGGAGGAGATGGGATATAAATTTGGTCGACTGTACTAAGCATTTTGGTGTCCTACTAAAACCAACCGCGTTGGCCGACAACTTCTCAATCAATATTTTAACCTGTTGATTTGCTTGGCTTTAATAATTAATAGGCCACACAACATCAAAGAAAGAGTGTTAGCGTCGTGTGATTAGAAGCGGTTTCCGGGGGCAAAAAAGAAAATATACGGCACTCTATATAAATGAATAATTCTAAAATAGCACACCCATCTCTCCCCCGCCACACGCGGAAGCGGGTGAAGACGTCTTCTCCTTCCTCTGCTGGCCCCTCGTTTCTTCCTTCACATTGCTTACCTGTTTCTCGCTCTAATTTTTTGTCTCTATCCCACCGCTTCCCTCGGATCTACTTACCACCTCATTTCACTTCTTCTCTTCTCTTCTCTTCTCTTCTCTCTCCTTTCATCCCCTTGCCCGGTCTCGATCGAGTTAGGGGGTTCCAGGAGCTAAGCTTCGACCTCTCCGTCGTTACTCCTGCCCTAATTCCGCTCGATACCAGGCTTTACTTTCTTTCTTTCGGCTTCCGCATTATATAGATTTTTTTTTTTATGCTGCAGATATTGTTTCTCTGCCTCTTATAGGGACTGATCTTGTCTGGAACTTCTGGTTTAGAGTGGAAGTGTTACTCACTTTCGCTACCTGCCACCATTTCGAGAGAATTTGAGCTCGTTTCTCGTCGTTTCAGTAGTGATGACTTCGTTTTTAGCATAATTCTTTGGTACATCGCGATCTTGAAAAGGCCAAAAAAAAAAAAAAAAAAAAAAAACGAATACAATATGCAGGATCTCGCCGCTCAGTTGAAGCGGGGAATTTCCCGGCAGTTCTCCACGGGATCTTTGAGAAGGAGCGGAAAATTTAGTTTCTCTAGGCAGGCCTCCTTCGATCCTCGGCGCAACACATTCCGCTTCAGCTTCGGGCGTCAGTCCTCCCTCGATCCCATCCGCCGGAGCCCGTCACAAGATGCTCTCACCGTGCCGGAGAATCTCGATTCCACGATGCAGCTTTTGTTTATGGCTTGCCGTGGTGACGTCAAGGGGGTTGAGGACTTGCTCAACGAGGGCATTGATGTCAACAACATCGACTTGGATGGGCGGACCGCCTTGCATGTCGCCGCCTGCGAGGGCCACGTTGAAGTTGTAAAGCTTCTGCTCGTTAGGAAAGCTAACATCGATGCTCGCGATCGGTGGGGAAGCACGGTAATTTGCCCTTTTAGCTTCTCCTCTTTTACAATTTGACCTTGATTTGGTTTATAGCCGCTAGCTGCATTAACTTTGTACATAGATGACGAATGATGCTTCGGCCACTTGCGCTAGTGATCACAAATTTTGCCGCCTCTGTCAGCCACCCCGGCAGGCGGCAGCTGACCTGCGGTCTGAGCGTTAAATTCTGAGTGTGTCCGAGCCTGGAATTTCTGGTTGCGACTGTTGACTTCGAATGAGTTGTGCCCTTTCTCGAGTTCGTGAATGTCTGGGAAATACCCGAGGCAATATATGTTCATTTTACGCATATTACCACATTTCCTTTGTTTATCTGGTCAAAATCCCTGGATTGGGCAACTTTTTCCAAACGTGACCTGATTGAGCTGTACACAAATCTGGATTGTAATGGGAGGACGTGCCGCAAATGTAAAACGATATTCCGTTATAACTCTTATTCAAAATGATGGGGTCACTGGAGAGCCTTTGAACCGTTATCATTTTCATTCAAAATGTTGGGTCACTGGTTTTTTATCATGCTGCTTTTCTTGCCAGTGAACCTTTCTCATTCATTTGCTTTGCGATTGCTGCTACTAAGCGTACGGAAACTTTACGCCATATCTCAAGGTCTGAAGTTAATGAAAACAGTACGGTCCCCTTTTATTTCCTCTTGATCTGCATCTTTCTTGCCAGTGAAACTTTCTCATTCATTTGCTTTGAGAATGTTGCTAGCAAGCCTATGGAAGTTTTATGCCATATCTCTTAGGTCTGAAGTTAATGAAAACACTATAGTCCCCTTTTATTTTCTCTTGGCCTCGGCAATTCTTCTTGTGGAGGAAGAGTCCGTCGACTGATAAATAATTATCTGGGCGTTTATAAACTGAAACATGAAAACCGCCGTAAAATGGGAGCTAGTTGGTTATCTGTTCGTAATTTTTAGTGTCTTAACACTGCTACTGGTATGAGCCAGATATTATTGTCCTAGAATGATTTTCTTCTCTGACCTTTCCTGACCGCTTACCATGGCAGGCAGCTGCTGATGCGAAGTACTATGGGCATGTTGAAGTTTACAACATGTTGCGATCCCGTGGAGCTAAAGTGCCGGTATTCGTAGTTTCTGACACCGAAACTTCACTTCTTTTTACATAGTAGGCACTTTTGTTTTTTTCTAGGTTTCTGCATCTGACTTACGTGTTTTCAGAAAACAAGGAAAACTCCGATGGTCGTTACAAATGCTCGAGAAATTCCAGAGTATGAACTTAATCCTCTAGAGCTTCAGGTTCGGCGAGGTGCTGGGATCTCGAAGGCAAGCTCTTATTTCCTTTTAGTGAATAGCTGTTGGTTACATCATCACGTTGGTTTTGTTTGTAGCAGTGCTCTAAAAATGTTTGTAGCAGTTCTCTAAAATTGCTAAATAATTGCTAAAAATGAAAAAAATAATTGGATGCCTCATATTTCATGAAATTATCCTTATGATCTCATCTGCAATATTTACTGCATTGGCAAGACAAGGATTGTGACCTTAATAGGTGGTTTCTTTAGGCGACAGTTGTGAATGTGTATTTATAGGTTCCTTTGATGCATTACAACATTCTTAATTTCATTGGTGATCCAGATGAGCTGTCAAAGTTTTCTACTGTTGTCTCTAAATCATTTACTCACTGCAAATAGCTTGATAATGGTCACGATCTGTTTATTTCCTTCACAGGGCTCATATCAAGTGGCTAAGTGGAATGGGACAAAAGTTTCTGTCAAAATACTTGACAGGGACTGCTATGCGGATCCTGAGAGCATGTATGAACTTCCTTCCTTCCATTTTGTTGGATTTTTTAATGATTGTTTTTGTCAAATAACTGAAATTTTGCAAATTCTCTTTGTCATTTTAGCCTATCCTATGATCCAAGGTAATGTGATTAGGACTTGAGAAACCCAACTTGGCCCTAGTTAAATTTTCTCGATTCTAGAGGACGGACTCGGGGTGAATCGGGAAAATTCTCGGGAAATAGAAGGGATGAGTCTGACCACCCAACCCGACTTGCCTCCTCCCAATTCTAAGTTGATTGGGCTGAATGGCAGGTCAACCTTGTTAGTCACTTGACCATGCTATGATTTACTAGCTCATATATCACATAACTTAAGTTTTAGCTTCAAGAATTTGTCAGTTAAAAACTGGGTGATTTCATTAGGCAAATTTCATCTTTACCTTTTTCATTCTGTCATCCTTTGGCATACCACTCTTGTCTCCATGAAAGCTGACATCCAGCCTGCAACTTAGTCTTGAAGTATGGCTTCTATTTGATGAAGTAATATGAACACAAATCTCAAATCATTATGTATAAAACTCCTCATCTTCTGGATTCAGTATGAACATTGTTAGATAGATCTAGTAAATAGCTTGGTGCAGTTGCTAGCTACTGCAGAATTTTGATTTCTGTAATTTAACTGGGATATCAATTAGGGAAAAAGGAGCATCCGCAGATGAGATATCAAACTGTTCCATTCTAGTTTCATACATGATCATTCAGGAAAAAGTAAAACTTGAAATGGACTATTAACTACAGTAATCAGAAGAAACAAGGAAATTAAATATATAGCTCACATGAAATGTCTGGAAGTCAGGTCACAAAATTGAGCGTCTCATTTGCATAATTTTTTTTTTTATCATTTGATCATAGGACGTGCAAAATTTAGTGTCACTGAGACCAGTCTCTAATACTTATCAGCTTCAAAGGACCCTACTAAGGAAGCATTTACCCTACTTATGGTCATTTGTGTCACACTACAGATGAAATAAATAGGTAGCAGGAACATTGTATTGTTCATGGGTTTCTTCATGCCACAATGAAAGCTTGGACTACTGTATTTCATTGATCTAAAATCGATTGTTGTGGACAATAAGCTGTCATTAATTCCTACGGAAGTTAAACTGAGAATGGTTAGGTGGGACATTTAACTGGAAGCAATCTGGTTAAGATTTCTCTGTATTCTGAATCTTTTCATTGTTCAAATGTGAAAAGTTCAATGAACTGTCTGATGCATGGTAGCTTCAACATTCAAGGCAGGTACATGTTTTTATCTCCTGGAATTTTCTGAAAATAGTGAACCTTGAAATGTACTGTGCGTGTTTGGAAACAGAACACTGCAGAAGTTAGCTAAATCAGTACTTTTTTTTGCTTTTTAATCTGTTCCTTTTCTGATGGTTTTGCTTTAAGTACTGAGCTTTTGTTATATTTTGCATAATGAAAAAAACCTTCTGTTTGAGCTCAGCTCTTTTTTGTCCTCATTCCCATGATTGATTTCAATGTTCATTTCTGAAGTTTCACAGCCATGACAATGACTAATTTCTATAAGTTATATTATGGTTGTTACATTTGGAGCAGAAATGCATTTAAGCACGAGCTGACGTTGTTAGAGAAGGTTCGCCATCCTAATGTTGTCCAGTTTGTTGGTGCTGTAACACAAAATTTACCCATGATGATCGTCTCAGAGTATCCCCCAAAAGTAAGCCTTCTTGATGATTCTTGGATCTTATTGTCTATTGTATCCAAGCATTCTCTTGAGAGATCTTTATTGATTTAGAAAAAAAATGACAACTCTTTTAGCTTCTAGATGCTAGGATATTTTCAACTAGCCACCGACTTGAGTAGATAAAAGAAATGGTGAAGTGATGATACCTCTTATCACGAAGCTTGTATCACTTGCATGAGAAATGCTAGCATACTGGGTCTTTTAGATCTTCCAACCATAATATTAGCCAAAAATGCATTTTAGGGTGATCTGGCTGCATACCTTCAGAAAAAAGGACGTCTACAGCCATCAAAAGCTTTAAGATTCGCCCTTGATATTGCTAGGCATGTTCTCTCCCTCTTTTGTGACATTTGTTGTGAGTAATAGTTCTATCTAGAGATCATTGAAGTGGTCTTAACATGTGTTGGTTGTTGACTTTTATCAGGGGAATGAATTATCTTCATGAGTGCAAGCCAGATCCCATTGTTCATTGTGATTTGAAGCCAAAGTAAGATGACTAAATGCAGGAGAAACCATCCAACATATAGAACTTTGCAATGCTAATTTTAATTCATACTCATTGCGGTGCTGTACTGCTCTTTACTATTTGAATTTTGGTAAGGTGCCAGAAATATTTTGCTCGATATTGGTGGGCAGCTGAAGGTTGCTGGATTTGGTTTGATAAAGTTGTCAAAAATTTCTCCCAGCAAAGCTAAGTTAGCTCAACCAGAGAGTTGTATTGATCGCTCAAGTAAGTAGTTCTTATTTTTTTTACTTAGCAACATAATAGTGACATATGCTATTTGGATTGTTAACAATTTGTTATCATGCTAGATTTGTACATGGCACCTGAGTTGTACAACGATGAAATATTTGATAGAAGTGTTGATGCGTTCTCCTTTGGTCTCATTATTTATGAGGTATTTTTCCTTACAATGTCATTATTTCTGGCATTTTTATTGAATTATTGTATATATGGCTTCTAGCTTCCTTAATCTATTGGTTGAGCCCTTCTCAGATATTACACCGAATACTCATGGAAATGATTTTTTTTTTTATACTTGTAAATGGACATATTAAAGAAAGAACAGTGTGCACATTATGATGGAAGTTTAGTTGGGATGAGTGAGTTCTAACTTGTCTTTTGTTATCTTAAATTTCAAAAGTCTTCAGCATGCTATGAAAATATGTCTGAAATGTAATGCAAAAATATTCTTGAAATTGAATCTTCGAGCTTATTAAAAAAGTTTGTCATGACCTGTTGAAGCCTAGAAGTTATTATGTAATTGGGTACATGAATTAATTTACACGAACTTCTAATCACTGTACTCCAGAATTCTGCTGGGCAGTTTTCCTTCACAACACATCTATAGATATTTTTCTATTGGCATGATTATGGTCTTGAAACTCCAAATTGTACATTTACCAATTTTTTAGCTTATTTAAGAATCTCTTTATGGAGTATGTGAGCTAAAAGCTTGTGCCTTTGAATCACTATAGAAAGACTCGTCCTATCAAAAGAAAAAAGAAAGAAAATTAAATCTTAGATGTCAACTTCTAATTAATAATAGTCGATTTGCATCACATATTTGCCCTTAAAAACACTACCCGTATTTGTATCCCATCTAATAAAAAAATCCAACATTTTTTTCTAATAGTGCATGTGGTACAATATGTAGAGAAATGCATGTTAGTGATGATGTCTCAAGGGTGCGAGTTATGTCTACATTGTAAAACAAGGATGTAGCACAAAATTTGATTGCAACCCAATTCATGTTAGAAATGGTCTTTGATTAGTTTGAAATTAAATTGCAGAAAATAAAATGTTAGTGCCAGAAGGAAGGGTGCAAGGTTCTTCCCATTTTTACCTTTATCCAGTGCTTTAGACTGGCTGGCTTGAAATAGTTTGTACTGCTTCCAAAATGTTAAGATGTCACCTTGTGTTTATGATAATGCTTTTAACTGCCTGATCCATGAATTTGTACTATTCCAAACCCAGATGCTTGAAGGACTGCCTCCATTCCACCCAAAGCCTCCAGAAGAAGCTGCAGAGATGATCTCAGTTAAAGGACTGAGACCCTCTTTCAAGACAAAATCAAGAAGTTATCCGTCTGACTTGAAGGCGTAGGTTTCCACCCATAATATTACTCTTTTTAGTTCTGACTAGATTTACAATTTTGCGAGTATTTTAAATTTTCGATGTAGTAGATGTTAATCTTTGATTGGCAGATTCCAGCATCTATGATGGTTGTAGATGTGTTAATCAATCATTTTTATATCATGTAACTGAATGAATCTTTAACAATTTTAGAGCAGCTTTCAGAGTCTCAAATCTTTTAAATTGTTCTGACAAACAAATCTTTGAAAAATTCTATTGAAGGATTTAATGAGTGTCTGGAGTTAACTTCAACCTGTTCAAAAGAACCCATCTTGTTTATGATTGAATCTCCTTGTTGGCTCTTCAATAAGTTGGATATAAAGTATTGAGCTATTTGACCAATTGTAATATTTCTAAGAATGCTAATTCTTTTTGTTTATTATGCTCTTTGTATTATATCAAAACTTTATCTAACCTTCCTAAGAGTATTGACATGCCACCTATTGCAGATTAATTGAAGAATGTTGGGATCCAGAGCCTGTTGTTAGACCAACATTTTATGAAATTATTGTGCGGCTGGATAAAATTGTTGCAAACTGTGCAAAACAAGGATGGTGGAAAGACACCTTTAAACTTCCCTGGTATGTAGTTATCTTTTATTGGTTAAATTATGATACCCTATGTTAAGATCGATAGACCTGCATCAAAGACCATGGCTACCTGGTTTTCTTGATAAAATTGCAATCGTGGATACCAATGTGTAAAGAAAAGGTGATAGTTTTCTGCACTATAGTACTTAGCAGTAGTGTCTTATCAGTATTTTCTGATTATTTAATACCCTTGTTGTATTTTATTTTGTTGAAATATTATCTCGTCTATTCACCAATAGCTCCAAGTTTCGTCTCCTATATACTGAAGTTTCACTGTCTGAACATATGTTGTGTAATGCAAAGTTCTATCTGATAAATAATAAACTATTAACCTTGAAATTTGAACTATTTGATTTATGTATTTGCTCTATAAGAAAGGGTAGAGTATCATTAAAAAAAAATTGATAGAAGTTTATGATGTAATGTCATGTAAATTGATCTTATTATAATCATACCTGTAGTACTCTTTAAAGTTGAAAACTCCCTAACATCAGTCGTGTGTTCGTTTCATTCTTGGCTGAATAGAAACAATCTCAACTTTATGTATGCATTTGTGTGGCCATAGTGCACATTAACATTTTTCATTTTATAATTTTTGTTGGAAATTTTTAGCTGTCGGCTTCTTGGCCACTTTAGATTATCCTTTTTACGAGGCAACTTGGTTCTTCTGTGCTCCTATGGGCTGTAACTGGTCAAGACTAGTAATAGATCAAAATGAGGCATGCTGGTCTAAGCAGCTTTGGCCTGGATGGTGGTCTTTCATTAAATCCAGTTCTTTACACTGTTTTTTCTCATGAAATTAAGATTGCTATTTCAACCCTACTTTTAATAAATTTCTATGAGATTTACAGCAAAAGTTTCATATGGACCTGTTTTCTTCTTCAGTAAAACAAAAATCTAGAAATGATTAAATTACCAAGTTGTGTCAGGTGATAGTAATGAATCCATTGCTGTGCAGGAAATGAGGGTTCAGATGTTATGCTCCATCTAATATCATGTCCGGAGGAGAGAAGAAAACCGGGCAAAGAGCAAAAAAAAAAAAAAAATGGAAAATGAAAATTTACAGGTTTTGGAGAGATTATTATAGTAGTAGTAGTACTACGTCAAATAAAAGGCTCTGGGACAATAAGTATGTACATGAAAATAGCTTCTTATTGTAGGAACTGGAACAGTTCTTATTTCAGTGAGAAGAAGTCTGCAAATTGGCCCTTGAGATTTTAATTTTAGTCATTTTTGGCCTTCCACACACGATAAGAAGTGTTTGAATGTCTACATCTACACATTCTCTTCTACACTGTTCTGTTAAAAATGATAGGTTAAATTCTTGTCAAGGTTGAGTAACACATGCTTTCTTCTACACCGATCCAACCAGTTTGTATCTCTTCCTCCTATATACGGTTTGAGCTCGCTTGACTCGGCAGACCCATCGATTCTTTGGTTAAGATAATAAATTTTATCTTTTTTACTGCTTGCATATCAGCTTCATTACTTCTTCTGTCATTCTTGATCTCTCGAAATGTGATACGAATCGTGTAACAACCGCGCTGTACAGTAAAATTGTGCCAAGTTAGGGGACATAATGTTCCTTGTAGCTCTCTTGAAAAATATAAAAAATGGCTCCATTTTGTATCCGTAAAATCTATTTATTAACTAGTTGATTAGAATTATAAAAGCACTTTTTGTGATTCTTAAAGTGAAAGTGAATTTGCTAGATACTTCACTTTCACCCCCAACTTTTCCTGGGAACTAACTGGTTACTGGTATTGAAGCTAAGCTTTCTGCCACTTCCGTTGAATTCTAATGGAGGAGCGGATATGGGTCCACAAATACAACCTTCACCTGTTAGGCTCTTGGTTTCGCTATTTTTAAGTGATGTGGAACTACAATATGTAAATAATGAGGCTTGGACAAAGTGATATTACTATTGCTTATTTTTAGAAGAGGGTCAGATCCTAATGAAATGCATATTTTATTAACTTAACCAACGACTATGTCAATGACTTAAATCAGCTAAATTTTTTTTTTTACTTTTTAAAATAAATATGCTAAAACAACTAATACATTGTT
Source organism: Aristolochia californica (assembly GCF_029961685.1). Lineage (NCBI taxonomy): Eukaryota > Viridiplantae > Streptophyta > Magnoliopsida > Piperales > Aristolochiaceae > Aristolochia > Aristolochia californica. The sequence continues at coordinate 9,762,001 of NW_027181770.1, read as the reverse complement.
TTAATACTTTTTTTTTCTAAAAATATTTTAGGGTAAATGGAAAAGAAGACTTTATTTGGCTAAGTAACATAAATTTAGTCATCTTTTACAAGTAGACACTACATATTTGTTCCATGTGTAGAAAAGATACGTACATACAAATGTAGCTGGTGTGTTTTTGTTGCTATCGTTGTTGTTGCTTTTGGCTATCCTCTCTTTTATACTATTGCTTTGTTAAAGTATGGAACTTTCTTCGATGGATATTTTTTTTTTCATTGATTAGGTCAATCTTTTGAAGAAATGCAGTTCGGGTTTGACACACATAATTTTTTTAGCCAAGTGGTTAACAATATATTGTTGAAGAATAGGTATGGAAGAGACTTACATGTCACTCACAATAAGAAGTTTCACAGAGCCAAAATTAATACGGTAGACTCTTACATGAGTCTCATAGGAGGAAGTCTTAGTAAAGAGTCTCAGTTAAAAGTATTTTAGTTATGTTAATCTTCTATTTATATTTAGTTGTTTAATTTTTATAAGACTTAACTTTAAGTATTTGACTTTGAATGTAACTATAACAAAGGTAGTTTAATTGTAATTAGATTGTAATTGTTCTTTTATTATAAATAGAGGCCCATTGTGCTCAGTTAACAAAAAGTCAGAGAATTATTTATCTTTTCCAGAAATTCAACATAGTATCAGAGTTGGTTATGTGAGTCAACTCGGTCAACCCATACAAATAATATGATCATTTTCTAATATATCATCTCTAGTAGTTTAGGTTCGTATTTTAATATTTTTTCTTTCTTTTATGTCTCAATAACCATTATTTTCTTGGTGTTCACACCTCCATAATAAACTTTACATTTTATACATTATATATGGGCCGAAATATCTTCGAGTCTACTTTCCAACTCAAAAAGATTTTTGGTAATCAGAGTTTTCTACAAAGAGAAATAGATATTTGAAGAAACAAAGATAAGACTGCAAGAGAGGTTCAAGTAGTAATAGAAAGCTTCAACCTTTTAGGAATTTTATATCATCAAGAATGAGATTTTGTATGGAGAATTATATATCATAAGAAATATTTGTAAGTCTATTTTCTTTCCTATCCAACCAATTATCTATCTGAATTTTTTAGAAGAGGATATTGATCTCGAAAGACTCAGTGGTCATGCTAGCCAAAGACAAAAAAGTACTTAGTTCGACCAAATTAAAGAGTCTGAAATATATCTGATTCTTTCTTTGAAAATAAGTTTTTTTATGAAAAAAAGTTATCAAAGTAATTTGATGAAAGGTATCAAAGTTTAATTTCAAAAGGAGAAACTTGTATGTCAATCTGATCTATATTTAAGGAGATATTCACATTGGAGTCGGTAAGGGTCCAACTTCAGAATAAAGAGATCAAGAGATCATAACCAATTTAAGAACAAAGTTTTTTTTGTCAAATTGGGTATCAATTTAAACCTCTTCAAGTATAGTTTCTTGAACATCAAATTGTTTGTGATTCTAATTTATATTTTTAGAGATATCAATATCAAAAGTACCAAAGGTCAATTCTACTAAAATATATTTTTTTTCCTATTTTCTCTCATATTATCTCTCCATGCATTGACGTGAATTCAGATTCATTTTTTCCTAAAATTCAAATTTTTTAAGCCAAATTTCTCTTCTAATCAAAGAGTTTTGGTCAAACTTAATCACTCCATGATGTGCTCAATCAGAGTATGCAATATCTTGCTTTGATGTTGTTTTCAAGTTTTGCATTTTTGTTACTTGGTTATGTATCTTTCGAATACATAACTCTAAAAAATTATGGTCAACCCAAAAAAGTTATACTTGGTCAAATTTATTAAGTTCTATCGTTATAATCTCATGTAGTTTTTTTTAAAGCTCATATTCTAGATTCATTTGGAAGTATGAGTGTTGCATAGTCGTCTCCTTCTGATTAAAGTTGTTTTCCTCTAGTATTTCTTCAGTTTATCTTTTTGTGTTTTCATTACTTTAGAGCAATGCCTAGACTTACTATCTAAAAAGTATAGGAGTGTGCCTAATATCTAGCTTGAGTCAAGTCTTTTTCTTTTCATCCAAGAGGTAATTTGAGTTTCTTGATTTTCAGGACTCCATAGATTTAACTCATGGAGAAAAAGAGAGAGAGACCCATTGGGAGAAAATAGGAGGAAGAAGATGTTATGGACTTATGTCCTAACCCTCCCCTAAAACCCAATTTATTGATTAATAAACCTATAATATTACAATTATGTCCATGGAGCTTCAACTAATTACATCAATGTCATCTCTATGAGATGACTCTTTATTTACTATCCTGCCATTACTATGTGAGTCTAAGGGCCTTCTCCTTGATTTGTGGGCCTTGAGCCCATCTTCCACATCTCTTGGATGTGTGGGCCTTCCTTGGTCATGTGGGCTTGACCCATCCCCCTCAAGCTGGGGGTGAGAGAACATCATAAACGCCCAACTTGTTGTAAATGTATAGGATCTTCTCGTATAAAATGGCAATCCACCATATCTTCTAACACTCTCCCTTAAACTAGTGGTCTCTTCCAAGAGGCCCAACTAGCATAATATAAGTGAAAGTAAAATCACTCCTGCCTATAAAACATCGCTCCATACTCTAGTCAAATAACTCATATTGGATGTTGGGCACACTCCTATCTTTCGTAGGTAGTAGGTCTATAGGCATTGCTCAGAAGTGTAATAAAACTTCTCCATCACTGTGTCCCTCCATAGGACACCGACTCCCAAATGGTAGGAGTAAAGATGCCAAATAAGTGAGTTAACGGGTAACCGCCCGGAAGATAAAATTCTAGGGCCACCATAGGCTTTCTACTTCCTAAAAATAACCAATACTAACAACAATTAACTGAAAAGTCCTTCAATAATAATGTCTCAGTAAAAAAGACACAATAGAAACAATTGAAATGAGCCTGGGCCCATATAACATGAACCAAATAATCCTTAAAAATGACCCATAAAATAATCCGTGCAAGTTTGTGCACCAAATAATATGTTGACCAAGGAATAAGCTGCCAATATTTCAAAATAATAATCCAATTGGAGACAGAGCAACTGAGTTGAGCTGAGTCAAATAGTAGATTAATATAGCCAAGTCATGGGAGGAATTGGCAGATAACTCATGACCCAGACCCGTATAACCAAGGCAAAAAAACAAGAGGGCCGATTCGGGTTGATTGGACCAAGTTGACCTAGCCAAGTTGACTTAGTCTGAGTTGACCCGACCCGATGGGTTAACCCAAGCGAAAAAGAATGAGTCTAGTGTCTGCCTGATGGGTTAACCTGGTGGAATAGAAGTCTTCTCTACGACGATCGCTGCGGTCATCTTCAACCTCCAGAATGGAAATAATTTTGGCGCAACGCTGGCTTCCAAGGAGCACTCGTATAATCAATTGAGTCATATGAAAGCTTTCCAAACAGAGCATGGTTGTCCGAGTTATCGTAAAACAGAACCAAGAGAAAAATGATTGACACGAAGTCGTTATCTTTCTTAATAGAGATAAATCTCGGGAGAACTTTCCAAACAAAGGAAGATAAATCTAGTAGAGAGATCTTGAAGACGGAAACAAAAACTTTCCAAATAGAAGCCAGCGCGATGAGACTTCCTTTGTTAATAGCGGCAAAAATGAACTTTTGAAGATATGATGGGTGTTGGCTGTTGATTCCTAGAAATCAAATTGTTGTGCTGGAAATTGGATTGTCGCTAATTGAAGATGAGCCAATGAGGAAAATGACAGAGATTACCCTCTTAGGCTAGTAAACTTGCTGGCCAAAAAATTCTACAATCAATTATCTAGTCTTCCTTGTAGAGAATAGCAAAAATCAATCAATAAGCATGATATCAAGTAAGGTTAGGTGGCAATTCCGAATTAGATCTTTCCATAATCATTCCAAAAATATTTTTCACTCCAGCTTGGAATAAACCAGTCTAGATCCAGTTCCTCATTAATTACACAAGATATGATTGATTTAAAATCAAACAAATCAGGCCTAATAAAGAATATATTGATTGAATGTGTGATCTCAAAAAACAATAACCTTTCTTCAAATAGATTGGTGCCAACTAGACTTTCCAAAGGATCACTTCCTTACTTATTTTGTGTTTGCTTCCTTTTATGTAAAACACAATATTCTATTCTTGATTTTCCAAGAACAATCAGCCAACTCGTGGCTCTCAAAAAATTCTCCAAAAATTCACAAAATCAAGTAGAGTTCTTCAAACAACACGGTTAATGGAGAAGCTTAGCATAGAAGCTAAGTAATTTGATTTATGAAATCCAATGGATAAAAAACCACTCATAATTGGCTCAAGAACATTTTTATTCATTAGGAAAATATTTTTTCCTTAAAATTATAAATTTTTATGCAGAAAATCTCAACATAAACCGATTTTCAGCCAATAACTTGCAAATTGACAAAGCTGCCTTGGTAAACTTCTTCTAATCCGAGATGCATAAATCTCAGTAATTTTATAAGATGAAGACAACAATAAAATCATCTCTGAAACATCTTCTAAAGGTAATAAAAATAAGAGCATGAAGTCATAATAACAAGAATGAAAAAGTTATCTCACAAGCTTCAATCTTACTTCACAAAGAGCCTTCTATTAGTAGCTTTGATCATAACTTCTTAGAGCATTCTTTTGATGTGGGGATCCAGTGATTTTGATTCTGGTAGTTCATTTGGAAGTGATTCTGATGGTGCTAAAGCTTCATCTCCTGCCAATGTTGTCAAGGACACTACCGCTTCTAGAGCAGCATTGGGCAAGGAGAGTAGCAATCTTCTAGACCCACTATATATAAAAAAAACTACCAAGGTAGAAAGGAAAAAAAATTCAGGCAAAGAATCTGAAGAAAAAAAAAAGGAGATGATGTAGAGGCACACGCCCAATATAAAAAATAGGAAATTCTTAAAACCATAGCTACAAGTCCTAAAAATAAATGCTCTGATACCATGTTGAATTTAGGACCCCAAGCTTGAAACCTCGAGCAGGATGAGAGAGGGAGAAGAGAAGAGAAAAAGAGCAAAGAGAGAGAGAGCTCAGGTAGAGAGGAGAGAAGAGAAGAGAAAAGAGAGAAAAAAGACTTTAAGCTTGAGAGAGATTCTTCCACGAGTTTAGAAGAGGAGAGCTTTTAGCAATGACAACTTCATCAGAAAAATTCTCACGCCAGCAAAGAGCTTTCCAAAAAATTAACACAAGGAAGATCAGTTGCTGGAATTGCTCCATCACTGTATTCAAAGACGAACTTAAGTGGTATAGCATAGAGAGGAACCAAGGTCAAGAGGACTACTTTGGCAATGACACATTGTTCGCCTTCGTAAAGCAGCTCGGCCTCGCCATCTAAGGACACAACGTCTTCTGAGACGACTCTAAATACTAGATGGGCGGGATGACAAAGATATCGGAGAGAAAAAGGAAACCGCATGGGAAAATCTTCCCATGAGATCTACAGATGAAGAAGCGTCACCATTTGTGCTCAAAATGTAAATGTTGAGATTTAGCCTCAGCACCAGCTTCCCGAGAAGAAACTGACCTTGGATCTCTTAGTTCTTCGAGATGAAATTGGATCCGTTTTTATGGTGACAAGTTCTAGTTTCCCGTCGGTGAACCATGATCTCAACATTTATAGGAATCAAAGTAAGGTGTGAATTTCTTCTGGGAAGAGTGCTCTCACAATCCTCTGGTCAAACGACATGTGGAGCTGGTGTTGTGTATAACTTAGAGAGAGAAGGCAAACAAATACAAATATGAATGAGGCTACTACTTGCATGCCTGGACAAGATCAGACAAAGAGGCCTAAAAAATCATGTTGATAATCTAAATAAAATAAGGAGAAAACGCAGTGGCACGTGCCCAATATAAAAAATTGGGAATTCTAAAAACCATAGCTACGAGCCCTAAAAACCAATGCTATGATACCATATTGATTTTCAAGACTCCATAGATTTAGCTCATGGAGAAAAAAAGAATAGACCCATTGGGAGAAAACAAGAGGAAGAAGATGTTATGGACTTATTTGTTATCCCTCCGTCTGAAGCTCAATTTATAGATTAATAAACCTATAATATTACAATTATGTCCATGGAGCTTCAACTAATTACTTCAATGTCATCTCTATGAGATGACTCTTTATTTACTATCCTGCCATCACTATGTGGGCCTAAGGGCCTTCTCCTTGATTTGTGGGCCTTGAACCCAACTTCCACATCTCTAGGATGTGTGGGCCTTCCTTGGTTGTGTGGGCTTGGGCCCATCTTCCAACAATGTTTGAGCTACCCTTAAAAGTCAGTATGCTCTTTATTGTGCCCTAAAGTTGGGTCATTTTCCTGCTTTTAAAATTGAGAGGAGTGTGTTTTAGACTATGACAATTTTGACTGGTGTATGGATCTTTGTCGTATGGCTAGGAGTGATTTTCTTCTCCCATATTGTGTTTTTTATCCCCAACTTGAGGGGGAGAAGTAGAAGAAGTACAAAAAGAGGTATTTTGTTCCACATGTGGTAATTTTTATGTGAACAAAATATTCAAGAAAGGGGGAGCACAAAAGATGAAGTTTTTGTATCTATGAAGAATGTGTTTTAAGCAAACAAAAAAATTCAAGACCAAAAATCCTTTTCATTGTAAACTAAAGTTATAAAGTCCAACTTGAGAAGGGGATGGGGTGCTAAAGAGGAAGTCTCACTAAAGAGTCTCAGTTAAAGGTATTTTAGTTATGTTAATATTCTATTTATGTTTAATTATTCCAACATTTATCTTTAAATATTTGACTTTGGGTGTAACTGGGACGAGGGTAGTTTAATTGTAATTGGATTGCACTTGTTTTCTCTATTATAAATAGAGGCTTATTGTACTCACTTAACAAGTCATGAATTATTTATCTTTTTTAGAAATTCAACATAGTATCAGAACGGGTTCTATGAGTTGTAACTTATAGAGATAATGTGATCCTTTTCTAATATATCATCTCTAGTAGTTTAGGTTCATATTTTAATCTTTTTTCTTTCTTTATAGTCTCAATACCAATTGTTTTCTTGTCATTCACACCTCCATACTGAACTTTTCATATTAAAAATTATATATGGATGAAAAGATCTATGAGTCTAATTTCCAACACAAAAATAATTTTGGCAATTAAAGTTTTTTATAAAAAGAAATTGGTATTTGAAGCAATAAAGATAAGATTGCAAGAGAGAATCCTGTAGTAGTAGAAAGCTCAAAATTTTGAGTCATTTTATAGCATCAAGAATGAAACTTTATATGCAGGATTATATATCAAAAGAAAGAGTTGTACATCTATTTTCTTATTTATCCAACCAATTTTCTATTTGAGTTTTTTAGAAGGAGATATCAATCTCGAAAGAGTAAGTGGTCATGTTGGCCAAAGAAGAAAGAGTATTCAATTCAGCCAGATTAAAGAATATGAAATCTATCTGATTCTTTCTCTATAAATAAGTATAATGAAAGGTATCAAAGTTTAGTTTTAGAAGGAGAAAATTTTATGTCACTAATCTATTTTTAAGGAGATAATTGCACTAGAGTTGGCAAGGGTCAAGCTATAGAATGAAGAAAATTAAAAGGTCATAAAATATTCAAGAACAAAGTTTTTTTTATGTCAAATTAGTTATCAATTTAAAGTTGTTTGAGTATAGTTTCTTGAACAACAACCATTTTTTATTCTGAGTTATATTTTTGGAGATACCAATTATTGAAACTTAGGATTCTATGATGTATAATCACAACATAGGAGGATTAAGGGGTGCGAAGAAGAAGAGTTGTGGAGAGAAAGTTTTAGGAGGAGAAAAGGAAGAATGGCGAATTTGGAGAAAAGAGGAGGAAGAATAGGGTAATGGACTTACTCCAAAACCTCCCCCTTAAGCTCTATTTATAAATGATAAAAGTACCAATATTACAATTATACCCTTCAACCTAGTAAGAGTGAAGAAGAGACAAAAAAAAAAACTAATTACATCAATAACACTCTAATTACATCATATCTTTCAACATCAATATCAAAAGTTCCAAAGGTAAATTTTGTAAAAAATCTCTCCATGTATTGACGTGAATTGAGTTTCTTTTTTCCTAAAATTTGAGTTATTTTAGCCAAATGTCTCTTCTAATCAGAGAATTTTGGACAGACTTAATCACTCCATGATGTATTCATTCAAAGTATGTAATATCTTGCTTTGATGTTGTTTTCAAGTTTTGTGTTTTTGTTACTTGGTTGTGTATTTTCCGCATACTTAATTCTAAAAAATTCTAGTCACAAAAAAAAAGTTATATATGGTCAAATTTATTAAGTTTTATCGTTATAGTCTCCCTTAGTTTTTTTTATTTAAAAAAGGTCATATTCTAGATTTGTTTGGAAGTATGAATATTACATAGTCGCCCCCTTTCGATTAAAGTTGTTTTCCTCTAGTGTTTCTTCACTTTATCTTCTTGTATTTTCATCACTTTAGAGTAATGTCTAGACCCACTACATAAAAAGTATAGGAATGTGCCCAACATCCAGCTTGAGTCAACCCAATAGGTGATTTGTGTTTGAGTTGTCCTTAAAAGTGAGTAGTCTCTTTGTTGTGCGCTAAAGTTGGGCCAATTTTTTGTCTTTAAAATTGTACCAAGTGTGTTTTAGACTATGACCATTTTTTATTAGTGTATGGATCTTTGTCATACGGCTAGGAGTAGTTTTTCTTTCCCATATTGTGCTTTGTCCAAGCTGGGTCTCTATGTCATTTTTATCCCTAGCTTGAAGCAGAGAAGTAGAAGAAGATGTATAAGAAATAGATATTTTATTCCACTTGTTGTGTTTGTTGATTTTCAGGACTCCATGGATTTAACTAATGGAGAAAAAGAGAAAGACACCCATTGGGAGAAAACCAGAGGAAGAAGAGGTTATGGACTTGATGATCCTAACCCTTCCCTTGAAGCTCAATTTATAGATTAACCAAACTATATTCTTACAATAATACCATTGAAACTTAAACTAATTACATATGTCCCATCTCTATCAGATTACTCTTTATTTACCATCCTGCTGTCATTATATGGGTATGTGGGCCTTCTCCTTGATATGTGGGCTTGGGTCCATATTCTACATCTCTTGGATGTGTGGGTCTTCCTTGGTCTTATGAGCTTGGGCCCTACAGATATGTGGGCCTTCCTTGGTCGTTTGGGCTTGGGCCCATCTTTCAACACTCTCCCTCAAGCTCAGCATGAGAGAACATCATAAACTCCCAGCTTGCTGCAAATGGTGTTTAAAATCTTTTTGTATAAAATGGCAGTCCTCCAATCTTCCAACACTCTCCCTCACGCCGATGGTCACTTCCATTAGGCCCAGCTGGCATAAGATAAGTGAGAGTAAAATCACTCCAAGCCGTATGACATTGTTCCATACTCTAGTCTTAATCCATGCTGGATGTAGGGTACACTCATATTATTCTTAGGTAGTGCCACTCCTATCTTCTGTAGGTAGTGAGTCTATATGCAATGCTCATAAATGTAAAAAAACTCCTGCATCACCGTGTCCCTCCGTAGGTTAACGACTCTTGAGTGGTAGGAGTAATAAATGCCAATTCAGGGGGGGGGGGGGGGTAGTGGGTCCATTGATATTGAGGTTACTTCTTCTTCAATAATAATGTCTAATCCAAAGAGACATAATAGTTGCAACTGAATATAACATGACCATTTTCCAATACATATAACACAAACCAAAATAATAACCCCTGTAAAAGGACCCATGAAATAATTCAATGCAAGTATATGTACCAAATAATATGTTGACCAAGGAATAAACTGTTAATATTTCAAAATAATAATCCAGTTAGAGAAAAAATACCAAGTCGCATCGAATCAAATAGTAGATTAATATAGTTGAGTTGTGGCAGAAATATGTATAAAACTTGAACACATATACCGAGGTAGAAAATAAGTGGGCCGAGTCAGGTTGACCCATACCCGAGTTAACTGGCCTAGTTGACTCGGCAGAATAGAAGCAACCTTGGGGGCGAGTTCGGTCCGAGTCCGGGCAGGTGCTGAATCGGCGCTGTGTATCCCAAACTTAAGAAAGATGTAAATTTATTTACATTTAAATCAGAGTCATCATCTTCCCCCAACAGCGTGGGACAGCAGAGTCATCCCGCGGTGCTGGCTCCCGAAAAGTCGGTGAGAGATCTCGGACGGCAATTAGAAGTTTCCGAAGAAGGCATAGCAAGATCAAGATTAAATTTTGTGAATCAAGCGGCAATAAATGTGTAGAGTCGAAGCTAGGTATGCCATCGTATTCTGGGAGACTTCCAACAGCAAATATTCACGCCAGAAACTTCCCAAAACAGTGTCTGAAACAGAGATAAGATCCCGGATTGATAGCTGGCGAAGCAGAGAGTAATACCGGTAGACATGCTTCGAAATAGCAGAAAATCACGATGACGATTGGCTGATTGTTGGAACAGTTATTCACGGCAGAGATCTTAGACTATCTGGATTTAAGAAGTCGGATAATAAAACGGTAGGAACAGAGAACCGAAGAACCAGTAGTGAGCAGGAATGGTAATATGACTCTGATTAATAGTAGAGTCGTCTTCGGCAGAGAGCAACCAAGCTGGCGATGAGCATGTGAGCCAAAACGAAAAGTCCAAAGAGCAGTTTGTCAGCAACTCGGCATTGAAAATCATATAGATCCGAAAGACTTTCCTTACTAATATGCCTTGTGAATCGAAGATGTATCAGTTCAAGATGGAATGGAAATTTTCCGCCGCAGTGTAATGCCGATCTTTAGACTAGAATTAATCCCACTAGCAGGTTTCAGCTGATTTTTCTGGAACAGAGGATCCGTCTGCTGGAACGATGATACACAGACTAATAAACGCCGCTCCGGAGCTTGATGGTGGCACTGTCATAGGCCATGGAGGTGATGCTCTGATGGCAGTATGCTTCAATCCGGGACTGGGTTGGCTTCAAACGAGGCGGGTTTTGTCTCTCGCTCTGGGGACTCCGCCGGTGAGGGCAGATGGGTGTTCTTGTCCTGCACTGGTTTTTCTGACCAGTGGAAGGCTTGAACGAGGTGGGTGCCAGGTCCGCTGTCTCAATAGTCGCCGATGAAATTTCTGATTCCTCTTTTTCAATAGTTGCAATAAGATCACGGAATCACCATTCTGGGGAGAAAAAGATGAACCGCAAAAAATAAAAAAGATAATTGTTTTGGACGTGAAGGTTATAAACGAACTGTATTTTTTCACTTTCGATTCTGAAGAAATAAAAAAGGAATAAATAAATCAATCAAATTACGGGAAGCTTCATGAAGTGCTTCTTTAGGGGTTAAACTCCCATTTGTCCATATTTCAAGGAAAAGTGTCTTGTTTCTCTTTCCCATTCCCATAAGAACAAAATAAGTAAAAGAAAAAAAATGGGTTTCTGGAATCCTGAAACTATACTGCAAGTCCTGAAAATCAATGCTTTAATACCATGTTTATTTTCACGACTATGGATTTAGCTCATGGAGAAAAAGAGAAAGACATCCATTGGGAGAAAACCAGAGGAATAAGAAGTTATAGACTTGATGATGCTAATTCTTCCCCTAAAGCTCAATTTATATATTAATCAAACTATATGATTATAATAATACCCTTGAAACTTAAACTAATTACATTTGTGTCATCTCTATCAAATTACTCTTTATTTACCATCCTGCCATCATTGTATGGCTTGTGGGCCTTCTCCCTGATATGTGGGCTTGGGCCCACCTTCCACATCTCTTGTGTGTGTGGTCTTCCTTGGTCTTATGGGCTTGGACCCATCTTCCAACACACTTGGATATGTGGTCATGTGGGTTTGAGCCCATCTTTTAACAATGGTAATTTTTATGTGACCAAAATATTAAAGAAATGGGGAGCTCAAAAGATGAAGTTTTTGTATCTATGAAGAGTTTTTTTCAGCAAAAAAAATTCAAGACCAAGAATCCTTTTCATTACATGTTGAAGTCATATAAAGTCCAACCTGAGGGAGGGTGTTAAAGAGTAGGTATGCAAGAGACTTACATGACTCTCATAGTAAGAAGTTTCACAGAGCTAGAATTAATATGGTGGAGTTTTACATGAGTCTCATAGGAGGAAGTCTCATTGAAGGGTTTAGTTAAAGCTATTTTAGTTAGGTCAATCTTCTATTTATATTTAGTTATTTAATTATTCTAGGGATTTATCTTTAAATATTTGACTTTGGGTGTAACAAAGACAAGGGTAGTTTAATTGTAATTGGATTGTACTTATATCCTCTATTATAAATAAAGGCTCATTGAACTCACTTAACAACAAGTCAGTGAATTATTTCTCTTTTCTAAAAATTCAACATAGTATCAGAGCGGATTTTGTGAAGTGTAACCCTTAAAGATAATGTGATCCATTTCTAATATATCATCTCTAGTATTTTATGTTTGTATTTTAATATTTTTTCTTTCTTTTCTGTTAGTACCTATTATTTTCTTGGCATTCACATCTCTATACTAAATTTTTTATATTAAAAGTTATATATTGATGAAAAGATCTTTTGGTCTACTTTCCAACACAAAAATAAGTTTGGCAATAGAAGTTTTCTACAAAGATAAATCAATATTTGAAGCAGTAAAGATAAGACATGTTCGAGTAGTAGCAGAAAACTTCAAAATTTGATCCATTTTATACCATCAAGAATGAGACATTATATGGAGAATTATATATGAAAAAATATTTGTAAGTCTATTTTCTTACCTATCCAACCTATTCTCTATCTGAGGTCTTTAGAAGGAGATATCAATCTCGGAAGAGTCATTGGTCATGTTGGCCAAAAAAGAAAGAGTACGCAGTTCTGCTAGATTAAAGAGTCCAAAATCTATCTGATTCTTTCTCTAAAAATAAGTATAATGAAAGGCATCAAAGTTTAGTTTCAGAAGGAGAAAATTTTATGTCATTGATCCATATTTAAGGAGATATTAGCATTAGAGTTGGCGAGGGTCAAACTACAGAATGAAGAAAATCAAGAGGTCATAAAAGATTCAAGAACAAAGGTTTTTATATCAAATTAGGTATAAATTTAAAATTGTTTGAGTCTAGTTTATTGAAAAATAAACTATTTGTGATTCTAAGTTATATTATTGGAGATATTAATATCAAAAGTACCAAAGGTCAAATCTGCTGAAAATCTCTTTTTTTTTCTTACTTTCTCTCCTATTATCTTTGCTTGCATTGACATAAATTGAGTTTTTTTTTTCCTAAACTTCAAGTTATTCTAGCCAAATTTCTCTTCTAATTAGAAAGTTTTGGTCAAACTTAATCACTCTTTGATGTGCCCATTCAAAGTATGCAATATTTCGCTTTGAAGTTGTTTTCAAGTTTTGCTGTTTTGTTACTTGGTTGTGTATTTTCCGCATACTTTAAAAAAATTTGGTCACCCAAAAAAAAGTTATACTTAGTCAAGTTTATTAAGTTCTACCATTATAATCTCTAGTAGTTTTTCACAAAAAACAAAGGTCATATACTAGATTTCTTTGGAAGTATGAATGTTGCATAGTCAGCTCCTTCTGGTTAAAGTTATTTTCCTATAGTATTTTTCAATTTATCATCTTGTGTATATATCACTTTAAAGCAATGTCAGACCTACTACTTAAAAAGTATAGGAGTGTGCCCAATATCCAATTTGAGTCAAGTCTTTTTTTTTTTTCACCCAATAGGTGATTTGTGTTTGAGTTACCCTTAAAAGTGACTAGTCTCTTTGTTGTGCCCTGAAGTTGGGCAATTTTTTTGCCTATAAAATTAAGCTGAGTGTGTTTTAGACTTTAACCATTTTGATTGTATGGATGTTTGTTGTACGCCTACAAGTGATTTCCTTATCCAATATTGTGTTTTGTTCAAGCTAGGTCTCTATGCCATTTTTATCCCCAGCTTGACGGGGAGAAGTAGAAGAAGAAGCACAAGAAAGAGGTATTTTTTCCACATGTTATGGTAATATTTATGTGACCAAAATATTCAAGAAAGGGGGAGCACAAAAGATAAAGTTTTTGAAGCTATGAAGAAATATCAAGACTCCTTTCATTGCAAGCTGAAATTATAAATTCCAACTTGAGGGGGAGTGTTGAAGAGAAAATATGCAAGAGACTTATATGATTCTCATAGTAAGAAGTCTCACAAAGCTAGAATTAATATGGTGGAGCCTTACAGTAGTCTTAAAGGAGGAAGTATCACTGGAGAGTCTAAGTTAAAAGTGTTTTAGTTATATTATTCTTCTATTTATGTTTAGTTGTTTAATTATTTGAGGACTTATCTTTAAGTATTTGACTTTGGGTGTTTACTGGGACAAGGGTAGTTTAATTGCAATTGGATTGTACTTGTTTCCTCTATTATAAATAGAAGCCAATTGTACTCACTTAACAATAGGTCAGTGAATTATTTATCTTTTTTCATAAACTCAACATAGTATCAGAGTGGGTTCTGTGAGTTGTCAACCCACAAAGATAATATGATCCTTTTCTAATATATCATCTCTAGTAGTTTAGGTTCTTATTTTAATCTTTTTTCTTTCTTTTGTACCTCAGTACCCATTGTTTTCTTAGCGTTCGCACCTCCATACTGAACTTTTCATATTACAAATAATATATAGATGGAAAGAACTTCGAGTCTACTTTTCAACAAAAAGATAATTTTGGCAATCGAAGTTTTCTACAAAGAGAAATTAATATTTGAAGTAGTGAAGATAAGACTACTAGAGAAGTTCGTGTAGTAGCCAAAAAATTCAACTTTTGAGCCATTTTATACCACCAAGAATGAGACTTTATATGGAGAATTATATATCAAAATAAATATTTGTAAGTCTATTTTCTTACTTATCTAACCAGTTCTCTATCTGAGTTTTTTAGAAGGATATATCAATCTCGGAAGAGTCGATGGTCATGTTGGGCAAAGAAGAAAAAGTATTGAGTTCTGCCATATTAAAAAGTCCGAAATATATCCGATTTTTTTCTCTAAAAAACCATATTTTATGAAGAAAAAAATTATACTTGGATGAAAGGTGTCGAATTTTATTTTTAGAAGGAGAAAATTTCATGTCACTGACCTATATTTAAGGAGATATTCACATTGGAGTCAACAAGGGTCAAACTACATAATGAAGAAAATCAAGAGGTCATAAATGATTCAAGAATAAAGTTTTTTTTATGTCAAATTAGGTATCAAGATAAATCTATTTGAGTATAGTATCTTGAACAAAAAACTATTTGTGATTGTGAGTTATATTTTTGGAGATATCAATGTCAAAAGTACCAAGGGTCAATTCTGGAAAAAAAAATGCCTCATTTTCCCCTATTTTCTCTCCTATTATCTCTTCATGCATTGGCATGAATCAAATTTCTTTTTTTTCCCTCAAATTCATGTATTTTTAAGCCAAATTTCTCTTCTAATTAGAGAGTTTTGGTCAGACTTAATCACTCTATGATGTGCTCATTCAAAGTATGCAATATTTTGCTTTGATGTTGTTTTCAAGTTTTACATTTTTATTACTTGGTTGTGTATTTTTCGTATACATAACTCTAAAAAGTTATGGTCACCCAAAAAAAAGTTATATTTGGTCAAATTTATTAATTTCTACCATTATAGTCTCCTGTTGTTTTTTAAAAGAAAAAAAAGGTCATATTCTACATTCGTTTGGAAGTATGAGTGTTGCATAGTCGCCTCTTTCCAGTTAAAGTTATTTTCCTCTAGTATTTCTTCAGTTTATCTTCTTGTATTTTCATCACTTTAGAGCAATGCCTAGACTTACTATCTAAAAAGTATAAGAATATGCCCAACATATAGCTTGAGTCAAGTCTTTTATTGTTCACCCAAGAGGTGATTTGTGTTTGAGATACCCTTAAAAGTGAGTAGTTTCTTTGTTGTGCCCTAAAGTTGGGTCATTTTTTCGCTTTTAAAATTGAGCAGAGTGTGTTTTAGACTTTGACCATTTTGACTGGTGTATGGATGGATCTTTGTCATATAGCTTGGACTGATTTTCTTCTCCCATATTGTATTTTGTCCAAGACGGGCCTCCATGTCATTTTTATCCCCATGTTGAGGGGGAGAAGTGCAAGAAGTACAAGGAAGATGTATTTTGTTCCATATATTGTGGTAATTTTTATGTGACCAAAATATTAAAAAAATAGGGAGCAAAAAATATGAAGTTTTTATATCTATGAAGAATTTTTTTTTCAACAAAAGAATATTCAAGACCAAGAATCATTTTCATTGCAAGCTAAAGTTATAAACTCTACCTTGATAGGGAGTGTTGAAAAACAGGTATGGAAGAGACTTACATTACTCTCATAATAAGAAGTCTCACAAAGTTAGGATTAATATGGTCGAGTCTGACAGGAGTCTCATAGGAGGAAGTCTCACTGAAGAGTCTCAGTTAAAGGTGTTTTAATTATGTCAACCTTTTATTTAAGTTTAGTTGTTTAATTATTCTAGGACTTATCGTTAAGTATTTGATTTTGGGTAGTTTAATTGTAATTGGATTGTACTTGTTTCCTCTATTATAAATAGAGGTGGACTGTACTAAGTTAAATTTGTTTGCTAGATGGTTAATAGTGTATCATCTGGAATGCTATATAACATGTTTACCATATTGTTACCACAAAAGTTTGCATGTTTACTATAAAGTTACTTCAAAAACGTTGTAAATTTTTTGTCATATCATCCATGTTTTGCACAGTAAAGAATGTAGGGAACAAAGAAACTAAATCTGCAATAGATAAGAAGAAGAGATTTTGAGAATATTGATATGGATTATGAGAAAACTAAAGAAGTAAAATGACTGGAGAAACAGAAGCACTGTTTTCTGGTCCAGATTGTCAAAAATGATTTTGATCATATTCCATGTAGTGAATGCCCTTGCAATGCAAAAGAAAAAAGGGACAGAGATTAGCTGAAACAAAGTAATAGCACCTCTAAGTGAATTCCTCAGTGGAACCCATTCAAGGAACTGCTTAAAGCACTATCTCAATGTACAAGAACTTTTTGTTTCAGCGAATTCCAACCCTTGTAAGAAATAGAATACAAATAATAAATGTCAGATTTTAGAATGAGAAGAAAGGTTCACTTACTTACCCTTACAAGGGTACACTAAATCAGGTTTTGAAGGAACAAAAAAACCAGGGGCTATCAGCGCAACCAAAATAATAATCATCACAAAATGGACAGACCCAATGATTCCGAAGAAGGTTTGCAAATCCCCCAGAGAGAATCGGTTCCATCCTGGTTATAAAATCTGACAGGTTCACTATAAGATTACTTGTCAAAGAGTGTTCCATATGACTACTATCCCCAGTAATGGCCAGGGTTCAGGAGTATTTACAACTTGAACATGAATTTAAATATGTCAAGTTATTTGAGTAGATGTTAACATTAAAACAAAACGATACTAATGACACTTTCGATACACAAATTCATGCACATAAATGAGACCTAATTACATGCCAACTGTTCATTAACTCCAACCAGAAACTCTACTCAAGCGCACCCCGGGTGATTTTAAAGGACCATTCACATCAACGCGCGAGACTTTTTCATTGAAGGGCAGAAAGATTTCGGCTGGTTATTGCCAAAGTCTCACGCGTCCATGTCATCGAGGCATCAATGCACTATGAAGTCTTCAAGTAAAATGGAAACATGAGCATAAATGTCGCTGCTCCCGAACGTGAATGCACCTCAATTCGTCGTTTCCATTTTTTATTATTTTATGATGGAAAGAATGCGCCTCATTAACCGCGAACACTTCCTAATACTGACTGATTCATTACCATGCCTCGAAGTGTCGGTGAGTCCAACTGGAAAGTGCCTGCAGGTGCGGCTAGTGGTTTCCTCTCTGAGTATGGGAACCGAGAAGGGGGGGTGGTTTCTTTGCTCATTTACTCGATTCGACTTCCAGTGGGCGTCTTTTAAAGTTGTCATTCAGAGCAGAGCCCCTTACATGCGTATACATTCATTGCCAGGTTAAGGCTATACCTAACCTAACTCATTCGACTATTTGAGAACAAGAAACAGAAACAAAATCTTTTCCAGCTGGAATAAAATCTTTGTTTTCGTTCTTTTTCCTCTCCTTACTTTCTAGGGCTACAAAACTACATATATGTATATGTATAAATAACCAGGACGCAGAGCACATGATCGAAAAGAAGAAAAAGGAAGATGGGTCGGAAATAGTTGGGTACGGAGTCACAACCTTATTTGTTGCCGGAAAGGGAGCGATGCCGTCGGCTTTTCCGACGCCTCGGCTTTCTCACATGATGGACACAAGGTCAGAGTAGTTGCGGGCACTTGCATGTAGAAATTCGGAGACCTCTTCAGCGCCCGGAGATCTAACAGCTCCCTCTGCAGCCTCCTATTTTCCTCCGTCAAATTCTCGCAGCATCTTTTCAGAAACTCGTAATCCACCTCAGTCTGCTTCAACTTGGTCCTGTCATCCACAGAACAAAACAAAACTATGAGACTTCCCGCAAGTTCTTCGTTTCATTTGTTTAAGAATTACATTCTCAAGATAACAGACACCGACTCCTCACCTTGCCCTTCTATTCTGGAACCAGACCTCGACCTGTCGGGGACGAAGATTTAGTTGTTTCGCGAGTGCAAGCTTTTGGTTCTGAACAGAGGTGTAATATGAGAAACTAAAATCAGAAACGAGTATTGGTTGCAAACTCCAACCGGAGAAGTAAGTAACCAATAATGCCACTTGGTTAAATCATCAAATTCAGATTTGGATTCCGTTACGGAAAGTGGCCAAGCCAGGGCTGTGCGTTCATGCCACTTAAAAAAATTAAAAAAAGTGAACACATTCTGTGGTCAAAGCTGACCATGAATTGAACAGCAAGGGCATGGAAATTCATGGCCCCTGAGTCGGCGAATTAAATTCTAGAAATCAAATGACCAGTCCCCCAGCCCTACTCGGCTCCTCACTCCCCTCGGTGCTTCACAATCACAATCTTCCCCTAACGAGAGATTCAGGGGATTCCCTCATGCCGACCACATGAACTGCTGGTCACGAGGATGGCATGCGTGTGGTCCGCATTTTCTCACCCACGTGTCCTGTAGTTAGATTTTCTATCCCTCGGCCTACCACATGGACGTATCGTATCTGACAGCCCAACCAACTCCATAGACTTTTTTCCTACATGCAATTGATTTGAACCTCTTTTTCTACCAGCAGCATGCCACGTGTACAATGGAAGATTAAGTAAACTCCCTCTGACTATTCTAATGGGTGCTCCCTTCCCCTCCCAACCGCAGTGTTGGCTTCTACTAAGTGGGCTCCACAAATTTTGTCTTTTTCTCTTCGCCGAGTAATGATGCTTACCGGATTGAGGGTGGTGTGCTCTTTGAAGCTCTCTTCGAGAATGGCGGATTGTTCTCTCGTGAGCCGAAGCTTCTTCCTCGTGGTCTCGCCTTCTTCTTCGTCACTAGCCGCTTTTCCGCCAGACGCCTCCGTTTCTCTTTCTTCTCTCTCGACACTGCGCCTTTTTGCTCTCGGCGATGATTCATCTTCAGCAATATCTCTCAAGGAGCCTCCGTTCCTATTAGCATCCACGCCTCTGGCAGGCAGGCATGGCCCTGCATTTGCTAGATTTTGAAGAAAATGAAAATGGAGAAAATTTCATCTCTCAGTGAGATTTATAAACTGTTTATGTTTTTGTAATTTTCATCATCAATAATGCAATATTAAACAGTTTGTAAATCTCATCATCAATAATGCAATATTAACAGGCATTCAGTACTAAAGTAGATGGAGTAATCTCGGGCAGCATCACAATGATGGACAGAAAAAAAGATCTCAAACAAAAAGCAGTCGACTCAATAAACAGTAAATCGGTGATTCGTGATATTGGATGATTATTAAGACAAGTCTTCGTAGCTTACCCGAAGGAGAAGTATCTTTTCTGCATGAGAGT
The DNA here is from genome assembly GCF_029961685.1 of Aristolochia californica. Lineage (NCBI taxonomy): Eukaryota > Viridiplantae > Streptophyta > Magnoliopsida > Piperales > Aristolochiaceae > Aristolochia > Aristolochia californica. Next base: position 9,742,057 of record NW_027181770.1, on the reverse strand, counting down.
GGAAATTGGCCACCGGATGTTCCTAAGCTCAAGCTCAGTGTCAGATCCTCTTCTTCCATAACTGATCTCCGGGTGTGAGAAGCCAAAGTGAATTTGGTCCCGCAAACAGACCGGACACGGAGTTTAATAGATTATGAAGGGGCTGAAAGACGATCTGAAATTGATGACTTGAACCAGACTTATATGAGAAAGCTAAAGTACAATTTACGATCAAAACTAGCAAGTAAAAACCTGAAACTGCTCGAGAAACTTCGGATCGAGGAATCTGAGAGAAGTTATTGAAAATGTAGCGAGAAAGATGGAAAATTTTTCAGAATATCTAGCAGAAAATGAAGAATTTCTGTTTTGGACCAAAAGAGAAGAAAATCGTCAAGATATCTCTTCGTGTGATTGCAATCAGGCAAAAAAGCTTCTGCTAAAATGAAATCATCGGAAAACTTTCTACCAGAAGGCCAGAAATCCGGAGCAGAGACCGATTTGAGTCGGACAACGTGTCTATACGGCGTTCATGATCCGTGAAGAAAAACTCTTCCAGATTAATTACTGGCTGTCGATGGAAAAATGAAGAGAAGAAATAAAAGCAGAAAAGAAGTAGAGATGTCCGCCGGGAATGAGAATCCTCGGTCTTCGTATGAAAAGGACGCTTGGCTTCTCGCATAAATAGAGATTTTAGAGAGAGAGAGAGAGTAAAGAGAGGGATAAAGAGGAAAATAAAAAAAAAGGGAAGGCGAGAAAGGCAGAAAAAGGGGAACCTAACCCTGGGGAGAGGGGAGGGACCATGGTTAGTTTTGGGAGGTCAAGATAAATGATTGAGAAGTTTTAGAGGTGACATAAGCGCCTGTACGTCCCCCTTGCCCGTCGTTGATTGAATCCGGCACCACACGTGCACATCACGTGAGAACGCCTCATCATAGCGAAAAGCCCGCTCCGTCGCGCGTGCGCCTCTCGTGTAAGGTCGGGTTCCCGGGGTGCATGACGGGTCCAAGGAGGGGCCTAAGGCCAATAGCCCGCCTCCACGTCATACATTGTCCTGCAAACGTCAATCTGCGCAAGCGTGCGAGACAGGTGGGCCCAATAAATCATTGGACTCTACACCTCCCATCATTTCGTGAGTGTACTGGTCTGTTTTGAGTAGAGATGTTTATCTGTATGTTCTTCTTTTCCATAAATACCCTTCCCGCTCAGCATATTACCGGTGGCGATCTTCTCCACGTTTCCTAGAGTAAACAATGACGCAACGGCTTCCATCTTAGGTAAAAATGACACACATGTCCCTCGATCGTCTTCTTCCTGACGCAAGCTTGCTTAAAAGAACATGTATGGGACGAGAATCCCTGCGTAGTCGCCATGCGTCCTCAGTGTGCGGATGCTAAAAGATTTAGAGCGAATTAGTACTCCCTCTACGCGTGGAGCCTTTGATATTGATGGCCACCCAGAAATTTCCAGATCCGGACGTGGAAATTCTACCCCTCCATTAATCTTCCTTCTCAAGTTTTTCAATTGATTGATAACTTGATACAGCTTTTCGATGGCGTCGTCGTCGTGGAAAACAACATTGTAAATTTCAAGTAGGACCAGGCTGCTTTATGTGGGAATGGAGTCGGACTTGTTATATTGGTCATCATGTTCGAATTATTGGTTGGCTCGAATAGATGCCATCAAATGTCAACGTCCTGAACTATCGCATCCCGCATTATTAACGGTGGAACACGATTAATGGGGCTTCCATAACTTGTATTCAAGTGCTAGTAAAGCATATTCGTGGTGTTAGTTTCCTAAAAATTACCTTGCATGAGTCGATCTCCAGTCGATTTGAAGCAAAAGAAAGGGTTGAAGGTGACATTTAGGCAATGTGATTGTCCCAAATTGCCTATGTTTGCTAGTAGACAACGAAGAGCCACCATGATTATAGAGTGAAAGATCTATCTTAGCTTTAAGTTGACGAGCTGAGTTCTTGCAAAGTATACGAGGAGAGATCCCTCTTGAAGAAGATAAAAAGAGTAAAAAAACGGATAGTGTTGCAGAGTTGGTTTAATTTTCGCGTGGACGATTTTGACGGAGTCAAGCCAATGAAAAATCCATCAATCTTGACAGAGAAGCCGTTGATCATCAAAAAAAACATCGGAATCTGTAATCTAATGGCAATTTGCGTTAATAAATGTTTGTAATTAGAAATCAAATGTCCCACGGCTCACGAGTGCGTCCCCACTGACCCAGCTCTCGGTGTTTAGAACATGTCCGACTCATTTGGGTCGTGCTACCACGTGTATCGTCTCACCCTGGTTCGTACAATTTGGCATTTTCTTATTTTATTTTTTTTTAAAGCTGGAGAGCACGTGCGGATGTTCAAGCGTTCGATAAAGATCGGATTTGCTTTTTTTTTTTTTTTTTTTTTTTAAATAAAATAAAATTGGTTACTGATGTTGTTTATGGGTTACGCCTTGGTGCACTCGTGTTTAAACAAAGCAACATTCGAACTTGTTATGTATATATTGTTAAATAATTAAAAACGTCAACCAGATGCATTAAAAGAATGAGAACGAAGGCATTGATGGCGATTATGATAACAAAATGGCCCTGGGTTAATATTTTAATGAGGAAATGGTCATAAGCAGAGGGAAGCATTAAGAGTCATTGTCTATGTTTAGTGTTAGACAAGGAAAAGGGAAAATAAAATAAAATAAAAGAAAACAGCTTATAAATGCTTTTCTCTATGATTTGATGGATTCCCCCCAAAATACACAAACACTATTCGTGTCCCCACAATGATTAGTTCTCCGGTGCACGAGTGGGCCACTAAATTAATCATGGATGCACGTGCTCACGTGCTTCTTCCTCTCTCCCATGTGACCCCTCAACTACTGGATCTCTTCCCCTAACCGTTTAATATCTTATAAACAAATAAACATTATTTTTATATTATTTTTACTTAATTTGGCATTTTCTTATTTTTTTTCTTTTCTTTTATATGGTTCCAAACAAACACAAAATTTTGTGTAAATTCGCGCCTAAAATATTTCCCTTAATTATTTTTATTTCACAAAAAAAAGGATAAAAATAAAGTCCTCATCCGAAGTGGGACCAAATGAAATTTAATTGCAGTAGTTTTTTATTAATAATTATTTAAAAATTCACAGAAAATTTGAAACAAATTAAATTGAACCGAGAAGCAAGAGAACGATTATAGATCGATTCTTACAAGTAATATGGATGAATCTGTTAAAATTTTGGATTTTCTTTTTTTTCAAATAGTCAAGGATTTAAATTTGGAAATGGAAGCAACCATGGCATATGGGGAAATAGGCAATAATGGATATCAAATTGAAAAGGAGCTTTTTGCTGCTCACGTTCTAGGAACGTGAATTCTGTCGAAATGGTTTAGGGAAATCCATGTGATCATGTGCTTCTTTTGCTTCATTAGCTTATTCTTCTTGATTAATGTGGCAACCCAAAGCCAGAAAGCCAGAAAGCCAGAAGAGAGAGTTTGTCTTCCCTTTCGCTTCCCTCGGAACTTGGGTCCTCTGTCCCCACGCCACTCCCCATTGATTGGCCAATCATCCTGATGTGTATACATTCTACCGTCTCCTCTTCGATCAATACTCTCCACATGGTCGCACCACCCTGCTGCGCCCTGTTGGGTCTCTTAAGCTCACTTTTTAAAGCATAGTACTCTTCACCTGCGGGGCTGGTTTGGTTTTGCATTAGAGAAGCAGGGAACAAAAACTGCAGAGAAGGTTACTGTTTTGGCAAGTGGCAGATCTCAAAGTTGCAAAGCTCGAGTGCACTCTTATAACCCACCACTTATTGTGTAATTGGACTGCAATGTTCTGTTCCCAACACAAATTATTTAATAAAATTACAACTCATAAAATATAAAAATTTTATATACAATATTAATTCATAAATTTTTTTGAGATATATTAAACAACATACAAGAGGTATAACCAATACACCCCCCATGTTCCAAGCTCCCATTTGTGGGACATTGGGTGTTGGGTCAATTGAGCAGCCCTTGTTGGTTTATATATGTCAACATATTTGAATTTCACACACAAACATAATTTTTTATTTTTATACATATCTATGATTTTGGGTGGGTTTGTACCATCAAGAAACCACCAGAAAAAGACTAGTGACAAAAAATTTCAAGTATTTGTCTTGATCTTTCGAGATCGAAAATTTTTTCACTTATTCTTCTTATCTTTCTAAATTTTAAGTGGATAGGAAAATAAATTTTATATCAATCAAATAGAACTTCACAGGAAAACTAAATTAAGAATGGTTGCACACCTTGGGAGAAGTTATTTGGGATTTCAAACACATGACCATGGAATTCTCATTCGAAGATGCTCGAATTAAGTGGAAGGCCATTAAAGGTGTCCATGACTTGATCCGGCTAGAATCGCTACCAAAAGTGGCATATCTTCCCAAGATCAGACCATCCTATACCAAATGGTAGGGCCAACAATATTGCAAGGTGAACTTGAACTTCCTCCACCATGACAATGTATACTCACTAGTTTTAAGATGTTTTCTCTAAGTCATAAGGTCTACCACCAAGGCGGCTCCATGATTATCGGATTTTGATTCAATCTAGTGCCCCTCCAATGAGCACAAAACCATACCGCTGCCCACATGTTCAAAATAGTGAAGTCGAAAGGTTGGTTAAGGAAATTCTTCAAGAATGCATCATCAGACCAAGTAACAATCCTTACTCCTCCCCCATCTTGTTCGTAAAAAAGAAAAATGGATCATGGAGGTTATGTATGGACTACCGTGCTCTTAACGACATCACCGTAAAAAATAAGTACCTGATTCTTATCATTGATGACTTGCTTGATGAATTGAGTGGTGTACAAATTTTTTCTAAACTAGATCTTTGCTCTGGCTATCATAAAATCCGAGTAGTTGGTAGTGACATCAAGAAAACCGCCTTTCGGACCCACAATGGATACTATGAATTCTTGGTAAATGCCTTTTGGCCTAACTAATGCACCAATTTCCTTTCAAAGCTTGATGAAAGATGTGTTTCATCCCTTCTTGTGAAAATTTGTATTGGTATTTTTTTATGATATATTAGTTTATAGCATGACTTGTGAGGAACATTTGCACCATCTACATAAGGTCCTAAGCACGCTTCAACACCACCACCTCCATGTCAAAATATCTAATTGCACTTTCATTGAAAGTCCATTATCTTGGACATGTGGTCTCTCAAGAAGGTGTATTGGCTGAACAAGATAAGGTCCAAGTTATGCTAGATTGGCCCTTACCAAAAACCTTGAAACAACTCCAAGGGTTCTTCGGTCTAATCGGATATTATCAATGATTTATCAAGGATTATGCTACAATTGTTTGACCTTTGACTACCCTACTAAAAAAGATGTTTTTATATGGGGTGAAGTTGCCACCAAAGCCTTCGAGAGCCTCAAACAAAAAATATGTATTGCTCCGGTGCTGGCTCTTCCAAATTTTTAGAAACCATTTCTTATTTATTGTGATGCTTCAGGAAGTTTTATTGGGGCAGTCTTGATGCATGATACACAACCAATTGCCTAGTGTAGTTGACCTCTCAAAGGTAGGATGATCTCTTGCTCCACTTATGAGAAAGAAATCTATGCCCTGGTCCAAGTTGTACAACATTAGCAACCTTATCTAATTGGGAGAAGGTTCACAGTTCAAGCCAACCATTGTTCGTTCAAATATTTGTTAGAATAATGGATCACTACTCCAATGCAACAACTGTGTCAGGTGAAATTGATGGGTTATAACTTGGAAATTACTTTTAACAAAGGAATCAATAACACAGTGGTCAATAGTATCTCTTGTCAGTATGATACTACTCTCCACTACTTTTGTACTTCACCTATTCTTTTACTATTACAGGATATTAAAAAATATTATGCAATGGATCCAACCATACAAGAGATGCTCCAAAAAATCTGTCAATTCACTACTCTTCTTTCATAATTGAGTAGTAGTTTCATCAATTAACAAATCCTTAGTCCAAGCAATATAGAAATGCATAACTCTCCCACGCTACACACAAAGGATTTCTAAAGACTTACCAAAGAGTACAAAGATCTTTCTTCTAGCAATGCCTTAAAAATGATGTCAAGGCATATGTGGGAATTTTTTATGTATGCCAACGAACCAAATACAATACTACAACACCATCAAGACTCATGTAACCCTTACCTATCCCAGACAAAGTTTTGGAAGATGTATCGATGGAATTCATAGAAAGGCTTCCTCTTTCAAAGGTAAGTCGTTGATTTTTGTCATCATGGACAGGCTAAGCAAAAGTTTTTCATTTGTGTACCCTAAAGCACCCCATACACTACAAAGACCATTGCAAAAGCCTATATCACTCATATAGCCAAACTACACGACATGCCATGAACTATCACTTCATACATAGACTCAATTTTCTTAAGCTCCTTTTGGAGATTTTTATTTTTACTTTTTGTAAGGCACAACTCAACAAATGAGTATGGATTATCCTCCTCAAATGGATGGTCAAACCGAAGTAGTCAACTAATGTTTAGAGACCTACATGTGCGGGTTTGTAAGCGACAAACCATCTTCCTGGAATCTCTATCTTCCTTAGGCAAAATACTCTTACAACACCTCATATAATTCTTCCTTAAAGATGTCTCCTTTTGAAGTAGTATATGGCAGACCATCTCCAGTCATTTCATCTTATGTGAAAGACACCACACATATCACCATTCTACAAGAAGCCCTACTAAATCGACTTCAGACTACTAAATCGAGTTCAGACCTTGAAACTAGTCAAACACCATTTTGCCTTAGTGCAACAATGAATGAAGAGTCAACAAGTCCACAAACACAAAGAAATCAAGTTTTCTATGGGGGGTTTAGTCCCCCAAATGGATTTTTCAAGTTCAAGTCCATGTCCAAGATGAAGATCATATCAGTCATGTACATGAAGATCATCTTCGCACTTGTTGTTAGTGTTGACGACTTCATGTGCACTGGAAAATAATTTCTAGTGTTAGTGCCCCAACATGAGAAAAACATAAAAAACAAGAGAATCTCTAAACCTTTACAGTACAATTAATTACAACATAATCCTTAAACCCCAAATTAGGTAAAACAACCATTATTACTACACGAATAAGTTATTTAATATATAATTAAATATATTAATATATTTATTAATTAAATTAGATATTTTATTGTGCATTAATATGGTAATTACATGAGCCAATGAAATACGTATATAATTAATTACAAATAATAAATAAATAACGTTATAAATAACAAAAACGAAAGTAATATGTTGAGTTATTAATTTATTAATAACATATGATATACTTTAACCAAAAAATGAATAATTTAAGAGAAAAAATTGATCTAATCATAAATTTAACACACTATATATTTGTACATAATATATTTTATGTATTATTAATTAATAATATATTATCACAAAATTTAAAACCATTGGTTTAATTAACTATAGCAATCGGATAATTATGCCAAAATAATTTAGCAAATATTTATTTTAACAATATTTTAATTATGACTATTAAATCACTATTTTAATATAGTAATTTTAAAATAAATATATTAATTAAATAAAAATAATTATTTTATAAATAAAAATTATAAATTAATGATTTTTATGAAGATAGTTTAATTTTTCCTAACTTAGGAAAAATTAAACCATCGTCGTCTTCCTCAGCGGCGAGCGAACGGGCAACGGCAACGGCGACGGCGGCGGGCAACGCTGACAGAGGCGGCGCTTCGACGGTACGCCGAGAGGGAGGCCGAGAAGCTCTGTAACAGATGCTCGACCTCCCGTGCTCTGCCATGGAGGTCGAGAGGGAGAGGAGAGGGAGGATGGCTGTTAAACCAAAGCCGATGACTGAAATCAAAGCTGAATGGGAAAATCGATGTTGAATCGAAGTAGAAATTAAAAAATCGAAGCCCAAATGTCAAAATCGAGCAGGACGTTCAGAAGGAGACCGAGTCCGAGATGGAGAGAAGGACGCCGAATGGACGTTCGCAGCAAGATGGACGCCGTAGAGAGGGACAATGGAGACGAGAGAGGGAGCAGAGAACGAGAGAGGGCTGTAGGAATGAAATGGTAGAGAGTAATGCGCATGAAGATCATGTCCTGAGTCATGTTGACTAACCACCCCCCCCCCCCCCCCCCCCCCTATAGGTGATTGGGTCTATCTCAAGCTCCAATCATATTGGAAACAATCAATTGCCACTAGACAAAATTAGAAACTTGTTCCAAAATTTTTTGGACCCTTCAATGTGCTCCAACGGATTGGTAAAGTGGTATACTGTTTCTAGCTACGAGACGAATCCACCATCCATCCGGTATTCCATGTCTCTCAACTAAAGAAGTGACTTGGAGAAGCATAAACCATTTCAACCACTCTGCCATCCATTGAAGCTGAAACAACCATTCTCCCATTGGCTATATTGAAGAAAAATTGAGTACAACATGGCTCTCACTTACATATAGAGAGGTCCTTGTTCATTGGGATCAAACCCCACTGGAAGAAGCCACGTGGGAAGGTGAGGATAACTTCCTTCTTTGCTTTCTAAATTTCCAACATTGAGGATAAGGTTGATTTTCCAGACGGGTGGAATGATAGGAACCCTAAAATCCTTCAAAAAAAAAAAAAAAATCAAGGAAGAAGAAGCAAGAGAAAATGTGGCACACATGTGGACCCATGCCTATGCATGGGAAGCATAAGAGCTCAAGGGAAAAAGAGGAAAAATGATACTCAAGGGAAGAAGTGGAAATAAAGTTAGAAGTCAAGGGTAAAAATGGGAGTCTTACCTTTCTTCTTTTGATTGATTCCTAGAATTTCTACTTTCCTTTGTTAAAGAATCTCTAGAAGATAAGATAGTAATTGATTTGAAGTTTCCTAGATTATCTCCTTTGATTTTTTAATCTTTCCTCAATTGTTGTAATTAGGGAGCCTAATTGATTGAGGATTTTTTCTAAATATGTAATGAACAAAATATAAATATGGGTCTTGGTTGAAGGTAAAATCAATCAAGCCTATTCTTCAAGTCTCTCTCATACCTTGTTCTTCTCTCCCTCTCCTAAAGGTCGTTCCTCTCTCTCTCTCTCTCTCTCTCTCTCTCTCTCTCTCTCTCTCTCTCTCTGTCTCTATCTATCTATCTATCTAGCTCTATCTCTCCCTTTCCTAGAAGACCCTTACTTCTTTCTTTGGAATTTGAGAAGATAAGACCTTGAACAAATTCTTATCATAGGTCCTAAGTTTTCTCTAAGTATGTTATTTGCGATTTAGTAAACCAAATCAATGGATTGTTCGTTAACCTTTTATCATATTCATAGTGTGCTTTAGGACCTCGAGAAAACGATAGATATATTACTTGGAGGGCCACTTGTTTGATGATATTTTACACAGTTTATAGTCTCTCCTTTACAATGACACTTACGGTTAGGTCATCCATCTCTAACAAAAATGAATCAATTTTTTCTCGCATTTCCCTCTAGTCTTTTGTTTCAATATGAATCGTGTTAGCTGGCAAGCCTCACTAAACTACATTTCTTGTCTCTCATCATAGGAGTAGTCGGTTATTTGAAGTTGTTCCTTCATATGTTTGGGGTCCTTGTCCTGTATGTAGTTTGTTTGGTTATAAGTATTTTCTTTCGTTTATTGATGATTTCTGTAGATGTACTTGGGCATATGTCCTTCGGGATAAAATTGATGCCTTTGATGTATTTCAAAATTTCTACTAAAAAATAATAAATCAATTTGCCACTTCAATTCATGTATTGCATATTGATAGTGGACTTGAATTCATTAATCAGAGGTTTGATTTATTTTGCCAAAGAAAGGGATTATTCAATGGTCATCCTGTGAGTATACTTCACAGTAAAATGGAGTAGTTGAACGTAAAAATTGTTACCTGTTGGAAGTAGTACTTAGGATGTTATTTCATATGAATGTACCCAAGTCATATTGGGGTGATGCAGTTCTTACTGCATGTTTTCTCATCAACATAATGACTTCTTTTGTTCTTAGGGGTGAAAACACTACCCAAATTTTATTTCCTTCTGCTCCATTATTTCCTGTATTCCCTTGTGTTTTCGGTTGCATTTGTTTTGCAAGGGTTTGGTCCATCCGGAGATACATTGTCACCTCTTGCAGTCAAGTGCATTTTCTTGGGATATTCTCATCCACAAAAGAGTTACAAATGTTTTTGTGCAAGGGTTTGGTCCATCCGGAGATACATTGTCACCTCTTGCAGTCAAGTGCATTTTCTTGGGATATTCTCATCCACAAAAGAGTTACAAATGTTTTTGTTCATGAAAAAAACATTTGTAAATGTGGATATCACATTCTTTGAGGATACCTCTTTTTTGTGGCCTCTTCTCCACATTTTCTTCTTCCTTCTTATAAAGGTACAGTGTTGGTCGTTCCTAGAATAGTGGAGGATGGTCTAGGACCTTCACCTAGTGCTATTGTTGAGAAACCACTATAGGTATATTATTGACAACAAATGTCCTCCTCTCAGCTTACAATTCCCTCTCTCACACCGGTCCATGACCCCAATTCTCTACAGATTTTGAGGTAAGTGTCTGACATATTCTAATTGCTCTTTGGAAAGGTGTAAGGAAAGGTACTTGTTATTCATTGTTTAACTTTTTTTCCCTGGTTTATTGTTTGACTAATGTAAAGATTTGTTTTATCCTTGTCTACTTATACTATTCCTTCTTCAATGCAAGCTACTCTTTCTTCTCTTAAGTGGAAGCATGCCATGGATATTGAAATGGAGGGACTGTTAGATAAGGAGACATGGCATTTATGGGGTTTACCCCCCCAGGTGCTATTGTTATTGGCTGTAGACACGTGAAGTATAAGGATGATTGTTCTATTGAAAGGTACAAGGCTAGGTTGGTCACTAAGGGTTAAACACAGACTTATGACATTAATGTATTTGAGATATTTTCTCTTGTTTCCAGGTCGTCCTCTGTCCGTATATTTGTTTCTATTGCTTTGATTTAGGGGTACTCATTATGCTAACTTGACATTAAAAATGCATTCTTATATGGTGATCAGGAAGAGGAAGTATATATTGAGTAACCTCCTAGGTATGTTGCATAGAGTGAGGCAAATAAAGTTTATAGACACAAGAAAGCTCTATATGGTTTAAAATAGAACCTACGTGCATGGTTGAAAATTTTATCCAAGTGGTGATGTCCATGGGTCTAGAAGTCATTATGACCATTCACTCTTTATTCTAAAATGATCAACCGATATTGTTGTGCTACTACTTTATGGGGATGATATCATATAGTCTGGAAGTGATGTGATTGGTAATGAAGAGGTGAAAACACATATGGCAAAACATTTTCAGACTAAAAAATCTTGGTTCATTAAAATATTTTCTAGGCATTCAAGTGGAAAGAAACAAAGTATACCTTCTACCGACTCAGAGGAAATATGTAACAAATATGTTATAAGAGTATGGTTATTTGGTATCAAACCGGTTGAAAGTCTAGTAGAAGTTACACATGACCTTCATGATGATCAGAGTATTGAACTCAATGATAAGACAATATACTGATGATTAGTTAGCAAACTCATATATGCTACTACTTCTTGTCTATATATTTCTTTTGTTGTTAGTGTGGTTGGTTAGTTCATGGAGTGCCCCAGGAAAATTCATCTAGACGTTGCATAAAAAATCTTGAGTTATTTGAAGGGGTCACCTAGAAAAAGTCTCTTCTCTAAGCCTCATGATCATATGAAGATTGAAGCATTTTTTTATGCTGACTATGCTGGTTCTAAACTGGACAAGAAATCTACTACCGAATACTTTGCGTTTTTAAGAGGAAACTTGATAAGTTAGAAAAAAAAGAAGCAAAAAGTTGTAGCTTGATCCAGTGTTGAAGTTGAGTACACATAGTCAGTGAACTGATGTGGGTAAGGTCTATGACACGAGAGTTGGGATTTTAAAAAAAAATGAACCTATGACTATGTGTTGCAACAATCAATCAATAATATTTATTGCCAGATATTCGGTGTTTTATCATTTTATTCGGGATGCTATGAGGAAAAAGGAAGTAGTCACTCCCTACATTCGATTTGGAGATCAGCTTGGAGATGTGTTCACTACGGCTTTGAGAAAATGTGATTTTAGGACATTCTATGACAAATTTGGTTTTAAGGACATATATTCTCCAATTTGTAGGGGAATGTTAGAAAGCTATTGAAGAGTATTTTGATCATTTTATATATCCAGATATTCTTGATTTCCATACCATCTAGTTCTACATCTTTTATTATGTGTTTTGGCTTAATTTCATGTAATTTGGTTATGTAGAATGGGAGATATAAGGATTTAATTCATTTAAGTATGCAAGGGGAATATTTTTAAATTTCCCCAAAACCACTTCTTTAATAAAAGGGAGTCAAGCTTGACCCCCAACGAGACTTTTCTCTCCTTTCCTTCTTCAATTTCTTCACCTTTTTCTTCTTATTTTCCATTTTGACAGATAGCTACTGAGGAGAAGAATCTCATGGAGGTAATTTTGCCCTTACTAAGATTAATGAAAGGGGCAGACGCTTCTCTCCCTTCCCAAGGGTGGGATTGGATTCCCTTCCTTCTCTATACTTGGAGCGATATGCCACCCTCAAATCATTTAAAAAAAAAAAAAGATCTATGTATTTTGCTTTCTTATAGCTTGTTCTTAGGCAAGCCAAGTTGATCCACTCACGAGCTGAAGGGTTTTTGGTTTTGAGGATTGGTCCAGCTTTGAGAGCTGTTGCTTCCATTAGCAGATTATGGGATTTCTTTTCTAGTTTTGAGATTCTTTTAGAACTAATGCACTTTCTACTTTTACATGGTGGTACCTATTTTCTTCTTGAAACATTCATACATCGATAAAATTATATATCTAAATTATGATTCTCAGATTTTCTTTTCTGAAATGAGGATTCTCTGATTTTTAGACGAATGAAGATGTAAGAATTGTGACAGATGGGTTGGTTTTATTTAGGTTGTGGGACAGGAAGAGAAGGGTGTGTGAAAGGGTTAGGGTATCTGGTTGGACGTAAGACTAGAGGGATGTTTACTAGGGTTTTTAGGGCTCGTTAGTGAGTGTTTGGGTTCATGGGTTGCTGAATGACCTAGGTTTACTAGTGGGGGTGTCGACTGTAGGGGCTAAGGTTGGAGTGGAGGTTGGTTAGGGTTATGGTAGTTGATTGGCTAGATGATGGAGGGGCAAGAGAGTAGTAGGCTGGGTTTTGAGGCATAAGTGAGAGGTTAGGGTTAGAGAGACCAGTGAGGTATGCACAAGCTGGGTTTTATTGAGGTGGGTTGAAGTTGAGCATAGATTTGATAGGATAGCTAGGGAAAGGAGAATCGTTTAAGAGAGATATCGAGATTTACTGAAATAAGAAGTTGGGAGGAAGTACTAGAGGGTGAGGTTGCTGGCGTGGAGGTAGGGGAGAGGACTAAGGTAATGAGAGATTCGAGTAATAGAGAAGATTGGGCATGTCTATGGAAGGAAGGAGAGTTGCAAGCGGAAGGCATTTTGAGTTGGCGATGTATAGAAAGAGGAAAACTTGTGGATGAAAGGAACCTTGAGGGGGAACTGGGACTTTCCAGATAGTGTTGGGGCATGGGCTTGAGAGAGAGACCTGGAGAGTGGTGTGGATGAGTGGCTGAATTGGTTGGACTCATGGATGGGGACTCTAGCAAGTGGTGAGCTTGCGTGGAGCTAGAGAGAATATGGGTGAAGGATGGAAGATTGAAAGATGGAGGGGAATCTCAAAAGCTGCGGCACAGTAGCCCTTGAAACAGGGGTTGGCTTCGTCTTAATTGATTATTGATGGTCACTCACCTAAGGTTTGTCAAAGTTGAAATAGATTGTATTTTTTAATTGGATGCTTCAAATAGCTCTTAGAGTTTGTTGAATTTCTAGAGAAAAACAATAATTCACTGACTTGATTGTAACTGAGTATAATGAACCTCAATACATAATAAAGGAAACAAGTAGAATTAAATTAAAATTAAACTACTCTTATCCCTGTTACACCCAAAGTCTAACACTTAAAGATAAGTCCTAACACAATTAAACAACTAAACATAAATAGAAAATTAGTATAACTAAAATATCTTTTAACTCAAGCTCTATGAGACTTCTTGCTATGAGAGATATGTAAGACTCTTTCATACATATTATTCAACACTCTCCCTCAATCTTGAGTTCATAACTTCAGTTTGCAATAAAAAAAAAATGGTCTTCAAAGAGAATTCTTCATATTGTACTCTCCCTAGTGTAGATGTTCTGGTCAAATAAAATTTGATTACCACAACATGTAGAATTCTTCATGTAGTTTGTACTTCATCTTCTCAGATGATCACAACACCAATACTTCAATTTTGAAGGCAACACAACCAATCAAATCAATAGAGTGATGAAAGTGTTCGGGTTTGATTCAACTCGTAGAATCCTTCATACTTCTCTTATTCTTTCCCTCAATTTTGGGAGATATCAACATGATCCCAACTTGAAATAAAAAAATAATTGCCATAATTATCTACTCCATTTAGGTGTCCCGAGAATAAGTACTCAGCCGTACAGAGACTCCCAAAAATAAAAAAACATGGGAGATAAAAAAAGTTGAAACCAACCTCCTAGAGATTTTTAATAAAATAATGATAATAATCACTAAAAGGGGTAATGTCTGTCACTCAAAGGACGACGATAAAAACCACGTTATGGGTATCAATAAAAAATCTCAATAGACATAAAAAAAATCCATATATATAAAGAGGAATCAACTGAAGCAATGCACAATGAGGTTGACCCATATGGGTATGCAAGAGTAAAAACAATGGGTTTCCAATCTTATGCTAGGTTTCCAACCTTTCCATAATTCAAATGGCGTTTTGTGAAATGCCTTAGTTAGAACCATATATAGTACATATGTTGCAGTTTTTAGAGCTTCACTCCACAAGGACAATGAGAGATCTGAGTTACTAATCATACTCCGTACTATATCCACTGGTGTTCACTTTCTCATTTCAACCACACCATTTTGAGTTGGTGACCTTGACATTGGGTATTGTGCCACAATAACTTGTTCTTCAAGAAACCTTGCAAATGGATCTAGCAATTGTCCGTTTTCAGTGAACGTACTATAATATTCACTACCCCTATCTAACTTTACGATCTTAATATATTTGCCTAATTATTTTTTTATTTCTGCTTTATGTTATGGTCCTGGGTTAAGTACCTATGTCTTCCGCTCCTAACAGGCCGGTCTTTTGGGTAGTATTGGCTAGGTGCTTAACATTTGGTATCAGAGCAGGCGCTACATCCCGACTTCGAGTCCCTGCGTGCGCAGGTGGACCGCACGCCTCTGGCAGGGCTCCGTAAGGGAGTATGGGCTCCTAACCCGGTCCCCGTTGCTGTGTTAAGGCCGTCGTGGTCGTCGGCTCGGGAGGGTGGGGTGTACTGTTATGGTCCTGGTTTAAGTACCTATGTCTTCCGCTCCTAACAGGCCAGTCTTTTGGGTAGTATTGGCTAGGTGCTTAACACTTTATAGACCTTAAAAGCATCTAGTGCTTCATTTTTATCATAAATCAAATGGAGATAGTGTATAGTCATCAATATAAGTAAAAAAATATTTTTGACCTTTAAAACATGCATCATAAGGACCTGAAATATTAGTGTGTATAAATTCTAAAACATCAGAAGTCTTTGTGGTAGCTTTCTTGTACTTGTTAATTTGCTTTCCCTTAATGCAATCCACAAAAGTACCAAAATCAGAAAAGTCAAGAGCCTTAAGGACTCCATTATTTAACAATATTTTAATTCTATCAATGGAGATATGACCTAATCCTATGCCACAACAGGGAGGATTTCTCATTTATAACACCACATTTAATGCCAACATTTGTACCATGCACAATTGTAAGACTACAGTCAAGGGTAGAAGTTAAAAGAAGTTTAAATAGCTCATAATCCAAAAAGACATTTCCAATAAGAACATTGTCTTTATACAAATGAAGGGAATTAACAAGGAAATTGAAATTGAAACCACAAGGTAAAAGTCTAGAAATTGAAATAAGGTTTCTTGAAAAGGATGGAACATAAAAGTACCTTTCAAGGTCTAAAACAAAACCATTAATTAGGTCAAGTTTGTATGTCCCAACTACCTGCACATGTGAACCCAACGTCTATCCTGAATAGATGGTACATTCAATTTTTATTTGTTTTTGTTAGTTTAAGAAGCGCCTTGCATGGTGTTGGTAGCATGGATTGTAGTACCAGGATCAATCCACCAAGTGTTATAAGAAACATTAACCATATTAGATTCAAAACACATTGAAAAGATCAGATTACCTTTCTTTTTAAGCCAATGCTTGAATTCAGGACATATCTTCTTTATATGTCTCGTCTTCTTGCAAAAGAAGCATTTCACATCGTCCTTATAAACTTTATTAAGAGGCATTTTCACTTCCCTTTCTTAAATGGTTTCTTGCCATGAGTTGTCAAATGTGCACTTTTAATCTTCTCTTGATTTAGCCTCCCTTCCCATGTACACACATGGTTAAAAATTTATTAATTGGCCATTTTTTTCTATTTGTGTTGTAAGAGATCTTGAAGGGTCCATATTCAAATGGAAGTGAATAAAGGATGAATTATACCAGAAATGACTCAGACATCTCAATCTTTAACGATTTTAGTCTTGCGGTTATGTCTCACTTCTACATGATGTGCTCATGCACACCTTTGGTGCCAGTAAATTTCATGGAACACATTTCCATAATTTGGGTACTTGAATAGCTTGAAAATATTCTTGAATAGCTTGAAGATATTCCTTTGCTTTGGCACAATCAGGGATGGATCTATGAATACTCTTCCCAATGTGAGATTTGATAAACATCAAACTTAAGCAATTGGATCATCCACTCAAAGTGGTCCATGCAACCCAATGCTATGAGAATTTTCTCCTTTCAATCAACATAACTGTCACCATTCAGAGGAAAAATATTGGAGGAATCAAAATTCGGAATAGAAAGTTTGAACAACTGCAAAATAAACAACAATGCTTACTAAAACATACAATGAAGTCAAATATTGAATATTTACATAGGTAAATAACTTCAAACAAATAAATCTACATGTCATGATAATCTTTCCCCGTGGAATTAGATGGTAACACAAAAGCGATTTATATTACTTTACGATGGGATAAAAAATTTATCTTTAAAGGAATTTTCTAAGCTTGTGGGCAACTAAATTTTTTTTAAATTATTTCTATCTCATCGTAATTAATTACTTAAATATAAAATTTACCCTTCCATGATTAATCATAATTTTGATGTCATTAACTTTACATCACTAAGCTTAATATCACTAGACATTTTCATAATTAAGGATGAGACATCAAAATAATTGACTATAATGTATGTCAATTATTAATTCCATATATTTAGGTCAACAAAAATATGCATAGAAAATTACATATGAATAAAAGCTAAATAAAATTTTCACAATAGAAAAATTAACAAAAATATGCATATGATATTATATAATTCTAAATGAAAAAAGCATTAAACCCAAATATACTACTTTTATGTTATTAAAATATCAATAGAATGTATCCAATAATAAATCTTAAGATGAGAAGGCCAAGTGGTCATTGTCGTGGGTTTAAATCCCACCCTAGAAAAAACAATTAAGAACCGAGTCGGCCAAACCTTCACTCGAATGATATGTCTCCATTGCACGATTTGGAATAGGCAAGTAGTAGATTGTGAACCACTTGGATTACAAGTTTGCTCTTCTGAACTGGTTCATTCAATTTTAAAAAAATTATATTTCTACGTGTTGGAGGTTGTCTTCAACCTTCAGCCATACCTAGAGAGCACGTTAGATGCTCTGACGCACATCACTGCGGGACCGCCAGAGAGCACATTCACCAGGCCTATGCAGTACTCCGACAAGAGCATCGAATGCCGACACTCACAAGTGTCTATTACAGCATCTATGTCTTGATGTTGTGTAACAATGCCTTATGGCTGCACTTTGACGCATTGTTTGGTGCTCACGGGCACATAGCAACATCTCTCGGCCGAGAATCAGCCACCCAATGGAAAATGCTGGAGACGATGTTCAAAGACAGCATGACCATTAAGATGTCGTCGTCTATCGGCCGAGAATCAACCAACCAATACAAACTGCCGGGAGACGCAGGAGATGTCTACAATGCCTATTTGTGTTAGACAAAAAATTGATGCCGGCATAGTGCACCGTCAGTGCACAACCTTCGATGGTGCACACAACGTCTCTCTTCACATCTCACTGTTGAGGATAGGTTGGCTCTACGAAACCAGCCTCATGCAGTGCCCCAGCTTTCGCACGATCCACACTCAATTTCAAGATGAGATCAAGCCTCGCAAATAGACCTAGTTCCCTTTAATGGAATTGAAGGCTAGATTAGAGGTGAAGCTCTAATACAAAATGTTAAAATTGAATTTCTACTATCCATCATGAAATTCATAAACAAAATGTAAACAGATGCATGGACGCTTACCTCCAGCCATGATGACTAAATGCCAGAAGTTGCAAAAGAGTGTCTCATCTATTCAGAAGTTGTTCGATAGAGAAAACACAAACTACCTTTGCTAGACTAGATCCAAATTCCTTAAACTCATCTATTACCATCAAAAGAGGGAGTGGTTACAACTATTCGTCTTCCCTACATCTAAGGTGATAATGGGTCAATCTTGAAAAGCAAGAAAATGCTAACACACGAATGATGTAGGAGACCCAAGAGCTGCTATAACTCTAGGCTATATTCCAGGAAGTTGAGTGTGAGTACGAGTTGAATACTCAGATCATTTCTCCTTATCTTACCTTAACCCAGTTCTTGTTGCTGCTATTTTCAAAGTTCAACTTGAAACAATGTCCTCTCTTATAGCTATAGTGTTTTGATAGGGATTACATTGCACCAAGAAGCTGCATACAAACACACACACACACACATGTATTATAAAAGGTATTAGGAGTCCTTGTTTGTTGAAACTTAGGATTCCATGTTGTATAATCACAGTAGAAGAGGACTAAGAGGTGAACAAAGAAGAAGAGATATGGAGAGAGTATTTAGGAGGAGAAAATAAAGATTGACGAATTTGGAGAAAAGAGGAGGAAAAATAGGGTAATGGACATGTTAAGTTGTGGAGCCTAATCAACGCCCTACACTAAGTCGGTACACGGATCGACCTTCAGGGTAAGGATGTCGTGGGGGTTGAAAGGGGGTGGGAATCCCCCCTCCCGGGGGTGTGGGGGTGGAGCCCCCACCCTGGTCCATGATATATTAACTGTTGCTTCATTAAGGGCAATTTTAGAATTTCACTCTTGTAAAGCGGTTGCCCTAGTTTTCTCTTTATATTGGGAGGGCGTCACTATTAGGATTTTATGATTATTGTCATCAAGAAGGAGCTAGAGTGGTAGCCTAAGAGAGGTTAGAGAAAACTCCTGTAAGTGTGTGTGATTTCTCTTGTAAACTATTTCATTTTTATAGTGGATTACTGCAACAGTGGAAGATAGGATGTAGTCTCACCTTGAGGTGAACCTGTATAAATCTTGTGTTATTTCGTACTTGTTATTTTTCTTCATTCATGATCATTATTATTGCATTTGTTAGTTTGAAATTAGGGTGTTTAATTCCTAACAAGTGGTATCAAAGATTTAGTTCGTGATTGAGAGCAATGCCTAGCAGAGAAGGATCGGTACTTGGAATCAAAAGTTCGATGATATAGATTTTGCGTTCTGGAAGATGCAGATCGGAGATTATCTGTATAGTAAAAAGCTACCTGCACCACTTCAAGATATGAAACCAAAAGGTATGAAAGATTATGAGTGAAATCTCCTCGATAGACAGGTGTTGGGAGTAGTCTAGATAACACTGTCGAAGAACGTTGCTCACAACATGGCGTCAGAGAAAACCACAACGGGGATGATGAAGATTTTTTACGACATGTATGAGTAGCCTTCTGCAAATAATAAGGTACATCTCATGAAAAAATTCTTCAATTTAAATATGACAAAAAATACATCAGTTGCGTCGTATTTGAATGAGTTTAGCACGATTGTTAATCAATTGACATCCGTTCAAATTAAATTTGATGATGAGGTTCGTGCTTTAATTCTTTTGGCATCTTTGCCAAATTGTTGGGAGCCTATGAGGGTTGCGGTCAGCAACTCTATAGGCAACTGGAAGTTGATCTTTAATGATGTTCGGGATACCATTCTCGTAGAGGAAGTTCATAGAATGGACTCCGGATAATCGTCGACATCTAATTCTTCCCTAAGTGTCGATACTAGGGGCATGAACTTTGAGAGGAATTCCAACAAGGGAAATGGTAGAGGGAAGTCAAGGAATGGTTGAAGCAAGTTCAAATTCAGAAGGAATGTCAAATGCTATAATTGTGGCAAGTCTGGTAACATAAAGAAGAATGACAGAAGGAGTTGACGGAGGGAGGGGGAGCTATCTATTTTTGGGTTTTATGATTATCATCACATCACCAAGAAGGAGTTGGAGTTGTAGCCCGAGAGAGGTTAGAGAAAACACCTATAAGTGTGTGCGATTCTCTTGTAAACTATTTCATCTTTATAGTGGATTACTGCAGTGGCGTAAGACAGGACTTAGTCTCACCTTGAGGCGAACCTGTATAAATCTTGTGTTTTTTCGTGCTTCCTTTTTTTCTTCTTCAGTGATTATTACTATTGTTCTCGTTAGTTTGGAATTAGGGCATTTAATTCCCAATTGAGTACATCTTCCATACGCTTGGACGTGTGGGCCTTCCTTAGTCGTGTGGGCTTGGGCCCATCTTCCAACATTCCCCCTCAAACTGGGGTGAAAGAACATCATAAGCGCCCAACTTGTTACAAATGGTGTAAAGGATCTTCCCGTATAAAATGGCAATCCACCATATCTTCTAACACTGCTGGTGGTCTCTTGAATCCCAATTGGCAGAATATAAGAGAGTAAAATCACTCCTAGTCATAAGACATCGCTCCATACTCCAGTCAAATGGTCATAGTCAAAAATAATTTCCACTTGTAGAATTTAGGATCCCATGTGGAGGACTTCGGATCAACGAAGAAGAAGAAGAAGAAGTGAGGAAAGAGAAGGAGAAGGAGAAGGAGGAGAATGAATGAACCAAGATGGAGAGAGTTTGGATTAAGGGAGAAGAAGGTGTGCCGACTAAGTGAAGAGGGAGGCTGGAAGAATTTCTTGAGAAAAGAGGGGGGAACTTTAATACTCTACCTCCTAGTCATAAGACATCGCTCCATACTCCAGTGAAACGGTCATAGTCAAAAATAATTTCCGCTTGTAGAATTTAGGATCCCATGTGGAGGACTTCGGATCAACGAAGAAGAAGATGAAGAAGATGGAGAAGAAGAAAGAGAAGGAGAAGGAGAAAGAGGAGAAGGGATCAACCAAGATGGAGAGAGTTTGGATTAAGGGAGAAGAAGGTGTGCCGACTAAGTGAAGAGGGAGGCTGGACGAATTTCTTGAGAAAAGAGGGGAGAGCTTCAATGCTCTACCTCTTAGCCAATGCTTTTTTTTTATAGTTTTACAATGCCCTTAGGGCTACAACTTGACAAAAGAAGAGACATAAAAAGAACAAGTATTTACACCTTTATGCCATCTTTATGGAAAGTATCATATATTACCCATATGCCACCACTTAGACATGTGGGCATAATACCCTTGATTTTGTGGGTTTGAGCCCATCTTCCAACACTCCCCCTCAAGCTTGAGGAGAAAAAACATCATAGATACTTAGCTTGCCACTTATAAAGGATAGAATTTTAGAAGTAACTGGTTTAGTGAGAATATATGCTACTTGCTTTTGAGATTAAACATGTTTGAGGGATATTATTTCTGCTTGAAACTTCTCCCATATAAAGTGACAATCCACCTCAATGTGTTTAGTCCTTTCATGGAAGACTGGATTTGAAGTACTATGAATGACTACTTGGTTATCACAACGTAGACCCATGGGACCTCCTTTATAAAATCCCAATTCGGTAAGAAGGGTCCTGATCCATAAGAGTTCACTAACTGTGTGGGTCATAGCTCTGTATTCTATTTCGGCTCTAGATCTTGCAACCATATTTTGCTTCTTACTTTTCTATGTAACCAAGTTCCCTCCAACAAGAGTGCGATATACAGATGTAGACTTCCTATCATCAGGTAATCCAGCCCAATCTGCATCTGAGAAGCCTTCTATGTTGAAGTGCTCATGTTTTTTGTAAAGCAATCCTCTTGTCGGAGCTTCTTTTACATATCATAATATTCTCTCTAAGGCCAGTGGGTAAGTTGTGGTTTGTGCATGAATTGACTCACCATGCTTATATCATATGATATGTTTGGTCTAGTTACCGTGAGATATATCAGTTTTCCCACAAGTCTTTGATATTTGCCAATATCAATATCTTCTCCAGTCGTTGCACATAATTTTACATTTGTATCCATAGGTGTGTCGACTGGTTGACACCCCTTCATTCATGTTTCTTCGAGGAGGTCCAAGATATATTTCTACTAAGACAATATTATCCCAAGTTTGGATTGAAGAATTTCTATGTCCAAAAAATACTTAAGCTGTCCTAGATCTTCAGTTTTGAATTCCTGACATATCATATTTTTTACTTCCTATATACTATGTTCAACATCACCGATTAAGATGATATCATCAACATGTACAGCTAATAATATTTTTCCTTTGATAATATCTTTAAAATATATCGAATGATCTACCGAGCACCGATGAAAACCAAACCGTAGAAGCACTTGGCTAAATTTATCAAACCAAGCCTGAGGGGACTGTTTAAGCCTATATAAGGATTTTTGTAATTGACATACCGACTCCCCCTCAACTAGGGGTGGCTTCAAGTCGAGCCGAGCCCAAACCTGCCTATGTTTGAGCCGAGCTTGATTTAAATATTTTGAACTCGAGCTCGAGCCGAGCTTAGGCACGAGCCTAAAATTGTTATCGAGCTCGAGCCTAATAATTTTAACTAAGTTCGAATCGAGATCGAGCTTCAACATTCAATTAAAGCTTTTCAAAAAATACATGTCTCGAGTTCGTGCTCCAACATACATTTAAAACTTTTCAAAAAATACATGTCAAATAAAATGTATATAAAATTATATATAAATTTTACATAAAATTGGGAATGACCTCTACTTAAAATTGGGCAGAAGTAGGGGTGGCATCGAGCCAAGCCGAGCCCAAACCTGCCTATGTTCGAGCCGATCTTGATTTAAATATTTCGAACTCGAGATCGATCCGAGCCTAGGCTCTAGCCTAAAACTGTTATCAAGCTTGAGCCTAATAATTTTAACCGAGTTTGAACCGAGCTCAAGCTTCAACATTCATTCAAAACTTTTCAAAAAATATATGTCTCGAGTTCGTGCTCCAACATACATTTAAAACTTTTCAAAAAATACATGTCAAATAAATTGTATATAAAATTATGTATACATTTTACATAAAATTGGGAATGACCTCTACTTAAAATTGGGAAAAAGGGTGGCATCAAATCCAGTTGAGTACGAACCTTATTCAAGCCGAACTTGATTTAAATATTTCGAACTCGAGCTCGATCCAACCCTAGCCTCGAACTTAAAATTTTAAATGAACTCAAGCCTAATAATTTTAACCTAGTTCGAGCTTAACTTACATTTAATACTCTATATAAAATATATGATAAATAAATTATATATAAAATTATGCATACATTTTAAAAAAAGAATGATAGGGGAAGTTCAGGATTGAATTTCAATAATGGATTAAAATGCACCAATATTATTCTTTTTAACTCCAAATGTTGTCTAGCTTGTTTTGTAATTTTTTAATCTTCCCATAAATTTACTATGGAGTCCTTAGTGCTCCTCGTTGAAAATTTATTTTCTAGGAAAAACTATAAATATTTTTCCTATGATACATATTTCCAAAAAAAAAACTTTAAATAAAATCCTATTACTATTAGTGACTCATTAGAAAATTACAAGAAATATTTTAAAATTTTCTTAAGAAAGTTATTCGACCTCTTATTGCCTCTTCTAGGGAAATAAATAAAAATTAATAATCAATCTAATATATTACTATACTTATCGATAAATTTTTAATCAAATCAAATGTCAAACACAAAATTGCAATGAAAATTGCCTCATGCTAAAAGTATTACAACATAAACTATCAAATACTTATTCAAAAATTTTCTATACGATTTTCTAGCCCTTCTTGGCTGAAAAATCTTACTTAGAAAATTATATGATTTTTTAATAAGAATTTTCAATTAGAAAAATGTTTACAAAAAACATGAAACACTAATAGTCCCTAGAAACTTATTTCTACTAAAATGTATTTTCAATTTCTTCAAGAACCTAAGGAGATTTTAAGAAAAAAAATTCACTTTATGATCTCACACTTACGATATCGCACCAGCGAAAGTCGCACCTATGAAATCGCACGAACAAAACCATCTTCGTGCAGAGGGAGGGGGAGAAATTATTTCTCCCCCGAACTTAGTTCTTGAATGGTTTTGGTTTTCTGCCGAGACGACGCGGAGGGAAGATGTTCACGGTGCCGGCGAGGACCTGTTGATAGATGCCAGATTCTGACATGAGAACTAGGTTAATTATAATTGAATAACCCTTATAATTATGTTATAGGTGGTTATTTATCGATTTTCACATGAAACGTGCATTTATTGAATTTGGCATTAATCACTGTTTATATTGCATATTTTTCTCTCCTGAATTATATTTCATTGGTTTTAGGGTTTATTTATTCCTGAAATGATTTTTATGGATTTAATTATGGAATTTCAGGAGAATTTTGTGTGGAGAAGAAGATATTTACAGAAATGCCATTAGTGCAGGATGTGATTTTTAGGGCAAAATCGTATCGAAGGAGAAGGGAGCCACCGATAGAAAGGAGAGGAGAGATCGAGAGAGTCTCCCTCCAGTCATCGACCGTTCGGAGGGAAGACCCGAGAGGGCTCCCTCCGAACGCCGTTCGTCACCGTCGTCCACCACCATCCGACAACTGAGAACAGACCGAGGAGAGCTCGAGAGAGTCTCCGTCGTGGCGAGTTCGACGCTGCCATTTTCTGCTCGCCAGGCCGAGAGGTGACCCGAGAGGGATCCTCCGGCAACGATTCCACATTCCGACCATCCTCGGGCGTCGACTACCCATTTCCGACCATTTTCGGAGCTATTCCGACTCCGACTGAGACTCGAGAGAGCCAGTCAGAGGACTTCAGCTCCATTCCGTTGTCCGACGCGTCACATCCATTCGTGGGTTTCTATCCTTCTTTACCGGTGTCGTCTCTACCGGCCACTCGCTCTTGCAACCCGAAGCCATCAATTTATGGAAATTGCAGCACCCAAGAGAACGAGCCTTTGCTGCCCAAGCGAGAGGAAGGGTAAGGGGAGTAATCCGTTATTTTGTAGATTAATTTTTCTATATTTTGAACTTAGGTTTTGAATGTTTATTAAATTTTATTTGAGAATTAATGTTTAACAAATATTTGTTTTCCGAATATTAGATTAAATTAGCTAGTTAAGGTAGGATTGTAATTTAGGTTGGATTCTAGTATTTTAATCCGATTTTTGTCTTTAACTCTATGCGCCCGAGAAGGGCTAGATGCAAGGATTGAGAAACCGGATTAGTGATTATGTGGCACTCAAGAGAGGCACGAATCACGGTAAAATCCAGAGTTAATAATTTTAGCATCATCACTATAGGAAATTAATTCTCTCAATTCTATAGTAATCTGATCTCTGTCATTAACTCTAGGTGCCCGAGAGGGGCTAGACGCATGGATTGAGAATCTGGATTCGTGGTTACGTGGCGCTCAAGAGAGGCACAAATCACAGTAAAATCCAGAGTTGCCGTTTCCTGTTGTGCAAGTAGTTAATTAGATTATTGCTTGATAATTTAGGATATAATTAGTGTTTAGTTCAGATTAATTCATCATAATTGGTTAGCTAGTTGACTGAAGAATACACAAAATTCAGTCCTCCCTGTGGATCTGACCCTCGCTTACTGCTAGATTACATGAACGATTCGTATGCTTGCGAGGTATAAAAGCCGATGTAATAAAAATTTCACATCACCTGTCGTCGGGGATGACGGCTGCGACGGAAGCGGCGGCGACGGAAACAGAGGTGAAGGCGAGAGGAGGAAGAAATCAAACCCACTGACACAGAGAAGGCCGGCGAGCTATCGATGGCAACAACAGTGGATGGGAGGGGGTCGGCGGTGACGAGGGGAGGAAGCATCCCGCCCCTCGCTCTCACTCTCGCTCCAGCTCCTGCACCCCCGTTCCCCTACTCCCAGTCCTGACTCAGCCCATTAACGAGCCGGCTCGCGAGCTTTCGAGTCGAACCTCGATTTGGTCGAGCTCGGCTCGTTAATTTAAACGAGCCGATCCTGGATCTCAAACTTGGTTCGAGATCCAGGTTTACTAAATCGAACCAAGCCGAAATCGAGCCGCTCACGAGCCGGCTTGGTTCAAAGCCACCCCTAGGCAAAAGGGTGGTATCGAATCCAGCTGAGCACGAACCTATTCATGCCGAACTTGATTTAAATATTTCGAACTCGAGCTCGAGCAGCCCCTAGCCTCAAACCTAAAATTGTAATAGAACTCAAGCCTAATAATTTTAACCGAGTTCGAGCTTTACTTACATTTAATACTCTATATAAAATATATGTCAAATAAATTATATATAAAATTATGCTTACATTTAAAAAAAGAACGATAGGGGAGGTTCATGATTGAATTTCAATAAAGGATTAAAATGCACGAATATTAATATTTTTAATTCCAAATGTTGTCTACCTTGTTTAGTAATTTTTTAATCTGGCCATAAATTTACTATGGCCTCTTTAGTGCTCTTGGTTGAAAATTTATATTCTAGTTTTTCCAATGATACATATTTCCAAAAAAAACCTTTAAATAAAATCCTATTATTTTTAATTACTTATTATAAAATTACAAGAAAAATTTTAAAATTTTCTTGGGAAAGTTAAATCGACCTCTTATTGCCTCTTCTAGGAAAATAAATAAAATTAATAATCAATCTAATATATTACTATACTTATCGATAAATTTTTAATCAAATCGAATGTAAAACACAAAATTGCAATAAAAATTGCCTCATGCTAAAAGTATTATAGCATCAACTGTCAAATACTTATTTAAAAATTTTCTATACGGTTTTCTATGCCATCTTGGCAATAAAATCTTACTTAGAAAATTATATGATTTTTTTAAAAGAATTTTCAATTGGAAAAATGTTTACAAAAAACATGAGACACTAATAGTCCCTAGAAACTTATTTCTACTCAAATGCATTTTCAATTTCTTCAAGAGCCAGAGGAAGGAGAGTGTAAGAAAAAAAAATCACTTTATGATCTCGCACGTGTGAAATCGCATGAGAGAAAGTCGCACGTGCGAAATCATCTTCGCGCGGAAGGGGGAATAATTTCTCCGCTGAACTTAGGTCTTTGCTGGTTTTATTTTTTCGCCGAGACCATGCAGTGGGAAGGGGGTTACAGCGCCGATGAGGACCTGTCATCGGGGATGACGGCTATGACAGAGGTGACAGAAGCGACAGTGACAGAAGAGGCGGCGACGAAAACAGAGGTGAAGGCAAGAGGAGGAAGAAATCAAATCGACAACCACAAAGGCGGTCGGCGAGCTATCGACGGCGACAACAGTGGACGGGAGGGGATCTGCGGTGACGAGGGGAGGCAGAATCCGTTAACGAGCCGAATCGCGAGCTCTCGAGCGGAACCTCGATTCGGTCGAGCTCGGCTCGTTAATTTAAACAAGCCGATCCCGGATCTCAAACTCGGTTCGAGATCCAGGTATACTGAATTGAACCGAGTTGAGCTCGAGCAGCTCGCGAGTCGGCTCGGTTCGTAGCCACCCCTAGGCAAAAAGGGGGGCATCGAATCCAACTAAGTCCGAACCTTATTCAAGCCGAAGTTGATTTAAATATTTCAAACTCGAGCTCGAGTCGACCTAGCCTCGAACCTAAAATTTTAATCATAATCAAGCCTAACAATTTTAACCGAGTTCGAGCTCGAGCTCTAGCGGAGTTCGAGCTTAAATTACATTTAATAATCTATATAAAATATATGTCAAATAAATTATATATAAAATTATGGATACATTTAAAAAAAAAAGAATGATAGGGGAGGTTCAGGATTGAATTTCAATAATGAATTAAAACACACCAATATTAATGTTTTTAACTCCAAATGTTGTCTAGCTTATTTTGTAATTTTTTAATCATGCCATAAATTTACTATGGCCTCCTTAGTGCTCCTGGTTGAAAATTTATATTCTAGGAAAAACTAGAAATATTTTTCCTAAGATACATATTTCTAGAAAAAACTTTAAATAAAATCCTATTACTATTAGTGACTTATTAGAAAATTACAAGAAATATTTTAAAAATTTCTTAGGAAAGTTCAATCGACCTCTTCTAGGGAAATAAATAAAAATTAATTATCAATCTAATATATTACTATACTTATTGATAATTTTTTAATCAAATCAAATGTCAAACACAAAATTGCAATAAAAATTGCCTCGTGCTAAAAGTATTACAACATCAATTGTCAAATACTTATTCAAAAATTTTCTATACGGTTTTCTAACCCATTTTGGCAGAAAAATCTTACTTAGAAAATTATATATTTTTTAATTTAATAAGAATTTTCAATTAGAAAAATGTTTACAAAAACCATGAGACACTAATAGTCCCTAGAAACTTATTTATACTAAAATGTATTTTAATTTCTTCAAGAGCTAGAGGAAGAAGACTTTATGAAAAAAAAATTTCATTTAATGATCTCGCACATGTGAAATCATCTTCGTGCACAGGGGTGGGGAGAAATTATTTCTCCGGGTTACCACACCGACGAGGACCTGTCGTCGGGGATGACGGTTGAACGGAAACAAAGGCGAAGGCGATGGGGGAGGGGAGGGGGGTGGGGGGGCATAAATCGAATCGACGGCCACAGAGGCGGCCGGTGAGTTGTCGATAGCAACAACAACGGACGGGAGGGGCTCAACAGTGAAGAGGGGAAGAAGAATCCCCCCCCCCCGATCCCGCTCCCGACTTAGCCCGTTAATAAGCCGGCTCGCATGCTCTCGAGCCGAACCTCAATTCGGTCGAGCTCGGCTCTTTAATTTAAATGAGCCGATCCAGGAATACCAAATCAAATTGACCCAGATCAGTTCAAAGCCACCCCTACTCTCATCCACATAACCTGGATGTTGAACCTTATAAATTTTCTCGCGTATATCACCATTTAAGAAGGTACTCTTTACATCGATAGTATATATGGCCCATGATGAGTTAGCAACAAGAGACAAGAGAACATTTACCGAATTTAATTTTGCAATAGGAGAGAAGGTCTCCTCATAATCTATCCCATAGCACTAAGTGTATCCTTTAGAAACGAGTCGGGCTTTTAGGCAAGCAACGAACCCATCTGAGTTATGTTTAACCAAAAACACCCATTTACAACCGACCAGTTTTCTGCCTTTTGGGAGCGATGCTAAGTAACAAGTTCGATTCTCATATAAGGCATTCATTTCTTCATCCATAGTCACCTTCCATCCTGGATGCTTCAGGGCCTCATTATAGGACTATGGAATGGAATTAGAAGAAAGAGATGGTGAGACATAAAGTTGGAGATAGGGTGAGAAGTGGTACAGGAACGGCGTTCCTTTCTTAAACCAATAGGTCGAGTATCAAATTTTGGCACAAACATACCTACTTGGGTGGATCCGACAACTCCACAGGTGAGGTGGTAACCAGTGCTTCAAGGGGTTAAGTAATATCGACATTGAAAGGCACAAGTGGAAAAGGAGTGGTAGGAGAAAATGTTAGCCCTGGAGGAGCATCATGAGAGGAAAAGAAGGAGGTGCCCTCAAAGAAGGTCACATCCCAAGATACAAGCATTCTCTAAATGGTATGATTATAACAAACATATCCTTTCTAGGTGCTAGAGTACCCCAAAAAAATACACCTCATAGAACGAGGATCAAGCTTACTCTTTTGTGGGGAAGTGACATGGACAATACATGTACATCCAAAAACCTTAAGAGGAAGAGAAAAGGGATCTTCACCATGAAATAAAACAGAGTAAGGAGTTTTACTTCTAAGAATAGATGAAGGTAACCTATTGATAAGAAAATAGGTCGTAAGTATAGCATGAGGCCAACAAAATTAGGGTACCTTCATGGAGTAGAGGAGGCCCCGAGCAACTTCAAGAAAGCGACGATTCTTTCTTTTAGCAACACCATTATGTTGAGGGGTATAGGCACACGATGTTTGATGGATAAACCCATTAACTTCACAGAATGATTGGAAATCACAAGATAAGTATTCCTTCGCATTATCAGGCCTAAGGATTTGAATTTTCTTTCCAAATTGAGTCAACTCCATAGTATGAAAGGTTTTAAAAATAGGACGAATTTCAAATCATTCTTTAAATAAATATAACCAAGTGACTCGGGTAAAGTCATCAATAAATGTAACAAAGTATTTAACTTGAAAAATATTACAGACACACAAAGGTCCCCATACATCAAAGTGTATGCAAAAGGAGCAGCACTTGTAGTTGTAAGACGAGGAGAATATGTACTCCTATGGTGTTTATTTAATTAACAAACCTCATAATTGAAAGTAGAAAGTGATTTTAATGAAGGAAGTAAATGATGAAGTGAAGATGTAGATGAATGGCTAAGCTGGTTGCGCCAAAGTTGTGCCTCAGATGTAGTGGATGATAGGACAGCTAATGGCAGAAGAGTGAAGTAGTACCAACCCCCTTTTCATGGCCGCCACCAATCACCCGTTTTGTTGTTAGATCCTGAAATATACAAGAAGAGGGTGAGAAGCTGACAGAGCAATTCAATTTTTTTTTATTTGACTAACTGAAAGCAAATTTAAAAGAAATCGAGGGACAAACAAAACATCTTGAAGAGGGATAGAAGATGTAAGAGATGAGGAACCCTTGCCAAGTACCTTGGTTTGGGTACCATTAGCAATGGTAACAAATTTCTGGGGAAGACATGGAGATAAGGAATGAAGCATGTGATTCTTACTTGACAGATGTTCGGAGGCCCCGGAGTCAATGATCCAAGAGGAAGAGGATAAAGAGGAAGAAAACTAACCTGACGCTATGAGTGGTAGTAGCAGTAGGTAACGGTGGAATTGAGGACTCCATAAGAGACTTCATCTTCTGAAATGCGGCATAGTCTTCAGTAGTGAGAGTCACTTTTCGGGATTGGGAGTCAACTTTTTCTTCCCGTTTATCAACATTAACGGAAGTGGGTTAGTTGTGGCCCAATCAGGCTTGCCATGAAGTTTCCAATAGGTTTCCTCAAGGTGGTTCTGACCACCATAGTAAGTGCAAAGGCGGGACTCAGTGCGGGAATGGGTCAGACCCGTTCTACCACCTCTATTGCGACCCCCTCTAATATTTTTGTTGCGTCCTCAGTATGAGGATGATGTACCCCTATTGCCATATAGTACATAGCATATCGAGCATCAATGGGGGAAGTAGGAGATGGATCATGAATCCTTAGCGACGTGGCACTAATGTCATCGAAGGATGGAAGAGCAGAGGAGCTAAGAAGCTGGGTCATAGCAACCTCAAGGTAGGGCTTGATATTTGTTAAGCAAATGGCTGCTGCCAAGGCCTCCCATTGCCTTTCTTGAACTACAATGTTTGTTGAATATGGCTGAGCGATTTTCCATTCTTGGAGAAGGCCCTAAAATCGGGCCAAAACTCATGAATGTTATTTTCTTGTTTAATTATCAACATATTTTGTATAACATCGAATAATTTTTGTAAGGAGGTCCTACTGGAGTATAGCTTAGCTCATGTATCTCAAATGTTCTTGGCCATCTCCAAGTGGACCACATTGTTAGCTACATGTTCTGCTATGCTATTGATGAGCCAACTAATAACTTGGTTAACATTTTCAACCCACTTGAGGTAGGCTACATCTTCTTCATCACTCAGAGGAGGGAGTTTGATTACGTGACTGAGAAGGTCATGAGTAATGAGAACCTGTCGTACAGATTGTGACCAGCTAAGAAAATTGGAGAGACCTCTTAATGGGCTTGTAGTAATGCGGAGTATGTCACTCTTACAACTTGTTTGTCCAATCTCCATCATGAGGCAATTCAAATGTTGATGTCAATTGCAAGGGGCGTCTTCAAATAACAATTACTCAATGCAATTTGAAGAAATCGTGGACCAAATCAGTCACCGATAATGGAAGGAATAGAAATTTTTTACTAGAGAAAGCACCAAATCATCAAGGTGCTTTTGTCAAGTGGGGACAAGATCCATCCATCACTCAATTCCTCTTATATTCTTATAGAAACACAAAGAGGAGATGATAGATGCAAACTCTTATGCCTTAATCCAAACTCCTACACAAACTGTGGGCAACCATGTGAGAATCACTATCTTCTTTTAGAGATACTTAGATGCAAATCAGGACTCTAGAAAGCAAATTTTTCTCAGCTCATGGGAACACTCCAACGTAAAACGTAAAAAAAAAAAAATGGGCAATCATTGGAGTTCAAGAGCAACAAATTAATAAAGATAAGAAGGTGCAGGACTTTAAACCATATGACGACATCCAACAACCTAACAAGATCCCATGACCAACGTCAAGTGATAGAATTTACAACAACATGTGCTAGAATTCCACCTCAAAGAAAATTGATCTAAGTTATATAAAGGTAACCAAATCGTAAATCATCAATTTATCAATCTTGATAAGACACTAGTAGCAACTAATCTTGATCAAGCTTGTAATATAGCTACAAGAAGATCAAGATTATAACATCTTCTTGGTAAAAAGAGATAAATCTTCACAACCACTCATATGAAGATTATCTTGACTTGATATAATTCAGAAATCAAGAATTCAACAATTATAGAAAGAGTATGTAAATAATGACCACAATTGACTTCTCTCTTCATGGCTGAACTCCTTTCATGAAAATATTCTTGGACAGATTTCATACTTCATTAAGGGGGATCCTAAACTCCTTGCTCTTATACCATGTAAAATTTAGGATCCCATGTGGAGGACTTCAGATCAACAAAGAAGAAGAAGAAGAAGAGAGGAAGGAGGAGAAGGACAAGGGATGAACCAAGATGGAAAGAGTTTGGATTAAGGGAGAAGAAGGTGCACTAACCAAGTGAGGAGGGAGGCTGGATGAATTTCCTGAGAAAAGTGGGGAGAGCTTCAATACTCTACCTCTTAGCCAATGCCTTTATTTATAGCTTTACAATGCCCTTAGGGCTACAACTTGATAAAAGAAGAGACATAAAAAGAACAAGTATTTACACCTTTATGCCATCTTTATGGAAAGTATCCTATTTTACCCATATGCCACCACTTCGACATGTGAGCTTACTACCCTGAGCTTGTGGGCTTGAGCCCATCTTCCAACACCGCTCAATTTCACAAGCAAAA
Organism: Aristolochia californica; assembly: GCF_029961685.1. Taxonomy (NCBI): domain Eukaryota; kingdom Viridiplantae; phylum Streptophyta; class Magnoliopsida; order Piperales; family Aristolochiaceae; genus Aristolochia; species Aristolochia californica. The sequence goes on along the minus strand of NW_027181770.1, from coordinate 9,708,462 downwards.
AATTAGCCCTATTGTCGTGCACAGAGTCTACCCACTTTCACATGGTTTCACAAAAAGACACATCTTGGGTGAATAATAGATTTGACTCACATTGGATGTTGGGCACAGTCCTATTCTCTATATGTAGTGGGTTTATATGCATTGCTCAGAAGTGTATTATAAACTCCTCCATCACAGTGTTCCTACACAGGGCATCAACTCTCAAATGGTAGGAGTAAAAATGCCAAATAAGGGGGTTAACACGCAATCACACGAAGATAGTATAATGGGGCCACCATATGCTTTCTTCTTGATCAAAATAACCAATGTTAATAGTAGTCAGCAACGGAGGAGTCCTTCAATAATAATGTCTCAATCAAAGAGACATAATAGCAACAACGGTAATGAGGCAATGCCCAAATACCACATACCAAATAGGCAGTAATATAGACTTGGATAGCAGGAGGTAGTAAAGTTCTTATGATCAATAAGGATACATAAGATAATTTTAAGCAAGTCCATCCTTGATTAAGTAAGCTATGCACCAAGTAATAAGCTGAGAAAAATCCAGGTAATAATCTAGGGTAATAATCAAGTCGGAGTCAAATAGATAGCAGATAGCAGCTTTGATAGTGAGTGAGTGAGTCAAGCCGAGTAATAGACTGCCAATAATAAGTTGAACCAAGTTTTGTATGATAATCAATAAATCAAATAATCTCTAATGATCTCATCTTTCATACTTCTCCTTCTATTCTCTCATTAAAGTTGAGAGATAATTGTTAGAAGATAGGCCCAAGCCCAAATGACCAAGGAAGGTCCACATATCTAAGAGAATTATAATATGGGCCACATGAACAAAGAAGGCCCACAATACGGGCCCAACCACATAATAAGTAGGACCTACCATGATTACCACAAGCTGGCATCCTTATCACATAAGTTGGAATATCAAGGACTCACAAAGGCATCTTTATCTTATGATCACGTCCTAAAAGAGTTCTAGTTTGAGTTTTGTTTGTCTTTTATCTATATTAAGTTATTTAATTATTTTAGGACTTATCTTTTAAGTGTTAGAGTTTGGGTGTAAATGAGACAAATGTAGTTTTACTGTAATTGAACTCCATTTTCTTCCTCTATTATAAATAGAGGTTCATGTACACTGATTATAATAAGTTAATGAAGTCAATGAAGTATTTTTCTTTTCCATAAATTCAACATGGTATCAGAGCAGGTTTTGTGAGTTGACTTGGTCAACCCATAGAGATAATGAGATCCTTTTCTCTAAACCCTCAACCCTGAGTCTAGGTTCGCAGTTTTTTTTTTAGTCCCTACTCCCGTAGTTTTATTTTTATTTTTTTACCTCTATACTGAGCTTTTTATATTGAAAATTATATATTGACAGAAATATATTCGAGTATAGTTTCCAAGAAAAAAACTATTTTTTTCAATCGGAGTTATCTATAGAGAGACATCAATATTTGAATGAGCGAAGGTCAGATTGCAAAAGAGGTTCGAGCAGCAGCAGAAAGCTTCAAATTCTGAAGTATTTTATGCTATCAAGAACTAGACTTTATATGGAGATATATATATCAAAAGAAATATTTGTAAGTCTATTATTTTACCTATTCAACCAATTTTTTATCTGAGTTATCTACACAGAGAAATTGATATTTGAAGCAGCAAAGGTCAAATTACGAAAGAGGTTCGAGCAGTAGCAAAGGTCTATTTTCTTACATATTCAACCAATTATTGGTATGAACTTTTTATAAGGAGATATTGATCTTGGAAGAGCCAATGGTCATTCTGGAAAAAAATAGAAACAATACTTAGTTCTGATAGATGACAAAGACTGAAATCTATTAGATTATTTATCTTCTGATGATTATATTTTATGAAGAGATGTTATACTTAGATTAAATTTATTTATGTCTACTTTCAGAAGGAAAAAATTTCATTTCAATATGATCTATATTTAAGGATATATTTGCATTGGAAGAATCAAAGGTCATGCTAGTATTCTATTTTATTGAAAAATCCAAATTTATGCCATTTGTTTTGCATCACTGTTTGAGTTGCTATATCAGGAAAATATGTCACTTCTCCCTAGTTTAAGGACTTATTACTACATCTATGTTATTTGGGCCTATTGCTGCATCTATAATATTTGGTTCAAGCTAGGATCACTGTCATTACCTCCCAATTTGAGGGGGAGAAGTAGAAGAAGAACAAGAAAGAGGTATTTTATTCCATATGTTGTGGATAAGTTTATGTGACCAAAATATTCAAGAAAGGGGGAGCACAAAAACTGAAGCTTATGCATCTAAGAATTTTTTTTTTATCGGATTATGATTATTTCATAGGTCCTTCTACAAGGTTGATTATTTTGGTTTGTGTTATGTGTTGGAAAATGGCCATGTTACATTACAGTTGTTGCTATTATGTCTCTTTGGATGAGACATTATTATTGAAAAAGAGGTGGCCTCAGTACCTTTTCTCACACCATAATTTATTTGACTCTAAAAAATATCAAGGTTGGGACACCATGAGAGAGTGCCCGGATTGGGACACCATGATAAATATAACTCTAAAAAATATCACGGTTGGGATACCATGAGAGTCGATGTCCGGATTGGGACACCATTATAAATAAACCCACTTCCCCCCCCCCCCCCCCCCCCCCCCTGTAATTGTTTTTATTACTCCTACCACTTGAGAGTTGTTGTCCTGTGGAGGGACATGGTGGTGGACACTTCAAAGCAATGCCGATAGACACACTACTTACAGGAGACAGAGTGTGCCCTACATCCAGCATTAGGACTGGAGTATGGAGCAATGTCTTACTGGCTTGGAGTGATTTTTACTCTCACTTATATTATGCCAGCAGGGCCTCATGGAAGAACGCAACAGCATGAGGGGGAGTATTGGAATATGAAGGCATATTGGAAGATGTGCCATTTTATACAAAAAGATTTTATGCATCATTTACAGCAAGCTGGGAGTTCATGTTGTTCTCTCACCCCCAGCTTGAGGGGGAGTGTTGGAAGACAGGCCCAAACCCACATGACCAAGGAAGGCCCTCATATCTAAGATTATTATAAGATGGGTCACACGACCAAGGAAAGGCCCAGAAGATGGGCCCAAGCACATAAGAAGTTGGACCCACCATGATTACCACAAGCTGGCATCCTTATCACATAAGTCAGAAGATCAAGAAGAACTCACAAATGCATCTTTATCTTATGATCACGTCCTAGAAGAGTTATAGTTTGAGTTATGTTTGTCCTTTATCTATATTGAGTTATTTAATTATTGTAGGACTTATCTTTAAGTGTTAGACTATGGGTGTAATAGGGACAAAGGTATTTTATTGTAATTGGACTCTACTACCTTCCTCTATTATAAATAGAGGTTCATGTACTCTGATTACAATAAGTTAATGAAATCAATTTAAGTATTTCTCTTTTCTATAAATTCAACAATAATGACAATGATCTCAGCTTGAAGTCAACAAATATTTTTCAAGCTCAAGTGTTAATCCACCTATATATTTCTTTTGATATATAATTCTCCATATAAAGTCTCATTCTTGATGGCATAAAATGGCTTGAAAGTTGAAACTTTCTGCTTATATACAAAACTTTTCTACTTCTTTACCTTTGATGCTTCATATGTTAATTTCTCTTCTTAGAAAAATATGATTTCAATAATTTTTTTGATATGGAAACTAGACTCAAATATCTTTCTAAAAATATATACTTTGATATATAAAACATACAAAGAGAGTTAAAAATCCAATGAAAAACATCAGTTGGGAAAGAAGACTAAAGGAAAAACGAGAAACTTTTCTTGTTTCTTTTTCTTTTTCTTCTTCTTTTTCTTCCTCCCCTTCTTTTCCATCTTTTTCTCCTTTTCCATCTCATATGTTTCCCTGTTGTGATACCATATTGAAACTTAGGATCCCGTGATGTATAATCACAGTAGAAGAGGATTAAGGGGTGAGAAGAAGAAGAAGAGTTGTGGAGAGAAGGTTTTAGGAAGAAAAAAGGAAGAGTAATGAATTTGGAGAAAATAGGAGAAAGAATAGGGTGATAAACTTGTCCAAACCCTCCCCCTTAAGTTATATTTATAGATATCAAAAGTACTAATATTATAAAAATACCCTTTAGTAAGAGTGATTAAGAAACATAAATCATAAACTAATTACATCAGTGTCATCTTTATGAGATGAATCTTTATTTACCATCATGCCACCATTGTGTGGGTTTGTGGGCCTACTCCTTGGTCTGTGAAGTTTAGTCCATCTTCCAAACACTTGGTTGTGTGGGCCTTCCTTGGTTGTGTGGGCTTGGGCCCATCTTCAAACATTGTTCAAGTGGGACTTGGTAATGTAGTTCCAAGAACTTAATGTCTAGAGTTTTAGTCTCGATAAGCTACTAATCTCAAACTCAATCTATTGACCATCAGATCTAGAAAAATCCTTGGAGGTGCTTCTACGGATTTCAAGAAGCAAGAACATTAGTCTCTAGATTGCCTTCTCCTTCTCTATACTCGACAGAATTAGTGAATAAACAAGAAGCTCCTAAAGGAAAAATTGGAGATGAAGATACAAGAGTGAGGCTCTACTGTTCTGGGTATAGAAATAGCCCACAACATGATCATTCAATATGCTGAAGTGAACATGTTCTAGCAGAAAGGCTTCCATCAACGAGAACAAGAACTCGGTCTTTTTTTGGCAGTGAAGGAAGGAGAAAGTTCTTTCAATGATAATGTTAGAAAATACATCTAGGGGTACTTTTAGTCATTTTACCCTGTTGGGGCATTTTGATTATTTCACCATCTTTGTGGTGAAATTCTTTATGTAATTTTATTTTGCGTGTTATGTTACGTTTGTGGCTAAATTTTCATGTACATAGGATATATTATTAGAGAGATATAAGGAGAATAAGATTTATTGAGTGTATAGAGGCATTTCAATAATTGTCACCCCGAAACAATTATTTAAAAAGACCTAGGGGTTGTGCATGATCCCCAACAAGCCTCTGCTGGCTCTTCAGAAAAATCACTTTTTCTCTTTTCCTCTCAATTTTTTCCTCTATTTTCATTTTTCCACTCAATTTTCTCCTCTTCCTTCACCCAAATCTTCGGTTTTACATGGTATCACAACATTCAATCATTGCTCGATTTTTTATTCACTTAGCCTCAATGTTTTCATCAATTTTGAGGAGGGCGATTTCCTGGCAAGAGTTCTACAATTTTTTTTTTAACACTGGTTCATCGAAGCTAAGCTTTTTTTCCTTATTTCTCTGCCATAACCTTAGGGTTACTGGTTTCTATGAATTCTTCAAGGATTCTCTATGCTTAAATTTCCCTAATTGGATTTCTATTTTGGTTTCTTGAAATCTGTGTAACCCAACCCAATGATTGGTGCATGCATCATCATCGATTTGTTGACGCCAATCCTAATTGTCTGGTAAGTAAGAAGACATAGAATGTAAAAGACTCTTATTACCTGTAAGATGGTCGGAGGCCCCTGAGTCAAGGATCCAAGTAGACGAGGAGGAATTGGTAAAAAGCATACATGAGACTGTGGTTGTAGCACCAGTTAGGGTGGCTTCGAACCGAGCCAGCTTACGAGCCACTCGAGCTCGGCTCGGTTCCTGCTCAGTCCGATTGGGTATACCTCTATCTCGAGCCGAGTTCGAGATTCAGGATCGGCACGTTTGAGATTCGGGATCGGCTCATTTAAATTAACGAGTCGTGCTCGACCAAATCAAGGTTCAGCTCGAAAGCTTGCAACTCGGCTCGTTAATTTAACTAGCGGTGCGGGATTCAGGGGATTTGGGGAAGTCAGGACCGCGGAGCGAGACCAAGAGCTGGAGCATCAAGAAGAGCGAGGGGGAAATAATTCTTCCTCCCCACCTGCCCACCCCCCCCTCCCTCGTCACCGCAAAGGGGAGAAAAAAAATTTCCCCACTCGTCGGCCGCTAGATCCCCTTCCCTTTGATTTCTTCCTCTTCCTCCAATTTTTTCGCCTCAGTTTCCATCGCCGCTGACAACAGGTCCTCGCCGGCACCGCTAGACCCCCTTTGCTCCGCGTCAACTCAGCGGAAAATCAGAGTTGCAGAGAGACCCCCCCCCCCCCCCCCCCCCCCCCCCCCCCCCAAAAGCTCTGCCCGGTGAATCAATCCATCGATTTGGTAGTCCTCCGATGGAAGTTTGACATGCCGAACCCCAACAACCCCTCGAGGCGGTTTGTCAATGCTAACACCATCCTCTCCATCCTCATCGTTGATTACCCAGACGAGAAACTCGCCTATTACTGTCTCCGATGACGGCGGCGCCCACCTCACTTTTGAAGCAATGGCGAAGGCAGCAAGCTTTGCCAATGTTTGGGTTCCCTTCTGCCGGAAACACAATATCGAGGGTTCCCTTCTTAGCACATTACAAAATGGCTTTCAAATCACCAAGTTATCGATACCACAAGGTGTATAAGCACCGAAGGCATACTCTTTTGCATGTTCCCGGAAGCTATGTTTAACAGGCTGACAATACTAAACTAGCGGCTTAAAAAGCCATTTTGTAATCTGCTAAGAAATTGTGTAAAAATCACACATGCGTGATCATAAACAAGTGAAACCCCTTGCGTGAAGACGATTTCTCACGTGTGAAAACCACACATGCGAGACCATTAACAAGTAAAAAAATAAAAACTCTTTGGCCCTTCTTCATGGCTCTTGAAAAAATTGAAAATATATTTTAGTAGAAATAAGTTTCTAGAGATTATTAGTGGTTTTTTCAAGAAATGTTCAAAAACAATTATTAGTAGAAATACGCTTCTAGGGACTATTAGTGCCTCATGTTTTTTGGAAATATTTTTCTAATTAGAAAATTTTATTAAAAAATTATTTAATTTTCTAAGAAAGATTTTCCTGTCAAGATGGGCTAGAAAACCATATAGAAAAATTTTGAATAAGTATTTGACAGTTGATGCTATAATACTTTTAGCATGAGGTAATTTTCATAGCAATTTTGTGTTTGACATTTTATTTGATTAAAAATTTATCAATAAGTATAGTAATATATTAGATTATTATTAATTTTTATTTATTTCCCTAGAAGAGACAATATGAGGTCCATTTAACTTTACTAAGAAAATTTTAAAATATTTATTTTAATTTTCTAGTAAGTCTCTAATAGTAATATAATTTTATTTAAAGTTTTTTTTGGAACTATGTATCCTAGGAAAAATATTTCTAGTTTTTACTAGAATATAAATTTTCAACCAAGGGCACTGAGGAGGTAAATTTATTGCTAGATTCAAAATTAAAAAATAAGTTAGACAACATTTTGCGTAAAAAATATTAATATTTGTGAGTTCTAATCCATTATCAAAATTCAATCCCGAACCTCCCCTATCATTCTTTTTTTTAAATGTATGCATAATTTTATACACAATTTATTTGACATATATTTTATGTAGAGTATTAAATGTAGGTTAACCTCGAACTCAGTTAAAATTATTAAGCTCGAGTTCGATTAAAATTATAGGCTTGAGGATAGGTCGGCTTGAGCTCGAGTTCAAAATATTTAAATCAAGTTCGGCTCGAACATAGGAAGGTTTCGACTCAGCTGGATTTGATAAACCCTTATGCCCAATTTTATGTAAAATGTATGCATAATTTTATATACAATTTATTTGACATGTATTTTTTGAAAAGTTTTAAATGTATGTTGGAGTTCGAACTCGAGACACGTAATTTTTGAAAAGTTTTAAATGAATGTTGAAGCTCGAGCTCGGCTCGAACTCGGTTAAAATTATTAGAAGCTCGAGTTCGAAATATTTAAATCAATCTTGGCTTGAACATAGGCAAGTTCGGGCTTGGCTCGGTTCGATGCCACCCCTAGCAGTAGTAGTGGAGGAAGATCTGGATACCATCAAGGTTTTCATCCTCTGTAATAATTGAAAATCATTATCTGACACAGTCTTCTTGCCTTTTTGCAAGTTGATTTTTTCTTCATTATTTGCAGTGTTATTAACTGAGGATTGATTGGCAGTAAGACAATTTGGCTTGCCTTGAAGTTTCCAATAAGTATCCACTAGATGATTTAATCCACCATAGTAAGTGTACACCTGGTTATCAGTCCTCGAAGGACTAGAACTAGTTCTACCACCTCTTCCTCTGCCTCCTCTATAATTTCAACCACACCCTCTATTGGTAGAATTTGTATCCCTATTATCTGAGTACATAGCTGAGGATACTTCAGTCTGAGTGGTGGAAGAGGGGTCCAGTATCCGAAGTAGTGTAACACTTATATCATCAAATGATGGAATTTGTTGAGGAGTTGAGAAGTTGTGAATTTGCCACCTCTAAATATGACTTGATATTGGCCAAACAAATAGCAGCTACTAAGGCCTCCCACTGCTTTTCTTGAACCGAAATGTCACCGTAGTAGGCTTGAGCAATATTTCACTCCTGAATCAACCCTCTAAACTGAGCCAAGTACTCGCAAATTCTCCCCTTGTTTGGTATTAAACATATTTTGAAACACGTCATATAACTTCTATAAATTCTTGGTACTAGAGTACAACTTGGCACATGTAAATCCCATATTTTCCTCACAGTCTCAAGGTGGACAACGTATTTGCCACATGCCACTCTATGTTTTTTTACTAACCAACTAATCACAAGAGCATCACTTTTGAACCATTTAATATAGGAGTTATCCTCTTCATCAATGGGTGGAGTTGGTTTGGTTAAATTTCCTAAGAGGTCTTGAATGATAAGGAACCTTTTAACCAATTGAGACTAGCTCATATAAGTAGACAACCCTCTGAAGGATATAGTGGTAATCTTGAGAAGTTCACTTTTATATGCCATGTAGTTTTCTGCCATCAAGTACCAAGTAAACAATGCACTTATGCTGGGTAAAAGGAGCCAAAATCCATTAGTGCCCAGCGTAAGTACAAGGGGAAAGTAAAATACAATTGTATTTCACTTTCCCTTGTTTTAGGCATAATGGGAGGGAAAGTGAATTCAGAGGCGTCGAGCTCTGAAATCACTTTCCCTCACTCAATTACATTGGGTTGGGGTTGGGGCTGTCGGGAGGGCTCTAACGAACGAGGGTCTAGCAGAAAAAAAATTCTCTCTCGCACGCAACCGACCTTCGGCCATTTCAATCGCCCTCTGTGTGACCTGTCTCCGGTGCTCGATTCTCTTCCTCTCGCCGTCCCCACCACTGACGACCTTTGGCAACTTCTCTCCCCTCTCTGCAACCTCTCTGGATCCTCTCTTGCTTGTGAACTTCGGTGATTTCAATCACCCCCTATACGACCCCTCCCAGGCACTCGACTCTCTTCCTCTAATTGTCCCTAACACTAACGACCGTCGACGACTTATCTCCCCTCTCTGCAACCTCTCCGGCTCGTTTTAAAAGGAACTAGGTAAACCCTTCTTCTTAAAATCGATGGTTATTCTTCTTATTGTTTCTGAATCGTTCATCTGCTTCTCAATTTAATTTTTGGCACCATTATTGGAATTTATGGTGTGGGAATGGCTAATTACTTCGGCCGTCAATCAACTTTTGTAGATCGCTCGGTTTGAGTAATGTAAGTACTGCTTTTCTTATTAAGTACAGATCTTTATTTTTATATATACTTCTCTATATAAAGTATCATGCTTGATAGTATAATATAGCTCGGAAGTTGAAGCTTTCTGTTGTTGTTCGAACCTCTCTTGTAGTTTAACCTCTGCTTCTTAAAATATCTTTTTCTTTTTTGTAGAAAACTCCGATTACAAAAATTCATTTTGTGTTGGAAAGTAAAATCGAATATATTTCCGTCATAATATAATATGAAATTTTTTTAAAGGATGAACTAATGGGTGTGCTAATTGACTTAAAATAGATTGCTTAAGATATTCAACATAAAAAATTTTAAGTCAATTAGCACACCCATTAGTTCGTCCTTTAAACTTGACTCAAACAAATTCAATAAGGTCATAGATCAAAAACTCTATAGAAGCGTGATAGGATCCCTACTATAATTTCAGCCAATAGACCAGGTATAATGTTATCGGTATACTTATTTGCTAGATATCAATCCAATCCTATAGAATGCCGACCAGGTATAATGTTATCGGTATATTTATTTGCTAGATATCAATCTAATCCTACAGAATGTCACTTAGTGGCAGTGAAAAGAATTTTTCGTTATATACTTGGGACACCCAACTTAGGTCTTTGGTACTAAAACTCTTTAGTTGTTGATCTAGTTGGATACTTGGATGTAGATTTTGCCGGTTACAAAATTGACAAAAAAATACTAGTGGTAGTTGCCAATTATTTGAAAAATATGTTTGTCTCTTGGTTTTCCAGGAAACAATATTTAGTTGTAATATCTACTACCAATGCTGAATACATAGCATGTGAAAGTTGTTGTGCTCAACTTCTTTGGATGAAACAACAACTAGACTACGACTTATAGCAAAAATAAATTTTAGTCAATTGTGACAACATGAGTACCATGAGTCCAAGTAAGAACCCAGTTCACCACTCTTGATCAAAACACAGATATTAGACATCATTTTATCAAAGAATTAGTTCAAACTAAGGTTATTAAAATTGAATTTGTTCCCACAAAAAATTAATTAGCTAATATATTTACAAAGCCATTAGGATTTTATTGTTTCTATGAGCTTCGAGGACTAGGGATGAGAAACCCACCCACCTAACTAGGCATAAGAAACCCATACCTTTTATTGTCTGATAAAGTTTTTTCCATGAGGACAATCTCGGATTTAGATTGAAAATGGTTGTAAGAAAACAACCAAGTGGTCGACCATATGACTTTTGGAGCTTTGAAGAAGATAACAAAATGCTCGATCTTTTAGTCGAGCAGGTATATATGGGAAAAAAGTTGCCCAATGGTGTTTGGAAGCAAGAAGTATATACGGAATGTGTTAGTAAGTTCAATGAAGATGCAGTCAATAAAATAGTTGTTGATCAGCTTAATAATTGAATGAGATCATGGAAGAAAACATACCAAACGGAAACGAGTTGTCTCAACACTAGTGGGTTCGGTTGGGATGCAACCACACAACGAGTTACTGCATGTCATTCTGTATGGCAAGACTACATTAAGGTTAGTAAATCATGATATATTGTAAAATAGTTTATATTGTTTCGCATTACTAAGAATGATGTTTTATTCTTGTAGGAGCATAAAGAGGCTGAGAAGTATAGACAACAAGGTTGCCCCCTTTACGACAAATTGGCTATGGTAGTCGGAAACACAATAGCCGTAGGGAATGGTAGTACAACTCCTATAGATCTGTGTGATGAAATTATCCATGATGAGTCAGCTCCTATCCCGATGGATGAGCTCGACAATGTTGACATAGTTATGGGAACTCCACCGCAATTCAATAGTGGAAATGATTCGACAGCGGATCAATCTCGTGGAAGTAAAGGGCCATCTTCACGTAGTCGTAGAAAGAGAAGCGAATTGCCCACTGAAGACAATAGACAATTAATTGATGTAGTTGGCCAAATCGCTGAAGCTATGAAATTTGTTATGAAGTATAAGGAACGCGATGTCGAAGAACCTTGGGTCAATGCCCTCATAGAAATTCCGGACCTGTCAAATGCATTGAAGTATGGCGCTTCTGAATGGATAAATACGCCAAGTAAGAAGGCCTTGTTTTTAAAAATGACAATGGCGAAGCGGGTCCAGTGGCTTAATTATTGTGCAAACAAGTAATTGTAATGTGTTTTAAGTACAATATCTTTTTTGAGAAGATTGTTATGTATTAAAGACGATGTTTGAATTATAACGTTGCTAGAATTATCAGTATGGTTAAGGTTTTTATTTTATATGTTTGTTGTCTTAATATATTATATGGATAATATGGTGGATGAGTATGGATGTGAATATGATTGTTGAGTTTGGATGAATAGGTTATGATTGAAGATTAGCCATTATTTTTGTTTATGACTATTTAGAAGTTTAAATTTGCAGATTCTCATGGATATTATGACAGAAGAAGATATCGATGTAATTATGATTGGATTGGCATGTATTATTGTCGTCATAGTAAGATACTATCTATGCCCTGGCAACAGAGGTGTACCACGTTCTTATGGGATGAATGGTCCATTGTATTTGCAAAAGGCCTTAGACAAATCTCTTGTTAAATTTCGAAAAGTTTACAGGATGAATCAAATTGCATTTCAAAATTTGGCAACAATACTTAATACCAGAGGGTTTTTATCAGCGACAAAGACCATCTCAGTGGAAGAACAACTTGACTATTTCCTCCTAACTGTTGGTCAACAACAAGTACGGGTGGCTTCGAACCGAGCCGGTTCGTGAGCTGGCTCGATTCGGCTCGGTTCGATTCGTCATTTGACGAGCTCGAGCTCGAGCACCGAAATCGGCTCGGTTCAATTCGTCATTTGACGAGCTCGAGCTCGAGCACCGAAATCGGCTCGTTTACCTTAACGAGCCGAGCTCGACCGAAGCTAGGTTCAGTTCGTCAGCTCGCGAGCCGGCTTGAAATGAGTCGGATCGGTATGAATTGGTAACGGATCGCGAGCGAGCGAGCGAGCGGGAGCGGGAGCGAGAGCGAGGGGGGGAAAATATTTTCCTCCCCCCTCCTCACCGCCGACCCCTCCCATCGGTCATTGTCGCCGCCTCTACCGCCGTCGTAGCTGTTCGCCAGCGTCTATACCGCCGTCGCAGCTGCTCGCCGGCAGCCTCTGTGGCCGTCCGATCGATTTCTTCCTCTCCTCGTCGTCGCCTCTGTTTCCGTCACCGCCGCTTCCGTCGTGGCCATCATCCCCGACGATAGGTACTCCCCGATGCCGTAACCCCCTTCCCTCCGCGTCTTCTCGGCGAAAAACCAGAACATGGGAGAAATAATCTCCCCCTTCCTCGCGAGAAGATGATCTCGCACGTGCGATTAAAATAAAAAAAAATAAAAACTTTTTCCTCTGGAAAAAATTAAAAATAAATTTTATAGAAATAATTTTCTATAAACTATTAGTGTCTCATGTTTTTTTAAACATTTTTCTAATTGAAATTTTTTATTAAAAATCATATAATTTTCTAAGCAAGATTTTTCGTACCAAGATAGGGTAGAAAACTGTATAAAAATTTTTTGAATAAGTATTTAACAGTTGATGCTGTAATACTTTTAGCATGAAGCAATTTTCATTGCAATTTTGTGTTTGATATTTTATTTAATTAAAAATTTATCGATAAGTATAATAATATATTAGATTGATTATTAATTTTTATTTATTTCCCTAGAAGAGACAATAAAAGGTCCATTTAACTTTCCTAAGAAAATTTTAAAATATTTCCTGTAATTTTCTAATAAGTCACTAATAGTAATAAAATTTTATTTAAAGGTTTTTTTGGGAATATGTATCATAGGAAAAATATTTTTAGTTTTTCCTAGAATATAAATTTTTATCTAGGGGCACTAAGGAGGCCATAATAAATTATGGCCAGATTCAAAAATTACAAAACAAGCTAGACAACAATTGGAATAAAAAATATTAATATTGGTGCATTTTAATCCATTATTGAAATTCAATCCTAAACCTCCCCTATCATTATATTTTTTAAAAATGTATGCATAATTTTATATATAATTTATTCAAAGCCACCCCTACGTGCGAGATCATAAACAAGGAAAAAAAACTCTTTGTCCCTTCCTCATGGCTCTTAAATAAATTGAAAAGATATTTTAGTAGAAATACGTTTTTAGAGACTATTAGTGGTTTTTTCAATAAAAGTTGAAAAGACATTTTTAATAGAAATATAGGGACCATTAGTGCCTCATATTTTTTTCAAAATATTTTTCTAATTATAAATTCTTTTTAAAAAATCATATAATTTTCCGAGTAAGATTTTCTTGCCAAGATGGGTTAGAAAACCATATAGAAAAATTTTGAATAAGTATTTGATAGTTGATGATATAATACTTTGAGCATGAGGCAATTTTCATAGCAATTTTGTGTTTGACATTTTATGTGATTAAAAATTTATCGATAAGTATAATAATATATTAGATAAATTATTAATTTTTATTTATTTCCTTAGAAAAGGAAATAAGAGGTCCATTTAACTTTCCTAAGAAAAATTTAAAATATTTCTTGTAATTTTCTAGTAAGTCTGTAATAGTAATAGGATTTTATTTAAAGAATTTATAGTTTTTATTTGGGTGATTGTAAATTGATAGTGATATTTTATTTAATTTTGTTGTGTTTGATTATTGTATGGAGTTTATTTATAATGTTATGCAGTGTATGGAGTGTTTAGATTATTTTATGGAGTGTATAAACAATTTCATGAAGTGTTTATGGAATGTATAGACAATTTTATGGAGTGTTTATGGAGTGTTTATGCAGGTATTATGTATATTGATTATGCCCGATTTTAAGTAGAAGTCATGCCGAATTTTATATAAGTATTATATATATAGATTATGTTCAATTTTAAGTAAAGGTTATGCCCAATTTTATGTAAAATGTATGCATAATTTTATATACATTTTATTCGATATATATTTTTTGAAAAGTTTTAAATGTATGTTGAGGCTCGAGCTTGGCTCGAAGCTCGGCTCGAACTCGTTGGGCTCGAGCTCGATAACAATTTTAGGCTCGAGACAATGCTCGGCTCGTAGCTCAGCTCGAAATATTTAAATCAAGCTCGACTCGAACATAAGCAGGTTTGGGCTCGGCTCGGCTCGGCTCGATGCCACCCCTAACAACAAGCCTATAGTGTCACAGCAAAGATGTTTGATAGATCGAACTGGTCCATAAGTAAATATTTCAACAAGGTGTTGGATGTTATCCTCAAACTTCACTCTGATTACATCAAACAGCCTTCAGAACGCACACACTCGAGGATTTTAAATAATTCAATGTTTTATCCATGCTTCAAGGTAACATTACTTGCCCTCTATTTAGATTACTATACAAATTTAGTCAATACTAATTGAATTATATAATTAGGATTGTATTGGGGCTATTGATGGAACGCATATCAAAGCGAACATCCCGCTTGAAGAACAACCAAGGTTCTGGAACAGAAAGGGTTATCTCTCACAAAATGTGATGGCAGCATGTACATTCGACATGCAATTCACTTATGTACTAGCTGGATGGGAGGGATCAGCAGCTGATTCTCGTGTACTGAAGGACGCATTGACTCTCCGAAATAAACTATTTGTACCTGAAGGTAAATAATATATTTTATGCAGTAATATTTTATCTATTTTATCTTTAATTATTTAATGTATAAAATATTTGGTATTGTAGGTAAATATTATCTAGTCGATGCTGGTTATGCAAATCTAAGAGGATTTTTGGCTCCATATCGAGGAACCCGATATCATTTGCAAGAATTTGGAGATAATATTCCTAAGAATGAAAAAGAATTATTCAATCGAAGACACTCGTCTTTGCGGAATACTATTGAGAGAACTTTTGCTGCTTTAAAAGCTTGATTTCAAATGTTGAAAGGCACTCCTCCATTTTCTTTTAAGGTGCAGACAAAAATTGTCATTGCTTGTTGCATATTGCACAATTATATACGTACAGAGGATTACAATGATATATTTGATTTGGAAGATGATGATTCGGATGATGAGTTTGGTGGAGGAGGTGATGGGGTTCAATTACGTGCAACGGACGATACAAACAGCGATGATAGTGATGGTCTTGTGGAAGAGGATACCCAAGTAACAAGCTTTCGGAGGCAGCGTGCATTAGAATCCACAAGAGCCACACAATCTCGAGATGACATAGCGACTTGCAAGTGGAATGATAACTGATGATTGTATCTTTTATTGTATTTGAACATGTGTTGTTCTTATGAACTAAACTTGTAATTTGATGATTTTAATGCTAATCACGAATTGGTTATTACAATAAAACTCTATTACATTAGTAATAAAGTTGTATATTTATTTATATATTATATTTATTAAAATTTATTACTATATTAAACTAGATATTTAAGTCTGATAAATAAAATATAGTTACAATATGTATTTGATCAATTGATTAATTTTAATTTTTTGAAAATATATTATCAATTAATACTACACGTATTACGTTTTTAATAAAATAATTCTTTATTTACTCATTATATTTATTTTTATTTATTGTATTATATTAGTGATTTAATAGTGGTAATATTACGTACAAATATATAGTGTATTAAAGTTATGATTAGATCAATTTTTCCCCTTAAAACATTCATTTTTAGTCTATAGTTACAATATCATATGTTATTAATAAATTAATAGCCAAACATATTACTTTCGTTTTTGTTATTTATAACGTTATTTATTTATTACTTATAATTAATCATGTGCGTATTTCATTGCCTCACGTAATTACCATATTAATGCATAATAACATATCTAATTCAATTAATAAATATATTAATATATTTTAATTATACATTACATAAGTTACTCGTATAGTAATAATGATGGTTTTATCTAATTTAGGGTTCGAGGATTATGTTGTAATTATAAGTGTACTATACAGGTTTAGGGATTCTCTTGTTTTTTATGTTTTTCTAATGAGTGGGCACTATTCACTGAAAACTGTTTTCCTGTACATGAAGGCATCAACACTAACACTAAATGCGAAGATGATCTTCATGTACATGACTGACATGATCTTCATGTTGGACATGAACTTGATCTTTAAGAATCCATTTGGGTCACTAACCCCCCGTAGCATAAAAAACCCGTACCTTCTATTCATTTGGCTAAAATTTTTGAGTTTAATGAATACGCATCATCATTATAATGCCAAAATAGTGACGTGGAAATCAAAATATTATATTTTTATGACTCTTCACAGGTCTCATCGGCGTCACCATGATTAATGCGCCCCGCTTCTTGGGTCCCCAGTGTCTTGTCTGACCACCGGAGTCCTCGAACAAAGTCTTCAATGTCATCATCCGAGCACCTACCTTCATTTATGGCTCGTTTCGCAAGCGCCTTCCTTTTGGGAGTATTCTGCTTGATCTCCATCACGCTTTCTCCGTCCATCAGTTATTTGTAACAGCCAAGAAGGGCTGTCCTTTGACGATCCCATATTCCCAGCTGGGAGCACGTTGCAGAACTGGTTAAGGACGAGTGCAACATAAGCCGGATAGAACCTGGGACAGAGATGCGAGATGAGAGATCGGAGATCTCCATGGGTGGCAGTCCTGGCTGCGAAGCCATGGAACCTGCCGCAGGGCTTGGCAGTTGCTTATGGTATAAATGGTAATAGATAACACCAATTACGAAGAACGCAGCTCCATAGAGACCCAGCTGTATCGCGATGTCAAGAGCCCAAGGAAAAAACACAAAAAAGCATCGTAGACAAGGCAACCAAAGGGCGGGTCGCATTTGCTGTATTACAGGTGTAAATGGTCCAGACTCCAGAGATTACATGCGTTTACACGTTCCGTGCTTCACGTGCTGATGGTCCTTTTCGGATGGATATCGACTTGGCAAACGGGTTAAGAGATGAAACGTGAGGGAGTTCGAGAGTGGAGACCTTTACATTGACGCCAGGTGGGGACAGAAAATCCGTGGAGGTGGAAGAGCCGGGAGTAAGAATTAGGGCGTAAATTTTATTTTGCTTATCGAATTATTTATTTATTAAATTAATTTAAAATATAATAAAAATTCTTACCCAATTAATTATTTAGATAATCTTACTTTATTATCTGTTTACTATTTATTAAATGAAACAAAAATAGATCCAATTAATCGATTATTTGATTATATATAAAAGTAATTTGATAGATTTTTATTTGAGTGAATATATGTTTGAAATAAAACATGATTTAAGTGTATTTTTCTATGGATTGTATAATGTTACTCTTACTAACCAAATTAATTGAATCAAATAATTAGTTAATTATATAATTAATATATATTTAATTAACTATATAATTAAATAATTACTACATAATCGATTAAATATTGATTACTTATTTCAGTAAATAGTTCGATTGGCTATCAATTAGTATATATCGTTGTGTAATCGATTATTTTTACCTAAATAATAATAATTCAATCAGTAAATGAATTAATTACCAATTAATTAACTAGTATTAACTACAATCAAATAGTATGTTTTGGTTAATTAGCATGAATCATTTGTAATTAATTATTTGTTTACCTAATCAGTAATTATTCAATCAATAAAGGCATTAATTACGAATTAATTAACTAGTATTAGCTATCATCAAATAGTATGGTTGTTTACACCAATTCCATTAATCCTACTAACCAAATTTATTTTATTAATTAGTTAATTATATAATTAGAATGTCAATAAAGGTATTAATTACCATTTAATTAACTAGTATTAGCTACCATCAAATAGTATAGATGTTTGCACCAATTCCATTAATCCTACTAACCAAATTTATTTTATTAATTAGTTAATTATATAATTAGAACGTATTCAATTAATTAGATAATTAATTAATTACTAACTTTTCCATTAAATAATTGATTAGTTATTACATTAAATAGGTCAATTGGCCATTAATTAGTATAAATCATTGATTAATTGATTATTTTATATATAATCTATAATTATCTAATTATTAAATGTATCAAACTCTAATTAATTAACTAGTATTAGTTGCCATCAAATAGTAAGTCATTTACCCTAAACCCTAAGTCATTCCGTTTATTCGCAGACTCCATTAATCCTAGTAACCAAAATTAATTAGTTAATTATATATTTAGAATGTGTCTTTAAATAATTGATTAGTTATTAAATTAAATAGGTCAATTCGCTGATTAATTAGCAAAAATTATCAGGTATTTATTTATTTTCTTAACATTTATAAATTTTAATTAAATAATATAATCATTCATGTGCTAATAAATAGTCAACTTAATTACTAAGATCCCGTAGTTTAATTAATATTATATTATTAAAGGTTCTAAATTAAAATACTATATTTAAAGATTTTGAAAGTATATCACATAAAAATTAATAATTAAATTAAATTATTGTTAATAGATTAATGTAATTCATTATTTATACCTTATTGATAACGTAGGATAATATAAATCATTAGGTACACTTGAGCGACTAATAGTGTTACTAATTGTGTATAGCCTAGTGACAAAATTAGATTTTATTTAATTAATTACACATAATTTAATGATTAACTAAGTATAGTGAAATGTATATTAATAATTTAACTAATATAATAATTTAATAAAATAATAAATAATTCATATTTAATTAAAATATTATTAATAAAATATATTTTTCTTGATAAATTTTAAAATATTTAAAAATTAACTAAAAAATAAAACATTTCCCAACGAATTTACATATTTGTCATTACAAACCAATCATAATGGCAAGACTTCAGTCCGCTTTCATAGTCCGCACACTAGGTGTGGAGGGCGGTAAGTTAATTCATATTTAATTAAATTATTATTAATAAAATATATTTTTCTTGATAAATTTAAAATATTTAAAATTTAACTAAAAAATAAAAAAATATTTCCCAACGAATTTACATATTTGTCATTACAAACCAATCATAATGGCAAGACTTCAGTCCACTTTCATAGTCCGCACACTAGGTGTGGAAGGCGGTAAGTTAATTCATATTTAATTAAATTATTATTAATAAAATATATTTTTCTTGATAAATTTTAAAATATTTAAAAATTAACTAAAAAATAAAAAAACATGTCCCAACGAATTTACATATTTGTCATTACAAACCAATCATAATGGCAAGACTTCAGCCCGCTTTCATAGTCCCCACACTAGGTGTGGAGAGCGGGATTACCACCTCGTAAGCAACCTTTGCAGTCTAAATTGCTTAAGGGTTAGTACACTTTGAAAATAAAAGTGATTTTTGTGTTAATGTGCGCAATAGAAAATATAGTGAAAAATATTTTTTTGTGTTAGTGCATAGTGAAAAGTATAGTGAAATTATATAAGAAATTTATTAATTAAATATTCTAATAGATTTAACTTTTATAAGATAGTTTTTGTTTTTTTTTATTAATTAGTTAGATAGATTTTAACTTGTTTGAATTAATATATAATTAAAAATTAAATTAAATTTATTTATTTAATTAAATATATAAAAATACTTAGATATTTTTTACTTTTATAATATACAAATGCTTAATCTAATTGTTATTTTTAATATCTAAATTCTCACTCAAAAAATATTAATTAAATGTAATACTAAAAATCATAAATTTATTTAAATAAAAAAGGGTATTTTATTATACAAATTACTTTTATAGGTTTAATTTTATAATATAGATTTATTTAAGTAAATTAAAACATATTTTAGTTTGTATTAAATTAATAAATAATTAAAAAAATTAAGATTATTTTCTTAATTATATAAAAATAAAATAATTAAATAAATCCTTTATTTTATAATATCCAAATGTTAATCAAATTATTACCTTTACAATATCTAAATTCTTACTCTTAAAATAGTCATCAAATATAATATTAAAAACAAAGAATTTATATAAAAAAGTGTATTTTATTATATAAAATTACTTTAATCGATTTAACATTTATTTCAGATATTTTTATATGACTAATTTTTTTTAAATCAATAAAAAATTTAAATATATTGATTTACTTAAATATATAAAAGTTAAAATGATGAAACAAATACTTACTTTTATAATATGTAAATACTTAATCAAATTGTTATGTTTGTAACATCTAAATTCTCATTCTTAAATTAAAATCACATATAATATTAAAATGGTGAATATATATAAATAAAAGAGGTTATTTTATTATAAAGAATTACTCTGATTGATTTAATTTTTATAAGATTATTTAATTTAACTATTCTATTAATTTAAATTAAGATAAATTTCAACTTGTTTAAATTAATAAATAAATAAAAATAAAATTTTATTTTAATTAAATATATAAAATAAAATACTTTAAACAAATACTTAATATTATAATATCCAATCCTAGGTAATTGTCTTCCACTCCCAGGTTTCACTTTCAGAGTACACTCGGAGAAGATAAGATGAAAAACAAAAAGTTTCCGTTTCCTTTAAAATTTGCTTATTAAAAGGATGATTGAGCTGATGTGTATTCATTCCGTCATGGTATCTATTTGGCATTCATACTGGATATGACTGCCGACTCTGGATAGAAAAGACAGCAGAATCTCACAGGACCCGAGATGTCTCAAATTATTGACCTACGCAATAAAAAATAATTTCTCCAGAGTCTGATCTAAATAGCAATCAGCAACTTCCACTCAACAGAAAAATAATCACCAATACCCGACAAAATGTGATCAGTATTCAAGTTTAATTACGTTCATGAACCAACATTTTTTACAGCTACATTCCGCAGAAAATTAGTATATACATATATATTCAAGTTTAGTTTTTGCGCCGATTTCTTGTTGGCTACTTCATCTGCTGCTATATATAAAGAATCATTTCCATTTCGTCCTCCAAGACTTTCCACAAGCATAACCCTGTAGAGAGCGCCGATTTCTTGTTGGTTACTTCATCTGCTGCTATATAATAAAGAATCATTTCCTTTTCCTCCTCCGAGATTTTCGACAAGCATAACCCACCCCGTAGAGAGTGAAGGAGGCGGCCATGGAGAGTGCTGGCAGTCGTCACATTCTGATCTTGCCGTATCCAGCGCCAGGCCACATAAACCCTTTAATCCAATTCGGCAAGCGTCTGGCCTCTCACGGCCTCAAGGTCAGCATAGCCATCACCCGCTTCCTGGCCAAGTCCATGGAAGCAGAGACTGGAGCCGTCAGCGTTGAAATCATCTCCGACGGCTACGACGAAGGTGGGTTCTACGAAGCAAGCTCCGTTGAGGCCTACCACGACAAGCTAGAAACAGTCGGCTTCCAAACCGTGACCGAGGTCATCCACAGCTACCGAACTACAGCTACCCCCATCACCTGCCTCGTCTACGATGCCTTTCTCGCTTGGGCTCTGGATTTGGCTAAAGGACTTGGTTTGCTTGGGGCGACGTTCTTCACGCAGTCTTGTGCCGTCGGTGCCATCTACTACAACGTGCAACTGGGGAAGGCCGCGCTTCTGCTGGATTCTGGGTTCGTCGCTTCGGTTGGGTTGCCCCCGCTGGAGGAGTCAGAATTGCCTTCGTTTGTCACAAACGCCGATTACGCTCCCGGGTTTCGAGTACTCCTTCTTGGGCAATTCCGCAACTTGGAGAAAGCGGATTGGATACTTTGCAACACATTCGATGTCACAAACGCCGATTACGCTCCCGGGTTTCGAGTACTCCTTCTTGGGCAATTCCGCAACTTGGAGAAAGCGGATTGGATACTTTGCAACACATTCGATGGGTTTGAGGATGAGGTATGTTATCCTTTCCCTGCTTATCCTTTCTACTGATATCTCAACTCTTGAAAATTAGTGTCGTGAGTCCATTCCTTTCTTTGCAATTTTACCTTTCAGTCCATTCCTTTCTTTGCACTTTTACCTTTGACGGTCATTTAGATTTTAAATTTCCGCGATAGGTTGTCTCTGAAATATCCAAAAGGCGCCTATATTTTAAATATATTAATATGATTTTACTTTTATAAAACCCATCAAATGACAAAATAATTTATTTTATAAAACCCTTTAAACAATATTTACCAAACAACTAAAATACCTTAATTGACAGTGTTATAATACCAAAAACAAAAAAATCAAATTTATTTAATTTTCCTAATCTCAATAAAAAATACATAATAAATAGCTAATTACTTAAGTGCCCTGTACAAATAAATAAATAAATAAATAAATTATTATTTTGTCCATTTTAGATATGAAAGTTTTGTAATTAGATAATTTAGATATTTAAATGAGGTCGTGTTTGGTCTTTTGATTATTATGTGAATGGTGTTTTATTAATTAGATCTACCCAAATAATTGACTTGGATATTAGTTAATAAATATTAAGTAACTATTAAAATTATCATATTAATAATTTTATCATATTTTTATTATAATGATTTAAAATTTAACCATTTATATTTGGTAATTGTAGAAATACATAAGACTAAAAATAAAAATATCATTGTCATAGTATATTAATGCAAATAAGTTTTTTACTTTAAATCAAATGAAAGATATTTTAAAATATTTTTTTAATTTGATAATATCAAAATTATTATTAATATTTTAATAATTAAAAAGGAGGAGGGCAACCACCTTCCTGGCTTAGTCAGATAAGAATAGCTTGGAGGAGGGCGGCTTTCGACTCTCTTTTTCCATTTTTTTTTTGCCTCGTGGAGGACGGTCTGACAGTGTCCTCTGTGCGACTTGTTTACAAGGTGTTGAATTGGATTTCAAGAGCCTGGGGAAAGCCCATGAAGGCCATCGGCCCCACTGTACCGTCCTTTTATCTAGACAAACGCGTCGAGGGCGACAAGGATTATGGCCTAAGCTTATGGGCGAGAAACAGTTCCCTTTGTAAGGAGTGGTTGGACACTAGGCCACCTGGATCCGTCGTCTACGTCTCGTTCGGCAGCGCCGTGAAGCTTGATGAAACACAAACGGGGGAGTTGGCCCGGGGCATCCGAGCCTCCAACCAAAACTTCCTCTGGGTCGTGAGGGCAACGGAAGAGAGCAAGCTCCCCCCTCATTTCGTCGAACAGACGGCAGACGAGGGCCTGGTTGTGCAGTGGTGCAACCAGTTGCAGGTGTTGGCCCATCCAGCCGTCGGATGCTTCATCAGTCATTGTGGGTGGAATTCAACGCTGGAAGCTCTGAGCTTAGGAGTGCCTCTGGTTGCTGTTCCTCACTGGACGGATCAACCCACCAATGCCAAGTACATAGAGGACGTGTGGGGCGTTGGTCTGAGAGCAAAGAAAGGACCCATCACAAGCGCAGACATAGAGAGATGCATCAAGGAAGTGATGGTGGGCGAGAGAAGGATAAAGATCAAGGAAAACGTAGATCGATGGAGGCTGATGGCCAAAGAGGCCGTTGATGAAGGTGGGGTTTCCGATAAAAATATCAAGGAATTTGTGGCAGCGGTGTTGACACGATAAGGTATGAACTAGAAGCTGTCTTTCCTTTAAAATAAACCGCTCTTTGTGGCAGCGTTCGTCGCCGTCAATCCAGGCTCGCTGTCAGGCTGTGAGCACCAATATCTCAATAACAAAACTATAGTTTGCCGGTCAAGAATAGGCTGGCTGCTCTGAAGTGTGCAGTTTTAGCTGTAGAAATCATTCCAGGCGGAGAATCGCAAGTAGATCAAGCCATTTGAGCTTTTATATATCGACTGTACTTCAGCTTTCAGAAAGATATATCAATTGTAAGCTAAGATAATTATGATTCTTACTGTTAATTTTCTAGCTCAGTTAAAAAGTTAATTTGAATGGGTTGTTTAATGCTCAAGATTAGGAGTTTTAAAAAAATGTCTAAGTCTAATGTGTTAGAAAACCGTAATCTTAAATCATAATAGAAATTTACATTATGCCAGAATATCAGGATTCATAGATTCGGGATAAATACTTGGATCCATTATGAACTATTGTCGACCGTCGTGGAATTACTACGACAATCATTACGAATGGATGATTGGTTTTGTGATCTTCCTCAACTAAATCAACATAGTTCCTCAATGGGATTGTCGTATTTCTTCCGGATGGGGAGAAGGGAAACTGTGTGTGATTTAGTCTATTGGGGACCATAACCATAATGTGTCTCCTTATATAGGGTTCCCATAATTCCCTATGGTATCCACTCAATTGGCCCATATTTATAGCCCATATTCCTTAATGGGCTTAACAAAATTAGATCACTTATTTTGGCCAATTCCATTAAATAGTAAATATAAATGAATAATAAATGTGTTGCCCAAATTAGAATAGGAAACATGAGTTCCTAATAATCTCCCACTTGGGTTACATATCATTCCTGAAACAATTATATCACAAATTCTTTAGGCACGCATCTGTATACTATTAATAATGGAACCATCTTATATATTAATAATGGAACCATCACAACTTTCATCACAATATAGTCGTAACTAAACCACGATGATCACCATAGTAATACACTCAATGACATAGATTAAATATGGATGAGTAGCATAGAAATTACATGCCATGTGATATCAGACATGCCTATTTTCAACTGGTCATTCTTTAGTCTTTAATGAGATATTCCAAAGTCCTTAATGCAATGTAAACATTGCACATAGAAAAACACAAACAAGTTTAGAAATAGAATAAAAAATAATCAATTTTATTACATAGAAAATCTCATAACTCAATGTCGAAAGCAAACATATAGTACAGAAATGACTCCCACTAAACCAAGGTATCCTCAGAAATAACGCCCATATGAGGAGTGTGCTCATGAAAGACCTTAGGCATTAAGCCCTTGGTTAATGGGTCTGCTAGCATAGAGTTCGTCCTTATATGTTCTATAAAAATCTGTCTATCCTGAACTCTCTCCTTAATATCTAGAAACTTGATGTCGATAAACTTCGACTTCATCGAGCTCCTGTTGTTGTTGGATTAAAGTATCGCCGAGTTATTGTCACAGTAAATCTTTAATGGCCTTTCAATGCCATCTACCACTCGCAGCCTAGTGACAAAGTTTCACAACCATATCCCGTGGTTGGAGGCCTCAAAACAAGCAATGAACTCCGCAACCATGGTTGAAGAAGGTATGAGAGTCTGCCTAGCAGAGTTCCATGAGATAGCTCCTTCACCCAACATAAAGATGTAGCATGATGTGGAGCGTCTGCTATCTTGGCATCCAGCAAAGTCGGAGTCAGAGAACGCAATGATTTCTAAACTGACTGATCTCTGATAAGTGAGCATGTAAACTTTTGTTATGCTCAAATAATGCATCATGCATTTGGCTGCCTTCCAATGATGCATACCCGGATCACTCAAATATCTGTCATGAATTCCTACTATAAATGCTATGTCGGGACGAGTACAAACTTGAGCGTACATTAGACTCCCTACTACTGATGCATAGGGAATTTTCTGCATCTCTTTTCTTTCAAGATCATTAATAGGGCACTGTTTGAGACTAAACTTGTTTCCTCTAGCGACGGGTGTGTCTCCTGGTTTACTATCTTTCATGCCGAATCTGCTCAAAACCTAATTGATATAGCTCTTTTGTACCAACATAAGGATACTTGAGGACGATCTCTAAGCATCGGTATACCTAATACAAAAGAGGCATCACCAAGATCTTTTATCTCGAATTTATTCGTCAGAAATTTCTTGGTTTTGTGCAATAAGCCTATATCCCTACTAGCGAGTAGAATGTCATCGACATATAATATCAGGAAGATGTATGTACTCCCATTGAACTTATGATATACACAGTCATCAACAACATTCGCCTCAAAACTGTATGAGGTGGTGACTTGATGAAACATGTGATACCATTGATTGGAAACATGTTTGAGACCATAGATGTATTTCTTCAATTTATAGACCATAGACTTTGGATCACCAGATACAAAGTTTTCTGGTTGTACCATATAAATCGTCTCCTCAATGTCTCCATTGAGAAACGCAGTTTTGACATCCATCTGATGTAGCTCTAGATCTAAATGAGCCACTAGAGCCATTATTGTTCTAAAAGAGTATTTCAAAGATACCAAAGAGAAAGTCTCTTTATAGTCTATGCCTTCCTTTTGAGTAAAACCTTTAGCGACTAGATGGGACTTATATCTCTCAACATTGCCCTTTGAATCCCTCTTGGTTTTAAATATCTATTTACAACCAATAGGCTTCACACCTTTAGGCAACTCGATGAGATCCCAAACGTCATTGTCATTCATAGACTTCATCTCATCCTTCATGGCATCAATCCACTTTTGAGAGTTAGAACTGCGCAAGTCTTGACACAAGTTAATCAGGTCATCTTATATCAATCCGAAGCCATCCTCATGTTCTTGGAGAAAGATGATATAATCAGTTGGAATCGCATTTCTCCTCTCCCTAGTAGATCTCCTTAATGACACTTCTTGAGGTTGTTGAGTTTGTTCTAAAGGTGGTGCTTGAAAAAGAATCTCATTGTTGTCTTGATCTGGAACAATGTCACGAATAGGAGCCTACACATTGTCCTCTAGTGCATGAACTGTGTCTTGAACAATAATAGGTATGGAGACCTAATCACTGTCAATAACATATTCTTCTTCAAAGACAATATTCCTCATGTTTTCTTCCCCTCCAAACTCAATGTCCTCAAGAAATCTTTCATTTCCTGTTTCAAGGAAGGATTTTGATGTGGGATTGTAAAACTTATAGCCCCGAGAGCATTCAGTGTAACCAACAAAATAACAGCTAGCTGTCCTTGAGTTCAATTTTATTTCATGTGACCTATAAGGCCGCGCCTCAATTGGACAAACCCAAATCTGCAAGTGCCTAATGCTAGGCTGCTTGCCTGTCCAAAGCTGATAGGGGTTTTTGGCAAATGTTTTGCTCAGTACACTGTTAAGAATGTACATTGCGGTCTTTAAAACTTTTCCCCAAGGAGACTCTGGCAAGGAGGATTGACTGATCATACTCCTTACCATATCCTTAAGAGTTCGGTTTCGTCGCTCTGCAACATTGTTCACGCTGGGTTTGCTTGGCATGGTGTATTGCGGAACAATTTTACACTATTTGAGGAAAAACGAGAAGGGTCTTGGACGTTATTCTCATGATCCATCATACCTTCCGTGGTATTCATCACCACAGTCGGATTTGACAACCTTTATTTTCTTTCCAAGTTGAAGTTCAACTTTAGCTTTGAAAGACTTGGAGACGTCTAGGGATTGTGACTTCTCATGTATTAAATATATTTAACCGAATCTAGAGTAATCGTCTATGAACGTAATGAAGTACTGTTGTCCATTCCATGAAGTTGTAGGGAATGGACTACTGATATCTATATGTATAAGTTCTAAGACGTCTGTAGCTCTTTCGACACCTAATTTTCTAACGTTTGTTTGTTTCCCCTTGATGCACTCAATACAAACTTGGAAGTTTGTAGTATTTAGGGGTTCAAGAATTCCATCCAACACAAACCTCTGAATTCTCTGTTTAGAGATGTGTCCTAAACGTTTGTGCCATAATGTGGTGGAATTCTCACTTAATTTTTGCTTCGTACCACGTGAACTTGTTTGCAATATTTCCTTATAAGAACTAACAACATCAAGCATATATAGATGATCAATTAAGGGACTGGAACCAAAAAAATTTGAATTTTGGTAGAGACTAACTTTATTATTTCCAAAAGAACAAGAAAAACTTGATTTGTCTAAAATGGAAAAAGAAATTAAATTCTACCTAAAAGATGGTGCAACAAATGTCTGAAATAAATCCAAATAAAACTCAATGTTTAATTGTAATATGAAAGTTCCTATAGCCTCTACCGCAACTTTATTGCCATCGCCCACAAAGACGAACTTTTCAGCATCACTTGGAGGTCGACTCCACAGGCAACCCTACAAAGACATACTTATGTGAGTGATAGCACCAGAATCCACCCACCAAGTATCTTTAGGTATAAAGGCTAAATTAACTTAAAAACAAACTAAAGTTAAAGTAATACCCTTCTTTAAATGCCAAGCGGTGTACTTGGGACACTCTTTCTTCAGATGTCCTTACTTGTAGCAAAAGTAGCAGGTAAACATCTCATCTTGCTTCTTTTGTTTCTTATTTTGAGAAGATCATTCCACAACATCCTTACCTCTTTTTTTTTTTTTTTTTTGAGAGGTCGAGGCCAAGTGATCACTTTCAATCTTATCCTATTGTTGTCTCTCTTCCTCTTGCACACAGTGAAATATAAGCTCATTGGGGGACCATTTGTCCTTTTAATGTTATAACTCACTTTGAATTACCCAAAGTGTGCATGAAGAGATATTAAAACACGCGAGATGAGACATCTCCATGATGTACTCCTTTATGTTCCATTTGCCCTTATACTTCATAGAAACGAGTTTACCCAAAAGGCTACTCGTCTCCGACTTTTCGTTTTTGGAAAAATATTGCTCAATTTCCTCAAGAAACTTCTTGGCGCTCTCGCTCTCAGTCATAGAGCAAACGCCTCCGGAATGGAGAATTTCATGATCATCAAACACATTCAATTAGAGCGATCCCACTTCTCAATTTTAACCTTATTGAGGTTTTTCAGAGTAGAAGTGGGTTGTTCTGCCCGAAGTACAAGATCTAAATCCATACTGTTAGAATGACTTGTCTTTAATATGCATGTTGCGCCTTCGCTAATAGGCCGGTCTTTTGGTGCAATGGTTAGTAACATGGTATCAGAGTAGGTGGTCTCGAGTTCGAGTCCTGCTCCCCCCATTTGTTTCGTCCCCGCATAGGTGTGACTAGGGGTAGCTTCGAACTGAGCCAGCTCGCGAGCGGCTCGAGTTCGGCTCTGTACCGGCTCGGTTCGATTCGGTATTTCTCGAGCTCGAGAACCGAAATTAGCTCGTTTGAGTTAACGAGCCAAGCTTGACCAAATCAAGGTTCGGCTCGAAAGCTTGCGAGCCGGCTCGTTAACGGGCGAGTCGTGGGATCGGGATCAGGAGCGGGAGGACACTGAACCCCTCCCATCCGCCGCTCTAGCCGCCACTGTCGCCGTAGACAGCTCCTCGCCAGCCGCTACATCCCCTTCCCTCCGATTTCTTCCTCTTCCTCCGATTTCTTCGTCTCCTCTATTTCAGTTGCCGCCGCTTTCATCGCCACCGCCTTCGTCGCCGACGACAAGTCCTCGCCGGTGCCGCGCATTCACTCTGTGTCGTCTCAGCGGAAAACCAGAGTGAGAGTCGATGACGGAGAAATAATTTCGCTCCTCAAAACCTCAATTGGGAGAAATAATTTTTCTCCCCTCCCACCAAACGATTTCGCACGTGTGAGATCTAACGGACGATTTTGCACGTGTGAGATCATAAATAAGTAAAAAAAAAAAAAACTCTTTTCTCCCTTCCTCGTCGCTCTTCAAAAAATTGAAAAAAGATATTTTAGTAGAAATACGTTTCTAGAGATTATTAGTGGTTTTTTCAATAAATATTGAAAAAACATTTTTAGTAGAAATACAGGGACCATTAGTGCCTCATGTTTTTTGGAAATATTTTTCTAATTAGAAATTTTTATTAAAAAATCATATAATTTTGTAAATAAAATTTTTTGCCAAGATGGGTTAGAAAACCGTATAGAAAAATTTTGAATAAGTATTTAACAGTTGATGCTATAATACTTTTAGCATAAGGCAATTTTCATTGCAATTTTGTGTTTGACATTTTATTTGATTAAAAATTTATCGATAAGTATAGTAATATATTTGATTGATTATTAATTTTTATTTATTTACCTAAAAGTGGGAATAAGAGGTCCATTTAATTTTCCTAATAAAATTTTAAAATATTTCTAGTAATTTTCTAGTAAGTCTCTAATAGCAATAGGATTTTATTTAAAGTTTTTTTTTGAAAATGTGTATCCTAGGAAAAACAATTCTAGTTTTTCCTAGAATATAAATTTTCAATCAGGGCACCAAGGAGGCCACAGTAAATTTATGGCCAGATTCAAAAATTACAAAATAAGCTAGACAACATTTGGGGTAAAAAAGATTAATATTGGTGGGTTCTAATCTATTATCGAGATTCAATCCCAAACCTCCCCAATCATTCTTTTTTAAAATATGTATGCATAATTTTATAGATAATTTATCTGACATATATTTTATGTAGAGTATTAAATGTAGGTTAACCTCGAACTCGGCTAGAGCTCGAGCTCAACTCGAACTCGGTTAAAATTATTAGGCTCGAGCTCAATTACAATTTTATAATTTGTAAATTTATAATAAATTTATAGTTTTTATTTGGGTGATTGTAAATTGAAGGGGATATTTCATTTAATTTTGTTGTGTTTGATTATTGTATGAAGTTTATTCATAATTTTATGCAGTGTATGAAGTGTTTAGACTATTTTA
Organism: Aristolochia californica; assembly: GCF_029961685.1. Classification (NCBI taxonomy): domain Eukaryota; kingdom Viridiplantae; phylum Streptophyta; class Magnoliopsida; order Piperales; family Aristolochiaceae; genus Aristolochia; species Aristolochia californica. Next base: position 9,677,485 of record NW_027181770.1, on the reverse strand, counting down.
TGGACTGTATAAACAATTTCATGGAGTGTTTATGGAATGTTTATACAGGTATTATGTATATAGATTATGCCCAATTTTAAGTAGAGGTCATGCCGAATTTTATACAGGTATTATATACATAGATTATGCTCAATTTTAAGTAGAGGTCATGCCCAATCTTATACATGTATTATATATATAGGTTATGCCCAATTTTATGTAAAATGTATACATAATTTTATATACAATTTATTTGATATATATTTTTTGAAGATTTTTAAATGTATGTTGAAGCTCGAGCTCGGCTCGAACTCGTTTTAAATTTTTAGGCTCGAGCTCGATAACAATTTTAGGCTCGAGACGAGGCTCGACTCGAAATATTTAAATCAAGCTCGGCTCGAACATAGGTAGGTTCGAGCTCGGCTCGGCTCGGCTCGATGCCACTCCTAGGTGGGACTTTGTCTTTGGCCGTCCTCGTACAGGTGGGATTGTGCATTTGCTTTGTACACAGGTGTTTCCCGTGCGGGGGAGTGTTGGAATGACTTGTCTTTAATATGCATGTTGCGCCTTTGCTAACAGATCGGTGTTTAGGCTGCTTCTGAGGGATGGACATCATAACTTGTTGATCAGTTGGTGGCTCACCAGTTTCAGAACTATTAGCCTTCTTGAAAATTGACACGGTTCCTTCAGTAGGGAGCAATTGATTAATAAATACTTTAGGTAGCTCAACTTGTTGATCATTTTGTTGATTGCTGGTTTCCAGGGTAGTATTTGATTTATCATCCAAGTTCAATTTTGTTTTCCTCCACTGTAATGGAGGAAGTGGAGGCGGAGAAGGACACTCAATTGGACATATCAATGGAGTATCTAAAGGATCTCTGACATTTGAACCAGCTCCAGCCAGCTGACTCATCAAACAACTCTCAGCATCAAAACCCAGAACACCACATGAAACACCTGTTCCGGAGGACTTCATTCCATTTTCAGCATTCGAACTGCTAAACTCACAAACTTGGCAGGAGGAAGGATCCATCCCTTCATTAGGGCCCAAAGCGCTTGTAATGGATGAACTTGATGATACTCTACGTAAAGCATTATACAACTCATGGTCCACAGTTCCATTCATTTCTCTAGATTCCCAATGCTCAGAATTTGGATCTGAATGAAGGCTAAGAGTATCATCAGACAGATAAGGAGAGGATCGACAAAAAGTATCATCATCAAAGTCAAATCCAGTATCCTGAAGTTGATTAGAGGACTCTGGAAGAAGTTGACTTGAAGGAAATATCTCATCTTGAGTGCTTTCACACAAGTGAGGTGCATCAAGGAATTCAAGTTTCAGTTTAGACGTCGCCACATGGAATGATATTCTCATGTGTTCCAATGGCGGTGAAGGTGATCCAAATTGGAGCAGATCATGGTATGCAAATCTATTCAGTCTCTTATGCTGATCAACACTGTGAGGCCCCTCTGTCGACTTATTGTCCTCAACATTACATGGCTCAGTTGTACCAAGCACAGGTTGAGATGCTTTCCTCCAAGATGCATTTCTCAGAAATTGAGGAAAATTTTCACGGTATCTTTCCAACCCTTAAAGTTTGTCCCGCTCAACATTGGGATGTTACTGATTTGGGCAGAAACATTCGTAGCAATAGCAATAGAAACTGTATATAGAACAAAATAAACTAGTATACTCACATTAACTTGTATGTCAAATAAAGGAAAAACAAGACATTTACAAAAAATTCAAATTAGGGACCCATCTCAAGATACCTAGTACAACATTAATTCTTAGTCTTTGGACAGAGAAATTAACTGTAAGTGGTACTCTCTATGCAATGATCAAATACTAATAATCAGTTCTATCAAACAATAACCTTTCTTTGGACCGACTATTGTTCACATAAAAAATCTTTATAATTGTCACACATTTATCATCACAGGCATGTTGTTGATTTGGCCAAACTGTGTCTTCCTTTGGGCCAAACACAGTTTGCATAAAGAACTCCACACAAACATCTATATATTTTTACTCAAATAAATCTACAGTACAGAGGTTACTTTGGCAACATGTAGCTTCAATCAATTTGATTGAAAATACTTGACCAATTGAGCAAAATAATTTTTTTTTATTCAGTTGCCCAGTGTTGCGGCGCCACCCCACTAGCTTCACGGCATTGGCCTCTCAATTCTTGGCACTACTGCGCTGGACTCTTTGTCATCAACGCTGCAGTGAACGGGCACTGTAGTGCACTCAACGGGCGTTCCAGTGTTCCCAATAGGCGTTGAAGCACACCCAAGTGGTGTTTACAGAGAATGCACGATAAAAAACCAGTCAGGTAAATCAAGCTAGTAGTGCAGGCAATGCTCAAGCCACTATATGGTTATGGCACCAAAGATTAGGCCACATGTCCTTTGATTATCTTAAGAAATTGCAACCACAACTTTTTTCAGGGTTGAATGATTTGGATTTTCATTGTGACACTTGTGAATTGGCTAAGAGCCACCGTATCTCTTATTTACCAAGTTTGAATAAAAGTTCTGAACCTTTTGAGGTTATTTATTCTGATGTTTGGGGTTCGGCAAGGGTTCCCTCTATTTCTAGAGCTCGTTACTTGTGATATTTATTGATGAATGCACTAGAATGATTTGGGTATCTTTGCTTATAAAAAAAACTTATGTGTGTCTAGCATTTCAGAAATTTCACAAAATGACACATACTTAGTACAAAAAGCTGATTTGTGTTTTGCAATCTGACAATGGTAATGAGTCTATCAATGCTACTCTCAGAGATTTTCTGACCAATTATGGAATTCGTCATCAGACTCCATGCACCTATGCTGCATTACAAAATGGATTGGTAGAGAGGAAGAATAGACAACTATTGGAAGTAGTGCATGCGTCCCTCTTCGGCATGAACATGCCTCGATTTTATTGGGGCGAAGCTGTCAAATCTGTTGCCTACCTCATCAATCAAACACCTTCTCGAGTAATAGATTTTTAAACTCCTCAACGCAAGCTGCAATCCCTGATTTCCATTCCCCATCTTTTGAACCTTGAACCCCGGATTTTTGGGTGTATCACACATGTTCATATCCCAAAAATCTTGCGAAATAAACTTGATCCATGTGCCAAACGATGTGTTTTTGTTGGCTACTCTGAATCTCAAAAAGGATATCGGTGTTATGATCCACACACTCAAAAGCTCCATGTGACTCTAGATGCCTCCTTCCATGAATTGGTGACTTATTATTCAAGGGGAAAGCTCAAGTGAAGAGAATGTTCAACAAGAGAATAGAGGAGGTGTTGAGTTTATTGAGTTAGAAGCAGTGAATGAATTTTTTAAGCAACCAGGTCGTCATGATGTGCAACAAGACTGTGATCACAAACATGAAGCCGAGAGTGAATCATTAATTTCTCCTGAAGAACCCTCAGAGTTGCCTCCGTCTGCACCTTCAATTGAAGAATCAACCTAGAATGTTCCTTCTCAGGTAAATACGAATCCAGTGTTTGATGAGTCTAATGAAACATGTGTTCCTATAGAAAATATAACTCCTAGATATTCACAAAAATTGAATAGGGGAGTTCCAAAAAAATAGTATGAACCTGATCCTGAAGCCAAGACCATACACTTAATAAAAAACTATGTGTCCTCCCATAGGTTGAATAAATCGTATGCATTTACTGTTGATCAATTATCTAGGGTTTCTGTTCCTAGTAATGTGTCAGATGCATTAGCTGATCCAAAATGGAAAAAGGCGATGAACGAAGAGATGGAGGCTCTACGAAAGAATGCCACTTGGGAACTTGTTCCACAACCTAAAGGAGTGAAGACAATTGGATGTCAATGGGTGTTCACGGTGAAACTCAAATCGGATGGAAGTATTGAAAGATATAAAGCTCAACTAGTTGCAAAGGGATATATATATAAAGGAGTGGGAAAGACTATCAGGATACTTTTGCACCAGTAGCTAAGATCAATACAATTCACATTCTTATATCTATAGCAGCAAATCGAGACTGGCCTCCGCAATAATTTGATGTTAAAAATGTCTTTCTCAATGGAAACTTAGAAGAAGAAGTCTACATGGAGCTACCACCTAGAGTTAACAGTGGTTCTTTGTGTCAAGGTGAAGTCTGTAAATTGAAGAAGTCATTGTTCGGACTGAAACAGTCACCTCGAGCATGGTTTGGGAGATTCTCAACTACAATGAAGGAGTTTGGCTATAAGCAAAATAACTCAGATCATAATTTTTTTATAAAACACAAAGAAGGAAAAGTAACAACTCTAATTGTGTATGTTGATGATATGGTCATGACAGGAGATGACCCATGTGAAATGCAAGCTTTACAGAAGTATTTAGCCACTAAATTTGAAATGAAGGACATCAGACAACTTAAAATATTTTTTTGGATTTGAGGTTGCAAGATTGAAACATGGAGTATTCCTTTCACAATGAAAATATGTGTTGGATCTTCTAGTCGAAACCAGAGTGCTTGATTTTAAAGCAGTAGAGATTCCCATGGAAATGAATTATAAGCTCGAAATTCTCCCAAATCAAACCCCAACAGAGAAAGGGTGTTATCAATGATTAGTTGGAAGATTAATCTACCTATCCCACACAAGACCAGATGTAGCATATATAGTGAGTGTTGTGAGTCAGTTTATTCATGCACCAAGTGAAGAACATATGGAAATGGTCTATCGGATCATGAGATACTTAAAGAGTGCTCCAGGAAAAAGTTTGTTATTCTCAAAAAAGGGTATCTCTAACATTGAAGGATATACAAATTCCGATTGGGCATGTGATCAGACAACCAGAAGATTCACGTCTGGTTACTTTATTTTTGTGGAAGAAAATCTTGTCACTTGGAAAAGCAAAAAAACAAAAGGTAGTATCAAGATCAAGTGCTGAAGCTGAATTTCGAGGCATGACTCATAGTGTATATGAGTTGTTATGGATAAGGAATATATTGAGGGACTTAGGGATTGAATACGCTAAACCTATGAATCTCCATTGTGATAACAAGGTAGCCATCGTAATTGCACAAAATCCTGTTCAACTTGATCACACTAAACATGTTGAAGTTGATCGTCATTTCATTAAGGAGAACCTCGATGCAAAGATTATACAATTTCCTTTTATTCAATCTGAGAGTCAGCTGGCTGATATGCTTATGAAGGCAGTATCAGGGAAGGCATTGCATGGTATAATTGACAAGTTGGGCATGATCGACATCTATGCACCAACTTCAGGGAGAGTGTGTGCAAAGCTGTAATGTAAAATTCTGAGCTGTCTGTAAAATTTGTTAGCATGATTTTAGGAAACAATTTGTTTCTCTCATTCTTTTCCCTGATTTTAGGATCTAAATTATACCTAGTTTTAGGATGTAATGTATGTTAAATAGCCTCCGTTAGGAGAAGAATACATCGTCCAAAAATCATTCTTTGAAACGTTTCTTTGGTGTTACTCTGTTTAACAAGCCATTTGGTCGTCACAATAATAGAGAACACAACTCAGACAATGGTAGCCTTTACAATAGGACTAAAGGTGTAATTGTAGTCAATACAAGGTACCTGAGTGTAGTCCTTGGCAACAAGGCGTACTTTGAGACGCTCAATGGATCCATTAGGTAAATATTTAGTCTGAAACACCCATTCGGGGCAACAATGTTGGTTCTACCAGATTGAGGGACTAAAATCCAAGTGCGATTATTTTGCAGTGCTTGAACCTCTTCATACATGGCAGCAAGCCAACTAAGATTCTTAGTAGAAGATTTGAAACCCTTAGGTATAGTAGAGACAAGGAGAGAGGAGAGAAGTCCAGAGGATCCTACGATACCGAGGTTGGCTAGATGGCGAGTTTTGAAAATACTAGTTTTAGCTTGTGTAAGCATATGGTGAGAACCCAACAAAAACTCAGAAGTAGGAGTAGGAGTGATTCGTGTCTCAGTGGGTTATGGACTGGAAACCTAGGGTGATAAGGAGGAACCTGCAAAAGAATCAGTGACATGCAATGACTCATTGACCAAATCAATAAAAATAGCACATGAGTTAAATCCAGATTGAGTAATAGGTGGAGAATGGTGTGTAGAGGAAGGAGGGGGTTATATATGGAGAAGACTAGGTTCCAGAAAGTTATTGGGTCTAAGGGAGCAAATGAAATTAAAATAATGGAGGGTCACATTATTGAGATCATACGACACCTTGACCATAGTTGCCACCTAATAAAACGAACAATGCCGCATAATTGTGCATAAAGTCACCCCCAAATTTGATCTTGCTCTTGCCTTTGCTAGTAATGAAACATCGTAAATAAGAGGGGTGGTTGGTGTCTCGGCAAAGATAGGAATACATAATGCATTCTCGTTAGAATCAGCTTTTGGAGGTTATGTGTAACTGGGAACCATATGCCAAGGTTAATGTTACATATCTTGTAACCTTTCTCTTTCTAGTGAAGACGACAATCATGTATGTTTGAATCATTAATGATTGTATTAGAATGAGAACGGAGGATCATTACATTAGTATAAGTATCATTATCGGGTGTATTTACAATCAATTTCAAAAACAATTACAAAAACATATAAATATAATCCAAGGGGTCCAAATTAATAATTTATAATGCTTGAAAGAAAGTGGATATCTGTTATTGTTAAAAGTGGGTTCGTAACGTATCTTAAAATAATTAATCACGTTAGAAATCATTTTTATGAACTAATTAATCTAAAAGATTGTTACTCTTATAATTTTATCCAATAATATCACCGAATCATATGCGAGCACAATACAATCATTTGATAACACAACAGATAGACAAAAATTTGGTTGCAACGATCAACATAATGGCCGTCAAGGCATCATATCTGGCAGCAAGGAGGGTGGCGACTTGCACTAGCATGGGTTCAGATGCGGTTGGCATAATGGCGGCTAGAACCATTGGGGCAGCCATGGGTTCGATCAGAGCCGTGGTGGGTTGACCGGTCAGAACCAGAGGATGCGGTAGTGAAAACAACAACAGCAGGAACATGGCTCTCGAGTGATTTCTGGAAGAGCTCAAAGCTCTTGGCTTTGGAGACGTGGCTAGAGAAATAGGGGAGAGGCGTGAGGGCCACTTGTGTGATGGAGAAGGTGGAGAAATTGATGTTGATTCCATGAAAAAACCAATGGAGTTTGTTGGTGTTGTCAATAAGTTTGTCGATTACGTGAAGTTAGTTACAGAGACCCTTAAAAAAACGTGGATGTAGGCCACAACAGATTGATTTCCGCACTTCAATTGTTGGAAGTCGTCCTTGAGACAAATTTTGCAAGCCTTTGACTGGTGGTTGAAAGGATTTTCCAGTGTGAACTAGACCTCGTGTGCAGTGGAGAGGCCAACGAGAGGGCATTGATCCATTGCTCTCCATGCCAAATATTTGCAGAATCTGCAGCACCAAACTTAGGTGATAGCGCGAGTGTTCCGTTCACATAGCCAAGGAGATTTTTACTCTCAAGAAGGTTGTAGAGGATAATTTAATGGTAATCATGTGGATTAGGTTATGAAAGAGCAGAAGAAGAGAACATGATTCGGCCATTGAGGTTTGATTTTTTATTTTTTTAAAATTTTTGTGAACTGAGTTGGGTACATAATTGAACCACGGAACGATGCGAACCCGGCTTCCTTTGTTGTGGTTGGTGACGCCTCGACCCAAGGAGGAACTAGCCCTCATACTCGAAAATGCAGGACACCGATTTCGGTGGTCTCTCCTCCCAAAGTCGAAGAGGTGCGCAAGCTAGCACAATGGGATGTGATGATGATGCAGTCGGCGGAGAAAGGGGGTACGCCGGGTGGTCTTCTCGTTGGGACGGAATCTATGGATGGACAAGGAGGGGCAATATCTCAAACCGACGCCGGCAGCAAAGGCGGCGACTATGCTGTTGTCGGGGCCAAGGGCCGATGCTCAGAGTTGTGGTGGCTGCAGAAGAAGAGCAGGAGGAGCATGACGGGGCTGTCAACGCTGTGATGGTGGTGATGAAGCGAGTGGATGTCAGAGATCCATGACTAGACTACAACGGCAAAAGAGCGGTTCCCCGTTGAAAATAAAAATGAGAAATGCAATAGGGAGACAAGGGGATCGAAGAGGACTCTTGATACCATGTAAGATTTGATTAAAATCTTAGTAATCACCACAAATTAAATGGTGAAGATTTAAATTTATTTATAGGGATTTTACAACATAATATACAAAGGAAAATCGGATTTTTCTTTGTCTAGGTGATTGTTCTGTTAACTACAGTGGTTGGTCCAATTTCCTTTCAGTTTCGGAAGCAATGGACCAACGTCTTTCATGGAGAACATGGTGCCGTTTTGGAAGGTTATGAACCCACGTCCTCACGTCCATGGAAGTTTATGACCCAAGTCCTCCCATCAGCAGTTACAGAAGCCAACAAGCTTGATGGCAGCTTGGCTTAAAAATAGAGGTATGGTCCCCAATCTCGTTCACTCATACAAACCTTCAGCTTACACCATCACTGAGAGTGATCAGAGAGCGGAAGAGCCAAACAGACGCAGAGAACAACGGTGAATTTTACGGAATTTGATCGAATGGAGAGAGGTAAGATTTTGGGCTTCCGTTTAACTTTTATTCAATGAATTTCATACTGTTGTTTAGAAATTCATGATAGGCTAATAGTTGGTATCAGAGCGGACCTCTGATCCTTCTTATCGGTTCCATTTGAGCTTTTAGTTTAAAAGCTTTTCTTTTGCTCTCTGTTTTAAACATTTTACGCTCTCTGCATGCCAGAGCGTGGGCTCTCGCATCGGTGATGAATAGCATTGAAGAACGACACCGACACCGACGATCATTCCTAACGATTTTTCGGCGTCGACAACGTACAAAACAGCGCCACTGACTGCTCCTTGTAAGCTCTTAGTGAGCTCACTGCAACGACAGTCTGCCGCTCTCTGGCGTCACAGTACCACGTCGGAGCCGGCGTCGGTGACCTTTTCGATAGGTTTGCTGGCGTCGACGACGTTTAGGAACTCTGATGGAACGCTGATGAACAGTTTTTCTACGCGTGGCTAGAGATTGAAGACGACCTCCCGTGTAGAAAAAATAAAAATTAAAGTTATATGGTTTGTTTGAAAATATGTGTTGAGTCAACTTGCCGTTCCAACTCGGCAAATGAGTCGCAAGTCGGGGCGACTCGGTGTAAATAAAGAAATAAAAAAATAAAAAAAATTTGGGTTGACTCGGACGGGTTGAGTTTGCTCAACGTTCAAACTTGATGAACGAATTGCCAGAATGAGGACTGAGTTGACTCGGTTCTCAAAACTAAATTTTTTACGTCAGCGGGACTCGAACCCGCGCGCAAACACCGATTTCGGCGCCAGTGGCCGCCGTATGTCTTATTTTTTGAAATTTAGATATGTATTTTCAGTAATGTTTTTTATGTATTTTGACATATAGTTAAATGCATGAAATTAAAGTTATGCATAATATTATATTTTTTAATTATGCATATATTATTTATGCATAATGCTCACTTATTAGTGTTCGTTAAAATTATGCAATTCATACTATTCTCTTGAAATTTTCGCATAATGCGATTTAATGTCTAGTGATCCAGTTAAAGAACACAAGGGAGGGTCGATCACTTACAATTGGTATATTGGATGGAGTTACCAAATGTATAAGGATTCGCTGAGTTCGGTGGGTCATATCTCTGTCAACTGATCATGCATCGACAGAAGAAAGAGACCAACAGAAAGCTCGCCCAAGTAGCATCACTTCCGAGAATAATATACAGACTAATCTTGTCATATTAATGTGTTTAAAATAAATAAATTTATCATAAACTTATAAGGAGTCTGCCAATCTATTTCAGTGGCAGCCCATTCAGCGTCAACCACTGGCTGAACTCGGGTAACCAGGGTTAGACCTATCAACCCAATTTAATGGCCACTTTGGTTCGATTTAACAACATTGCTGTTGAGTATTTTAACCGAGAAACAACACTTTTTTAGTTGAAAAACTCCGACTTTTGTGTGTTTTTTGTAGTGTTGGTAAAACTACTACTAGGCTGGAGTGGGCAATTTTGAAGGAGAGAAGTGATTTACTGGGCTGGTCTTGTCCCCAGAGTAAGGTTTCTTTGGTTAAATAAATTCAAAGGCAAATTCAAAAAGAAATCAAAACAGAGTTCATCTTCTCGCATATAGGCTTCCACGAACTCTTTTATGTTTTCTCTAGGTTTAGGGCTACTTGATGGAAGTGCAACTGTGAAGTCTATGAGTTAGTTTGAGAGAGCAGGAATAGAGAGAAGGCTCGTATGCCATATCTGGTTAGGAGAATTCTCTACTTAGCTTCCAATTCTCCTTTGACCAAAACAATAGAATAGAATATAGAAATATGTCTTCTATTGCTAGTACATTGTACTAGTAAACTCAATCTCCTTTTTCTTTTATACAAAATACGTACTTCCAAAAAAATAACTTTTTTACCATTTTATTTTAATGTCACAACAAATAGTTCAAATTATGATTTGACTTGTAACATAACATATGCAATTTCGTACTCTTTTCATGAATATTTGCTAAGACAGAAGCATTAGGACCCATCTAACCTATGGGCATGGTTCACTCTGTCATATTTGAAAAGCTTTGTAAAAATGTCAGCAACTTGATCAAGTGACTTTACATTTTTCATCTCAACTTCTATTTTTTTAACACACTCCTGAATAAAATGATATCTTGTATCAATATGCTTGGATCGATCATCAAAGACTGGATTCTTTGCTAGAACAAATGCTGATTTGGTGTCTATTGTAATCTTGGTTGCTCACTTTGTTCCAAATGGAGCTCCTTTGCAACAACATACTCAAATTCACATATTGAGAGCATGACTATGGGTTGCTTCTTGGAACATCGAAATTGCACTATTTCACAAAAAGAAGACAAACCCACTAGTGTTTTTTCTATCATCAATATCTCTAGCATAATCACTCTCACAATACCCTATAAACTTGAATTCATTTGAAGATGAATAACAAATTCCATAGTTAAATGTACCTTTGAGATAGCGAAGAATCCTCCTAGCTGCCTTCATGTGCATTTCAGAGGGATTTTCCATGAATTGACTCACAATTTCAATTGAAAAAAAAAAAATGTCAGGCCTGGTACAAGTCAATTACCTCAAACTTCCCACAAGGCTTTTGAATATAGTTGGGTCTACTCTTACTCCGTCCTCCATTTTAAAAAGTTTCATGCCACATTCCATGGGGGTATTGGTGGGGCTACAATTCACCATGTTGAATTTCTAGATCACATCCTTTGTAGAAGTCTCTTGAGTGATGAAAATAACATCATTTGTTTGCTTTACTTCAATTCCCAATTCGTAAGATATGAGGCCCATGTCACTCGTTTCAAATTCTTGGGTCATAGTCTTATTGAAGTCTTCAAACATTATTGGATTGTTTCATGTGAAAATAAGATCATCCACATACACACAAACAGAAAAATAATCCTCTATTTTCTTGTTTTACATAAAGTGCATATTCATGATTGCACCTAGTAAAACCATTCTCTTGGAAATACTTATCAAGATGGTTGTTTCAAGTTGTTAGCGCTTACTTGAGTCCATACAAAGCCTTCTTCAATTTTAGCACTTTGTCTTCATGGCCTTTAACAACATATTATAATGGTTGTTTAATGTAGACTTCCTCCTTAAGATAACCATTCAAAAAAGTGGACTTTACATCCATTTGATGAATCTTTCAATGATTTCGAGCTGCAAGAGAAATTAGCAATCGGATTGTCTCTAGGTGAGCGACTATTGCAAATACTTCTTCATAGTCAATATCTTGCTTTTGTTTATTCCCCATTAACAACTAACCTCGTTTTGTATCTCTCTACTTCCCCCTTGAAATTCTTCTTTGCTTTGAATACCCATTTGAATCTGATAGTCCGATGACCACTTGGAAGAGAAACAAGTTCCCAAGTGTCCTTCTTTTCAATGACTTGAATTTCTTCATTCATTTCTTTTGTCCACCTTTTCTCTTTTATAGTTTCTTCAAAACTCAAAAGTTCATCTTTAGAGAAAAAAACAAAAGAACTTTTCATCTTCTAACCTTTCAGTTTCATTGTAGATGTCTTTAAGGCTTTGATATCTTTGAAGTCGTTCAGTTAAGCAAGATGAAGGTGAAAACAATGACGATGATGCTTGAGAGAATGCAATTGGTGAGGTTGGAGCAGTAATTTCACCTTGAGCTTGTTGTATTGTAGGCTTTTCTTCTTCAAAGTATGGAAGAAAATTATAGACTCTTTCCTCATTAGCATTCCAATCACATGAAACATCTTCTTCAAACTCAACATCTCTACTAACTAGAATTTTATTATTGCTAGAATTGAAGACCTTGTAGACTTTTGAATTTTCGTCATAGCAAATGAACACAAACTTCTTGCTTTTGTCATCAAGCTTAGATATCTTTTGTTCTGGAACATGAATGTAGGATACTGATCTGAAAACTCGCATGTGTGACACACAATAGCTCTAGCCATGTTAAGGATTGTTCTATCTTCCTCTCTGTAACTCTATTTTGTTGTGGTGATCTAGGAATTGTCAAAAGGTAATGAATTCCATGTCTTTCGCAAAGATTCTTGAATTCATTCAAAGTGAATTCTCCCCCTCGATCACTTTGTAGTGCTTTAATGTCATAGCTATTTTCTTTCTCCGCTAGAATTTTAAACTTTTTGAATGCCTCAAAAGCCTCACTCTTGTACTTCAAAAAATATATCCATGTTTTATTCTATAAAAGTTAACGATAAAAAGGATAAAGTAAGAGTTTTTACCAAGAGATTGAGGTTTGATCAGACCACAAACATCATCATGGATTAGTTCAAGGGGAGTGGTGGCCCATCTAGTGAATTGTTTCAAAAAAATCATTCTTGAATGTTTGCCAAGTAAACCTGCTTCACATACTTGATTGGCATGGTTAACTTTTAGAATGCCCTTCACCATATTCTTTTCTCCCAAGTCTCCAAGTCCTCCAAAGTTTAGATGACCAAATCTCATGCGCTAAATCCATGATGGATCTTTCACACAAGCTTTTAAATACATTGCTCCAATTTTCTTCATATCAAGCATAAACATTCAATTCTTTGTCATTGTTATCTTAACGATAAGATTGACTTCTCGATCTCTAAGCCAAAGAAAACGATCTTCCTTGGTAAATTTGTAGCCACTCTCCAAAAGTTGCCCAATACTCAAAATATTACTCTTCATCTTGGGAATGTAATAAACATTATGAAGAATTTTGTGACCACCACCTTTTATTTGAAAGAAGACCATACCTTTGCCTTTAATCTCCACCTTTGTATCGTCACCAAAGTGTACATGGCCTGTTACGTTATTATCAAGTTCCAAAAATTTGCTTCTATCACTTGTCATGCGGTTGCTAACACCATTATCAAAGTACCATGTACTATTTTCTCCCATGGGTTCATCCTTTAGTGCTTCTATCACCTGTCATATGGTTGCTAGTACTATTATCAAAGTACCATGAACTATTTTCTCCCATGAGCTCATCCTTTAGTGAAAGGAATAGTGTAGGCTCCTCAACATCTTTCTTGTGCTCAATCAATTTTGACACTTCATGTACTTTCTTGAATTGACACACCTATGAATAATGTCCATATTTTGCACAAGAATAACATTCTATTTTGGATTTGTCAATTCTTACCTCATTATTTCTCCAATAGTGTCCTTCATTGTTGCCTCCTCCTCTTCCTCTTCCACGACTTCTTTGAAAAGTCTGGTTTCTATTATAAAAATAGAGTTTTTTCTCATCATTACCTCTTCCTTGACCATGTCCATGTCCATGGCCTCTTCCACATCCTTGACCTCTTCCACCACTTGAAGTGCTTTCAATTTTAGATTTGAGAGATAACTTGCTTGTAAGACTTGCTCAATTTGCTCTCGTTTGCCTTGATTCATTTTCTCCTCATGGCTCGTAATGACCCATTTAATTCATCAATGGACACTATTTCGAAGTCTTTAGACTCTTGAATGGCTACCACCACATGATTGAATTTTGTGTTGAGGGAGCGTAAAATCTTCTCTACAACCTAAACATCTTCCATATTTTCTTGCAACCTCTTCATTTGATTCACGACCGCCAAGATTCTTGCGAAGAAATCTGAGATGGACTTGCTCTTGTTCATTAGAAGTGATTCAAACTCAGCCCTTAGACTTTGAAGACGTACCTCTTTAACTCTATGAAGTCCTATGACAGATTTTTGAATAGTATCCATACTTGTTTGGATTTGGTGTCATTGGCAACCTTCACGAACATGTAATCATCCAACCCTTGATGAATGACGGTCAGTGCACATTGATCCTTCTTCCTCTTTGTTTCCAAATCTTACAATTTCATTTGTTGGCAAAGCCGCTTCATTTTTTGGTTCATCAAAACCTTTCTCAACGATCTCCCATAATTCTTGAGAACCAAGGTTAACCTTCATGCTAATTGACCAACTCTCATATTTGATTTGGGATAATTGTGGATATTGAAAAAAAAAATCTCCTTTTGAACTCATTCTCTCAACCTCACTCTTGATACCACTTTGTTGGAAGCAAAGGTGGGCAATCAACTTATAGAAAGAGAAAGGAAAAAGAAAAACAAAGGAGAGACAAAAGATAAAAGAAATTCTTTGTTACAATTCTTTGCTTATTCAAAGCTTGAGTACATGGCTCTTTATCACACAAAAAGACACTAATTAATAGATGTATCTTATCACACCAAAAGACATTAATCAATGGTTGCATTTCATCACACCAAAAGACAATAATCAATGGAGGCATGAATTTTTTTGATTTTGTTGTACAACCTGTAGTAGATTGGCAATAACTTTTGAAAAACTTCAATTCATGAATGGTTTAATTCAATGGAGCCTAGATAGACATAACTTTCCAATGACATATTATTTACACCATTTAAATGAAAATAACACCTTCAACTGATTCTTTGATTCCAATCAAGTTTAATATCCAACACACCCAACTTCGATGTTTACCACGAAGGATAAAAAACAGTAGTCTTGAAAACATTGATGGAGGTCATTCTCAAGTACTAGAGCTCTCTCAGTCATTTCACTTGGCTCATCTATGGTGCAGTTCTTACCTGGGTTCTTGATGTTGCTAAAGGTTTGGGATTATGCGAGGCAACTTTCTTCACCTAGTCGTGCGTTGTTGATGCCATCTACTTCTTCGTCCTCTTGAGTGAGCTAGCCCTCCCACTACAAGCGGAAAGCATCTCCTAGTCTTCTTGCCTGCATTGCCGCCACTTACTCAATCAGATCTGCCATGTTTTGTCAGCTATGATCATTATCCAATCTTCCGGGAGATCATTCTCTGCCAATTCCGGAATGTGGAGAAAGTCGATTGGGTGTTGTGCAACACATTTTACGAGTAGGAGACTGAGGTTAGAAACCCTTAATTTCATTCAATTGCCCCATTCAACTTATTAGCTAAAGCTCAACCATTATATTTTCTAATTGAAAATGTTGAATGGGTCGCTAGTTGGATGTTGAAGTCCTTCTCTATGAAGACGATCAGACCCACTTTACCATCGCTTTATCTTGACATGCGTGTCAAGGGGTCGACGACTACAGTCTCAGTCCGTGGAACCAAAATGGCGCCCTCTGTATGTTAGGAATTAGACACCCTAATTCAATATTAACGAGAGCAATAATAGTCGCAAAAGAAATAATAAAATACGAACACACAAGTTTTATACAGGTTCGTCTCAAGGTGAGACTACGTCCTTTCCTTCCACCGCTACAATTATTCATTATGTTGAAGAAGAAGTTCACAAGAGAAAATTGCACACACCATTCTCTTTGTGCTTTTCTCTAACCTCTTTCACACACTCCTCATGATTGTGAATAACCCTAACAACGGCACCCCCAAATACTAGGAGAAAACTAGGACAACTGAAATACAAGTGTGAAATCCAAAAACTACCCTTAATAAAACATCAGTCAATATATCGATCCACGTTCTGACTCTACGTAAGGCGTTAATTAGACTCGACAACTTAACATTGTAAGCAATGGCTAGACGTTAAACCAAGTGGCTCCGTCGTGTACGTCTCGTTGGGGAGTGGCATCGGGCTTAGAGTGGAGCAAATGGAAGAGTTGGCATCGGGGTTACTGAACAGTACCAAATACTTCTTGCGGGTCGTAAGAGCATCAGAGGATGAGAAACTGCCCCATAATTTCAAAGAGGCAGCCAGGGTGAGGATGTGTTTGATCGTGCAGTGGTGTTCGTAGTTGGAAGTGTTGGCCCATCCGGCCTTCGAATGCTTTGTGACCCATTGTGGATAGAACTCCACACTGGATATGTTAAGGAACAGTGCGACATGGATTAGTGAGTAGAAAAATCTTAAGTTTTTTAGTTGGGAAAGATGTTTCCTAAATTGGTTAGTCATTTTGGGATGAGATTTGCATCCAACTTCACATGGTATCAAAGCAAGTACTGGCTTCCACCCAAATTATCCACTTTTCGAGCCACAAAAGAGGGCCTACGCATGAAAGGGAGTGTTAAGGAATAGTCACACATGGATTAATAAGTACAAAATTCTTGAGTTTATTAGTTAAGAAAGAAGCTTCCTAAGTTGACTAAACATTTTGGAATGGGCAAGGACCCAACTTCACATTTTTTTCCATTTGATAATGTTCCCTACAGATTTTGGTCATGTCTTGATTTCCACGAAATTATGAATTCATAGATCAGTTTAACGACAATTCTTGTCAGCAGGTTGCAAGTCTTAGAAAACCAATACATGCTTAAAAATATGATTGATAAACCTTCCAATAGTAACAAACGTTAACAGTGGCTTTGGCTTTTCTCGGCTAAATTAAGTTTTTTTCTTTATTGATATAATGTTAAAGAATAGTCCCACATAAATTAATGAGTAAAAAGATCTTGAATTTATTAGTTGGGAAAGAGGTCTTCTAAGTTGGCTAGTCATTTTGGGATGGGCCTTAGAGCCAACTACACAAGCGGGGCTTCTAAAAAGCAACACCAGTACTATTGCTTTTAATTGATTCGTTTGCATAATTCACGAGACATGCTTATTGAGATGGATATCCATAAAACCCAGAATTAATTACTAGAACCAGCTCAGAGTGAGGATCGCATATGGCTAGAGATGGAAGTAGGTCAGGTTCCGACAATTTTTTTTTTTTTTATAATTTATGTCCACTTCGTAATCTTACCTAAAGTTGTTCATGCAAAAACACTTCACATGTTTGCCAATTTTTCTGTTTGAGCGAAGCTTAGTGATTCCACAAAATCTCCCATCTTCCAAAATCGTCCTTCGCTATTTTTTGCAGCTCCCATTGTCGCACATTCAAGCATCATTTCTTCCGTTCAGTCCGTGAGGGTAATTCTCGAATTTCAGCTGCTCCATGGAATTGCTTATAGGAGGAAAATAACTTCCAAAGACCGTTGCCTGCTTTAGATAAAAAATCTACCAGACGAGAGAATTTGCATGCAAGAATCCGACTATGAGAATCGAAGCGAAGGCAATGTCTAGCAGGATAAGTGATCAACATTCAGTATCTTTCGTTGATTAGTTGTTTCATGGAGTCAACTAGAGCTGTTGGGAAATCACCAACGTGACCTAAATCCGCAGCTCTTCTTTCCGGCATACGAGAACCTTTTCGATAGTTGGGGTGCGGGTTTCTAGAAAGGTACTCTACAGTTGAAGCTGGTTTAAACCTCTGACATTAATCACCGTTTTTCAAATTCCTTGTCGTCTGTATCCATTTTCAGAAATGGACAAACGAGCAGGATGATGATTCTCTTGATTCTGAAGAGGATTTAGGGGGGGAAGGAGTAGTGCCTAGTTCATCAAATAATGGCGTTAGTATAGAAAAAATTGAATTGAAGTGAGATTATACCATTTCATTCGCTCAGGCAAAACAAAGGAGAGTTGATTCATACATATTTTGCGAATCAACCACTGTCCTCGCACGACGCGCGTTGCAATCCTTCGAAATTATTTTTCTCCTCCCTCTCTCCCTCCCTCTCCTCTCCCTCTCGTCCTCCGTCGCAGAGTACGGGAGGCCGAACCTCTGTCGCAAATCCTCTCGGCCTCCCTCTCCTCTCCCTCTCAACCTCCGTCGCTACTCTCTCGGCCTCCCTCTCTTCTCACTCTCGGTGTACTGTTGGAGCGCCGCCTCCATCGTCGTGGCCCGCTGGCCCGTCGCTGAGGAAGACGACGCACGCCGTGAGAAAGACTGTTTAATTTTTCCTAAGTTAAGAAAAAATTAAACCATCGTAATAAGAATAATAATTTATATTTTTATTTATAAAATAATTATTTTTATTTATTTAATGTATTTATTTTATAATTACTATATTAAATTAGAAATTTAATAGTCATAATTAAAATATTTTTAAAATAAATATTTGATAAAATGTTTTGGGTTTAATTATCACATTGCTATAATTAATTAAACCAAATGGTTTTAAATTTTTTGAAAATATATTATTAATTATTAATACATAAATATATATATTATGTTATTGATAAATATATTTATTTATTTATTATATTTATTTATTATTATTATTTTAAATTAGTGAGTTTTAATGTTGAAATATTTCTTATGTTATTACAAAATAATTTATTTATTTATTATATGCGCTTATATTATTTTTTACTTTTTTATTAATTTTTAATGATTTATTCTAGTCACATGTAATTATTGTATTAATTTATAATAAACTATAATCATTAACTAATATAATATAGTTTTTCATTAATTAGGATATTAACATATTTTAATACTACACATTAAATCACTTATAAGTGTAGTAACCATGTTTATTTTGGTTACTTATCTGCTTAGGTATATGTTCTATTTAAGTATAAAATAAAAGGTTATTCATTCTCTTGTATATATCATACTTTTCATTTTGGGGCACTAACACTGGAATCTGTTTTCCAGTGCACTTGAACTCGTCTACAGTAACACCCAAGGATGAGTTGAAGTTGAATCAATTCATTTAAGTTCAATTCAATTCTTCACTTCAATTCAAATTCATTGTGGACTAACCCCCCCTTAAAGTGGCTTCTTCCTGCATCTTCTTTCAATTTGCAAAGCCTAGAGTATTCAACGTGTCCTGTTTTATTTATTTCCCTGGTTTATTAAGCTCTCTAGTTGGGTTTTGGGAAAAAAAATTCTTGATGAACGAAAGCAAAATCTGGAAGATAAACAACATGTATTCTTCTCTTTGGTCTTATTGCTGGTGAATTCATTGCAAAGACTTCCTCTGCTATCAATTTTTGCTGCTCTACGTCCAGCACTTCATTGTAGCCTGGTTTTGTTATCTCATATTCTTTGCCCTACTAAGCTAATTAGTAGCTTTTGCAAGATGTTCTAGCGGAGGTAGAAGTGTTAAGTTGTGGAGTTTAATTAACGCTTTATTCTTGTAAAGCGGTTGCCCTAATTTTTTCTTTATAATTGGTGGGAGGGGGAGGCGCTTTTAGGGTTTTATCATTCATCTGAGGAGAATCTTGAGTTTTAGCCTAAGAGAGGTTAAAGAAAACACCTGTAAGTGTGTACAATTTTTCTTGTAAACTATTTATCTTCATAGTGGATCACTGTAGAGGTGGAAGACAGGATGTAGTCTCATCTTGAGGCGAACCTATATAAATCTTATTGTATTTTTTCATGTTTGCTTTTATTTTCTCCTATGATTATTATTATTACTTTTATTAGTTTAAAATTAAGGCGTCTAATTCCTAACAAGAAGATAGTAATACTGATCTTTTTATATGCTTAAAGCCAAATGGGTTTGGCCCTCTCTATGAGAACTGCCTCAGTGAACACTAAAGTCCTACTCAACTGCGGGGACTATCTCTATTCTCATGTTTGGTCAGCCTTCGTGTGCTTTATTTCCAGGCCTGCCTTTCTGGTGAATTAAGGAACTCAGATTCACAATTCACTCCATAAAAGGTGGCACTTGTAACCCCCTTTGTTACCCTTGCCCAGAGGTTAACACTAATTGTTGTATAGTGCAGCCACTACTGCTTCGTATTGGGTTGTTGCCCCTTGAAGATGCCACTTGGTGTGAGGGCGATAGGTAATAGGATCATGTAGACTTCCAACCAGAATCTGTTTTTTTGCCTGGTAATAGGTAATAGGATGATTGCCATTTATTCTCCAACTCGAGGAAGAGAAAGACTATCAATATGTGAAACTAATGAGTGTGAAGCCGGAGTCCATGGAAGCCATAACATTTTCAAGCTTTGAAGACCTAAAAGCCATAAATTTTTTAAGTTTTTTGGAGTCACATTTTTTTGAAGACCAATATTTTGTTGTAGACCATTTTTTTCCTATTTTTTAATGCAAGAATTGAGAGAGAAAAAAATTAGAACTAGTTGAAGATATATGCTCCAACTTCAGGAGGGAAGGAAGGTATAATTAGGTTTACCTTATTTATAAGGAAACTTGCTTTCCTAGAAATTAGTTTCCTATGGTTTACAGTTGCAAGGACATGGATGTCACTTTTTATATTATTTACGTTATGACATAGAAAAAATTAGACATGTGCAAATAATAAAGGAAATAGTAGTTTCCTAATCATTCCTACCATATGTCTCCTACAAATTCCAACAATAATTTTGCTCGAACCATCATAATGTTCGTAGAGACTAGGTCATATGCAACTCCTCCTCAAGTTGTGATGTGTGAGAAGAAGATCCTCAAGCTACATTGGGAAGAAGCGATTGACTTTGACCCAATCCCTTGATGTACCAAGACCTCTAACCAAGTACATATTGCACTATCACTTGTTCATCCATTAGGGTACTAGTATAGTCGCTACTTGCACTATCCACTATATATCACTTTTTTGAAGATAGCAAAATAAATACCGTCACTCTCTTTGGTCAAAATATAACATACAAAAATATTTATGTCAAAATTATAATTACCCATACATATTTACAAGCACTTACTTTCATTCATTGATTGGGGATTAAGTTTTAAACATCCAAGTATCTACGGGCACTTTTCAATCTTTGATAGATCTTAGTTAAGTGTTACTAAGTTAATGATTATATATTTTAGATTACTAGTTTTCGGTTATATTTAGTTTGTCACCCAAATTTAAAAACCAATCTAAAGTCCTTTGAGCATTGTATTTTGAAATCAATTGAGTTTGTACCCATAGATTGGAAACATAGGATTGGTTTGATTTTATCATGCTTATACTTTGAAATCAGCCTATTCATAGGCATAGTAAGTGAGCAACATTGGAAGCAAGTGAACAAAGTTGAATGCTATAGAAGTCTCAAGTGTAGTTCTAGATTGTTGACTCTAGTTGGTTATTGAGAAACTCCTTGTTAGTCTTTACTATTGAGTCTAGTGGCTATATAGAAATCCCCTTGTGGGTCTAGGTCAATGATCGAGCCTAGTTTGTTGTTGAGAAATCCCTTTGTGAGTCTTAAGCTTTAAAGCCAAGTTTGTTGTTCTTAAAATCTCAAGTGAGGGCCTAGGCTAGTTAGTTAGTGTGTAGTAAACGCTCCTTGCGAAGGTGAATGATTTAAAATATTTGTGTGGGCATTAGAGTGGCTTAAGTCCCTATGTGGAGAAAAACGTAATTTGGCCTTTGAGACTTTTATGTTGTAAATGTAGTTAAGCCATGATTAATTAGTAGATTTAACTACCATTTATAAGCACGTTTGGAGTGGACATACTAACTTGAGGACTCCAGAAATCCTTGAGTATTGATTGTGTGATTGTTTTTACATTAAACTTGCTCAAAATTAAGTTGAAAAAATAAATCTTTTTAAAAGAGAAAGATCACTAATAACACAACAACAACAAAATACAAATAATGGTAAAGTTAATAAACCTATTCACCCCATTACCTAACTCTCTCACATGGAATAATTGAAAAAGAGTAATTTCCTTCTTCAATCCAATTCCCACCTTCATTTCTTGGTCTCCTTCTAGAAATAACACCACCTATGGTTCTTTATTTATTTTACAAATGTTTATCTATTGCGTTCTTTACAAATAGTCCAAGAAAATTGTAGTAATTGAAGGTCTTCTAAAATTCTTTTAAGTTTCTCCATGGAACCAAAGATGATTGTTCAATTGTTTTAGCAAAAAAGAAGGAAAAATAGATGTTAAAAAAGACAACAATGAGAATGTTAAAGACTAATAGCATGTGGTAGCACGACAATGTCAAAGAATAGCTTGTGCACACTAGATGACAAAGGGTAAAGATAAAGAATGTGGTAGTATGACAAAAAAAAGTAGAGTAAGGGAAAGACGAAGAATGTGATGGTAAGACAAAAAGTTATGCATGCATGAGAGTGATAAGGAAGAATTGTAGGATGACACTTTCCCAAAGTAGATAACAAACATGAAGATCAAATATGTTCATTCTATAGTCACGATCTGCTGAGGCACACGAAGGCACTCATGATTGGTCCACCCCACCTAGGTGCACCACATGACAACCACAAGTAGTCTGTAGTGGGGAGCGACCGCAAGGGAGACTATGCATAACTCTGCTCACGTCATGATTTTATAAGGGTTTGTTTGGAACCCATGTAAAAGAAAAAAAAAAAAGGGGGAAAGAAATTTATTTTCTGTTGTTTGGGAGCTAGGAATCATTGAGAACAAAGAAAATAAGAGAGAAAATTAGTTAATAATTTTTTTCTCAAAAAATGATGGAATTTGGGGAGAAAAAAAAAGAAATAGGAACGTGAGAGAAAAATCTTAATCATCAAAATTTAAAAATACTATTAATTTTTTTTCCATGTATATCCAAACAAAAGAAACTATATTACTCTTTCATTTTCTCTCTCATTTTCCATGGGCATCCAAACAAGAAAAAAAAAACATTTTTTTTTTCTCTTTCTCTTTATTTTCTTTTCTCTCCATTTTCTGTGTTCCAAACACAACCTAAGGGATTTCTTATGAGAATGAATCCACACTCATACAATGAAAACTCATGGAGGGTGCATGTTTCCGAGCAGAAGAAGTTACAAGGGATTTCCTAAAACCCATTCATAAAGAAATCTCCGGACAAACATATATTTGAGTAACAAGTGGCTAGTTGTTCTTGTTGACTTTTTATTTGATTTCCATAAGCCATAACTGATCTTGAATCATGCTTAAGGTTGTTCTTTAATCATTCATTGTATACTTTTAGACGGAATCGCACACAGAATTCATTGCATCCAGAACATATTCAAGAAGTTACCACGAACTAGAGTGACACATCATTGATTCACAGAACAATCAACACTACTGTAATACATTCCGCAGATTCAAATCAGGAAATTCTGTATCTGAAAAAAGTCAATTATTTATTTCAATCTTCACTTATAATTTCAAATTTCACTGGCACTGCCTCTAATGTTCTCTCTTTCTTTCAATTGAATAATTCATTAGTGCCTCGACAAAGTCTTCGATGTTCTTGACTGAACTACCGCCCTCCCTAGCAGCCCCTTTGATCACATCTCTCCACTTACAAGCGTTAGTCTGCATCTCCTTCCCTCTCATTCCTTCCAGCACTTGCGTCACGCACATCTTCATCTCCTCCCTCCCCACAATCCCCTTCTTATCGGCCCTGGCTCTCACCCCAACTCCCCAAACATCCTCAACATATTTCGCATTCGTCGGCTGATCGGTCCATTGCGGAATGCCCACCATAGGCACTCCTAAGCTCAACGCCTCCAGAACAGAGTTCCATCCACAGTGTGTGACAAAACATCCCAGCGCAGCATGAGCTAGTACCTGCAACTGATTGCACCATGTAACTATTAAACCTTTCTCCTTCGTATTCTCTGCGAATTTCTTGGGGAGCTTCTGCTGTTCAGATGCTCTCACGACCCAGAGGAAGTATACATGGCTTTCACTTAGTCCCCACGCCAGCTCCTCCATTTGCTGTTCAGTCATTGCAGCGATGCTCCCGAATGAGACGTAGGCGACGGAACCCACAGGCTTTGAGTCGAGCCATTCCACGTATTTAGTCGAACTAGGCTTGTAGTAGTTGAAACCGTAATCTTTGTCTTCCTCACCGGGACTCGCGTCCAGGTACATGAATGGTAGAGTTGGTCCTATCGTTTTCACTGGCCACAGACCCTTCAGAAAGCTCACCACCTTGATTGATTGTAGATTAACAAATAAGCTATAATGATAATCGAAAAAGAACTAGAAAATTTAACGAACCATTCATTAGAAAATTGGGGGGGAAATGTTAATAAGAATCAAATATCGAGCGGAAGTTTAATCATATGTATACTAGGCCTCACCTCATTTTCCAACTCCTCAGTGGTGTTGAAGAGAACCCAATCGGCTTTATCTAAGTTGCAAAACTGTTTGATTTTCAGTGATAGAACTGGCTGATAAGATCCCACCTCAAACACCAAAGATGGCAGATCGACGATGGCAAGAGGTGGCAATCCCTGCAACGAAAGGGTGCCCCCCTCCTCCGAAGGGACCGTGAGCCGCCCTTCGGACAAGTGATAGTAGATGGCAAAAGCAGCGCATGACTGAGTATAGAAGGCGATCCCCATCAACCCAAGTTCTTTGGCTACATTAAGAGCCCAATGCAATGAAGTATCGTAGACAAGGCAGGTGAAGGGAGAAACAGAACCCTTGTATTTCTCTATAAGCTCGGCCAAGGTCCTCGAGCCCACTTCCTCGAGTCCATGATGGTAAGCCTTGGGATCCTCCGCCTCTAAGAAGCCTCCTTCATCGTAGCCGTCTGATATGGTGTCCAGTCGGACAGATCCGCCAGTCATTTGGGCTCGCATGTTCTTAGAGTAGAAGATGGTGGTGCCCAGTGTGACGCTGAGGCCTCTGGAGGCTAAACGCTTTGCAAATTGGAGCATAGGGTTGATGTGTCCTTGGACAGGGAAGGGGAGGACCAGAACATGAGGGGCGGATATGTTCTCTTTCTTTTCCGACTCCATTAACGACGGGAGTTTTCTCAGGGAGAAGCTTAATTTGTTATGAAGTGGTGGGATGAAGCGGAAGGAGAACCTCCCTCATATTGTAGAAGCGAATGGTGACTGTCTTTAACGCTTGCAGTTATGAGAGGGCTCTTAGTTTCTGACGCTTGGCTGTACTTCTCCGTTACAGAACGAGTATTAAAAAAGTAACAGCACCGAAACATTGAACGTAGTTTGATTTTTAAACAAAACTCTTCGGTTTCTACTTCCAGCTATGGTCCTCAGTAAAACTTATTTCCATGTATGATTTGATAATTAAATTCTACCGGACGTCACGTCCCACGTATTTAACACCACTAAGCAAAATTTAGGAAAACAATTTTGGAGTGAGGAATTTATTAGTCCTAAAATTGTTGAAGACAATCATGTAAAATAGGAAGGTAAATATTTAGCTGACATTGTTAGAATCATGGGAGCTAATTGATAGGCATCATTGTATCATTTTTCTGTATAAATATGTAACCTCATTGCAGAATCATATATAAAAAATATTTTTTTCTCATGGTATCAAAGCGGGTGTTGGACATCGTCATCATTCTTCCTTTGTCATACACAAAAGATCGATCTAGACCCTCTTTCAGTCTTCAACTGAGATAGATGGATCTTCCTACCCGTATGTTCCCAACCTGGCCCTTCACAACCAGCACGCTGCCCCGCCACCGCCGTAGTAGCAACCACATCACAACTAGCCAATGACAAGTAGCCTCAGTAGCTCCATCTAGTCCTTCAACAAACCTAAGACATCGCCATTAGTGGGACCCACTATTCACCCCCGTCAAAGGCCGCCTCTCGTCAATGACTACAATTCTTCGTCTTCTGTTGTTGACTTTGACGGCAATGAGGCCTATATCGCCTCCTGCTCCTCCTTCCTGAACCCTCTTCTCTTTGATCAATCTACTACTATCCGACAAGACGAACGAGGACTTGCTAGCCACTATTTCTAAGATGAGATGGATTGAGCATTTTTTTTCTTCATCCTCCTTAATTTTTGGAAT
Organism: Aristolochia californica; assembly: GCF_029961685.1. Lineage (NCBI taxonomy): Eukaryota > Viridiplantae > Streptophyta > Magnoliopsida > Piperales > Aristolochiaceae > Aristolochia > Aristolochia californica. Next base: position 9,651,484 of record NW_027181770.1, on the reverse strand, counting down.
ATTTGTGGTAGAGTATATGTTCCCGACCGGTTTGGTTCTCGTTCGCTTCGACTTCGTACCAGACAGGCAAATATTGACAATCCTCAAAGGCTCTATCCTTGTCGTCTTCATGACTTACTTTCCTGACAATCATCTGATCAGCCCTTCTCTTTCTGAAGTCGAAGGAGCCATGCGTGTTTAATCTCTGCCTTGGTAGCCTAAAGAATCATCACCAAGGAAGATGAAAGCAACCCAAAGAAGCTAACTCAGTCGAGCATGTCATCTAAAGTTGATTATCTGAATCACCCACTGTATCTTCACCATTGAGATCAACCTAGGTTAGTTCTAGTACCACAACTCCTCATTGAGGAGAACTATAGGACTTTGAGTCATTCCATGACTATGGCACTAATAGTCAAGAAAAAATATGCCTTTGTTAACGGATCAATAAAGCGACCAAATAAAGATATAGACAATGAATTGTAGTAGTGGATTTGTTGCAACAATCTTGTCAAAACCTGGTTATTGAGTTCGACCTCTGTGGATATTGTGATTAATGTGTTCCATTATGATGGAGCACAATCAATTTGGAGTGAATTGTGCGAACATTTTTCTCAGTTAAACAACCTCCAACTATTTCATATTTGAAATGAGATACATGATTGCATAAAATATAATATGTCTGTTGGCTCATATTTCACCAAGCTCAAAGGATTTGTGGGACAAGAGGGATACTCTTTGTTCTATCTCAAACTGTAGTTGTGGAACTATGGAGGAATTATCCTATCGAGAAACACAAAATAGAATCAAGTTTCTCATGGGATTAACCAAGCCCTTTGCTATGGTACATGGACATATATTGATGATGGATCTTTTGCCTAAGATTGGCAAGGTTTATTCTCTCGTGCTTAGAACTGAACAAAAAAAATGTATCCGCTAAAAGGACCATTGTTCAGCCTGAGACAATAGCTTTTGCGGTCAAGAATTAAAGGAAGAAAGGTGGTACTTACAAGCGTGCAAAATGTAACAAAGATGGTAACAATGTTGTAAATTTGCAAGCACGCTTGAAGTGCATTCATTGTAGATGGAAGGGTCACGCGATTGATTTTTGTCAAAAACTCAAGAATGCATAATCAACTAAACAAACCGAGAAGAAGGACATCTCCGACTCTTTCCCTTTTACTAAGGAGCAATGCCAACAAATCCTACAAAGGCTCAGTATAACATGTCTTCCATGGTGAATTATGTGGGTAACTCGTCAACCCATGACGAACTTTCAGGTGAAGCTTTCCACTTCTTCTCTCAAGTCAAGAAGTCACATGGATCCTTGATAGTGGGGTAACTGATCATATTATATGTTGCTCTGAATTAATTACAACTTAGAAAGTTGTTAAGAATAAGTTAGTGGAATTACCAGATGGTTCTCATGTCAATGTTACACATGTTGCTCAAGTGGCGTTCTCTTCTAGTATGGTTTTTAATAATATTTTGTGTGTCCCAATTTTCTAATTAAACCTCATTTCCATAAGAAAACTTATAAATCATTCTCTTTGTATCATGTTGGGTATACGACCAAAGTCCCACATTGGCTAGAAGTGGGGAAGATCAAGGATATATATAAGTGTGGTCACTATCTCTGTTGGTATGAGGCCTTTTGGGGGTAAAGCCCAAGAGCAAATCCATGAGGGTGTTATGGTCCTGGGTTAAGTACCTATGCCTTTTGCTCCTAACAGGCCGATCTTTTGGGTAGTATTGGCTAGGTGCTTAACATTTGGTATCAGATCAGGTGCTACATCCCGAGTTCGACTCCCCGCATGCGTAGGCGACCCCAATCCCTGAACGTTCCTCAAAGGATCTCATTGCTGTGTTAATGCCGTCGTGGTCGTCGGCTCGGGACGGCGTGGTGTAATGTTATGGTCCTGGGTTAAGTACCTATGTCATCCGCTCTTAACAGGCCGATCTTTTGGGTAGTATTGGCTAGGTGCTTAACAGAGGGCTTAGGCCCAAAGTGGACAATATCATACCAATGTGGAGATAGGTGGTGACCATAGTCCTTTCAAATGGTATTAGAGCTATTCCCCGGAATTAGCCATGGTGGATGGGAACCTCTGAATGCCGAACGAAGGTGGTGAGCCTCGAATTAGATTGCGAAGGGATTCGTGGATATGCTATATTGGACAAGTGGTGTGCTCCAGATTCTTCATGGACGTGTCCTGGTCCCAACAAGCTGAAGAGGAGTTGATATGGATAGAGCATGCTCTCGACATAGGTGGTACTCTATGTAAGGAGTGTGCTTCAAACGCATTGGAATGGAGAATTCGGGTTGGTAGAGAGTGGACGGATGGATGATTGTTTGAGGGGAGGCTCGTTGGTCCTTTGTTCAAGGGGAGGATTGTTGGGCATACGAGCAAAGTCCCACATTGGCTAGAAGTGGGGAGGGTCATGGATATATAGGTGTGGACACTATCTCTATTGGTATGAGGTTTTTTAGGGGTAAATCCCAAGAGCAAATCCATAAAGATTTAGGCCCAAAGTGGACAATATCATACCAATGTGGAGATATGTGGTGTCCATAGTCCTTTCATATCACCATGTTCCTTACTCATTTTGTACAATACAGGACCTACGCTCAGAGAAGATGATTGGTACGAGAACTGAGTGGGAGGGTCTCTACTACCTTGATCAACCACAAAAATCATATTAAAATTTCGTCCATTTTCCCTCTGGTCTTTGGCATCCTTTGAATAAATAAAAATAACTCTTGTAGTACAAACAATTGTATGGTTTACCCCTTAGCTAAACAAACTAGATTGCCATTTTCATTTAGCAAAATTTCTAGCAAATCATCTTTTGTAATGTTGGATGTTGATATTTGGAAGACGGCGGGAGAGGGGGGGGGGGGGGGGGGGGGGCGGCTGTAGGGTTGTGGGTTACTAAATTACATCTATTTTTGAGGCCCGATATTTCCTCACCATAGGTGATGACTCTACTATGTGTGCATGTGTTTATTTGACGAGCCACAAATCTAAAATTCAAACATACTTGACTCATTTTATTAGTATGGTAAGTTAAAGTTGAGTGTAGTGATAATGGCTCTGAATTCACACTTGAAGCCTATTACTTGTCCAAAGGTATTGTCCACCAAATGAGTTGTGTTAATATCGTACAACAAAACGGGTAGCCATTTTACAGGGTAAAACACCCTATGAGTAGTTGTTTAACACCATACCTAATTACTCACATTTACAAGTATTTGGATATTTATGTTTTGCCTCCACTCATACTCAAAAGCCATCCTAATTTGATGCACGTGCAACCCGTTTCATTTATCGTAATTACCCCTAAGGAAAAAATGGATATACAATAAATGCTCTTGAACTTCACAGAGTGTACATATCCTGAGATGTTACTTTCTTCGGAAAAAAATCCCTTTTAAACACATTTTCCTTGCCAATGAGAGTCACATGATTCCTCTCATAGACTCCATTTTTTAGATAATACGATCCCAAACACACCTCAAAGCCACATTGAGCCAACCCCACCTACTCACCCAGAAAGTCATGAACCTGCAAATGTTGTTAATGCTCATTCCCAACAAATACCTTCTCCCACTCCTACGCTACCTCCTGCTCATTGCCTATGCACTAGACTAATGAAGCGACCTACCTTCCTCCAGAATTTTCATGTGGCAGCGAGCTTACCGTCACTGCCTAGACAATCATCTGCATCCAGCATGGTCACAAATTTGGGTACACCATATGAACTCCCTCAAGTTCTTTCTTATGTTCTATTATCCACCTCTCATAAAGTTTTTGCCAACCCATTAACCATTACCAAATAACCAACTAGTTTCTTACGGGTCATGAAGAATTCTAAATGGTGTAAAGCCATGCATGATGAAATTCAAGCTCTACAAGCTAACCATATTTGGACACTCATGTCTCTTCCACCTGCAAGATACCCATTGCATGTAAATGGGTATACAAAGTGAAGCTAAAATCAGATGGAACCATCAAGTGTTACAAAGCCCGCTTGAGTTCAAAAGGATATAACCAGATTGAAGGATTCTATTATTGAGAAATGTTTGCCCCAGTTTCCAAACTGGTTATTGTGCTTATTCTACTTGGTGTTTCAACTACAAGGATGACATCTTCACCAACTTGACGTCAATAATGTGTTCTTGCATGGTGATCTTGATGAAGATGTATACATATCATACTTTCAAAATTTGGACAAAAGGGGGACATTGAAGTGTGCAAACTCAACAAGTTATTATGTGGCTTAAAACAAGATCCTAGACAGTGGTTTTTGAAGCTTTCAGAAGCCTTAAAAGCTACTGGTTTTCACCAATCAAAGGTAGACTATTCATTATTTGTCCAATCCCATAAAACAAGTTTTACAACAATATTTGTATATGTTGATGATGTGATTTTAGAAGGTAATAATCTGCAACATATTGAAGATGCGAAATAGTTATTATCCAAGCAATTCACGCTTAATAATTTTGGTCAACTTAAATACTTCTTGGGCATAGAAGTAGCAAGGTCTTCGAAGGGGATCTCCCTCTCTAAAAGGAAATACACTTTGGATAAACTAGAAGATGCTAGATTTCTAAGAGCTAAACCTACAAGGTCCCCAATGGAGCAAAACTTGGCTCTTACGCAATCCGATGGAGACCTCCTAAATGATCCTTCATCATATAGGAGTCTTGTGGGAAGATTGATCTACTTGACCATCATTAGACCCGATTTGGTCTACATCATCTATGTTTTAAGTCAATTTATGGAGAAACCAATTACACCACACCTTGAGGCAGCACATAGAGTCCTTAGATACTTGAAACAAACACCAGGACAAGGTATTTTTCTATCCCCCATAAGTCCACTCCAATTAAATACATTTTGTGATGTAGATTGGACTCGTTGCAAGGACACTAGAAAGTCAGTAACATGGCATTGTATATTTCTTGGACAATCACCCATTTCTTGGAAAATAAAGAAGCAAACAATGGTGACTCGATCAACTATAGAGGTAGAGTATCGCTCTATGGCTACTACATGTTGTCAAATTACTTGGTTGAAGAATGTTATGAAGGACCAGGGAATCAAACATACTCAGCCGATGATGTTGTATTGTGATAATCAAGTTGTTCTACATATTGCCTCAAACCTAGTCTTTCATAAACGAACCAAGCATATCGAAATTGATTGTCACGTAGTTTGTGAAAAGATTCAAACATGTTTGATTAAGACAACACAAATATGAACCAACAACCAAACTACAAACTTATTCACTTAGGCGTTGCGTTCGTCCCAATTTGAGGCATTACTCGACAAGTTTGATGTCTTTAACATACACTCTAACTTGAGGGCGAGTATTGAAAACAATCATGTAAAATAGGAAAGTAAATATTTCTTTGCCATTGTCAAATTCGTCAGAGCTAATTGATAGGCATAGTTGTATCATTTTTCTATATAAAGATGTATCCTCATTGCGGAATCATATAATATTCTTTTCTCAGAAATCCCATGGACCATTTGATCTTCACGAAGATTGTTTATGCGAATGAGGCTATGTTGTGTCTTCTGGTCGAGTGCAATGGCCTTTCAATGTAAGAGGTTGCCTTCTCCAGTGACATTATTGGTGAATAACCAACGCTAGTGCATGATTTCATCTCTTCACATTGCTTGCAGCGGCAAATCAGATAGTTTCAACAAGACGCCCTCAGTTGTTTTTCGGCTATTCCGTCTCTACCACTACTAAGTATCCTATCTTGGTCATGAAATATCTTACCATCTTTACCAAAGTTAGAACCCCAACAACAAACCAAATTATCTACTGTCCATTTTCTGCTTTGGAGCATAGACTTGTTTGTGTTCTTCAGTAGTTTTTCTACGGAGATGGTTTTCGAACTCATTACTCCTCACAGTCGGTTGTTGTGTGAGAAGCATCACAATCTCTCGTTGTCTAAACCTCCCAATGGCAACAGAGAAATTTGAACAACTGTATTAAATAGCAAGAAGGAATGATATCAAGAATAGTCATCTTCCTATTTAATGTTGGGAAATTTAGTAAACTAACTAATTAAAGATTTTTAATTAAAAAAAATCCCAACTCTTAAATTTATTCGTCAAAATACCCAATTTTGACTAAAGTAAAAATATTCTGCCACACTAGAAAGGTCAACCAACCAACTCAACCATGACAACGAGTGTGGCACGGAAAGACGACTCCAATTTTTTTTAAAAAAAATTGAATTTAATAGAAGCATAGTGGAAGTGACGCCTCCACTTTTTTAGTTGAAAAATTAATGAAGGCATCACTTTTATGATGCTTCCTCTTTTTTAAATTAAGATTCATTAGAGGAATTGAAGTACTGTCTCCATGTTCATTTTGGTTTATCACATTATTTAAAATATATTCTTCTTTTATTCTAATTAAAAACTTCTCATTGTTGATTTAAGATATTTTTAATTAAAAAGTATTTTTTAAATATTATTTAGTTTTTAAAAATCTTACTTGTTGGTACCTATTTTATTACCTTCTATATATTGTAATAAAAATATAAAATTTATGTATAATAGTGGTCCAATCTAATTATAAAAGTCAGACTAAAACCGAGGTGATGGTTGGCAAGGCAATTGCTCCTCCCTTGCCTGAACCAATGAAGAGCAAAAAGAGGGGGGAGGAGTTAGTCAACATTGAAGTTGATGTTGAAGTTAGACTTGGGTGTTAGCATAGATGAGTTCAAGTGCACTGGAAAACAAATTCTAGTGTTGTTGAATTTATGGAAAAGAGAAATAGTTCATTGACTTCATTAATTTATTATAAGTAGAGTACATGAACCTCTATTTATAATAGAGGAAGGTAACAGAGTCCAATTACAATAAAACTACTTTTGTCCGAATTACACCCAAACTCTGACTCTTAAAGATAAATCATAGCATAATTAAATAACTCAATATAGATAAAAGATAAACATAACTCAAACTAGAACTCTTCTAGGACGTGACCATAAGATAATGATGTCTTTGCCTTTGTGAGTCCTTCTTGATCTTCCAACTTATGTGATAAGGATGCCAGCTAGTGGTAATCATGGTAGGTCCTACTTCTTATGGGCCCATCTTATGGTCTTTTCTTGGTATTGTAGCTCATCTTATAATACTCTTAGATATGTGGGTCTTCCTTGGTCGTGTGGGTTGGAGCCCATCTTCCAACACTCCTCCTCAAGTTGGTGGTGAGAGAACATCATGAACTCCTAGTTTGTTGCTAATGATGTATAAAATCTTTTTGTATAAAATGACACATCTTCCAATATGGCTTCATCTTCCAACACTCCCCCTCACATTGTTGTGTCCTTCCATGAGGCCCTACTGGCATAATATAAGTGAGAGTAAAAATAAGTCCTAGCCGGTAAGACATTGCTCCATACTCCAGTCACTATGAACCATACATAGTCAGTGATGAGGATTGAGATTCATTGGCTAATGGACGTCTTGTCAGGCAACTCAGTCTAGTTTTGATTGGACTCAACTTACTATTGAAGTTGAACTATTCCAATTTATGCAAAAAAACTATCTAAGTCTAGTTTCACTAAATACCTATGGTAGAACCTCATATGACTTCAAAGTCACTATAAACCTTACATCATCAGTGATGAGGGTCGGGATTCGTTGGCTAATAGACGTCTAGTCAAACGACTCAACCTAGTTTTGATTGGACTCAATCTACTATTGAAGTTGAACTAGTCCTCTTTAAGCAAAAAAAAAAAATATCTAATTCCAATTTCATCGAATACCCTTAGTAGAGCCTCATATGATTTCGTAGTTACCATAAACTGTATATTTTCAATGATGAGGGTAGGCATTTGTTGGCTAATAGACATCTGGTCAAACAACTCAGCTTAGTTTTGATTGGTCTCAACTTACTATTGAAGTTGAACTAGTCTTATTTATGCAAAAAACTATGTAAGTCCAATTTCACCGAATACCCCTAGTAGAGTTTCATATGATTTCACAACTATTGTAACCCGTACATTGTTAGTGATGAGGGTAGGGATTTGTTGGCTAATAAATGTTTCGTCAAATGACTCAGCTTAGTTTTTGTTGGACTTAACCTACTATTGAAATTTAACTAGTCTTATTTTATGCAATAAAACTACCTAAGTCCAATTTAACTAAATACCCCTGATAGAACCTCATATGACTTCGCAGTCACTAACCTGAGTCTCTTTGTATCGTAGCTCCCTAGTTTGAGGAAGAAAAGTACAAAGTCTTATAGTAGTGTTAATAAAAGCTATGGTGACTTGTTCAAAACTTTCCAGGATTGGTAGAAAGTGTTTGGTCAGAGTTGTCGATAACCAAAGTCAAGTTTTTCAAAGACATTCAAGGGACACAAGATAATAACATAAATGTTAATGATTTAAGTCCAAGAACCATCCAAGAAGTGCAAGTTCAAGAAAAAGTCACTAAAAAAATGAAAAGTTACAATATTTGAAGGCCCCAAATTTTCAAGCAATTGTGAAATTCCAATTCAATTATTGAGCAACTCTAGAGAGAGAAGCAACGTAGAAAAAACAAAATTTAAACATTCTCGATTTTTAATAGATAGTAATAAATTTTAATAATTTAAAATAATAATAACATCTTTATGATATTAATTATGATATTAGCCAATGTTCTTTAACCAACAAGTCTTCTTAATTTTAGAGAGTAATTTCATAGATTAAAAATGGAGGTTGATGTTCACTCGTTGGCTGATAATTTTAACCAACAAGTCTTCTTAATTTTAGAGAGTAATTTGGCATGCAATTTTATAGGGGAGATGCCTGACTTTTCAATTTTTTTACTTCAATAAGTAACACTTTTTAATTTATTTTTTCTTTGTAACCTTAATCAGTCTGTTTCCGTTAGTTTTTATTTCTTTCTTGTTTTTATTATTCTAAGGAACAACAACCCAACATGATGGAAAGAAACCATAAAAAGTACAAACGTTGAGAACTGCGCTCAATTCATCCATTTTCCCTATGTATGGGAAAGGAAACCAACAAGAATCTATCACCTCTGGACGACGTAGTGAGCCAGACCAAAAACAAAAGCAAGAGTCTCAAGCTAGAGGACTCTTATTAGTTCATATAAATAATATATATCTTTACGTGTGGCATATGGATCTCTACTCATCCAAATACATAAAATTTGACCACTATCACACTTGAAGACTCTTCGTTGCTTAGGGTTGATATTGTATTTAAAATTGTTATATAAGGATTATTTTGAATATGAGATCTAGCATAAATGTTTCTCAATTATAGAATTCCTGTATTTTTGTAGCAAATTCGATCTATCTAGTAATTTAGATCGAACACTAGTTAATGAAAATAAGTGATTATTATTATATTAGTATTTTATCATTTTGTTGAAATATTTTATTATATTAATAAATAATTTATATGGTCAGAGGAGGACGCCCCTTCATCGATTAGTGATCGTCCCCTAGATGAAACTAAAAGGTGAAAGGAGGCCACATTTCTTCCTTCATTCACATAGAAAAAGAGGGAAAGAATAGTGAGGAAGAAGAGGTCCCCCTTCCCCTTACAATTTCACCTAAAGGGGGGGTTAGTCAACTTGAAGTCCGAGATGAAGATCAATCGCATGACGCCATTCATAAGTTGAAGTCGTTAGTGGAGCGTAGATGACATTTCATCTAGATGTTGGGGATGAAGCGGTCCTTCATCTCCACGTTTTCAAATCCTTGATCTCATTGAAGACCATTTTTTATCTTCTTCGAGATGAAGGACGCACGCGGCTTTGTTTTTTTTTTCCTCCCTCTCTCTCGCACTCCCTCTCTCGTGTCCCTACGCCCCTGACGTCGTTGCTCCCTCCCTTCTCTCAGACTCTCGTCTCCGGCCTCCGTCTCTCGGACTCGCCCTCTCTCTCGCACCTCATCTCTTGTCTTCGTGCCTTCCTCTCTTCTCTCAGACTCGCTTTCCTTTTTTCTCTCTCGCTTCTCTCTCTCTCTTATCCCTCTCGACCTCCCTTTCTTCTGTCTCTTCTCCCTCACTTCTCCCTTTCAGCCTCCCACTCCCTTCTCTCTCTGGCTATTCTCCTTTCCCCCAAAATACCTTCAGATTTCATTCGATTTCCTCATTTTGATTTCGATTTTCTTTGATTTTGACATTTGGGCATCGATTGCTTAATTTCTACTTCGATTAGGCATCGATTTCCCCATTCGGCTTCAATTTCACCCTTCGGCTTCGATTTTCCCCAAATTTCAGAAGGTATGACTAAACCCTAATTTTTTCCATTAAATTAGTGTTTTATTTGATTTAATTTTAGTTTTAGTGCCTAATTGGGGGTTATTTGTGCATAATTGTAGGATTTAGGGTTACGGTTTAGGGTCTAAATTCTTAATTCAGGTTGGGGTTTATTTTTAGGTTTTGGTGCTCTGTATTTAAGGGACCTGGAATTAGGGTTTAGGGTTTATGGTTAAGGATTTATGGAATTTCTAGGGATTAGGGTTTTTAAGGTTTTGGGAGTTTTGTGTTTTTAAGGTCTAGGGTTTTTTGGGTTTAGGGTCTGGAATTAGGGTGTAGGGTTTAGGGTTTAGGGCTTTTAAGGTTTAGGGTATTAAGTTATGGAATTAGTGTTTAGGGTTTAGGGTTTAGTAGGTGATAGGATTTAGGGTTTAGGGACTTTAGGGTTTGATTGCTTAGGGTTTAGGTTTTATTAGGGGTTTTTTAGTCCAATTCAAACAAGCCTGAGTCGCCTACACGGGCGTCCATTAGCCAACGAAACCCGACCCCCATCACTAACGAGGTACACTTTGTAGTTACCGCGAAGTTATATGGGGTTCTACCAGGGGTGTTCAGTGAATTTGGACTTGATGTGTGTGTTTTCTCATTGTTTAGTGCATAAGCAGTAGTGAAAATAGTTTAATTAATTTTGAAATGTTTTAGAATGTTGTTGAGGATTTTTGAAGTGCTATGGAATTGTTTTGCCATGTGGTGAGGAGGTTCTGGTGTTATACATATCCACCACATGGTATTTTCTTTTTTTTTTGTGGTTTCGATTTAACCCTTCGGCTTTGATTTTCCTCAAATTTCATAAGGTAAGCCTAAACCCTAATTTTTTTTATTAATTTAGTGTTGTATTTGATTTGCCTTATAGACTACTTGTGATTGATATATCCTACTTTTGATATTATTGAGAACTTGTTGACCAATGCCATTTCAACCATTGTTATAAGATTTTGTTTTCCAATCTTATTTTTTTGGAGTAGGAGACTTTTGAGTCTGGAGGCCTGCTTGAGAATGTCTCATCAGGGTAATATTTATATCCCTATTCAGAATTTTTAGATTGTTAAAAGTAAACTAGTAAAGAATTGGCCCTTTTATTTTTTACCATAATCACGAATTTATTCTAGATGTTCTTACTTGCAAGTCAGGGCAATGCGGATGATGTAACAATTGCAGTATTGAAGGAGTTGCCTCCTCTATAAGAGAAAGATCACTCTAGGGGAAGATTTGGAGATCAGTTCATAGGGGGAAATGGGCGAGGAGGTAGATTCAGTGGTGGTCGAGGTGGCTTATCTGACAGAAGAGGACATAGTGGTGGCTCTTTTCATAGAAGAGGAAATAGTGGTGGTGGGAGGTTTTCCAATGGGCTCTAGCAGTTAATAAAGCTTTTATAATCTGATTTATTTGTTTCCTTTACCCAATTTTGTACTTCTATTTGGAAGTAATGCACAAGGCTTGTATTATTTGACAAGAGCATAAGTGTTTTCTTATATTTGTATGTAAGAAAAAGAATTTTTTTCCAAATAAACTATTTCCTAGCATGGACCAAAATTTCTAGTTGTTGAAGTTATATGCTTGGGTAGCAATAATACAAAATGGTTGACAAACAATTAAACTAAACAAATTTAAATATGGGATACTTGGTGCAAACAATTAAACTAAACAAATTTAAATATGGGATACTTGGTGCAAACAAAAACTTGAAAGCAATGGCTCACCTAATTACTGTATTAATGCACAATATAATGTAATAATTAAGTAATATAATATCTAATTTAATTAATGAATATATTAATATATTTTAATTATACATTAAATTACTAATTCGTGTAGTAGTAATGCATGTTTTACCTAATTTGAGGTTTAAGGATTATGTTTTACTTAAGTGTACTGTAAGGGTTTAGGGATTCTCTTGTTTTTTATATTTTTCTCATGGTGGGGCACTAACACTAGAAATTATTTTCCAGTGTACATGAAGATGATGATTCAGGTGGCGAGCTTGGTGGAGGAGGTGATGCGGTCCAATTAGATGCAATGGATGATATAGATAGCGACGATTGCGATGGTCTTGAGGATGTGGGTAGCCAAGTAACATACTTTCGGAGGCAGAGTGCATTACAATCCACAAGAACCGCACAATTTCGAGATGTCATATCGACTTCTATGTGGAACGATAAATGATGGTTGTATTTTATTACTTTTGAACATGCGTCGTTCATATGTACTAAACTTGTAACTTGATGATTTTAATATTAAAGGCACGAACTCGTTATTTGAATAATCTTTCTTTTAGGTTATTAATAAAGTTGTATATGTATTTATTTATTATTTTTGTTCAATTTTATTACTATATTAAACTTCAAATTTAAGTCTCTGGTAAATAAAATCTAATTAAAGTATGCATTTGATTCATTAATTACTTTTAATTTTGTGAAATTTCCAGTTTATTGACTAATCCCCCCCCCCCCCCCCCCCCCCCCCCCCCTTCCTATAGAGCATCTTTGACCCTCCTCCTAGTTAAGGAAGGAGGGTTGTCCTCCAATTTTTTAAAGGAAGGTCATCATGGCCTTCATCCCGCCTCTAGAAAATAAACCTTCCTTCTTTTTGTTGTTTTTATTTTCTTATTTTAATTTTCTCTAGCTCTCCTTCCTCTTTATAATTTCTATTAAATTTTAAAAAACTAAAATGAAAAATTTCGCACAAAAAATAGACTTTCCTACAAGAACTATGGCCAATTCTCAAGGACTCAAGTTGTCTTCCGATCAATGTTGTTAGGAATTAGATACCCTAATTCAAAACTAGCGATAGCAATAATAATCACAAAAGAAGAAAAAAAACTAGATTTATACAAGTTTGCCTCAACGTGAGCCTACATCATGTTTTCCACCATTGCAACAATTCACTATGAAGATGAAATAGTTTACAAGAGAAATGGCACATACTCAAATATTTTTCTCTAACCTCTCTCAGCCGCAACTGATGATTCTCCTCGATGATGATAAACCCTAATAGCAGCGCCCCAAATAGAAATAGAAAACTAAGGCAACTGCAATACAAGAATAAAATCCCCAAACTACCCTTAATGAGACAACAGTCAATATATCGTGGGCAATTGACTCAGCGCAAGGAGTTAATTACGCTCCACAACTTAACAAATGCCACTAGTGTTAAAGGCGTTCAAAGCAATGTCCATCTCAAGAAGTTCTATTTTCAACCTTCAAATTGAAACCCGTTATTAACCAATTTTACATTCTTATTCAGCACATATGTAGTGGATAATGAGATGGATTAATGGATATTTTGTTATCCATTTTGATTATCCACAACCTATTTCAAATAGTTAAGGAAATTTTAGTACCTATTTATTTATCTGATTATTCGTAGATATTGGGTAAAAAGGTAAACAAATGGGTAAATAGAGTTTATATAATATAATGTATAAATACTATTTACAAATTTATAAAAATATTATCAAATATATGATTAAGTTATTGAACCAATCATCTTTAAATTAAGTTATCTTCCATACGAGAGGGACTATTTTCATATACTTACATATGTAGGACCGGAGTTTACAACGTTATTTCTTCATTTATTGGGTAATCGGTAATCTGGCATGAAATAACTTTTATCCATATTTATTTTATTTAATAACTAATATATGGATAAATGGGAAAATCCTTACATGAGAAAATAATTTTGTTTTGTATCTATTTCTAAATGGATGAGTAGAATAGTAAAAAGGATAACCGAATAGAATTGCATGAATGATTTTTTTGAGTCATTTTCCAAAAAGAAATACATATATTTCAAGATAAACTAAAAAAAGTGTTTATGCATCTATTTATGAAAAGGGAAACAATTAATTGGTCATCGAGTGTAAAAGCATTCAAATTTTAATACTCAAGATTATTTAATTTTTGCTTCATTTATCAGACCTAAAGGCTAATACTCAAGATGCCTGAACTCCTTCATATTCCACTATCGACAAAAAGAAATGACAAGCTTCCCCTTTTGTGTCCTTCCCTTGAGATCTTTTGTTTTGGGAGTTTAACGTATGTTTAGGTTTGCAAAAAACTTGACATTGCATATGCAATAGGAATGTTAAGCAGATATCAAAGTAACGCAGGTTTGGACCATTGGAGAGTTATAAAGAAAGTCATGCAGTACCTTCAAGGGACTAATGATTACAAGCTTACATATAGGTGATTTGATCATCTGGAGGTGATTAGATATCCAGACTCTGATTTTGATGGTTGCCTTGACTCGAGAAAGTCAACATTAGGATATGTTTTCTTATTAGCTGGAATGGTCATTTATTGGAAAAGTGCAAAAAAATCTTTGATTGCTACTTCTACCGCATAAGAAGAGTTTGTAGCATGTTTTGAAGCGAAATCATAGGTTATATGGTTGAGGAGTTTTATTTTAGGCTTGAAATTGTTGACATAATTTCCAAGCCATTGAGGATTTCGGTGATTATCCTGCTATAGTATTTTTGGCCAATAACAATAAGAGCGGAAGTCGTAGTAAACACATTGACCTTAAGTATTTAGCTATTCGAAAACATATCATAGAAAACAAAGTGGTTGTGAAACACATCAACATTGGATTTGATGATTGTAGATCTGTTAACAAAAACTCTACCACCTATTGCTTATAAGGGAGATATTGAACATATGGGACTCAATTCTACTATGTAGTTTTTATGTGATTGAGAGACCCTTTATGTTTGTATTGCATTTTTTCAATTGAAAATAACTCCATTAATTTCATATTTGTCTTCTCTTTTTTTGTTGTATACATGAAGTTTAGATAATGGCAATGTATGTTTAAATTTTGGTGATCCTAAATGAGCATTGGAAAGTTCATTCACAAAGATATGTTCCACATATGGTTCTCATTCAAAAGAGAAAGTTGTATTGTGATGCATGGAAGGTAATACTTACTCTAGAGGACTTACCGTCATGATTTATGTAAGTTAAATTCTTTTGATTGGGTTTAAGGATATTGTATTTATGGGAACAATTGTGAGGAAGTATCAATATTGAATGATACATATTAAGTATTGAATGGGTCATGTGGGAGAATGTTAGACATGTTCTTAATTTGACCCATTATTATGAAGTATTTTTTTCCTTAGATGTAGGGATAGTGAGACACTTGCTACTGCTTATCAATTATAATTTCTCTTCTTTTGATGAGAAAGAGGCTTTGAGAAGTTGCACGTGAAGTTTTTCACGGTGAATGAAAATTGGATATTTGGTCTTGCAAAGAAGCTTGTATTCTCCATCAATTGCACTTTGGATAGACTAGACAAGCGTTCTAGAAATTCCTGAAATCTAATTGTCATGGCTGGAGGTATGTATCTTCAGCTTCCGCTTTCAGTTTCTGAAATTCATGACATGTTTAGAAATTCTGCTTTCATCCACTTCTTCCACTTGCAACAGTTGTAGTATCCCTAAGCCACCTCCACTTCTTGGCAAAGCTCATGTTGGAATGAAGCTACCTCATTCAGGATATAGCTATGTCCCAAAAGAAACAAAAAAAAAAAAAAAAAATTGTTAAGCTTTTCGAAGAAGGATATAGAGTGGATGTCCATATAGTCACAAATAAGAAAGCCATCATTCTGGCTCATTCAAGTGATCTTGAAACACAAGACTGCGTTTTTTTAGGGGGAACTTGCATGACATTTTTTTTTTTTCGTTGAGCTACTTTTTCATCCTGAGCATGAGCAAAAGGTGGAACATTAGTCGCATCTTAACAAGTTTGGATTACTTTTACAGGGAATTGCATCACCTATTCTAAGGAATACATCAGATCAGGCTAAATTTAAAGATATTTGTGTGCTTCATCCATTCTTCCTGGTCGGTTTGCAACTAATATTCCATTCACCTGTTTATTCATTTTATTGAATGAATGTTACAGATGGTTTTAGCCGATTTCCTTGGTTGTGCTCCTGCATTATTATTAGGATTTTTAGCTTAGAGCAGGGTAATGTTTAACTGAATCTAGTTTTCCTGAATGTTCCCTTGTTCCTTTATATGCAAAAGCCCTCCGTAAACTGCCGCATTGGACCCACTATATTTTCATCAGAAGTCTGTGTTCATGGTTAGGGACTGGCCAAGTTTAGTGCTTTAGTCAGAATGTTGCTATTGTTTATTGTTTGTCCTTTACTTGATGGTCTTGTCTAATACATTCTCTGTGCAATCACTGAAGAAGGATGGTATCAAATTACTAGAGCAGGCTTTTCATTAGAAAGATAATGTGATTGATGTGCTTCAGCTGGCAAGAGAGTCTGACTTTCCCTTTTCTGTGTGGCGTATGATCGTCAATAATTTCAAAACGGTCTCCACCCACAACTGAAGGTTGGAAAGTAATGAAGCAAGACCCTGGCCTGGAACAGGAGCTTCTATGGTTAGTCGTGGAGGCTGACTCTGTAAGTTACATTGGCTAACTACTTCAGAATGGTTTACTGTCGTTCTGCATGTTTAGCTCGACAAATTTCAAACAGATATTTCAGCTATTTCAAAGAAAGACTTCCTCTGTCTATCTGTTCTCAATGTCCATTTAGCTTAAACAATAGAGACTGAAAAAGATCGATGGGAGAAAGAAATATCTGAAAATTTATGAAGCTCCTGAGGCCCTCTTGCATATTTATAGAGATGGTTGCAGAACCATCTAAGGGAATGTTTGACAGCCATAGAAAAGAAAAAAAGAAAAGAAAAGAGAAAAAATGATTTTATTGTTTGGTAACGAAGAATCAAGAGAGAAAATCATGGTTTCTCTCTTAGTTATAATGTGTTTTGTCCTTGAATGATGGAATTCGGAGAGAGAAAAAGAAAGAGAAATAGGGTAGAAAATGTTATCAGGCTCTCCTCTCTCTCTCAACAACCTTGCGCTATTTTGCCGTGAAGTGACCTTCTCGTCTATATAGCTCTGCTTCTTCTATTCTTGAGCCTCGCCTCTTTAGCTGGATGTTTCCAGATATGTCTCTCTTTCTCTCTCTCACTCTCCTCTATACTTCCTACCACCTTCATAAGCCTCTCAGCCTCCTCCCTTTGACCTCCCTCCACCTTGTTAACCTCTTCTACTCTAGTAGTGAACAATCACTTAATATTTGATACAATTCCTCTTTTTCTCTTTGTTTTTCCTTCTTTGTGATTTTGTTCTTTTCTTTCAAAATCACCAACACGTAAGCTTCTTTTCTTTTCTATAGCTGATTCTCTGCTTTCAACTTTGTGAACTTCTCCTTTTTGTTCTACATATCGCCAGGGTGGACCTAGAAGGAGGTAAGGTACCTCTATTTTCTTCACTTTCCCACCATTTTTGTCATGTTTCCCTTGATTCGTTGGATCCCCGATCTAAAATATTCTATTATAGCTTAAGTAAGATTTAATTTTGACATACCTAGTGGGCATTTTGATATTTTCATAGTTCTCCATTTCAGTTAAGCCTAAAAGCTTCCTATTATTTGAGCCTGGTTTAGTCTCTAGTCTCCTTCATCCCTTTCCTGTTGTTTCACATAGCTGTCCACCTGACAAGACAAAAGTAAAGTCAAGCTGCTGGAGAGAAGAAAAGAGTTTTTGTATGCATTTTTATTATTTTATGACGTAGTCGAAGTGTTTGACGAAATGTCTCACAAGTTGGTTCTAAATTTTTTGGTTCTGATGTGTAGAGGATAAGCATATTAAGTGTCCTTATTGACTGAATGCTACAACATATTCAAAAGTGGCATCATATTTTATGAGTTAAGCTGGTTAGGAATCAATCATTTAGAACTTGTTTTGTGTTGAATGTTTTTCTTTGCCTTCTCTACTTCTTGGCTTCTTCTACTTTGTGACTGTTTTTTTGAGCTATTAAACTTGGGTGTTAGTGTAGACGAGTTCAAGTGCACTGAAAAATAGATTCCACTATTAGTGCCCCCGAATGAAAGTTATGATATAAACAAGAGAATGAGTAACCTTTTATAATATACTTAAATTGAACATATACTTAAACAGATAATTAACCAAAATAAACATGGTTACGTGATTTAACATGTCGTATTAAAATATGTTAATATCCTAATTAACGAAAAACTATATTATATTACTTAATGATTATAGTTTATTATAAATTAATACAATAACTACGTGTGACTAGAATAAATTATTAAAAAATTAATAAAAAATTAAAAAATAACAGAAGCGCATATAATAAATAAATAAATTATTTTTTAATAACATAAGAAATATTTTGACATTAAAACTCACTAAGGGGGGGTTAGTCAACATGACTCATGACATGATCTTCATGCGCATTACTTAGTTCATATCCTGATGTCGTTAAGGAACGCCAAACTTTATGTCATGTACATGATCATCCATGACTCAGGAGTTCATGTCCTAAGAGTAAACGGTGGAAAGTGTTTTTTGCCCGATTTTGAAATTCATGTACATGACTTACGCGCGGGGCTCTCTCTGGCGCACACCGTCTCATTCCCGCAACCCCTTTGTTGTCTCCCTAAACATCGAGCTCTCTACTCCCTCTCTCGTCTCCACCGTCCCTCTCCGGTCTCCCTCTCTACGGTCTCTCCCTCTCAACCTCCATTGTAGAGTACGGAAAATCGAGAGGCTCTGCGACGGAGATCGAGAGGGAGGGAGGCCTTCCTCCCTCGGCGACGGCTTCTCTTCTCTCTCAGTGTTCTTCTCCTCCCCCCCTCCCCTCGTCAGCCATCCTCCCTCTCCTCTCCCTCTCGACCTCTGTGGCAGAGCACAGGAGGTCGAGCATCTGTTGTAGATCTTCTCGGGGTCCCTCTCGGTGTACCGTCAGAGCACCGCCTCTATTGGCGTAGCCCGCCGCCGTCGTCGTTGCCCACTGGCCTGTCGTCGTCGCCCGCTGGCTCGCCGTTGAGGAAGATGACGATGGTTTAATTTTTCCTAAGTTAGGAAAAATTAAACTATCGTCATAAAAATTATTAATTTATAAATTTTATTTATAAAAATAATTATTTTTATTTATTTAATATATTTATTTTATAATTACTATATTAAAATAATGATTTAATAGTCATAATTAAAATATTGTTAAAATAAATATTTGATAAAATATTTTGGCATAATTATCTGATTGCTATAGTTAATAAAACCAATGGTTTTAAATTTTGTGATAATATATTATTAATTAATAATACATAAAATATATTATGTACTAATTTATAGTGTGTTAAAGTTATGATTAGATCAATTTTTCTCTTCTATTATTTATTTTTAGATTAAAGTATAACATATGTTATTAATAAATTAATAACTCAACGTATTACTTTCTTTTTTGTTATTTATAACGTTATTCATTTATTATTTTTAATTAATCATGTGCATAATTCATTGGCTCATGTAATTACCATATTAATGCACAATAAAATATCTAATTCAATTAATACATATATTAATATATTTAATTATACATTAAATAACTTATTCGTGTAGTAATAATGGTTGTTTTACCTAATTTGGGATTTAAGGATTATGTTGTAATTAAGTGTACTGTAAGGGTTTAGGGATTCTCGTGTTTTTTATGTTTTTCTCATGTTGGGGCACTAACACTGGAAACTGTTTTCCAGTGCACATGAAATCGTCAACACTAACACCAAGTGCGAAGATGATCTTCATGTACATGACTGGCATGATCTTCATGTACATGACTGATATGATCTTTATGTTGGACATAAACTTGAACTTCAAAAATCTATTTGGGGGACTAACCCCCCCGAATTAAACTTAAATGAATTGATTCAACTTCAACTCATCTTTGGATGTTATTGTAGGTGAGTGCAAGTGCACTAGAAAACAGATTCCAATGTTAGTGTCCCCAAATGAAAAGTATGATATAAAGAAAAGAATGAGTAACCTTTTATAATATACTTAAATAGAATGTATACCTAAACAGATAATTAACCAAAATAAACATGCTTACTACACTTATAAGTTATTTAATATATAGTATTAGAATATAATAATATCCTAATTAATGAAAAAATATATTATATTACTTAATGATTATAGTTTATTATTAGAATAAATTATTTAAAATAAATAAAAAAAGTTAAAAATATTATAAGTGAATATAATAAATAAATAAATATATTAATTTATCAATAACATAATATATATTTTACATATTATTAATTAATAATATATTAACAAAAAATAAAAAACTAATGGTTTAATTAATTAGATAATTAAACCAATTATGACGATGGCTTAATTTTTCCTAACTTAGGAAAAATTAAACAACATCTTCCTTAGCGCGCATCGTCTTCCTCAACGGTAGGCCAGCGGGCAATGATGATGGCGGCGGAGGCGACGCTCCGACGGTACGCCGAGAGGGAGAAAAGAGGGAGGCCGAGAGAGAAGAGAAGTTAGGAGGCCGAGAAGCTCTGCGACAAAGGCTCGGCCTCCCGTGCTCTCCGACGGAGGTCGAGAGGAAGACGCGAGGGAGGCCGAGAGGCTCTGCGACAGGAATCGGCCTCCTGTGCTCGCGTGCTTCAATCAGTTGATTCACAAAATAGGTATGAATCAGTTTTCCTCGATTTTTGTCTGAGCGAATGAAGTGGTGTAATCTCACTTCTATGTAATTCATTCTACATTAACGCCATTATTTAATGAACTAAGTAATGTGGGGGGAATTTATTCCACTTCATTGTGGACTAACCCCCCCTAGGTTATTCTTAAATATTTTTGCCAAAATAAAAAATATTTTAATCCTCTTCAGCTAAGTGAGAGAGGCTAAGTATTAAGGAAATGTTGGGTCTCATCCATAGGAAAATTAAGTCAATCCATAGGAAATTATTTTCATAGATATTTTTATTTTATACGGCTACCAAAGCTATACCTCCACAACCTCTTGGACTAATGAGGTATTTTGGTTTTTGCCTTGTTCCAGAAATGAGAGAAATAACAATGATTTTTATATATTTCTGGGTGTTATTGCAATAACAATTGTTGTTTTTAGTTTGTCAAAATTGTCTTTGATTACTTCTCAACCTTCTTTTAGTATATCATACTGTAATTGATATTCTTGCAGGGTAGAAAAGCTTCATGTGTTACTTTTTTATGTAGTTGAAACCATAGGCTTCAACCCTCTTCATGCAGTTATTAGATATGGTTTCAAATGTGATATTCTTTGAGCTATGAATACAATCTGAACTTGAAGATCCTAGGGTGTCTAAAGTAGTGAAAATGAGTTAGAAAATTCAAGTGTGAAGTTGAATATGAGCATTTGGTTTGCTCTATGATAAATCACTCTACATTCCAAGTCATGTAAGAGAGGAATTTTTACAAAAACAGGCCCCATTGACACCCTAAAGGGTGTCTAGTGTATTTTTAATTATTCTGCTAACACCACCCACTCTTTGTAAATGGACTTCGTTAGGATAAATATTAGTGTAAAGATGGGGGACTATATTTTCATGGAATACCTGCTTTAAGAGAGAAAATTGGTGACTCCTGAGCTGCCTTGATCATCTCAAACTGCAAGGATATGTTTAAGGACTAATAAATGTTGATGTAATTTGGAAATGTCAAAGAATTAGGTGGAAGATTTTTTTTTCATTGATGGTGTTATTATTGAAGGGTTGGAATCCTTGAAAAAGCTCAACTTACGATATGGTTGCAACAATGTTGCTTACTTATCATAACAAATCTAGTCTAATTAACTCAAATCGTAACATATATATATATATGTATATGTTATTAATAATCTATCCTAGATTATTAATTAAATAATGCATTTATTATATTATTATCTTCATTAATTTTATTACTATATTAACTTAGAAATTTAAGACTGGTAATTAAAATATTGTTAAAGAAAGCATTTGATCGATTATTTTGGTTTAATTATCCCATTTTTATAATTAATTAAACTAATTATTTTTAATTTGTAAAAATATATTATTAATTAATACTATGTAAAAAACCATCTTCTGTTTTTTTTTACTTATTTATTTATTTTTTATAATTTATTATAGTCAAACGTAATTATTATATTATTTTATAATAAAATATAATTATTAATTAATATAATATAGTATTTTATTAATTAGTATATTAATATATTTTAATAATTAGTATATTAATATATTTTAATAATACATTAGATCACTTATTAGTGTCGTAACCATGTTTATTTTGGTTAATTATCTGTTTAGGTATATGTTCTATTTAAGTATATTATAAAAAGTTTATCATTCTCTTATTTACATCATATTTTTCATTTTGGGACACTAATACTGGAATCTATTTTTAAGTGCAGTTGAACTCATCTACACTAACACCCAAGGAAGAGTTAAAGTTGAATCAAATCATTGCCTTGAATTTAAAGTCTAACTTCAATTTCAATGTTGACTAACCCCCTAGGTCCAAATCTCTCCTTCTGGAGTCTTTGTAATTCTCATAAAGAATCTTCGACCAGTCAGGGATATTTATTGGCAATGACGAAACCACAATGTGATCGCCGTTGTCGATCCTCTTCTTCGATTTCTTTGAGATTCAAGAACTGGGTATCGACTTTTTGAACTTAGTGCGAGTGTCGCTGAAATTCCACAGGTCAACCTCTTCCTCGATCTGACATAGGAAATTTGGAAGGGAAGGTCTAAGGGGGAGACGCAGAGCTACAACAGACAGAGAGCAAGAGGAAGATGAGAGGGGAAAAAGAAGAGAGGGTCGAGAGCGAGAGTCAGAGAGAGATGGGAGTTCAAGTGGATGAACCAGAATTTTGGTGGGAATCCTAATTCACCCACTTTACTCATGGGCGAGTTCAAGTGGATGAACCCGTTCATCCACTTGAACTAGCACCCGATGCATACACTAACACATATGGGTCAAGTGACAGTGTAATCAAATTCACTTTCAGGTGGGGTTAGTCAACATTGAAGTTGAAGTTGAAGTTAGACTTCTAGGGGGCGTAGTCCAAAATGAAGTGAGATGAATTACTCCCGCATTATTTAGTTCATTAAATTATTAGTGTCGATGAGTTCAAGTACATTAGAAAAGAGATTTTAGTGTTAATACCCCAAAATGAAAAAAATGATGTAAACAAGAAAATGAGTAACTTTTTATAATATACTTAAATAGAACATATACTTAATCAGACAATTAACCAAAATAAACATGGTTACTATATTAATAAGTGATTTAATGTAGTATTAAAATATATTAATATACTAATTAATGAAATACTATATTATATTAATTAATTATTATAATTTATTATAAAATAATATAATAATTATGTGCGACAATAATAAATTATAAAAAAAATTAAAAAATAACATAAGCGAATTTAATAAATTAATTATTTATTTTTTAATAACAAAAGATATATTTTAACATTAAAATCACTAATTTAATACAATAATAAATTATATATATATATTATTTTATCAATAACACAATATATATTTTTACATATTATTAATTAATAATATATTACCACAAAATTTAAAACCATTGCTTTAATTAATTATAACAATGTGATAATGAAACCAAAATAATTGATCAAATGTTTACATTAACAATATTTTAATTACGACTATTAAATCACTAATTTAATACAATAATTATAAAATGAATATACCGAATAAATAAAAACAATTATTTTATTAATAACAGAGGATGGATTTTTTATGTAGTATTAATTAATAATATTTTTTTACAAAATAAAAAATGATTAGTTAATTAATTATAAAAATGGGATAATTAAACCAAAATAATTGATCAAATGCTTTCTTTAACAATATTTTAATTACTAGTCTTAAATTTCTAATTTAATATAGTAATATAATTAATGAATATAATAAATAAATTATATATATATATATTATAATTATAATTATAATTAAAACTTAAAAAACATGCTTGAAAATGAACCGATTTACTCGTAATAATTCATAATTTATAGCATAAAAGCAAACTTTTATGCCTTGGAATATAACAACGAGTTTGTGCCTTAAATATTAAAATCATCAACTTACTAGTTTTGTACATATGAACAACAAAATATTTGGTCAAAAGTAATAAGATACAACCATCAATGATCATTCTACATGTGAGTTGCTATGTCATCTCGAAATTGTGCGGCTCTTGTGGATTCTAATGCACGCTGCCTCCGAATGTTTGTTGATTGACTATCTTCATCTACAAGACCATCGCTATCATTGTTATCTTCATCATCATTTACACCTGCTAATCGGACCTCATCACCTCCTCCACCAAGTTCATCACCCAAATCATCATCTTTCAATTCAAACATATCATTGTAATTCTATCAACGTATATAATTATGTAATATGCAACAAACTATTACAATTTTTATCTGATTTATCCTATAAACTTTTAGAAATTTAACAGGTGACTTCTCTAATGCCTTTTGCAAATAAAGCGGACCACCAATCCCACAAGAACGTGGTGCATGTCTATTGCAATGGCTGAGATAGTATCTTCCCATGGCATAATAATTTTGTTTCTTCCTGAAAGTCATAAACACAAACAAAAACCCCTATCTTCAATCATAACCTATTTTCAATCACACCTCTACACAACCATATCCAATCACACATCCATTTTCATCTACATTCCCACGTTCCTACCTTCAATCACAACCATACACAACTATGTCCATTCAATTGTCCACGTCCATATTCATCCACAATATTCATCTACAATATTCATCTACACAATAAGAACCCAACAATCATGAAAACCCAAATCTTAACCATAATGACATTCATAATCTATCAATGATAAGTCTTACAATGTCATAATTAAAAAAAAACATCATTAAAATACAAAACACTCGTCCCAAAGTAGATAGTATAATTAAAACTCATTACTACATTTCACCAGAACAATATTTAAGCTACTAGTGTAGCTCTTCCACTGTCAACTTCGTACACATGTCACTCTTAATTTGCATATCCAACCATTTAGGAGCGTAAAACTTCAACTGTGTCAGTAAGTCTGGGATTTCCGTGAAGGCTTCGAACCAATTATTTATGACATTACCATCTTTAGGTTTGATAGCATCACTAAATATTGCGGCGATTTCCTTTATTGCATCAATATGCAAGTCTTGTCAGTGGACATTTCGGTTCTCTTTCTATAACGAGTTGAAGTTGGCGGGTTACCACTTTGAGACTGATCAGGGGCCGACTCATTCTCGCTAAGGAATGGTGGAGTATCCCTACCTAAATCGATATCCTCGAGTGGGTTCAAGGGTGAATGTTTTAACTCACACTGGACATCATTGCACATGTCTACGCTTATTGTTCCCATGGCCATTGAGTTTCCCACTGCCAAAGCCAATTTGTCGTAAAGTGGGCACCCTTTACGTATATACTTCTCAACATCTTTATGCTCCTACAAGAAAGAAACACTTTTTAGACTTCTTGGAATAGAGTTCTAGTAATGCAAAAAATATACAAAATGTTTTACAATTCAGCGTGATTTACTGACTTTGATGTAGTCTTGTCATACAGAATAACATGCAATAACTCGCTATGTGGTTGCATCCCAGTCGAACCCACTAGTGTTAAGACAATTCGTTACTATTTGGTAAGTTTTCTTCTATGATCTTGTTCGATTTTTTAGCTGTTCCACAATTTTTTATTAATTGTGTCTTCATTAAACCTATTGACACAGTTCATATACACCTCATGCTTCCAAACGATTTGGCAACTTGTTCCCGATATACTTGCTCAACCAAGAGATCAAACATTTTGCTGTCATTCTCGAAGGTCCAAATGTCATATGATCGAGGAGTTTGTTGTCTTCTTCCAGACATTTATAATCTAAATCCGAGATGGT
The DNA here is from genome assembly GCF_029961685.1 of Aristolochia californica. Lineage (NCBI taxonomy): Eukaryota > Viridiplantae > Streptophyta > Magnoliopsida > Piperales > Aristolochiaceae > Aristolochia > Aristolochia californica. Next base: position 9,625,366 of record NW_027181770.1, on the reverse strand, counting down.
CCTCATGGAAAAAACTTTATCAGAATACTTTTACCCGTCATAGTAAATAGGGACACATGGAAACACAAATAACCACTAAAAAAAACCACGTGGTGGATATTTATAAGTCATCCAAATCTCCTCACCACATGGCAAGATCATTCCATAACACTTCAAAATTATTCAACAACATTCTATAACATTTACAAATTAATTAAACTAATTCCATTGCAGATGACTAGAACAATGCAAAAAGACACTCAAGTCCAAATTCACCGAACACCCCTGGTATGGCCCCATATGACTTCGCAGTCACTACGAAACGTACCTCGTTAGTGATGGGGGTCGGGTTTCATTGGCTAATGGACGCCCCGTGTAGGCGACTCAGCCTAGTTTGAACTGGACTCAACCCACCAAGTAGCCCCATAAACCCTAATAAACCCTCCATTAGCCCCTAAACCCTAAACTTTTTACACTAAACCCCCTAAAGCCCCAAACCCTAAATCCTATAACCCCAAACTCTAAACCCCCAAACCCTAATTTCTATTAACCCTACCTTGACCGTGTTTTTATTAAAAAAAACTCTAACCCTAAATACCATAAACCCTACCTTAACCATTCTCTAAATACCCTAAACCCGAAATTATACCCTACCTTAACCCTAACTCTAAATACCCTAAACCCTAAACCATAAAGACGAAATTGAACCCTAAATACCATAAACCCTAACCCTATATCCCGAAATTATGCATAAACTAAACAATAAATAAAAATACCGCACACATTAAGATTAAATCAAATACAATACTAAATTAATAAAAAAAATTAGGGTTTAGGGTTTACCTTCTGAAATTTGGGGAATACCGAAACCCAATGTGGAAATTGAAGCCAAATGGGGAAATCAAGGGAAATTGAAGTAGAATCGAAGAAATTGACGCTAAAATGGGAAAGTCAAAGGAAATCAAAACTGAAATGGGTTAAATTGAAGGAAATCAGGAGGTTTTTTAGGGGAAAAGAGAAAAGCGAGAGGTAGAAGGGAGAGGGAGGCTGAGAGAGACAGGGAGAGAAGATGTGAAGACGATGAAGGGAGAAGATATGCGAAGACGATGAGAAGGGAGAAGAGATACGAAGATGACGAAGGGAGAAGAAGCCGAAGGGAGTGCGAAGATGAGAGGAAGAAGAGAGAACGGGAGAAAAAAAATTTCGGGAGAGGAAGGCTGAGAGGAAGAAGAGAGTGCAAATGAGAAAAAAAAATTGGCGGGGGAGGGAAAGACACGTCCCCAACGAGGCTTCAAGTGGATGATTCACAAATTTGGTGGAATCACGATTCCACGATTTTAGCCTGAGACGATTACCTGAATTTTTCAGATGATGTTGGCACTGGTGCACTACTAACAACCTAATTGAATGAACTATGTAATGTATGTGAACTTTGGGGGGGTTAGTGCCCCAAAGTGGATTCTTGAAGATCAAGTCATGTCCAACATGAAGATCATGTCATGTCATGTACATGAAGATGAGGTAAGAATTTGTGTTAGTGTTGACGACTTCATGTGCACTGGAAAACAGTTTCCAGTGTTAGTGCCCCAACATGAGAAAAACATAAAAAATAAGAGAATTTCTAAACCTTTACAGTGCACTTAATTACAACATAATCCTTAAACCCCAAATTAGGTAAAACAACCATTATTACTACACGAATAAGTTATTTAATGTATAATTAAATATACTAATATATTTATTAATTGAATTAGATATTTTATTATACATTAATATGGTAATTACATGAGCCAATGAAATACCTACACGATTAATTACAAATAATAAATAAATAACATTATAAATAACAAAAACGAAAGTAATACGTTGAGTTATTAATTTATTAATAACATATGATATACTTTAACCTAAAAATGAATAATTTAAGAGAAAAAATTGATCTAATCATAACTTTAACACACTATATATTTGTACATAATATATTTTATGTATTATTAATTATTAATATATTATCACAAAATTTAAAACTATTGGTTTAATTAACTATAGCAATCGGATAATTATGCCAAAAATAATTTATCAAATATTTATTTTAACAATATTTTAATTATGACTATTAAATCACTATTTTAATATAGTAACTGTAAAATAAATATATTAAATAAATAAAAATAATTATTTTATAAATAAAAATAATTATTTTATAAATATAAATTAATAATTAATAATTTTTATGACGATAGTTTAATTTTTCCTAACTTAGGAAAAATTAAACCATCGTCGTCTTCCTCAACTGCGAGCCAAAGGGCAACGACGATGGCGACGGGGACGGGCTAGTAGGCGACGGCGACGGCCAGCGACGACGGCGGGCAACGACGATGGCGACGGGGACGGGCTAGTAGGCAACGGCGCCGGCCGACGACGGAACGAAAGAGGGTTGCGGCAACACCGAGAGAGGGCTGCGGGAACGAGAGATGGTTGCGGAAAGAGAGAGGGTTGCGGCAACACCGAGAGAGGGCTCCGGCAACACCGAGAGAGGGTTGTGGAAGGAGAGAGGGCTATGGAAATGAAATGGCAAAGAGGGTGTGCGGCAGAGAGCCCCCCGAGAGACAGCCCCGCTCGACGAGAGAGAGCCCGCGCGAGAGTCATGTAGATGATTCTCAAAATCGGGCGGAAAGCACTTTCCGCCCGTTACTCTTGAGACATGAACTCTTGAGTCATGTATCTTCATGTACATGACATGAATTTTGGCTCTCCCTAACGACATCAGGACATGAACTGCGTAATGCGCATGAAGATCATGTCCTGAGTCATGTGCACTAACCCCCCCTTTATTTCACTTGTGTGCACTAACAGCCCCATAAACGCCTTTTCCATTTCCACACCTTTTGTGCTCGTCTTCCTCAAACTTCCTAATAGAATTTACTCGACTTAACAACTTGAATCCAAGAAACACTTAAAGCCCGTCCAACAACAACTTAATCTACACTAATGGGGGAGTCAGTCAACAAAATGAAAATTTGAAGTTCATCTTCATCTCTTGATTCAAATTTATTTCATTCATCTACATGAATTTCATCTTTGAACTTGGTGTTAGTGTGGACGACTTCATATGCACTGGAAAACAGTGTCCAGTGTTAGTGCCCCAACATGAGAAAAATATAAAAAACAAGACAATCTCTAAATCCTAACAATATACTTAATTAAAAACATAATCCTTAAATCCCAAATTAGGTAAAACATGTATTATTACTACACGAATAAGTAATTTAATATATAATTAAAATATATTAATATACTAATTAATTTAATTAGATATTATATTATTTAATGATTGTATTTTATTGTACATTAATATAGTAATTACGTGAGCCAATGAAATACACACATGATTAATTATAAAAAATAAATAGATAACGTTATAAATAACAAAAATGAATGTAATAAGTTAAATTATTAATTTATTAATAACATATGATATACTTTAACCTAAAAAGGAATGATTAAATAGGAAAAATTGATCTAATCATAACTTTAACAAACTATATATTTGTACGTATTATTAATTAATAATATCTTTCGGTTAAATTTAAATTCATTGATTTTATTAAATAAAAATGGGTTAATTAAACTAAAATAATTGATCAAGTGATCGATTTAACAATATCTTAATTCCACTATTAAATCACTAATATAATAAAATAATTAAAAATTAATATAAATAATAAATAAATAATTATTTTATTAATAACAGAAGATGGCTTTTTTACATGGTATTAATTAACAGTATATTTACACAAAATTTAAATAATTAATTGATCATATGAATATTGTAACTATATTTTATTTACCAAACTTAAATATCTAGTTTAATAGTAAAAATTTTTAAAAAAATAATATATAAATAAATATACAACTTCATTAATGATCTGAGAATTTTTTTTCTAATAACGAGTTTGTGCCTTTAGTATTAAAATCATCAAATTACAAGTTTAGTACATAAAAATAACACAAGTTCGAAAGCAATAAGAAACAATCATCATTTATCATTCCACATACAAGTCGCTATGTCATCCTGAAATTGTGCGGCTCTTGTAGATTCTAATGCACGTTGCCTCCAAATGCTTGTTGGATTGGGTATCCTCTTCTACAAGACCATCACTATCATCACTGTCTGTATCATCCATTGCACCTAATTGGACCCCATCACCTCCCCCATTACAATTTTTGTTTGCATCTTAAAAGAAAACGGAGGAGCGCCATTCAACATTTGAAATCGAGTTTTTAAAGCACCAAAAGTTCTCTCAATAGTATTCCGCAAAGATGAGTAACTTTGGTTGAATAATTCTTTTTCATTCCTAGGAATATTATCTCCAAATTCTTGTAGATGATACCGAGTTCCTCAATATGGAGTCAAAAATCCTGAAAGATTTGCATAAACTGCATCAACTAAATAATATTTACCTACAATAGAAATTATATTTTGCATAAAATAAATTAAGATAAAATAGATAAAAGATTACTGCATAAAAATATATTATTTACCTTCAGGTACAAATAGTCTATCTCGGCGAGTCAATGCATCATTCAATACACGGGAATCAGCTGCTGATCCCTCCCATCCAGCAAGTACATAAATGAATTGCATATCAAATGTACATATTGCCATCACATTTTGTGAGAGATAGCTCTTTATGTTCCAGAACCTTTGTTGTTCTTCAAGTGGGATGTTTGTTTTGATATGAGTTCCATCAGTAGCCCCAATACAATCTTAATTATACAATTTCAATTAATATTGACTAATTTTGTATAGTAATCTACATTTGTTTAGTTAGAGGGCAAGTGATGTTACCTTGAAGTATGGATAAAATATTGAATTGTTTAAAATGTTCGAATGTGTGCGTTACGAAGGCCATTTGATGTAATCAGAGTGAAGTTTGAGAATAGCATCCAACACTTTGTTGAAATGCCTACTTATAGTCCAATTCGATCTATCAAACATCTATGTTATGACACTATAGGATTGTTGTTGACCAACAGTCATGAGGAAATAGGCAAGTTGTTCTTCCACTGAGATGGTATTTGTGGCTGATAAAAACCCTCTACTATTAAGTATCTCTGCCAATTTGCGAAATATAATTTGATTAATCCTGTAAAAATTTCGAAATTTAATAGGAGATTTGTCTAGTGCCTTTTGAAAATGCAACATACCATTAATCCCACAAGAATGTGGTACACGTCTATGACAATGGCATAGATAGTGTCTTCCTATGACGACAATAATACATGTCAATCCAACAAAAGTTGCAACCCTTTCTTCATCTGTCATAATAGCCATGGAAATCTGAAAATTTAATCTTCCTAAAAGTCATAAACAAAAATAAACATCAATCTTCAATCATAACCTATCCATCCATACTCAACAATCATATTCATAGCCATGAAAATCTTTAATTAACCACATCCATACTCAACCACCATATTCATCCACATAATATATTAACACAATAATCATATAAAATAAAAATATTAACCATACTGATAAGTATTGCAACATCATAATTCAAATATCGTCACTAATACATAAAAACTTTCCAAAGAAGGTATTGTACTTAAAACGCATTACAAATACTTTCTTGCAAAATATTTAAGCCACCGACCCGCTTTTCCACTGTCATTGCCGTAAACATGACCTTCTTACTTGGCGTATCCAACCATTCAGGAGCGCAATACTTCATGTCGTTTGACAGGTCCGGGATTTCCTTGAGGGCATTGACACAATCTTTTTCGACATCGCCCTCGTTAGGCTTCATAACATTATTCAATGCCTGAGCGATACGGTTAAACGCATCAATGAATTTACTACTGTCATTAGTGGGTAATTTGCTTCTCTTTCTACGAGATGGTGTGTTACTTCTTCGAGATTGCTTAGCTGTCGACTCATTTCTACTAATGAATTGCGATGGAGTTTCCCTAACTACGTCGACATCCTCGGGCTCGTCCATTGGGACAAGATCTGACTCATGGAGGAGTTCATCGCCCAAATCTACAAGAGTTATACTAGCTGTCCCCATGGCTATTGAGTTTCCCACTACCAAAGCCAATTTGTCGTAAAGGGGGCAACTTTTGTTGTCTATACTTTTTTGTATCTATATGCTCCTACAAGAATAAAACATCCTTTAGACAACTTGGAATAAAGTTCTAGTCATGTGAAAAAAATTAAAAAAAGTTTTACGGTACATCATGATTTACTAACCTTTATCTTGTCTTGCTATATAGAATGACATATAATAACTCATTGTGTGGTTGCATCCCAACCGAACCCACTAGTGCTGAGACATCTCATTACCGTTCGGTATGTTTTCTTCCATGATCTTGTTCGATTCTTGAGCTGCTCAATAATTTTTTTATTGATTGCATCTTCATTGAACTTATTGACATAGTTCATATATACCTCATGCTTCCAAACCCTATTGGGCAACTTGTTCCCTATATTGTCCTGCTCGACCAAGAGATCAATCATTTTGTTCTCTTCTTCGAAGGTCCAAATGTCATATGATCGAGCAGTTGGTTGTTTTCTTACAACCATTTATAATCTAAATATGAGATGGTCCTCATGGAAAAAACTTTATCAGACAACCATTACTCGTCACAGAAACAAAAACCAAAAAAAAGAAAATACCGTGTGGTGGATATTAATATTCCAAAATTAATCAAACTATTTCCATTGCAGATGCACTAAACAATGCAAAAACACACACACATCAAGTCCAAATTCACCGAACACTCTTGGTAGAGCCCCATATGACTACGCAATCACTACGAATTGTACCTCGTCAGTGATGGGGGTCAGGTGTCGTTGGCTAATGGACGCTGGTGTCGGCGACTCAGCGTTGTTTGAACTAGACTAAACACCCCAAACTCTAAAGCCTAACCCAAAACCCTCAACCCTAATTCCAAAACCTAAACCCTAAACCATAGATCTTAAAAGCCCTAAAAGACCCAAAAATTAAACCCTATCACCCCAAAACCGAGAACCCTATTTTTTTTAAAACCCTAAAAATACCCTAAACCCTAAACCCTTAAATACCAAGCACTAAACCCTAAATACACTAAACCCTAACCCTAATCCCAAACACAAAGACGAAATTGAACCATAAATACCATAAATTAAATCAAATACATGACTAAAATTATTGGAAAAAAAATTAGGGTTTAGGATTACATTCTGAAATTTGGGAAAAATCGAAGCCAAAGGGTGAAATCGAAGCTGAATGGGGAAATTGAAGCTGAATCAAAGTAGAATAGAAGAAATTGACGCCGAAATGTCAAAAATTGAAGAAAATCAAAATCGAAATGAGAGAAATCGAACGAAATCGAGAGGTATTTTGGGGGAAAAGAAAGTAGCGATAGGGAGAAGGGAGTGGGAGGCCGAGAGGGGTAGGAGAGAGGGAGAAGCGAGCAGGAGTTAGAGAGGGAAAGTGAGTGCGAGGGAGAGATAGGGAGACCGAGAGGACGTTCGCAGTGAGAGGGAGAAGGGAAAGGGAGGCCGAGAGGGAGAAGGGAGAGGGAGCGGGGAGAACGGAGATGGTTGCAGAGAGGCAGAGGAAAAAATTCGAGGAGGAAGAAGTGACGAAAGAATGAGGAGACTGAGAGAGGGAGGGTGCGGGAGAGAGACCCAAAAAAAAATGACGAGGGTTCGAAGTGCGGCACCCGCTTCATCTAGATGATTTTCAATATACTAAGGGAACCAGATTCTCGAAATTAAATCGTGGAGATGATTTTTGGATTCATCTTAGTCATCTACATGACTTGAACGCTAGTGCTCCACTAACGACGTCAAGAGATGAACTGAATAATGCGTCTGAAGTTCATCTCCTGGGTCAAGTTGACTAACTCCCCTTAAACAAACAACACAATTTTATGCACGTTCCCGGACACTTGTAAATAGATGAGCAACACTTCTTAGCATTAATTCTCAAATGAAAGTAGAAACCAACAACTGGGTAAATTACGTAAGAGTTAGTGAGTTAAAAGTTAAAAAAGCAGTCATTCCATGCATTTGGCTCTTGACATATTCTCGCCCATTATAGATTTCAAACTTTCTCCTCCTATTTTCAAGAGATGCTCTCCTCAACTGACGCTATTCAAGAGAAGCGAGTAAGTGTTTGCATCTTAATGTGTATATATATATATATAGAGAGACATATTCTCGCCCATTATAGATTTCAAACTTTCTCCTCCTATTTTCAAGAGAAGCTCTCCTCAACTGACGCTATTCAAGAGAAGCGAGTAAGTGTTTGCATCTTAATCTGTATATATATATATATTTGTTGTTGATGATATGACTATATTCAAGCCCATTTAACTAAATGATTTGGATGGGATTCAGTTTAGATCCTGAGCTTGATTTAAATATTTCGAGCCGAGCTTCGAGTCGAACCTCGTCTCAAGCCTAAAATTGTTATCAAGCTCGAGCCCAAAAATTTTAACCGAGTTCGAGCCGAGCTCGAGCTTAAACATACATTTAAAACTTTTAAAAAAAATATAAAATAAATTGTATATAAAATTATGCATACATTTTATATAAAATTGGACATGACCTCTACATAAAATTGGGCATAACCTATATATATATATATATATAATACATGTACAAGATTGGGTATGACCTCTACTTAAAATTGAGCATAATCTATGTATATAATACCTATATAAAATTCAGCATAATCTCTACTTAAAATTGGGCATAATCTATATACATAATACCTGCATAAACACTCCATAAATACTCCATAAAATTGTCTATACTTTCCATAAACACTCCAGGAAATTGTTTATACACTCCATAAAATAGTCTAAACATTCCATACACTGCATAACATTATGAATAAACTCCATACAATAATCAAACACAACAAAATTAAATGAAATATCACTATCAATTTACAATCACCCAAATAAAAACTATAAATCCTTTAAATAAAATTCTATTATTATTAGAGACTTACTAGAAAATTACAAGAAATATTTTAAATTTTTCTTAGGAAAGTTAAATGGACCTCTTATTGCCTCTTCTAAGGAAATAAATAAAAATTAATAATTAATCTAATATATTACTATACTTATTAATAAATTTATAATCAAATAAAATGTCAAACACAAAACTGCTATGAAAATTGCCTCATGCTAAAAGATTATATCATCAACTATCAAATACTTATTCAAATATTTCTATACGGTTTTCTAGCCCATCTTGGCAAGAAAATCTTACCTAGAAAATTATATAATTTTTTCACAAAAATTATAATTAGAAAAATATTTTCACAAAACATGAGGCACTAATGGTCCCTATATTTCTTCTAAAAATGTCTTTTCAACATTTATTGAAAAAACCACTAATAGTCTCTAGAAATGTATTTCTACTAAAATATCTTTTCAATTTCTTCAAGAGCCATGAGGGACAAAGAGTTTTTTTCCCTTGTTTATGATCTCGCACGTGTGACTTTCACATGCGTGAAATCGGTTTTATGATCTCGCATGTGTGAAATTCACACGTGCAAAATCGACTTCGGGGAGGTGGGGGGGGGGGGGGGGGGGGGGGGGAATTATTTCTCCCGAGACTCTAACTATTCTTTATCCGGTTTTTTGCCAAGATGACGGGGAGCGAAGGCATAGCGCCGTGAGCACCTGTTGTCGGCGATGATGGAAGCGGCGGCGAAGAAATCGGAGGGGATGTAGCGGCCAGCGAGGAGCTATCGACGACGACAGAGGCGGCCAGAGCGGCGGACTAGAGGGGCTCGATGTTCCCCCCACTCCCGATCCCGATCTTGCGACTCGCCCGTTAACGAGCTTTCGAGTCGAACCTTGATTCGGTCGAGCTTGGCTCGTTAACTCAAACTCAGCTCGAGAGATACCCAATTGAACCGAGCCGGGACCGAGCCGAACTCGAGCCAATCACGAGCCAGCTCAGTTCGAAGCCACCCTTACTAGTAACATCACTATCCAATGTATATAATCTACTACATGTAGTAAAGGAACGGGGTTTGAGAAATTTTTGGATTTGGCTGAGATGGCAGCCTCCCTCAAGCCTTCCATGGTTTGAGAATTTTCTGATTTTAAACAGACGATGAGTGATGAAAACGACGATAAGTGTTTCTGCGGTAGACGAATGTTGAAGAACGGCACGGCGATAAATTTATCTAATTACAGAGATTACAGGATACGTTTCTCTGGTTCCAGAGATTACATGATAAATTTTTTGTGATTTACTTAACTGAAATAAAGAACAGGATAAAATTTTCTCATTCAATCAACAGAATTCCACTATCTTCACCTGGCAATTCTCTCTTTCTCCTCAATCTTCACTCGGTAATCGTTTCTCTTTTTCTCCTTCTGGTTTTTTCTTCCCTGCTGTTTTAGTCTGCTTCCGTCTTCTTCACTCACCAGTGCTGCTCTCTGAGAACGCAACGGGTACGTTTTTTCCTTGTTTGTTTCTGGTCTCGTTTTGTTGTTCTTCTCTGGTTTTGACTTTTGTTTGTTCTTTTATAAATTATAAAGGGGGGCTCCTGTAGACCCCTCTCTCATCTTATCAGCGGGAGAGAAACCTTCCAGGAGTAGTAAGGGGCCCGACAGGAAGACCCTCAAGATAGCCTACCGGCGTGCTAGGTTTCTTATTCTATTCTTAATTTTTATTTCCTATTTGTTTATTCCTGTTTTAATTAAAATAATATTACATTTAATAAACTATTTAGAAATAAAAAATAGTAAATAAGAAAATGATAGAGTTGAAATAAAAATTGATGATATAATTTATCAATAAAATTAAGATGCTAAATTCAATATTTATTTAAAATATTATCAGAATGAATTTTCAAAACTTATTAGCATAAAATGCTGAATGGTGAATATTTAAAATATGAAATTAAATTCCAAACTCCTGAAATATTTAATTGAAAATTTGACAGACAAATGAGTGGACGAGAGTTACCATGCAAGATAAGGGAAATATTATTTTGTAGGGTGAATGAGACCCCTTCACTGCCACGTATTAAGTGAAAGATTGCGTGTTTTTTACTTAAGAAATCTCCCCTCTCCGCGGCATCCAAGAGTTTCATACTCACTAGGCACTTCCAACAAGATCCAGGGGAGTGGCAGTCACGCAATTTTTGAGACGGGTTAGTCGGTTTTTTAGGATGAAGTCGAAAACTCGAGGCAGCTGTCGGTAATTCCACTGGCAGTTGCACGTCATTTTTGCGGTCCCCGTAGTCGGACCTACTACGAGGATGGATGATGAATCATAAAAAACGTCGAAAGATCAGCATCCCTTCTCCTCGTCGCTCGTAGCCTCACCCTTTGACGCTTTTCCTACTGTTTCTTTCGCGTTTATTGGGGGTTCATTCAACGTACCGAAGCGCGATATCTCGTACATTTTATCTCCCGCATAAAATTCGAAATTTGGAACCCGGGTATTTGTGTGCTAACCACGTGAAATTCAACTGTAGACTCTCTCTCTCTCTCTCTCTCTCTCTCCTTCTCCTGTCCAAAGTCCACACCTCTTTTCACCGTCGACTACGAAATCACCTCACAAATTTCCCCCGATCCCATCACCCGACCGGACTCTGCGGGTTTCGGTACCTTTCGTTGGCACGCTGCTTTGCATCTGCCCTTCCAATTTCGCCGATTCTAGGGTTTTCTGACGTGTAGTTGGTGGAACCAGCTGGATTTCCAACGTCTCTGGATCTTCGTCAATTCTTCTGTGAAAGACGGCGACTAACTGCTGATTTTCTGGGGTTTTGGTTCTTTCAGTAGAGCTTCGGAAGATGAGTGGTGTTTTAAGGCTTGGAAGTGGCTCGCTGTGGATGGAAATGGACAGTGGCGTGTGAATTCGGCTTTATTGGGTTTTGGGCTAGGGTTTCTAGCAGTTGTGGTTGAAGTTGGAGAATTTAAGTAAAAGCGTTGAATTTTGACGTGCTGGATGGGTTGTTAGAGTTCTGGGAGGCTGGGAGGTGAAGATGTTTTATTCACAGTTTATATTGGCGAAGAAGGGGCCGCTTGGCACGATATGGATTGCGGCTCATTTGGAGAGGAAGCTTCGGAAAAATCAGGTTGCTGATACTGATATTGGCGTCTCTGTAGGTCAGTCGTCCAAGTCTCTCCTCTTCGCACCTTAGTTATTAGTGCAATTCTTAGTTCTAGCCAACTTTGTGTTTTCTACTTGTTTTTCTCTCTCTCAAGTTCACAAACCCGCGGAAAATGTAATTATTAAATAGATTTATTCTTCAACGTATTCTTCTAAACCCTGTCTATGTAATTTTAGTCTTGGGGCGCCTTTTAAAATTGCCAAAACTTATGATACTTGGGCTCTTTAAGAGCTGGTCAATATGCTTCGAAATATCTAGACGTTAGCTATGTAAGTTCATGCCAAGTGTCACTGTTGAAAAATGCGACTATAGCTGTTCATCGCAAACCAAGTTTATTTTACCACGTGTTGGTAGGGCAGACAGATTCGTGGCATGATTGCTGATCATGCTCACTTTCCAAATTTGAAGATACTACCAGTCTGAGTTCATTAAAGGCCAGTAAAACTTTTAGTGACTGCATTGGAAGTCTAAACTTGCACCAACATGATATCTTTTAGCAGATCATAATATAATATCACTAAATGGTAGCATGATTTAGTGCCATACAAGTGGAATTGTTCAATTCTCATCATGAAGTATGTAATAACAAAATCAATTTGGTGGTGGCTATTCAAAGAATTCATGTGGTGGTCCACCACTATAGAACTTTAATGACACGTTAATTCTGATCATTTAGGATTGCATGATGCTCATGCATAGTTTGACATTTCTGTGAAGCATAACGTTATGCTGTGGATTTTTTTTGAAGTTCACAAATACTTGAATTGATTATGAAGAGCGTTGGGACTCGTCAGTCAGATGTCCGCTGGGATGTATGCCTCATTGAATGGAATTAGAACCTATAAACTTCCTAGATATGGGCATTTGTATTAGCTAATCTTTTAAGGGTGGTTACTGGGCTTTTGAATCTGTGGGCAGTTATTTTTGGCAGGGGGGGAGGTAAGGCTGTCAATCTTACCCGATTTTCCATCCATCATTTATGAAATGGAATGGTAACAGACCAGTTTATTAATTGGAATGGATAATGCCCATTTGGAACCTGATTATACGATTAAGTTGAGGGTAATATGATAAATTATTAGTGCCTTAATCTCATTTCCATTTGCACCTTCCCTCTCAAGACCTGGCAAGTTTTTCTCCTTCCCTCTCTCAATGTGTGATCTCCTCCCTAGTTTATCTGAATCTGCATCTAGACCACTCTTGGTCTAAAAGAGGGAGAGCTACTCACCCCTGCTGCCGGAAATGCTGCTGCTGCAGGGGCCACCTCTGTAGAGCGTCTTTGTCGCTGTCACCAGTCTACTGACTGCCAAGTTCTCGAGGTTAAATCTCGCTTCCTGGTATTGTTTCTAACTCCTCAGTAGACCAATAACTTGGCTACAATTACATCCCCTTTCACTTGGATCCCAAGATGCTGCTAATGCTGCCATTGCTGATTCCACAGACCCACTTCTGGCATCACCATCGGACATGTCAAGGTAGAGATTTGTGACTGACTGAAAGAGAGTATATGCTATGGACAATAAACAGATTTGTTATTATTACATCTATTTTCCATATATATATATATATATATTTGTTTAGAGGACGACAGTGATGGATGTCTATCAGTTTTCAGTTGTCCTCTAATTGAGAAATGCGAAGAGCTTCTTTGATCCAGAAATGCAAAATGCCTGGTGGGAGGGAATGCCCCTTCTGCCATCTCACTTCTGGTTCTCTGTCTCCCAATTTTGGTGTTATTTTGTTTATTTATCTGATTACCCATTTAACCAAACGGTAATTAGTAAATAAACTGTATTTGGAATAAAAAATTAATTGGTAGATTGGTATGTGGAATAAGTGGTATATAATCGGAACAGTATGCAAAATAGTCTATTTTGTTCCATTTATATACCTTTTACACCCCTTGAGGGGGGGGGGCGCTAGCGTAAGGTATTAGGATCAACTCCCCCTAGGTGAAAGGGTTATCTTAAGAAGGTATTTTAAATGCTTTCTGTATTTCAGCTGGTTGCTTTCCCTGTCTTTTACATACACCCCACACATTGAGTGTGGATACAAAAATTTCAGTTGGTCTTGTTGTCCGTAACTACTAGTTAAAAGATGGGTATTTATTATCCTGTAAAAAGAAATTGGAGCCCTGAAGTACTATTATCTTTCCATTTGAAAAGAAAAGAACTATTATGTTTGACAATAAGTTGGTTGAGCTGGTTTAAATGTAAGAACCTGATTCTTGTTATCGTGGATTGGAGTGGATCTCTATGCTAGAAGCATTACATTCAGATTCCATTGCTTGAAGAAGTCAGTGATGTATGACACTGCTTTCAGTGCGGGAGAGATTTTCTCACAAGCCATTATATTACCAACTAATGGTTCCGTATCTGCAAATTGAAGCTGGAAAACATAGCTTAATAACTAAGTGGCAAATACTTGGTGGCTTAATCAAATGCAAAGGCCCAGTGTTTGCCTATTATCTTCAAAGATGTGATCTTTCTAGTTTTAGCGTTCACTTGATGAAGCAGCAAGAATAGAAATAGCAAAGTGTTGTGATATTCTATACAGTTTGCACTATCTAAATAGTTTGACTATTAGTAAATCTTGTTTCTGCACAGAGTATTTAATAAATTGAGGTGTTCCAGTTCTTGAGATCAGCTAGTATCATTGTACATTTTCGAGCAAGAGGAGGAGTTGGTAGTTAATGCCTCGTAGCTCCATTATTTCTAGCTTTTGACCCATTCCTTTTTTAATTAGGGGCTGGATCCTCTCAAAAGGGGCGGGGTGGTTGAGAAGTTTTTATTTTTTTTGCCTGCAATACCTTCTTGTTCTTTCCTATCCTCTTAATAAATTCATTCATTTTATGTAAAGAAATAGTTATTGGTGAACTAGTGTCATCCATATTCAAATGATTCAAAGCTTTAATCTATCTGTAAGTTCCACAGGTTTGAGAGTGACAGTCAAGGGAGGCATTTGTATTATTAAAGTTGGTTCAGAATATTTCTTATTGCCAATGAGAGGTTTGTACCTGTTGCCAGCACCTTTAAGTATCATGGGGAGGGAGAATCTTATTTTCAAAATCTTACCTATTCGTTTACCATAATTTAATGGGGGTCTTCGAATAGGAAATTTTTTCCAAGGTAGTGCTGGTCTTCAAAATAGGGGAGTGGAACTCCATTTATTAGTATCCTGCCAGATATAAAAGGGTCAGGAGGAAAGAGAAAATTGCATGAGATCTTCAAAATGAGAAATGATGAGGAACCAAGTGACTTTTTCAACTCCTCATGTAAAAACTCTCGTGAAAAATTGTTTATCAGTACTTAACTAATGTTAACATGTATGACACTATTATTCAAAGAATAAAGGGCACACATTAAATTATTTGTTTATTGAAAGACATTTTATGGCTGTTTTTAATGCTGACAGTAGCACCCCTAATTAGTTTTTGTCTGCTTCTTATGCAAGCCCTTTCCAATAAAAGCCTGGTCATTGGGAATTACAGTTTTCAATAAAAAAAATCCAATGGGAAATGGTCAAACAGCAGTTATTTGCTTATGGCTTGATGGGCCAAAAGCTTCATTGAGCATCCATTTCAGAGATTTCCTGCCATTTCAGTGCCAATTTTATGCTTTGCACTGCCTCTTCTCCACCTGCATCTCAAATTTTAGTTCATTTGAAGCTTAACAATGTGAACTGATAAATTGCAGTTTTATGTTTTCTCATTTTTAGATAGTCGTTAATTTTTTTTATTTTACTCTGTTTTCCCTGTCTAAATTACAATTTTACTCTATTTGCCTTGTTTCTTGGCATAAGAAACTCCAGTTGTCATCTAGGCACTCTAGTTGGATGTGAAATGATTTGTAATGAAATACGTTTTTTTATCATTTGACTGAAAATACTGAAAGGCATATGTATTTTCTTATTTTAGCTGACAAATATGTGGTTATATGTATATCTGTATGATAAAGAAAAGTAATAGAACAAATGTGGTTAAGGTAAAAAAATAAAATATATGTGATGTTAAGAAGGAGATCCTTCACAAAGTCATTGAAATTAAACTGTTCGAGAACCAGTTAGTTATTATTGTAGTTGATATGGTGCATCACAGGCAATAGTGTCTCGCTTCCACGGGTTTTTCGCATTACGGCTGTTGATTTAAGATTATCTGCAATGTAATAAATGCATCATGTTCTCATTATTTCTTTCTTTTACCAAAATGCTTTCAGAGTATTAGTGTTCTTGATGTGTAAGGTGGTAATCTTAGAAGTTATTATAACATATGGAAAAAAAATTACAGATTCCTCAAGGTGAAAAGCCTTTTAATGCCAGTCCCCTCTTTTATCGTTTAGTTTTAATGTCTTGTTTGAAGGAACTGAACAGCTTTGGACCATGATATAACTTTCCAGGTTTGAAGGTAGAAATGATCATGTATCTTGTTGCACAAACTTGTTTGTGGCACAAGTTTACTGCCTGAGCATTAAAGTTAATGGCTCAAAGTGGTGAAGTGTACATGGCTATATTTATCATTTCCATGAAAGGGTGCTGGCTTTGAGCAGAATGAATTCTGCTCTAATGTTTTCAAATTATTCAAAAGTTGAATTCAATAGAACTTTTGAGTTAGAATAAGCTTGTGGTTTGGTAATTGTAACTAATCATAGCAACCAGACAAATTTTTTAATGAAAATTTGGATATAATTACTGTATGGGGTTTTACAGTATGGAAAATTGAAGGGTATTGTATCAAATTTGTTTCTAAAAATTTACTTGGAAGTTTGATGCTATCTGGGTGATTTGTGGTTTAGTACCTGAAACACGCTCGTACCAATAACTTTAACTGGTCCAGTTTGATCAATAGGTTCATTTGATTCACTTATTGGTTTCCGTTTTATAAAAAGAATTTTAAAGAATTGTCAAAGTAGTCATTATTGGTGTATTGTTTGATGGCTAGACTAGAGGAGGGGTGTCAAAGTAGTCATTATTACCATTATTATTTTGAGGGAAAGGAGGCTGGACTTGAGGGGTGTTAAAGTAGTCATTATTACCATTATTATTTTGAGGGAAAGGAGGCTAGACTCAAGTCCAGCCAATTTTGGCTACACCCAACTTTTTCTTCTTTAAGGAAGTTATGCTATTTATAATAATGCCATTGACTTCATTATATTTATGACAATGCCATTATATTTGTTTTATCATTAAAAACTGATAAAAAAATGAATGCATGGGATAGTAACTAAATGTAGATTAAGAAGAAATCAAGCTTTAAGTTATTCAAATTCAAATTGAATTGTTAAAGTAAAAATTCAGTGCAACTAAGCTTAGATGGACTTAGGTGCACACTTCTTTCTTCAATATTAGTTTTAATATTAGTTATTTTATGATTTCTTTTGTCCAAGTTAAATTGAACACTGTTTGACTTAGTTGGTTCAACCAGGTTCTGTGAGTTTATGAATATGCTTGCATGGTTATGATTGACTTGTCTTACTCTTGGGTGCAGGTCAAATTAGTTTAAACGGGTGAACCAAATCAGAGTAGTTATTTTCTTTTAATAAATAATTTATTTTTTATTAATCAAAGAGAATAGTTGGACGGAAGGAAGACAAAACGGTTTTTAAACATTGAGATCAACATAAACTCTTACTTTATGGTGTTAAAATATGAAAATTACTTAAATAAATCTAATTAAGAAAAGAATTGCTTGAAAATAAAATCGAAGTTCCTTATTGTCATTGTTTATTTGACTTTAGCACATGAATAGTACTTGTTACTTGTTAGTGGATTGGACAATTTGAAATTGAGGAACTAATTTCCAAGCCTTTCTGTGTATAAGTGAGCTTTTATATGGAACTAGCCATTACCTCTCAGAACCAAGGACATGGAAAAATGACCTGCTGTATCATCTTGATTCCAAACCCAAAAGGAAAACAAAAACATAAGAAAACCTAACTTTCTGGTAGCTAGTGTTTAATGCATTTTGGTTTGGATTCTTTGACAGTCCTTGCTAACTTCAAAGAAAGTTAACATTAAACTAAATGGAACTTCTATTTATAGTTTTGGTTTGTTTCTATTATGAAAAGGAAAAAAGTATGCCAATCATAACCTCAGTATAATAAAAGAATCACCAAGATGCTGGCCTCGTGGCGTGCACAAACATTCACACACACTGACACAAGAGACTCTTTCAACATATTCTTTCTCTCTCTGCTTGAGCATTGTTATCTATGAAAACTTATACTATAATTTCAAGAAGCACAGTACCAAACTTTTTCTTTTTGTCTCTATATTAATTGCTAACTAGGATGTAGGCCCTCACGGTTGTTTAGTCACTTAATAATGTTCATTGTAATCTTGACATGGTGCATCTAAAGATCTGCATGCTTTGTTTCTGTGATGTCGATTAGTCATTTCATAAATGTTGGAACCTGTCCTAAGTGCTTCCCAACAATGTAGGAACGATCATTTGGTTCACAGCTCATAAGAGCTCTCCAATGCTACATTAAAAAAAAAAAATGTTCTCCAATATTGGCCCTGTACTAAATATCTATTTGAGAGTTCATGATTTATTTGAGGCAGTACTCAGGAAAATAATTTGTGAAATTAATTAACATTGAGAATTGAACTATTAATGTGTTCAAACTTGTGAGCAAAACAATTGTTTATTCCTTAATTGACTCAGCTGTTGCTATATTCTCTTTGCCTTAAATAGTATTATCATTATGAGCGGCAGGGGAATTGAATAAGCTATTGCTTTATTCACATTGCCTTAAATAGTTATTGGCATGCTTTTTGACAGTTTGAATTCTCTTCAGATTCTATTCTTTTTCCTGAAGTACCGATTGCACTTCGGTTATCTAGTCATCTTCTGCTCGGTGTGGTGAGGATATATTCCCGAAAGGTGAATTATCTTTTCCATGATTGTAGCGAGGCTTTGCTTAAGATAAAGCAAGCTTTTCGCTCAACTGCAGTTGATCTCCCACCAGAAGAATCTACAGCACCATATCACTCCATTACCCTTCCAGAGACTTTTGATCTTGATGATTTTGAGCTCCCAGACAATGGCTTGTTCCAAGGGTTTGTGCCACTGACACTGCTCTTTTTTCTACATGAGACAAGTGAGTCCAGTGACCTTACTCATGCTTAAACTCAAAATGTTGTACAGTAACTTTGTGGATCACCATATTAGTACAAGGGAGCAGATTACACTTCAGGATACAATGGATGGCATGGTTTATTCGACATCACAGTTTGGGCCTGATGGTTAGTAATGTGTTGATATGAGTTGTCTAAATTTCTGTTCATGCAGAACTTTTAATAAATTTTAATTTTTGACTCCAAACAACAGTTAATTTATATTCTGCCTATGATTTATTTCAGAAAGATTTGGTGATGGTGATGCTTCCCAAATTGGTTTAGACCTTGATGAGGTAACTCTTCAATTCTTAATATGTGGCTTCCAACAGTTCTTGCTTTTTGGATGTGATCAAGGAAAGTGGGATGGCTCTGTAACATCAACTATGTGCTTTGCATCACAAACCCTCTCTCTTTGGAGATGCATCAGATGCATTGATTTTACCAAACCCATAATCCTTCATTCATGTTCTTAGTGATTGGCCTCTCCTTTTAATGTAATTTGATTGTGTACTTCTCTCTTTTCTTAACGAAATTGTCATTATTCTCAAAAAAGAAAACTTCTGTAGTTTTTTAATTCTATGCTTTCCTAATATTTCTGATACCTTAACTCTCTTCTGCATTTCTGTTTTGTTTAACAGTGTTTGTTAGTGGACAAGGTACCATCACCTGCACATGCTTCTAGCCAATTGGCCGAGGAAAATGAGTAAGCTCTGTTGCTCTATCCAGGATATCATGTTATTTGTTTCTGATGGAGTTCTAAAGAAGATTTAACTTCTCATCATTACCCAAAAAAAAGAAAAAAAGAAAAAGAAAAAGAAAAAGCAGGCTTTGGTTCAAGGAATATTCTGTAATTATCAGATAACAAAGTTAATTTTTTTGAAGCTTAGTCATCTCGACTTAACTTATGTTCTACTTCTGTTTTTTTGTATTCTTTCTATTTTGTGTTAACATTTTGACAGGGTATGAGTACACTGATCCATGCTGGACATCCATTTTCACATGTCTTTTGCATACTGAGTTTTGTTAATGTGTTGAGAGTATTTACTGAAAAGACTCTATGTCATGTTGCATATCCTTGAGCAAACTTACTATCATGATACGTTATTCTTAGGGTTTTTATGTTAGTTCACAATCATTTCTGTTTTTTAATCTTCTTTGTTATTTCAGTTAAGTATGATCTTCTTTGTTATTTCAGTTAAGTATGATCTTCTTTGTTATTTCAGTTAAGTATGTACTCTTGTTCATTGTTATGAACTTGTCTTTCTCCCAGTGAGGATCCTCGGACATTTCGTCAAGAAGATCCACTTTTTACTGAAATGGATGTTGATGACCATCATGTCTCTGAACTGCTTGTCAGTGGTCCACATGCTCAAGCTGTTCAAACTCCAGATCTAAATGAGGTTTTTCCTAGTGATGAGCCCATTGAAGGTTCTTCTGCAGATCTTGATATTATGGACGTTGCTCACCCTGCTCCTAATTCTTTACCATCAGATTTGACTGAATCAGCGCAGGCTCCATCTACTCCTGGTTTAGTGCAAGAGGCGATTCCTGCTCATTTTCAAGAAGCTGGTGAAACTTCCCATCTGGAATCCGAAGATCTTGATTCTTGTAAACTTGTTACTAAAGACTCTCATAGTGGGAATTCAAACCATGAGGTAGATTGTCCTCTGAATGATAAGGGTCCTGAGACTCCTATATCATCAGGTATTCCCCAGTCAGATTCTTCACCAACTTCTGCATGGGCTGAAACAAAATTAGTTAGTCAGGTGGTGGAGAATACTGCTGGAGTATCTGGTGCTCCTGATGAGGGTTGCCTAGGCCATGGAGAAGAGATACTGGAAACTTCACAAAATGGTGTTGAGTGCAGTGAGACACATGATCGTCCATCCCTTGATCATTCCAAAATTACTATGGGGCCTCAACAAGTGTCAGATGCTGTAGACCTTCATAATGATGAAAGTGTTTCAAGGCTGGACTGCCATGAAGTACAAGTGCCCCAAATAATCAATTCTGTTGGGACTGAGGAGTTGGGCTCCACTTATCATGTTCCTGAGGCATGCAACTTGTTGCAGAGTGAAGCAAATTTGTTGCCTGCAGTTGATACGGTGGAATGTGAAAAAGATCCACCATCTAAAGAAGCTCAGTTATGTACAAAGCAGGCATCACAGGCAGGTGGTGAAAGTTCCTCAGATTGTGTTACTGCCAGAAGCTTGGAGGAACAGCTAACGGAGAAGTCTTCTTCATCCAACGTCGATGAAGATATTCCTAGTTTGGCTGCTGCACCTAAGGATAGTCAAGTGGAGAACCTGAACTGTTTGATTAGTTCTGAGTTTCCAGCACCTGAAACGTTGGTTTCAGCCCCTCCCTGCGGACCTCATTTACCAATTGATCTTGTGCAGTCAAGTTCTGAGAAAGATGTCATTCCTGAAGGAAATAAAACTGTTGACAAGCTGGATGAAGTTTCTGGCAAGAAACGCAAGTTTATGGAGAGTACACCAGATCTTCAAAATGATGACACACATAAGTTATCTTTGGACCATCGATCAGCTCAATCTATAGATTTTATACCTGATGATGATGATATATTGGCTTCAATTTTAGGTATTAATGAATTTCTTCGCTTATTCAGCGCTTTCCAAATTTCTGTGTATTTTTCAATTAAATGTATATGTGGTTCCTCCAGTTGGAAAGAGGACTCCCATCTTGAAAGTGAAGGCTACTCCCCCACCAGTGGAAGTGACCTCTTCTAAGCGCACTCGTATGTCTGGCAAGACTAGTGCACCCAAAAGAAAGGTGCTTGTGGATGATGCAATGGTCATGCAGGGCGAGTATGTAATTCTTTCTTAGTTTGCTTGGAATTCTGCACCTCTTCTTCTGACCATAGTGCATTTTCTCATACTTGGTTGAGCCTATTATGTAGTGGACATAGGAATTTGTGTCCAAATTTTATGGAAGCTATTAATAACAAGTGATGATGTAACTCAGCATGATCTCCTTATACTTGGTACAGTTATTTCTAGTAATTCCTTTTGTAGATCTTCTGACACACCATGGTGGTTCACCACAAAATATGTATTGCATAAGGGCAGTTCTGTCTTGACATGATTTTCTTATGCCATTTTATCTTTTAGTTTCACTTCTTTTCATAACTCCCTCATTTTGTTATGGAATTAACACTGCGAACCTATTTATTTGCTCTTTCAAAGCTGTTACCTGTCCATTTGGTGAACAAGAACACCATTCCAATTGCTTTATAGAAATGGTTAAATGTTGTAATGAGCTAAATGGATAATCATGCCACATAGTGGCATGTTAACTTCAAAATTCTTTGATGGGAAGGTCAGACAACAAATATAGTTAGTTCGTCAACTTAAACAAATAGTGTATGTTCTTATTATTTATGATATTTTTGCAGTGCAATACGCCAACAACTAACGAACACCGAAGATATACGCCGAATACGAAGAAAAGCTCCTTGTACTCGTCCCGAAATTCAGATGATTGAAAAATCTTTACTGGAAGATGAAATGTTTACAGAACCTGTACTTAACAGTAAGCTCAGTAATCTTTATTCTTTTCATGTTAAAAATATGGGTGTATTGTGAGTCTCCTATTTTGGTTTTATTCATCCTTAGTATAATTATTTTCTGTTATTATTTTTTTTCTAAATTGAATATTTTGAGATGTAATGTGAGCACTTGAAAAAGTTCTGGCCCAAATGCTTTCAGGTTTATCAGCTGAGTTGGCTAGTTTGCCAAATCAGGAATATGATACAATCGAGGATCACAGGCTCTCTGGAGATGCTGCAGCTCCTCTAGAGGCTATTGCTGACCGAGTGGGAAGTCCTATTGCAGTTATCCCTGGCAAAAGTAATGGTGTGGTACAAGAATCTCATGGTTTGGACTTACAGACTGAGAATTTCCCATTTGAAATTGATGGTAGTTCCATTGCATGTGTTACTCAAGTGCAAACAGAACCTCAAACTGCTACAACTCAGGTTAACCCATTGGAAAATGCTAAATCTTCAGATTTGGTTGCCATGGAAATAGATATGCAGGACGGAGTGACCGACAATGAAATTCATGTAGATTCTCAGATAAATTATGGATTGACTTTATGTCCCGATTCAAACTCTACTGCACAGCTACCTGATAATTTTGAGACTAAAGGTGAAACAGTAGATCCAACCATAGATGAGGTAGTTGCTACCGTTGAACAGAGTGTTGATGTCTTAGTTCAGACAGAAAGTTCAGGTGCACCAGTGATGAAGGATGTATCAGTCAGTGAGGATAATAGAGGTACAGCCTCACTGGATGAGGGAGTGTTGACTTTGTCTCAGGAAAAAGTGAAGAATAGAGAGGAGTTGACTAATGTGGTTGACAGTGGAGAAATTGTCCCTCTAGTTTCTTCCGTGCTAGATGGACCTGTGCATACTTCACATCCTGATGTGACTGTAGAGGGTGGAGAGGGAGTTGAGCAGGTAATGGCAAAAGGAGAGGAGGTTACTGAAGGACAGCCTGATTTAATTATAGAGGAAAATGAGGTTGCAAACTTATCTTCTCAGCTCAATTTTGATGGTTCTCACATGAAAGAGGAAACAGCAAACATTCCCTCGAATGAAGGAGACGTTCCAGGCTCCCATGAAGCTGATACAGAAATTGTCGTGGATGGAGAAATGCTGGTTACAGTGGGAGATGCTTGTGTAAGTTTTCTTTCTGATAATGTTTTGTTTGTTCTGTTAGATATTCAAGTTTCTACTTTGCTTTAGTTATTTTGCTTTTATACTTTTTAAGCTCTCTTATGTTAATTAGTTTGATTATCATTCTTCTGGTTCAGGATTTTGGCACCATATTGGAAGAGAATGACACAGGTCTGTTGTTCCTAGCCTTTACATATTCGTTTATGACATCTTGTTCGATACATTGTTGTTAATTGCAATTGTTCTTTCATGATTCAATATTTACTCTGGTCCATGCTTATTCGGGACATTTTATGTGGTCTGTAGTATGAAACCCAGGCTGATCATTGACCTGGAGCAACTAGGTCTGGGTCTGATGAGACCACCCTTTTTGACCCCAAATGTTCTTTTTTGTTTTGATCATCATCCTGGTGCAACCTCGTCTGACTCTGATGAGACTACCTGTTTTTAACCCATTTTAACCAGGCATGCTAGCTTATAGGCTACTAATAAAATCATCATTTTCAGAACAAAAGAATATAACTGACATTTTTTAATTTTTCTCTTATATTTTCCACTTTAAAGTTAAAAGCCTTAGATTTACTTGCTGGGTCACCCGGTACATATTTGAATCACTTGGTTGAATGTGACTGTTTGGTTTTTATAATTTGACTAAACTGATTTTATCTTACCCGGTCATAAGTAGGGATTATGGTTTAGGGGTTTGTCAAGCTGAGATGGTGCCAGCTTTTAGTACATTATGGTATAACTCTGGCCAGCAAGAATTTGGCCACAACCTAGATTTCATTAGAAGCTGCATTTTCAATGAGATTAGGAACTTTATATCCTGATTGAGTTACATAAATTTCCAGATGTTTAACTTTAGATTCAAATGTCTGTCCACCTCATGGATGTTCATAAGTCCAGATATTCTTTTTGACTTTACTAATCAAAAGATCCTCAGAGGAGTGCGAAGCATTTATTGTTGGACAGAGAAAATGTTCTGCTTCTTTGTCATATCATATATGCATTGACGGCTGTCTTTGTTACCATCTTTGAGCTTTGAACAATGGGCAATTCACTGCAGGGGTTTGCCCCTTTTATTGCATGTACCTGGAGCTATGTCTTTTATAAATTTGTTGATTAAATTACTTAACAATGAAAAAATGTTTTCTTTTTTATTTTATTGGTGTTTCTGCTACTCCCTTCCTTAGTGCTGAGTGTTAGTTTTTGTTTTTCAGAATTTTTGAATGTAGATGATGAAGCAGAGCCTGTGGAAGAGGAGGATAATAATATTTCAAACAATGAAGTGGATCGTTTTTTTGAGAATAGTGGATGGTCTTCTCGCACGAGGTTGGTTAACAATTTATGCTTCTTTCCACACGTGTTCACTTTCTATGTGTTTTCCCTGCCTCAATATTTATCATTAATTTCCTCGGCACTCAATGACACTTCTTATGATGGGACCAAAGAAGTATGGCCTTAAAATCCATCTAAGTTTGGTGTACCTAATATTTTAAGGTAATTTTGAAACATGACCTTCTTAGATGTCATTTTCTAAAATGTAGCCAACTAGATGTAATTCCGAACATGGTTAGATTTCAAATATGGCTGACAGAATCCCTCGAGTTTAGGGGTAAATTAGTCATTGACTTCAATTGTTTTTTAAATAATAAAGGGGCCCACCAATGAGGCCCACTTTGAGGAGGGGAGATCCCTCTTGGGATGACTTCCCTCTTCTCTCTTCTTTTGGGTGAGAAAGGAGGGGAGGAGGGTGGATGCTCCCCCCTCTATTTGTCTCTTGGCCCTGGGGCGGGGTGGGGGATGGGGAGCCACTCCTGACCGCCTTCTCCCTCATTGTGTGGAAATGGGAGGGGGCCCCCTCGCAGACCTGGAGGGAAGATAGCCCTCCCCTGTTTCTTTTTCTCCCTAGCGTGCTGGGAAAAAGATGACCGAAGTTTTAATAATATAAATAATATTATTCAAAAAATAATAATAAAAAATAATTTTGTAAAGAACAAGTAATTATTTAGTTAACAAAAATCTTGTAATGCATTACCTCAATTGTTTATTAAATTTGAATTGCAAGGCCACGTTTGGAACTGTAAATTTTTTTTTTTTTTTTTAATGTGAAAGTGATTTTATCAAGGAGAGAAGGGGGAGGGCAACAGTAACAGATTAAAGGAAAATTAGAAATGCTATTACAAACTGAATAAAAAAGGCTAGGGAAGAGAGAGGCTCCCTCTTTGGAACTACAATATTCAATGGGCCACATAGCACATCTAAGAAGGTCATATTTGGAAATTGGCCAATTTTTTTTTTTTATCACCCCTCAAATTTAACTTGAATGATTTAATTTATTCTTATTTGACATTTGAAGTTTATTCTAGATTTATTAATCTTTTATTATTCTTGAGTCATAAATGGAGATAATAGCATTGCTATAAATAGAATGACATAAATGTCATTAAGGAAGAAAAATTTCTGGGTATGGTTGACTGGACTTTGAGTTTGACCTTCTTTTCCTTGATGATGATACATGCCAGAAAAGCTCCTCTTCTATCAGAGGCTATATAGCATGGTGCAGTACTCAATGAAATGTGGTAAATGACTTGTGGATTACTTGTAGGGCTGTTGCGAGGTACTTGAAGTCTTTATTCGACAATGAAGATGGGGGTAGTAGAAAAGTTGTCCCAGTGGACAACCTTTTAGCTGGCAAAAGTCGCAAGGAAGCTTCGAGGATGTTCTTTGAGACCTTGGTATTTTATTTGCAGAATTCTTCGTGCTGCAATGCAAGTTGATTGGTTATTATTTTATTATGTTCATTGAAGTTACTTGCATGCAGGTTCTGAAGACGAAAGATTATGTCCATGTCGAGCAGGAGGACCCCTTTGGGAACATTAACATGAAGCCCAGGACGAAGCTAATGAAGTCAGATTTCTGATCATCAGAGGCGTTTTAACATTAGAAAACTTACCCTGTAACTCTTTATGTAGCACTCAAACCCTGCCCAAATTAATTGTTCGGTAGTGATTTTTGTTTTATAGTCTTAAGCTATCCGGTTTCTGTACTAATATTTGATACTGGAAGGCGGGGTAGAGCTCGGGCATGTATTTCTGTAAGTGTATACGTAGGGCATTCTGTTGTATATATGGCTGTAAAGTTCTTCTGAATAATTTATTTATTCTACTGTTCGCGCAAGGCCATTGTGCGCATTCTGGGAACAGCCTAAAATATTAGGATTGTGCTTTTCTTTATCTCTCTCTCTCTCTCTCTCTCACTACAGAGCGCGTGAAAGCCAGGTGGTATTTGAACTTCTGAGACGTGTGCATATCTAGGAAGAATACACCACTAAAGCAGCTACAGAAGAGAACAATAGCATCATAGATTAAAAAAAACATTTTCCACCTCTAATAGCTACTACGAGAATTCTTTCTAGCTTTAATCCAACTAATTAGCTACTACCGATTTCTATCTTAGTCATTCTTTCCAAGGTTTTAGTTTCTAGGTTTCATCCTTCACATTCTCTTGATTTTAAATATCATTATTTTTTAAATTAGAAAATTTTAGTTTATTTATTGTCCTATAAAAAAAATTATAGGAGTTTCATCTCAATTTGTATTATTTAAGAGAGATATTAAAGAACAAGTACGAGAGATGATTCTCAAAGAATAATAATTAATATGGTAGAATCTTACAAAAGTCTCTCACTAGAGTATTATAGTTAAAATGTGTATTTTAATTGTAATCATATCCTATTTGTTTCATCTATTATAAATAAAAGTTTATTGTACTCAGATTACAACAATTGAGTGAATTATTTATCTTTTCCAAAAATTCAACAAGGTATCATTGTAGGTTCCATGAGTTGACTTAGTCATCCTATAAAGTTAATGTGATCATTTTCTACTTTATCATCTCTAGCAGTTTAGGTTCATATTTTACCTTTTTCTTCTTTTCTTGTCCCAATACCTGCCCCTTCTTTGGGTTTCACACCTTCATGCTTAACTTTTCATATTTAAAATTATATATTAAAAAAAATATATTGAGTCTACTTTCCAACGCTAAAAGAATTTTGGTAAACAAAGTTTTCTGCTAAGAGAAATCAATATTTGAAGCAACAAATGTTAAACACCAAGAGATGTTCAAGTAGCAACAAAAAAACTTCAATTTTTGAGGCATTTATACCATCAAGAAAAAAAAATTATATAGAGAATTATATGTCAAAAGAAATATCTCAAGTCTATTTTCTAATCTATTAAACCAAATCTCAATTTGAACTTTCTATAGGGAAATATCAATATCGGAAGAGTTAATGGTAATGCTGGCCAAAGAAGAAAATTACTCAATTCGATTAGATTACTGAGTCCGAAATCTATCAGATCCTCTCTTAAAAGAAGTATATTTCTTAATATACTTGAATGAACTATATCAAAGCATAGTTTCAGAAGGAGTGAATTTCATGTCAATCTCATCTAATATGTAAGAAAATATTCTCATTGAACTCAGTAAGGGTCATGCTACAAAATAAAACGAATCAAGTGGTCATAAAAAATTAAAAAATGAAACTTTTTTTTGTTGAATTGGGTATTAAGTTAAAGCTCTTTGTGTCTAATTTCTTAAGTACAAATTATTTTTTATTTTGAGCTATATTTTGGGACATATCAATATCAAAAGTATAAAAGGTCAATTCTATAAAAAATCCCTCGTTTTCCTATTTTCTATTCTATTACCTTCCTATGCATTGACATGAATTGAGTTTCTTTTTCTCATAGAGACCTAGTTTTTTAGGCAAATTTCCATTTTAATCAAAGAGTTTTGGTTAGGCTTAATCACTCCATGATGTGTTTGTTAAAGATATGTGATATCCAGCTTGGATGCTATTTTCAATTTTTTTTAACGTTTTTCTTACTTGGTTGTGAATATTCCATATCATCATTTCCAAAAATTATGCTCACACAAAAAGTTTCTTTGAGGTCATACATTGTCAAAGTGGTTTATTGAATTATTTTTACTCTTCTACCGTCACCGTCTCCCCTATTTTTCTCAAAAAAAAAAAAAAAAAAAAAAGGTCACGTTTAAGATTTGTTTGGAAGTATGAGTATTATATAGTTGCCTCCATCCAGTTAAAGTTGTTTTTTCTCTGGTACTTCTTCAATTTATCATCATTTATTTTTATCACTTCAGAATAATGCCTAGACGTACTACCCAAAAAGTATAGGAGGGCACCCAACATGCAACTCAAGTCAATTCTTTTATTCTTCATCCAAGAGTAGATTTGTGTTTGAGCTACCCTTACAAAGTGAGTAGTCTCTTTGTCGTGCCCTAAAATTGGCCTGTTTTTTCGCTTTTATAATGGAGTGGAGTGTGTTTTATATTATGGCCATTTTGACTGGTGTATGAAGGTGCAAGGAGTGATTTTCTTCTCCCATATTGTGTTTTTTCCAAGTTGGGTCTATACGACCTTTTTATCCCAACTTGAGGGGGAGAAGTAGAAGAAGTACAAGAAAGAGGTATTTTATTTCACTTGTTGTGGTAATTTTTTGTGAACAAATATTCAAGAATGGGGAAAACAAAAGATGAAATTTTGCATTTGTGAAGAACTTTTTCAACAAAAGAAGATTGAAGACCACAAATTTTTTACTTTGTAAAGTAAAGTTATAAACTCCAGCTTGAGGGAGAATATCGAAAAACAGGTTTAAGAGAGTCTTATACCACTCTCACAAAATAATAATTAATATAACAAAATCTTACAAAAATCTCATGGGAGATGTCTCACAGAAATGTTAAAATTGAAATGTGTTTTAGTTATTTCAATCTTCTATTTATTTTCAGTTATTTAATTATGTTAGAACTTATATTTAAGTATTAGACTTTGGGTGTGACAAAGGTAGTTTAAATGTAATTGGATTCTTCTTGTTTTATCTATTATAAATAAAGACGCATTCTACTCAAATTATAGCAAATCAGTTAAATATTTATCTTTTTTTAGAAATTCAATAAGGGAGATCACTGAAATTTTTTAAATATTTTTTTTCACTTGTCGTGGATCACAATAAAATAAGAAGTGATAAATTTAATGATTCACAAATACAAGAATATGTTTTGGAGATGTGTTGAACATTGAGATTACTAACATGGTAGTCATCCCTATATATTTATTGAGAAATTAAAACAAAGAATATGACTAGAGGACGAGTAGAGTGAATATGTAGGTCCCATAATAGGTGTTGAAGATACGACACTTCGGCACAATACTTTGACTTCCATAGTGGACCTAGAGATTATTGGATTTTTTTTATTTTTATTTTTTTTGAAAACCAAGAGCCAAGATTTGTTCATAGAAAAATAGTGTGGTGAGTGGTGGATCATCATGGTAACAAGCATCCACCCTAGTTTGAATCTGTGTAGGCTAAAATGTCTAAGGAAGATGGCATATTGAGGACTAAACCAGGGTTAGAGGTTCCTTTGAGGTAGTAGAAGTATTGGTTTGACTAGGGTAAAAGTAAGTTCAAGAATACATGGCCCAGGCGACTAGGTTAACGAAGTATGCTATGTCTAGGCAAATGAGAGTAAGGTATCAATGAGCACCAAGAAAGTGCTGGTAATGACTTGGGTTCGAGTAGGGTAAGCAAGAGGCATCCAGAGGCATCTATTTCAGTGTAGTGCATTAGGGGTGTGACAACTTGAGCTCAAGACTCAATATAGACATGATGTAGTAAATCAAAAAAGTATTTCTTTAATTTAGGAAAAGTCCATAAGAAGTTTTAAGGACCACCCCAAGAAAGATATGAAGACGTCCTATTGACTTGATAGATAATGTATCACACAAAGCTTGTTCACAATCATTAAGTTAAGATTATTATTGTAAGAATAATATCATCAACATATAAAAATTAATAGAGAGAATCATTTGTAGAAAAAGTATTAGAATAGGGATGAATCTACTGTATTGGAGACAAAATAAAAATCAATCAAGAAAACACTAAATCACGAAAGTCAAGCTCTTAGGATTTGTTTTAGACCATAAAGTGCCTTGTTGAGCTGACAAACACGAGTTGGGTTGTTTGAATCCTCAAACCTAAGTAGTTGGCGCGTATGGATTTCTTCTTGGAAGGAACCATGAAGAAAAACGTTGATAACATCAAACTATTGTAAGGACCAGCTAGGGTATAATGCTATAGTGAGAACTACATGAATAGTTTGGGTGCGCACTACCAGACTAAAAGTTTGATTTATTCAAGTCATCCGGCAGTGCCCTTGTACAACAAGGTGATCTTTGTATCTATGAACGGTTCCATTAGGATGTCTTTTGGTTTTGAAAACCTAGCTAGATCCTACTATGTCTTTTGGCTTCCTTCCAATGAGGAATGGCAAGGACAACCTATACGATTCAAAATCATGTGTGACTAATTGATCAAGAAGAGTGGATGCAAATCGTTAGGGTGGAAGTGGGTATATGTGAAGTGTGAAGTGGTAAAACTATGTATATTCAACTACATGAGTTAGGTGATGACGATGAATCGTCTACAGTAGTTTTTTGAGTGTATCTTACAATGATTACAGTGCCCTTAGGGATACAATCTTCACAAAAGAAGAGACATAAATCGACATGTAATTACATCTGCATGCCATCTTTATGAGAAGTCTTCTTATTCACCTAGATTCCACCTCTTGGACGTGTGGACTTGAGCCCATCTTCTAACTGCTCTCATTCGAGGTGTATAAGAAATTTGGATGGCGTATCTATGCATATCCTCAAGCATTCAGACCTACATATTTTTTCTACTATTTTTTCCTGGAAGCATAGAGTATTATAGATTAAATCACCAAGGACTACTCAAACCTCAATGCTTTATCATCTTCAAGTGTGGAAAGGATCAGATCCAATTATTGAACCAAAAAAAATTCCTAACAACGGAATGTAAAAATAATTAAAAAAAAAGTATGCCATAGCACACTGGAAACTACTAAATGACTTCAGCTTCATTGTACACTTTTTTTTCATTGTCATTGCATATCATGTCAACTACTACTAAATTTTATTGTTTTTGGGTGTATCAATGCTGTAAAAATTATGTAGCTAACTCGTTGATATCCAGATCCAAGCCATTGTATGGAGAAAACAAAAGATCTTTTAAAATTGTAAACTTCCATTTGGTGTAAAACTCCACTTATTTATAAGTTGCAAACTTCCATTTGGGACCAAGAGGAAGAAGCTTGAACACTCTACCCCATGCCTTGAGGTTGTATTTATAGTTGTATGAAGATGTTTACAATGACTACAATGCCCTTAGGGCTACATGATACAAAAGGAGAAAAACATAAGAAGACATACACCAACTTGCATAATTACAATTATTTGCCATCTCTATAGAAATTCTCCTTATTTAATAGCCATGCCACCCCTACACACGTGGGTATCTTTTAACACAAAGATGAAAAATTAGCATTTATGAAAAAAATTCAGAAAAAATTAGATCAAATACCAAACATTTTTTTTGTTGCAAGCTAAAGTTCTAAACTCCAGCATGAGGGGGAGTGTTGAAAAGCGGGTATGGAAGAGTTTTACATGACACAACAAAAAGTCTCATTGAATAGAAAGGAGTCCCATGGAAGAGCATCAGTTTAAAGGAGTTTTAGTTATGTTAGTATTCCATTTATGTTCACTTGTTTAATTGTTCTAGGACTTATCTTTTAGTATTAGACTTTGGGTGTAACTAGGACATGGGTAGCCTAGTTGTAATCTCATTCTACTTGTTTCCCCTATTATAAATAAAGGCCCATTATACTCAAATTAAACAAGTCACTGAAGTATTTCCCTTTTCCAAAAATTCAACACACTTTTTTATTTGTTCTCATTTTTACCTCTTTTCCTCACTTTGCACTTAAAGACAAACCTTTAAATCATTTAATCACAAGGCTTTGAAATCTAACATGGTATGAGAGCAGAGATTCTAGGGTCTTCTTGTTATTGCTCAATGATGTAACCTATTGTTGTTGGAATTGCTTCAAGATTGGTTTTCATGACTACAATACAAGCATAGATAAGTTTTTTTTTTTTGGTTGTGTTTTGATTCGGCATTAGAGTCCTCTTCACCATAATTGAGTCCACATCTTGGGTCTCAAATCATTTTTTGTATATGAGTAGAAATTTTTAAAAGTTTATTGGTTTGTTGATCACATATATACAACTTTTCTATTTATTATTGTGACTTAGTATGTGAAAAACATGTTTTTTTCCTACTACTAGATGAATTTCAAAACCCCCTAGTTTATTCTAAATCATCCTTTTTCATCCTTATTGTTATATTTAGGATCCTATGATAGGTACTCAGCCAAGAGCGTGAGCGAGGAGAGAAAGAAGAAAAAGAGGACGAGAAAAGGAGAGGAAGAATGAAGAGAAGAGAAGGACGGCTAAGGAGATGGAGTGAGAGAAAGAGAGAGAGAGAGAGAGAGAGAGAGAGAGAGAGAGAGAAGTGTAAGGATGAATTTGAGAGAGAAGAGGGGAGATTCAATGATCTATCCCTTGCCTTGTGTCTCTATTTATAGTTTATGGAGGAAGGTTACAATAACTACATTGCCCTTAGGGCTACAAGCTCTCGATAGGAAAACACATTAGTAGATATACATCATCTTCTCTATTTACACCCTTGTGTCATCCTTATGAGAAGGACACTAATTTACACCCTTTGCCATCTCTTTGACGTGGGGAAGGCATTTACATTAATGCCCCTGTGAGATGTCTTCCAACACTCCCCCTTAAGGTAGGGGTGAGAAAATGTCGTAGATACCCAATTTGTTGTATATAGTGGTATGTATCTTGGATGTAACCTTCTTCTTGAATATATCTGTTGTTTTTCCTTGAGATGAAACATGTTTGAGAAAAATAATATCAACCTGAATTTTTTTCGTATGAAGTGGCAATTTACCTCAATATGTTTTGTTCTCTCATGGTAGATTGGATTTGAAGTAATGTGGATGGCTGCCTAGTTGTCACAATAGAGCCCCATATGGGTCTTTTTGTGGAACCTTACTTCAGTGAGGAGATATTTGATCCATAGAAGCTCATTGACTACATGGGCCATAGCCCAGTATTCTGCCTCACCACTGGATCTAGCAACCACATTCTATTTTTTATTCCTCCATGTAACCAAGTTCCCTCTAATTAATGTGCAATACCAAGTGGTGAACCTCCTGTCATCATGTGATCCAGCCCAATCATCATCTACAAATCCTTGAATGTTGAGGTGACTGTGACATTTATATAGAAGTCCCTTGTGGGAGCTCCTTTTAAGTATTGAAGGATTCACTCCAGAGCTTGCCAGTGAATAACTTGTAGTTTATGCTTGTACTGACTAACCACACTTACAACATATGCTAAATCTGGTTTGGTTACTTTAAGATAGATGAGTATTCTACAAGTCTCTGATATTTTCTTACATCCACATCTTCATCTAAGCTTGCACACAACTTGGTATTAGCATCCATAGGAGTATTTATTAGTTGGCATCCCATCATCCATGTGTCTTTTACTAGATCAAGAACATATTTCCTTTGAGATAAGATAATTCCCTATTTTGACTGGAAGACCTCAATACCCAAAAAATATTTCAGAAGTCCAATGTTTTTTGTTTTGAATTCATTGCATATATTCGCTTTGACTTCTTGTATTCCTTTTGCATCAATGTTAGTTAAGACAATATCATCTACATAAACTGCTAGTAACACAATTCCCTTCGAGGTGTTTTTGACAAATACAAAATGATCAATGGAGCATCTATGGGATACAAGCCACAACATAGCTTGGCTAAATTTGTCAAACCAAGCCTAAGGAGACTGTTTTAAGTCGTATAGTGATTTCTTCAGTCTGCATAACAAATCCCCCTCAACGACAAAACCAGGTGGTTGATGCATATAGATCTCCTCCTTAATATCACCATTTAAAAAATTATTTTTCACATTGAGTTGATATACAGACCAAGAAGAATTTACAGCAAATGATAATAGGATTTGTACTGAATTTAACTTGGCCACTAGGGAGAGGATTTCCTCATAATCAACTCCTGGCACTAAGTGTAGCCTTTGGTGACAAGGCAAGCATTAAAACGAGCCACGGAACCATCAGGATTGTGCTTGATGGTAAAAACCCATTTACATACCACGAGTTTTTTCATGGAAGGAAGCGGAACCAAGGTACATGTCTGATTCTCATATAAAGCATTCATTTATTCTTCCATTGCTGCCTTCTATCCTAGATGTCTCAGAGCCTCCTGATATGATTGTGGAACAAACATAGAGGAGATGAATGCAAGAAATTGACAATAAAGAGAAAACATTCGGTGGTGAGGAAAAAAATTGATATAGGATGAGAAGTGGAGGGCCTAGAGCAAGTCTTAGGTTCCTTTCGTAGAGCTATGGGCCTAGTATCAAATTATGGGCCACAGATGATAGGTGAAGATGGGTTTTACCTTGGAGGGATTTGTAAACTACACAGGTGTGGTATCGATTGTTGCTTCAGAGGGTTGAAGGAGATATGCATAAAGTGGCACAACATGTCTCTAAGTTTTTTTAACCGATGAGAGTCCCGGAGGAGCATCTTTGGAAGAATAAAAAGATGTGTCACAAAAAAAAGTAACATCCCTAGAGATAAGTATATTCCAAAGAGAAGAATTATAGTAGACATAACCTTTTTGGGTACGAGAGTAACCCAAGAAGATACACTTAAGAGACTTAGGATCAAGCTTCCTCTTTTGGGGGATGTGACATGTACAAAACATGTGCATCCAAAAAATTTTTAAATAAGAGAGACGAAGACCTCATAGGGAAACAATAATGAATAAGGGGGGATTATGTTTAATCACTGAGGAAGGCAACCGATTAATAAGGAAGCATGCAGTAAGTATGGCGTGAGGCCAGTAAAAATAGGGCACATTCATAGAATATAGCAGGCCACAGACTACCTCTAGGAGATGTCTGTTTTTACATTTGGCTACACCATTTTGTTGAGGGGAGTAGGCACATGAAGTCTGATAGATAATGCCATGATACTAGCAAAAAGATTGAAATTCACTAGAGAGGTACTCTTTGCATTATCGGAACAAAAAACTTGTATGTTTTTACCTAACTGAGTTTGTACCATGGCATGAAAGGACTTAAAGATGGAAAAAATGGCATACCTTTCACAGCCATGTGACTCGAGTAAAATTATCCACAAATGTGACAAAATACTTAACTTGTGAATATTTGAGACACTCACTATTCCCCATACATCAGAGTGAATTAAGGAAAAGAGAGCAACAACTTTAATTTCAGCTCAAGGAGAGTACGTTGTCCTCTGGTGTTTGCTCAACTGACATACTCCACAGTTTAAACCAGACAATGTTTTTAAAAAGGAAATAATAATTGAAGTGATGTTGTTGACGGATGTCCGAACCGGTTGTGCCATAATCTTGCCTCTGTCTGAGAAGTAGAAACTAAAGTTATTGGAGACAATTTCAAGTAATAAAGGCCCCCTTGTTCATGACCTCCACCAATCACATGTTTTGTTGTTAGATCCTTAAAAACACAAGAAGAAGGTGAGAAGGTGATGGAACAATTGAAACATTTGGTGAGCTGGTTAACAGACAATAAGTTTAAGGGAAATTGGGGAATAAATAAGATATTGGTAAGCAAAAGAAAAGGTGTAGTAGAGGAGGATCCTTTCCCAAGAACTTTTTTTTGGGATCTGTCAGCTATGGTAACAAGCTTGTTTGATAAATAGGGAGACATGGAATGTAATAGACTTTTGTTACCTGTTAGATGTTCGAAGGCTCTTGAGTCAATGATCCAAGATGAAGAGGAGGAAGTGACAGAGAGCATACTTGAATCGGTAGTGGCAACAACAGGTGGAAGAAGTTGCATGAGAAGATACCATCATAGTATTCAGTCTTTGAAAGAATTCATAATCTTCATCGATTATAGTTGTCTTGCCTTTATGTGACTCAGGTTTTTCTTCATCTTTATCAGTGAGAACCGAGGTTTGGTTGGCAGTGGCCCAGTCTAGTTTTCCATACAGCTTCCAACAGGTTTCCACTAAATGATTTTGTCCTCCACAATGAGTGCAAACCCAATTATCAAACCTCAAAGGACCAGAATTAGACCTTCCACCTCTTGCTCGACCTCCTCTGTAATGTCTACCACGCCCTCTGGTGGTAGAGGGTGTACCCCTATTACCGGAGTACATAGCTAAGGATACCCTAGTGTAAGTGGTGGAAGAATGGTTTGGTATCTGAAGTAAGAGGGCACTTATGTCATCAAAAGTTGGAAGTGCCAAGGAGCTGAGAAGTTGAGTCTTGGCAACCTCAAGGTATGGTTTGATATTTTCTAAAAGGATAGCAACCGCTAAGGCTTCCCGCTACTTTTCTTGAACCGATATATCAGTGGAGTAGGGCTCAACAATTTTCCTTCCTGAATTAACCCCCGAAACCCAGAACTCATGTAGGTTGCCCACTTGTTTGGTATTAAACATGTTCTGAATAATATCATACAGTTTATGGAGGTTCTTTGTGATGGAGCACAACTTCACACTAGTATCCCTTATCTGTTTGGTTGTCTCAAGGTGGACCATATTATTAGCCACATGCTCCTCCATGCTATTTATCAACCAATTGATTACCAATGTATCATTATTTAACCACTTAAAAGAGTTGTCCTCCTCATCAATAGGTGGAGCTGGTGAAATATCATAAGAGGTCATGTGTAATGAGAAACCTTTTAACCGACTGTGACCACCTCAAGTAATTAGATAACCCTTTCAAGGTTAGAGTAGTAATCTTGAGGAGGTCACTCTTACTCCCCATGTGATCTTCAGTCATTAGAGATGAAAAAAACTTTACGTAGAGGAGAGTTGTAACCCGAGAGGGAACAACCAAAGAAGACTTGTTAAAAGAACTTATATGTTTGATATGAATAATGGAAACACCTTGAATCAAGCCAATAAGGCAACCACAAAGAATATGAACCAACCCAAGAGGAGGTAGACCAAGACCAACTCGGGTTTGAACCAACATGGAAAGAAGGAACTAACCAACTCAGGTTGGAACCAATTTTGGGAAAGATCTATGACAAAAAATCAATGAAATCGTTGCAACAGCTAATCATGCACTAAATAAGGAGAGTGCATGTTGGCTGAGATCAACAAATAGATTGGGCATGTGATGTTTTTTCACTCAAGGAAGAATATTCACCAAGGAATCAAATCAAGGAAGATCTTCCTTCAATCAACCACTTTCCAAAAATAAAATAGGAAACCTTCCTTTAGTATCTTAGGTGCACTTCAGCAAATCAATCTCAATCCTTGATTTGCCTTAACTATTTTAGGTAAGGGGATAATTAAGGGAGGTAATTAGTAATCATACCAAGAAAAAAAATCTCTGATATCTTCAAGATCAAGAAGGAACCTTTCCTCCTAGTTGTTTGGTGTCAACCACTAACCAAAAGATCCATCCTTTGTTACCTTTTTCCTTAAAAATAATTTTTGGTAAGGCTTTTTAATCTTGTCTTACATGGGATATGCTCCAATGAGAAGATCAAGGTATGTAAAATTATTCCAAAAAATAAGAGATCTAAATCAATCTTGTTGTATAAGTCATGTGCCAACTAATCATGTAATTCCAACCTTTTCTTTCCCTTTTTTTCTTTTTAAACTTTTAGGAAAGAGGATCAAGAACAAATCTTAATGACAGAAACCCAAAACTGTGAGAGAACAAGATGTATTTAAAAAAAAAAAAATTCCTTGCACCAATACAAGCACCTTCACGAGTTCAAAAATAAATAAAATTGAACTATGATATCAACCTTCAATCTACAACATATGTAAATATCGCCTTTCAATCATGAAACACCATAGAACCATCAATGTGTTAGGAATTAGACTTTCTAATTCTAAACTAACTAGAGCAATAATAATAAACGCGAAAGAAGGAAAAAACAAGCACGAAAAAGCACAACAAGATTTATACAAGTTTGTCTCTAAGGTGAGACTACGTCATGTCTTCCACCGCTGTAATAATCCACTATGAAGATGAAATATTTTACAAGAAAAAACGCACACTCACATGTGTTTCTCTCTAACTTCTCGGGCTGCAACTCGAGA
Source organism: Aristolochia californica (assembly GCF_029961685.1). Classification (NCBI taxonomy): domain Eukaryota; kingdom Viridiplantae; phylum Streptophyta; class Magnoliopsida; order Piperales; family Aristolochiaceae; genus Aristolochia; species Aristolochia californica. Next base: position 9,586,314 of record NW_027181770.1, on the reverse strand, counting down.
TGCTCCTTGGTATAAGATGATTAAAACCCTAATAGCAGCGCCCCTCGATTATAAAGAGAAAATTAGGGCAACCATATTACAAGAATGAAATTTCCAAACTGCCCTTAATGAAACAACAGTTAATATATCGTAGACCGGGCAACTAACTCAACGTAGGGCATTAATTAGGTTTCATAACTTAACACAATGGAATAGCAAGTCTTCATTCATCAAACAAAAAAACCATAAATCCACAAGTTGTATCAGTCTAAAAATTGATCACTTTAACCGAAGATAGCATAGATTAAACACACTAATATTAACCAAGTTGAAGCTAATATGTAAGATGTAGTAACTCAGTCTTTTCTGATAAAAAAAAAATGCTTAATAAACCTTCTTCTTTCCAAGATATACAACAACATTCATCTTAAGGAAAAGAAGAAAAGAAAAAACTTATCTTTGTGAGCCAAAAGAGGAACCTTGATCAATACGTCATCTTCCACCAAGAGAGCTCATAAAAACTTGATTAATTAGCATCATAATTTTGGTGGCGTGCCAGCTTTGGTGGGGGGACCTGATATGGTTTCACCTTTAACACTTTTCAGTGGTCTCTCCAAATATGGCCGAGTTTGGAGTTCGGGCAGAGTTGACAACCATATTCTAAGAGTAATAGCATTATTCGAGCCGAAATGACCTTCTCATCCATGAAAACACATGGAGGTTCTGCAATTTGCTTCCATCTTTCCAGGAACTCCTTCAATCGATCACACGGCTATCCCTAGTTATAAATACTCTACTGCAGATTGCACAACTCCCTCAATCTGTATCCTCCACCACCGTGAAATCCCCTTCAAACCTTTTCAGCTCTCTCTCTCTCTCAGGCTCTTCCTGACGTTCCACCAAAAGCTAAACCCTGTCTCTTTGCTTTTCGTCTCTCTTCTAACGCAAAGGGTTGTTTTTTGGTTAGGTTCAACTTCCCAGAAGCAGTCCAAGTGTACTGTACCCAGAATGTCGAACTCCTCGTATGGAGTTCCAAAGTACTCCCCCAGGGTCTCTGAGATCAGAGCCTATTCATCGTCGTCTGGCTCCACTTTCTCACCTACATTTGAACACTGGCCTCCCATTGATGCCGGCTCGGCTATCAGAAAGTCGTTAAGTTTACGGACGGAGGTATACCACTCCTCTGTAATCAATGTCCTCTCGGAAGCTCGACGCTGCATCTCTCGTCACATCCTTCTCGGGACAGAAGACGGGCCCCTGCAAACTGAACTCACGAAAACCCCACACCAGAGCAGAACCAGCATCATCTATAATTTTTCAGACGATAATATTCTCAGAGAGCAGTATACTGATCCATGCAACGAGATTCAAATCGGGAAATTGCTTGAAGATTTGGATGCCCTTGCAGGGTTGATTGCTCGTAAGGTACGTAAATCGTAAAAGATTAATTTATTCTTTTTTTTATTGCTTCCATTGATCCATCCAGACATGCTTGGGATAAAAAGGAAAAATACAATTAATAAAATTCACTTTCACTCTTACTCTCAACACTCTAGTCTCCCCATTCACTCCCGACGCCCTTCCTCTTGCTCGTTTTTTTCTCTCGCCTTGCTCCTCTCTCATCGTGCTTTGACCCTCTCTCATCATCGGTCTATTAACCCTCTCCTCTTTTGCCCCTTTTAACTTTTTACAAAAAAACTTACATGAATATTTATTTATTTATATAAATTCATGATTTTTAATATTATATTTAATTACTAACTTAAGAATGATAATTTAAATATCATAAAAATAAAAATTTGATTAAGCATTTGGATATTATAAAATAAATATTTTTGTTTAGGTATTTTATTTTTTATATTAAATTAACTTAATATTTTTAGTTTAATTTTTATTTATTTTATTAATTTAGACAAATATAAAATATTTATTATTTTAATAATAAAAAGTTGAATAAAACCGTCTTATAAAACTTAAATCTATCAAAGTATTTTATATAATAAAATACCTTATTTATTTATTTATATAAATTTATGACTTTTAATATTATTTTTAATTACTAATTTAAGAGTGAGAATTTAGATATTATAAAAGTAACAATTTGATTATGCATATGGACATTATAGTAAACATTTTTTAAGTATTATATTTTTATATTAATTAAAGTAATATTATTTTTATTTTACTTTTTACTTATTTATCTTATTTTATTAATAAAAAAATAAAAGTTTTCTTGTGAAAAAGTAGACCGAAATTTCTTTTGTGATCATGAATTCCTCCGAAATTTCTTCTGCGAGCGCGGAGAGACTCCGTTAATTTTCTTCTCGCATGTCTGTCTGGTTACTCGATAACACAGGTAATTTGCAAAGAAACTGCAAGAACCGTACACAACCATGAAACATCCTTCAAAGCTCTTTCTCTCTCTTTGGAGATCTTTCAATCCCACGAAAACCCACCAATATATCAACCATCTCTCTGCTACACAGCCTCAATGTTTTCTAGCAGTTCCAGCTACTCAAAATCGTTCCGTCGTTCCCACTCTCTCGAATAGTTCGTGCCCATATAAACTGTCAAATAGTTTCTCAGAGGCTGCCCGGGTGAGACGCTTTTCGTCGTCACAGGACTCGATGGACTCCGCCTCCTCTCCGCCCAATGCGATCCCTGTGGTCTCCTCTTTCGCTTGTCCTTATGAACAATCTCCTGCCATTGATGCTAGCTTATCTGTCAGAAAGCCATTGAGTTTGTGGCCGGGGATGTATCACTCCCCTGTGACGAATGCCCTGTGGGAAGCTCGAACCTGCATCTTTGAGCGGCTAATTGACGGGAAAGACGGGCCCCCGCAAACTGAATTGCTCACGAAAAACCCTTCTCAGAGTAGGACCGGCATCGTCTATAATTTTTCCAGCGACTATATTCTTAGAGAGCAGTATAGGGATCCGTGGAACGAGGTTAGAATTGGGAAATTGCTTGAAGATCTGGATGCGCTTGCGGGAACGATTGCTGTCAAGGTGCACATAGAATCTACTAGTTTTTTGCTTTGAATTCATTTCTTCATTGATCATTTATGTTATAGTTTATTTTGCTCCTGGATTCAAATATTTTACTGCTTATTTTATAACTTGCAAGATCTACTGGCTCCGTAGTTTATATTATATCTTCGAACCTCTTCCTGAATATGGCCCTTTTTGTCCTTATCGCAAAACATTTTGCTTTCCCGTTGTTCAGGTTCTTTACCTTTTTCGTTTTTAAAATCTTGTTCCTATTCTCCTGACCTCGCAATCCTGTGCATAGCTGGAAGTCGGGCTGCAGGCTTGCTTCCTACGAGTGTTATAGCGCAGTCCTGTCGCGTAACTGGCAGTGTGATTTCTATTAATATCTTGTAGCATTCCGCTATCTAAATTTGGGTATGAGGTCCGAAGCACTACACAATGTTGAACAATCCGAAATAGCCTGCAGGTGATCCACTTGTTTCTATGAGTCTGAACAGGGTATTATGTTTACTAGGCAATTCTGATTGTTCTTCCATCATTGTTTACTTTCCAAACACATTTGGAAACTTTTTTCATATATTTCTTACTCTTTTTTTTTGTATATTAATATCTTCAGCACTGTTCAGATGATGATAGTACAACAAGGCCTCTCATTTTAGTCACTGCTTCAGTGGACAAGATGGTCTTGAAGAAGCCTCTCCGTGTTGACACCAACTTAAGAGTAGCAGGAGCGGTCACCTGGGTTGGTCGCTCATCTATTGACATCCAAATGGAAGTTACTCAATCTAATGAAGGTAAACTGACTCAATTTTGTAGTATTTGGGACTTCCATGTTTCTCATTTGTGTAGTCTAAATCACATGCAGGTGGCAGCTCCAATGCTCTTGACCCAATAGCTTTAACTGCAAATTTCACATTTGTTGCTCGTGATTCAAAGACTGGAAAATCTGCTCCTGTTAATCGCCTTATGCCTGAAACTGAACGGGAAAAGAAGCTTCTAGAGGAAGGGGAATTAAGAGATAGGCTGAGAAAGAAGAAGAGAGAAGAAGACAAGCAGAAATTTGAGCTGGGAGGCCATGATTTGCGTGTTGAAGTTGGTAGGTTGAAGGCTCTTCTAGCTGAGGGACGAATCTTCTGTGACATGCCTGCATTGGCAGACAGAAACAGCATTCTTATTAGGGATACTGGTCTTGAAAATGCTTTGATTTGTCAGCCTCAGCAGAGAAATCTGCATGGAAGAATTTTTGGAGGTTTTCTGATGCACCGAGCATTTGAATTGGCCTTCTCAACTGCATATGCCTTTGTAGGCCAGATGCCTTGCTTTCTGGAAGTTGATCATGTTGATTTCTTAAGACCAGTGAGTATCCTAATCATGCTCATACAGGTGCTACTTTTTTAAGCGACTTCTATACTAACTTTTAATACATATACGTTTTTTCATTTCTCAAAATAATCTGGCAAATTTTATATGTGCTTTGCAGTTTAACTCTTTTTTCCCTGCTACCATATCATGGTGACCTCCAATTTCCAAGAATTGCAAACCATGACAGAACTTTAGTACTAGAACATAAAATGAAAAATATGAGATTTGGGGAGAAAATAGAAGAGAAAAGAGGAGAAAAGAAGACCTGGGAGAAGAGCAGTCATGCTGTCTTGGAGAATGTGCCTGAAAAGCACTCTCTTTTTAATCAGGGTTTAAGTGATATTTTTCAAAAGGACAGAAATGCCCTTCAATAATCAAAATTACATCTCCTAAAATACATGTCTAAATTGAATGAAAATTGAACCAGAGATAAAATAAGACATTGTCTATCTAAGAGCCATACTATAAGAGAAAAATATAATTTAATAAATGACCAAAATAGAACTGGTATTTTAACATTAAAGAAACATGTTTATCCATCTCTGTAGCAGATTTCTTACTAATCATTTTGTTGTTTTAATAGTCAGAAGACTTCAGGCCATGGATGTTATAAAATAGCAATCGTATCACTCACTCTATTAGCATGTTTTAGATTCAAAAGAGTAGAGCAAGTAGATGTTTAGTTCAGATTTATTTATCAGCCCTTGACGCAGCCAGTGCAATCTTAGATTATCCTAAGGATCCAGGCAATTTGTTGTGGTGGCGTAGTGGTGAGAGTCATAACTTTAAGCAACAATGTCAGCGTTTTTCTTTTCTTCTTTTTCTTTTGCTTCTGAAAACTATGAATTTAAGAGTTAGTTTAGAGAGAGAAACTGAGAGCAAGAAAAGAGGAGTGGAAAACGAGAGTTCTGGAAAGACTCTTGGGAGTCGAGCTCGATCCCCGGCCTTTTGTAATAAATCTCAGACAAATTATCGAACTGCCCCTATCACTTAAAGATCACTTAAACCCTAATATCTCCCTACATACTTGTTCAAATTACATGAAAATAGGACTAGCGGCAAAACTAAACACATAGAATAAGAAAACGTAGCTGCTGGACTTTACAGTAAGTGAAAATGACGATATTGCCATTCAATGGATTTTTCTAACAACTTTTTTGGAGGTAAGGTATAAATTTTTTTTCCTTTTTTATTGGAAGGATTGAGGTAATGGCATGACTCTCCTCACTAAACCACCTCTTCCAGTTGCACAAATGATGCAGGAGAATCTATGATCCTTTATTTTCCTTGCTGTATTTAACCTTTTGACTACAGGGTGTCATGAACTATTGGCATTTTATTGTTATATCCTTGCTGAAAAGGAAGAGCTAGTTAGAACTTTATTGTTACATTGGATAAGGGCTGTAATGAAACCACCAAATAGTCGATGTTAGTACCAGTACGAGTAGTTTTAAGTTTGCATTTGGAGGCCTCTTGCTGCTGCAGACCTATTAACATATCTGATTCTTGAGGTGCTAAATTATACCTTTATTTTCTCCTCAGTTTTTATGCTGCTATTGCAAGCATTTTTGCAGCTTCTGCTACTTTCTATGGTTATCTTATGCAACTTCCCTATGGTTATTCAAAATGAGCCTTTTCTTTCTGTGATTCTTTTGTGTGTCATAGAGCTACTAGGGCCTTTGAAATGACAGAGAACATATAATGCCACATAACTGTATGTATTCTGCAAGCCCTTGTTCTACCAAACCTGGAGGAGATTTTCTGTCATAGATGCACCAACTAGACACAACTGCTATTCTGTTTGTTCTTTCAAACCTGCTTGAGATTTCCTCTTCTCTTGGATATTGATGTTCTTCGAGTAGTTACAAACTGCAGTTCTGTGCTTGTGCTGTAATTTGTTCAATGACAATTTTCTTATCTAGTTGTCCACAAGGGCTAGTAGAATGTAGTTCTGTAAGAATCACTGATGGACTTTGTGAATTGAGTACAACTTGACAGATTCTATGTCATAAATGTACCATGGATCTTTCCAGTAGCAGAGTTAGAAAAAATTTATACAGAGAAGATTGTCTCTGAAATCCATGCTCAGGAGTGAAGCCCCAGGTTCCACTGGGTTCATGACCAAGCTCTTCAAAGCAGGTTGGAACTTTCTCAACCATGATGTCCTAGCCACTTTCAGTGACCTCCATTCCACTGGCATCACCAGCAAATTCATTGGGGCTACCTTCATTGCCCTAATTCCAAAGAAAGATGGTACTGATGACCTGAGAGACTATTGCCTTCATTAACTTGATGTCCTGCCCCTACAGATTTATTGCCAAAGTCCTTGCCAACTACCTCAAGAAGGTCCTCCCCTCAATCATTTGCTACAAACAAAATGCGTTCTTCTCTAGTAGGCAGATTTTGGACTCTACTCTCCTTGCTCATGAGCTCTATCATTGAGTGATTTAAAAGGCTGTTACGAATCTTGGACTAAATTACCCTTGACTATCTTTCTGATACCTCTCCCCCCCCCAACCCACTTACACCCAAATTCTTTATTTTACCCATATTAAATTACTAAGTTGCCTTTGGGCCAACTACCACTAACATTGGTGTTAGGTGCAACTCCACTGCAAAGAGCAAATATTACTCTTGTGGGAAGGGTTACCCTTATCAAATCCACCTTTGTCGATCTTCCTATTTACGACTCTCCCTTCTCCAATGCCAGCCTTGGTGGTATAGAAGATAGAATTAGAAAGCACATATTCACCTGTTGAGGGGATTGCAATCACTTCACGCACCTCCTTGTTAACTAGCATAAAGTGTGCCTTCTCAAAGATAAAGGAGCCTTGGTGTTCAATCCATCCACCTCATGATTTCCTCCTTGAAACAAATGAACTTTTGAAAGTAAAGCATGGTTTGTGGTTGGGGTAATAGAGAAAAATTATCATTACACTTCCTTCTTGGCTAATAAGCTTGTCTAGTTCCACCATCTCGGGGCAAACTTTAGGGAGAACTGGAGATTTGTGGCCACTTTTAGTACTTATTGTATGGTGAAATTAATGGAGTGTTAGATACCTAGCTAATAGGTTAAAAGCTCCAAAGCTAATGGAATGCAAAATACTAGACCCTTAAACCAATCCTGTACGAGGCCTTTCCCCACTCCCATATCCCTGCACCAAATCATAACAATATATTGTGCTTCCATGTTGATGTCCACAACAGCCACTCTATGATAGCTCTCACTTTGGACCAAGTAGCCCTTTTAAACTTTGTGACGACGGGTTGTCTTTTTGCCTTTTTCATAGGTCAGCTCCTTTGGGATTCGAACATGTGACATTATGTGTACTCTGATATTTTAGGTACCTACCTAATACACCAAAAACTCCAAAACTGATGGAATACAGAAAACTAAACCTTTAAACATATCCCGCAATTCGGCACCCATATCCTAGGTCCCACGAGACCATAACATAAAATGGCCCCTCTTGAGGATGCATGTTTAAAGCTTAACTTTGATAGAAGGTCCACAAGAAATCCAGGTCCCTTCTAGTGGCATAGGCTTCATTCAGGAATTTATTTGGATGTTCAAACTTTGATACTTTGCCCCTTTCGGAACACGGATTCCATAGAGATGGAGTTGCACTCTCCATGGTTTGGAACTCTTTAGAGATTCGTTCTCCAGCCTACTCGTAGTGGAAGGGGACTCAACAGTTGTTAGCAGTTGGATCTCAGGCTGTTCACCTCCCCCACGGCATCTTCACTAATACTTGGACGAGATCATGAACATTGCATGCTCTATTTACGTCACTCAGCTTCGTACACAACATGAGCCCAACACGCTTCTTAGGGTATCTCTCAATAACAGCCTGTTGGGATCACTCCTTTCTATTTTAGCATTCATAACTTCTGTTGATCTTTATTTTGTGGTGTCCATTGTTTTTTCACGTTCTCCTATCTTTGTCTTGACGATACATGAATATTTTCTCATCATTATTCCCAAATAAAAAAACCATTGCATCTTTCTGTTTGGGAAGACCATGATAGAGTTTCTTTCTGTAATGTGAACTGTTCATGATTAACAGACCTTTGAACTGTTTTTGAGTGGCCACCTTTATGCCACACGGGTGGAAATTAGTAATATTAATATTATTTTGAGTACGTTAGTGATAGTAGTCAATCATGTTTTTCCTTAGTTCTGACCAAAAATTAACATAAAGATTTCAGGATTTTTTGCTTATACTAGGCAAATTTCGAGTAGAAAGATGTGACATTGTGCTTTGACAGCATAATTATTTCATATTATCGTTGGCAGGTGGATGTGGGAGATTTCCTCCGTTTCAAATCATGTGTGTTGTATACTCAATTAGAGAACCAGGAGCAGCCTCTGATCAACATTGAAGTTGTTGCCCATGTCACAAAGCCAGAGCTCAGAACCAGCGAGGTATAAGACTTACTTGACATGATATTCCTGATCTCTTTAAAAAAAAAAAAAACATTGTTCTGTTTCTGTTTCCGTGTAGTTTGGTGTTCGATACCTAAGAATCTCTACGTTGTATATGCTGATCAAGCAGGTATCCAACACGTTCTACTTCACATTCACTGTCCATCCCGATGCCTTAACGAAGGGACCACAAATTCGGAATGTAGTTCCTGCTACCGAAGAAGAAGCTCGGCGGGTGCTTGAGCGTATAGACGCTGAGAATGCTTATTTTTCCAGTTCATAGTATACTCTTTACTTTGCAGGGAAATGAAGAATGAAGAATTAGACATTGTTTGTATCTCCCAAAAGAAACTCGAAAGTAGGTCTTTTTCCCAGGTGATAGATATAAGCTTAAATATGAATTTTTACTCATTATGAAATTCATGAAATAAAATTACACGGAAGCGTGAAAGAACATCTATTCAAATACTCCTCAATGGATAAGTCGCAGGCATTTTACTAGACCAGATCTGTTGTTCGTGAAAAACAGGAACTGTTATCTCTTAAAGGGATAAAGGTTATTCCTATAAAGTAGCTAACATTCTCCCACTTGTCCCATTTAATAATTTTATGCATTATGCAATATTGGTATATTCTCAAAAAAAATTCTCATATATATAATATCTTTATACTCAAACAAAATAATTTAAATTACATGATTTGTGGTGGTAAGTCCTTTGGAACAAGTATTATTTTCCTTGTATCACAATGCAATTTTTTCCTTTTAAATGAGAACCATATATGGCATATATCTTTATAAATGAATTTTTGAATGCTCATTCAAGATCATTAAACTTAAATTGTTATTCTAAACTTTATATATATAACTAAATACGAGAAGACATGTGAAATTGATTGAGCTTTTCAATTGACCAAAATTACGATACAAACATAAAGGGAATCTCAAAGAGTTAGTAGAACTAAGTCTTATGTGTTCAACATGTCCCTTATAAGCCTTATAAGCAATGGGTGGTAGACTTTTTGTCAATGGATTAGCAATCATTAATCCAATGTGCTGCACAACCACTTTGTTTGCTTTGACATATTCTCGAATAGCCAAATATTTGATGTCAATATATTTACTACGACTTCCGCTCTTATTGTTCTTGGACAAAAGTACTGTAGCGGAATTGTCGCAATAGATCTTCAATGGTTTGAAATTGAATCAACAATTTCAAGTCTAGAAATAAAACTCCTCAACTATATAGCCTATAATATCGCTTCAAAATATGCTACAAACTCTGCATTGTTTTGCACTTCTCCAAGAAGACAAATCCCGATGTTGACTTTCTCAAATCAAGGTAGCCAGCAAAATCAAAGTCTGAATATCCAATCACTTCCAGATGATCAAATCGACTATACGTAAGCTTATATTCTTTAGTCCCTTGAACGTATCGCATGATTTTCTTTGCATCTTTCAAATGGTCCAAACCTAGGTTGCTTTGATATCTGCCCAATATTCCCACTGCATATGCTATGTCAAGTCTTGTGCAAACTAGAGCATATATTAAACTCCCAAATATAGAAACATATAGAATGTTTTTCATTTTTTCTTTTTCTAAATCATTTCTTGGACTTGTTCCAAACTTAATTTGTTACCTTAACAATAGGTGCAACACTAGATGAATAATTTTTCATACGAAATCTCTCGATTTTTTGGGACAATCCTAATATCCCTCGGGTTATGTCTCTATCAATCATTATGCCTATGACATAAGAAGCTTCGCCCATATCTTTCATATCAAATTTCATCGAGAGAAATTGCTTAACCTCACAAAGTAATCCTAAATCAATTGAAGAAAGTAAAATATCATCTACATATAGGAGTAAGAAAATTATTTTGCTCCCACTGACCTTATGGTATATACATTGATCCTTTGTATTCTCCATAAAACCAAATAAAAAAACAACACCATGAAATTTTAGATACAACTGACGGAATACTTGTTTCAATCCATATATAAATTTCTTAAGTCTACAAACTAAGTGATCATTCCAAATGAAACTTTCAGGTTGTTTCATATAAACCTTTTCTTCTAGGTCTCCATTGAGGAAAGTCGTTTTCACATACATTTAATGTAACTCCATATCAAAATGAGCTACTAATACTATGATTATCCAAAATGACTCATTCTTCAAAACAGAAGAGAAGGTTTCATGATAATCAATTTCTTCTTATTGAGTAAATCCGTTCGCTACAAGTTTTCCCTTATATGTTTTAATATTGCCAAAAGAGTCTTTTGTGGTTTTAAAAACCCACTCACAACCTTCCCCCTTTGGGCAATTGAACAAGATCTCAAAATTGGTTTTTAGCCATTGAATCCAACTCTTCCTTCATGGTATCATTCCATAGTGTGGAATTATTTCCACTCACAGCCTGTGAAAACGTAATAAGATCATCTTCAGCACCAATGTCCATGTTAGATTCTTAAAGGTACACTTCATACTCTGAAGAAAGGGCAGGTTTTCTAACTCTTGAAGATCTTCTTACTGGTACTTCAACATTTTCTGATTGAGAATTCTGAGTAACTGGATCTATAGGAATATCCTCATGATGATATTGTTCTTCAACTATTGGTTTTTCTTGAAGAATCAAATCTTGAAACACAACCAATCTATGTGAAAACATAGGAGCAGGTTGAAAACTGCTATGCTCCACAAAAATTAAGTTTCAAGGTAGCATACTACTAATCTCATCATTCTCTATGAACCTAGCATTCTTAGATTTTACAATTCTCATCGTACGAGATGGATAATAAAATTTAAATCCCTTATACTTTTTTGTATAACAAATGAAATTTTCACTGATTGTTTTAAAGTATAACTTTGTATCATGTGGATAATAGATTTTAACTACAAGTGGGCAACCTCAAATATGCACATGCCTTAAACTAAGTTTCCAACCTTTTCCATAATTCAAATGGCATTTTGTGAGCTACCTTGGTTGGAACCCTATTTAGTACATAGGTTGCAGTTTTTAGAGTTTCACTCCACAAAGACAATGAGAGATCGGGGGTATTAATCATACTCCTCATCATATCTATTAATATTCGGTTTGGCCTTTCAGCCACACCATTTTGAGATGGTGAGTCTGGCATTGTGTATTGTGCCACAATACCTTGTTCTTTAAGAAACCTTGCAAATGGACCCAGTAATTATCCTTTTTCCGTGTATCTACCATAATATTCACACCCCTATTTGACTTCACGATCTTAATATATATGACTAATTGTTTCTCTACTTCTGCTTTATAGACCATAAAAGAATCTAGTGTTTTACTTTTATCATAAAGCAAATAGAAACATATATCTTGTATAGTCATCAATAAAGGTAATGAAATATTTCTGACCATTAAAGCATGTATCATAAGGATGCGAAATAACAATGTGTATATTTCTAAAACATCAGAAGTCATCTTGACACCTTTCTTGTATTTATTAGTTTGTTTTCCATTAATGTAATCCACACAAATACAAAAATTAGTAAAGTCAAGAGTCTGAAAGACTATCATTTACTAATCTCTTAATTCTATCAATGGAGATATGACCTAATCTCCTATACCACAACATGGATGATTTCTCATTTATAAAACCATGCTTAATGCCAATATTTGAACCATGCACAGTTGTAAGACTACAATCGAGGGTAAAAGATAAAATAAGTTTAAACAACCCAACATCCAAAATGCCTTTTCCAACGAGAATATTGTCTTTATACAATTGAATGGAATTTCTGAGGAAATTGAAACTGAATCCAAAAGGTAAAATTCTGGAAACTAAGATCACGTTTCTTGAAAATGATGGAACATAAAAGGTCCTTTCAATGTCTAAAACAAAATCATTGTTGAGGACAAGTCTATAAGTTCCAACCGCCTCTACATGTGAACGTTTCTTGAATAGATGGAAGATTCACTTTTCGTCGGTTTTCATTAGTTTGAGAAATCTTGTATGGTGTTGGCAACATGGATTATAGTACCATAATCAATCTCCCCAGTTATAAGTAGCATGAGTCATATTAAATCAAAACACACTAAAGAACTTAAAGTCACAAATTGATCCTGAATAGCTTGAATATATTCCTTTGCTTTGGCATAATCAGGGATGGATCCACTAGATCACTCCCAAATATCAAATGGTGTTTTCTCAATTTGGGTACCGGATTCCATGGGCCTTGGAGGTTTATCCACTCGAAGTGACAAGTAAGGTCCATGCACACCAATTACAGGAGAATTTTCTCCTTCTACTCAATATATTTTTTTCCATTCAAAGGAATAATAGAGGAATCAAAATTTGAGTCAGACAAAGTTTAAAGAACTGCAAAATAAACAACAAACTTACTAAAACATGCAATGAAGCCAAAATTTGAATATTTACTCATGTAGATACTTCAAACAAATAAATCAGCGTGTCAATATAATATTTCCTTTGGGCTTAGATCATAACACATATGCGAGTTATGTCACTTTATAATGGGATAAAAAAAATCTGTAAAGGAATATTCTAGGCCTGTGGGCAACTATAATTTCTTTTTGTAATATTTCTATCTCATCATGTGTGAGTTAAATTACCATATCTCTGTGATTAATCATAATTTTTATGTCATTAACTTTATGTGATTAAGCTTAATATTACTAGATATTTTCATACTTAATATTATTGTGGCAATAACTCAATTATTCAAATGTAAACCAAATTATGACATCAAAATAATTGACTAAAATTGATGCCAATTATTAATTCATTATATTTAGGTTGACCTCAAAATTAAGTATGCATAAAACCTTTATAAATTTTTCACAATTGAAATATTAACAAAATATGTACATTATACAACTATGTATGCGTGCATAAGTATTTAATTCATACGAGGAAAAATAATAATTATATAAAATAAATAAATATACTGATTTTCCTATGATTTAAATATGTATTAAACACATATATTGAGATGGCCTAATGGTCAATGCCGCCTCAGGCCCACGGGTTTGAATCCCTGATCGACCCAAAAAAAAAAAATTATGTGAACCAAGTCGCCTTAGCCTGCTCTCGGCGAGTCGAGCAGACTCAACCCGTCCATCTGACTCGGAAGTTAAATCAGGTTACCGTTTGATTTTTTTTTTGCATGCTGGAGACCTCCAGTCACGCGTAGAGAGGGAGTGCCATCACCAGCCACCGTCTCCACTTCGACGTTGGCCGACGTCATAATCGTCACCGGCCACCGTCGTAATCCTCGTCGGCGCACCCTACATGGCCATCACTCCGCCAAGAGCATACGGAGATGACAACTAGGAACTTGGCCTCGTCCCACTGTGGGACGGCGATGGCGGGGATGCCGGAGCTCAGGCTCTCCTCTTCTTGCCCCTACGACAGGTCTTTCCAGGCCGCATTTCTTACTACCCACAAGAAAGATTTCCTATTGTAGCGTATCCTGCGTGACGTCTACCTCCGATGCAGGATGCTGGTGCATCCCACACCACCCATCGCTCCCCACAACAATACCAAATGGGCGTCGTAATCCTCGATGGCGCACCCCGAGCCGGCCATCGCTCCACCGAAACGAAGATGCACACAACACCAGTCTCGGCACTGCGCACACAGTGCCGGTCTCGTTGTATTCCTACGCAGTCGCCTCTGTAAATTCTTGTAAAATCTATCTTTTCTTTCTTATATCATTTCATACAATTACATCTCTATTTATATACATAGATTACACTTACTCCTAACCCGTCTCTCGGATCATCTCTGAGGCCGTAACTACAGAGGACTTCTTCCTCTGTTTTTACAGATTTGGAAGACCATTCCAGAGGAAGAAGTCCTCCTCTGGAGCTCCTATGGAGGAACTCATGCTAACAGTTCCCCTCAAGTTGGTGCGTATATATCTTTGATGCTCAACTTGCCAAGTGAGTTGTAAAATTTCGTAATGTATACTATTTTTGTAAGTATGTTTGCCTACTGGTCTTCAGATTTAACAAATGAAAATCGAATTATCTTTGCCTCAAGGGTTTGCTTGATGAAGTGCTAATCTACTTCCACATGTTTAGTTCGATCGTGTTAAACCGGGTTATGTGAAATGTCAATAGCCGCCTTATTATCGCAGAATAAGTTCATCTCATAGTTTGGGCCAAAGCCAATTTTGGTTAATAATCTCCGAAGCCAAAGAAGCTCACAAAGACTCGTAGTCATCCCACGAAACTCAGCTACAGCACTAGATAACGCGAATACCTTTTGTTTCTTACTTCTCCACGTAATTAGGTTTCCTCCAACAAACATAAAATAGGTGAGGTGGTTCTTCTATCTGAAATATTTCCTACCCAGTCAGCATCTGTATAACCTTCAACCCTTAGGTGATGGTTTCTTGAGAACATAAGCCATTTCCCAGGGGAGGACTTTAGGTATCGAAGAATTTGATTCACTGCATTCATATGATCTTCACTAGGACAATGTATGAATTGGCTTACTACACTTACTGCATAGGCGATATCAGATCGTGTATGGGAGAGATAAATAAGTTTCCCAACCAACCTCCGGTATCTTCCTTTGTCTGTTGGCACTTGGTCTAGGTATTCTCCAAGCTTGTGATTTGGAATTATTGGGATATCTGCAGGTTTACACTCCAGTAGTCCAACTTATGATAATAGATCTAGGATAAATTTTCTTTGGGAAAGGAATATGCCTTGCTTGGACCTAGTAACTTCGATTCCCAGAAAATATTTGAGTCCTCCCAAATTTTTCATCTCAAATTTTGTTGCCAATTGCTCTTGAAGTCTTGCTATTTCTTCTAGATCATCTCCTGTAATGATCATATCGTCTACATACACTATCAAAGCAGTTACTTTACCTCGTCAATGCTTTAAGAATAGCGTATGACTTGAGTTACTTTGTTTAAAACTATATTTCCGTATTGCCAACCTCATCTCCCAAACCACGCTCTAGGAGATTGCTTCAAGCCATATAAAGTTTGATGGAGTTTGAACACTGTCCTTGCTTTAGAATTTGCTATATATCCTGGAGGAACATCCATGTAGATTTCTTCTTCAAGATCTCCATGAAGAAAAAAAAATTTAACGTCAAATTGGTGCAGTGGCCAATCAAGATTAGCTTTAAGAGATAACAAAACTCTAACAGTATTCAATTCGGCCACCGGTGAGAATGTTTCTTGATAATCCACGCCATATGTTTGTGTATATCCTTTTGCTACTAGCCTTAACTTGTACCATTCAACTGCTCCATTGGATTTGTATTTGATGGAGAATACCCATTTACACCCCCAGTGTTCTTTTACCTTCAGGTAAAAGAATAAGACTCCAGGTCTCATTTTTGACTAATGTCTTCATTTCTTCCTTCATGGCTTGAACCTACCTAGGGTATTTCAGAGCTTCATCAACACTTGTGGGGACATGGTGTGAGGAGAGTTCATTTACAAACTTCTTGAGGGGTTCAGATAGTTCTTTTGTAGACACATAATTGGCAATAGGATATTTCAATTTTCTCTCCTTTACTTCAGGGGAATATCTATTTGGTGGTTTGCCTCGATTGCGCCTAACAAGTAACTCATAGCCAACAGGAGTAGCCATATCGTTAGAATTTTGAAGTGTGACAGGATTACTTACCTCAATGATATTCTCAGGAGGTGGATCGTTGGATACTGAGGGGAAGAGGGTTATTGCTTCATCATTATTTTTTGAGGATATCTTCTTTGGATTTGGTTCCATAGTGATTTTTATATCAATGTCCTTGAACTAGTCAAATGTCATCCAATTCAGTTATTCTTCTCGTGTTTCCCCCTGAAGAGAAGAATTGGACATAGCAGACGAATAGAAAGTTTCAGATTCAAGGAACGTAACATCCATAATTACATATGTGTGTTGAATAGTATCATAGTAACGGTACCCTTTTTGATGGACCACAAATCCCAAAAATAGACACCGAATGGCACATGGATTGAGCTTTGAGTGTTGGTTTTTGTGAAGATTAACGAACACAACACAACCAAAAATTCGAGGGGAGAGCATTAGCACCGAGGGTAATGAAACATAGTTTGATAGGGCCTATAGGAGGAGAGTCTTAAACTCAAGAATTTTGGAAGGCATGAGGTTAATGTGGTAGACAACAGTAGTAACAGTATCATGCCAATGATGGTTAGGTACTTGAGCCCCAAGTAAAAGAGTTTGAGCCGTTTCAAGAATGTGGCGATTTTATCTCTCTGTAATACCATTTTGTTGAGGAGTATGGGCGCACAAGGTTTCATGAATCAGTCTATGGTGTTGGAAATAATCATGAAACTGATGACTCACATATTCTCCACCATTATTAGATCGAATAATTCGAATGTTGGTAGAGAACTGTGTTTGGATCATCATATGAAAGGATTGAAAGGTATGAAAGACTTCATCTTAGTGTTTCAACAAGTAAAGTCAAGTCATTCGTGTGCAGGCATCAACAAATATGACAAACCAGCGAACACCAGACCTAGCATCTTTGGGGGAAGGACCCCACACATCCGAGTGAATTAAAGTGAAAGGATCATTGCTCTTATTCATACTTAATGGATGATTGACTCGATGACTTTTAGCTAGAATGCAAGTCTCACAGTTAAAATCTAGAACTAATAAATTTGAAAATAGATCGGGAAACATATGTTTCAAATACCCAAATGAAGGATGACCTAACTGACGGTGCCACATCAAAATTTGTTTCACTTTGAGGTCACTCGGGTGCCACATGTGATATGCACGACCTACAATGAAATCTTCCATGTAATAGAGCCACCTCCTCTTAGTACCACACCTAATGATCTTCTTGGTGAGAATATCCTAAATAAGAAAAAAATGTAGAGTAAATAAGAACAACACAATTCAACTCGTTGGTAACTTTACTCACTGATAGTAACTTGTGAAAAAGACAGGGCACGAGTAGTGTATTAGATAATGGTAGGTTTGGTGATAACATCAATGTTCTAGCCTCTGTTACTGGAGAGATAACTCCATTAGTGTTGGCAAGTGTTGAGAAAAATCCTTTGCATCAAATGTCATATGGTCCGTTGCTCCAGAGTCAAGTCTCCACGCTCTACAATCATCCTCTCTAGTCGATCCTAGGAGAGCATTACGTGGGTCCGCATCCGTCTGAGGATGTTGAGGGAGATCACCGTTCAAATACCCCAATTTGTCTTTGTCTGATATATACATCTCAACAACCTGGGATAGGTCGAGTCTAGTCCAAGTCGAGTTTTGGTTTCAATTTGATTTGGTTCGGTCCGGTCAGGTCAGGTCACTGGCCTTAGTCCGAGTCTTCAGTGTGGTTCGGGTCCGATCAGGTCAGGTCGAATCGGTTCGGTTCGCTTCATTGGAAATTAATTTCGCGCAATGTTGTGTAGCGGATTTAATTTGAACCATCGTCGTCCCCGCGACGCTGGTTTCTGAACAGTAAGAGATGGGAGTAGGGGTGGCTTCGAACCGAGCCGGCTCGTGTTCGGCTCGGTTCAACTCATTACATATCGAGCTCGAGCCGAACTCAAACTCAGAAATGGGCTCGTTTAGGTTAACGAGCCGAGCTCGAGCAGAGCCAGGTTCAGCTCGTCGGCTCGCGAGGCGACTCGTGAATTTAACGAGCGGCAGGATGGGGCAAATTTTCTGGAGTCTCGCACGCTCTCTCCCGAAAAAATTTTTTCGGTCTCTCTCCTTCCCTCGCTCTCTTCGTCTCCTCCTTCCCTTCTCTCTTCTTCCTCCGAAATTCCCTCTCTCGGCCTCCATCTCCCTTCTCCCTCTCGCCGCCGCCGCCGCCGCCGCACCTAATTCTTCCCCCCACTCATCGCCTTCTCTGCCTCTGATTGTCGTCGCCGTCAACTCCCGTAATGTCGCCCTCGCCTCGTCGTACCCCAACTAGAGCGGCTGCTCTGGACCCTCTCCTGTCGTCGTCACCCCCTACCACCGTCTGCTGCCACCATCAAATCAGCCGGCCACCGCTCTCACCGAAACGGGAACCCCCGGATACCTAATGTTCGGAGACCTAAGTTGAGGGGGGAGATTATTTTCCCCCCTCGATGCTCTGTCCCGCACAGCGTGTGAACTAGCACGTGCAGTTCACACATGCGAGTTTTGCACTTGTGGATTTTATAAAAAAAAAAAAAAAACTTGCAAATCCTACTCTCAGCCTGTTTTTCCTCTCGACGATGCAATAATACGTAAAAATATAATGTGTTAAAGTTAACATTTGATCAAATTTTTCTGTTTATTTTTTTATTTTTTATAATTAATCATGTACACAGTTAATTGGCTCACATAATTATTGTATTAATGTATAATAAACTGCAATCATTAAATAATATAATATATAATTTAATTAATTAATATATTAATTTATTTTAATTATACATTAAATTACTTATTTGTGTTGTAATCATGTTTGTTTTACCTAATTTGGGGTTTAAATATTATGTTTTAATTAAGTATACTATTATAAGTTACTCATTTTCTTGTTTTTTATATTTTTCTTATTTTGGAGCACTAACACTGGAAACTGTTTTCCAATGTATATGAACTCGTTCACACTAACACCAAGTTTGAAATTGAATTTCATGTAGAGGAATTAAATGAATTTGAAGCAAGAGATGAAGATGAACTTCAAATTTTAAATTTGTTGACTAACCCCCCTTATAATTATCATATCCACAATAGCTTCGGAGTCATTATTTAGTACCGGTGGTAGAGTAATAGACTCGTATCGTTCTTCCTTGGTACCAAATACATTTCAAACTTTGATTTGTGGCACTGGTTGGGTTCGGACTCTTCACGGTATAAAGAAAAATCAAAAGGTGAATTTCTTTGATTAATTATTTATTACAATATTTTTTAGTTTTATTTATTAAAATTTTGTTTTATGATTACAGCTTGAGAAGAAGAGTACAGAGATAATGCTACCAGCTACATGATTTTTCATGTTTTTCTCATCATGGTAATTTAATATTTTTAACGATTATTAAGTAACTACTAGTGGAAGAGTATTTTTTTATCTGACAATAAATAATTTTTTTTTTGTCATAGATGGAGATTTTGCTCAAGCAAGGACATATATTATTTTTTAGCATGAAGAGAAATAACTATAGTTTGTAAATTTATAATGGATTTATAGTTTTTATTTGGGTGATTGTAAATTGATAATGATATTTCATTTAATTTTGTTGTGTTTGATTATTGTATGAAATTTATTTATAATATTATGCAGTGTATGGAGTGTTTAGACTATTTTATGGAATGTATAAATAATTTATTGGAGTGTTTATGGAATGTATAAACAATTTTATGGAGTATTTATACAGGTATTATGTATGTTGATTATGCCCAATTTTAAATAGAAGTCATGTCAAATTTTATACAGGTATTATATATATAAATTATGCTTAATTTTAAGTACAAGTTATGTCCAATCTTATACATGTATTATATATATAGGTTATGCCCAATTTTATGTAAAATATATGTATAATTTTATATATATTTTATTTGGTATATATTTTTTGAAAAGTTTTAAATGTATGTTTCGGCTCGAATTCGGCTCGAAGCTCGGCTCGAAGTCAGTGGGCTCGAGCGATAACAATTTTAGGCTCGAGATAAGGCTTGGCTCGAAGTTCGGCTTAAACAACATAGGCAGGTTCGGGCTCTGGTTCGGCTGGATGCCACCCCAACTGCCTTCACTATCATGGGAGGTCTCGGAGACGGAGGAGACTTCGGCAAGGCCTCAAAAAGCGACCTGACTGCGGCGAGCCTATCAGATTGAGGTTTCTCGCCCGGTCCGTCGTTCGCCGGAGAAGATTTCAGCCCGCTCGCTTTCTACATTTGCGGCGCAAGAAGACTTCATGCCCGGTTCATCGTTCGCCGAAGAAAATTTCAGTCTGCTCGCCTTCTACGGCTACGCCCCAAGAAGACAAGGGGTTTTAGATCACTCGCCTCCTAGTTCCCTGCGTCGTCCCCGAACGGGAATTTTCCTCCCGTAGTCATTGAACTAGTTAATTCAACTCTGATACCTTGTAAACTCTTGTAAAATCTATCTTTTCTTTCTTATATCATTTCATACAATTACGTCTCTATTTGTATACATAAATTATAATAACTCCTCACCCATCTCTCGGATCATCTCCGAGACCGTAGCCACAGAGGACTTCCTCCTCTATTTTTACGGATCTGGAAGACCGTTCCAGAGGAAGAAGTCCTCCTCTCGAGGAACTCACGCCAACAACCTCTTGGCTACAAACAGTGTCGAGAGGCCGACAAGATCAAATGGGTGGCCGCTGTTAGAATTATGGTTTCAAATAGATAATTTATAAAATAAAATTACCGTGATATTAGAGGCGTGGGGCCCACTTCTAGATGTTATCATTGGATGTTCAGTACAGGGAATAATAGTCAGCACATCCCCCTGTAGAGGTAGATTAAATGGGTACATTGACTTAGTGGACACATCCCTTGGGACTAAGGAGATATGTCTCTCTTGAGGGGATGTATCCCTCCTGAGAGGATGTATCTCTTCTAAGAGGATGTGTCCTTATGAAAAGTCATTAGTGCACCCTTTGAAAATCTATATAAACCTCCATGGTCTTACAAGTGAGGCTAAGGCTATTTACACACCCAGTCTGGCTGAACGGGAGCAAGCTTATCACTTGTAAACGAAGTATAAAAGATTATCTTGTGCACTTCAAGTTCTGTTTATATTCTTCAAGATGAAAGGTACGCTCTCTTTATTCTTCTTATTTCAATTCTATGATATATGTATGGTTTTCATGATAATGGAATTATGGAGGATTTAATATCTATTTTCTATGATGTTTATATTATTATTAGACATCAAGTCTAACAAATACAAGTGAATAATGCCTCTGCTGGTATCATAGAGATAGATTTTAGATTTCTATATTTTTTCATAATTTTTTTGGAATTTTTGGCTATTTATTAGTGAATGAAAATAAGCCTAATTTAGGCTTATTAGGTGCTGGCGCCGCAGGCGGGCCTGCTGTGTGCGGGTTACTGTGCGCGGGCTACTGTGCGCGGGCCTGCTATGTGCGGGCTACTGTGCGCGGGCTGCTGGCCACGGGCCTGCTGGTGCAGGCTTGTGCGGTCCGGGTCGGTGATGACCCATAACCATGAACCAAACCGGGTTTTTACTAATATAATGAACCAGAATGTGTTTTAAGGGTTTATTATTACCCAGAATTGTATTTTGAATAGGATTTCCATGTTATTTGGCTATTTGAAGTATTTATAATTAGTGTTATTGCATGTCTTGTTATATATTTATGTATTTGTATGTGAAATTTAACTTAATTATATAATTTGCAAAATCCCCAAAGGGTAATGCATTTTGTATAAATTAAATTAATTTTATGTGTGTTTATTTTGAGTATAATTTGTTTTATGAGTTATACTAATTTTATTATATGATTAGCAAAATCCCCAAAGGGTAATGCAAATTGTATAATTAGATTTGTATGTTGTAAATTAATTCATATGAATCCCCAAAGGGTAAGTATGAATTAATTTATTTGTTTGTTTGTTGGTTTGTGATTGTTGGTTGTTTATCATGTGTGGAATGATTTGCCTAGTAACTCTCATGAATCCCCAAAGGGTAAATGGGAGTACTAGATGGTTGAAATGATTCTATAATTATGTATGTTCTCCCAAATATTGAAATATTTTCTGGATGACAGGAATATCCAGTAGTGGACATAATTTTGCTGAGTCCCTAAAGAAAAATGTACTTGATGGGACTAATTATGTGAACTGGTCACAACGGGTTGACTTAATCCTACGAGGCTATAGGTTTGATAAGATTATCAAAGTGGATACTCCTCCTCAAAGACCTTCCCGAATAAACTACCCTGATAATCTGAAACAGTATAGGAAGGACCTCAGAAAATTCAAGGAATGGGATAATGCTAATGAAATTTCTAGGTCACATATTCTTGGGGCTCTAAGTGAGACTCTCTTGATGACTTATTTTCATGTCCCCACTACAAAAGAGATTCTCGACCAGATTGAGGCTAAATATGGTAAAAAGTCGTCTACTCACATCAATAACTTATGGCAAAAGTTCACTCGTGCCAAATGGGAAGAAACTGCTGATGTGAGAAAACATGTAAATGACATGCTTGCCATGGCAGATGAGTTACAATATCATGGTAGACCAATGGATGAAGAAACTAAAGTGGTCACCATTATCAACTCTTTACCCAAATCTCTCAAATATATTCAAGACTTTTATTCTTTGTCCAAGACAAAGTGGACTATATTTGATTTGGTTAATATGATCGACCACCAGTCTGAAAGACTCAATCCAAGTATTGAGTTAGATAAACCTTCACCTAGTACTAACGTAGTTTTGAAGCCGAAGAAAAAGAATTTTAAGAAGAAGGGAAAGAACTTTCGATTTCAAAACTTCAAGGACAAAAAGGTCAATCAACAAAGGGTTGAAGTACATGCAAATCAACGTGTTTGCTTCTTCTGTAATAAGCCAGGACATATAAAGAAGTATTGTAGGGCTTTGCAAACCATGCAAGAAGGGCAACAGGAGAACACCAGTGAGTCCTTATCTCTTGAAACTTGTACTATTTATATCAAGCCTTTTAGTTGGTGGGCTGATTCTGGTGCAACTGTTCATGTATCGAATGAGTTGCAGGGTTTCTAGGAGCTAAGAAAGATTGAGGACAAAACAAGCTTTATTTACATGGGAAATGATGAAAAGGCCATTGTGGAAGGCGTGGGCACTTACCGGCTAAAGCTTGTTGATAATAAGTTTTTTGATTTAGAAGATTGTCTTTATGCTCCTTCTATGAGAAGAAGTCTAATATCTGTATCTTGTCTTGAGAAACTTGGATTTACATTTTACTTTGGCAATGGAAAGTTTCTTATGTTACAAGATGATAAAGTTATTTTGAGAGGTTTTCGAAATTCTGGTCTATATCAATTGCAACTTAGTGGAAATATGGTGTTCAATGTTTCTACTTCTTTGGATATTAAAAAAAATGAATTGTATTTGTGACATTTACGACTAGGGCATATAAACAAAGATAGAATTACAAGACTTGTGACACAAGGATTATTGAAAAATCTTTCACATAATGATTTTCCTATTTGTGAGTGTTGTATATATGGGAAAATGACAAAGATACCTTTTCCATCCAAAGGCTCAAGAAGTTCTCATGTTTTGGATATTATTCATTCTGATATATGTGGACCTATGAATGTGAATACTCGTAATGGTCATTCGTATTTTATCACATTTATAGATGATTTCTCAAGATATGGAAGAGTATATTTACTGCATAGAAAAAATGAGGCCTTAGATTATTTCAAAACCTTCGAATTGGAGGTAGAAAATGCCACAGGAAACAAGATCAAAACATTGCACACCGACAGAGGTGGAGAGTATTGTTAGGAGTTATTCTCTGAATTTTGCAAGTCAAACGGGATTATCCATATGTTTAGCATGCCTTATACACCTGAACAGAATGGTATTGCTGAAAGGAGAAATCGAACCTTACTAGAGATGGTAAGATCTATGATGGCACTTGCAAATTTGCCAATATCCTTTTGGGGCGAAGCATTATTGACAGCTACCTATATCTCAAATAGAGTGCCTTCAAAGTCGGTTGAGAAAACACCTTATGAGGTATGGTCAGGCAAAACTCCTAGTCTTAACCATTTTAAAGTATGGGGATGTGTTGCTCATGTTTTAAAACTTGATCCTAAGGACAAATTGAAGGCTGAGACTCGAAGATGTTTATTCGTTGGGTACTCTAAACATTCGAAAGGATATAGGTTATATGATCCCAAGGAGAAGGTGATTATTGAAAGTAGACATGTAAAATTCATTGAGGATAGATTTGATTGTGATGAAGATTTAGGTATGAAGTCTCACTTGGAAGAATGTGTTGAAATGTCTTCTTCTGAATCTCCTTCTAATATAGAGAATTCTACCCAAATGGATATTCGAAGAGGGACTAGAGAAAGAAAACCTAGTCAACTCTTCTCATCTTCAGATTTTTATACCTATGCTGGAGATACTTATGAAAGAACAAAGTTGAATGAAGATGTTACTGATCCTGACACTTACGAGGAAGCACTCCTTGATGTGGATTCCGACAAGTGGAAGTCGGCAATGGAAGAAGAGATGGACTCTATGTATAAAAATGAAGTTTGGAAACTTGTTGATCCTCCTACATCGGTTAAGCCCATTAAGTGCAAGTGGATTTTTACAAGGAAGAGAAATGTTGAAGGGAAAGTTGAAAGATTCAAAGCTCGTCTTGTTGCCAAGGGTTTTACTCAACAATACGGGATTGATTATGATGAAACATTCTCTCCTGTTGCAAGAATACAGTCTATTCGAGCTCTCCTGGCATTGGTAGCATATTATGACTATGAGTTGTTCCAAATGGATGTTAAAACTGCTTTTCTAAATGGAAATTTGGATGAGAAGATTTATATGGAACAACCACGTGGATTTGTTAGATCTGGAACTGAAGCAAAAGTGTGTAAGTTGGACAAGTCTATTTACAGTTTGAAACAAGCCTCAAGATTATGGAATATCAAGTTCAATAAAGCAATTACAGCGTATGGTTTTACTCAGAATCCAGAAGATCATTGTGTTTATATAAAAATAGTGGGAGATAGCATTGTTTTTCTTACTTTATACGTAGATGATATTTTATTAGCCGGGAATGATATTCAGTTACTCCAAGGTATAAAGACATGGTTGTTTCAGACATTTGATATGAAAGACCTTGGGGAAGCTTCTTATATTCTTGGCATTAAAATTCTACGGGATAGATCTTTGCGAAAATTGAGTTTGTCTCAAGAGAAGTATATCGACACTCTTCTGGATCGGTTTCACATGTCTAACTGTATACAAGGTAAAGTACCTTATGATAGCACTAAAAAGATGAGCCATGTGGATTGTCCTTCTCACCTCAAAGATAAGTTGGACGAATCTAAGTATCCATACGCTTCTGCTGTGGGGAGTTTTATGTATGCTCTTATATGTACAAGACCTGATCTTGCTTATGCTGTTGGGATTCTTAGCCGGTTTCAGGCTAATCCAGGTTTTACTCACTGGGAAGGGGTAAAATGGGTAATGCGCTATCTAAAAAGAACAAAGTCATATGCTTTGACTTATCAAGCGAACAAGTTGGAA
Organism: Aristolochia californica; assembly: GCF_029961685.1. Classification (NCBI taxonomy): domain Eukaryota; kingdom Viridiplantae; phylum Streptophyta; class Magnoliopsida; order Piperales; family Aristolochiaceae; genus Aristolochia; species Aristolochia californica. The sequence goes on along the minus strand of NW_027181770.1, from coordinate 9,560,341 downwards.
TTGGTTGGTTATTCCGACTCAGATTATCAAGGATGTGTTGATACCCGAAAATCTACTTCTGGTTTTATCTTTATGTTTGGAGGAGGTGCCATTTCTTGGAAAAGCAAGAAGCAAGATTGTGTCGCGCAATCAACCATGGAGGCAGAATATGTGGCTATGAACTTAGCTACAAGGGAAGTTGTCTATCTTCGCAAATTCTTGCGAAGTCTTCTAGTGGTAGACTGTGTGGAGCGACCTATTCCTCTCTTTTGATATAATGAATCTGCTATTGCTATCACGAAAGATCCGAAGTGTCACTCCAAGGCTAATCATATCGAAGGCAAATACCACTATATACGAGACATGCTGAGGTAGGAGGAAGTTGTTCTTTATAAGATATCTTCTCCGGATAACTTAGCTGATCCACTAACCAAGTGTCTTCCCGTGACCAGTTTCACTTTCCATGTGGGGAACATGGGTTTCATTTGTTTATAATTGATGAGACCAAGTGGGAGAACATTGTTTTGTATGCATTGTGGTCTCAATGATTTGTAATACTATGTATGTCATGACATTGTAATTTATATTCCATGGAATGATTTTGACAAAATGCATATGTTTTTGTGTGATAATATGAGTACTCAGTGTATGCCATGAGATTCAGCTTCCCTATTAGGTATGCACTTGTACGTGTATATATGAGGGTTTCAATAGGGAATGACGTTTGAGTCTCTAAATTGTCCAGGCCAATGGGACTGCATAGGCACAGTTTCCTTTACGGCTAATACTCATGCTGGTATAGAACTTTACCCTGAGCTCCTCAGGTACTGAGTATGCTATGGACGGTGAGATGCCTTGATGTCCAGCTTTTTTATAAGGTATATACTTGTATGTATATATGGAAGGGTCTCAATAGGAAGGTTGGGTTGGATGTCTAAATTATTCAGGCCTATGGTACTGATTAGGCACAGTTACCTTAGTGGCTAATACTCGAACTGGTACAGAGCTTTGCCCTGAGTTCAGGTCCGAGTATGCTATGAATGGAGACCGCTGAATTGGCAAATTTGACAAGTATGGATTTGGTTTATTCCCCAGCCTTGGATATCTAAGATATATATTGTGTAGGCCTGGATTAACTACACATGTATATTAAAGTGTTTAAGGTAATGCCTATGGTCATGGTATGGTTTTATGTGTCAAAATTGATTTTTCATGTTTTTTTTTCGAAAATCGGAATTTGAAATGGATTTGAAACCAAGTGGGAGTTTGTTAGAATTATGGTTTCAAATAGATAATTTATAAAATAAAATTACCGTGATATTAGAGGCGTGGGGCCCACTTCTAGATGTTGTCATTGGATGTTCAGTACAGGGAATAATAGCCAGCACATCCCCCTGTAGAGGTAGATTAAATGGGTACATTGACTTAGTGGACACATCCCTTGGGACTAAGGAGATATGTCTCTCTTGAGGGGATGTATCCCTCCTGAGAGGATGTATCTCTTCTAAGAGGATGTGTCCTTATGAAAAGTCATTAGTGCACCCTTTGAAAATCTATATAAACCTCCATGGTCTTACAAGTGAGGCTAAGGCTATTTACACACCCAGTCTGGCTGAACGGGAGCAAGCTTATCACTTGTAAACGAAGTATAAAAGATTATCTTGTGCACTTCAAGTTCTGTTTATATTCTTCAAGATGAAAGGTACGCTCTCTTTATTCTTCTTATTTCAATTCTATGATATATGTATGGTTTTCATGATAATGGAATTATGGAGGATTTAATATCTATTTTCTATGATGTTTATATTATTATTAGACATCAAGTCTAACAGCCGCCATTTTGACCACAGAAAATGCTGCAGATGATCGGGAAGCGACGGCGGCCCATACAGCGCTGCGGACAGGGCCGTTCCAATGAGCCTGAGAGCTTGCACAACCTTTAATAATGGAATTGAAGGCACCCCAGAGGTGAAAGAACACTTACCTGCTTACCTCCAATTCAAAGGCTCCTCCATGGAATAGGTTGTTCTTAAATGCATATTTTTCCATAAAAAAATAGAGGTTTTACAATGCTTATATTATCTACATATAAGAGATAAAGGATCATATTTTTTAAGGGAAGAGTTATCCCTAGAAAAGCAAGGGATAAAGGTTTTTCTGCAGATCAGTAACCTTAGGGTGTCAACTTTTGTCCTCTGTTTTGTTTATTATTTTATTAAATGGACGTATGGAAGGAAGGGAAATAAAAACTCATGCCAATTGGATAAGTGGTTTATTTTGTGTCATTATTTATTTATTATTTATTAAACGGAACGGAAGTGATGTGTTCCCTGCATTTGAATTGCCATATCGAGAAACCATCCTCCTGCTTTACATCATTGATTCAATAAAAATGGCATACTGCCCCTGTATTCTGTTAATGCTTATGCCCCTCGTATGAAATATGTAGATTGGAACGATTTCAAAAATCTTTTACATGGTTTCTGTAAGTACAAAAAAGGGTCGTGTAGTCGATATCAGGCCATCTGGCTGCCGGAACCATGTTCTGCCACCGATGGATCAAAACCCCTTCAGACTTTCGTCTATAATAAAGAAAAAAAAAATGTATATATGATCGATCATCTACGATGAAGAGCTGTCCTCATCATCTGAATCCTCTTGCTTCTGTACATGAAATATTGGGAAAACAGGTAGTGTAGGGTTCACGGGCACAGGGAACTGTCTTGCCGAACTCACGATGGTCCTCTCGTTGATTTTTCCTACTTCTTTGCAAACCTGATCCAATATGGAGAGAAAATCTCTCACCACCATAAAAATCCTAAATGGGTGAGCTTCTTCTTTGGCTGAATTTCCGTGGAAGTACTCGGTTATTTCCTTCACTAAAGACAAAGCTACACTCTCTTGGGCTTGGATCCTTATAATCTCCTCCTCTGCCTTCTTCAAGAACTCATTCATCGCCTGAGAGAACATCTGGCTGCTCTCGTTCATACCTATAGCTTCGTTCATTCTCAAAACATCATCAATATTCCCAATCCCTCCTGCAAGCTTTGAAACGTAACTGCTAAGAACGTCAGAGTCCATGGCTGCAGCTTTCTTTACATTACTGAGCTCACCACTGAGACCCGAGACAACTTGCAGACCCAACTTCCTTAATTCAACATCATCCCTTACTGAGGATGATTGGGTTTTTCCAGGACTCTGATTAGACCCAGATAGGCGGGATCCTTGGGCACGGCTGATCTCCTGGACAACAAAATGTAAGAGTGTGGTTTTCCCATCGGTGCCTTTCACATCTACCAGCTTGAGGAGCGTGTCAAGCTTGAAGGCACGTGCATCACCACGGTTCGTGCCAACATTCATTCGGTTGCCGGTTTTTAGGACAGCTTCAAGAAGCTTGAGGAACATCCGGCTACTTCTCAATTCCTCGCAGGCTGCCTGAAAAACAAAATACAAAAAAAAAAAAAAAAAAAAATGATAGAAGTCAGCAAGATGACCAAGAACAGCATTAACACAAATCTATTAGGCCATGTTTATGTAACACGGCTGTCAGGACCGAAAATCGGACAAGCAAAGAAGCTTCTAAGAAAACCTATATTTATATTCCAATCAGGAATCAAGGACTACAATGCCAATAGGAAATGTCAATGTGCAAAGTAAAAGAGAACATAAGAGGACATACTACAGTAAGAGCTATTTCTGACAGCTTTTGTAAATTTTATGTCTTTCAAAAGAAAAAAAACAAAAGAATAGCATTTATATAAGCTCACAAAGTAATTTATCCACAAAGTTTAAGCAGAGGCCTCTGGAACCTCATGAACTATAGATAGAGTAACAACATGGGATTTGGAAGTCCATCAGGATCTAGCAAAAAAGATTCATTTTTTCCTGTGACTGAAAAAGTGGTGCAGTTCTCACTCCCATAGAACTCCATGCCAAGATTAGGACTTTGGGCAGGCAGGGAAGAGTAACTTGGCTAGAATCATTATGCATTAAATTATGTTAGCTGCTTAGTAATAAGATAGAATCTCCGAAAATTGATGGGACATGAAAAGTTATGCCCCCAAATTTAGCTGGTCCAACCCAATATCCATACCCTAAGCTAGACCCTCAGGTAAATAGCTCCAATACATCGTATAATGGATCTAAATTTAACCCATAGAATCTGTCAAGTTAAAGAGAGAACAATTGCCACAACATGGACTTTTCTAGGAATTGCAACAAGTCATGAAAATGTATCCTTTAGGACATTCCAGATACACAAACACCACAGCTTTGGATAGTTAATAATTCCAAAATTGTGTTCTAAAGCCTGTTACAAGGACAGTAGCTACCAATCACACAAAGCACAGGCTTCCCACAGCTCGATTCTACAGGGGTGTAAAGTAGAGAAAAATTACAGAGGTCAAGCTTGGTGACTACCAAAGAAAAATAGGTTAAGTCCCACTCAGGGGGGACCAAAAATGAACTCCTGTGTGGGTAGGAAGAGGTCCACAAAATGATCATAGGGTGCTACACTTGTGCAACATAATTAGTCTCTCGATATCACGGAAATTCAAGGTAATAAGAAAGCAAGAAGATTATAAAAAATCTAAAGAACTGCTAAACCAAATAACCAATTAAATAAATCCACTGAATAACACACTTACCTCTAGTGTTTCAAACGACTTGCTAAGGTATTTAACCTCGGAATCAAAATTGGCAATGTAAAGCATGGCATCCACTCGCTTAAATGCAAAAGGAATATCAAGAACTGCTTTAAGAAACCTCTCAGCAGGGCCTAACTTGAACGGTGAATCATCATTGTAATCTTTCAGCTTGAATTCCTCCTCTTTCGTAGGAGCCATTTTCAGTAAAGTCTCCAAAAGTTCCGTTCCCAAACCATCAGTGTTACCTGCTCGTGTCACAAAGATACTCTTGTATCACTGTCTTTGATTTTTACTTTGACTACAAAATGCCAGAACATTAACAGAAAGGGGATAATGCAAAACAGAAGTTTGATTGTGCATCGAAACCTATTTTTTTAATAAACAGTAGCACTGGATGTTTGATTGACACTAGGCACATAACAACAAGCATTCATCAATGATGTGAAGACACAAATGCCACCCAAAAATCTCTCTTCGTCCTGAAACCAGCAACATCAGCAACCTGACGAAAGAAACAATTTGAACCCAAGTTCACCTCTTCCCTAGAAAGAGCTAAAGTTTTCTTCTCCTTGCAAATACACTGTACCTCCATGTTTGATCAAGAAATACTAAGCATTTCTTTGGGTGGTTTTGAATCTCAAAATGCTAAGACATGATCAAGGGTAGCTCAAATACTAGAGCATTGGTCATTGAGATGAAACTTGAAAGATAAATTGGCCATCGAAAGAAATGAGAAAATATTTCTTACCTTCCAAAAGGGCTTCACAGACTTCCTCTTTAGTTACATTCAGTGCTCGCAAAAGGATTGCAATGTTTTGGGACTTCTTCGGATCTAGCACTCTGTTCTCTTGATTTGCAGAGGAAAGAATTGCCCGTCTAGGCATCTCCTTTGCAGTAGTGTTTGTGGCGTTACACACAAATAACGTCTCAATCATCTCCTCATTCAATCTGCCGGAAGACGAATTCCACGATGTCAAAAAAAGTGCAAATTTAACATAAATAAATGACAAGAAAAGGAGAAAGAAACGTACTGGAACGAGCTTGATTTCAACTGATCCCACACCATGGCCCGATCTGAGCTCGCACGTACTTTATCCCAGTGCAAGGGCTTCAGCTTTGGTCGGGGAGTGTCTTCATTTCTCTCTGTCAACTCTAAACTCTCTGGAACTTCAGCCTGAGAATGCGAAGCAACTGCTTGTTTCTTGAAGTCAACATCTCTTGGGGTAATAAGCACAGGAGGTCGAGAGACGGAATGCCGTAACGACTGCTGAAGGAATTGATTCTCCCAGTACCCAGCAGGAGGAGGTGGAGGTGGAGGTGGAGGTGGAGGTGGAGGCGGAGGCGGAGGCGGAGGCCGATTGGGAGCGCCCGCAGCTCTCTCGGTCGTCCCCGTCCTTCTCACAAATTTTTTTTCCGGTGGCGATGAAGGCGGAGACGGAGAGGGTGGTTTTCTCTTCGGAGGTGATGGAGTCGCCGGTCTTGGAGGTGGAGGAGGCGCTGGTGGAGGAGGACGTGCTAGCACCTGAAGAAACTGTAAATCAGGTGAATTGATCTTCGGCCTCTCGGGGCTTAATCTGACGGTCGGAGACGGGCTGCTCGACGGCAGCGAAGGCGAACTAGGTGAGCCCATAAAGGGTCTTTCCGTGCCAAATCTAGGTGGCGGAGACGAATTGTTCGAAGATGGCAACGATGAATGAGGTGATTCTATAACACGTTTCTCCGTGCTATATCTCGGTGGCGGAGATGGACTGTTCGAAGATAGCGAAGACGAATCAGATGAATCTACAACGGATCTCTCCGTGGTAAATCTTGGTGGAGGAGACGGGAATTTGGAAGGTACCGAGTGAGTACGAGAAGATGAGCCGGGAGATTCGAGTTTGGGCACTTCCGCATCGAATCTGACCCGCGGTGACGGGGTGTTCGAAGGCAAGGAAGGATTTGGAGAAGCAGAATTCGAAGATGGGTATGACGGAGTGCTTGAAGTCGTTGTTCGGCTACCACGTTTCTCTGCATCCACCACCGGAAAAACTCGTCTGGCGCTCGATGTGGCCATGCTCAGGCTTTCTTTATCCGTCGAAGAAGCTCTCGGCGAGTAGAACTCTTCTTCTTCCTCATCATCATCGGAGCCACTGGTAGGCCCGTGATTCCGTCGAAACTGTCGCCCCAATGGCGGCAAGGGTTGGAGTTCCGGCGAACCAAGCTTCCGATACGGCGAGGTCGACGCTGCCGGGACCGATTCATTGTCGCCCTCGACCCTGCGCGAGTTCACCAATGTACCCAGATAAAGAAACTCGGAAGAAGTGGCGGAGACACCGACCTTTTGGTCGTCCGAAGAAACAACATTCGCCGGGAACAGTCGATGGCTATCGGCCTTGGAGCTCCTTTTGGCAAACTTCTGGCGGCGGTGATAGAAATAGACAGCGAAGGCGGCAAATAGCACCAAGAGAAGTATCGGGAGAGCAATGGCGAAAAGGAGCTTTGGGGAGCCACTGGACTTCTTCTGTTCGGTTTTAGGGAGAATGAGAGAGGAAATGTTAGCGGGGAAAGTCGGAAGAGAGGAGGAAGATGGAGGGGGAGGCGGAGAGAGGAAGAATGGGAAGAAAGGAGGGGCATTTGTAGAAACAGGGAATTTGGGTTGCGGTGGCGGCAAGTCTGGTGGTTCAGCCGGAGGCAGTGTAGAGAGAGGGAAGAAGGGTTGGTGCAGGAGACGTCGATGAGGGGTGATCGTCGATGAAATGGGAGCAAAAGATAAGAGCAGAATAGAGACGATAGCGATGAAACCCATTCTGGGTACTGGTTAGAGTCGGAGAAGTTTCTGCTGAGGCGGAAGAAGCTCGTGTTGGCTTTTCCTCACGGCAATTGCGAGTGACAGAGATCTCTGCGTCCCGTGGAGGAGATCCAGAGAGAGGAGGGGACAAGTGTTCGATTTTTGCTCCGATGGAGGTCTGAGGAAGACATTCACAGCTGCAGCAAGCTGTGCTTCTACCACTGCTAGTGTGAAAGGTAAAAAAAAAAACAAAAGAAAAGGCGACAGGGAAAAGAAAGAATAACATAAAAGGCATCAACCGAGCGTGCGAGCGAGCGAGCGAGAGAAAGAGAGGGGGAGAAAGGTTATGGGTACTGGGTGAAGCCGTGATGGGATTTACCCTGAGCTACATAAATCTCTGCTACACGTTCGCACTAAACATTTAATATAAGGCAGTCTTGCAGATGGAGACGCAGATGGAAACGCAGATGGAGATGGGTTGTCAAGCTTAACGGTGACATTAAATTTAAGTTTGCCTTAATAGATCATTATTTTCTTTCAGAAGATATCATTAAAAAAATAGTCATGCAGAATAAATAGCAAATGCAAGTAATGGAAGGATGGAGACTACAGCAGAGAGATCGATTGGTTTAATTAGTGTAACAGAATATTATTCAACAAGGGACAAGTTGGGAGAAGGACAAGGTGTTGCATTCTGTAAAAGTCTGGCAAGCGTTTAGGCCAGAAAATCTTGGCGAAGGAATAGTTTGTTTGCTTTTGCGATGCTGGGAAGGAGTTGAAATGGAAAAGTCGGACACTCACCAATCTCTACTCAGAAAAGTCAGTTGATGACAACCAGGAATTTCAGCTTCCAAGGCAGGAACAGAAGTTCATCTTTGTTGAAAATCTTACTCTGTAATTTTCTTCATCATTTTTTCTTTCACAGTTCGTTTCTGTGCCAAGTACAAAGTTTGGGAATGGAAAATAAATCGCTGGCTTTATCTACTTACTGCGCCATGCGAATTTCAATTTTTATTTCTTCCGGAACGTGAAGATAGAACAAGACAAAAGTCGGCGTTAAGACTTGAAGACAGGAGTTCAGAAACAACGGCAGGGCTATCTCTCACCCGGTTCTTCGGTCAAAAGTAAATCCGAATTCACATGATTGCAATGGTCGGAAATCATACTGCGCCCGGACCCAGAAGAAGAAAAACTTCAAAACTGTTCGACCCGTCTCCGAAAATAACATAAACCTTCTTTTGCCATTCGAAAGTTTCTCACACATTTTTGTCAACAAAACCACCATGGAAAGCTAAGATAGGAAAGAAGAGAAGATTTATGCCAATTCCATGGAAGGTATTGAAATGCGTGCCCGGGGCGACCCGAAGGTTTGATGAAATGCCTGACTGAGTCGAAGCAGAGAAGCTCAACCAAACAGAGGGGGAGACGGACCCGAGTCCGGGCGCGACGGACGGTTCAATACCCCTGCCTATCCCTCACATGCAGGGAAAGCGATGAGCGACGAGGACGTTACACGTGGTCAATGGAAAAGTGGGGTAAATTCAGGTCTCGGAAACCACAGCTCTCCCTTCCGAGACGATATAGTCTCTCAAGTCTGAACCACCTACGCGACGCGACTACGCACCTGCCGTGTTTGTTCCGTAGAAGAAAAAAAAATTGAGAATTATTAAATGATTTTATTATTAAAAAATAAGTGATACATTTTATTAAAATTATTAACATACACTACGATTATTCAATTATTTAATTATACGAAATAAACGAGGGCATTTCGGTAAAACAGTTGAAACGCAACGATCGGTCCGATACAGCTGTCGGACAGCCTCTCGGGTCTCGAAAGTCTGAACCAAAAAAAATCTAAAGAAAAGGGTACGAGAAGGAAAAGGGCAAAAGCGAAAAAGAAAAACCAAAAAAAAGTGTCGGTGACCGGCGCAAAGTCTCGCCGGTGACAGAAAAAGACGCACGGCGATCGATGCGCCGAATTGCGGGAATCGCGGCCAACATCCTCATACCTACGTCAGCTTGGCCTTTCGGTATGCTGGGCCCACTTACGTCGTTCATTGGACCGTCCAGATTATATGAATTAACTAATTAAAAATATATAGATATATTAACGTAAAAAAGGCCATTTGGTCAAACAAGGAGCAGAAGAGGTACGTCTTGACTGCCCAAAATGCAGGCATTCTGGAAACTGTGTGAAATGTGAGGACTGCTGCCTGTCTCGCAATATCAATTGTGTCATTAGAAAACACTTAAAAAAACTGATCAATTAGAAGCATCACTTAAGAAATTTAGGACTGAAGAGATCTGGATGTGGAAGCCAGTGCCAATATTCCATGCCTTCTGCTCCGGTTTCCCCCAACACTCTAACCCAGAAGCATTTTCAGAGGAAGCCTCGTTTCCTTCTATTCAATTCATATGAAATTCCTAATCTACTTCAATGCTTTCCATTCAATTTTGAAAAAATTTCCTCATCCCTTTCTTGTCTTATTTGCCTTTAAAAAACTACAACCAAAAAGCCACTTTGGTCTTTTCAAATGCTGAATAGAAAATCTAATCGTTAAAGGGACAGCAGCAGAGAAAGGGGATGTGAGACACCCTGCTTTATTATTTGTACTAAACAAAAATCATTGTAAGATTAATTATATTAAGCAAATATTATTAAACTAATACTAAAACGAAGCTTCATTACTGAATGTCGTTGACACGCGAGGTTTCTTGGGCCCTTCAGTTGCCGCAATGGAGGAAGAAACAGAAGAGATCGTTTCAAAATCGATCTCGACAAAGGGTTCGAAGCATCATAATGTCTTGCAGAGGATCCGATGTCGTTCGATCAGGCTTGGTTGATTTTGAGTTGCATTCCCAAATGAGTGTTGCTGATTATAAATGAACTGTAGGAGAGCATCGGGTCTAAATTATGAATTCTGATTGAAGTGAAAGCTCAGGGATCCAATAAAGCTCTCTGAAATGTAGATTGTAATTACATGAAATCCTGAAGCAATTCCCCTTTTTTTTTCTCCCCATTCTAAAGTTTCTAATGCAGCTGCTTCCGCTCCAAAGAGGAAATCGCCAATTATATGACTTCAACAACATCATTTCTTTATGAAACAGACAAGACCGACCCTGGATTGTCATCGATCTGTTGCATCTGTTCGGAAAGTGAAAGGATCCCCATCACCGGAGGATATGGCCTTATTATGTTTTGACTGGGAAAAAGCTCCGCAGAGAGTCATGATTACAGGAAGTGATATCTTATCAGCCTCTCCTTTCTGAAACCACTCATCGCCTCACCCATTAAGAGGCCGCGTTTGATGCAGAAACCGAGTTCTTTACGGAAGTAAGAGACTGAAGCACGTTTATATAGCATTTGGGTGAAGTTCTGCAAACCAAGCCTTCCCCAATGTATCCAGCTCGAAATCAATGCCTCCCCTGAGCGCCTGTACGAGGAAACAATTTCGCTGTAATGACTATCGTTATTTGGAATCGATTAGAATCAGAAGCAAAGCAAGCAAAAAGTATCAATTGGTTTTTTTGTCACAGCGGCAAAGTTTCTGGTACTTCAATAATGGAGTGAAGACTGTAGAAGGCGACAAAGGAAGCCAACGTTGTGACAGATGCGTGAAAATGTGATTTAATTCGTCCTTGTCGGTAGAGGACGGTGGGCAGAGGCGATGGTAGCCAAGGCATATACCGACACTCTTCTTTTAAGCTTTATAAAAATAACTTCTTCATTGAAAATGTAGCTTTTAGTCTCCAAAGAATTGTCAAGCCAAGAGTCCAATGTCTCTTATTTATCCGCATCTTATTCCAAATTGTTTCTAACGCTAATTAAGCACGTAGCTGAGAAAGGATATTGGTGGGTAACAATCCTATAGCTCTATGCATACGCTCATTGTCTAGGTGTCAAGAGAGGTTGTTAGTAGGTGAATAGGTCATCGTGAAGCCAAGGAAAGGACTTCTAGAAAACAAATTCCAATGTCAGTGTTAGTGTTCCAAAATGAAAAATATGATATAAATAAGAGAATGTGTAACTTTTTATAATATACTTAAATAGAACATATACCTAAGCAAATAATTAACCAAAATATTACTACAGTTATAAGTGATTTAGTGTGTAGTATTAAAATATATTAATAAACTAATTAATAAAAGATTATATTATATTACTTAATTATTACAGTTTATTATAAATTAATATAATAATTAAGTGTTACTAGAATAAATTTTAATAAATTAATTTTAAAAAGTAAAAAATAATATAAGCGAATTAAACTGATAATGGCGGGCCAGCAGGCAATGACGACGGAGGCGGCATTCTGGCGGTACGTTGAGAGGGAGAAGAGAGGGAGGTCAAAAGGCTCGGCCTCCCGTGCTCTGCGATGGCAGCTCTGCGATGGAGGTCGAGCGGGAGAAGATAGAAGGGAAAAAATCGGTGGAGAAAGGTCGAGAAGGGAGAAAAGCCGAGAGGGAGAAGAGAGCGGGAGAAAAAAAATCGGGAGAGGAAGGATGAGAGAGAGGGAGAACAGAGCGAAATGAGGAAAAAATTTTCATCGGGAGAGGGAGAGACGCATCCCTCGTGATCACTTCATGTGAATGATTTGCAAAATAGATATGAAACACGATTCCCCGATTTTTGCCTGATAAGATTACCTAGCGTGATTCAAATGAAGAGGCACTCGTTCACCACTAACGGCCTAATCGAATGAACGGAGTAATGAATAGGTAATTCATCTCTGCTTCATTTTAGACTAACCCCCCTTTGGGTTACGAGCATTACATAATTTTACTAGCAATATTAGAGAGTCCTACGCAGCTTTGTTTGGCTCCCCATAAAACCACCTCGCCAGAATCTATGCTGGCCTGCATTGTGAATAGTTTAATAGACTGTCATTTCTTATAAGCTGTTAGAAAATATATTCAGGGATATTTTGGTTATTTTACTATTTCAATGGTTAATTTTCTTTATTTAATCTTGTTTTACGTGTTAAATTATATCATTGGTTAAAAATTTTCATATACATAAGATGTGTAGTTAGAGAGACGTAAGGAGATTAAGGTATGTAGGGGTATTTTTATAATTTATAACTCAAAATACCTATTTAAGAAGTTTGGAAATTCGTATGCAGTTCCAATGAAGCCTTTAAGGCTCTTTAGAAATTTCTTTTTTTTTACCTTTTTCTCTCAATTTTCTCCTCTTCCTTCAACCAAATCTTGATTTTGCCATGGTATCAAAGCAGTAGATCGTTGTTGGAAGCATACTACTACATATTTTTGCCATTTTTTAAGAGCACAACCTACTGGAAGGAGAAAAACTATAGGTTTTTTTACGCTTGTTCATCAAAGTTAAATTTGTTTCTCCCTTTCTCTGCCATAACCTTAGGGTTACTAGTCTTTATGAATTATTAAAGAACTCTCCACACTTTGATTGTCCTAATTGGATTCCTAATTAGGTTTTTTGAGATTTGCATCACCCAACCCAGTACTGGATGCCTACATCATCACCCAATTAATGATGTTATCCCTAATTTCCACTACTTTTGCATGATATTTGAAATAGTTGTGAATTGCCAATTATTAGATTGTTGAAGTGTGCATATGTGCCCTAACCCTAATTTTGTGAGTGGGACCTACCTTGGTGATAAATCTAAAAATTGTCTAGAAGCTTAAATTGGTTATTGTGTGATCATATATCAATATTATGGTTGAGACATGAAAAATTTATACCTTGGCTAGAGGAAATTATGGGTTTGATGGAAAGGATACCATCATGATTACTTCAAAAAAGTTGACTAGGTCTATCTATCTTAATTGGGCTAAGTCTGTCAAAATGCATCTTAAGGGTAAAAAGAAGTTGAAGTTTATCTGAGATGATCCTCCAGTGCATTTAGATGAGGATTGGGAGGCAGAGGACAGTCAGGTTATGACCTGTATTGTCAATAGTATTGATTCTTGCTTCAAAGTTCAAACAATCGATCAACATTGACATCTAATTTCTTCCCTTACTCCAGGGAACCCACCAAACACGAACAATAGTAACTCTCGTACTGTGCCTTGAATTTAATCTTCCAATTGATCGATTCATTGGATACCCATGTCTGAAGGCCAATCATGTTGTCAAGATCAATCAACACTAGCGTTCCATTTTGGCTCTTGCCACTCAATACAAATTTCTTTACGAAGTGAATAGACTGAAAATTGAACTCAAAAAGTAAAAGGTAAGAGTGTATCGAGACATCATTTCAGCATATATATATATATATATATATATACATACATCTTTAGAGGCTTACTCAGGTATGAAATCGTTATGATGTGAATAATACTAAAATCAATTTCGGACCATCGAATCTTCATCAATGACGGAGGTGAAAGGTTGCACTCCCCGTTCCCTACTCTTTCCTTGTCTTCTCATTTCTCACCTAACCCATCACTCGCCCTGTTCATCGTAACCATTATAGAATCAAAACCAGTTAACATTGTGGAACTTCTTCCATTGAGTTGGAAGACAGGGCCCAAGCCCACACGACCAAGGAAGACTCACATATCCAAGTGTATTAGAAGATGGGCCCAAACCCATAAGACCAAGGAAGACCCATGGATCCAAGAGATATAGAAGATGGGTTCAAGGCCCACAGATAAAAGAGAATGCCCATAGGCCCACATACATTGATGTTAAGATAGTATATAAAGGCTCATTTCATAGACAATAATTTAACTAAGTTAAAGTTTCAGGGTTAAAATCCTAAACCCTAAGTTCAGGGGTATTATTGTAATATTATAATTTCATAAATCTATAAATAGAGCTTCATGGGGAGGGTTAGCAATAATCAATTCCATAACCCTTCTTCCTCCTGTTTTCTCCCAATGAGTTTCTTTCCCTTTTTTCTCCATGAGTTAAATCCATGGAGTCCTGAAAATCAACATAGTATCAGAGCTTTTATTTTCAAGACTCACACTTATGGTTTTTTGGATTAAAAACCCATATTTTCTTTGTTCTACCGTTCCTAAGTTTTTTTCTCATCTTCAAGATCTCTCTATTGGATTGTTGTTATTTGGAAACTTTCCTCTCGAAGAACTCTCTCTTTCTGCTTTGTTAGGAAGTCGGGAAGAAGATGCACTGTAGAAATATTTCATGTTTCCTAAGTTAGGAAACATGAAATAATTAGTGCCTATTCATCGCGCTTGAGTCAACTCGGACCAGCAAGCCGAGTTCCCCGTCGACCGACTGCACCAGTTTACTGAGTCAACTCAGACCAACTCGGACTGAGTCAACTAGGGTCCAGGTCAACTTGACTCGGACCACTTATTTTCTGCCTCGGTATGCATTACCAAGATTTCGGAGCGACTCGATAAATTTTTTTTCCCTGGCAGGATCATTTTTTTTGAAGAATTGACAACTTATTCGTTGGTCAACATATTATTTGGTCTATATATGTGCATTGGATTATTTCATGGGTAATATTACAAGGATTATTTTGTGTCGTGTTAAGGGGGCCCAAACCAAGCCCATTTAAGTTGCTGCTATTATGTCTTTTTTTATGAGATAGTATTATTGAAGAAGAGGTAGCCTCATACCATTATTTATTTATGTCCCGGTCAAAAATATCAAATTTATTAGTGGTTGGGAGTCCATGACGGAGGAACTTATTTTTATATTTATTGTCAACCCTGTCACAAATATCAAATTTATTTGTGGTTGGTTGTGGTTGGGAGTCCATGACGGAGAAACTTATTATTATATTTATTGTCAACCCCGTAAAACATATCAAAATGTTTTTTGGTTGGGAGTCTGTGACGGAGGAACTTATTATCATATTTATTGTCAACCCCGTAAAAAATATCAAATTTATTTGTGGTTGGGAGTCCATGACGGAGGAACTTCATCCCCGTCAAAAATATAAAATTTTTGTGGTTGGGAATCCATGTCGGAGGAACTTCATCCCCATCAGAAATATCAATTTTTTTGTGGTTGGAAGTCCATGACAGAGGAACTTCATCCCCGTCAAAAATATCTTTTTTTGTGGTTCGAAGTCCATGACGGAGGAACTTATTTATTATATTTATGTTACTTCCGCTCATTAATAGCACATATTACTCTACCACTTGAGAGTCGTTATCCTGTGGAGGGACACGATGGTGGAGGTGGACACTTCAGAGCAATATCTTAGCGGCTACAAGTGATTTACTCTCACTGATATTATACCAAATGGGCCTCATGAACGAGAGCACCAGCGTGAGGGGGAGTGTTGGAAGATGTAGGCATATTATACAAGCAAGATTTTATACATCATTTGCAACAAGCTGGGATTTCATGCTATTCTCTCACCCCCAACTTGAGGTCGAGGGTTGGAAGATAGGGCTCAAACCCACACGACCAAGGAAGAGTCACATATCCAAGTGTATTAGAAGATGCACCCAAACCCATAAGACCAAGGAAAACCCATGGATCCAAGAGATATAGAAGACGGGCTCAAGGCCCACAGATCAAGGAGAAGGCCCATAGACCCACATATATTGATGGAAGATGGTAAATAAATGGTCATTTCATAGAGATGACAGTGATGTAATTAAGTTAAAGTTTCAGGGTTAAAACCTTAAACCCTAAGTTCAGGGGTATTATTATAATATTATAGTTTCATAAATCAATAAATAGAGCTTCAAGGAAGGGTTAAAAAAAATCAATTCAATAACCCTTCTTCTTTCTGTTTTCTCCCAATGAGTTTCTTTCCCTTTTTCTCCACGAGCTAAATCCATGAAGTCCTGAAAATCAACATATTCTTTTCCTTCTTGGATCTAAAGTTTCTTTTTAGTTAGCAATTATATAGGTTTCTGTCTTTACCTCTGGTAACAATGAAATATGGATTGTAAGTTGTGAACTTTCTAAAGAATCTCTTCTTTGTCCTAATGATCATTGTACAAATTGAACATCGATTCCATCTCACACTCATGCAAATTTTGATGAATTGAAGTGCAAAATTAGTCGACCTTTAATTAATTGATGTGCAATCTATATGTCTAATTCAGATTTAGTATGTCTTAAAATAGTGTCAATAGTCTGTAATTTTAGTTGTCAAATAAAGTCTAGTTTTTTAATTAAGTTCTACTATTGCTTTATTTAAATTATGTTGTTGTTTCTTTCTATACCATGAACTTTTTGTTGGCAGTGTTTGTGGCTCATGTACTAAGTTCTTGCAGATATTTGGTTTCCTTATTCCATACACTTTTGAAACATTTTTAGTATTGATGCTTTGTCTCAAACAAACTACTTTTTCTTCGTTGAGAAGCTCTCAATCAAGCTACTTAAAAAGAGAGTTTTAGAACAAACTGTTTGTTTATTCAATATGCACAATGAAGTTTTGCTGATTCGACATGTGGGTTCAACTAATTCTACTATAATTCGGTATATCCAATATTTTTTTTGGCTTTGCTGCTCAATATGATCAATTTTTTGGACGTTGGGAAAAAAAATGTCCTTCTTTGGTTGCTAACCCGTAGGTAGGGGTGGCATCGAGCCGAGCCGAGCCCGAACCTGCCTTTGTTCGAGTCGAGCTTGATTTAAATATTTCGAGCTAAGCTTCGAGCCGAACCTCGTCTCAAACCTAAAATTGTTATCAAGCTCGAGCTTCAACATACATTTAAAACTTTTCAAAAAAAAAAAAAAAAATATATATATATATATAATAAATTGTATATAAAATTATGCATATATTTTACATAAAATTGGGTATAACCTCTACATAAAATTGGGCATAACCTATATATATATATATATATATATATAATACATGTATAAGATTGGGCATGACCTCTACTTAATTAAGCATAATCTATGTATATAATACTTATATAAAATTCGGCATGACCTGAACTTAAAATTGGGCATAATCTATATACATAATACCTGTATAAACACTTCATAAACATTTCATAAACATTAAATAAAATTGTCTATACATTCCATAAACACTTCATGAAATTTTTTATACATTCCATACACTCCATACAATGCATAACATTATGAATAAACTTCATATAATAATCAAACACAACAAAATTAAATAAAATATCACTATCAATTTACAATCACCCAAATAAAAACTATAAATCCTTTAAATAAAATCCTATTACTATTAGAGACTTACTAGAAAATTAAAAGAAATATTTTAAATTTTTCTTAGGAAAGTTAAATGGACCTCTTATTACCTTTTCTAAGGAAATAAATAAAAAATAATAATTAATCTAATATATTATTATACTTATCGATAAATTTTTAATCAGATAAAATGTCAAACACAAAATTGCTATGAAAATTGCCTCATGCTAAAAGGATTATATCATTAACTGTCAAATACTTATTCAAAATGTTTCTATACGGTTTTCTAGCCCATCTTGGCAAGAAAATCTTACTTAGAAAATTATATGATTTTTTAACAAGAATTTATAATTAGAAAAATATTTTCAAAAAACATGAGGCACTAATTGTCCTTATATTTCTACTAAAAATGTCTTTTCAACATTTATTGAAAAAACCACTAATAGTCTCTAGAAACGTATTTCTACTAAAATATCTTTTCAATTTCTTCAAGAGCCATGAGGAAGGGACAAGGAGTTTTTTTTTCCTTGTTTATGATCTCGCACGTAGGGGTGGCTTCGAATAAATTATATATAAAATTATAGATACATTTAAAAAAATAATGATAGGGGAGGTTCTAGATTGAATTTCAATAATGGATTAAAATGTACCAATATTAATCTTTTTTACTCTAATTGTTATCTAGCTTGTTTTGTAATTTTTGAATCTGGCCATAAATTTACTATGGCCTCCGTCGTGCCCCTATATGAAAATTATATTCTAGGAAAAACTAGAAATATTTTTCCTATGATACATATTCCCAAAAAAACCTTTAAATAAAATCCTATTACTATTAGTGACTTATTAGAAAATTACAAGAAATATTTTAAAATTTTCTAAGGAAATTTAAATTGACCTTTTATTGCCTCTTCTAGGGAAATAAATAAAAAATAATAATCAATCTAATATATTATTATACTTATTGATAAATTTTTAATCAAATAAAATGTTAAAAACAAAATTGCAATGAAAATTGCTTTATGCTAAAAGTATTACAGCATCAACTGTTAAATACTTATTCAAAAATTTTCTATACAGTTTTCTACCCCATCTTGGTAGGAAAATTATATGATTTTTAATAAGAATTTTCAATTAGAAAAATGTTTTAAAAAAAATATGAGACACTAATAGTTCATAGAAACTTATTTCTACAAAATGTATTTTTAATTTTTTTAAGAGCTATGAGGAAGGAGAGTTTAAGGAATTTTTTTTTTTTTACTTTACAATCTCGCACGTGCTCATCTTCACGCGAGGGAGGGGGGAGATTATTTATCCCCTAATTTATCCCTTGAACTTACTGGTTCAGGTTTTCCGCCGAGACGACGCTGAGGGAAGGGAGTTACGACACCGTGGAGGACCTGTCGTCGGGGATGACGGCAGAAACAGAGGCAACGACAAGGAGAGGAAGAAATCGAACAGACAGCCACAAAAGCGGCCGGCGAGTAACTGTCGATGGTGGTAGAGGCGGCGACAACAGTCGACGGGAGGGGTTCGACATTGACGAGGGGAGGAAATATTTTCCCCACCTCGCTCTCGCTCCTGCTCCCCCGTTCCCGACCCGATACTGATCCCGACTCACTTCGAGCCGGCTCGCGAACCGACGAACCAAACTTGGCTTCGGTCGAGCTCAGTTCGTTAAGGTAAACGAGCCAATTTCAGAGCTCGAGCTCGATAGATAACAAATCGAACCGAGCCAAACTCGAGCCGATCGTGAGCCGGCTCGGTTCGAAGCCACCCCTACCTGTAGGATGGGCTTAAACTAAGAATTACTCTAAAAAATAAAATAATACATGCACTACGGATTGAATGGCATCATGTTCTATGGGCTTGTTGTCCATATCATGTGTATCCATGTCTTTCTATGCTTCAGAGATTTTTGGATGCCTTCTCTATTCAGGATTGCTTACAATTGACTTCCTTTGGTTAATGTATATTTTTCTTCTAAGGTTATGAAATTTGCATGAGAGGAGATTAATCCCCCATATTTTTAGTGTATTTCTTTTTTTGCTTGATTGGACTTTGTTGACAGAGAAAGTGACCATTATGGGAATATCTCGGTTCCAAAAATTTAGTTGGGGAGCTACAAAGTTTTTTTTTTATAAGTGTTTTCAAACTATTCTAGGCATAAGGATATCTTATGCATTTTTAACTATAACATTTTAGAAGTCGTAAGACTTTTGGTATCTCTTGTCATTTACTAATGATTGTTTTGTGTAATTCTTTTATGAATTGGTTTAATGCATTTATGTGTTTTCTTTGTAAAGATGGAGTGAAGAAATTATTTGATGATGTAGGCTACTTGGATTGTAGAGGGACAATGTGTGAAATCCAATAGTAAACGAAGATAAAAAAAAAAAAAACTAGAGTAGGTATGTTTTTTTACTCAAATGTGGAAGGTGTTTTTCAACTCAATTGTGGAAGGAGAAAATTTTTATTATAATTATGCTAGGGATGGAGCATTCAGTGTACATAAAGGCTCTATGAATTATTGTTAGAATCTCAAATAAATGAATGGTGGAATGTTCACATGTTCAAAAGAAGGATATGCAAGGAGAAATCATAATTTTGATGAAGCATCAAAAAAAGAATGTGAGGAATCATAAGAGATGGGTGTGGGGCATTAATTAAGATTCTTTAAAGATTGTAATGAGAAGTGGAATGTGGTGAAATTTTTAGAGGGTCACACTCATGTCCTATTGACTCCTCGTAAAAGGGAATTTTTGCCCTTCAATAAGGAAATTACACAAGTGCATAAACACTTGTTTGATAAATTCAAAAAGGCTAATTTTTGTACATAAAAAATTATTTCTTTCTTGGAGATATTATCTAGAGGATATGACAAGGTTGGATCTACTGAAAGAGATGTTAGAAATTATGAGAGGAACAAGAGACAGGAATTAAGAGACTATGATGCTCAAATGTTGTTGGATCATTTCAAGGATCTACAAAAAGTAAATCCTTCATTTTTCTATTACTTTGAAATGGATAATGAGAACTTGTTGCTTGTAATAAAAAATTCCAGTGTACTTTTGCAAATTGTGTATGAAACTCTTACACACTAGAAGAATTTGAAGCAAACTGGTTATGTATTAATGAAACATTCAATTAGATCATAATGTTTGGTTGCAAAAAATCTTTAAAGAACGAAATTAGTGGGTTCCTGCATATTGCAAACATATATTCATATCTAGAATGTGGACAACCCAAAGATGTGAAAGTATGAATTCTTTCTTTGACTCTTACTTCAGTAAAAAGAAATCATCAGTTGAATTCATTTATAACTATGAAGCAGCCATAAGGAAACAAAGGTAGCAGGTGAAGAAGGCCGATCATGACATATCATATACCAAGCCTCAAATGATTACCCAATTCAATGTTGAGAAGCAAATAGCAAAGGTATACACAAGGTCCGTATTTTTTAAGTTTAAAAAATAATTGAAATAGAACATTAACTTTGGATCACAAAGAGAGGGAAATTCAACAATACATTAGGTAAAATTCAATGTTGAGAAGCAAATAGCAAAGGTACACACAAAGTCCATATTTTTTTAGTTTTGAAAAAGAACTGAAAGATAGTTAAACTTTGGTTCACAAAGGGAGGGAAATTCAACAATACATTGTGTAAAATTGTTTGGGGTGGGTACATCCTCAAAAGAATGGGTTTCGTGTGATCTACATTAGCAACTTGCATGTTGTCCTTATATGAAGTTTGAGTCGAAAAGTATCCCTTGTAGGCATCCTTTGTATGAGTCTCAAGCTTCAACATGGTTATATGGGCATCCTTTGTATGAGTCTCAAGCTTCAACAACAAATACAAACAATTGTGAGTTTTCAAGTTGTTGTTATCTAAATGGTTATATGGGCGTTTTAAGTTTATATATTTTGGTGTGGTGATACATGAACGAAAAAATTTGATATTACTCTAATAATTTTGCAAGTTTATGAGTTGCAAAAGATTGTGAGATGCTACAAAGAAATGCAGGTTACCCGATCTTTGTTGTTGTGAGTACAAAATTAGAGTTGTGTAGGCATACATTGATCTTTTTGATTAATGATGCTCTTCACAAGTTGAGTCACAGATGCTAAAGAGCATAGGGTTAATTATCAGAAGTTTCGAGGATGAAAATTTTGTCAAGTTTTGAAGCACATTATTTTTTTATACTAGAAAATTCTCTTTATGTTATGAATGGTATCATGGAAATGTGTTTTTGCAGTTTCAGTTGTAGTACCCTTATGTGGTTTAAACATATGTAATTTGAACAATGTAATTTCATATATAAATTGTGAACTGTAATTTTAGCATAGTAAATTAATATGATTTGAGCATTGCAATTTTAAATCTTGTCATTTTACATGTACTTTTGGACTTGATTCAAATAGTTTTAAATAGATACACAAATTGGACTTATTCAAACAAATTTAACCTATATATGTCAAGAAGAAGGATAATTATTACATTAGGAAGAAGGGTTGATTTTTAGGATTCCATGGATTTAGGTCATGGAGAAAAAGAAAGAGGGACTCATTGGGAGAAATAGGAGGAGAATGAGTTATGGATTTGTGTCCTAACCCTCTCGTTGAGACTCAATTTATAGATGAATAAAATTACAATATTACAACAACACCCATAAAATTTAAACTAATTACATCAATGCCATATTTATGAGATGACTCTTTATTTATCATTGTGTGGGCCTATGGGCTTTCTCCTTGGTCTTGTGGGTGTGAGCCCATCTTCAAACACACTTGGGCCTATGGACCCTCCTTGGTCATGTGGGTTTGAACCCATCTTCCAACGAAAAATATCGTTACATAGCTTCCCATTGCTCTCTTAAACTGATATTTTGTTATGCTGGTAGATGAGGTAGCTATCAAAAGCAAGATATCATCATCTGTAGAATCTTCCATCTTGGATTGCCTTGCATTGGAAAAAAAGCTTTTTTGGACCATAGTAATAAGCAAAGTTATGCAACATACATTTTTTTTCAATTAAAACACTTTGAACAACAACTAGCCAATTCTCAGGCATTTCTCTTATCCATCAGTTTATCAGGCCCTTCAAAAATCTCACTTTGAAATGATATGGGAGTGATACTCTCAAAATGGCTATACTTATTATCATCTTTCACTCAATCTGCCATGTTGCATTGAACCAGTTCATTTAGATGTGGCCACTTGTCCAAATTATCACGAAGCTATAAAATGCAGAAATCAATGAGATAGACAAATTCTCACTAGTCTTAGAAGTCATCTATGTCAAAATCCTTGTAAATAACTAATCTTAGGAGGTTGAACAACAAAATTACAAGAAACAATAAGTAAAGAAAAAAAATATTTGGTTAAAAGCTCAAAACAATATCAACAAATGGTTGACCAAGAAAATTAAAGAGTTTAGTGCACAATAAGAGTGATATGACTCTACTGGGATTTGAACCTAGATCTCTAGTTGCATGGTACCATACTGTTATGCCACAAAGTCTTTTCAATAGAATGAAAATAATACAACTAGTATGAACTCAAGGCAACCAGTTATATATATACACCCAACACCTCAAGGCATGCATAGTCATCCCTAGGCCTTGCAATATCATCATACACACTTGATTGAATGTTTGACCTGGCTTACAATCAACAACCATATACGAGCATTAAAGAAGTGTTGATGGACAAGTGCATAATGCCTTGGACCAATAGTAGTTCCATATTTCCTTGATTCCCTAGGCTGTAATGCTCCTAAGATCTTAATTCCAATCAGTTTAACTTTTGCCTCAATTTTACCATCCTGAATTAAGAAAAGTGAAAATACAAAGGATTTAGTATCAAGTAGTTGATGAATGGATAAACACTAAGTAAGAAAATCCAATAAGAAAAATGATATGACTTCATGAGGATTTCCCTTGCCAGATAGAAGTACCAAAAGAACCCATACTCATAATTTAGAATAATGCCTACATTGAAATATTAATACATTGATATAATTCAGAATAATGTCCACATTGAAATAGCACTTTGATCTATGATTGCGTAGTCTTGGCGTACTATTGACTTGTCAGCATCAAAGAGTGTTTGGCTTGGTCACATGGGATGGCACCACCAAATGAAAAACATACAACCAAATAAATGTTGCATATGTTATACCCAATAGAAATTGACATGCAAGTATCCATCTATTTATTTGGAAGGAGAGGTTAATCTATTATAATCATCTTAATCATGCTTTGAAGATGTATCACCACCCATCAATTCCTGAAATCTACCACCTTCATAGGTTGTGGCCTTCCATTAAACGTGCCCCTACACCATCATCAATAGTAAAATTAAATATTCATATTAGGACAGTCAATGTAGAAGGTAAATAAATAATTGTTAATGTGGAAGTAATGTAAGGTAAATAAAGAAGTGTTTAAATAACAAAAAAATGGTAGTCCTAAGTAAACCCATCAATAGCCAAAAACATATTAGGGAACATGTTAATTATAACATATGCTTCATATCATGTCTTTCATTATGGAGAGAAATGCCTCAATTGTCAACTACTAGGGACACATACAAATCAGAAAAGAAATAATTAAGTGAGGCATTAACAAATGAGTTAAAAAGACACTAGTTTTTACTACTGTTTAAACTGATTTGCTAAAGCTATTTGTTGTTGCCTAAACTGAAGTTGTGGTATGTTAATGGAAAATTTTTTACTACCATCCATTGGTATTTCTAAAGAGCTTTAAAATTTGACTTCCATGCAGTAATTTCCTGGGTGAGGGAAATAATTCTTGAATTTTGAATAAGATGAGAGCAAGATAGAATGGAAATTACTACAGAAATAAAAAATAATGCCTTTTCTTATTGTACTTGTAGAGTAGGGTTACGATTAGGGGTGACTTTGAACCGAGCTTCTCGCGAGCTGCTTGAGCTCTACTCGATTCTATCTCGGTTCGATTCGGTATACCTGAATCTCGAGCAGAGTTCGAGATCTGGGATCGGATCGTTTTAATTAACGAGCCGAGCTCGACCGAATCGAGGTTCGGCTCGCAAGCCGGCTCGTTAATTTAACGAGTTTGTATGGGTTTCGGGGGAGTTGGGACCGGAGTGAGAAGGAGAGCAAAGGGGGAAAAAATCTTCCTCCCCTCGTCACCGCCAAGCCCCTCCGACCGCTACTAGGGCCGGCTCTGTCGACGTCGACATCTGCCTCACCGGCCACCTTCTGCCTTTCCCTCGCCACTGATTCTGTGGCCGTCGCTCGATTTCTTCCTCCTCGTCTGTCGTCGCTTTTGTTTCCGTCACCGCCGTTTTCGTCACAGTCGTTAAGTTCCTCGCCGGTGCCGCTGGTTCCCTGGGCATCGTTCCTCATCTCGGTAGAAAACCAAACCAACAGAAGCTTAGATACCTAACTAAAGGGAGAAATAATCCTCCATCCCCCCCCCCCCCCCCCCCTCGCGCGTGAATATTATTTCGCACGTGCGAGATCATAAAGTAAAAAAAAATAATTGAAAGAAATTGAAAATACATTTTAGTAGAAATAAGTTTCTAGGGACTATTAGTGTCTCATTGTTTTTGTAAACATTTTTGTAATTGAAAATTTTTACTAAAAAAATTATATAATTTTCTAAGTAAGATTTTCCTACCAAGATGGGGTAGAAAACCGTATAGAAAATTTTTGAATAAGTATTTGATAGTTGATGCTATAATACTTTTAGCATGAGGCAATTTTCATAGCAATTTTGTGTTTGACATTTTATTTGATTAAAAAATTATCGATAAGTATAGTAATATATTAGATTGATTATTAATTTTTATTTATTTCCCTAGAAGAGGCAATAAGAGGTCCATTTAATTTCCTAAGAAAATTTTAAAATATTTCTTGTAATTTTCTAATAAGTCACTAATAGCAATAGGATATTATTTAAAGGGTTTTTTTTGGAAATATATATCATAGGAAAAATATTTCTAGTTTTGCCTAAAATATAAAATTTCAACTAGGGGCACTATGGAGGTCATAGTAAATTTATGGCCAGATTCAAAAATTACAAAATAAGCTAGACAACATTTAGAGTAAAAAAGATTAATATTGGTGTGTTCTAATCCATTATTGAAATTCAATCCTGAACCTCCTCTGTCATTCTTTTTTTTTAAATGTATGCATTATTTTATATAAAATTTATTTAACATATATTTTATATAGAGTATTAAATGTAGGTTAAACTCAAACTCAGCTAGAGCTCGAGCTCGAGCTCGAACTCAGTTAAAATTATTATGCTCGAATTCGATTACAATTTTAGGTTCGAGGCTAGGGTCGGTTGAGCTCAAATTCAAAATATTTAAATCAAGCTCGGCTTGAACAAGGTTCGGACTCAGTTGGATTCGATGCCACCCTTATGTCTAATTTTAAGTAGAGGTCATTCCCAATTTTATGTAAAATATATGTATAATTTTATATACAGTTTATTTGACATATATTTTTTGAAAAGTTTTAAATGTATGTTGGAACTCGAACTCGGGACATGTATTTTTTTAAAAGTTTTAACTGAATGTTGACGCTCGAGTTCGGCTCGAACTCGATTGAAATTATTGGGCTCGATCTCGATAACAATTTTAGGCTCGAGCTCGAACTTGAAATATTTAAATCAAGCTCGGCTCGAACATAAGCAGGTTTGAGCTCGGCTCGGCTCGATGCCACCCCTAGTTATGATGTTGAACCTAAAGTCCACGACCTTTTTGCTTCATTTGAAGGGAAACAACTCTTGCACCATCTTTCAAATCTTCAGCTAGAGTTCCAAAGTTTCTAATGGAAGTATAATAATAAATTTTAATCAATGTTCAAAACAAAACAAAGTTTTAATGCTAAATTTTTTAACTAGTCAAGCTGAGTAATGAGGCTAATATGGGATATCCATTCTCATAATCACTTTAATGTTGATACAGTTGTCACCAAACCAGTAAAAAATAACAAACAATAAAGTTTGGATTCAAACTTGTCAAAAATCTGGTTTTCATCATCTCATAGAAACAAATGATGGTACCTTAAAAGTTACATTCCAAAACAAAAATAGAGATAATTATGACTTTGATCACCAACTCTAATGTGCATAGTTCCCATTCAGATATTTAATATGGGCATAGAAATTAGTACATATGTTTTGCTTAGTTTTCTTGATGATGAATATCCTTAATATTAATTAAATCATTTAACGTTTCTATACTATTATAATCATCACTTGGCATAAAAAATTTACCTTCATCATCACCGTCCTTCAACCAAAAGAAAATTGTCTTCATCAACATTGTTCAATATAAAAAACAAACAAACAAAGCAACATCACATTTTCATCAAAATCATCTTTATCCTTGTCATCAAAGACTTATCCAAACTTAGTTCAGGTTTACCATTGGAATCTTATTTTGTTGTATGCTTGTAATCTATCATTTTGTGGTTCCATTATTAGATCTCACTTCTTTAGGTCTCTCTCACTTCTTTTGTCTAATGGACACTGCAGCGTACTCAATAGTGGTTACGGTTGCCCAACGGATATGGCAGCGCCCCCGCTGCTCTGAACGGGAACTACAGTTGTCCAATGGGCATGGCAACGCACCCAATAGGTGTTGCTGGCACCCAACGGGCATGGTAGCGTGCCCGCTGAACGGGCACTGTAGCGCACCCTACTGTCGCCTGATCTTCCTCCGTCGTCCTGCCCCTTTTCTCTCGTCGGACGTCGCTGCAACGTCGGACGTTGTGGCTTCTTCTGTCGCCCTCTCTTCCCGCTGGATGTTGCTGCAACGTTTCCCAATGGACGCAATTCGCAGAGAGAGGGGGAAGGGGGACGGTCGTCGCTAAAACATTTCCCAGCGGACGCTGTAGCGTGAGCCTCCAACATCGGACGTCGGCCTCTATCTTTCGACGACGATGCCGACCGACGCACAACCCCGAGGTGAATTTTGTATCGCTCTCGACGGAATTAATCCATAAGTCCTAATAATCTAACAGAATATACCACTCTGATACAATTTTTTAGAAAAACCATAATCTATCCTAATCCAGAATTTACATCATGCTAGAATATTAGGATCCGAATACATACCTGAATCCATTCCAGAAATTTCGTATTTCTGTTGCGGAATCACTATGATGAACCATATGAACGGATGATTGGTGTTGTGATCTTTCTCAACTAAATCGCCTTATTCCTCAATGGGATCCTCGTCTCTCTTCGGGATAGGGAGAAGGGAAATTGTGTGTGATTTAGTATATTGGGGACCATAACCATAATATGTCTCCTTATATAGGGTTCCCATAATTCCCTATGGTATCTACTCATTTGGCCCATATCCATACCCCATATTCCTGAATGGGCATAACAAAATTAAAACACTTAATTTCAGTCCATTCCATTAAAAATAGAAAATATAATTGAATAATAAATATGTTACCCAAATTAGAATAGGAAACGTGAATTTCCTAACACATCTATCTAAGCATTTTGGTCTTCATTCATTCTCTTTGTTTTATCAATTTGCAGAACCTAGTCCTTCTCAGCGGTGCTTGCCACCCCATACCTAAACAATCCACCCATGTTGGTGCCCAATACGAAAATAGGGCATAAAGAGGCTCCTCTGCAACGTTGAAGAGTAGTGGGAGATGGGTTCCTTTTGCTACAACTCTCTAGTATCTTAAAATGCCCTCCAAGTGTACCATTAAGAAAGATTGAGGATGTGAATGAAGACATGTTGCTGGATATAACTCTTGATGGAACTTGGCAAATGAAAGTTGTTTGATTGATTTGACATCGAGATTGATTTTAAAGTATTGGATCTAGAGGGTACTCAAGCACTAAAGCCACATCTCTTGCTTACAAGTTTGAAGGAAACTTCTTAAATCGATGGATCTCAAAGTTCTTTAATAGAGTTGTTTGAGTTGAAAAATGATATTTTGTTATTTTATAAAATCTAATAAATCTTTGACTAAAAGCTATAAATAAATATATAAAATATGCAGCTTAAGCTTCTAAATACAATGATAAGTCACTTATAAGATTTGAAGACCTATTTTAAACAAATTAAAGTTCAAAATCTATTTCAACAACTTTTTGGACTAGTATTGTTCAAATGGTCCTAACACTGTTCAAATTGTTTCTTGCTTACAACACTTTCTATTCAAGTTTAGGAAGCTTATAATCTAATAGAAACAAAGTTTTAGCTCTCTATTGATGAATACTCCATGGATGGATAATCCTATTATTCAATCTCTTTTGAGTGTTTGATTCCAATACAAGAGGAACTATATGAATGGTCTTGTTTTACCTGCTTTTTATTGAGTGCACCATTTGAATAGTTCGAGGACCGTTCAAATGGTCTTTCCAACTATTGGAGTGGTCTTGCTTTTCCAACTTTCTATTGAGGCCACCTTTCAAATACTTGGAAGATTGTTTAAATGGTCGAACTTCATCCACGTTATGTTTTATTGATTGTTTAAAAGTTGGAGTGTCTATTTGAATGGTCTAGATTTTGAGAATGTTGGACTATTAGAGTAGTTGGTGCACCCTTGAAATAGTCTCATTCTTGAGTGTTTTTTGTTCTAAATTCTAAATAATTGGACTATTTGAATGTTCATGGTATTATTCAATTAATCGTTGTAGAGGCATAAATCTGATTTGAATGTTTATTCAAAACTTACTCAAAGCACAAATTATATCCAATTAATTATTATCATAAAAATTAAGTAGAATTGTCATATAGAGACCACAAAAAAGGATGGACTCATTCCCTAATTATCCTATTGATAACAAGAGGTTATGCAAGATGGTAGAACCCTCCCTTCCTACTACTGCCCACCTATGAGGGGAGAGAGGGAACCATGTTATTGTTGCATGGGGGGAAACAATGTGGGGATGAGGGCCCTTGCCTCCCTCTTGTAGTGTAGTCCTTACCTCCTTACCTCCCCTTTCATTGAGGGAATGGTTTTTCCTCCCACATCTTTGACAATGGGAGAAGAATTGAAACAAAAAAATTCTGGAAAATTGGGGATGAAGAAGAGGTGAGTCCAAGAAGGTAATTTAACTAATGTGAACATATTGAGGAGTCGGGATCCAAACAAAACAAAATAAAACAAAATGGGAAGAGGCAATGCAGAAAGAGATTGTTAGTAATATGATATCAGTTGACAGAAACAGGGAAGACTAAAAAGGGATGACGGAGTAAGGTCAAGACGGCAATTCAATCAATATTAACAATCTAGGAGGTGGAATCCAAACAAAATACGATACAGATGGGAAGAGATATTTTGTGATTTTCTTTTATCTTTATTTTTATTTTTTCTTCACTTTCTTGTGTTCTAAACACTGCCTAAATATATAAAAGTGGATTCCATGAATGACAAATGTTTGGTCATGTAGAGAAGTTGGTTGTTCTAACCACAAATCAATAGGTGAATAAAAGTGGATTGCATCAATGACAATGAGTGGTCGTGTGGAACATCAAGGCGATCATCAATCATTGTAAATAGAGCATGGAGTGT
Source organism: Aristolochia californica (assembly GCF_029961685.1). Lineage (NCBI taxonomy): Eukaryota > Viridiplantae > Streptophyta > Magnoliopsida > Piperales > Aristolochiaceae > Aristolochia > Aristolochia californica. The sequence continues at coordinate 9,530,312 of NW_027181770.1, read as the reverse complement.
GATTTTGTTGGAAGAGTTTGGTATGATTCGGTTCCAAACTGTTTACCACCACTTTTGAAGCTAACGTTTTCTAATTTTCTTGCTAACCCAAAAACAAGGGGTCGAGCTGGGGTCCCCTGTCCTGTCCTCATCTTGTACAGTTGTGCCCTGCCCTACATCAAGCCTTGACTATCAGCACGGAAGTTGGCACTGCCGCCGTTCTACTTCAAGCCTCAAACAGCCACATTGCGCACCCAGCCAGAAGCATTTCAGACCCTTCGCCCTCCGCTTAACTGAAACTCGAAAACAAAAACTCCTCTTGTTCTGAGATTTTTCTAAAACCCCACCTTTTCATTTTGTGTTTTTATTTTCTCCTGTTTCAAAATCCTCCTGTTAATTTGCGCCAATTTGTCGTCAATTAATGCATACAGGCCGTTAGCCCCTTCGAGTCTTTTGATGGGTTCTCTAAAATCCATCAACTAGTCGAAGAATTCGAGATACATTTCGGGTCTCCTCCTCTCTAGATATTAATTAGATCCTGTCTTCGTTTTCCCCGTGCTTGTTTCTATTTGTATTCTTTCCGAGATGGGGAAGAATCAAGCCTACAAAGCCATGCAGAGAGCAAGGGTGGGTTCGAGCTCAGGAGGTCCCGATGAGATCGAAGATGGAATGGTCCGTACCCTTTCATACTAAAAAGAAACTCTTTTGAGTAGTTATTTATTTTCTATGCTTTGTTGAATTTTTGTTTTATGCCTGTGTGCCTATTTTTTAAATAAATTTGTTGAGCTTTCTTATCTGGGTTTTCATTATTACCTAGCTCTCTTGCAACGTAATGACCAGGTTGTTATTTCATGACTTTTATGGTTACTTAAGGTTTTCCAAATTATTTAGATTGTTGACAGAAAATGTCCTGTGGCATTAAAGTACTTTCAAATGATGATTCTATTCAGTTCTTGAATCATGATATAGCTATTTGATTATGTACTTGTGTGCTGATTGTAATTCCCATGTTGCTGACTCCATCTGGTGATTTGCAAGATAACATAGCTAGCAGCAATAGTGATGGCAAAACTTGATGGTTACTCTCATTAGTAGAGGAGAATAATTATCAGGTATAAACAAGTGGAAATTAGAAAGGTTGACCTGGATGCTTCATTGAACTGGTCAAGGCAGAATACCGGTCGGCTTCTTTGACATTTATCAGGGACAATTCTCCTCCCAAGTGTTCCCATTATTAACCTATTTAACTTGGGGGCATTTTTTTTTTTTTTTTGAAAGGCATTTATTGACATAGTAGTAGAAAATGCATTATGCAGTTACTCTTTGTTATGTAAAGGAGACGAAAGGGCACCATTCTTTTCTAACCGTTACTAGAGGAGAGTTTGTTGTTTCTTGCCTGTTAGGTCAAGGGTTATAGTTATATTGATCACTCCTTGTATTTTGAGTGTATTCTACTAGTTATATTGACCACTCATTGTATTTGAGGTATATTCTATTTCTTCTTTTAATTCCTTTTCTGGATTACTAAAAGGGTTTGATCTGATCTCATGACCACATGAATCTTTTATCCCTTCTTTCCTTGATTTGCATGACTAGGATTTGCAAATCATAGATCCTTACAACTTCAGACAATCCCCACAATCTCTCATGATTCTTTTCATCTATGTTCACTAAGACCTTGGTAGGAAGTTTGGCCGGTTGAACCTTTTCTTTAGGTAGGGGACCCAGTTGAACCAATGGAACCTTTAGCTTGAGCAAAATGTCCTATCAGTACTTTAACTTGAGCAAGTGATATTTTGTCATGGTATACCTGCAACATTAAGGTTGAAAACTGTTGGAAGATATAACTCGTGTATAGTGGCAATAATATACAATGTCTTCATTTCTTGTCCCTTTCTTCTCTTCTTAGGGTAAAGAGCATTGATGTAATTTTTGACACATTTAATATTATAAATAGATGTGAAGGGGGAGGATTAGGGATGCCACTCAATCCATAATCCTCCTTTCCTCTTTCTCAAATTCTCCCAAGCTGTCCCTCTCTCGTCTCTCTTCTTCTTTCTCTTCTTCCTTCTCTACGGTTCTTTCTCTCCTTCGACTGATCAGTTAACGTTATTTATCATGGGATCATAAATCCAACATGGTATCAGAGCTATGGGTTTAGAATCCCGAGGTTAAGGATGTGTTAAATTGAATTTTTATCAAGCTTCACGTGGCATTTTTGTTGATGAAGCAAGGATTCAGATTGTTCAAAGATTAGTTTTTTTCTCCCTTCTTTGATGAGATGATTTACTGATTTTTTATCTCGAAAAGATGATTGATGAATGGGATTTCTCGTCCAATTTGGATAGAAGATTAAGTGTTTATATGTGAAAATAGGTGATTTGGGGAGAAAATAGAAGAAAAAATGGATTTCTGGAAGAGAGGCAGTTTTGCTGCCTTGGAATCAGAGCCAGAAAGGCCTTTCCTGCTTCTTTATAATCTGGGTTTAAGTGAAATTTTACAATAGGACAAAAATGCTCCTCAATACTCAAATTTACATATCTCCTAAAATACATGTCTAAATTGAATGAAAATTTAACTAGAGATAAAATAAGACATTCTCTATCTAATAGCCATACTATAAGAGAAAAATGTGATATTGAAAATCTAAGAAATGACCAAAATACCCTTGAACTTGTATTTTAACACTCCCCCTCAAGCTGGAGAGTAAATATCAAACAATCCCAGCTTGTCACTAAAGGTTACATGTTCACGTCTCCCCAATGGTTTGGTAAATATATCTCCCAACTGGTCTGAAGACTTTACATAAGGAGTTACCACCTTCTCTTGCATAACTATATCTCTAATGAAGTGGCAGTCAACCTCTATATGTTTCGTTCTCTCATAGAATACAGGGTTGTTGGCAATAAAAATGGTTGCTTGATTATCACAATTCATAACCATAGGGTCAGGTAACATAAAACCAAACTCAAGAAGCACAAACTTAATCCACATAAGCTCACTAATTGTATGAGCCATTGTTCGATACTCGGCCTCTGCACTAGACCTAGTCACAATTGTCTGTTTCTTACTTTTCCAACTTATCAGGTTGCCTCCAACAAAACAACAGTAGCCTGATGTAGAACGTCTATCCATCTTACACCTTGCATAATCGGCATTAGAATACCCAAATACATCAATTTTCCCATTATGAGTCTACAAAAGACCTTTTCCAGGTGCACCCTTCAAGTACTTCAAAATCCTCTGAGCAGCTTCTAAATGAACATTTTGAGGATTTTCCATGAATTGGCTCACAACTCCCACAACAAATGAAATATCCGGCCTGGTAATTGTAGCATAGATCAGTTTACCTACTAACCGTCAGTATTGAGTTTTATCCTTGAGTGTTGTAGGACCCTGAGTGTAATGTAGATTATGATTAACTTCCATGGGGGTGTCTATAGGTTTAGCACCTAATAAACCATACTCCTGTAACATATCCAATATATATTTTCTCTGAGAAAGAACAATACCTTGCTTGCTATGAGCGACTTCAATGCCAAGGAAGTACTTGAGAGAGCCCAAATCCTTTGTCTGAAAATGTGTGGCCAGATATTGTTTAACTTCTGTAATACCATCAAGATCGTCACCAGATAACACAATGTCATCTACATAGACAACCAAAACCACCATACCAATCTTCGTAGGAACATATAATGATTACAATGACTCCTATAGAACCCAAATTGTAGTACCACATCACTAAACTTTTCAAACCAGACCCGTGGACTCTGTTTAAGTCCATAAATAGCTTTCTGTAGTTTGCACACCTTTTCTGTCTCCCCCCTGAGCAACATACCCAGGAAGTTGCTCCATATACACTTCCTCATGTAGATCACCATATAAAAAGGCATTCTTCACATCGAGTTGAAAGAGAGGCCAACCCTAATAATAGCCACATATATTAAGATATGTGCTGAAGTAAGTCGAGTCATAGGAGAGAATGTCTCAAAGAAATCAACTCCAAAAGTCTGTGTATACCCTTTCGCTATCAACCGAGCTTTGTACCGTTCAATAGAGCCATCAACATTATATTTGATGGTATAAACCCAACGACACCCCACAATAGTTGCTCTTGCAGGTGGATCACATAGATTCCATGTTCCCCGCGACACCAAAGTACTCATCTCATCATCCATAGTTTGTTTCCATTTTGGAGAGCACAAGGCTTTCTACACTGAATGAGGTATATGGGAAGTAGACAATGACATAGCAAAGGACTTGAAGGATGGGGACCAAAATTCAAGTGACACATATTTGGATATCGGATGAGAAGTACAAGACCGTTTACCTTTTTGTAGACTAAAAGGCAGGTCCAAATCAGAGACAACAGGATCTGCAGGCAATGAGGAAGTTGGTGGATCATGAAAAGAGAGCTCTGCAGAGGTAATTGCTGGAGGCACCGCAGGAGTACGAGAGTGACGACTGTAAACACGAAGAGGCAATGAAGAACTCGATGACGCTGTTATATCCAAAACTGCAATAGAAACAGGACAGTCTGAAGGAGATTTAGGTGATCCAGGAAGCTTAGTAGATGATAAAAAATATGGAGTATGTTCAAAAAAGGTCACATCGGCTGACACATATGTTTTTCGTCGAATAGGATCATAACATTTGTACCCTTTTTGTTAACGAGAATATCCCAAAAAAACACAGTTGACAGACCGAGGTGATAACTTATCGACTGAAGTTCCAAGTATATGAACAAAACAAGTACATCTAAAAATACGAGGAACCACACCAAACAATTTACAATTGGGTTTTAAAACCTGAAGTGGAACTTGACCACTCAAAACAGTTGAGGGCATATGATTAACCAAGTAGCATGAATTTAAAACTGTATCTCCCCATAAAGATTTAGGAACATTCATATGCAATAATAATGTCCTTGTCACCTCAAGGAGATGACTATTTTTACGTTCAACCACCCCATTTTGTTGTGGTGTATAAGGGCAGGATGTTTGATGGGTAATACCATGAGAATCACAAAATACTGAAAATTTATGGTTAAGATATTCCAAACCATTGTTAGTACGAAGTACATGAACATAGGGGTGGCATCGAACCGAGCCTGTTCGTGAGCGGCTCGGTTTGATTCGATTTATCTGGATCTTGAACCCAGTTCGAGATCCAGATAAAGCTCGTTTGTGTTAACGAGCTGAGCTTGACTGAACCATGGTTCGGTTCGAAAGCTCGCGAGCCGGCTTGTTAACGTGCTTGAGAGTCAGGACTCAGGAGCGGGAGCGGGGGAGGGGGGGGGGGGGGGGAGCTTTCCTCCTTTCGTCACCGCCGATCCCCTCTGTTCGCTGTTGTCGCCGGTCGCCTTCGCTGCTACTTGGTTCCATTTTCTTCCTTCGATTTCCTCCCCTCGTTTGCCTTCGCCGCTGGACCCCTTCCCTCGGCGTCGTCTCGGCGGGGAAAATAGGGAGACCTAAGTTAAAAGGGGGAAATAATCCTCCCCCGGACGATATCGCACGTGCGAGATAATAAGCAAAGGAAAAAAAAAAAAACTCTTTCTTAAACTTCGGCAGTCCTTTCCTCATGGCTCTTGAAGAAATTGAAAAGACATTTTAGTAGAAATACGTTTATAGGGACTATTAGTGGTTTTTTCAAAAAATGTTGAAAAAACATTTTTAGTAGAAATATGTTTCTAGGGACTTAAGATTTTCCTGCCAAGATGGGTTAGAAAACCGTATAGAAAATTTTTGAATAAGTATTTGACAATTGATGCTGTAATACTTTTAGCATGAGGCAATTTTCATAGCAATTTTGTGTTTGACATTTTATTTGATTAAAAATTTATCAATAAGTATAGTAATATATTAGATTGATTATTAATTTTTATTTATTTTCCTAGAAGAGGCAATAAGAGGTCCATTTAACTTTCCTAAGAAAATTTTAAAATATTTCTTGAATTTTCTAGTAAGTCACTATTAGTAATAGGATTTTATTTAAAAAACTTTTTGGAAATATGTATCATAGGAAAAACATTTCTAATTTTTCCTAGAATATAAATTTTGAACCAGGGGCACGAAAGAGGCCACAGTAAATTTATGGTCAGATTCAAAAATTACAAAATAAGCTAGACAACATTTGGGGTAAAAAAGATTAATATTGGTGCGTCCTAATCCATTATCGAGATTCAATCCTGAACCTCCCCTATCATTCTTTTTTTAAAATGTATGCATAATTTTATATATAATTTATTTGACATATATTTTATCTAGAGTATTAAATGTAGGTTAAGCTCGAACTCGGCTAGAGCTCAAGCTCGAACTCGATTAAAATTGTTAGGCTCGGTCTCGAGCTCGAGTTTGAAATATTTAAATCAAGGTCGGCTCGAACATAGAAAGGTTCGGACTTAGCTAAATTTGATGCCACCCTTATGCCCAATTTTATGTAGAGGTCATGCCCAATTTTATGTAATTGTATTCCCAATTTTATGTAAAATGTATGCATAATTTTATATACAATTTATTTGACATGTATTTTTTGAAAAGTTTTAAATGTATTTTGGAGCTCGAACTTGAGACATGTATTTTTTGAAAAGTTTTAAATGAATGTTGAAGCTCGAGTTCGGGTCGAACTCGATTAAAATTATTGGGCTCGAGCTTGATAAAAATTTTAGGCTCGAGCTTGGGCTCGACTCAAGCTCGAGTTCAAAATATTTAAATCAAGCTCGGTCGAACATAGGCAGGTTCGGGCTTGGCTCGGCTCAATGCCACCCCTACATGAACACATACACCAAATTGATTTTTTATTTCATTGAAAAAATTGAGGAATACATCAAATACTTCGGACTTCTCCCGTAGGAGATACACCCAAGTGACTCTACTGAAATCATCAATGAACGACACAAAATACTTAAAACCAAATGGGCTAGGAACCCGACATGGAGCCCATACATTAGAGTGGACTAATTCAAACAACTTGATGCTTTGACTAGAAATCACTTGGAAACTGGAGCGACGATGCATTCCCAGTTAACAGGATTCACAATCAAATGAAATATCGGCTGGCAGAGAAGGAAAAGACTGACGCAACTTAGTTGGTGAGGGATGTCCCAAGCGCAGATGCTACAAGTAAGAAGAATCTGTAATAGTGAGAGTTACAACTCGAGAAACGGATACATCATCCAACATGTAGAGTCCTCCCTTCTTATGTCCTGAACCAATCGTCCTCTTCGTTTGTAAGTCCTGGAAAACACAAGAAGTAGGATAAAAGGTTATTGAACAGTTTAAGGATTTAGTTAAATGACTCACAGACAAGAGATTAACTGGAAACTTTGGTACAAATAAAACAAAATCTAAGGATATTTGTGGAGTAGTGCGAACTATACCCTCTCCCTGAATAGGAGAGGTAGATCCATCAGCTAAAGTAACTCGACGATATGAATGAGATGGAATAATGGACTAAAATAGAGAGGGCATACCTGACATGTGTGTAGAGGCTCCTGAATCAATGATCCAAGAGGGGAAATGAGACACATTTAGTGCATTCATACTTGTACTAGCCATCGTGGCATTTGCTGAGGAAGGAGTCTCGGTAGTCTGAGAAGCAGTAGATGAAGCAGTCAATTAACCCAGTTACTGTAATAACTGCTGAATTCCTCATACGATCCAGTGTGTGAGGAGGCGTCCTTATCTATGACTATAGAATTGGCCCAGGTAGGTTTACCAAATTTGTCACAGCATTTCTCAGAAATATGATTAGTCCTACCACAATAAACACATTTTCGATCCCTCCGATCATTTCGGCCATGACCACGGGTTGTGTAAGAGTGACCTCTACCTCTATTATTACCACCATGAAACTGACCGTCGGGCTTACCAGAGAAGATTGAAGGTTAAGAGCAGCTACTTCTGAGAGGGCTCTACCTGACTCATTCCTATTTACAACTACACCTTCAGCTCGAAGAGCTCTGTTAAAAGCTTGCTCAAGAGTGGTCACATTCTTATTAACTAACAATTGGGCTCTAATAGCATCATACTCATGCCCCAAACCATCCAAAAACTGGGCTATTTGAATCTGATTTTCTTTCTTACGGATGTCTTCAACATTTGTAGTAAAATGATAGAATGTACTAATCTCCTATAGTACTCCCCTCATCTCAGTGAAATAATCTGTCATTGATCTACCTCCATGCTTCATATTAAAGAACTTCACATATAACTCATAGATCCTTGATAAATTACTTTCTTGAGACAAAATGGAAGCCAATGTAGTCCACATTGCCTTAGCAGTATTGCAACTCAAAATCTGATCACTGAATCTGGATTCCATACTATTGACCAACCATGTCATTACTATATTATCTTCTGCCACCCAATCTTTAGTAATGGGTACCGAGGGATCATCATTTATATATTTTGCCATTCTTCTGGCCCTCAAATACATCAAAACTGATCTAGACCAGTTTATATAATTCGATCCATTCAACCGGATCGTAGTTATCTGAATAGACTGAGAGAATTTCACATCTGAGCTCTTAGTAGTCCTTTAGACAACAACTCAGGTGCTGGAATCAACCATTAAATATCACCAAACACTACAATTCAGTACACTGGAGCGTCAATTTACCAAAAGGAAACACTTGCCCCAAATTTCAATATTTACGTAGTCAAGTGGGGCCCACACCGAATTCAATTAGGGCAATGCAACTCCCAATTCATTCAATTAAGAACCAATAGTGATCAATTCTAGCAATTGAGACCATAAATCAATGAAAGAATGATCGAATTGCAAGAAATCAAGATGGCATAGGCTATATGGATGATGATGCAAGCATTAGGTTGACGACGCAGGCAGATTTGAGAAATTTCCTCAAATTGGGATCATTAAACACTTCTAAATCCCAACATTCAGTCAAATAGAAGTAATAATCATTAATAGGCAGAAAAAGGGAAAAAATGAAAATTTTACCCTACCAGTCCAGAAATGTGGGGAAAACCTTCAAGGAGATTGCTAAAAATGGAGAGAAGATCCACAAAATCCAAAGAAACTTGCCCAAGACTTGCGTTACTGCTCTGATACCTTGAAAAATAGGTGATTTGGGGAGAAAATAGAAGAGAAAATGGATTTCTGGAAGAGAGGCAGCTTTGCTGCTTTGGAATCAGAGTTAGAAAGGCCCTTCCTGCTTCTTTATAATCAGGGTTTAAGTGAAATTTTACAATAGGACAAAAATGCCCCTCAATACTCGAAATTACATATCTCCTAAAATACATGTCTAAATTGAATGAAAATTTAACTAGAGATAAAATAAGACATTTTCTATCTAATAGCCACACTATAAGAGAAAAATGTAATATTGAAAATCTAAAAAATGACCAAAATACCTTTGAACTTGTATTTTAACAATATCTTATGCTTTAGCATAAGATCTCTATACTCGGTTTGCTCTAATTCATGCAAGTTCGATAGACCAGTAGTTTATGCATATAAGTTCGATTTTTTCCTTGGAAAATTATATTTTGGATCAAACTTGTTACAAGGTGGGACCCACCATGATCACACGAGCTGGTGGGACCCACCATGATCACGTGAGGTGGCATGATGAGTCATCACACGAGTTGACATCTTTATCACACGAATTGGAAGATTTGGCAATCTTCTTTGATTAATGTAATCGATTTATCTTCCCTTGATTTATATAGATTTGGATAATCATGATTAATGTAATTAGGGATATTAGAGGTCCTATCTTATCTCTAAATATGTAATGAAAGTAGTATAAATAGGGGTCTTGGTTGAAGGGTTCAATCAAGCTTGTTAAAATACAAGTTCAGGGGTATTTTGGTCATTTCTTATATTTTCAATATTACATTTTTCTCTTATAGTATGGCTATTAGATAGAGAATGTCTTATTTTATCTCTAGTTAAATTTTCATTCAATTTAGACATGTATTTTAGGAGATATGTAATTTTGAGTATTGAGGGGCATTTTTGTCCTATTGTAAAATTTCACTTAAACCCTGATTATAAAGAAGAAAGAAGGGCCTTTCTGGCTCGGATTCCAAGTCAGCAAAGCTGCCTCTCTTCCAGAAATTCATTTTCTCTTCTATTTTCTCCCCAAATCACCTATTTTTCAAAGCTCTCCACTTCTCAACTCGTGAAGAATCTCTCTCTGGCCAAAACTCTTTTTCTCTCTTTTATCTTCTCTCCTCTCTACCTGAGCTCTTTCTCTCTCTTTGCTCTTTTTCTTCTCCCTCTCTCATCTTGCTCGTGGTTGCAATCATGGGGTCCTAAATTCAACAAAACTCTATTAGTTTTCTGCTATATCTGTGAATTATCATTATCAAAAGCATGTTTAAGATTGTTGAAGACTGCTGCATGTTGTTATTTGTCTGATTTTCTCTCTATAGAGCTCGTTGAAGATTTGTTCTTGATTGCCGAGAGGAGAGTTTTTTTGGAAAGAAGTTACTAGATTTAGCAATGATTTAGCCTTTCATGTTGAGGTATTCTCTGGATTTTCTCACCTAAAATATTCAAGAAGAAAAGAGAAGTCAAAGGTTGTAATCTGTTATACAAGTTGGCGCACTTAATCTAGAAGGAATGTTTCCTTCTTTAGAGAGATTCTGATTTGGTCCAAGATCTCTTAAGATTTGATTTGATTCTAAGATTATTTCTTGATGAGGGAAGATATGAAATCTATCCTAGATAGTATGACCAACACGTGGAGTAATTAACTACTTGTTTAAGTGCATGATTAAGCTAGATCATTGGCTGATTTCGGATTGACTTACTCTCTCTCTCTCTCTCTCTCTCTCTCTTGGTTGATTCTTTGCATGCAAGACATTTTTGTCACACAGTTAGTTACTTGTTGATAAATTTTATGGGTAAAGATTATATGAATATGGGTAGTAAAAGTGACTTGCTTTTTCATTTAAAAAAAAAAAAAAGGTGACTTGCTTAAGATCACTAGTATATCCTTAAGAGAGTTATCAAATTACTTGAGTTGGTCCCAATTGGTTAAGAGATTCCTTATCACTAGAGATCTCTTAGGACATTTGACAAAACCGGCTTCACCCGTTGATGAGAAAGATGGTTCCTATACTAAATGACTTAGAGATGACACATTTGTTATCGGTTGGTTAATAACAGTATGGAAGAACATGTGACAAACAATGTTGTCCACTTTAAAACAGCAAAGCAAATATGAAACACTTGTGCCAAATTATACTCTAGTACCGAGAACCTGAAAAATTTTTATGATGTCTTTCAGACTATGTTTAATACAAAAAGAAGGAGAATTTGCATGAGTACTTGGCTCAATTTAGAGGGTTTATTCAGGAGTGGAAAATAGCTCAGTTCTACTCTACTGATATCTCGGTTCATGAAAAGCAGTGGAAGGCTTTAGCAGTTGCCATTTGCTGGGCTAATAAGGTGGCAAAATCACAGTTTCTCAGCTCTTCAGCTCTTACATCTTTTGATGATATTAGTGCCACATTACGTCACATTCCAGATCCCTCTTCCACACCTCAGGTTGAGATATATTCAGCTATGTACTCTGGTAATTGAGGTACGAATTCAACCAATAGAGGTCACAATAGAAATTTTAGAGGAGGTAGAGGAAGAGGTGGTAAAGCTAATTCGAACTCTTTGAGAACTGATAACTGAGTGTGCACCCATTGTGGAGGATTAAATCATTTGGATTAAAGCCAGATTGGGCTATTGCTAATCAGGCCTCGGTTAATAGTATTGAAAAAAATGAAGAGAAAGCAGAGTCATAGAAAGGAAAGAAAACAATCTCAGATGGTGAATTTGAGCTATTGCAGAGGTTGAAAACTTTGATGGTATCCACAACCACATCTTCCTCCACTACTGATGTTGCTACTACTATCTTAGGTATGATTTATACCACTTCCTTTTCTTCATCTTGGATAATTGACTCTGGGGTTTCTGAGTATCTTACAGGTAATAAAAGTCTTTTACATCCTTTGTCTCCATGTCTACCAGATAAATTTGTTACCATAACAGATGGATCCCAAAACAAGGTCCTTGGGATGTGATCCTCCTCTGCTACTCCCCCACTTCAGCTTAATGATGTTTTATTTGTGCCTTAGTTTTTGTTAAATTTATTGTCCGTAAGCCAGTTAACCAAGAAGTTTTATTATTATGTTACTTTTATCCCTTCTTCTTGTGTTTTTTAGGATCTGGCAACGAAACAGGTTATTAGTGGAAGCCATGAAAAATCCGAGATCCGCTAATTCGGCAGCTGATGTGCTTGCTAGGCAGGGAGCTAACCTACAATCACTGGTTGTAAGGGAATTGCTCCCCCAAATTTTGTAATTTTCTCTCGTTTTATTAATACATATTTTTCAAAAAAAAAAAAAAAAGTGGAAGCCATGAAAAGGAGATCTCTATTACTTATTTGCCTCAAGTGATTGCGGCTTCTATTTCTTAGACGGAGGCACAACAATGATACAACAGATTAGGGCATCTATCATTGTCATCACTTCAGCATTTGTTTCCTTCTTTGAAGTCTTTTTCCCATTTGAATTGTGAAGTATGTCAATTGAGCAAACACTAAAGAACTACTTACTCTCCTTGAGTTGAATCCAAAGGTGTTGCTCCTTTTGGCTTCGTTCATTTTGATGTATGGACCTTTGAGTATTTCAAATATTTCTCAAGTGAAGTATTTTATTACGTTTGTCGATGATTTTACTAGAGTTACATGGCTATTTTTATTCAAGGATACATTTGAAATCCTTTCTATTTTAAAACCATTTTATGCCATGGTCTCAACTCAATTCAGTCATAAATTAAAAGTACTTCGCTCTGATAATGCCAAGAATATGTGGTAGGAGAGTTCCAAACCTTCTGTAAGGATAATGGCATTATCCATCAAACCTTGTGTGCTTACACCCTTCAACAGAATGGTGTAGTTGAAAGAAAGAACCAACATCTTATTGAGGTGGCTCGTGACCTTTTTTACTCCATGAATGTGCTCTGCTTTTATTGGCCACATGCGATTCTCTCAGTAAGTTGTTTCATTAATAGGCTGCTATCTTCCGGATTAGGATCCGTTTTCCCTTCCGTTGAAGGTATTTGGTTGCACTTGTTTTATTCATGTCATGTCTCCACTGAAAAGTAAACTAGGTTCGAGGGCTATTAAGTGTATCTTTTTGGGTTACTCTCGCACCCAAAAATGATATGTTTGCTATAACCCCTCTCTTCGAAAATTGTTTGTCTCCAAGATGTGACCTTCTTTGAAGATAAAACCCTTTTGCTCCTCCAAGGATGTTCCTTTGGGTATTTCTTCAGTTCTTGCAATCCTTAATCCTATTGTGCCCATTGATGTAGACATCTCTCTTCAGCCCCCTGAAGCATCAGCCGATACCACACCTATGGAATCTACGGATTCTTTCGAGGTAAGTCCTTCATTCTCTCCTCTTATATTTAGTCCATATTTGATACTAGGCATATTGCTATCCGTAAGGAACCTAGGATGTGGTACTAGGCCCTCTACTTCTCATCCTATATCTAATTTTGTTTCTCACCATCGTTTGACTCCTTCTTGCTGTTATTTCCTTGCATCAATTTCTTTTGTATTTGTCCTACAGTCATATAAGGAGACCCTCATATATCCAAGATGGAAGGCGGCGATGGAAGAGGAAATGAATGCCTTATATGAGAATCAAACCTGGACCTTGGTTCCACTTCCGTCAAGGAGAAAACTTGTGGGCTGTAAATGGGGTACACTTAGTGTTATGGAGTTGATTATGAGGAAACTTTCTCCGCTGTGGCCAAGTTAAATTCGGCACATATCTTGTTATCACTTGTTGCAAATTCTTCTTGGTTAGTATATCAACTGTATGAAAAAAATGCTTTTTTAAATGGTGACATTAAGGAGGAGATCTATATGCATCAACCACTCGGGTTTGTGGTTGAGGGGAGTCGGTATGCAGATTGAGAAAATCTGTTTATGGTTTAAAATAGTCTCCTCAGGCTTGGTTTGACAAATTTAACCAAACAATGTTGCGGTTTGGATTTAACAGGTGTTTAGTAGATTGTTTCGTCTTTGTAAAGAATACCTCAAAGGGAATCGTATTACTAGTGGTTTGTGGATGATATTATCTTGACTGACAGTGATACAAATAGTATAAAGGAAGTTAAAGAGAAAATATGCAATGAATTCAAAACAAAAAGACCTTGAACTTTTGAAATATTTTTTGGGATCGAGGTCTTCCAGTCAAAGCATGACATTGTCTTATCTTAGAGAAATTACGTTCTTAATCTACTTGGGGATACAGGAAAGATGGGATGTCGACTAACAAATACTCCTATGGATGCTAATACAAAGTTATGTGCAAGCTCCAGTGAAGATGTTGATGGGTAAATATCAAAGACTTGTGGGAAAACTTATTTATCTCACTGTGGCCAGACCAGATATATCATATGTAGTAAAGTGTGGTTAGTCAATATATGCATAAACCATAACTTACCCATTGGCAAACTTTGGAGAGGATTCTCAGATATTTAAAAAGAGCTCTAGGCAAAGGACTTTTATATAAATGTCATGGTCACTTCAACATTGAAGGATTTGCAGATGCAGATTGGGCTGGATCACTTGATGACAAGAAATCCACTTTTGGGTATTGTACTTCAGGTGGAGGAAACTTGGTCACATGGAAGAGTAAAAAACCAAATGTTGTTGTAAGGTTCGGTGTCGAGGCAAAATATAGAGCTATGGCCCATACAGTTAGTGAACTTCTATGGATCAAATCCCTCATTCCTGAATTAGGGTTCCACAAAGAAGCATCTATGAAACTACATTGTGGCAACTAGGCAGCCATCCACATTGCTTGAAATTCAGTCTTCCATAAGAGAACAAAACATATTGAGGTAGACTACCATTTCATATGAGAAAAATTACAGGTTGGTATTATATATCTCAAACATGTTTCATCTCAAGGACAGGTAGTAGATATATCCTTACAAGGCTGGTCACATCAAAGATTAAGACCATTATATGCGCCAATCTGGGTGTCTATGATGTTTTCTCTACCCCACCTTGAGGGGGAGTGTTGAAAGATGTAACTCGAGTATAGTGGCAATGATGTAAAATGTCTTTATTTCTTGTCCCTTTCCTCTTTTCTTAGGGTAAGGGCATTGATATAATTTTTGACACTTTTAATAATATAAATAGATGCTAAGGGGGAGGATTAGGGACGTTACTCATTCCCTAATCCTCCTTATCTCTTTCTCAAATTCTCGCAAGTCGTCCCTCTCTCTTCTTCCTTCTCTTCGGTTCCTTCTCTCCTTTGACTGACTAGTTTACTTTATTTATCATGAGATCCTAAATCCAACAAAAACTGGTAAGATCAGTGGAATGAGACAGCTAAGAAGGGGATTGTTATCAAGAAATTTTATAAATCAATGATAGAAAAGAAAATTATGAAAATAATAATCTGAAAAGAAAATTATGAAAATAATACTCTAAAAAAGAAAATCCCAAACACTTAGAAGAAAAATGTACTAATGGTGTTATTATGAACCAACTTTTTTCTTCTACTGTGCTAGATCATGTTCAGGGAAGAGATTGAACACCGATTATTTAGTCTTTCTTCAATTGGAAGTCCTATTGAGAGAGGTCCTTAGAAACAAACAAGGAGGCTTGAAATAAGTTTAATTCTTCTTTAAACAAATAAAAGAGTGCCTTTCATATTATAAAAGAAAAACATAATGGAGATCAATGAAGCATTATGCTTTTTGTTACATTAGTCCTACATTGATCTAAGATTAGAAAGATCCTATACTTATTACTTGGGAATGGGTCTTTTAAATTTGGCTAGTCATTTTGGGATAGTCCTAGACGTAACTTTAACATCTTAACTTGTTTTTTGTTCTGTTTATTTGTGGATATTTATACACACAAAATGCACAGACAACATATTAACATCTATTCTTTTCTTTTTTTCACTTTATTTATTGCATTTGCTCCCTTATGCTACCTTGAGTATTTTGGTTCCTGATAGAAGATTAGTTTAGCTTTAAATAATATATTTTTTCTTGATCTTTCTATGGATATTTTCTGACGAGGACAGTCGCAGATGGATGGTTCTTTTCATTCACCAGAGTGGCATGCAGCTCGTTTGGCCAGTTTAAAAACATCAAATACAATAACCTGGGAAGAATTCAAAAAGAAACAGAAGGTATCTTCTAGAAATCTTTGTGGTCATGGATATGCAAAATGATCATTATTATCATTTTTCTTCATACTTTTTTAAATATTTAGTTGAGGTGGTCTTCAAAAAATTAAAAGTAATTACTTGAAAAAGATACTCATCACAATTGTGGTTGTGATTTTTTCTTTATAAATGTCAGAGGATTTACTAAGAAAATAGAGAAAATACATGTGGGATGCAGATGGGCAAGTTCAAAAGAGAGAAAAATAAGATTAAGAAAGAAGAAAAAAACAACAAGAAAGATGAAGAAGAAAAATGAAAATACGTAATCATTTTAAAACAACGAGACTATGCATGCTCGAGAGGTGAAATGTTGAATTCGGTGGTTCACTAACTTGTTTTAATCAGATTACAGTTATACTATCTTTGTCCCAGTTGCTCCTAAAGTTAAACGTTAAAAGACAAGTCCTAGAACAATTGAACAACTGAACATAAATAGAAAAAAAAAACATAACTAAAACATCTTTAATTGATACTCTTCTGTGAGACTTCCTCCTATGAGACTTCTGTAAGACTCTACCATATTAATTCTGGTTTTGTGAAATTTCTTGCTATGAGAATCATGTAAGATTCTTCTATACCTGTTCTTTAACACTCTCCCTCAAGCTTGAGTTTATAACTTCAACTTGCAATGAAAATGATTCTTGGTCTTTAATCTTCTTTGGCTGAAAAAATGCTTCATAGATGCAAAGTTCTTCTTCTTTTTTTCTCCCCCTTTCTTGAATATTTTGGTCACATAAAAATTACTACAATTGGAACAAAATACTTTTTGTTAGACTTCTTTTTCAATTTCTCCCATTCAAGCTGGGGATAAAAAAGTCATAAAGACCCAACTTATACAAAACACATTACGGGAGAAGAAAATCACTCCTACCCATACGACAAGGTTTCATGCACCAGTCAAAACGGTCATTGTCTGAAATACACTCCATGCAATTTCAAAAGAAAAAAACCGAGCCAACTTTAGGACACAACAAAAAGATTACTTATTTTTTAAGGATAGCTCAAACACAAATCACCTTTTGGGTGAAGAATAAAAGACTTGACTCAAGCTGGATATCGGACACATTCCTATATATTTTAGGTAGTTGATCTAGGCATTGCTCTGAAGTGATAAAAACACAAGATGATAAACTAAAAAAATACTAGAAGAAAACAACTTTAACCGGAAGGTGGTGACTGTGCAACACTTGTACTTCCAAACGAATCTAGAATGTGACATTTTATTTGAGAAAAAGATAGGGGAGACTATGACGGTAGAATTGTATAAATAACTTAAAACAACAGTTTGACTAAGTTTAACCTCAAAGAAAATTTTTGGGGTAAGCATAATTTTTGGAGATGATGATGCGGAAGATACAAAACCAAATAACAAAAACACAAAAAATTGAAAACAACATTGAAACAGGATATTACTTACCTAGACCAGTATCAGCCCAACAAGTTGGCACCTAAAGGGAGCGATGGTGAGAGTGAGGATCCGAGAGCATGAGAGAGTGAGAAGGGAGCTGGCTAGACTCGGGTGTGCTTGGCCACGACGAGGAGAGAGATGATAGACCGGAGAACCAGCCGGACCAACGGAGAGACAGGCGACCAGAGAACCAACTGCAAGAAAGATCAACGAAACACAAGCATCCCGATGACTTCTCCTCTACTCGCTAACTGGAACATGGAAGACACGGAGCTAAGTCTGAGCAGCAATCTAAAGCACACTTCTTCACATGATACTTCCAATCTGGATCAGGACAATACTGGCTGGATGCTAGTGCAGGGAAGAAAACGAAAGAATCTACAACCTGGCGATAAGCATCTGCTACTGGAGCGATTCCAAATCGGTGCATCCACTTTCACCTTCCAGAGAATCGACAATGCCACAAGAATAACTTCACTGACTGGCGACAAGAAGTCTTTCATCAACATTCCAGACATGGCGATCACCACCTTTGTTCAACTTTTTGATCGGGTCACTGCTGAAAGAAGTGCTGGAAGGCAAACGCGGGAATTCTGGATGGGAAGCATCGTCTTCTTTATATCGATTTTCCATTATTAGGGTGGTCTTGAGTGTAAAATCACTCAATGCCTTGGAAAATCGATTATGGCCAGACTTTACATCTCTGAGAAAACCAACTCCGATTTTGGATGCACAACCTTTCGTGACTGTCTCCTCCAGCATTCTCCCAAAGACTCCACACCCCCACTAGTTCCGGCCATACCAGCCTCCACAACGCCCATCCTTCCATTCCCTCCTCTCCACTCCAACACAACAACACTGCAAAACATCCCACCCACTCAACCACCTAACCTCACCCAACCAGAAATTCAACAGCAGAGCCTACCTCCACCACCTTCGATATCTATCCCCTCGTCCCTCTGGATGGAGGGAGAAAAACTACTTTCTCTGTCTCTTATCATCACCACCTACAACCACCCACCCTGCCCACAATCCATCACCTCTTGATTCTGCGAAAAATTGCACCTCCATTACACTTCATCCTACTCCTTCCTCCAACCAGGCAAATGGATATTTCATTTCCTCACACACACTGATAAATCGGCTGCCCTTGCTCTCCCCACTGACCATTGACCTGACATCACCATACTCTCAGAGTGGATTCCTTCCAAACCAGACAACTCCCCTGGGCAGTGGATTAACGTTTGGGGCATCCTTGTCGAACTTTGGCATACCCACATGTTCACCCAAATTGCTATGGCATTTGTATCTCTCTCCTGACTTGACATCACCACCTCCTCCAAATCTCGACTTGATGTTGCTCGAATCCTCATCACTCTCAAAACACCTCCACGGATCCAAACTCTTTAAACTTCTGGTCAATGGGCTCTCCTTCTGGCTAAACATTATCTTTGAAAACCCTCCTGCTGAATCTTTCCTCTATTAGCCATGGCTTCTGAGTCATCCATATTGAGCCAACCCAATCCCTCTCCACCCCCCCCCCCCCCCCCCCCCCCCCTCGACCATCCATATCTGGGGATACTCTCGATCTGATGGATAACTCACCTGATCATCAAATTACCGACTGTCCATGCAGATACAAGCCAAATTCAAATTTCAAACTCTCTGCGCCTATGACAGCCCCAGCCTGCAATGTCAGCCCTGTCACTGGTGATGCTGACCCCATTCTGGACAGCTTGCCTCCCTATACAGATGCCCCTGAGACAGCCCGTGACCCCACCTGCAATTCCTCTATCAAAGTCAACCTTTGCACGACACGGATCCCGTCAAACCAACCTTTTCCATCTTATCCAAGACACGGCCGTGTCCCCCATCCAGATAATCTGCCACGTTGGCCTCAGTCTCCCATGGATAACCCCTTTGAACAACCCTGTCAAGACCACTTTTCTCTTGTCCCCCCCTCTGAATCCATGCCCCCACCCCCCTTCACCCTTCCTTAAATACCCCTTCCCAGTTACCTTTCCTGTCATCTTGAATCCCCTCGAAATCGCCCCTCCAAATTTGGAAACAATCAACTTTCCGCTCGCCTACATTGCTGGCATGCTGCCATTGTTATTGACACTGGCCTCCCCACCCTGGGAATGTCACCGCAATCCTCCCCAATCTTGCCCCCACCCTGGGCAGAATTATCTTTCCCCCTCCTAACGAGAATTCCAGCAAGTTAGTGGCTGATCTACAATCTGAGTGGCATAAATAAGATGAGGAGACCTGGTGAGACGAGGGGCAACCAGCCGAGTCCAGACGGCAGACCCACATTCCCACCACACTGCTCCAGCACAAGGAAAGGCAATGCGCATACGGCAGAGAAAGCGCGTATGGCAGCCATCCAAGTTTGGGATGTAACGCCGGCAAGCCCAGCACATGCCTTGGCACAGCGCACACAAGGCTGGGCAAGTCGCATGCAAGCCAGGCAGGCAAAGCGGGGTTACACACGCCCCAGACTCCAGGCAAGGCGCCCGTGCGCACATAGACTCCAGGCCAGGCGCCTGCACGCAAGACTCCAGATGGGGCGCCCGCGCACAGAGGCATGGCGCCTGGTGCCCGCGCGCAGAAGCATGGCGCCCACGAGCAGGAGTCCAGGCGAGGCGCCCGCGCCCAGGACTCCAGGCGCCCGCTCGCAGGAGCCCAGGTGAGGCTCCCGCACGCAGGACCCAGGCGGGGTAGGCGGGGGGCGCGCGGCCTGGCGCCAGAAGAGTCCGGAAGACTCCAGAAGGCACCAGAAGCGGAAATCTCTTGGTCTGACGGGTTTTCTGGGCCTCTCTAGAAATTTCTAAAGGCCAGGGACAGCCGGCATGATTTTGTGAGTTTCTAGAGCCTTCCAAGGCCAGGGAGGAGGCTTATAAATAGGAGGGACCTCTCCCATTGTAAAGCATTCTTGAGCATTCTTTGCATTCATTGCTCTCCAAGTGTATAGAGAGTTTTAGCCTTCAATAGAGTTGAGTTTTTCTCTTCCATCTCTTTGGTCTTTCCATTGTCCCTTTGTTTGGCAACATCGAGTGTGGGAGGTTGGGAAGAAAATCCGAGGCACAAGGAGGCTGACTAGTTCTTGGGAAGAACTAGGCCGCACGGGGTAGATATTCCGCTTGGCTAGACAGACTTAGGCAAAATCTAACCGCGTGACAACTGGTATCAGAGCGGCTTTTCCAACCATGGCATCCACAAGTGGTGATGTAGCAACAAGAGGTATGGAGTCACCCTCTGAAAACAATGTACGTTTTTGCGATTTCGAGTCCAGACTTGCAAGCATGGAGGATCAGTTTTCAAGACTGGAGGAGTACGTGAACGACATTGCACATGCACGGTTACCTGTCCCAGAATGGTTCCAAGGATACGATGACGATGTGCACAGTGCTATGGCCGTGATGCGAGCCGAAATCAGGAGGGTCGATGAAGAGGTCAAGACCATTGTGGGAGAAGTTCGGGCGAGGCTCACCCTATGCGAAAGAGCCCTTGCGAATGGAGGAGGTTCGCAAGGGGGTGCAAAGATCAAGATACCGGAGCCGAAAACCTTCACTGGGAAACGCGACCCAAAGGTAATAGACAATTTCCTTTGGCAAATGGAACATTATTTCAATGCTTCAAAGTTAACCAGTGAAGAAGCCAAAGTCAGCACTGCATCTATGTTCCTTGCGGAAGATGCTATACTTTGGTGGAGGAGAAGGACTTCGGGCGAGCAAGGAGATGAAGCACCGGTGGAAAAACGGGAGGACTTCAAGAGAGAACTCCGACGCCATCTCTTTCCGGAGGACGTAGACTACCAAGCTCGGAAGGAGCTGCGTGCCCTCAGACAAAAAGGTACGATCCGAGAATACGTCCAAGCTTTCACTTCTCTTATGCTCTGCATTCCTCGTATGTCCGACGAGGATAGGCTCTTTTCCTTTCTGGCCGGGCTAAAGCTTTGGGCTGAGACCGAACTTCGTAGAAGGGAGGTAAAGTCCTTGGCTGCAGCCATAGCCACGGCTGAAAAGTTGACCGAGTACGAGCGAAAATCGGAGGACAATGCTACTCGGCCAAGCAAGGACAACAGCTACAACGGCCAGAAAAAGAAGAAGAAGCCAGAGAAAGAAAGGGAAAGGACCGAACCTAGTGACACCTGCCACACCAACAGCAAGAAGAAGGATGACAAAGGTAAGTCCTTCAAACGCCCTCTTAAATGTTTCATTTGCGAAGGGGAGCACATGGCAAGAGATTGCCCCAAGAAGAAGTTGTTGATGCTGCCCAATTCGAGAGTGAAAAAGAGGAACCGCGGATGGGGGCGCTATCCTTGCTCAATGTTGTTCGTTCTAAGGAGCCAAAAGCGAGTGTCAAAGAGGCAAGGCTGAACCGCAATCTTCTCTACTTGGATGTCATCATCAATGGATTCCAAGTTAAGGCCATGGTAGACACAGGGGCTACTCACAATTTCGTCTCAGAAGAGGAAGCGAGGCGTCTGAAGTTCAAGGCTACAAGAGATAGCAGCAGAATGAAAGCCGTGAATTCTGCAGCCAGGGAAGTCTCAAGGGTAGCCAAAGCCGTGTCTGCCAATGTTGGAGAATGGGGTGGGAAGTTGGACTTCACCATCGTACCCATGGATGACTTCAAGGTCATTCTCGGCATGGACTTCCTCACAACTTGTAAGGTTTTCATTTTACCATCACTAGGTGTAGTAGGTATCCTTGATGAGGGAGGGGCTTGTATGATCAATGGTTTCAAAACCAATGTAACCGAAAATGTTGAATCAATTAGCGCCCTCCAGCTTAAGCGGGGTCTTAAGCAGGGCTATTCCACCTACTTAGCGGCCTTCTGTGAGGTGAAAGAAGACGTGGCCCAAGCGATTCCCAAGGAGATGACGGGAGTCCTGAACGAGTTCAGGGATGTCAGGCCAAAAGAGCTACCCCCTTGTCTGCCACCAAGAAGGGGAGTAGATCATAAGATCGAGCTGGAACCTGGAGTGAAACCGCCCTCAAAAGCCCCTTACCGCATGGCGCCTAAGGAGTTGGAGGAGTTGAGGAAGCAACTAGGCGAGCTGCTTGAAGCGGGGTTCATTCAGCCATCCAAGGCTCCTTACGGGGCACCGGTCTTATTCCAGCGCAAGAAGGATGGTTCTATGCGCCTGTGCATCGACTACAGAGCTTTGAACAAGATCACCATCAAGAACAAGTACCCCATACCATTGATTGCCGATCTGTTCGACCAGCTCAGAGATGCCCGAGTCTTCACAAAACTTGACTTGAGAAGCGGCTACTATCAAGTCAGAATTGCGGAAGTAGACGAACCGAAGACGGCTTGTGTCACCAGGTACGGATCATACGAATTCCTTGTGATGCCATTCAGTTTAACTAACGCACCAGCCACATTTTGTACGCTTATGAATGAGGTCTTCAAAGCGTTCTTGGACAAGTTTGTGGTGGTGTACTTGGATGACATTGTCATCTATAGCCGCATAATGGAGGAGCACTTGCAACACTTGCGGGAAGTGTTTCGAGTCCTGCGGGAGAACTCCCTGTTCGTGAAGAAGGAGAAGTGCTCCTTTGGCCTAAAGGAGGTATCATTCCTTGGCCATTGGATTGGAGGAGGCCGCATTTGGATGGACGAGACCAAGCTGCAAGCCATCCGAGAATGGACCGAGCCAACCAAGGTAAGAGAATTTCGTAGTTTTCTTGGTTTGGCTAACTACTATCGCAGGTTCATAAAGGGGTTCTTAGCCTTGGCGGCTCCCTTAACGGACCTCCTGAAGAAGGCGCAAAAGTGGCATTGGACGGACAAGTGCCAACGTGCTTTCGAGTTACTCAAGCAAGCCATGATGGAGGGACCCGTCCTGCAGCTTGCGGATTTCAGCAAAGCGTTCGAGGTGCATACGGACGCATCCGACTTCGCAATTGGAGGAGTCTTGGAGCAAGATGGCTATCCCATTGCCTATGAGAGTCGGAAGTTGAACGAGACAGAGCAGCGGTATACAGTCCAAGAGAGGGAGATGACCGCTGTGGTGCATTGCTTACGCACCTGGCGCCACTACTTGCTCGGGTCAAGGTTCGTTGTGCGAACGGACAATGTGGCATCAAGCTACTTCCTCACGCAGAAGAAGCTATCCCCTAAGCAAGCAAGATGGCAAGATTTCTTGGCCGAATTCGATTTCGAGATGTTGTATAAGTCAGGAAAGACGAACGCGGTGGCGGACGCCTTAAGCCGGAGGGCAGACTATACAACCCCTATGGAGGCAGGCATAATACTTGGTGATGACTCCAACACTACTTCTCGTTTGCAAGGTGTTGCAGCTATCAGCCAAGTAAGTATCCCTATCCTTGATCGAATTCGAGCTGGCCTACGGACGGACACGCAGGCCTACAACCTTGTGCAGTCAGTAGCACTTGGCGAAACTCGGCGGTTTTGGTTGGACGATGGCCTACTCAAAACCAAAGGAGGCAGACTATATGTTCCAAAGCATGACAACCTGCGGAGGGACCTATTGCGGGAGTGCCACGATACCCTTTGGGCTGGCCATCCGGGTCAGAAACGAACCCTAACACTGGTGTCTAGACAGTACTTCTGGCCAGACATGGAGCAGGACGTGGAAGAGTTCGTTCGCACTTGCTTGGTGTGCCAACAAGACAAGGTGGAGCAGAGAAGACCCGGAGGACTTCTGGACCCATTGCCGATAAGACCATGGGATTCCGTCTCCATGGACTTCATTTCTGGCCTTCGCAAGAGAAATGGCTTAGGCTCGATTCTCGTCGTGGTCGATTGGTTCAGCAAGTACGGGACGTTCATTCCAATCAACAACAATTGCACCGCCGAAGAAGCTGCTCGGGCCTTCATGGCCCATGTGGTCAAGCATTGGGGAGTGCCGACCACAATTATCAGTGACCGAGATCCACGGTTCATAGGTAAATTCTGGACTGAATTATTCAAGTTGCTAGGCACAACTTTGAATTTTTCTACTAGCTTCCACCCTCAGACCGACGGATAGACTGAGCGTGTGAATGCTTTGCTGGAGCAATATTTGCGTCATTTTGTTGATGCAAATCAAAAAAACTGGCCAGAGCTGCTAGATGTGGCCCAGTTTTCTTATAATCTGCAGCAAAGCAAATCAACCGGACATAGTCCATTTGAACTCGCAACTGGGCGCCAACCGTCTGTGCCAATGAGCATCATTCCAGACGTATCTGGAAAGAGCCCAGCAGCACACCAATTTGCCAAACGCTGGAAGGAGAAGCAAGAGATGGCCAGGGTCTTTCTTCACCGTGCAGCACGGAAGATGAAGAAGTATGCGGACTTGAAAAGGCGAGCAGTAGAGTTCAAGGTAGGCGACCTTGTCTTGATCAAGATGCGGACAAAACAATTCCGATCTCTACGCACCAAGAACAAGGGTCTCATCAAAAGGTATGAAGGACCTTTTCCTATCACCAAACACATTGGGAAGCTGGCGTACCAAGTCCAACTACCAACCAGGCTGAGGATACACAATGTCTTTCATGTGAGCAACCTTAAGCCCTACAACAAAGACCCTGACCCGGGACATGTTATTCCTCCCCGACCACCCATTGATGTAACTACAACCTTTGAGCGGCATGTAGATTACATCATAGCCGACCGACAGTTAAGCCAAAGGGGGAAACCACGGCTGACCGAGTACCTCGTCAAGTGGAGGGGCCTTCCAGAAAGTGAAGCAACATGGCATGAGGTAGCAGAGCTATGGCAATTCGAACCAGCGGTGATGGCATACCGTGATGGCACGCAGACGAGGTCGTCTGCATTATGGCGGTGGGAGTATGAGATGAGGGGCAACCAGCCGAGTCCAAACGGCAGACCCACATTCCCACCACACTGCTCCAGCACAAGGAAAGGCAATGCGCATACGGCAGAGAAAGCGCGTATGGCAGCCATCCAAGTTTGGGATGTAACGCCGGCAAGCCCAGCACATGCCTTGGCGCAACGCACACAAGGCTGGGCAAGTCGCACGCAAGCCAGGCAGGCAAAGCGGGGTTACACACGCCCCAGACTCCAGGCAAGGCGCCCGTGCGCACACAGACTCCAGGCGAGGCGCCCGCACGCAAGACTCCAGGCGGGGCGCCCACGCACAGAGGCATGGCGCTTGGCGCGCCCGCGCGCAGGAATCCAGGCGAGGCGCCCGCGCCCAGGACTCCAGGCTCCCGCGCGCAGGACCCAGGCGGGGCGCGCGCGGCCTGGCGCCAGAAGAGTCCGGAAGACTCCAGAAGGCACCAGAAGCGGAAATCTCCAGGTCTGACGGGTTTTCTGGGCCTCTCTAGAAATTTCTAAAGGCCAGGGACAGCTGACACGATTTTGTGAGTTTCTAGAGCCTTCCAAGGCCAGGGAAGAGGCTTATAAATAGGAGGGACCTCTCCCATTGTAAAGCATTCTTGAGCATTCTTTGCATTCATTGCTCTCCAAGTGTATAGAGAGTTTTAGCCTTCAATAGAGTTGAACTTTTCTCTTCCATCTCTTTGGTCTTTCCATTGTCCCTTTGTTTGGCAACATCGAGTGTGGGAGGTTGGGAAGAAAATCTGAGGCACAAGGAGGCTGACTAGTTCTTGGGAAGAACTAGGCCGCACGG
Organism: Aristolochia californica; assembly: GCF_029961685.1. Lineage (NCBI taxonomy): Eukaryota > Viridiplantae > Streptophyta > Magnoliopsida > Piperales > Aristolochiaceae > Aristolochia > Aristolochia californica. The sequence continues at coordinate 9,504,085 of NW_027181770.1, read as the reverse complement.
GGTAGATATTCCGCTTGGCTAGAAGGACTTAGCCAAAATCTAACCGCGTGACACCTGGGCTCAAATGATGTGACTTGCTGAAATCATGGGCACCATCGATCATGACCCCCCAACTTCCTTCAATTCCAAACCTGTTGTCCCTACCAGCAGAAAACAATCATGATCATCCTCTCATGGATCATCCATGGATTGGGAATCCTCGCAAGATGGCTGCAATTCGGGACACCGTCACTTCCTCCGAAGCCTCTATTACTTTCGTCCAAGAAACCAAGTGCCAGTCTTTGGATGACAACATAGTTTGTGACATTTGGGTCTGCCCAAGCACTGCTTGGATGGCCTTGAATGCCTCCGGACAATCTGGTGGTATTTTGGCGATGTGGAATTCCACCTTAGTCTATGTCCTAGACACTTTCATTGGCTCTTTCACCATTTACTTCGAGGTCTTTGATCGTGCCTCTGGTACCACCTGGAACCTTGCAGGAATTTATGGCCCAACTCATTACTGAGAGCGCCAACAATTCTGGGAGGAACTTTCCTCTCTATCTTCGATGTGGCAAACAGCTTGGCTCTTCTCCGGGGACTTTGACACTATCAGATTCTGCAATGAGAAGATGCCTTCTAGCCCACGAATCACCTCATCCATGTGTAAATTCGCTGATTTCATTGGTGCATGCAAGCTCAAAGACATCCCCTTAGTTGGGAAGAACTTTACCTGGTCTAATTGCCAACAACATAGGCCCATTCTCTCCAAGCTAGATCATGTCTTGGCTAATGGAGAATGGCTCCAGCTCTACCCAAATTCTATGGGTAAAGTCCTCAACCGTGTCTGCTCCGATCATTGACCGATCCTTCTTGACACTAAACTCGGCCAGTGGGAACCTAAGCCGTTCAGGTTTGAGAACACATGGCTTTTGGAAGAGGATTTTGATTCCGTCTTTTCCAACATTTGGACCTCCCTTCCTCCAATTGGCAACAACGCCTGGGCTCTTCCCCATAAACTCAAGCAGCTTAAGCCTCATCTCCGAATGTGGGCCTCGGGTAAGCATGCTGCTACCATTGCTGAAAAATCTTACCTGCTCGAAATTGACAAAATTGAAGATGACGGTCATCAACTCTCTCTTTCTCTCTCTCAGAATTCAAGGCTAGACTCGCCCTTCAAGCTCGCTCTTTCTCTTTATCTCGCCATTGGAAATAAAGGCTAGGTACAAATGGCTCCTGGAAGGAGATGTCAATACCAAGTTTTTCCATGCCATAGCCTCATCTAGAAGAATCAATCTTATCACTTCCTATGTCTAAACAATGAGGTGACCTCTGATTGCTCGATTATTACTAACACTTTTCTCAGTTACTTCACAAATTTATATAGTGAGGAATGCTCCCACCGTCTAAAGCTCAACAACATCAAGCTCCCAACCATCTCAAATACAATTGATGCCCTTCTCGAGCTCTTCTTCTCGGCGAGGGAAATTGAGCTAGCCACCCTCGGTCTACCTACTGATCGTGCTCCAAGGCCCGATGGCTTCAACGGTGACTTCTTTAAATGCCGCTGGCCTACCTTCAAAGGAGACATCACCAACATGGTTAACTCCTATCATCAAAGGATCACCTTCAAGAGCTTGGGCGCCATGTTCATCACCCTCATCCCCAAGAAAGCCACCGCTGAACACCCCAGAGCCCATCAGCCTAATTACCAGCAACTACAAGATCATTACTCAAATTCTTTCTCACTGCCTTAAAGCTGCCCTCCCATTGGTCATCAACCAGGGCCAATGTGCTTTTATTAGAGGCCATTCTATTCTTGATGCTTCAATGACATCTCATGAGCTTCTCCACCATTTCCAAACAGACCACCAGCCCCGATTTACTCCCAAAATTGACTGGGAGAAGGCGTTTGATAGTGTGCACTGGCGTCTTCTTGATGACCTTCTCCTTCAAATGGGCTTCGGTGAGAAATAGCATTTCTGGATCAGAAGTTGCATCAACTCTCCATCCTTCTCTCTGATTCTTAATGGCACAGCCTATGGCTATTTCAACACTACCTGTGGGCTACGACAAGGCGACCCCCCTCTCCCCTCTTCTCTTCAACATTATGACAGAATTCCTCTCGGCTATGGTTCATTACGCACGACAAACTGGCTGGCTCCAACCCGTGTCTCACCAACAAGCATTCAACATACCCTTCCAATTTGTTGACGATACCATCTTCTTTGGTGTGGGAATCCTAGAGGAAGTCAATAATCTCAAAGCTCTCCTCGGCCTGTTTGAGATTACCACTGGACAGAAAGTTGATTGTCACAAATCTACACTCATTGGATACTACATTGGCCTGGATACTCTCCAAGCCATGGTGAACTCCTTGGGATGTGAAATCGCCACCTTGCCAGCCTCCTACCTGGGTCTTCCACTATTTGACAGTCGGCCTCACAAGAATCTGTGAACCCTGGTAATTGAAAGATTAGAACGACGCCTAGCTACCTGGAAAGGTCGCCTTCTTTCCAAAGTTGGGCACCTCATTCTCCTTAATTCCTGCCTCACTGGTATACTAAATTACTTTCTCTCCTTCCTTCACTGCCTAATGATATTTGCAAGAAGATTGATGCCCTCAAGTGCCGTTTCCTTTGGAGAGGAGCCTCTGATGGTTTCAAGTACCATCTAGTTAAAGGGAGAGATCTTTGTATGCCAAAATCCATAGGTGGCCTCAGTATCTGGCTAACCAAAGATATGAATCAGGACTTCGCTCTTAAATGGTTTTGGAAATTCAATGCTGAGCTAAAAATCATCTGGTGCCCAATGCTCGCCACCAACCTCAATCGGAACTCTCCTTGGTGGACTTCTGGTGGTCGACGTCACAAGCTCTTCCCCTTATGGTGGGCCTTCTTTCCCCTTCTCTCAACCTTTGGAAAGGGAAACAGATTTCTTGTTGGCAATGGATCCACTCCACTGTTCTGGTCTGATTGGTGGTGTGGCAGCAAGCAACTTGATGCTGCCTATCCAACTCTAAATGTTGTATGTGTTAGACCTCAAACTACTGTGCTGAACTCTGGGCCCCTCCCGTTGGATGGAATTTCCACTTCTGCAGATGCCTCAATGACTTGGAGGCAGTCTTGATACCTTCTCTCCATGCTGACCTTCAGCAAGTACAGATCAGGCGCCACCTCAACAACAAGATCGTCTGGCACTTTTTGGTTTTCTCTGCCCCCCTCTATAATCTCTCTAGAAATTGGCTGGTCCTCTGAAAGTGCGTTTCTTCCTCTAGTGTGTTGCCCCAGACAAAATCCTCACGACTATCAACCTTCACAAGTGAGGCCACTTCACTCAACATCCATTGCCCTTTTGAAACACTGTTGAGGAAACTAACTGCCACCTCCTATTGCAATGTCAATTTGCTTGGACAGTTGAACCAGCGCATACATCGTATTAGTCTTCAAATTTGCCTGCCCAGCACCCTTGTCGGCGCTTGCAAATCCATCACGCACACCACCTTGCCTCGCCTTGGTAAAATCATTCTCTCCTTTGGAAAGAGTGTAATCAGCGATGCTTCAACTTCAAAGCCAGCATTGCCGACATGATTTCCAACAACGTCATCAGCCTTGTTGCCTCCGGGTTGGCCACTAGAAAAGAATTCACTCCCATTGGCTCCCCCTTTAGAATCAATTGGAGTGATATCGCCAGCCTTCATCTCTACAGACGTCCTCCCCGGGTTGTTGCCTAGTTCCCTACCCCCCAAACACTCTCAAACTGAACTTTGACGGGAGTGCTTGTGGCTGTCTTGGAATTGCGTGCTATTGAGGAGTCTTCCGGAATGCTGAAAGCCACATCCTCATGACTTATTTTGGCCCTTTAGGCATCGCCAACTACACAAAAGCCATGCTCTTTGCCTTGTTGCAAGGCCTTCTCATTTTCAAGGACCACCTATCCGGCCCCCTCATCATTGAGGGTGATTCTCAAGTGATCATCTCATGGTGCTCCTCCGCCTCTTTCCCTCTTTGGAGGCACTGGAATGTAATCAATCAATTTTTTGACATTTTGCCCCCTTTGGAATGTTTTTGGATTCATGTTTTGAGATCAGCCAATTCTTTCGCTGACTCGCTTGCTAAAGATAGAGCCTCCCTCCAATCCCTTGTTGTAAAGGGAACACTCCTTGACTAGGTTTGTTTGTCTCTCTCTTTGAATAAAATTTGTATTTCACACACACAAAAAAAGGATATCACATACCTTGAACGAGCACATCATGGATTGATTAAAATTGACCAAAATCTCAAGTTAAAAGAGAAATTTTCATAAGAAAACTAGAACTTTAGGAGAAAAAGAAACTCAATTTACGTCAATGCATGGAGAGATAATAGGGGAGAGAAAATACAAAAATGAGATATTTTCGGCAAAATTGATCTTTGGTACTTCTGATATCAATATCTCTCAAATTATAGCTCTGAATCACAAATGGTTTGTTGGTCAAGAAATTAGATTCAAAGATCTTTAATTTGATACTCAATTTGACTTGAAAAACTTTGTTCTTGAATCTATTATGATCACTTGATTTGCTTCATTTTGTAGTATTACCCTTGCCAACTTCAATGAGAATATCTCCTTCCATATAGATGAGATTGAAATGAAAGTTGATCCTTCTGAAACTAGACTTTGATTGCTTTCATTCAAATATAATATTTCTCTATAAAATATACTTTTTGGAGAGAAATAATCTGATAGATTTTGGAGTCTACACTTTGGCCAAATGAGTGATCTTTCTTCTTAGGCCAACATGACCGTTGACTCTTCTGATACTGATATCTCCCTTTAGAAAACTCAGATTGAGAATTGGCTTGATTTGTTAGAAAATAGACTTAATTTTTTTTTTTGAAATATAGTTCACCGTGTAACGTCTCGTTCTTGATGGCATAAAAGGCTTCTAAAATTGAAGCTTTTTGCTGCTGCTCGAACCTCTCTTATTGTCTGACCTTTTCGACTTCAAATATTAATTTCTCTTTGTAAAAAACTCTGATTGCCTAAATTAGTTTTGCATTGGAAAGTAGATTCAAAAGATTTTTCTACCAATATATAATCTGCAATATGAAAAATTTAGAGTAGAGGTGTGAACACCAAGGAAACAATGGGTACTGGATAGGAAAGAAAGATAAAGGTATAATACGAACCTAAACTACTAGAGATGATAAATTAGAAAAAAAGGATCACATTATCTTTGTGAGTTGACCAAGTCAACCGACAAAACTCGCTTTTCACTAACTTGTTATAATTTGAGTACAATGAGTTTCTATTTATAATGGAGGAAACAAGTAGAATCAGATTACAATTAAACTACCCTTGTCCCAGTTATACTTAAAGTTAAATGCTAAAAGACAAGTCCTAGAACAATTGAACAACTGAACATAAATAGAAGGCAAATATATCTAAAACACCTTTAACTGAGATTGTTCTATGAGATATCTTCCTGTGAGACTCATGTAAGACTCCACCACATTAATTTTTGCTCTGTAAAACTTCTTATTCTGAGAGTCATGTAAGACTCTTCCATACCTATTCTTCAACACGTTTTTTGTTGTTAAAGTTCAATTATTATAATTGTTGCGATCTTTAATATTTTTATTTTTGTTATCTTTTATTTTAAAAAGTTGTTTACTCACACATACTACATGGGAAACTTTGATAAGACCTAAACATGGACCTCATATTATGAACCAAGCTATGCGCTACCCCCCACTAAAACATAAATATAAAGAATAAATACAAGTTATATTGTTCTTCAAACATTTCACTTTCTTGACAGGCATTCCTCGACAAGAATAATATCGTATGATTTGCACTTCAATCATCACATGTCAACAGATTTCCTGTAAAACTTTTTGTGGTGGAAGGAGGCATGTCAACAGATTTCCTGTAAAACTTTTTGTGGTGGAAGGAGGCATGTCAACTGATACTGATGCATATGGTTGGACCATGTAACATCTGTTAACCATCTACAGAAAAGTTAGAAAATGTGTGCGTGTGTGTGTGGCTTACTCCCCAAGTCCAGACGGTAAGAATGCTACTGCCGAATTCAAGCATTAGTTTCTCTATTAGTAGGTCCCATGTTTAGGCAAGCTTTATTTCATTTCTTTTATGACTTGTCTCATTTGACTGTTTTCTCTGTCTCACTGCTTTTGTTGATTTTTTCAATATCACTATGTGTGCAAGTGCTTTTTTTTTCTCTTCCTTGTCCTTCCTCTCTCCACCCCAAAATGCTTTCTTCCTTGTTTTCTTAATAATTTATAGTTAAAATCAGAGTTTTTAATTCAAAGGAAATTCGACTTGCTTGCATGATTGCTTTAGGCATTTGATGACGTATTTTCACTTCTAGGAAGATGAACTGAAAAAAGGTGAGCTTGAGGCAGATAAGGATCGAATGATGAAAGATTATAGGGCTCAATTAGATGCTGAAAGGGCAGCTAAGCTTGCTCAAGGCAGGAATCACTCAAGCAGCAAGTCTAATCACAAGAAAGGTAGGGAGACGAATTATTGGATATGCTTTTGATAACATTGGGTAATTTTGGTTGTTTGAATAATTAATTGACTTCCTTCCTCTTACTGGGAATGTAAATGCAGACAGAAAAGAAAAGAATCACAAGAGAAGGTCTAGCAAAAGGAGAAAGGTTGTTCTATTTCTAACCCAATTGGTTCTGCCTAAGGAATTTGATGTTTCAGTCCTTCCCTTTTTTCCCTAGTTCAATATTTTGGTTCATAACGGTTTTAAGCTACTTTTTTTTGCTGATAATTTTTTTTTTCTTTTCCATTATAAATTGGCTCTTGATTTCCATATCATTGACCTTTCTTTGAATGACATCATCACCCATATGGTACTACGGCAGAATTACCTTTTCGTTTTTATTTTTATAGGGGATGCTAAAATGTTTTCTAGGCTCGTTTTTTGATTAATGATGAGAAATGGATTTTATTAATAGAGGCCTCCCAAAGGACAGTAAGTGACTACAAGGATACAAACAATGCAATCCCATGAGCCAAAATAAAAACAAAGATCAACATTGCAACCATCCAAAACCTATTTAAGAGGACTGGTTCTTATTGTTACGAGCTATTGACAGGAAGCATCATATCTAGTGAAGGAATCAGCAAGGGTGTTAATGCTTATTGAGACATGGATCTGAGAGAGTTAGAAGGCTGAAAAATGCCCTCAATCTCATCCTAGTCAATCAAAAGCAGGATGGAGGACCTTTCATCCCCAAGGTTTGGTAGATGATGATTCCCAAACACCTTCAACAAGAAGGGACAAAATGAAGTGTAGATGCAGAGACTTGGGAGAAGGGTCTCTACTCTTCTTCCATGGTCCAGGTGCCAGGAGATGGCCAAGATTAAGGATAAAGTCAAAGCCACTAAGTAAGCATACTTGGAGGCCATGGTGTGTGATCCAGGAGAGTTCCTTTTCTAAATCACATTCTCTTCATATCCCTTATACAAATAGCATCCAAGAGAGAAATTAGGTGGCAAACATCTTTTGCTTCTTCATATGTCAGGGTGTGCTTCCAAGTTTATTTGATGTCATTTTCCCAAAACTTGGGATCTGAAAATTGGGGGTCGTAGTAATTCTAAAGGCCCTAGGGAAGGGCCCTGGCCAAAGCAGCTTCTCCAATGGAGGCACCTACACCAAAAGAAAGTGCAATTAGCAACACGGGCATGAACACCTAACTCTTGTTCAAAATGAGCTCTGAGTACATAAATAGGTTTTCGAGGGATAGAAGCATAGCTGGTGTTAGTGGCTGGTGGAAGCCAAAGGTCATCTTGATATTTGTAGTTGGCCATTCTGGTCCTTTTCCACATTTTTTTAAATTTCTTTTTATCTGCAAAACTTCCACAACCATTTTGTTTTGAAAGTCCTGTTCATTTATTTAATGTGTTGGATACCACTACCACCCTTCCTCTTTGGGAAGAACACCTTGCAATTAATCAAGTAATATTTAAAACTAGAAGATGTGCCTTCCAAAGGGAACTCCTTTTGTCGCCCTCCAGTCGGTTGGCAAGACAAAAAAACAGAAAACAATTAGAAAAACCTGTTGAGTAAATCTGGTAAGATTTCCGAGCTGGCCAAGGAGAGGAGATTCCCTTGATAATTGGTGAGTCTTTTTTCCAACTTTTTAATGATTGGGCTCCCGATGGTCTTGCCAGGCCTACCTAGGAAGGGCAGTCCCAAACAGGACGAGGGATGGGATCCCAGATGGCAGCCGAAGCTGGAGGTAATGTCCTTTATGAATTCATGATTTAGATTGATTCCAAATGCCAAGAGACTATCTAATTTTGTGCTGCCTAGAGACCATTGCGTAGATAGACAAAAAGGGCTTTAATGGTTATCAAAGACAAAAAAGGGCTTTAATGGTTGTAAGTTGATCACAGATAAAATAGGGCTTTAATGGTAGTAAGTTGATCACAGATAAAATAGGGCTTTAATGGTGGTAATTTAATAAATATTCCAGTCCTACCATAAAAACAGATAATGTCAAATAATAGACACTCCTGACAAGGAGTTTGTTGAAGTAGGTAGTGAAAGACAAACATTCCTTTGGCTATGAGTTAAGGATTTTCCCTTAATGTTAAATAAAAGAGGGGAGAGAGGATTCCCTTGACACAGCTGCCTTTGAAGCCTCTTCATACCCTGGCGATGAACCATTTAGCAAGAGGTAAGAAGGTGGCTGAGAAGATACAACTCTGGATCCATCTTCTCCAACTGCTCTGGAACATCTTGAAAAGGCATGTCTGGAAAAGACTAGTTAATGCAATCTAAAACTTTCTTCATGTTGTGTTTAAGAATGATTCTAGGGTTACCATCAAATGAATGGAAGTCATGAGCCGAGAAGGTTTCATTAAGGGTTTGTCTATCATTGTAAAACGATTTCTCATTCTTGTTAATCAATTTGTATTGTTAATAGAAATTCTTGAAAAGGGACAAATGAAAACTTTTCTCGAAGGTCTATCATCTCAATCCCTTCTATCATGGTCTCGTTGCTTTGCAAATGAAGCTAATGTTGCGGCAATGGACCATGCTCCTAGAAGATTTTGTAGATGTCCCCGCTGCTACAATCAGAGAAAATTGGCTACTCCAATGGTGTGTTATAAGCTGAAGCCAGTTGCTTGCTGGAGTCCTCTCCCCATTGGCTATCTCAAATTGAATTTTGATGGAAGTTTTTTAGGTAATCCTAGTCCCTCTTTTTTTATTTTTGGGTGGTGGGGGGCGTGATTGATTCTTTTTTCCTACAGCCCCTTAACTCCATACAAGTGCAGGGCAAAGGGGTGGGGGGGGGGGGGGGGGGGGGGGGGGCGGGCGTGATTGATTCTTTTCTTCTACGGTTCCTTAACTCCATACAAGTGCAGGGCAAAGCCTGGCCAATTAGGATCCGGACAGTCTAACAGGTAAATGGGACGTTTGGGCTTATATTCCTGTCCATTAGGCATCTCTGACTCTAAAAGGCACAGGTCTATGGTCTCCCTAATGGATTACAGATCTCCTATTAGTATTTTTTTCTCCCAATAATCATGGAAGCTGACCCTAAATCAGTGATTGCATGGGCTAAAGAAGACAGCCAATTCACCTGGCGCTTTGATAAAGAATGTTTTCAAATTAGGGACCTGGTGGCAGACTTGACAATCATTTGGTCCACATACCTCTGGAGGCCAATTCCTTGCTGACTGTTACGCTAAATCGAGCTATTCCTAGCAAAGCCTTGTAATTAATTTCAATGTAGCTTCCTCTTATTAGTGTCTTCAGATATTGCTCCTGTTGCCACTTGGTGGCCTTTTTACTGTTTTGTTTCCTTTAATAAATTTTGCACATTCTAAAAAAGGTTGAATCTGATGTTTGAAATCTGAGATGATGAGTTCATTGAAGAAAGTTCTATGTGGAAAGTTGAGAATGTATTGATTTTTTCTCTTCACTATCCATTATATTTGTCATGTGCCTGTGTCTAAGCTGGTTTGGACAGGTCTTCCCCTTTTTCTATCTAATTGAATCACCCTTCGGTTTAAATTTATTTAAGTTCTTGTTTTATACATGTATGATATGGAAATCCTATCAAGTTTGCAATAACTTGGATATGAAATTTTCTGGGATAAATATTTAGCTCCTTCACGTTTTATTCTTGGTAGTTTAGAATTGTCTCACTTGGAATTTTTTTATGATATGGTCATTCTGATGTTAAAACAAATTGCCTTATGTCAGGCCATTTATTTATTTATTATTTTTGTGAACTGATAAATTTCAATAAAGAATGATACATGTACAACAGAAGAGGTATAGGTAAAGCCTCAAACCTCAACAGGAAGATGGAGAAAATCCCCTAATTGATACAATTTGGTGGGATATCTTGTCCTTTGCTAAGGTATCTGAGATGCTGTTAGCAGCACTTCAAGTGTGGTGACAAACAACCTGAAGCAGAGAACGTAATGTTGATTTCTAGGACTTTCACATAATTACAAGAGATCTCAAAGGAATGAGAGAAGAAAAGAAGGAGAGGAGAACTCTAGCTCTTGGGAGAGAGGAGAGAGGAGAGAGGAGAGAGGGACAAGGGACAAATTCCAACAAGGGAATGAGGCTAAAGGGGCTAGAGATTGATGCTCTAATCTATGCCGTAAGGGCTACATCTAAAAACAAGATATATAAAGATGTTAGAAAATATGTCTAGGGGTTAGTCATTTCATTACTTTGGTAGAGTTATTTCTATATGTAATCTTGCTCTATGTATTGAATTATGTCTATGGTTTAATTTTGATGTACATAGGATGCATAGATTGGGAGATACAAGGAGAAGAAGCATTGTTGTGTAACTGAGGGTATTTGTGTAATTTCATTAAACCCTCTTAATTAATTGGAGTTGGGGGTCGTGCTTTTGGAGCTTCTCTCAAATCTCTCCTCTCTCTCTCTTCCTTCTCCTCCTCTTCTTCCAACCTCTTAATCCTTATTTTTCACATGGTATCAGAGCAGTATATCACATCTTGGATAATTTTCTTTCAATTTTTCATCAATTTTGAAGGGGATGATCTTCTTGAAGAGGGATTCATCATGTTCTTCGATTACTGGTTGGTAAAAACTCAAGTTTTTTCTCTTTTTCTCTGCCATAACCCTTGAGTTTTGGTGATCACTAAGTGATCTCCTATGATTTAATTGCCCTAAGTGGGTTTTTCTTGAAGATTCTTGGGATGTGCATCACCCATCCATGTTATTGTACCTACGTCTTCCATCACTAGGTTGTCATCAGCCCTAATTGAGGGTTAATTTATAATTCTCTTGGCAATTGAAGTTTTTTGTAGAGATTTGAAGTATTGAAGTGCACACATCCTAGCTCTTGCCTTAACCCTAATTCTACGAGGTGGGGCTCATATTGGTGATGTTAAGTTGGGTCCAAGGCCCATCCCAAAATGACTAGCCCACTTAGGAAACCTCTTTCCCAACTAATAAACTCAAGATCTTTGTACTCACTAATCCATGTCTCACGTGTAGGTCCTCTTTTGTGGCTCTACAAGTGGATAATTAGGTGTAGGCTCTCTTTTGGCGCACCGTCTCAAAGCTCTCCTTCCATCAGTTATTCACAAAGGGGAAGGGGCTTTTTTGAAGGAAGGGAGATTCTGGACTCTACTATGGCTGCTCACGAACTTATTGATCATTTTCAGCGCAACAAGGATCCTAGAATTGCCCTAAAGTTAGATCTTGAAAAGGCTTTTGATAGAGTAAATTGGATCCTGTTAGATGAGATCATGGAAAAGATGGGTTTTGGCAACAGATGGAGATTCTGGATAAGAAGTTGTGTGGGCTCGACTTCATACTTGCTCCTCATCAATGGCTCCGTATGTGGTTATTTCAAAGGGACCATAGGTATTAGGCAGGGAGATACCCTCTCCCCACTTGTATTCAATATGATTGGTGAATTTCTATCTACTATGTTCTACTCGGTAGGTAATCTTGGGTGGCTCCCTCCTACTAGCTCCAGTTCAGCTTATAATATTCCCATCCCTCAGTATGCAGATGATACCATAATTTTCGGAGTCGGCACCACTGACTGTGCACGAAAGATTAAAGTTGTGTTGGGGCTTTTTGAGGTAGCCTCTGGTCAAAAAGTAAATTGAGAAAAGACTTCCTTAATAGGCTTCAATGTTAACCCTGAGCTTCTTAGTGAGATGGCAAGTATATTTGGATGCACAATAAGTCACTTACCTGGAACATATCTTGGTTTACCACTTTTCAATGGTTGTATATGCAAGAGGCTTTGGAATCCGGTGGTGGAAAAAATGGAATTGCGCCTTGCATCATGGAAGGGACGTCTTCTTAGTAAAGCGGGGAGGCTCATCCATCTCAAGTCCTACATAGCAGGTATCCCCAATTATGCCCTATCTTTCATGTCTTGCCCTGTTGCAATTTGTAAGATTATGGATAGGCTGAAAAGACGATTCCTATGGAGGGGATCGAGTGATGCTTTCAAGTACCATCTGGTTAGCTAGGATGAAGTATGCATGCCAAAGAATATGGGTGGCCTGGGAATCCGGAAAACTAGAGATATGAATCAAGCTTTGTTGCTGAAATGGTTATGGAAGTTTAATACTCACTCCTCAAATCTTTGGAAGGAAATGGTTCTCAAAAAGGTGGGTGGGATCCTCACTGGTGGATGTCTGGTGGGAATCGTAGAGCCCTCTCCCCAATATGGAGGGCATTATACCTTTTGCTTCCAAAATTCCATTCGGCTAGTAGATTCTATGCAGGCAATGGTAGCTCGCTCAAGTTTTGGGATGATTTGTGGATTGGGCAAGAGCCCCTGCAGGCTGCATTCAGGAGTCTTTATCTTCTCACGACTCGTAGAGAGATATCAGTAGCAGAAGCTTTTGAGGGGGGGGGATATGAATCTCCATCCTAGAAGAGGTCTCTTGGATAGTGAGGCTCTGGAGGCTAGTCGATTGATGGACCTTGTTGCTTCGTTTAAAATTTGTCCTTTGGAGGCAGACAAGCTCATTTGGTGGCCAGACAAAAAGGGTTCCTTCACGACCTCATCAGCATATGGCTTTTTAAACAACGGTAACTCGGCTTGGAGAGTGAATGAAATCAAATTTGTATGGCATTTATGTGCCCCTCCAAAGGTAAAGTTCTTCATGTGCAGTGCCTGTCAAGGTAAAATTCTCTCGGCAGCCGTATTGAGAAGAAGAGGTCACCCCTCTGTGGATCCTATATGTCCACTCTGCAACTCTGAAAATGAAACTACTAGCCATATTCTTCTCCATTGCAACTTTTCTTGGAAGGTGTGGATCAACATTCTTGGAAAGTTTGGTTTTCAGTTTTGCATGGCGGCTGATCTACTTTTGTTTAGTAAATCTCTCATGGGTACCCCTATGCCGAGTTTTGGAAAGATGATGCTCTCTGCATGTACTAGTTTTATCCCGTGGGGTCTTTGGAATGAGCGAAACAGAAGATGTTTTGATTCAAAAAGTGAATCTTTAGACCGAGTTGCAGACAGAGTGGTTGGGCAAATATCAACTTGGCTATTAACCAAGAAAGCTCTCTCCTTATCTGGGTTTCTCCATTCGTGAAAATTGGAGAAACTTGGCATTGATGCACATTGGGAAAAAGCCTCCGGTCATGAGAGAATGGACTCCGCCTGGTCCTGGTTTCCTAAAGTTAAATTTTGACGGTTCGTCTCTTGGCAACCCTGGTATTTCTGGTTTCGGAGGAGTTATTTTAAACCATTCCGGTAATCAGCTCTTCATGCCGGACCCCTTGGTATATCAGATTCTACCTTGCTTAATTGCATGGTCTCCTCTCTGGTCTTCGTATCTTCAGAGATAAATGTAGCCTCTCCATGTTGAAGGGGACTCCAAAGTGGTGATAGGTTGGTGTGAGAACTCGTCTTCTCCTCCGTGGAGGCATGGGGATACTTTTAAAGAAATTTTAGATATTACCTCAATTGTTCCTTGTATTTGGTCGACATTCCAAGATCTGCTAATTCGGCGGCTGATGTGCTTGCCAGGGAGGGAGCTACCCTACAATCACTGGTTGTAAGGGATGTGCTCCCACAAATTTTGTAATTCTCTTCCGTTTTATTAATACATCTTCTTCAAAAAAAAAAGGTCTAGGCTCTCTTTTGTGGCTCTACAAGTGGATAATTTAGGTGTAGGCCCTCTTTTGTAGCTCTACAAGTGGATAATTTAGGTGTAGGCCTTCTTTTGTGGCTCTACAAGTAGATAGTTAAATGTGGGCTTTCTTTTGTGGCTCTACAAGTGGATAATTTAGGTATATACATATGAGTACCTACTCTAATACCATGCTAAGTTGGGTTCAAAGCCCATCCCAAAATGACTAGCCAACTTAGGAAACCTCTTTCCCAACTAATAAACTCAAGATCTTTGTACTCATTAATCCATGTGGGACTATTCCTTAACAGGTGATATATTTAAAAATTTTATGGAAGTATTATTTGGGTGTTCTGTGATTCTTTATATATAATATGGCTGATTTAGGAGAAGTATACATTTTATCTAGAGAAAATACATGATATGATGGAAATGACATAATTGTGATTACATTACATCTGAGAAACTGACAGGGTCTAATTATCTTAATTGTGCTAAATCTGTCAGAATGTATTTGAAGGTTAGAAAGAACAACAAGTTCGTTAGAGATGATCCTCTAGCCCCTACAGATGATTATCTGGACAAACATCACAAAAGTTTGTTTCCAGTTTCACCTCACAAGTCCAGTCATCTTTTTGAAATTGTACACTCTAACATCTGGGGTCCTTGTTTTGTGTTGATAATGGCCTTGAGTTCATGAATCACAAATTTCATATTTTTTGTCAAAGCCAAGGGATAATTCATCAAACGTCTTGTCTTTACCCCTCAACAAAATGGAGTAGATGGGCGTAAGAATCGTCATTTACTTGAAGTTGCTAGGACGATGATGCTTCATATGAATATGCTCAAGTCCTATTGGGTTGATGCTGTACTTACTGCTTGTTTTTTTTATCAATGGTTGCCTTCATCTATTCTTGAAGGTAAAATTTCAATTCAGGTCCTTTTACCACCAGTCCCTCTATTTCGTGTTTCTCTTCGTGTGTTTAGTTGTGTTTGCTTTGCACATATATTAGGACCTTCCAGGGATAAATTGTCTCCTCAAGCTATTAAGTGTATTTTTTAGGGTATTCTTAAACACAGAAAGGATATAAATGTTTTTGTCCATCCACCAAGAAAATATTTGTATCTGTAGATGTTACATTTATCGAGAATGTTCCATTCTTTGAGTCTACTTTTTTACCTTCATTTCCTATTGTACCTCCATACCCCGGATCAGTTATTCCTATACTGGTTGATGAATATATTGGAACTTCACAAGGTGTATCAGTCCAAAAAGGAGACCTCATCTCAGCTACCAGATTCCTCTCTCACATCGGACCATGACTCTGATTTGTCTAAGGATTTTAAGGTTAGTGATTTACACCTTCCTATTGCACTCAGGAAAGGCATTTGAAAAGATACACAGTATCCTTTGTCACATTTTGTCTCTTTTGGTTCCTTATTTGACAACTATGAAAATTTTGTTTTGTCCGTCTCTTCTTGCACTATTCCTTCTTTAGTGTAGGAAACTCTTTTATCTCTCCAGTGGAATCAAGCTATGGATGTTGAGATGGAGGGATTGGTAGATCGGGGCACTTGACAATTGTATGATTTACCTTTAGGGCAGTAGTTACTGGTTGTAGATGGGTGTATACGGTAAAATATAATGTTGATGGATCTGTTTAGCTATGAATAAGTTTTGGATATATTCGCATGTTGTTTTGTTGTCATTGTGATTAGTGAATTAGCTTCTGCTAGGCAGCTAATCCTCAGCGATTTTAGTCTTTAATATTTCATTAATTGATTAACTTTCAGAGACAAAAATCATCTTGGTTCATACTGAACATTCAAGAGAGGCCTGTGTATGAGTGTAGATGTTCGGATTGTGGGGAGCATTTGATTTGCCTCAGGTTTTGAAGCCCCAAAAGGAATGTTTGTTTTTCCTTTCTAAGCAATCCACTGAAAGTTCGGGAAATATTATGAAGTATGATGCTTAGCACATTTTGTTAGCTCTTTTATATGAGAGAGTACCTGAGTTTAGACTTCTCCTTTCTTCTCTTTTTTTCATTTTTTGGTTTGCTTAAATGCACGTTTCTTTGCTTCAAGCCTTCATGCCTTCTGAGCATGTGTTAGAAATATCCTAGGGTTCCTGTCCAAAGTGGATTTGTAAGTGAAGGTTTTGCTGGTGAACCGCAAATTCACCTGCAGAAGAGGATGCAGTAGTAAAGGTGGGGCAAAATCTGGGAGGGGCTATTCCTCTACAATGGAGACAGTAAACATTTTTGCTAATTTCCATGGTAAATCATCCAGTGGATGTCTTATTCTTTCAAACTCGAGGAATTTGATCTGTTTCCTCAGGAGCTGAGTCCTATTTTATTTTCTGCAGCATGATATGCTTTGCCTGCATGTGTCATGATTCAAGAGATTTATGCAGATAATTTTTTTTTTTTTTTACTCTTCTGGTCTGTCAAACTGTTGCACTTCATTTTGTTTATCTTGTTTATGTGGACTGAGGATAACTGAAATTTATTTGCAGCACTCCAGAAGGAGATCTTTGTCTGAGTTGAGTTCATCAAGTTCTTCATCAGATTCTTCTAGCAGCGATGATGAGGAGAGAGAGAAACGGAAATCAAGATCACGTTCTAAGAGGACAAAGAAAGAAAGAAAACACAAGTCAAAAAGCAGGGAATCTGGTAGTGATACTGAAAATGTCAATGGCCCTTTGCCTCTGTCTACATTCTTTAGTGATGTAAAGAGTTGATGTTCAAAAAGCAGCCTTGCCAACACCTCTTCATGTATTTGCCTTCCTTTCTTTTGGTGGCAGTAGAGAGATTTGTTTTTTCTTTGCTTCGAAACACTTAAGATGTTGGTTTTTTTACTCTTCATGTAGCCTATTGCTCTTGTGGCCATCGCCTGCCTATTGAGGAGAGGGCTTAATATTTTAGTATGTTTAGTAATCTGTAAGGTGTAGACTACCATCTCTTTTAACAGTGAAATGAAATGTTCCTTGTGTAGTCTAAGTGTAAAATCATTATTGATCCATTCACAAGAAAGTTTTTTTTTTTAAGTGTCTAAAATGAAATAGTGTGTATGAAATTTTTGAGAAATTTGAGTTGCCTTAAAACGTGAATCATCTAGTTTTTACACAAGAGAGAAAGTACTGGTGAGATGAGGTAGAAATAAAAGTGTTGTTTTTACCGTTTACACTGAAGATTGACCTGGGATGAATTTTCACTTTGTTATTTATATTCTGGGCATGACCCTTCCTTTGAAGGTTTCATTGAGAATTAATTCATTGGTTTGGTATCTCTTCTACATTTGACATCGTCAAACAATTTGTTATGAGCCCATTGCCCTTACCATCGTGTTTCCAAGTTGGGACTTTTCTGTTTCTGATCTTCTTTAGAGTTGCTCTCCGGATTTTTAAGTAAATGATGGGTGTTTAATAACCAATATGTTTCGGATTTCTGAAACATTCAACCCTGCATATCACCTTCAAAAGCATACAGAACCCACGTGAATATGTGAAGCTATCTTTGCTATCCAAATCCTCCATGAGTTCAGACATTTCATACATGCAGCAGCAAGTTATAGGCTCCTTTTTGCACTGTTCTGAAGACCCAGACAGCGGGCTAGACTTGGATGGCTGCAAATCTGATTTGGTAGTTTGAATGACAGACCTGCGCAACTGCTTAGTTCTCCTGGGATGAATAGGTTGTTTCTGGTTGCTTTTATATAGAATCTATCAACTGTGTAACTAGATGAATCATGATGTTGCTCCCCCAATGCACCATGCTTCCCATCCTCAGCTACTGACTTCATTAGTGATTCTACCTATGGAAGTGTCAAATGGCAGCAACTATAGGGATACATGAACCCAGCTGATTAAGAAGGGCAAAGAACCTAAAATTGGAATCGATACAAAAACTTGCATCTCATATAGACGAACATGTTTTCCAAAATTAAAAAAGGGTAAACAATTATTTGAAGTGATCAAGATCATGAATTGGTATAGAGGAAACATCAAAACTTGAGCTTTTTATCTACTCCAGAAGAACAATGAAAGTCCTATGCCTCTATACTTGCTCCTGGAGACTGTAACGCTTCATTTTCCAAGTCCTTGACTGCTTTTATAAGACCATGGGTGATTCCATTACGATACAAATCTTCCTGTTTCGTCTCCTCTAACAATATTTCAACTGTTTGCCAGTCGAAAGCCTTGAGACAGAGATTGAATCAACTTGTTATCTTCGTCATGATTTGGTTGGACTCCATCTTCCTTCATTTCCCCCAAGCATTGCAAAGCTTTTTCAAACTCTTCAAGCTTGCAATAAACCTACAAATGAGTATATGGTAACAAACCTGAGACAGCTTTGAATGTACTTTCTTTGCTTCAGAAAATATTTTATAAGCATCATCTATCTGCCCACCCTTGGCATAACCACTCATGATAACACTGTATGTGAACACATCAGGTCTTAGACCTCTACTTGCCATTAAGTTTTTCAATGCTATCGCCTCTTCCATATCTCCGGCCTTAGAAAGGGCGCTGATAACAGAATTAAAAGCTGCATTCCCAGGTGGAGGGCCTAACTCAATCATCTTAGTAAGCAGGTTCCTTGCCGGTTGGCTTTCTTAACCTTACATAGTGCACGAAGGACATTAGAGAACGACTTGATTGCATATTTGCAAAAAAATTCAGAAAAATCTTCCAACAGCTCTAGAGCAATATGCATCATTGCATCATCTCCACACAATTTACTAATTAAGAAATTTAGTGTGGATTTGGGAGCACATATCTCTTTCTCCTTTGTCATCAGATAAACCAAACGTGCATCTTTTACTCTACTTCCTTTGCACAAGCCAGTGATAATTTGGCCAATTTTCTCATTACTAGGCAAGTTCCCAGATTGAAGCAATTTCTCACAGACAGAACAGGCATCATCAAAAAAATTGATCGACTGAAAAGCGCCTCAATTGTCAAGTAATGAGCATCAGCATCAGGTGTATAGCTGAAATTTTCAAACTTGTTAAAAACCTCTAGGGCTGCCTAGCGTTTCCCCAGCTTCCAAAATATGGAGGTTAAATCATTGAGAACATCAGAGGTGATTAATCCCTTCTCATTGTCACTAATGTCTTTGCTCAAATCCCACAGTGCATACACATCTTTCTTCCGACAATTGACACCTATCGTGTGCACAAGGCAATTCAAGGTTTGGGTACTTATAAAAAAGTCCTGTTGTTGCAAGGCTCACTAAAAGAAAAACCACTAAATTCACGCCCAGAATAAGAGGAGTTTGAAGAATTCTCACTGCGAACTCCTCACTAAGAGGTAAATCCAGCTCATTTAGACTATATTCAAGAGGTTTGTCTAAACTACTCTGTAGAATAGATAAACATTCTCAACTTGTTGTACATCGAGCTGGGCAGCTTGAACATCTGAGCTTACATCATCTACATTTGCATTCTCCACGACATCCTCGAAAGAAACAGAGGACTCACCTGTTTCTTGAGGACCAAAAAAAGGGTCTTTACCAGAAACATCTTTCTCCTCAGCGCCATCTCAAAAAACCCCAGATAGCTCACCCGACTCGAACGATACATTCACATTCTTACTACCACACCCGAAGGCCACGGGAGAAACCTCCGACTCGTTAGAATCCACAAATGCGTCTGCTCCAAAGGCGCCATTTCCATCACTACAGGAGGAATCTGACTCCTTATCATCGTTTTGGTCGATGGTATCTGAAACTTGAGAAAATAACCTAGGGTTTTGGAAATGAGGGTTTACCCGAAAAGCCCATCTGGTAGGGCTGGCGCAAAATGAAGAAATGAGGGTTAAGGTTTTAGCGTGTACCTCCGATATAGACGAAGAAGCTCCCAGTACGGAAGAAGCCCTGATGAGAGCTCTTGCATTTGATCTCCACATTTCTCCTCTCTCTCTCTCTCTCTTAGTGCGGCATGCCAGAGAGAGAGAGAGCAATGAAACAGCTGGAAAAACCCTAGTCAGCTCCTCGGCTCTGTTCGGAGGCCCGGGATGCAATGGCCGGAGGAAGATAGGTTACGAACCTCACAGAGCCTCAGAGTGTCTTTGGGCCCTATCTCCCTCTATTGGGCTGCTAGTCACGTCTCTTATTTACACGGCGCATGTTAGACTCAATCTTTAAACGTAAACCGCCTGAGTGGGCACGTGAGACAATTTGATCGAGAGACGGAGGCAGAGATTCCCACGATCTCGTGTCCTTGAAAAATAGCAACAAAATGATAGGATATTTCAATCCTGACCGTTCATCAAGTAATGAGGGCCCAGTCAGAGATGCTTCTCTCTCATCACGGATGCTTCTCAGTTCTCTCATAGGTCATAACAATAATTTTTCATATATCATTTATCAAAAACCATCCGCATCGTCTCGAAGCTGGGAGGGGTCTGAACAAGGAGTAGAGCAGAGAGATTTTTAATTTGCTTTCTCTGGTAAGCTGGAAAAGCTGGAGATGTTCAATCTTTCCCTAATTGAATATGCTGGTGTTTCTATGTGATTTTAATGTACTTTTTTTGTCTTTTTTTTTTGTTTAAATTGGTTTTGTTGATCTGAACCATTTGGTTTTTTATTCGCAGCTGGGTGAGTTCGGATCGAAATTTGGAAAGTATTCGTGCTGAAGAGGAGTGAATCATACTGTAATTTGTCTTTGCGATGGATCACACTGAATTGACGGCAGAACAGGTTGGGAGCGGCATTACCTTCGTCATTTGGTGTGATGTGTTTTTGCTGAAAATGTCGATGTCTGCCTCTAGAATGGGAAGTTCTGGATTTTTTTAAATTTCTAGTTTTTGGTTTTCCTTTATCCATTTTCCTGGTGGCTCTTGTGGTTGTTCTTATTCTCATGATGTGTTAGGTCTGGAAAACTAGGAGAAGATAATTTAAAGGGAAGTAGAGGCTTTTAACTAGTTCTTTAACGAATATGTTTTCTTTCAAGGGGATGTATCCCATCATAACGTGGAATCAGTTGCAATTCCAGCCTTCAGAATTATGCGATCTTTAAGGATGAAAAATTACTTGCATATATTGAAGATTGTAGACTTTACATTTTCTCATATTCAGAAAGCTAGTTATTGAGATGGGTTTTTCCCTGGATCTCTTTTTGCATTAGTTGTACTATCATTGGAACAGCTTCGAAAAAGTATCTGGTTGTGAAGGTGTTATTGCTTTGGGTTTTATTGCTCACCCAAAATCTTGATGATTTGTGAAGGTGTTGAAAGGTTGAAATTCAAAAAAAAAAAAAAAAAAAAAAAAACATTATATGAAGTAATAACAAGAGTGATTGGTATCTTTTACTCCTGTGAAGTGATCTTCTTTTGAAAATTTCTTGTTTCAATCACAAGTACCAAGTGGATAGAAAGGAAACAAGTAACATGAATGTTTGCATGGCAATGTCATGATGTGTATCTTTGTCCATCTTTGCATATCGAGTTTAGAATCTTTCAAGGCTAAAGTGTCTCCTTGGTGATGTTGGTGTGTAAGCGGAATCAGGTAGAACAAATTGGACCATGGTCTTTGGGATTTTGGAGGGTGCTGCTAAGGGTTCAAACATTTGCATAAATGATCTCTGCTTTTGCCATCCCCATCATAAGGAACAGATTTATTTGACCTCTTTTACTAGAATTCTTAACTGATGAAGTCAGATGAATATTGACAAGAAATTATGTTCTATGAGCTCCTCAATTTTGTTCTTTCTGTATTAGGTCAAATGAGGTTAATTGCTTGGCATGCTCTAAGGTCATGGCTGTTAACCCCCATCAACATTTCTCTATGAGTTCATTTAGCTGAAACATTGCTGCTGTTCTGGCCTGGCTGTGTTGGACTACCTGTAGCCTCGAAATTGCTCCTAATGAAATATGATATTATAATACAATATCATTTGTAGATTGAGCCTTTAGTTGAATGGCTAGGGGAGGCATGTTTACATAGGAGGTTTTAGTTTGAAGTTCCATTGGTAGAGGTGCCTGGATGTGTGTAGCAACAGTAATTAAAAAGAAAAAGAAAAAAATTGTATGTTTCAACTTTCGGTGTTTCTCTCTTGATTGACATGTTGTTTATATTCTTCAAGGTTCTCAAGAGGGACATCCCATGGGAGGCTTACATGACAACAAAGCTGATCACTGGAACGTGCCTGCAGCTTTTAAGGCGCTATGATAACAGATCTGAGAGCTACAGAGCACAGTTGCTTGATGATGTAAGATTTGGATTCTTTTCTTGTTTACTTTTTAGCCTGCATTTTTACTCATTAGAATCACCCATAGATATTTTCTCCTTGTACCATAAGAATTTCCACAGTTGTAATATAAAATTATATGTTCTTCCGCCTTAAGGAAATTGTAACAAGTGGCAGTAATTTTGGCAGGATGGTCCAGCTTATGTTCGTGTCTTTGTGAGCATTTTACGTGACATAGTTAAAGAAGATACTGTAGAATATGTTCTTGCTCTTATTGATGAAATGCTTACAGGTAAATGACAACTACCCATGACATTGAAGTTGTTCTTTTAATTCTATATTTTGACAAACTGATCACTTTCCTTGGCAGCAAACCCAAAACGAGCCAGATTATTCCATGACAAATCTCTTGCAAATGAAGATACTTATGAACCTTTCTTAAGTTAAGTATTTATATGGTATCTTCTGTGAGGTTTGAACCATACAGTAAACATCAATGGAGTGCAAATGTTTTAGTTTTGTTTTGATGTAATGTATTGTTCATTTAAATTTGTGACTTTTATTGCCTTCTGCTAAATATTTTTGTCTTCTCAGTGGATTAGTTACTGTTTGTAGGTCATGTTTCGTACTGTTAACTTTTATCCTGTCTGTAGTTTACTTTGAGGTATTTTCACTTTGTAGAATGACACAAGAAGTACACATAGATGATCTTCCAAGATTTATATTCTAGAATTTAATATTTTTACATAAAGAAGCTTAACTAATTAGCCATCCTTTGTTGGTGCATGGCCCAGAGTTTTTTTTTTTTTTTTTGTAAGAAATGATGGCCTAGAGTTTATTATTTCGCATTGTAGATGAAAAGCTGATTCACCTTCTTTTCTATGCTCAGATTGCTCTGGAAGAGCAACTGGTTTATACAAGAGAAGAGCTGCAAAATTTTATCAATGATAGTAAGGTAGGGAAAAATTCTTGATCAGATTAAATAATGGAATTCAGTCGAAAAAAGGAAAAAGGGTATCTCAAAACGGTTGCAAAAATTCTTCTGCTGTGATTACAGTGCTCGGCCAAAAGTTCAGGATGGTTTTGTTGTGAATGGAGACACCTCATATTCAAAAAACAAGTTCACTACCATTGGAGATGTACTCAAAGGCTTGGTAGACTGGCTCTGTGGTCAGGTTAGAATGTCTGCTGAAACTTAGCATTTTTGAGTTGCAGTTCTTTAAGCTAAGATTTTCAAGTCTCTGTCGAACTGTTTGGATCCTTTGCATCTTTATGCTCACATGTCAGTTGGATCTTAGTTTCAAGAAAATCTCAACAGAGGCTGTGACATTTCTATTCTGCTGGATTGTGGGTGTGCTGATATGGAACTTGTTAGAAAATACATCCAGTGGTATTTTGGTCATTTTACTACTTCAGTGGTTAATTTTCTTTATGTAATCTTATTCTGCATGTTAAATTATATCAATGGTTAAATTTTCATGTACATATGACGTGTAGTTAGGGAGATATAAGAAGATTAAGGTTTATTAAGTGTATAGGGATATTTTTTGTAATTTTTAACTAAAAACATTTATTTAAGGAGTCTGGGAATTGATGCACAGTTCCCAAGGATGTCATTCAGGCTCTTCAGAAAGCTCTTCTTCTCTTTTGTCTTTTTTCTCTCAATTTTCTCCTCTTCCTTCACCCAAATCTTGATTTTAACATGGTATTAGAGCAGTAGATCGTTGTTGGGAGCATTCTATTGCAGATTCTTGCCATTTTTTAAGAGGGCAACCTATTGGAAGGAGAAAAACATTGGTTTTTTATACTGGTTCATCAAGGTTAAACTTTTTTCTCCCTTTCTCTGCCATAAACTTAGGGTTACTGGTCTTTATGAATTATTGGAGGATTCTCTACACTTTTTTTGATAAAGATTCTCTACACTTTGATTGCCCTAATTGGGTTTTTTGAGATTTGCATCACCCAACCCAGTGTTGGATGCTTGCATCATCACTCAATTGATGATGTCAGCCCTAATTGCTACTATTTTGCATGATATTGGTTGAAATAGATGTGAATTGCTGGTTATTGGATTGTTAAAGTGCTCATATCCTATTTTTGTGTCCTAATCCTAATTTTGTGGGTGGGGCCTACCTTGGTGATAAATCTGAAAATTGTTTGGAAGCATAAATTCATTATTGTGTGATAATATATCAGTATTATGGCTGAGACAGGAGAAATTTATACCCCGACTAGAGGAAATTCTGGGTTTGATGGAAAGGACACCATAATGATTGCTTCGAAAAAGTTGACTAGGTCTAATTATCTTAATTAGGTTAAGTCTGTTAAAATGTATCTTAAGGGTATAAAGAAGTTGAAGTTTATCCAAGTTGACCCCCCAATGCCTCCAGATGATGATTAGGAGGCAGAGAACTATTAGGTTATGACTTGGATTGTCAATAGTATTGATTCTACTCTTAGAAATCAGGTGATGAATTGTGAGACAGAAAGGTTATGTGGCTGTGTCTTGAATCTTTATATATACATGAGAGTAATCTCTCTCGAGTTTATGAGTTGTATACATACTTTTTTGGGTTGAAAAAAGGAAATCGAACTATTATAGAATATTATATTGCATTTCTTGGCATATGGCAGGAGATCCATGTGTATCATCCGTTTACTACGAATGAGAATGAGTTGAGAAAACAACAAAACAACTGCTTGTTGCAAACATTTTGGATGATTTAGTTGCTGAATTTGATGTTATTAATGCCCAGGTGTTAGCTTCACATGAAATACTTACTCTCTCTACCACTTTTAATCGGATTATGAGGGCTGAGAAGACTATTGTACTAGGAACAAGTAAAGGAGGTAAGATAATGGAAGCCACTGCTCTTCATGCTTCTAACACTACATCAGCCCCTATAGATTTCTCTACATGTAGAGGTAGAGAGGGCCCACGTAGAGGTAGAGGACATGGTGATGGTAAGTCAAAAAGGAAGTGGGTTCATTGTGACAAAAATAGTCATTATTCTTATAGATGTAGGGTTAAGTTTGGGAAGCTTGCATGGGTTAATTCTACAACTCCTGATAGTGGGAGTGGGAGTATAATTCTTCTATGTCGATTACACCGGGTGCTCCAGATGAGATGCAACAATTGATACAGCAACAACAACAGATTGCTCAATGTATGGCTCAGATCTCTATTGCCTCAACCTCAACATCTGTAGCTCATGTTTCCATCCCAATTCCTAGTTCTACCAGTGTTGACTCAGGTATGGCAGTTTATCATGTTCAACTTACCTCCACTGAAATCGACCTAGCCACTCTTGGGATGCCAAAGGATCATGCCTCGAGGCCAGATGGCTTCAATGGGGAGTTCTTTTGACAACATTGGGCATTGGGAGATCATCCAGAATGATCTCTATGCCTTCGTCAACAACTTCCATATGAGTGGAATCACGCATCGAGCGATTGGCGCTTCCTTCATTGCCTTGATTCCCAAGAAGACCAACACGGTGAATTCATGCTAATTGGCCTCACCACCAGTTCATACAAGATTGTTGCTCGTATTCTTGCCAATTGTTTCCATGCAATCCTCCCGCAAGTCATCAACCCATGTCAAAGTGCCTTCATCAAAGGTCACCACATCCTGGATTGGGCAATGGCAGCTCATGAGCTCTTGGACTCCTTTAAGCGAGCCAACCTCCCTAGAATCGTCACTAAGCTCGATTTCGAAAAGGCGTTTGACCATGTTAATTGGAAGCTGCTCTATCATCGCTTTGGCCAAATGGAATTTGGTACTCGTTGGCGCTTCTGGATGTGCAGTTGCATTTCTAATGCTTCCTTCTCCCTCTTGGTTAATGGAAAATCTTGTGGGAATGTTAGCGGTTCACAAGGGATCAAACATGGTGACCCATTGTCCCCCTTTCTCTTCACCCTCATTGCCGAGTACCTTTCTACTATGGTTTGACATGCTAAAGACTCTGGTTGGCTAAAAACCATCTGTGATGACCCCAACCAAGATATTGCCATTCTCCAGTATGTAGATGACACTATCCTCTTTGGTGAAGGCATGATGGATCAAGTAACCCACATAAAAACTTTACTTAATCTCTTCGAACTCTCCTCCGGGCAAAAAGTGAGTTGAGCTAAGTCCTCCCCCATTGGGTTCAACATTGAGTAGAATGTCTTGGATGTAAAATTACTAATCCCCCCTACACCTATCTT
This sequence comes from Aristolochia californica, assembly GCF_029961685.1. Taxonomy (NCBI): domain Eukaryota; kingdom Viridiplantae; phylum Streptophyta; class Magnoliopsida; order Piperales; family Aristolochiaceae; genus Aristolochia; species Aristolochia californica. The sequence continues at coordinate 9,477,580 of NW_027181770.1, read as the reverse complement.
GGCCTTCCGTTGACTTATGGCACCCCCCCAAAAACAGTTGGACGGAGTAAATTCCTCTCCAAGGCTAGTAAGTAAACTCACCCTCATAAAATCCTATCTCCACGATATCCTCAGCTATTTCCTATACCTTTTTCACTACCCCACCTCTGTCAGAAACTGGTTAGAAGGTCTCAAAAGGAGATTTCTCTAGGGTGGGCACAATGGAGAAAGAAAATATCACCTTGTAAAGTGGGCTGACGTGTGTCAACATTGCATCTCGGCGGGCTTGGTATAAAAGACATTGCAAAGACCAATTCTTCCTACCTCATCAAATGAATTTGGCAATTCAACTCCTCACTGGATCTGATCTAGAGAGCCCTAGTTGCTGCCAAGGCTAACAAGATGAATGGTTGGTGGACTGAAGGTGGTGGCCGCTATCTCCTGTCACCTATCTGGTGGAAAATCTCCCTCCTGCTACCCACTTTCTCTATGGTGGTCAAGTGCTATCTGCGAATCGGCATCTTACAAAATTCTGTTATGACCGGTGGTTGGGGGACAAATGTTTCGGCCCCATATCGAGCCTTTCCAGACTCCAAAATGCTCCCATTGTGGACTTATGGTCTGATTTTGGAGGATGGGTCCTCAATCACCGCAGAACCCTCACGGACTCTGAAGCTTTATTGGCCTCCAACCTCCTCTTCTGCCTTGCAAACCTTAAAATTCGTGACCACATTCTGGATGCCCTTATTTGGACCACCTATCCTAAAGGCTCATTCACTACGGCTTCTGCCTACAATCTTCTTCATGGCCTCAACATCTTTCTGCCTCGCCACCATGCGGCCCTAGCTTGGACTTTGCTCGCTCCTCCTCCTGCCAATTTTTTTTACTTGGTGTGCATGTAGAAACAAAATCCTCACTTTTGACACCATCGTTAGGCGGGGAACTCATGTGTTGGATCCTACATGCCCACTCTGCCCAGGTCTCTCGAATCTGCCATCCATGTCCTCCTCTATTGCCAATTTGATCAAGTCATATGGGCCAACCTCTTCAACAAAATTGGAATGCAATTCTTTGTTCCCCACAACCTGCCATCTATGATCCACTCCATCACCAACTCTCATTTCCCGAAGCTTGGAAAAATGCTCATATCTAGTTGCACGGGTCACATCCCTTGGGCTCTCTGAAAAGAGAGAAATAATAGGAAATTCTAGTTCAAAACTTCTCCAATTGAGGTGCTTGCTGAGAACATCGCTGGCCAAGTCGCCGCCTAGCTCCTGACATAGAAGGAATTCCTCCACCTCAGTAGTTTTGATTTCTGGCGCCCGATTGCTGCCATGGTTGGGCTTTCTCGTGCCCCGAATATGACAATGTGGTCTCTTCCCCCTTGGTCACTTCAATTTGAACTTCGATGACAATGACTTTGGCTGTCCTGGGCCCACCGGCTTCAGTGGGGTAATCCACAACAAAAATAGCTGCCTCCTTTACTCCTTTGCTAGCCCTTTGGGTATCTCTGATTCCACAACCACTGAGCTTGCGGGTTGCTTCAGGGCCTCATAATCTTCCGGGATCGTCTCTCTAGGCTCCTTATAATCAAAGGAGACTCTAAGGTTGTCATTGATTGGTGTGCTAAGCGAATCGCCCCCTTGGCGGCACTGTGATACTTTTTTTGAAATCTGAAATATATCTTCTTACCTAAATTATAAATGGACCCACACACCCAAATCCGCCAATCACTTGGCACACTACCATGCTAAAAGGGGTTCATCCCTCCAAAGCCTCGTTATGGATGATATACATCGTGTTAGGTTGTCTCTCTCCTCTTGTTTTTGAATAAATATTCACGCATACCATAAAAAAAAATTCACTCATCACCGTCCTAGGCTCTTGACTCAGGAGCCTCCAGACACATGTCAGGTATGTTGTCATTGTTTTTCGATTTAAAAGAGTCTTTGTGTATCAAACATGCTAATCTACAAATAGTTCTACTTCTCCTATTCAAGGAGTAGGTAATGTTACTCCGACTTCCTTTTCGTCTCCTCAGTCAACTCTTTTTGTTCACAGGTTTCCTTTAAATTTGTTGTCGGTTAGCCAAGTCCATGAGTTGCTCTCTCACATTTTATCCTACTCATTTTGTTTTTTCTGGATCTCACAATGAGCAAAACAATTGGTTCTGTTCGTGAGAGAGATGGGCTATACTGCCTGGAGAACCATCGACAAAATAATATTCAGGTGTTACATATTACAAATTCTGTTCTACAGTGGCACTTGCTTCTAGGTCATCCATCTGCTGCAAAATTGACTCAAGTCTTTTCTAGACTTTCCATCTAGTTCTTCTTTTCAGTGCGAGTCGTGTCAATTGGCAAGCATCACAGAAGTTCGTTTCCAGTCTCGTCTCATAAAATCAGCCATCTATTTGAGATTGTACACTCAAACATCTGGGGTCCTTGTCCTATGACTAGTCAATTTGTTCATAGGTATTTTATTTCATTTATCGATGATTTTAGTAGGTATACTTGGATTTACCTTCTTAAGGAAAAATCTGAGGCTTTTGATGTGTTCAAACTTTTCTTCAATGAAATTAAAAATCAGTTTGCTGATTCGTTTTATATTTTGTGTACTGATAACGACCTCAAGTTCATGAGTCATAAATTCCAAGTCTTTTGTCAAGAACATAGAATTATTCATCAGACATCGTGTATCCCTCAGCAAAATGGCATAGCTAAACGTAAGAATTGCCATTTACTAGAGGTAGCTAGGACAATGATGATACATATGCATGTGCCCAAACCTTTTTGGGGTTATGTTGTTCTTACAACTTGTCTCTTGGTTAATAAAATGCTTTCGTTTGTGTTAGAAGGAAAAATTCCTATGCAAGTTCTTTTGTCATCCATGCCATTATTTTCTATTTCTCCCCGTGTGTCTGGATGTGTCTACTTTGCTCATATATTTGGGTCTTCCAGGGATAAGTTATCTCCCTCAGCAGTTAAGTGTGTATTTTTGGGGTACTCTCGTACACAGAATGGGTACAAATATTTTTGCCCGTCCACTAGAAAAACAATTGTATCTTCTAACGTTACTTTCTTTGAGGATTTACGGTTCTTTTCCCCTTGTGCCTTTACCTTATGATCCTATTGTCTCACCTGAACTGGCTCCAGTCATCCCTGTACCAGTTGATGAGTTTGGTGGACCGTCACAAGTTGTCATTGCCGCGAAACCATTATATGTATATAAATGCCGGAAAGAAGTATCACCAACGGCTCTTTCACTGGACCATGACTCTACTTCTCTTCAAGATCCTGGAGGTAATGATCTACATGTTCCTATTGCACTCAGGAAGGGTGTCAGGAAAGGTAAAGGTACGTAGTATACGTTTTCTCAGTTTGTGTCTTTTTGTTCCTTATCTGACTCCTATAAAAGTTTTGCTTTGTCCATTTCTACCTTCACTATCCCTTCTTCAGTGCAGGAGGCTTTCTCGTCTTCTCATTGGAGGCAAGCTATGGATGCTTTGATAGATCGGGTGACCTAGCAACTGTGTGATCTACCATCTAGGGCCAAAGTTGTTGGTTGTCGCTGGGTTTATACTATCAAGTATAGTGTACACGGTTCTATTGAGTGGTATAAAGCCCAGTTTGTTGCGAAGGGATATACTCAAACCTTTGGTATTGATGTGTTTCAAACTTTTTCACTTGTTGCTCGTTTGTCATCTGTACGTATTTTGCTCTTAGTTGTTGTGAATCAGGGGTGGTCCCTATGTCAATTGGAAATTAAAAACACCTTCTTATATGGTGATTTGTAAGAAAAGATATATATGGAGCAACCTCCAGGATATGTTGCTCAGGAGGAGACACATAAAGTATGTAGACTTAAGAAGGCGATTTATGGGCTGAAGCAGAGTCTACGTGTTTGGTTTGAAAATTTCAGCCAAGTTGTGGTATCTATGGGGTTCTCAAGGAGTCATTGTGATCACTCCTTGTTTGTGATGAAGATGTCCTCTAGAATTGTGGTACTTTTGGTTTATGCAAATGACATTATATTATATCGGAGTAATATTTTTGGTATAGAGGATACCAAGTCTCATTTGTCTGCACATTTTCAGACTGAAGACTTCGGACCGTTGAAATACTTTTTGGGCATTGAAGTGGCGAAAAGTAAAGAAGGCATTGTAATGACACAACGTAGGTATGTCACAGATATGCTTCAAGAGTATGGTTTGTTGGGGGTCAAGCCAGCTGATACCCCAATGGAAGTGGGACATGATCTCCATGATGAGCAGAGTGATGAATTAAATGACAGAACACAATATCAGAGGTTAGTGGGGAAATTAATTTATACAACAGTCACTAGACCTGACATTTCTTTTGCCATAAGTGTAGTGGGCCAGTTTATGGAACGTCCTTGAAAAGTACACTTGGTAGCAGCACAAAGAATTTTGAGGTATTTGGAAGAAGCACCAGAAAAAGGCCTTTTCTTTAGACCTAACAATTATATGAAGATAGGGGTTTTCTTTGATGTGACTATGCAGGGTCTAAACTAGACAGAAAGTCAACCTCTAAATATTTTGTCTTCCTAGGAGGAAATTTAGTTTGTTGGCGAAGTAAAAGGCAAAATGTTGTAGCCCGGTCTAGTGCAGAAGTTGAATATAGGGCGATGGCTCACACAATGAGCGAGTAGATGTGGGTTAGGTCAGTCTCACGAGAGTTGGGTTTCAACCAAGATGAGTCGATGAACATGTTTTGTGATAATCAGGTTGTGATCTTTGTTGCAAGTAATTGTTGCAAGTAACCCAGTTTTCCATGAGAGGACTAAACATATAGAAGTGTATTCCCACTTCATTCCAGATGCTGTAATGAAAAAGGAGGTAGTAACTCCGTTTGTTCGGTCTAGAAATTAGTTGGGAGATGTCTTGGCAAGCAAGAGTTTATATCATTCTGCAACAAGCTGGGACTCTAGATATATACGCTCCAGCTTGAGGGGATTGTTAGAAAATACACCCAGGGGTATTTTGGTCATTTTACCACTTCACTGGTTAATTTTCGTTATGTAATCTTGTTCTGTATGTTAAATTATATCAGTGATTAAATTTTCATGTACGTAGGATGTGTAGTTAGGGAGATATAAGGACATTAAGGTTTATTAAGTGTATAGGGGCATTTTTGTAATTTTAACTCAAAACACTTATTTAAGGAGTCTGGGAATTCGTGCCCAGTTCCCAAGGACGCCATTCAGACTCTTCAGAAAGCTCTTCTTCTTTTTTTGTCTTTTTTCTCTCAATTTTCTCCTCTTCCTTCTCCCAAATCTTGATTTTTATAGAACTTTTTTATGTAAACAAGTAAGAAAAACTTTATACTACAAAACAGCTGTTAGATGGTTATATGCAAACAACTATTATGTGCATATATTTAATTCCTCATGTTGAGTAATATATTTGTTTGGTTTTTGGTCCGTGTCTGATGTCATTTATTACAGTTGAGAAAGCCTTCCCATCCTACACGTGGTGTTCCAACAGCCGTCAATAGCCTAGCAACGTTACTCAGGGAACCCTTGGTCAGATCATCATTTGTTCAAGCAGATGGAGTAAAGTTGCTTGTTCCTTTAATTTCTCCTGCATCCACTCAGCAGTCTATCCAGGTGATCTATTATTGTTGTTTTCCAATTCTTTTCGCACAATATAGGATTTTCATGGCTGTAATTGTTTTTTTTTCTTAATTCATGGCTGAAGAGAATGTTTCCGTTGCAGTCTGGCTCAATAATATAATACTTATATTTGATGGTTTTGAGATATTGTTGGCTGATAGCAGTCCAAGTTATATCAGGGCCAAATATTTCAAAGTTGTGGGAATGTTTCCTGCTTTACCATGTTTGTCCACTGATGGATGATGTGCCTCTGCAGCTCCTTTACGAGGCTTGCCTCTGCATTTGGCTTTTGTCATACTACGAACCAGCCATTGAGTACTTAGCTACTACCAGAGCCCTCCCACGATTGGCAGAGGTTGTTAAAAGTTCTACTAAAGAGAAAGTAAAGTATACAACTCATCTACCTATCCAATTTTGAGTGCTTTCCTTTTTGTCATCTCATACCAGTATGTGTTTTTGGTGAATATCTGTTTAGGTTGTGAGGGTTGCTGTTTTAACCCTAAGGAACTTGCTCTCTAAAGGAACTCTTGGGGCTCAGATGGTGGGTTTTGGTTTACCCCAAATTGTTCAAAGTTTGAAAGCACAGGCATGGAGTGATGAGGTAAGAAGACACATCGAATTACCAAAATCTTTCCACATGAATAATCAATGTTCATAACTTCAGAGTGTTGGTCCTAATCATTGCTCTGTTTTCTTAAAGAGTAATAAATAAATGATTAAACGAGCACTGAATTTATTGTGGGCAGACAGGCAAAGAAAATGGTAATATGGAACTGCTTTTTTCTGCTCATAGTCCAGAGTTTAAGTGTTGTCTCAAAAGAGTATCCACATCCGAATGTCTTCAAGATATTTTAGTTATTCATTTTAAAGTGATTAAGGTGTTGTCTTCAAGATATTTTGTTGTTCATCACAAAAACTTCATCTAGAGCTTCATTTACAAGAAAAATCCTCTGTTTAAATATATGAAGTTGGTTTAGTGTTCATCATTCTTATAGCTTGGGAAACAATGGTGAGAAGATAAACTGGTCAAAATGATTCTGCTATTGTCAGTGAGGAGATTACATAATGACAATGATATAATGTTTTGCGTTACTGTTTCTGCTTCTCATTGGAAAATATTTTTGCTCTCCCAGGATTGTAACTGAAAATCCTTATAACTTGTCTTTGTATGAAAAATAATGCAATTTAAGCTAAGGCTTTTGTTGATATGGAGGAAGTGCTTGATGGTAGCTTCAAACTGTAGCACCACCATTTGAGGATGGATTTCAGGACCAACCTTCGTGCCAGTACCACTCCTGCCAAGGAAGCTTTGTTTTTCTTCGATTGTTAGCTACTGTGGAAAATGTTACCTTAAGCTCCAAAAATTTCTTGGTATATCTCTTAATCCTTTCTTTTGACCAAGAAAGACCAACTTAAAAAAGAAGGGAAAATAACTTTTGATACATTATTCTCTTTGGTATATGGTAAGTTGTGCTGCTTTTGCCTGCTCTTAGTGGGATTAATGATTCACGCTCCACAGGATCTGTTGGAAGCACTGGACCAGCTGGAGGAGGGACTCAAAGATAATATCAAGAAATTGAGCTCTTTTGATAAGTACAAGCAGGAAGTACTGTTAGGGCATCTAGACTGGTCACCTATGCATAAAGATCCAGTTTTCTGGCGTGAAAACATTACACATTTTGAAGAGAATGATTTCCAGGTGCACCTCTGCCTTGAAAAATCACTTTGCCCTAGTCTTCCTGAAGCAAATTACATGGCAAATGAGAATCTCTCCCAAAATAATTTTTTTTTTATTACAAAATATCCAGTTTGTCTAGAAAGAATCCATGCCATGGATATTCTTACCGAAACTTCAATGCTCCTCTTGCAGATTCTCCGGGTTTTAATAACAATCCTAGACACATCAGTGGATCCAAGGACCCTGTCTGTGGCGTGTTATGATTTATCACAGTTCATTCAGTACCATCCAGCAGGCCGGGGCATTGTGAATGATCTCAGGGCGAAGGACAAGGTTATGAAGCTCATGAATCATGAGAATGCTGAAGTAACAAAGAGTGCTCTGCTATGTGTCCAGAGGCTTTTCCTTGGCACCAAATATGCTAGCTTTTTGCAATCTTAGACTTTTTGCACCTTGATAGTTGTGGGGTTCTCTTATGCTGCCACTGTCTCATGTGGTCCTTTTACTGACTCCAGAGTGCAAAATAGTTCCTATTGTGTCTTGTCTAAGTTTCGGGGGGCAGGCACAGGGTTGCCCCTCAAACAGAGATGGATACTGAGTATCGTTATCATTCTTTCAGGCTCCTTTGTGGGTATAATATGTGATGTGGTGAAGAGGAAGAACATACTTTGCTTTGTGTAGAATAAGAATTGTTGCACTATTTTGATGGAATAAATGTTCTATAGTGTATTTTCGTTTTCCTTCTGCAATCTGTATCGGGAGTACCATGACGATTATCTTAAAGAGTTCTCATAATCACAAGAAAGCTCTGCATTAGCAGCAGCACTGTATTGTATACTTCACTTTCTTGGAATTCCTATAGTTAGTATCTATCATGGCTGATCCAATACGAGACTTAGATTTACGAAAACCACACAATCTACCAAACTTACCTGAGTAAAGTGATTGAGTGGTCGAAATCCATGTGGAAGGTAGAGCACCCGTAGAAGAAGCGGACATCCCGATAGGGAATATTTCCTTGTTCTTGTGTAAGATTCCCTCTAATCATTGGAAACCGATTACCGACTCCGAACATCACGAAATATCTCTTGGTCTTCGAACTCGACGACGGGTATCCTCGTGTCCGCTTTACCGCGTTTTTCTAACTCTGACGGGAAGAGGAAGAGCTGCGATTGGTGGAGACTCGGATGGGTCACCCCACACTAATTATTGCTTTTCCTTTCATAAAAACAGGAGAGTCAAATCGAAACTGGCGAAGAAGGCTGCAGAGATGGCGTCTCTCGCGGTTGCAGGGGGAGCCATCTCCACATCTATCTCATTTGTTCTCCTTCTGATGCTTTCACTGTGCCCTCATACCTTTTGCGAAGAGCAGAGAGAGTTTGATTATTTTCTTCTTGCGCTTCAATGGCCCGGTACACTCTGCCAGAGAACCCGACATTGCTGTCCCTCCAACGGATGCTGCAAAAGGCATGACTAAGCAACTCTTTTCTCATTCTTTTCTTGTTCTGTCAGCTTTTTCTTTGTGATTGCGGGGAACGATGGGTGGATCCAATATTTGGGTAAAAACTCAGAAGCCATTTTTCATTTGCTGGTTTCTTTCCGGTTGATCGCATAGACTGTTACTTTTGTTGTTCGCAGATGGATAGATTTATAAAGTCCAGTTTCCTTTTCTTTTATTCTGTTCCAGGTGATTTTTTTATTTTTATTTTTTGTAAATTTTGTTGGATAGGCTTATTTTAAAATCTCATTCTTTTATCCAATATTGGTTTTGTTGGTGTCCTGTTATTCAATAATTACCTCTTTTTTTTCTTCTCCTCGAAGTCTGAGCTGGAACAGTACGAATCTGCATTTGGTTAGATAAACAGTTAATTGGGTCTTCTATCAGTTAGTTTTCCATTTCTTTGTTTAATTTGCCCCATGACAGTTATCAGGTTAGTTTTTTAATTTTAGTTTTAATTTGCGGACTTCGTTTGTTCCATCTATACTGCTGATGTTATTAAATGTTATGAAAATAAAATTAACGCAACGTTTATCTTTGGTTTATTTTGCAGCTCTGCTGCTACTTCAGAATTTACAATACGTGAGTGTAACCTAGTATCTTTGAGATGTTCTCTTGTGTTTATGAAAATCTTGGAATGATCTAACACATCCTCAAATCATTGTTTCTGTCCTGAACTTCTGTGTTAAAGATGGTCTTTGGACTGATTATGATGATGGATCTTGGCCTTCGTGCTGCAGTGGATCTGAATTTGACATACATAAGGTGCATTTGTCAATTGAACAATTTCATTGTAGTCCACTGCGTTTAATATCACATCTAATCCTTAGGTGCTTAATCATTGTAGATCAAGCCACTCATTGAGATACTCAACAAGTACTGGCCATCCTTAACTTGCAGTTCTTCATCAAACTGCCATGGTGGGAAGGGATTGTTTTGGGCGCATGAGGTGGTGCTGACATTGGCGTTCTGTATTTCCTTTTCTTTATCTACTAATTGACTCGACCCTGACAATATTTTCTTCTGATGTCCTTACTATGCATGGTTTGGCTGGATTTACAAGTGCAGTGGGGTAAGACTTCTTTCTTGATTTTGATTTTAGTTGTTTTCATTGGACCGTTATGGGAATAAAATATCTTGAAATTTTAATGCCATTTATTCTTAAAAAAATAAACTTGTAATGTCATGCCAGAAGGTCTCTTTTGCCTTTTAGTACTGTTGAATAAGTTCCGGGATCCCTTATGCTTTTGCAGTTTGTTCCATGTATTCTATATTTCAAATTCTATTATGAATACGTCCAGGCCTGGACATCCCAGTTACAAAAAAACAGAGTATTTATAGAGTTCTGAGTTGTTGTCAAAGATCAAATAAGAACAGTTATATACAGTTCTGAGATTGAGTTGTGTAATTTCATGTACGAATTTTCTCATGAGCCAATTACTTTCAGAAATATAAATTATGTATGGAAGGGGTTACCTAAGAATGTATAAGAGCTGAATTATTCCTTCACAGGCTAACTGCTCCATTCCAAGTCTTGATCTACAAAAATCCTATATATCATGAAAAAATTTCTAGTCTATCATATACTAGGAGCTTGGAAATTCTTGATCATTTTCCGTTTCTGGAATTTGTTTTCATATTATCTTCCAGCACAGCTCTGTGATCCATTATGTTCTATTTCGAGCTGGTATTTGTGAGCTTTTCTTTTTTTGTTGGGCAGTGAATATTTATAATTTAAGGTATTATGCAATGGGGTAAAAGGCGATTTTCCATGAACTAAGGACTGGCATATTTTAGATTTGTTTTGGTGTAACGGTGCTTCATTGCCATGATCTTATCTTACTGGGTAACTAATTTTTTGCAGAAAAGCATGGGACCTGTTCATATCCAGTAATTAAAGATGAGTACAGCTACTTCAAGACAGCCCTTGATCTCTACTTCAAATTTAACATTACGGTCAGTTAAAAATTGATGACATCCATTAGTTTTAGTTACTCAGTTTAATGTATACTAGGTCCATGGATTTTTCTCGACTTTCCAAAAGTGGATCACATGAGATTTAAAATAAATATGCTTACAACTTCCAAGTTATATTATGATGTATGATGACTGCCTAGCAATTTTATTTACTGTGACTTCATTGTGTGCACACCAGAAAATTCTGAATGACGCTGGATATGCACCGACAAGTAATAGTGAACATTATCCTTTGGGAGACATTGTTGCTATCATAAAGAAAGCGGTGGGGTCATTGCCCATACTGGTCTGTTCTCATAGTGCTGTGGAAGAACTCAGGATATGCTTCCATAAAGATTTCACGGTTAGGATAAAGTTCTTCTCCTTGGAAAACCCATTATCAAGCAGTTTTGGTTTATATTACCTGGATTTCAAATCTAAATTATGTAAGACCTTCTTATGGTTTTTTCCAGCCACGGGATTGTGGGGTTCTGTCTATTGGTCAAGACAACGTGATGGGTTCAAGAAGTTCATGCCCTAGATACATCAGTTTACCGGAGTACAAGCCAAGTTATCGTAAGTTTCTGTCATAAATTTCATTTTCTGTAGAACAATTCTCATCAGAATGACTTCCTAAACGATCCACTCTTGCATTTTGCATGGTTTTTCAGTATCATTTGTTGTTGTAGTTTAGATTTCTAATATCATCTGCTTACATTTGGCTTTGTCAGTTCTTGAAGGTGTAAATTCAGAACTCCAGTGGTCATATTCTTGAGGCTTTCAAACTTCTTGTACAGCAGAGATTTTAATAAGAGGCATCTGGTGACATTAGTCTATAAATTGAAAGATTCTGTAAACAAATAATTATATAAAAGGACCAGTTAATGAAACTGGCCATCAGTGCTCGGTGTCCATGATTACTTCGAAAAGGCACAGCAGTGGAACTGTATGTATATTCATATGTCATCTTTAGAAGGTCTTTGTTGTTTTTACAAATAAACCATCTGCTTATTTTGAAGTACAGTGCTGAGTGTTCACTTGTGACCAAATCTTTGTAAAAGTAACCTGTGTTTAATTCCACATCAGTCATATCTACCAATCTGGTCATAAGAACTTTTTTATTAAAGCAGAAAACAAGAACGGCAACAGTCTAGAGTCCTTTTTGGTTGATAACTTCAGGTTCTTAGACAGCCAAGCCACCAAAGCCATTTCCAAAGATAGCCAAGTAGTCGATTTCGAGAGGTACCAACCAATCTTCAAACTAATGTAGCATGATTGAACGTTCTTGTTGAGCAATCAAATGAGCTATCTGGGCACTTGAAGTAGTCATAGCTACAATGTAAATGCACAAAATATTACCACAAAATGTAACCAAGGTACAAATAACGATGCCAGTTATACTTGCAGTCTTTGAGTCCTAAGCCTGACACAGGGCTATGTCAGGTGATAACTGGCATAAAACACTCAACCAATATGAAAAAGTCTTCTACAAGCCTCAAAGTTTGTCTTTGATTTCAATGCGCATAAATGGCTTGGCATAAAATGATCAGTATGGCACCATTATTCCCACTCCCAAAAGAAAAATCCCAGAAGAACTCATCATTTCCCTAAGTTTTCAACAAAGTAACAAGAATAACAAGCTACTATTTTGAAGCTGGAAGCAAAAGAAGATTAGGGAATTAGAAGCACCTGTCGTAAAACTGATCAGTATTTTGGAGCAACAGCTGCATCATCAATCCACAAAGGTTTCTTTGCATTGTAATAGAAATGTGCAATCATCTGCACCAATTCATCTGCTGTTCTGATCTCTGGACATGCGAAAAACTATGTTAACAGACAACAAAACAAACAGGGAACTTTTGACCTTATGAACTTCCAATCAGTAAGCAATCTCAATTTAAACACTTTTCGCGAGTATTATTTTAGAATTTTGAACAGGCTTTACCTTTCTCCCTGTACAAAACTTTGTTTCCTCTTAGAAATAACAGTTGTGGGCATTCTTTGACTCTAAGAGCGTAGGCCAAGTCTCTCTCAATGTTTATATCAATCTTCACTGTCTGCTTGTATTCATTCCATTCATCAGGAAAAAATATTGAAATTAATTAAATGGGTTAGAGAAAATAAAATTTGAGTAATTGGGATAACAAAAACCAATACCCGAGGAGGTAATCGATCTTTTGCTTTCCAGTAAACCTTGAATGCCTTCTCCAGCTCCTTCAAAAGCTTCCAATTTTCTGTTGCCCTGCACATTAGAAGTTCAAATAGAAAATAGCGAATAAATGAAGAGAACGCAGGAAACAATTGTTTTTACATTTTATTCGAAAAACACCAAATGGTGGGACAACATAGACGATTACCACCATGAATTAAGCTAAAAGCCCTCATAGAATCAAGAAAAAGAAAAAGGATAAAAAATAAATTAAGTTGATAATCAGAAGGAATACCTGTTGTACCGCTCAAAGACGAGGACAATCAAGGGACTGGGATGGAACGCAAAGCTCTCCCATTCCAAGCAATTAATTTCCTTTATCCAAGAATCATCCAGCTCTCCTTCCCAATCAATCTCAACTCCGTTTTCAACCACATTTTTTATTGAATGCTTTTCAAAATACTCCGAAGCTCGAATTCCCCAACCAACATCAGCATCCAGGGGCCAGTCAGGATCATCTTCCTCAACCATTTGTTTTTTCCCCTTATCCCTTTTTCCCTCCCTATCATCATCATCATCATCATCTTCACCTTCGTCTCTCTCCTCCGCCCTGGACTTCAGAACCTCCCCTTTATCATCCAGAACGCCCGAACCCTGCTTTCTTATTTCAGAAAACGTGCGCTCAAGGGAATCCCGCACGAAATCCTCCACCGCAGCGGCCTCACTCCTCCGCCCTCGCCTGGGTTTCCGTGGTTTCGTGGTGAGTAGGTCTTTCTCTTTATCCTTATCGGAGACCTCAGTCTTTCCTAAAGAAACTTTGGGTTTCTGACGGGGATTCGTCCCTCTGGGTTGAGGATCGGGAGGGTTGGAGTCAGAGGATGCCGAAACAGAGACCAGAAGATGATGAGAGCTGCGACTCCTCCGAGAGCGGAAGAAGTAGACGCCATGAGAGCTGCAGCTTTGGTATATGTGACCAGGACTCTTCGAACAGCTGGAAGAGAAGACTGCTCTCTGTGCGAAATTTGTTTGAAGCAGCAACGACATTTCCCTAGCTGTTTCTCCTACAGCCTCGTCTTTCCACTACTACTGCGTCTGCGTGCAGATTTTGAACAGAAGAATATCGTCAAAACGGGAGAGGAAGTTACGGAAACACCCTTGTCCGGTACACTTGAATCGGGTAACCTACGTTCGGAAGTGGTGGATGTATCGCCGATACGTATCGGATTCAAAGGTAACCGATCCGGGTCCTAAACCGCCTCCCTACCGCTATTTTTAAAGAAGTACAGGATCTCATATTTGGAGGAGAGGAGAGACTCGCTGTGAGAACCTGGCAACGGGGAAAAACTGCAGAAGATAGAAGAAGAAGAAGAAGAAGAAGAAGAAGAAGGGAAAGAGGGAGCGAGAAATTGAAAGAACATGACGACGGGTGGAGTCATGGGCGGCTCTGACTTCCGATCGAATTCGTCGGAAGATGATTATCCGAACTATCCCTCGACATGTCCTCACTGTTCGCAATCGATATGTACTTGTTATTCCCGTTTACCCGCATCGTCCCCATTGGGTGATAGGACTAACAAGGATAAATCCTCCTCATCATTCTGTCGCAGTAAGTGCGGGTTCCTGATGGGGGCGGTGGCTTTGTTTTTCCTTTTGCCTAGGCTTGCGGATGTGATTTTTGGTCCTCATGGTGCACCGGAACAGAAGATGACGAGTGTGATTAAGCTTCAGGTAGTATCTACCTAAGGTTTGAATCATTGATTTTATATGATATGAGCTTCAAATTTTGTGTACTTATTTGTTTAGTGTGACGATTTTTGGTTCTGAATCTTCAGGTAGGTTTATCTGGGGCAGCATCGACGCTTCAGAGAGATCTTAATCTAATTGCTGAAACTGCAGACACTTCCAGTCGGGAGGGATTTAGCCTGGTCTTGAAAGGTAAAGCACGTGATTAGCATTAATCACAAGAATGTTTTAGCAATATCTTAGTTTCTAGTTGCGTTTGGTGATTCATTTTTTTGTTACAGAGACACTGTTAGCTTTGCTTCGGCATCAACCATATTGCCTCTACGGTTTCTCCTCTGTGAGCAAAATCTTATTGTTCTTGAGTACAGTATAAAACATTTCTTTCCTTCCTTTTGGGATGACATAAATTGGCTACTTTGATTGAATAAGATATTGTAGTTCAGAAATTTTGAAAATTAGCCTTGAAGTATCTTTTCTTTTATGCAGTTATCCTTTATATCAGATTACTCTCATCAGAGAAATATGATGCTCCTGTCTCGGATATAATTGTCTATTTTTCTGATCTTGATTTCATTGAACTTGTTATTTAGCTTCTGGTTTAGATATATGCAAAGGATTCATGTGGCAGTGGTTCAATATCAAGTAGAGACAGCTGCTCACTGTAGACTTTAAAGTCTCATAAACTATAAAAATAAGTTAAACTTTGATAGGAAAGTTACATTTTTCTGCTTAGTCCTACATTGTTGAAGACTCTGCATTTGGATTATTTCCTGTAGAAAGGTTATTGTGTAATATATTGATCTATATTACACGGAATTGCAGCC
Organism: Aristolochia californica; assembly: GCF_029961685.1. Lineage (NCBI taxonomy): Eukaryota > Viridiplantae > Streptophyta > Magnoliopsida > Piperales > Aristolochiaceae > Aristolochia > Aristolochia californica. Next base: position 9,462,119 of record NW_027181770.1, on the reverse strand, counting down.
CTGCACCTGCTTTACATTACCTGCTCTAATCAACAACCCTACTAACAGGGTAGGGATTTGCTGAAACAACAAATACTTGTGCCTCTAAAACAGAAGCATGTGAGTAGTCCTCTAACTAGGAATCCACTGGCCTTTGTATCAGAGGTCGTAGGCATTTTTTTGTTGCCTCAATAAATCCCAACTTGTACTAAAGACATAGGAGTACTTAGCGTAATTACAGTTCCTCCCTATGAGTTCTTTGGTTTAGGTTATGTTTGTCGATATCCCTACTTGCTAAACCCAATGCTTCTTTTTATACTGGCACATGTTTATAAAAAAAACAATGAAATAGCAAGTCGTTTAAAATTATTTTGAACAAGTAATTGAAACACTAAATCGAATTTTTTAGGTTCTGACATTGAACTGGAAAATACTCTGCTTTGCTATTCAGAAGGGAAAAAAAAGGAATCTTGGTAGTATTTATCTATGTTGGGTAAAGCTAGTGTTTTAAACTTGTTTGTGGTTGACTTTCTACAATTTAAATTACAGAACTGTTTATATTTAGTGATTCTGTATCTTTGAATTTTCCTATTGACTCTCTTTTTTCTGACTTTGCCTTGCATGGTAAATTCCTTTTGTTTGGATAATAATGTACTGAGCTTCTGTACCTCCAAAACACAATTATACAGATTGATATTAAAGAGAATCTTGAAGATGGGAAGAAATGGTTTGATCAACTCTTCGAGGAAGAACGTCAAAAGATTGATGAGGTGACAATTGTTAATGTGAATGGCAGGAAGAAGCAAAGCAGTGCCAGTGACGGTCGCAAGGCATCCAGCAAAGAGTACATTGTGGTATCCTTAATGGACCAACATTGTCTAAATCTAAAGCATCAAATTTTGGAACTAAAGATTTTTATAGGTTATTGCTGAGGCTAAAATCAAAGTGTTCCTTTTCCAGGTAACTGCCCTGGTGGCGACTAATGGAGTTTATGAACCCCCTGTCGTTGTTGATGGCAAAGTAGACTTGAAGCAAATGTTGGAAAAACTAGGCTCAGTGCCTACCAAGATTAATCTGGTATTGAAAATCTGTCTTTTTTAGTTCAGTACAAACTCACAGAGAGTGCAATTTTCAAAAACCTCTTTCATATTCAATATATTCTGATTACCATATGCATTGCTTTGGGGAAAACTCTGTTGCAGGCTGTTCAGGTTCTATGGACTCCTCGAACTGAGAAAGACACGCTTTCAAGATACGAGTTACTCGAGAAATATCCCCTCTTGGAGCAGAATTCATATGATGGCCACAACATAGCTTTCTTTAACAACAGGAGAGGTTAAGTTGTTGAAACTGTTTGTACATTATTATACCCACACATGGTGTTCACAATTATATTGTAAATATGTTGCGAGCAAAACATTCAAAAAATATATTTTTATTTGAAAGAATAAAAGTTCTAATCGAACCAAGAAGGTTTATTTCACTATTTGGCGTTTGCAATTCTCCTAATGGAAACAAGGGAAGTGCAAAAACTAAGTATAGTATGGTTTAATTGAAGAATGAAAACTAAGTATAGTATGCTCAACATGAAGTATGAGCAATGTCTTGGTCAGTTCTTTCAACACCAGTAAAGAAGAAAAAGCAGTTCACAAGACAGCTGAAGGTTGCAAAGTTATTCAGTAATTCAATGCTTGTGATATGCTCCTACAAGATTCAGAGTAAGTTCACCATCGCCATTTCTTTGAGTCGAAGGAAAGCAAGGGTGCAGATGTGTTTGAGAAGTTATCTGTTCCTTTGATAACCAGCAAATCCAATCTCATTACTAGGGCATTGCCAGCCATGGGGTTTGGCGGGGAGAGATGTCTGTAGAAAGGTAAAAACAATTTGTAGCTTCAATTTGAATATTATAAAATCATGGCAGCAATTCAACCAACAAAACAAGAGATCCAATTGGAACTACTCAGGTTTATTGCATATATTTATTCAAGCAAGTTTATTAAACGTCTAGGTAAATGCAGAAACGTGAAGATGGACTATTTCTTACCAAGATTAAGTGATGCTACCACTGGAAGGCGGGTAAGACATAAGTTGGATAAGCATCATACTCTGATATTAGAGATTCAAGAGCACTTGGTTGAGCAACGTCCCCAAAAGAAACAAGTCCCAGCTCATTGGCATGGATACCTCCAGTGATGAAGGCTGATTGAATTCCAGATACATTTGCACCCTTTATATCATGATGGAGAGAATCACCCACAGCAATACAATCACAGGCCTCAACACCAGCCATGGCCATTGCAGATTTGTATATAACCTAGCGGAGTTTTGATAACCAAGAAGTGTTAGACAATATAAACAGGAAAAAAGGTACGACTTATGTGAAGAAGAACTATAATAAGCCCTGAAGCTGAGATTCAGGTAATTCTGCATATGAATCTCTTAGAATTCAGAAGAAGCTACACTTCCTATCTATGAGAGGCTATGGCCCTATTAGTGCCTTTTCCAGGAAACGTTGGAAAGATATTTCTAGTAGAAATACGTTTCCAATGACAATTAGTGTCTCATGTTTCCTGGAAACATTTTTCTAGTTGGAAGTTTTTATCAGGAAATCATAATAATTTTCCAGGTAAGATTTTCAAGTCAAAATAGGCCTGAAAACCATGTGAAATTTTTTTAAATAAGTATATGACAATTGATGTTGTAATATTTTCAACACAAGATAATTTTATATTTAACAATTTATTTTATTGAAAATTTATCGGATAAGGATGGTAATGTATGAGATTGATTATTAATTTTCATTTATTTCCTTGGAAAAAGGCACTAACAAGTCCATTTATAAAAATGGTCCCTAGAAACGTATTTCAACTAGAAATGCCTTTCTAGCATTTCCTGGAAAAGGCACTAACGGGGCCTTAATTTTCCTTGAAAATTTCTAAAATTTTCCATATAATTTCCTAGTAAAGCACTAATAGGAATTTATCTGAAGGTTTATTGAAAATGTGTATCTTATGGAAAACATTTCTAGCTTTTCCTGAGATATAAATTTCCAACCAGAGGCACTAATGGGGCCTATAATTTTTCAAAATAAAGAATTGTTACAGGATACTGTTTCACATACCTCATCTGGTTTTCCCATCCATTTCACTTCACCACCAAGCTTTTCATACTTGGCAGCCAAAGTACCTAACACAAACACAAGTGCGCATCTTACAAACCTTCTTAAGAAATAAGATAAATAAAAGCAAGTAAAAGAATCGCCAGAAACGATAAACGCATCGCAGAAGAATAGCTTCACCAATAGGCAAAAGATTCTATGTTGTAAGTACTTTGAGAACTTCTTTTTGTGTCAATAAGTGTGTTCCACAACTAGAAATATAGACTTTAACCTAGGCAAGTGTTGGTAAAGAATAACTTTATGAACAACTTCTTCAAGGCATGATTAGTTTTTCACATAACATTTTTAACTTTGTTTGATCTCAATACAAAGTACATCAGCATATAACAGTGTCAGTAAAATAGGGTCAAACAGAAAAGGGAAAAATAGGCTTCATAAAAAAATAAAAATAAAAATAAAAAGAGAGAGAAACAAAAAAATAACTCGATAGAAAAGTGCTTAGTGTCAAATGCACTGGAACAGTTTTCCTTGTATCTTGAAATAAGCACAAGACGACAAGACATGCTATCTTCAACAAGGTATTAACTTTTCTGCAGTTTTGCTTTTCTCAGATTTTTTTTCTGCACCATTGGAGGGAGCATCAAATATCATGTCCACATTAAACATTTAGGAAAGATTGGATGATTCAAATTAAACAGATTCCAATTAATGAGGCCTGCACCTTACCAGGCATGACCAGCAGGGCTCTAGCTTCAACAGTAACAAAATCAGGATTTGCTACAACCATAGGAATTTTCTTTAAAGCACAGCCCTCCAGTATCTTCTCAAGATCCTCAAGTTTCATTGGAAGTGCATCACCAGAAGGGAGGCCAAGGGCTTCAGTGCCATGAGCTAGAATGAAATCTGCATCTTCAATGTTTTCCACAACTTGCAAGTCTAAACCCTACAAGACAAGAACAATCACAATCGCAACAGAACAGGCCATCACATAGTGTGTTTCTTTCAAGGAGAAAATGTTACTAGGAGAAACTGAAACTACAAAAGTTTATAGCTACAAAAATAAAAATAAAAATAAAAAAAAGCCTTGGGCTTAGGACACCCATGAGAGAGGTGGAATTCCTGGGAGGGTTAGGGAAAAAATAATTAAGGAATGATTCATCTTTAAGAAAAAATAATCCAGTTCCATCTCAAAGGCAAGTATTCCCCCTTTAGGTCAGCTAGTATCCACCCATGATCAAAACCATGATCTAAATAAACTATTTTCAGATATACAACCTACAAGGAAAATAAACGAGATGGCAACAAATTCAAAACATTTTTTGAAGGAAGTGTCCTGCCTCAAGAGATATTGCGCCACGATCACTCCATGTCATGTGTATGCAGGAGTTTCCAAGTTTAGCAAACCACAAATCATCCCTCCTGTTCATTATACAAAAGAAAACTAATAACAAACTAATTCCCTTAATCAAGGAGAAAATCTTGAACATAAAGAAGCATCACTACAAAAGGGATTTCATACTAGAACATAAATGTGTTGAGCCTTTCTGAGTGTGTCTATGGATATCCATACAGAAACATAAATATTCTTTGTGTTTCGTGGTTCTCTGTCTGCCTCAGTGTGAGTGTGTGTATAATGTGTAGTGAGTGGGAAAGAGAGAAAGAGATCAGAAGCTTATTTGTATCGATCCGCATAGTAAATATCAGTTCCTCTCGAACTGACAAACCTGGCAAGGTACTGATGTGTCAATTCCCCACTTGTGATGGCCCCAAGAAACAGAGACGAATCAAACCCTAGGCTTTTCATTTTCTCTATGGTTGTAGATGCACGCCTGGATGAATTGCTTATAATCACCAACTTAACTCCCTGACTCGCAAGCTTTTCTACTGTCACAAGGTGCAGCAGGCTTCAACCAAAGAATCACAAAAACAAAATAAAAGCTAAACTACCAACCAGTAAGCTTACCAATTACCGAACTTTACAAACTAACATACACGTTGAAATCGCCCCAGGGTAAGGCTGCTTTCCATCGTGAAGGACACCAAACTGGTCTAAGAACCAAGCCTGCAAACACGGGAATAAAAAATGATTCTTTTACAAATCCTATTATTGTTTTCTATTATATGTGAGGGAAAAAATGGTATAAGAGGAAGAATTTACGCCAAAAAACAAAAGAACAATCTAAGAATAATTACAATTTAGAAAATGTAGATGTCCATAGTACGAATGAATCAAATCGGTTGACCTTCACTTCAAAAGGAACGGAAGCAGGAAAAAGGAAAACAGCGGAGTTTTACCTTGAAGTGAACCCTGTCGGCTAAGGCTCGAAGTCCATTCAAGCTCTGGAAAACGTGCATCTCTTTTCCAGAAATAGAAGACTTGGGCACCATTTTCCTGCGCAACAGATGATTCTTACCTCCACAAGTGCCTGCAAATGAGTGAAAGATCAGAAATTGAACGCGAAACGGAAAAGTTCTCTTTCTGTTTGCATTATTTACCAAATTGTGGGAACCGCAAGCGAGCAGCCGAAAACATATCTGCAATCAGGAAGAATTTGTAGTTCACTTCTCTGCAGCAGTTCACCCTCGATAGCCCAAGTCTGGAGGAACTTCTGCAGTGGAGCGTCGATGGGTTCTATTGAAACCGGGCTCCCTGTAGGCCCAATACCTCATAATACTTTAAAATCCAAGCACTGAAATATTTTTATATTGGGCTAATCGGCCGATACGATTCGGCACTGGTACCCGAAACCACATACGCATTACGATCTGAACGATCCTTATCTTTCAATCTAACCCGTCGATTATGTAGGGTTTTTCCTACAATTGCTAGCCCGAAGCGTACGCTCAAAACCCTTTCTCAGCCCAACAGCCGGTGCGGAGAGTCGCTAAGGGGAAATGGTATGTGGCTTCTTCCTCTTCTTCTCCTCGAGGATGATCCAATTTGTTTACATTTTTTATGGAATTCTGAAAAAGCTTATTTGTTTTTGCACCGCGTGGTTCCTCCACATTTTATTTTTTTTATCATTAGGAGCTTTTACTTCCATCTTATGTGCGGATTTTGGGAATGTATGCAAAGTAGTGCTTGTTGATGGCTTCTATTTTTCCGTACGCTGGATTGGTATCCCTTGTGATGAGTTTTAGTAATTTGTTGCTTTTTTTACTGCATGAGTTTCCGTTGCTAAGTTGGCCGTTCGGAGTATATTTGTTCTGTTTTTCTATTATAGGGGTTTTCATTTGCCACCTGCGCTGTCTAGAGTTTGTTTTTCACATGTGAAGATTGAGTATTTACACGATTTTTGTGCATTTGATAGTTTTTCTTTGTTTGTTTAACAATTTCTATTTGTTTCTTTATATGTATGTAATGATTTGCATGTTAGTTTTTGGATGGATACTGCGTGCCTGTTTTTGTACCACTGCTCAGAGGTCAGTGGATTTTCGACTTCTGTCCCAAAGGGGCTCTGTTGATGGATGTACTGTTTTTTATATTTTCAGCAGACCGACCCTAATTGATTTAGACTTTATTTGGGTCCTCTATATATCCGTCATTTGATTTATGGGCGCGTGGGTTACTATTACACTTCTGTTGATGACACATTGAATTGGTATAGCATGAATTGAAGAATAACGTTTAATTTGTTCAATTTAGAAAGAAAGGTTTTATGGATTCTATGCTACTTTTGCTTTCTGTCAATTTCTCCTTCCCAGACGCCTGGAGCATTGAGGTTTGTCTATTATACTTTCTTGGCAAAGCTCTAGGTATTTTTTTTTTCAGTTCTTACATATTATCGGTTTTTATGGTATTTGTTTTCTTCAGTTCTTACATATTATCGGTTTTTATTTGTTTTTTCAATTGAGTTGAATGTTACAATTATATGTTACTTCATTTTCTTTACTAGGGGGTGCATGGTTAAATATCAAGGGTATGTATTTTATTAAATTAATTTTGCAAAGGGGTAGCTATTTCTTCTTCAGTTTCATTTGCATATGGTGATTGTAGGATATTCATCTGTTTAAATGCTTCCTTTGTGCATTATAGGTCTTTGTTAAAGCTCAGAAGTCAAAGGCATACTACAAGCGTTTTCAAGTTAAATTCAAGAGAAGGAGAGGTAATCTTACTGGCCTTCTAAGGTATTGAAATTTGCAAAGATGTGATTCTGATATTCCTTTTTGTCAATTTGCAGAGGGGAAGACAGATTACAGAGCAAGGATTCGTCTGATAAATCAAGACAAAAATAAATACAGTACCCCGAAGTATCGCTTTGTCGTCCGCTTTGTATGTTCTCTAGATTTGCTGCTAGTTTAATTAGGCTTCTTTTTTAAATTCAAGTGAAATATACTTTTTTTTATTTTAATTGCTTATTTGGAAACAGACCAACAAGGACATTACTGCTCAAATTATTTCTGCGACTATTGCTGGTGATATTGTGGTTGCAGCTGCATATTCTCATGAGCTTCCTCGATATGGGCTTGAAGTTGGGCTTACCAACTATGCTGCAGGTATGTGAAGATTCAATATTGTTCTTGTTTTTTTTTTGCTTGTTTGGTATTATTTTCCAACTGATTTGCTTGGGTAACAGCTTATTGCACCGGGCTTCTTGTGGCTCGTCGTGTCCTGAAAAAGCTCAATATGGATGGAGAATATGAGGGCAGCATTGAGGTACTTAATTAATTGCTCTACTAAATTGCTTGCAGCCTCACTGTGTCTCAATGTATCCAATGAAACCCCATTTGCTTTTGCCAGGCTACAGGTGAAGACTACTTAGTTGAACCCACTGAAACCAGGAGACCATTCCGGGCACTACTTGATGTAGGTCTTGTGAGGACTACTACTGGGAACCGTGTCTTCGGTGCCCTGAAGGTATCTTTTTTTTTGTCTATGATTTTTAGCTAATGGAAAGCTTTGTCTTCTTTTACGTTGTATTTTTACTTGGTGCTGTTTTGTTGCATTAAAGTTGCATCTGGGTTTTTCTTTCTAAAAATTTGTGGAGTTTCAAATAATTTTAACAAACTTGTAAGTTAGTGAACATTTTTACCTTCTATAACAGCTGAATCCTGTTATTAAAAAAAAAAAAAACTTTGTCACTACTTTATGTTTAATGTTGTTTCTGAAATCTGTTGGTAGGTCACTTTTTGTGTAAGATAATCAATGCGTAGTGACCAATATGTGCACCTTGTTGATTCATATCACAAGTTGAAAAACCATTCTAGATGTTATTCTATACGTGGCATCGGTAACCTATTTTTCTATGCTCTTTTTTCCTTGGGAAGCACTTATTCATGAAATTTGTTACTGTCTTTTTACATTTATATGTTTTGTGATGCAGGAGTTTTCTGAGAACTAGATTTTTTGTGGGGACTGGTATTTTACTGTTAACTCGTTCATATTGCAGGGAGCACTGGATGGTGGGCTTGACATTCCTCACACAGACAAGAGGTTTGCGGGCTTCAAGAAGGAGGATAAACAACTTGATGCTGAGGTCCATCGTAAATACGTGTATGGTGGCCATGTAGCTGCTTATATGAGGGTAAGTAGTAGATATCAGTTTTTTGGCGTTGGGAAGATTTGCTATAATTATTTGTTGATATGAAAATTTATATGCAGACATTGATGGAGGATGAGCCCGAGAAGTACCAGTCTCATTTTGGCGAGTACATTAAGCGAGGACTCAACCCTGATGACATGGAAGAGCTATTTAAGAAGGTCCACGCAGCCATTCGTGCCGACCCCACTACGAAGAAATCAGAGAAGCCCAATCCAACGGAGCACAAAAGGTAATAATTTGCTTTTTTGCAGTTATTTTATCTCATTTTACTGTAATTTGGCTGTTGTCGATCAAGCTTGAGGAATGTCAATTTGAGGAATATTGATATTGTGGCCTGCTTTATATCAGGTACAACTTGAGGAAGCTTACGTACGAGGAGCGCAAGGCTAAGTTGGTTGAGAGGTTGAATGCTCTTAATTCAGCTGCTGGAGACGATGATGATGAGGATGATGAATGAGTGAATGAAACTACATATGTTCTGCTTCTTGTTCTCTAGTCTTCATTTCTGTTTTACGAGATTAGAATTTTTGTTTGCTCGCTTTTTTATTATAGTTCTTGTTTTAGAGTTCGATTTTGGATATTACCTGAAACAGGAAACAGATTTTGAATTAAATTTCAGAACGATTTTTAATTCAGATTGTCTTCTCTGTTTCTATCTCAATCCTCGGAACTCATCAATTGGGCTGAATCGATCAAGTTTAAGGACTTGGTGGCATATATGAAACGACTGACGTTGCAATGGCTTTGGATTATATTTTCCTATAATTGTAGCGACCAAGGATATTGCCTTATAAATGATTAATCTAACTTCATATCTGACATTTCAATTTTTCATTACTCGTACAATATAATGGGAATTCATTCAAGAAAAAAAATTCAAATTGAGATTTTTTAAAACTCGTTTGAGACAGAGAGTGACCCACCATCGTTCTTTACCAGAGCGGAGCTTTTGATATAGCCTTAGCCTTATCTGAAACCAACCAATAGCCAGAAGCCTCCCATATCGCATTTAAGCTCCGTCACAACTCCGCCCCTTCCATGCTCTTAACAACCTTACGCTGCGGTGCGGCTTCCATCTGAATGACAAAACGACCATGGCCCATCCTTTAACCGTACCACCTGCATCTGCTAACACTCTCTCTGCCAGAGTTTGGAAGAGGAGCTTCGCGTTGCCGTGTTCAGCGTCTGAGGGAGAGTTTACAGGCCATGAAGGGTCGGATAGAGGAGACCGTGTCCAGCTCTTCAGCAGACGGTACGTGCTTAAACATTCACTATGGGATTTTCCGTTTCTATGGGAAGTCCTGTTAGTTTAATTGTTAATGGGTATCTGGTTCTCAGGGTGTTTGTTGGTGGGTTGACGGCGGCGGTGATTGGATTGTCCGTCAAGACCCAGAATGCTAATGCGGCTGGAAGGAGGCCGCCGGCGCCACCGCCATTGGAGAAGAAGGATCCGAATGTGAGCGGAGTGCAGGCCAAAGTTCTTGCGAGCATCAAAAGGAAAGAGGCCATGAAGGAAGCCATAGCTAAAGAGAGAGAGAAGGGAAAGCCCGTCAACCCTTGAATCTGAACAGTTTCACCGGATGAGATCGTTGTTCTTCATGTATAACATGAACTGTTTACGACTAGTATTAATATCAATAATCGATTCGTCTCCACAGAAGCTTAATCATTTTTTCTTATTATTCTCGTTGTGATCAGTAGAGAATAGAACAGCGTGTTTGAAGAGAGTAAAGAAGAATAACGAATTTGGAAAAAAGATGAGGAAGACTAAGGTTATGGACTCAGTCCAATCAAGAAATGTCCTCTTTAATTTGCTGGTCATCTTAACAGGCATAAAGTCCGTTAACTCGCCCAGCTTAATCTAATTTTTAAAACCAATCCCCGGCCTGATCATAATCTGAGAGCAGACCTTTCGAATAGTCATCTTTCACTGGGTCAAGTAAAATCTAAAAGGGTCAAGATGTCAAGATGTGTCTTATCTTTCCTGTCCATGATTAAAAATTATCCAAGAATGTTTCTAGTTCCAAACCCTCATTTTCTGTCTCTCTTGATAGTGAAACATACGAGTCTAAAAGTCAGTTAAAAGCTTCAACGATCAAACAAACATTTGTCAAGGACAGCGTTCTTCAGTAGAACCGAAAAACTATGTCAAGGTGGTATTAGCTTCAAAGCAAAAGCAGGGACATTGTTCAGGTAACTTGCCTGTATATCTCAAATCAATAATAATGTGGCCAGTGATCTTGAATCAGCTTGAATTGCAGAATCCTCAACAGATTCATCAGCCTGAGTCAAAATCTGAACAAAACCCACATATGGGCATAGCACAGCACAAATATACTCAAGAGTCAATGGATACCAGTTGACACATATATAGGAGCATTTGCAAAAGTTAACATAACAATGAAACTCCAAACTCACCGAATCAAAAGACTCCAGTGGAAAGCTTTCTAAGTGACTGCGAATAACAGCATTGCCTTCACGATCCACTAGTGATATATTTACTATGCTAATGTCAAGTCCACTTTCAGTAAGCTTTTTCTCTCTCCTTTCCTGGTACAGAATTGAACCTCTACAACTCCGTCCCAGGAGCTAAAAAGGCATCCAGTACCTGAACAACATGCATCGTTCAGAAGGGGGATTTTTTTTACGGTTGTTGTATAAAGGAAAGTTACAGAGATATCATGTAACGGGTGCAGTTATTTTATACTCACAATGGACATAAAGTTACCACAATCATATCTTCCATATCTTGTCTCCATCCACAGAAAAAAATCTTTTCCAGAGATATTGGAATAACAAAATCTTTGGGTAGATGCCCTCTCCATACCTGCAGCATTGGACCAAAGAAAAGAAGAAATCAGAGGGCTTTGAAAGAAAAACTTACCACAATCATATCACCAATGTCCCATCTCCATCCACAAAGTAGAATCTTCTCTGGCTTCCTTGCCGGCCGCATAATATTTATGAATGATACATCTTTGACCTGAATGATCAAATTCATTACATTGTTGTAAGTTTTACAAGTGATGCACCTTTTTAAGCTTTGAGGAAGTACACCAATGTGCCAGCTACCAAAGTTTGTCTCTTTTATATTTTTTTAATATTATTAGAAATTAGAACCCAGTAAATCTGCTCTGTATCATCTCATTTCCCCTTTTTAAGTCAACATCAAAGTCAAACTGAAGAAAGCTTTCATGCTAATTATTATTATCCTTGTACAAAAGGTAGTACATAAGACTTTTCTTTATCTAAAAAAGCCTAAGAAACTTACTGCATGAAAACATGAAGTCTCTAATCAAATAGGACCATAACTGTCCATTGCCAGTTCCGTGCACATAAACTTCACATTAATCAGTCAGAGTGAAACGTTAAATACACAGAAAAAAAGAGAGGTGATCTACTAGTCAAAGAAAACAATGCATAGCAAGGATGTTCAACTTAAAGGACAACTTATAGAAGCTCACATTAAAACTAAGAGTGCATGAAAAAGAATGACATTGGGGCATGTCATTTTTTGTGTTTGTTCATCTTCATTTACTTATGGAAAAGCAAAGCACCGTGGGCAAGGCAGCCGGGACATAGGTATAATCATCCTCAGCAATTACGGACTTCATCTCCTTCTTGCAGAACATAGGAATCAACAGGATTCCAAATAATCTTTCCTCTTTTGGATGCCACTTTAACTCCAAAAGGAACGGCATCAGGAAAACTGATCAGTACATCGTCAAATTGCATTCCGTCTAATTGTGGCCACCATTTGATGTAAAAGTAACACTTTTCAAAACCAAGAATGTCTTCCCAGATCTGTCACAACCAGTTAGATGAAAGCATAAGAGGAGTAATTCAGAATGATCAAAACATTAGGAAACAGTTATGTGTGCACATCAATCACCAAGCATTAAATCTTGCATACAAGTTATATAGTTCAGTGAATTTTTGGATCAGTGAATTTAAATTTATTCCTCAGAAAAGTATTAAAAATAAAATTTCATATAGAAATACGCATGCAGAGTTGGCTATGACAACTACAAAACAAGTTTTCTGATTGAGTTACACTAACCTGTGCAAGGCCTGGTTTGTCGGCACACTGGATCATTAAGCACCCAATAACATCATGAGCTACTACAGTTTCAACAAGATCACCACCAACTAGTTTGACCAGAACCTCATCATCAAGATCACTCAGTTCCACCACTATGTGGCGTTTCAAACCTTCTTTGAAACCAATCAAGCTTAAAATGGTCCTCAATCCACGCACATCACTCTGCCACAAGTTATCAGTGATGGCTAGCTAAGGCACACCCAGGACAAAGTAAGCAGTTGCTTGCATTGGATAAAAATTAAACCTGGTCAGCATTTCCATCTTCAGCAAGGTTAATCACGGCACGTGCCTTATAAACAGATATCTGTGAATGCATTTATAGACGTCTGAAAATTAAGCAGGAGAATCTAGACAGCATTCAACCAGGTAAGACAAGATGAAAAGTCAGAATAAAAAATATGTCAAGTCTGCTAGAATTAAAAGGTTTCCACTGCAGCATATTACAGATGATCCTTTGAAATCAAACTAAATTTTGGCAACACTTTCCATTTTCTTCTTTGTCTCTTTCGGCCATCACCACCACCATGCCGCCACCCAAGCTCTCATTCTCAATAGCAAGCTGATTCGGCAGAGAACCCTCAACACCAAGTGCAATCAAAATCCATAAGCTAAGAGAATTCTATCAGCAGATATATAAGTTACCAACATAGAAATAAACCCAATTCCACTACATAATCTGTGATAAGCCCTCTTTCTCTAAGCATGGGACAGCACAGTTTGTTTACAAAACACTTAAAATATCACATTTGACCAAAGAGTTTTTAAAAAAAGACTAATCTTGCAGGCTGGAGAGAAAATAGCCAGGATTTCTAAAGAAGAAACTTGAGAAGGGTTCTGAGGGCCAAGCATCATCTTACCATGCATTTTGTCAAGTATTATAACTGCTTCACATTATTCTGGTCAAATGGCACTTGTGATTGTGATCAGCCGATTTACCTGCTTGCTTAAATTGTATCTTCCACCATTCGACAGCATAAGTTGAAATAGGATTTTTTTTTTTTTTCTTTTTGAAAGGCGAGTTGATTTTGATAAAGAGAGAAAGAGAAGAAAACTGGGAGCAACTATTTCTTTCATGCTTTTTGGCTCACAATGGGTTTTTCATCTTTGACTAAGTCTAAAGGTAGACATGCTCTAGGATTCGAAATAAGCAATGAAATTAGCATTGGGTCATGCAGTAACTTTTACATAAATCTAGGTAATTTAACTAGTTTTTGAAGTTCCTGTCAGAGAATTAAATTTTGAAGTGTTCCAAATAGGTAAGCTCAACATTCCAAGTTCCAATCAGATAAACGTGAATGGACTATTCTTGTAGTATCAAAACCACCTTTAGAATAATCCAAGCAAAAAAAATCCTTTGGAATATTCTTAAAAAGAAAATAATGTCATGAGTATGAAGAGTTACGATAATACAGTAACCAGTATGCAGGTCAACACAGTAACAGGATGGATAGAGATTACAAGAGAATATCTCTTCCAACTTAGCTAAGGAACTTAAATATGGAAAGCAAAATGAAAGCCGTACCATTTTTTTACTCAGCCCAAGAATTAGTGTGTGATTTATCTCTATCACTTCATTTCCCCCCTTCTCCATGAATCAAATTTCTCCGACATTGCATCAGAAACAAGCCCAAGCATCGTTGCAAATATAAGCATCCCACCAAAGCTGATGGAAACAGAAACTAACTTTGGACCAAACCCAACAGAGTTTGTGGCCCCTAGAATCAGCCACATATGTCCCTGATAACCAGAGACAATCAGCCAAACTATCATCAGTCACACCAAAAAGTGCCAAGCCTCCCAGGCATATAAGCAGTAGAAGAGGAGCATGTGACAACCAGCTGCAACAACCACAAAATTTGAACTAGTTAAGGAGAGAGAGAGAGAAGAAGATTCAGATTCTAAAGAAAAAAAGAGAAGATTCATAAAGACTACACAACATGAGATGTAGATTTTACAATAATTAGTAAAATCGAGGTACATGAAAGCACCATAAGACTCATTGAGCGACCAAAGACAAACCCGTCCAGCTACATGAGAACCTCTGGCCAACGTACCGTTTCAAATTTTTGGTAACCGCTGAGTAATTTAAAGCTGAACTTACTTCAAAACAAATTTCACTGTTCAGACTGCAATTCATAATCCCAGGTAAAGGAAAACTAAAACAGTTGAATCTTCATTTAAACAGATATCATTCACCGTCCGAACGACGTAGTCTAGTTTGAAATATTAAAAACCAAATGTCCGAAGCAATATACTCGTGTATTTGACTCTTCATATAAAAGACATAAAAAACTATCCAGGTTCACACAAACAACTGAAAAAAATACAACTTCTACGAATTCGTGCTCACCGCCACTACGATTGCCCATTGCCGCTCACCCCTCGATCTTCCTCGGAGAGCAACCTTTAAATCCTTTTTCGGCAGCCGTTTTCTCAACCAAATGGATCTCCAGAACGTCCTGTTTAGCCGTCCTCTCAAAATCCATCGTAAAACCAAACCTTCTTCGAATTCCGGCATACCGAGGATCTCTCCAGGGAACCGGCCGCTGATAAGAAGATGAGGGACTCCGATTCTCTATTTCTTAACGGGAGACGGAAAGGCGGAGAAGCTCTGATGAGATGGAACCGCGCCTCTGGAGGCCGAAGTCGGGTGGATGAAGGACGGCGACGGGAAAAACCAGCCTCGACTGGAGGAGTAGAGACCGGTCGGCATCCAGGGACATAGTGAGGATTAGAAAGAATGTTGGGGTTGGGCAAGGAATTAAGTGATGTTTTTCTTTCTGTTCGACGTTCCAGCGTTATGTGGATTCCTGAAGATCAAGTTCATGTTCAACATGAAGATCATGTCAGTCATGTACATGAAGATCATCTTCGCACTTGGTGTTAGTGTTGACGACTTCATGTGCACTGAAAAACAGTTTCCAGTGTTAGTGCCCCAACATGAGAAAAACATAAAAAACAAGAGAATCTCTAAACCTTTACAGTGCACTTAATTACAATATAATCCTTAAACCCCAAATTAGGTAAAATAACCATTATTACTACACGAATAAGTTATTTAATGTATAATTAAATATATTAATATATTTATTAATCGAATTAGATATTTTATTATGCATTAATATGGTAATTACATGAGCCAATGAAATACGTATATGATTAATTACAAATAATAAATAAATAACGTTATAAATAAAAAAACGAAAGTAATACGTTAAGTTATTAATTTATTAAGAACATATGATATACTTTAACCTAAAAATGAATAATTTAAGAGAAAAAATTGATCTAATCATAACTTTAACACACAATATATTTGTACATAATATATTTTATGTATTATTAATTAATAATATATTATCACAAAATTTAAAACCATTGGTTTAATTAACTATAGCAATCGGATAATTATGCCAAAATAATTTATCAAATATTTATTTTAACAATATTTTAATTATGAATATTAAATAACTATTTTAATATAGTAATTGTAAAATCAAAATAATTATTTTATAAATAAAAATAATTATTTATAAATAAAAATTATAAATTAATGATTTTTATGAAGATAGTTTAATTTTTCCTAACTTAGGAAAAATTAAACATCTTCGTCTTCCTCCGCAGTGAGCCAGCAGGCAACGACGATGGCGACGGGGACGAGCTAGGCAAAGGCGACGGCGGCGGGCAATGCCGACAGAGGCGGCGCTCCGACGGTACACCGAGAGGGAGAAGAGAGGGAGGCCGAGAAGCTCTGCAACAGAGCTCGACCTCCTGTGCTCTGCGGGAATGAGAGAGGGAGCAGAGAATGAGAGAGGGTTGCAGGAATGAGAGAGGACTGCGGGAATGGAGACGAGAGAGGGAGCAGAGAATGAGAGAGGGTTGCGGGAATGCAATGGCAAAGAGGTGTGCGGCAGAGAGAGCCCCGAAAGACAGCCCACGCGAGAGTCATGTAGATGATTCTCAAAATCGGGCGGAAAGCGCTTTCCGCCGTTTACTCTTGGGACATGAACTCCTGATTCATGTATATTCATGTACATGACATGAATTTCGGCGCCCCCTAACGACACCAGGACATGAATTGCGTAATGCGCATGAAGATCATGTCCTGAGTCATGTATCTACATGATCTTCATCTTCATCTTCATCTTCATCTTCATCTTATGTATCTACATGATCTTCATCTTCGAAATGGGTGTTAGTCAAGACAACTTCATCTTCTAAATCTTTGAAATAGGGTGTTAGTTAAGACAACTTCATCTTCATCTTCATCTTATAGAAATTTAAAATTATTGATTTTAATAATTATAAAAATGAACTAATTAAACCAAAGTGTATGAGTTAACAATATTTTAATTACCACTATTAAATCACTAATACAATAGAGTGAATAAAAAAAAATTTGATTAATGAATAAAAAATATTATATTAATAACATAAGATAGATTTGTATTGTATTAATTAATAATATATATTTGACATAATTAATGATGATATATTAATCAAATGCATACTTTAATTATATTTTATTTACCAGGGAGGATTGAATTTTGTGTATTCTTCAGTCAACTAGCCTAACCAAATATGATGAATTAATCTGAACTAAACACTAATTATATCATAAATTATCAAGCAATAATTTAATTAACTACTTCCTAAATTGTCAAACAATAATTTAATTAACTACTTGCACAACAGGAAACGTCAACTCTGGATTTTACCGTGATTCGTGCCTCTCTCGAGCGCCACGTAACCACGAATCCGGATTCTCAATCCTTGCGTCTAGCCCCTCTCGGGCGCCTAGAGTTAAAGACAGAAATCGGATTAAAATACCAAAATCCAACCTCAATTATAATCTTACCCTAATTAGCTAATTTAATCAAATATCAAGAAAAAAAATCTTAAATAAACCTTAATTATCAAATCAGATTCAATTAACATTCAAAACCTAAGTTCAAACTATATGAAAAATTAAATTCAATAATGACGAATTACTCCCCTTCTTCCTCCTCTCGCTCGGGCAGCAACTCGTTCTCACGGGTGCTGCAATTTCCGGAAATTGGTGGCGTCGGGTAGCAATAGTGAGTGGCCGGAGGTAGAGACGACGCCGGCGACGCCGGTTAGAAGCCGACGGACGGAGGTAACGTCCGGCGAAGAGCGAAACAGAGCTGACGTTCTCCAACCGGCTCTCTCGAGTCTCGGTTGGAGTCGGAATAGCTTCGGGACTGGTCGGAAATACGTAACCGACACCGGAGGATGGTTGGAAAGCGGAAGTTGCATCGGAGAAGGCCTCTCGGATCTCTTCTCGGCCTGGCGAGCGACTACTGTCGAACTCACCTCGACGGAGACTCTCTCGAGCTCTCCTCGGGTTTGTTCTCGGTTGCTGGACGGCGGTGGACGGCAGTGGATGACGATGGCGCGGCGAACGGCGGTGGGGAAGGCAGTGCGGGAGAGAGGAAGAAAAAAGAAAAAACGACGCGCGATGGGGGGGGGGGGGGGTGCGAGGAGAGAGAGCGAGGCCGAGGGCGTCGCCCGTCCTTCAATTCGAAGAAGATCAAAAAGGGCTTTCTTCCACATGATTGAAATTAAACCGTGGAGATGAAGGGCCCCTTCATCCCCTGCATCGAGATGAAACTTCATTTGCACTCCACTAATGACTTCAAGTGGAGAAGGGCGTTATGTGGTTGAAGATCATCTTGTCCTTCAAGTTGACTAACCCCCCCTAAATAGACAAGTCAAACTAATGGGGGGTGGTTTCGTCATTTCCTTAAAATAAGTGTGAGTGACCCCTGTGCTTTAAGGGCGCCGAAATGGAGAAAAAAAAACGGAAAAAAAAAGAAGCTCATTGGCATTCAAGGCGGGAGAACGGTGGGGATCAGGTACTCTCTTAATTACTTCTGTTCGAAGAACATCACACTTTAATCTATCAAACCGTTTGCATTTTGTGGTCATTTTCTGTTATTTGAATTTGATTGTCAGAACAGTGGGAATGTTATTAAACTGTGAACTTCTTATTGGGAACCCTAAGTGATTTCAACTTTCAGTTGCGGTGCTTTGTTCTATTTTTTCCTTTCCCATTTGTCGCAGATTTCACCATGAGAAACAGATGTGGAGGGGTTTAGTCTGCGGGGTTTTCCTGACTATTTGTGCTTGTAAGTCTGGTGAAGGCATGCTATCCGAGTCTGAGGGAAATACTTCGACGAATTTTTCGTATTTTTTATAGATTTATTGCTTTTTATGTTCTTCATTTTTAGCTTGCACGAGCTGCGTTTTGATTGGTGTTAACGACTTCCTCTTAACTAGGTTTTGTGTGTGTGTGTGTTTTGGGATGTTGATTTTACAGTCACACTTGAGGCTGTATACTTACATCTGGTCCTGAAGAAGAGTTTAATTGGGTTTAGCTTATGATTATTATCCTTTCTTTATGCATCAACATAATCTTTGCAGTTTTATGGTATAAGCTGTTTTGAGCTGCGTGACAAAACCAATTTTCTATGTTCTAAACAAACAGAGGTCATTGGACTGAATATCTTATATTCTTAGCTAACTTTTGGTTTGCATTGAGAATATGCTATAATATCTTTGTAACTTATGCCAAGGGGCATGTAAGATGGGGTACTGGGTGAACTTTAAAACCAAAATTGAAACTGTGGCCTCTGTCATTTTGTTGTTTCTTTATCTCCATGAAGAGATCTCAAAAAAGAAAGAGCTTTTAACACAGTTTTTGTAGGTAGTTTTCAAAATTTAGTTTTTTTGGAAGATCTGCATTCCAATTTCATATCCTGTAACTCTGCATTGAGTTAGGATAGTTCCATGCGCAAGATCTGTATTTAGGGGGGGTTTGTGCCCCAAAGTGGATTCTTGAAGATCAAGTCATGTCCAACATGAAGATCATGTCATGTCATGTACATGAAGATCAGGTAAGAATTTGTGTTAGTTTTGACGACTTCATGTGCACTAGAAAACAGTTTCCAGTGTTAGTGCCCCAACATGAGAAAAACATAAAAAACAAGAGAATTTATAAACCTTTACAGTGCACTTAATTACAACATAATCCTTAAACCCCAAATTAGGTAAAACAACCATTATTACTACACGAATAAGTTATTGAATGTATAATTAAATATACTAATATATTTATTAATTGAATTAGATATTTTATTGTACATTAATATGGTAATTACATGAGCCAATGAAATACGTATATGATTAATTACAAATAATAAATAAATAACATTATAAATAAATAAAAAGTAATACATTAAGTTATTAATTTATTAATAACATATGATATATTTTAACCTAAAAATGAATAATTTAAGAGAAAAAATTGATCTAATCATAACTTTAACACACTATATATTTGTACATAATATATTTTATGTATTATTAATTAATAATATATTATCACAAAATTTAAAACCATTGGTTTAATTAACTATAACAATCGGATAATTATGCCAAAATAATTTATCAAATATTTATTTTAAAAATATTTTAATTATAACTATTAAATCACTATTTTAATATAGTAATTGTAAAATAAAAATAATTATTTTATAAATAAAAATTATAAATTAATAATTTTTATGAAGATAGTTTAATTTTTCCTAACTTAGGAAAAATTAAACATCTTCGTCTTCCTCAGCAGTGAGCCAGCGGGGCGATGGCAACGGGGACGGCTAGGCAAAGGCAACAGCCGGCGACGACGACGGGCAATGCCGATAGAGGCGGCGCTTCGACGGTATGCCGAGAGGGAGAAGAGAGGGAGGCCGAGAAGCTCTGCAAATGCTCGACCTCCCGTGCTCTGCGGGAATGAGAGAGAGCTGCGGAAATGAGAGAGGGAGCAGAGAATGAGAGAGGGTTGCGGGAATGGAGACAAGAGAGGGTTGCAGAGACGAGAGAGGGCTGCGGGAAAGGGAACAGAGGGAACAGAGAAAGAGAGATGGTTGCGGGAATGCAATGGCAGAGAGGGTGTGCGGTAGAGAGAGCCCCGAGAGACAGCGCCACGCGAGAGTCATGTAGATGATTCTCAAAATCGGGCGGAAAACACTTTCCGCCCGTTACTCTTGAGACATGAACTCTTGATTCATGTATATTCATGTACATGACATGAATTTGGGCGCTCCCTAACGACATCAGGACATGACCTGCATAATGCGCATGAAGATCATGTCCTGAGTCATGTGCACTAACCCCCCCTTAAATTTTATATCCTGTGACTCTGCATCGAGCTAGATGATAGTTCCATGCGCACAATGCGTGTTGAACCTATGTTTCTCCTGACTTGGCTTCCTTCTTTTCTCTTGTGAAAATATGTCTTTATCATACAGCCACTAGTTGGTATATGAAACATGAGAAGAATGAGAAACAACATTGAAGAATTAAGAGAGAAATACCATTTACAGTCGAAATTCCCTCTCAAATAGGAAAACCCTTGTCAGAGAGAAAATGAACTAGCTTCTATTACTACTAAAGACCCTTCACATTGTGATTCTAGACTTGGCTTCTCTGTGAGTGGGAGCCAAACCTGCAGATGAGATTAAATATCATGGCCGTCAATTTTGTGGTTGCTCTCAAAATTAACCAGTAATTTTAATATTGAAACATCTTATTAATTTTTTAATAGAATTATTTTTATTAAAACGACATAGGCATGAACTTTATCTATAATAACTATATAGAACTATACTTTTAAGTTATTTAATTCATAAATTATTTTAAAACACATAATGTTTATCTATAAAAAAATACTAATTAATTCATTTCTTTATTTTTGGATTTATCTCTTTGTTCTTTAGTATTTGAAATTATTTATTTATCTTAAATTTGGAACATTTGATATATTTTTAAGTTGAAGCATATTAAATTTTTATTATTTTCAATTTAAAATCATTAACTGCAAAGAAGAACAAAGAAATTCAATATTTTCTTTTATTTTTTTAAACATGTATGTAAAAATCCATTTATTTCACTATTTCAATATTTAGAGATCCTTTGATTTAAAATTGGGTTTTAAAATATATATATATATCAAAACTAATCCATTCGCTGCTTATCTGATTTTTTAGATAATGAATGATGATTCAATTACAAAGCATATTCATTTTCAGATTTAAAGTATTTTTCATCTAAGCTTGTTGGATGCCCTTTTGATAGGTTCCATCTTTCTATGACTTCTCATAGTGATCTATTTAAGGCAACGGGGTTAATAAGTGGAAGGTCCACATGTTTGACCTGGGGTTAGGGACTCCATCTTATCCAACATTTGCTTTGTACACAAATGTTTTGGCATCAGCCTTTTGTCTTTCTAGGTTGGAGTTGCATTCCACTTAGGGGGGTTAGTCCAAAATGAAGTGAGATGAATTACTCCCGCATTATTTAGTTCATTAGATTAAGGGATTAGTGTAGAATGAATTTCACTTCAAGTGAATCACGTCAATTCATTCACTCAGGCAAAAAATAGGGAATTTAGATTCGGACCTGTTTTCTGAATCAATCACTTGAAGAGCAGGACGTGCGTAGCTCCTCTCCCCCCCCGCAAAAAAATTTCCTCTCGCTCGGCCAAATTTTTATTCTCTTCTCCCTCTCCTCCTGTCGGCCTTCCTCCCTCTCCTCTCCTCTCCCTCTCGACCTCCGTCGCAGAGCACAGGAGGTCGAGCAGCCTCCCTCTCTTCCCCCTCTCGGCGTACCATTGGAGCGTCGCCTTCGTCGTCGTAGCCTCCCACCGTTGAGGAAGACGACGCGCGCCGTGAGGAAGACGATGGTTTAACTTTTCCTAAGTTAGGAAAAATTAAACCATCGTCATAAAAATAATAATTTATATTTTTTATTTATAAAATAATTATTTTTATTTATTTAATATATTCATTTTATAATTACTATATTAAATTAGTGATTTAATAGTCATAATTAAAATATTGTGAAAATAAATATTTGATAAATTGTTTTGGTTTAATTATCCCATTGCTATAATTAATTAAACCAATGGTTTTAAATTTTGTGACAATATATTATTAATTAATAATACATAAAAATATATATTATGTTATTTATAAATAAATAAAAATATATATATATATATATATTGTATTAATTTTTTTTGCTATTGTATTAAATTAGTGGTTTTTAATGTTAAAGCATATCTTATGTTATTAAAAAATAATTTATTTATTTATTATGTTTGCTTATGTTTTTTTTTTTTTTTAATAATTTATTCTAGTCACACGTAATTATTGTATTAATTTATGATAATCATTAAGTAATATAATATAGTTTTTCATTAATTAGGATATTAATATATTCTAATGCTAAACATTAAATCACTTATAAGTGTAGTAACTGTGTTTATTTTGGTTACTTATTTGTTTAGGTATATGTTCTATTTAAGTATATTATAAAAGGTAACTCATTCTCTTATCTATATCATACTTTTCATTTGGGGGTACTAACACTGGAATCTGTTTTCCGATGCATTGGAACTCGTCTACACTAACATTCAAGGATGAGTTGAAGTTGAATCAATTCATTTAAGATGAATTGAATTCTTCACTTCATTTCAAGTTCATTGTGGACTAACCCCCCCTTAATAAATTGAAATTTGTTTATCACCATGTCAGTGGCCATTATGTGCCAGTGTAAATGTTTTAGTTGTTCTTGTGGAAATTATTTTGCATTAGCTGGGTAACGTAGTTTAGTAGCGTATGTTTTTTTTTTATTGGTCAGATGTCTTATATAATCAGCTTCTCCCGGATTTTACATTTCATGTTTTTTCTTCTCTTTATTTATAGGTTGCATATTAGGGAAAGAAGTTGGTGGGGTTTGTTGACATTGTACACCATAATGCTTGCTGTGTCAAGAGAAGGTGAAGGTGCTTTAGTTTCATCTGGTCCAAGGCCAGGAATGGAATGGGCTACGGTTCCGCATAGTACTCAATCTATAACAAATGGAAAACAGCGAACTTCTAGCTTGGAATCCCCTATAATGACACGCTTACAGGCCACCAAAGTGCTATATATACTATGAAATTCAACCCATCAGGTACTGTGATTGCTTCAGGATCCCACGACAAAGATATTTTTCTTTGGAATGTTCATGGTGATTGCAAAAATTACATGGTTTTAAGAGGACATAAGAATGCAGTTCTTGATCTCCAGTGGACTGCTGATGGTAGTCAGATAGTATCAGCCAGTCCTGACAAGACCCTGAGGGCTTGGGATGTCGAAACAGGTAAGCAAGTTAAGAAAATGGCAGAACACTCATCTTTTGTGAACTCTTGCTCCCTCTCTCGTCGGGGACCTCCTCTTGTTATCAGTGGATCCGACGATGGGACTGGCAAACTTTGGGATCTCCGTCTCAGAGGTGCCATCCAGACATTCCCAGACAAATATCAAATCACGGCTGTCAGCTTCTCAGATGGTGCAGATAAGATCTTCACTGGTGGTATAGACAGCGATGTGAAGATATGGGACCTACGGAGAAAGGAGGTTACAATGACTCTCCAGGGCCATGTAGAAATGATAACCAGCATGCAGCTGAGTCCTGATGGCTCATATCTCCTGACCAATGACATGGATTGCACTCTACTTGTCTGGGATATGCGCCCATATGCCCCGCAGAATCGTCTTGTGAAGATTTTGGAAGGGCACCAGCATAACCTTGAGAAGAACTTATTGAAATGTAGTTGGTCTCCTGATGGCAGTAAGGTGACAGCTGGTAGTGCAGATAGGATGGTCTATATTTGGGATACAACAAGCCGGCGGATTTTATATAAACTTCCTGGTCACACCGGATCTGTCAATGAAACTGTTTTCCACCCAAATGTGCCTATAATTGGATCTTGCAGTAGTGACAAGCAAATCTATTTGGGAGAGATTGAAGCCACTGGATATCAACTCCTGAAATGAATATCCTGGAACCTTGGCTCTGATGTACAGTTGTATTCTGTATTTTTTTGTGATCGGGTGGGAGATGTTTTGTTTTACTGAGTCATCTCTTTTAGAGGCTTCAGGAACAGCACATTGTGGGAGCCCCGGAAGTCAGGAAGACGAACCTGCAGATCAGAAACAAACCACTTCTGAGATCAAACTTAAAAGTAAATTTGAAAAACTGAAACGCATGAAGTCACGAATTGTTCCTTCTGGTAAGTAAGAGATCGTCTTATGCTGGATGGCTGTCCAGCCTGTGTATCATTCTTCTGACAACGGATGGGTTTGGGGAAGTGTTGCGATATTGGCGAGGCTCAATCTGATGCCACTTTACCCTCTCTACTATCTGTAAAGATGCCCTTCAGATTGAACCTCCACAACATCGCTTTCATCCCTCATTTCCCCACACATGAAACCTGCAAAGAGATCAAAACGAGTTTTGCTTCCGTCTGTCTCACTCGGGAAGTATGCAATTTCTTCCTGCCTTTGAAACTCCAAGCTTTATAGGATCCTGTAAATGGGTATGAATGCGCTCTTTCATGTAATCGCAGAATAAATTAGTTTGGTTTCACCAAAATACTAATAGAGCACAACTTAGAATATGACGACATAAGAGAAGAAACAGAAAGCGAGGAGACTCTTAACATTAAGAGCACGTCCGGTCCAGCAGCAAACAGGAAGAGGAGATGGATTGGGTGAGAACAGAACTGGAGATTACTTTCCTCTTATATAGAGCAAGGAATGAATCACGGGGAGAAAAGACTGTTGTGTTATGATGAAGAAAGAACCAAAATCATTTTAGTTGGAAAACAATGAAAAAAGAAGGGGAAAAGTGGAATCATGTATTGTACTCCACCATGGAAGCTCGCCACCAGCTCTTCATGCCTGGTCCCCTCCCCTGCCTAACCTGCCTCGTCTGATGTGGGAATATTTCCAACATTTTGGTTTTTGTCTCCAAGCTTGGTTTCTCATATGGGTTTCCCTCGATTCTGCAGAGAAGATCATTGCCTACTCTCCTCTTTCAATTGTGCTGGAATTCGTCTTTTGAAGCCTAAAAAGTTTCAGAGACAAATAACTTTTTGGGTCTTTCTTGAGGTGGCTAAGTTGGGGAATGAATTCGTTGCATTAGATTCAGGATTCGGAACGAATTTTAACAACTCCAAAGAGAAGTGATTAGGCTTCAAATGACTCCCCCATACGGGTACACAAAACTGTTAGGAAATTTACATTTTTTATTCTAATTTCGGTAATATATTTATTATGTAATTATATTTTCTATTTTTAATAGAATGGGCTAAAATTAAGTGATCTAATTTTGTTAAGCCTATTAAAGAATGGGCGATGGATATGGATCGTGAATATAGGCTAATTGAGTAAATACCATAGGAAATTATGGGAACCCTATATAAGGAGACACAACATAGTTATAGTCCCCAATATACTAAATCACACATTGTTTCCCTTCTCCCCATTCGGAAGAGAGACGAAGGTCCCATTGAGGAATAATGCGATTTAGTTGAGAAAGACCATAACATCAATATCCGTTCTAATTGTTCGTCACAGTAAACAGGCAAATTCACGGAATGGATCTAGGTATGTTTATATTCAATTCTAATTTTCTGACATGTTGTAAATTCTGGATTATGATTTACAACAGTTTTCCAACAAAAACAGGCAAAGTTAAACACGTTATTGACTCCTGTACATGGTGGAGATAAAGATGCAGGTCTTTTGCCCTAGAAAGAATCTAGTTTCTTCAAGACAAATGTCCTTCTCCATAGTTTTGGGTTGCTTATTAGTTAAATTTAAGGAATGATCTTGCATTATCTCACATAGAGAGTGAAAGTTTTTAGGCTGATCTAACTTTTATATTTAACAACAAAAGGTATTCGAGGACAACTAGCCGTTACATTCAGATGCTGACATGTCCCACTTGCAACGGTCGTATTTCCCCTCCTGAAAGCCATCAAATAAGTCCCCACTGCAACCTCATTTCGACAACTTCTCCCCAGTCTCTTCAAACCTTGCCTGAAAGATCTCCTCTTCGCTTGTCGATCAATTTCAATCGCCGGTAAATCGATACCGTCCACACTCCGTTTGGGATTCTTGTAGATTGTTCAAACGCCCCATTTCCGGTTCCTTCAATTGCTTCGTAAATGGGTCTATCCATTAACCCATCCTCTTCCTCTGCGGTGACTGATACCCACCTCCACACGCACAAAATCTTCCTCCTTTGCAACTACATCCTCCTCGGAGCGGCCTTCAGTTGCATCTTCCTTACCCTGTCCCTCCGCCTCGTCCCCTCCATCTGCGGCTTCTTCTTGATCCTCCTCCACTTATGGACGATCGGAGGAGCCATCTTCGGATGCCATGCCATCACGGCCGGGACGAATAGGTGCTACGCTGTGCACATGGTCGCGACGGTGCTGACAGCCATCTTCCAAGGGTCTGTTGCCGTCCTGGTGTTCACCAGAACAGGGGACTTTCTCGAGTCACTGAAATCTTACGTCAGGGAAGAGGATGGATCGATGATATTGAAACTGGCCGGCGGGCTCTCCATTCTTATCTTCTGTTTGGAGTGGGTGGCACTGGCGCTTGCTTTTGTGTTGAAGTACTACGCCTATGTGGAAGGAGATGGAAGCAGCAGCACCATGAAAAGGAATTCCAAGGTGCAGCAAGAGGATATGAGCAATTGGCCCTCACACTTCCAGGTGTAAATCGGGAGAGACGTAGGATCAGGGAATTGAATTACTTACATCTATGTGTGTACTTCGGGTGTTGCGCCTTGTCACTATTACGATTTACGATTGCTGTAATTGTTTTTTGTGGGTTTCATTTGTTATTCTTATGTGAGAGAAAGAAGTTAAATTTCTCCACGCTCTCTGTTGTTTCATTCATGGTTTGTTCTCTGTAACTTTTCTCCGCCTTAATGATATTAAAGTTTTTTTTTTCCCAGTTTTCTCTCCAACTTGGTGACATATTGTTCTGTTAATCTTTCGTTCGATTTAATCTACAGTTCAACGTAAGGTACAATGAATCTAAACAATTTTCGTGTGAAAATAATCTGTTCGAATGAGGATTAAAAACTCTGGATTTATTTGAAGCAGGAATATGTTGGGTTTTCTGAATCCAGAATTTTTTTTTCAAAATTTTTACTTTCATGAGAACTGTGTGAAACTATTTTTATTTGAATGAAAGTGAATTATTGACCCAAACGATGGCCACCCACATTTCCCTCCCACAGGCTCATAACCCATCATCATCCACGACAATCTACAAGTTGTCTCACTGAAACTAGATGACGATGTCTATAGCCAGGGACCATGTCCGAAAACTCTTTGGAAAACCAATTCAATTCTTAGACGAAAAAATGAAAAATAATAAAATTCAATAGTAAAATATGATGGCAAGGCAAGGTTGTGCTATGATACCAAATGTAAGTCAGAATTTCTAAAACAATATGAAATTCATAAAAATAAAAGTGGAAGCCCACGATGCATACCTTCAACCATGGCAGACAAAATTTCAGGAAATTACAGAAAATCATCTAGTCTATCCAACATCTAGTCAATGAAAAACACAAGTTTCTTTGTTAAACCAGATCCCTTACAATTTCTCAAAACCCTATTTCCCATCAAAAGAGGAAGAAGTTGTAACTGCCTATTATCCCTACATCTAAGATAAACTATGTAATAATGGGTTAAACCTAAAAAAAAAGGAATGCGGCTAACATTCTTCTCTTTACCCAGAATGTAACTATTGCCAACTTTTATTTTTGTGAACATCGTAATTCGACAGTTAACTAGTTTTTGATCATTTCTGGTATTTACAAGTTTAAATTTATGTCAGCATTCTATGGTTCCAAGCAATCATGCATGTGCCATCATACTCCAACAATCACCCAAACCATAACCAAGTTTGAAACAGGTTGAAATGTGTAATTCCATGATGGCAGTGAAGGAAGGTTAATGCAATGTATCGTAAATTATGTATATCAAAATATATGACGAGATTGAAATTTGAATGCTAGAATGGTGTATAGAAAAGAATAGTTTTAGCCTATGGTAGATAAGTATGTGCACTATAGTTTATGTTTTTCTTCTTTTAAATGTATATTTGGACATCGGGCAAGTTTGCTTTAGTAACAATTGTCATATATAAGCAAAACTAGATGAAATTTCGATTTGTTAGTGATCTACTGATACCAATTATGTTGAGGGTTAAGAATGAAACGTACATCTCTCACTCTTTCCCCTTGCTTACCCTCCTCATCTCCTTAAGTCGATAACGCATGGCCTTAGCTTCCCATTAAATAAAGAAGCAACAAGCATGCAATGATACAAATGCATAAGTTTGTTATTGAACCACTATTTGTATCAAAAGTAGATAACTTATTTCTTCTTGTTAAGTCTCTTCTTGATCAAATTCACAATGTTCCATTTAACACTTTCTGAGTCCTAAAAATAAGAAAAAATAATGCATAATTCACTTGTTCTTTATGTCCTCCTCTTCCTTCCCACAAACCAAGGGATTTTGTGGCCATCACAACTTAAAGTCTAACTTGATTATTCAAAGTTACATTTTCATTATGTTTGGTATTTACAGGTTTACAGCTCTTTCAACATCCGGTGGTTCCAAGCAACCCAGTAGTTCTAGCAAACATCGTGTTGGAAGCAAGGGTTGTGCATGCCAAAGTGTAATTGATAGATGAGATATCTTATGTAAATTGATGAATAGTGTATCATAAAATGGGATGTACCATGTGATGATATTTAAATGTGAATGCTCATTCCATATTATGAAAAATAAAGGTTGATGTACACGAATTGAGTGAGCTTTTCTTTCTCTTTTTGTTTTAACTTTTTGAAGCTCATGGAGGATAAATCTCGTATCATTGATTCTGTCTTTCTGCTTTTGTAGGACTTCCAAATTCTTAATTCCAAATGGAAGCAGTATCTAGTCGTCAAGCACAAGTGAAAAATATACACTCGAACACAAGTTTGTTGAAGCACCCTTTATTGCATCTAAGCAATTTTTAAACATATATTAATTATCTACAAGGTTAAACATGAAATATTCCCTGCAAATAAAAAATTAATACCCCTTTTTCCATTGACTACAAACACACTAACAAAAGCATTCAATAAACATCTCTCTCTCTCTCTCTCCTCTTCATCTCCCTAAGTAGAGCTGCCCATTATGTAATAATCATAGTGTACTCAAGAGCATTATCTCTAGTATTGAACCTCTATACTATTCCATAAGCTGAGAACTTCTAGTTCCCTTCTTAAACCACTTCTTGATCGATTTCACTATGCAACACCAGAAAATCATTGCAATATCCTGAAAATTAAGAAAATATAACATAATTCACTTGTTCTATGTCTCATCTCAATTCTTCTTTTCCACTAAACCAACCTCTTCCTACTCATATGCCAAGGTAATTCTCTCCTCTAGTGCACTAAACCAAAACCAATCTAGTGTTCAACTGAGAAATTTCTCTTGATCATGTCCGCTATTGGGCCAACTTCTTCTTACTATTCAACCAAGGAATTGTTGTATAAGTCTCTCTCTCTCTCTCTTTTCTCTTGTTTGAATGTGAATTCTTTATTGTTATTCTATCAGGGAATCCTTATTGTTTTCTTTCTCTCCCTACCATTCATTACAACCTCTCGTATCCCAATCGACTCCAACAAACACTCCTAACATGAATCATGGTTCAACAAACTCAATCTTTGAATTAAACGAGTTGAAAGTATGCAAAGAAATTGCACATAAAGTAACTACTGTCAGGCCTTCATATTGTGGATATCACATCTATCCTTGGAACTGCCCTAACATTATGACACAAGTTTGTTGCAAGCTCACTATTTGAACTAAACCCATTACAAGTTCTTTTATCTGACACCATTGGTTTGAACATTTAGAAATGTGTGTTCTCTGAAGGTTGAATGTAGAAGTGTAAATCTTAGATGTTCTAAAAGGAAGGTTAATATAT
Source organism: Aristolochia californica (assembly GCF_029961685.1). Taxonomy (NCBI): domain Eukaryota; kingdom Viridiplantae; phylum Streptophyta; class Magnoliopsida; order Piperales; family Aristolochiaceae; genus Aristolochia; species Aristolochia californica. The sequence continues at coordinate 9,431,455 of NW_027181770.1, read as the reverse complement.
CATAAAAAGCTTTATTATATTATATGATGAAATACTTATTGAAATTTCTTGGAATGATGTTTTAGGTGCACAAGAATGGTTCATTATTCACACATGTCTTATTAGAGTCTTTAGTCTTTTTTTTTTTTTTCACCTCTTGCTCTTTGTGGAAATTGTGCTACATATTCCATTTCTCATTCAATCATTTTAATCCAAATTCCAACTTCCATTAAGTGGGAAGATACAATTTATGTGAGCACAATTTTAAACCATCAAAACTTCTAATCTAAATTTATGTGAGTAGACATATTCCATTTCCCGTTCAGTCTTCCTCCTAATACTCATGTAAGGAATTTTTCTCTTCTTGTCCACCAAACCACAGTCTTGGTATCGTTCAACCTAAGGAATTGTTAAGTTAAATTAAAACTCCCTAAAAATGATATAGAGAAATGCTCAAGGCCATCTCAATGCCTTACTTCTGTATGAACATTTAAAATCGTTCCAGGAAGTATCAAGGGGGGGGGGGGGGGGGGGGACCTTTGTTGGTATGCACAATGGAAAATATAGAATGAGTTTAACTTTATTTAGCTTTTCAATTAATAAAATAAGATAAATAATTTAAAAATTAAAAATAAAACTAGGTGAAAGGTTTTCATGGGCTTCAAGAGCCCATGGGAGATGATCAATTTTGCCAACTTTATGGGCTTTCTTGAATGTTCTCACCACAATCGCCACCATCTACACAATTCTGGCTTACTACAATTGATGGTATCCTAACTTCTTCTACCTATTGACCTAGTTAATAACTTGTTGTTTCTCTTCGTCTAGTTTCTAACACCAAAATTGGAAATTGGAAGGGAGACCAACATATGGAATAGGGCATTCAAAAGGGCGGAGAAGGTTGCAGGGTTGCCCAGAAGGAGCATCTGCACTACTATTTTGACATAGACCCTCCAACAATGTTTCAAATGGATGAAATTTTGTACGAATCTAGGGACCACACTCTATTGGGTTGAACTGTGGAAAATGAGATTACGTCTTTAGTTATGTCAAAACCTTCCAAGCACACCATGACCGGCTGATATCAGACCGTTTGCAAGTTGGAATGGCTCAACACTTCAAGAGTAGCTACTCCGGCCACCTTATCTGGACTTGTCATCGGCGGGGAGTCCATGCCATGAGGGGATTGGTAAAGCAACTTCCTCACCCCATTGAAGTCCATTGATTGACAATGATTCATTTGTGTTTTCCCCTTCTCTAGGCAGCTCAATTTCTGATCAGAGACATTCAGAAGGGAAACGAGGCAGCCCCGGAACTGGTCCGCAAGGACAAGCTACGAGAGGTGTGATCCGGTCACGACGACACTTGGGCAGCCCACCCAAGCCTCATCCTTGCAATCATGGAAGTCTTTACCAACAACATGGCTCACTCCCCTCACCAAATCCAAACCATGAAGAAAGAAGATGCAACAAACATCATTGAAGATGGGTCGAGAGAGAGGGCCTATCAAGAGGGAAGTGGATAGGAGCATAGAGAGAGAGAGAGAGAGAGAGAGAATTACACTGGTAATTCACTTTCACTTTGCCTACAGACTCCAAGATAGACATGGATTTTCGCATTGGATTTCAAGTTGAGAGCTGAGCAAGAATATGAACTAGTATGTTCACATCAATCACAACACTCATGCCATGCCATTTTCAGTACATTTACCCCACAACCAGAAAACCTAAAAGATGAACTCTGACCTGATTGACTACTTACCCATGAACCAACCAAGAATAAGCCAAGGAGAAAAACTATGCAAAAAAGAAGAGAATGCACATTCAACTGTTTATGATGTAGAGTACAAACGAGAAAAGAAATAAGTTGAGAAAATCAAGTTCTATCTACTGCAGTTTCTTCATAATTCTTTGAACTCATAATCAACTTAACGGTCAATGAAATAAACAAAACTAAAAATAGCATGAAATCAACTCTAGTTGCACTAAAACATGGCTATAGTTCCAAGAAACAGTTTACGCACATGTGCATTGCAGCGCTCGCTGGATCGACAATCCAACAAAACGTGGCAACTTGTGGTTTTTCCTCTTGGAGAAGAAGACAATAATGTCCACAAGGTATCTTCTTTTTCTTTTTGGTAACAAAAATGTCATCTCTGATGATGATAAGGAAAGGAACCCCTCGCCTGAACTCAATGGCACATACTCGTTGAAGTGACTGGCATTAATCACTTGTGACTATGGCTGATGTACAACATCGTTCTTAGTTGCTTCAAACATTTCTCTTACTCTTGACTTTGAAAGTTAAATCTGTAGCCTTCACAAAAAGGAGGGTACGCATGAATGCACTCAGTCATGTGGGAGATTATCGAGTACTAAGTACCCACCCATTGATTAGTCAAAAACGAATAAAGAGTTATTGTTTAAAGGGATATTTACCAAAATACCCGATTTGAAAATTCTATTTACCAAAATATCAAATTCCAATACTTATTTCCCAAATTACTGGAATTGTGTGGCCATCACAAATTAAGTCTGACATTATTAGTCAGAGTTACATATTTACTAGGTTTGGTATTTGCAGGTTTACAACTCTTTCAACATCAGACGATTCCAAGCAATCCAGTAATTCTAGCGAAGATCATGTTGGAAGCAAGGGTTGTGCATGCCAAAGTGTGTAATTGATAGATGAGATATCTTATGTAAATTGATGAATAGTGTATCATAAAATGGGATGTACTATATGGTGAGATTTAAATGTGAATGCTTATTTCATATTGCGAGAAATAAAGGTTGGTTTATACAAATTGAGTGAGCTTTTCTTTCTTTTTTTATTTAACTTTTTGGAACTCATGGAGGATAAATCTTCCACCATGGATTTTGTTTTTCATTTTTTTTAGCATGTTGTAGGACCTCCAAATTCTTAATTCCAAATGGAACCAATGTGTAGTCGTCGAGCACAATCGAAAAAATATACACTTAAACACAGGTTGCAAATTTTCAAACATATATTAATTATCTACAAGGTTAAGCATGAAATATTCCTTGTAAATAAAAATTTAATACCCCTCTTTCCACTAATTGCAAACACATTGACAAAAGCCTTCAAGAAACTGTCCATTCTCTCTCTCTCTTGCCTCTATCTTTCTTTCTCCCTCAAGTAAAACTACCCTTTATGTAATTAATCATAGTGTACTCAAGAGCATTATCTATGGTATTGAACCACTATACTATACCATATGCTGAGAACTTCTAGTTCCCTTATTAAGCCACTTCTTGATCGATTTCACTATGTGGCATTAGACAATCATTGCAATGTCCTAAAAATTAAGAAAATATGACATAATTCACTTGTTCTATGTCTCATCTCTCTTCTTCTTCTCCTCTACACCAAGCTCTTCTTGTATGCCGAGGTAATTCTCTCCTCTAATGCACTAAACCAAAATCAATAGATTGTTTAGCTGAGAAATTTCTCCTGATCATGTCCACTACTAGGCCAACTTCTTACTATTCAACCAAGGAATAGTTGTATTCCTGTAAATGGTATTTAAAATTTTATGATGTTACTTTTTCATTTGGTTTTATGGAGAACACCATGGATCAATATATATTATAATGTTAGTGAGAGAAAAATAATTTTCTTAGTCATATATGTAGATGATATTTTACTTGTTTCAAATGATTTAGGTTTAATGAGGTTAAACGATTTCTCTCAATATAATTTGATATAAAAAGTATGATGAAATTTCTTATGTCATAGTCATAAAGATTGAGAGATGGATCCCGATGGCATTAGAATTATCCCTATATCAATAAAGTTTTAAAGATATTTCGTACGAAGAATTGTTTATTTGGTGTTACACATATTATCAAACGTGACAAATTAAGTTTGGAAGAAAGTTTTTAAAATGATTTGGAAAAATAACAAATGAAAAACAGGATATGATCAATTTCTGTTTGTTATGCGTAGTTGCTTCCTTTTAATTCAGTTTTATGAATTTCATAATGTATTTAGGAATAGCAAAGTATTCAAGGAACCGGAATTGTCACCGGCGGGGAGTCGACGCCACGGGGGGAATGGTAAAGCTCCTTCCTCCCTCATTGAAATCCATTGATTGACGATGATTCATCTGTGTTTTTCCCTTCTCCAGGCAGCTCAAATCCGATCAGAGACGATCCAGTGGCAAACGAGGCAGCCCCGGAACTGATCCGAAAGGACAAGATACGAGCGGTGCGATCCGGTCACGACGGCACCTGGGCAGCCCACCCAGGCCTCATCCCTGCCATCATGGAAGTCTCTACCAACAACATGGGTCACTCCCCTCACCACATGAAGAGAGAAGACGCAACAAACATCACTGAAGATGATCTCCTGCAGAGGACCAGAGGCGTGAGGACGATTGAACGTCGAGAGAGAGGGACTGTCGAGAAAGAAGCAGAGAGGACGAATAGATGCTACGATGTGCACATGGTCGCGACGGTGCTGACAGCCATCTTCCAAGGGTCTGTCGCCTTCCTGGTGTTCACCAGAACAGGGGACTTTCTCGAGTCACTGAAATCTTACGTCAGGGAAGAGGATGGATCGATGAGACTGAAACTGGCCGGCGGGCTCTGCATTGTTATTTCTGTTAGGAGTGGGTGGCACTGGCGCTTGCTTTTGTGTTGAGGTACTACGCCTATGGAAGCAGCAGCGCCATGAAAAGGAGTTCCAAGGTGCAGCAGGAGGATATGAGCGATTCGCCCTGGCCTTTCCAGGTGTAAATCGAGAGAAAGACGAAGAATCAGGGAATTGAATTACTTACATCCATATATATGTATACTTCGGATGTTGCGCCTTCTCACCATTACGATTTACGATTGCTGTAATTCTTTTTTATGGGTTTTCTGAATCCAGAATTTCTCTTTCAAATTTTTTACCCTCGTGAGAACGGGTTGAAATTATTTTTATTCAAAATTTTCCCAACTGAACCAAACCGAACCGAACCCATTGGTTAAGTTATTACGGAACCTGAACCGGAGAAGACTGACAGCAGAGAAGGGCCCAGAGGTATATATACTGGCGAGGGAAAGATCTTTAGGATTGTGTCTTCGTTGCCTTCGCCAATTCTCTTCCAAGCCATGGCTTCTGCTTCTCTTTCATCGCCTCTGTCATCTTTTCCCAACTCGAAGTTGGGATTTTCCAATCAGTCTTCTCTCTTCAGTCACTCTCAGTTTCTTCCTGTTCTTAACCTTAAAAGAAATTCGTCAAATGGGGGGAAATGTGAATTTTCGCATTCCATCGTTTGCAAAGCAGTTTCTGTCAAGCCTCACACTGAAATTGAAGGTCTGAACATAGCGGAAGACGTCTCGCAGGTGAGTACATAAAGGTCTCGTTTTGAACCATTTTGTTCCTTTGGTCAACGTTTGGAGTAAAGAGGCGTTCAAATTAATGTTGGTTTTAGTGTAAAGTGTATAATGTTACTCGCAGATGTTGTTTTGATTGGCGACTGAATTGTGTTCTAGGGCTTCTTTTATGGGTATTTTGACTCTTTTAGAAGATGAACCATTTCTTGGATTTTTGTGTAAATTTTGATATATGACTGTTTCTCATTATTCTCAATGCGTCTTCTGAGTAGCTGTATTCTAAATGTGGTACCGATAGAAGTCAACGGTAATTCTACTGTTAGCGTTTTGGTCCTTTTGGACGCCTTTTGTTTTCCAATGACACATGAACCTCAATGCGAATAGGGCACCTGTGAGCTGTTTGAGAAGTTCGGCAGATTATGCCGTGTCTCTCTTTCTTTGTACCTTCCAATATCTATCTATATAAAGATAACACCCCTGACTTTGTGGTTCTATGTTCTTCCTTGTGTCATTTGTTTAAAACTTCTATTTTAGCATTTAACTTGGGATTAAGCTTCACCTTGGTTAGGACTGTCTATTTAATGTAGAGAATCCGTTATGGAAGTTGTACCTAGGTTCGCTGTTGTTTTATGTTTGCTTTATAGCACTCCATTTTCTAACAGAGGACAACACAAAATTCATACCTTTGAATGTAATTTCCAATACACTTCTCTACTTCAAAGATAAATATAACGAAATGCACATTATGGTTGCAAAATTTTTGTTTTGGGATAATTTTTTTTTAAAATTTATAATGGTGAGTCCATTGAAGAAAACTCCCAGGGGAGCAAGGAGTACAAGAGGTGGGCCACAAAAACACCAAAGCAAAAAGCTACAAAAGGGTCGAAGGGGAAGAGAAGTAGATCTTACAGTGAGGTGCTGCTAGGGCCCCTTGCCTAGCTAACTAGAGGGGCTGAGAATTTTGGTATCAAGTCTTGATGTTTACTTTTTATAACTCAGTTGAATTTGCTGGTTTACAAAATCTGCTATCTTCTCATTGTGAAAGTATTAACTAAATCTCTTTGTTTACTTTGAACTAGATGTTCGTGTACTTTGACTTCTATGATGTATGTAGTTTTCTGAATGTGTTCCAATTGTTTCTCAACAGCTTATTGGGAAAACTCCTATGGTTTATTTGAATAATATAGTAAAGGGGAGTGTCGCAAATATCAGTGCCAAGCTTGAGATAATGGAGCCGTGTGGCAGCGTTAAGGACAGGTAACTATTTTTTCTCTGAAACTATGTTTACATGTTCCCTTGCAGTTAATTAAGATACTCTAACTTTCTTTTGTCTCTTATTTTAGGATAGGTTATAGTATGATAGCTGATGCTGAGCAAAAGGGATTAATTACACCTGGAAAGGTAAACATAGCAGTAATTTTTTTCACTTCTTCTTCTTGATTTACCTACAAGAGGAATTTTTTATAGTCGAGATAAGAATATTTTCTGCTTACTTTGTAACCAGTTTGTTTAGATATCGAGATTTATTCTGTTTTATTGTTTTTAAGACTGTTCTAGTGGAACCCACTAGTGGAAACACTGGAATTGGGCTTGCTTTTATTGCTGCTGCGAGAGGATACAAGCTGAAACTAACAATGCCGGCATCAATGAGTATGGAAAGGCGTATCCTTCTTAGAGCATTTGGAGCGGAACTTGTCCTTACAAATTCAGCAAAGGGCATGAAGGGAGCTGTTGAAAAGGCTGAAGAGATTGTGAACAATACACCTAATGCTTACATGCTTCAGCAATTTGACAACCCAGCAAACCCAAAGGTGAGAGTGGAGTTGAAAATAAGCTTGTGGATCTAGCCTTTGGCTCAATCGTCACATGGGAGGGCATCTAGTGTAGGTCTTGGGTTTAAGTCTCACCAGGGGTATGAAGTATAGTGTGGGTGTGTGATCAACTTCTGAAAAAAAAAAAAAATCGTGGGTTAAATATTTGAATTTTCCTCTTGATGCAGATACACTTTGAGACAACGGGTCCTGAAATCTGGGAGGATACTAGAGGCAAGGTGGACATATTTGTTGCAGGAATTGGGACTGGTGGAACTATAACAGGAGCTGGTAGGTTTTTGAAAAGCAAAAACCCTAACATAAAGGTATTGTTCTTTCTGGGATGTGTTTATTTTGTTCAGAATTTTTATGGTGAGATTCTTCAGGATTTTAAAATTTGTGGTTTCTGGTGCTTTGAATTGTTGACACTACATTTCACACTGTGATTTCTAGGTTATTGGTGTGGAGCCTTCAGAAAGCAATATACTTTCAGGGGGAAAACCTGGTAAAGCCAATATTTTATTCATTTGGTTATTCTGCATAAAATAAAAAATATTTTCTTATTTTATTAGTTCTTTTGGTTATTCTACATCAAATAAAAAATATTCTTTATTTATTCGTCAAAACTTTACAACAGAACGATCTTGCAAGATCAAGCATCTGAAATTGATACTGTTTCAGTCTCTTATTTGGGATATAACCCATTTCTCTAATAGTTTTTCTAATCTGTAATGGTCTTTACTATTTCAGGTCCACATAAGATTCAGGGCATTGGAGCAGGATTTGTACCTAAGAATTTAGATCTCGAAGTGGTTGATGAAGTATTAGAGGTTTGATTTTGTGGTTTGATTTTATTATGTTTGTCAATACTAATACTCTATATTTAAAAAAAATACTATTATTCTATGAAATTCTTTGTATATTTTTGGTTAGTAAAATGTGTTACATAGATTATTTGGTTTATTTTGTGGTTAGTAAAAAATACTAATATTCAATGAAATTCTAAAAAATACTATTGATTTTTGGTATTTCTGGTTAGTAAAATGTGGTAGATAGATTATTTTTGTTTGAGAAGTGAATAGTTTTATTGATCTTGGTGCTCCTTACATGTTACTTTTGTGCTTTTCTGGTTAAACTTAATCAATCTCTTTGCATCTATCAATTGGTTGATGTGTGGAATTAAAAAGTATTTCTGTATGCCGTCTTCGTGAGAAGATTTCTATGCGAACAAGTTCTCAGTCAGTTGGAAATTGTATTTATTCAATATGTTTTTTCAAACAAGTGTTAACTGGCCATTTTTAATTAAAAAATACCAATTTACTATCAGGATAGTGTGCTTAAACAACCCCCTGAATTGTAAATATTTCTTTTTTATCTATGTGGATTGGTCCTTTGGCTCAGTGGCCACATGGGGGTTTATAGTGTGGGGTCTTCTTGTATTCAGATCTCACTGGGGTCCGGGTGTAGCCAATATTAAAAAACAGCAATATTAAAATAAAATAAAATAAGTTATTTGGGGTTTTTATCCTTTGTTGTCTGTGTCCTTTGTTTTTATCCTTCTTACAATTCATATTACAAAATTTTATACTATAAAATGATGCATGAGAGTCTTCATACTTCTGGACTATTGGCCTTCCCAATTTATCATATCTCACTTTTTAATACAGGTCTCCAGTGATGAAGCTGTGGAAACTGCAAAACAGTTGGCCCTTCAAGAAGGACTACTTGTAAGTAGCTGCGCATTTGTTGTCATGCATGTTCAAGTCGCTAAAATTTACCATGTTGCCTCTTCCTTGTTTTTGAAAATTGAACGTCGTATATACAGGTAGGTATATCTTCTGGTGCAGCCACTGCTGCTGCTATTAGGGTTGGGAAACGAGCAGAAAATGCAGGCAAACTAATTGCAGTATGTATTTTATGTGTTTTTTTAATCCTTCCTGTTGATTTTTTTTCTTTAAATAATGAGAATTGTTCAAGAAATTTTTGGTTTTGTCTTTTCTAGAATTAGAAACATGCCTTTAAAAAGATGGTAAAATAACTTTATTGATACAGACACATGAAGGCAAAGATGTCTTAAAGAATGTTAGAAGAATAGAGACCAAAAAAAAAAATAGAAATGTTTTTACTCCTGGAATGTTGTGTGCAGATTTTTTTGAAGCTAAAAGCGTCTACTACTTGCAAAGAAGATCTCAATTGGATTTGCTTTTGTTAGTGCAACAATCCCACTTATGTTTATGGGTGGAAATGTTTGTGGTTATTATTAGTTGGGAAGCTTTCTAACTTTGGCGAGTCATTTTGAGATGGACCTGGAGCCAACTTTAGTATGATATAGAGTAGGATGAGTGTTATATTGGGCCTTGTTCGTACCTTATTTAGTTTGCACCCCATTGTTATTGTCCACGTCTCTTAGGCCATTCTTCAATTGTGTAGGTCTGTAAGCCTGGCCATTTTCTTCTGGGGAGAAGACGACAAAACAGTCAGAAACATTTTCTCTTCTGATAAGAGCTCTCGGAAATGGTGTGACTGGCTCTAGAAATCTCAATCAGTATATGCAAATTGGATCCTTCATAGCATTGCAGTTATTACAGCTTTACATGGGATATTTTCAGCTAGTAAAATTGGGGACTAAGTTTTAATTTGATTGGTTGAGCAACTGATGCTGAAGAATATTCTAAAATCCTATATCTGGCTAGGATGTAGCTAAAACCCACATGATCTTGGTTAAAGGATTTGTGTTTAGCGCCCCTCTTCTAAGACGTCTTCAGTTTGTTTAAGCATCTAGTCCAAGTGGCCAGACAGAAATAGGACATCATAAAGGGTTCAATTCCCATACTTTTGCAAGTAGGAGGTTTGAGCGTATAAGATCTGAGGAGGAGGCTCCATTTCCTTGTGTGTGTGTGTGTGTGTTGGTGATTTAGTTGAGAAATATAATGATCATATCCATGGTAGATAATGAGATCCATCAAATCTTCTCCTCCTTGTGCTGATAAATTAACGGCAAAGCCATGTTTGTGAAAGATGCAAGTTTCTTCAAGGTATTGGTGTTCCCTTGCTCCTTTACAGTCCAAAGGGAGGGACGAATTTTGGATGAAAACCTGTTTCAAGTAAACTGCTTTTACCATCCCAAGATTCAATCTATTGTCTGACTGAAATGTTTGAGAAAAAAAGGTTTAGCGCTGCTAAGTTGTCCAGAGCTTCTTTCGAGTACATAAGAAATTATACAGTTCTCAAAGATTATGAATACAGATTATAGCTGATGATGTGTATTCTAGACATTTGAGCCATTTCAAGATGAATAACATTCACTTCTATAATGTCCAATATCCAACTCTAGTGTATCTTCCTTCAGTCGTTTTTTTCTTGGTTTAGTGGCAGGTGGTGGTCCATAAGAGGCCATATAGATCTTTAGGGATGAGAAACTGCTTCACTGCTGGAAACCAACCAAGATATTTGTAAATACCCATAGTTGTAATTAACAAGCTTTCTGCCCTCACTTTGGACACTTGATGATCAGTTCTGTTAGCCATAGGAAAAGGGCGACTTTCTGGATATTTATGGGAATTTTCTTGTATTTAGTGAAAATTTTAGGATTTGTTTTTTAATTGGTACTTTTTCTAGAAATTTTGCAGGTTTTTAGGGCTTTTGGACTTTCTTATAGTTTCAGTAAATTTGGTAGTTGTCTCTGAACTCTGGAAACTGATTTATGGGGTACCATCAACAGACCTTGAAAAGGAGGTCCGTATAGCACTTTTTGGGTGCATTGTTGATTACAAGAATCTTTCTTGTCTTCAACCCCTAGATCGTGAGGTTAGGGTTTCTCTTCTGGGATTAATAGAGGGTGATTTACCTCAAAACAGCCACATGTGACTATGAAATACTTGATTCTGATCCCTTATTTGAGAAGCATTTATTAGCTAACATTTAGAAATCAAATTCTTTTAGTGAGGACAGTTTCAATCTTTCCTAGCCTCGAAATAGTGATGCTCTCTGCTTGTGCTAGTTTAATTCCGTGGGGGCTTTGGAATGAACGCCATCGAAGGCGGTTTGATGCAAAAAGTGAATCAGCAGATCGTGTTGTGAACCAAGTGGTGGGACATATTTCTTCTTGGCTCCTAAGTAAGAAACCCTTCTCCTCCTTAGTGAGTACCCCTATCCTTGAAATTTGGAGAAATTTGGCAATGATGCACTCTGGGACAAAGGTCCCGATTATGCAGGAATGGATCCCTCCTTAAACCGATTGCCTTAAGTTGAACTTTGATGGCTCTTCTCTTGGTAATCCCGAGATTTCTGGTTTTGGAGGGGTTATTTCGGATCATTCTGGTAATCAGCTTTTCTCATATGTTAGCCCTTTAGGAATATCTGATTCTACGTCAAATGAGCTTCATGGCCTCCTCACCGGGCTCCATGTTTTCAGAGACAAATGCAGCGGTCCCCTTCATATCGAAGGGGACTCGAAGGTAGTCATTGGATGGTGTGAGTGTGTATCCCCTCCCCCGTGGCGCCATTGGGATATGTTTCGGGAGATTCTAGAAATTACCTCAATTTTATTTTGTATTTGGTCTCACATTCCGAGATCCTCAAATTCAGCAGCAGATGTGTTTGCTAAGCAGGGAGCTACCCTACATTCGCTTGTTGTCAGGGATTTGCTTCCTCCTCTTTTGTAATTTCTCTTGTGAATATAAATACATCCTTATCAGAAAAAAAAGGACAGTTCCAATCAGCTTCAGGAACTTTGGAACTTTTAGTCTATGCTTCATCAAGGATAAAAAACCTTTGAAATACAGTTTCTGGTACTAATGAAAAGTTAATATCAAAGAGAGTATTTATCTGGATTGATCTTCCTATGCAATTATCAGATGTTCTATGGCTGACAAGCTCATTTTTGAGTCTTAGGCATCTGCTGGACAGTTGAGTTTATGGTTCCCTGTATGCTCTTGGGCTTTAAAGAGAGTGGAGTTCTCCCATTTGACTGGGTCAAATTTGATACTACCACCATGAAAACAATTTCTGAATCTGCTCCAACCTGAATAACAGGGAAACTAGATTAGATCTGCCTAAATGAAAACAAAAAATTGAAAACAGGCCATGGAGATGACTTTCAAATCAATTTTTTTTGTTGCGAGGTTCCCATATGAGCATTGATGTTCTGAAAGGCCTATTGGTTGTTGAGGATATTTTCTATCCTGGAATGTAATTGAAGTGGTTGAAGAAGATCAATTGAGATGGTTTTTTTTTTTTTTTAGGGTATTGCACAACAGATATTGCACAATTCACCCAGTTAACTTTCTGTCCTGGAGTTACGACGAAACAGTGTTTTTACTGCATTCTGGGACATGTTCTATTGAAGGTTAGCACCAAAGATAGTGTAATCACTGTAGGGAAGATAAGAGGTAGATTGATCTTCAGCTGTGGACGACATTGGGCTTTTGCTAGGCATTCTCAATCACTTCTAATATTTTTTCTATATTAATGCATTTGTTGGAAAAGACTGGGGACATGGTCATCGGCTGGTGTGCATCTAGGTTTTAAGATTTAATTAAAATTAATTAAACTGTAATGCATGTGAACTAGTTTTCTTGAGGTAAGGCTTCATTTCTTTGACTCTCAACCAGTTTTGGATTGCACAATGTTATTTTGAGAATATGAAGTGTTGTAGATGTATTTGAGCTGCACTCAGCTCTGCTTCTTGAGCTGAGGCTTCTGTATATTTTGAAATAAGACCTAGCTTTGTTTACATGGTGCAGGTGGTCTTCCCAAGTTTTGGTGAGAGATACCTCTCTTCTGTGCTTTTCCAGTCTATAAGAGATGAATGTGAGAAAATGCAACCGGAGCCATGAAATTGTAATCTCTATTGTATTAAAAGATAGTTTAATAATTTTTTTTTTTCTTATTCATTGTGAAACGGAGTCTTCCAGACTGTTTTAAATTGTTCTCGTATTATGGCAGAAGGTGCACCTTAATAATTCAGGTGTACATAAAAAGTTTTCTTCATTGATGATAAGGATTCTGAGAGACGGTTTGGACGTTCCATCGGAGGACGACCGGATGTGAAAGAAGTGAGAACTCGGGACGATGCCACTCTAATTCCATTTGCGAGCTTATCCAGTTAGATTGAGGGTCTCAATATAATACGAGATATCAAAATTACTAAAGAACTACAGGAGAAGGCATAAAAAAATGGGCAGTCCCGTTAATCATCCCTGTAAGTGGAGCTTCTGTACTTTACAAAAGTAACAGGAAACAAAGCAGAGGAAGGCACTGAAAGTTAGGTATTTCAACCATTTTGCATTGTTTCCATTGGTGCAGAGTTCAAACTTTAGAAGCGTGACCAGAGAAAGTACCTTCCAGGTTTTTTCTTTTCCTTTTTTTTAAGTTGAGCCCCAAGGATTGCCGGAGTGGTCCCCCTGAAGCACTTTCTGCCCTGTGGATGCCAGAGATGCAGTCACAAACACGAACCAGACGATCAACTACGGCTCCACTTTGAGGTTTTGCATATTCTTCCAACGCTTCTTTCCTCAAAATCAACTTTTTGTGTTTCATCAGTCTTTACTGCTGGAAGAGGGAAAAAACTAATAGAAAATAAAAGAGGGAAAAAACGTCCTTCACTCATTTCAATTGAGATAGATATTGGATCATCGAAACAGATAATTGGGTATCTCTTTAATCTTTTGATTCTTACCCATTTACACCTTCTATTTAGAGAGCAGAGGAGCGTGAAAGGCGAGTGAGATTATGTTTGTTCTCAGGACTAGGAATTTTCACCAAAGTCGGTGATTTGCTTGGTGCCTTGCTCCTGACATGGATTTGTTTATTTCAGTGGGTTGCCTTCCTTGACTCGAATCTCGTCTCTTCCAGGAAGCAGCAGACCGGTAAACCCGCTCGTTTCATTAATAATTTTTGTCTTTCCTGGTGTATTTAACCCTTCCAGTTCAAACTCCAAACTGAGATTTAAGTGGACTGAAAAGTGCTCTTGTCCCTTCCGTATCTTCTGTGATTTTGTTTTTATCCCTACTTGAAATTGCGAAGGATTCAGTTTCCAGATATTTCTAATCAGAAATCGATCTGGTCTGTTAACCTCACAGTTCTAATCTTGTGGTCTCAATACCCAGAAAGCATTCAGACCAGATGAAGTCTGCTCTGGGTCAATGGAGGCATCCGCGGGTAAATTACCATTTTTCCTTTTTTAATGAAAATCCGTATCCTGTAAACACCTCCTTTCTCTCTTTCTCTGCTATTCTGCTTTTAGATCTTTTTAGTTGGAAGACTTAGGGACGGCGCTCGTGCTGGAGGTCATTGACAGCTTTGCCTTAGTTTATTCCTCTCCCAATACCATTTCCACGGGATCTCAGAGAGTTTTCTCAAGGTGAAGAAAACGAACTTCAGTCCACCCTCCCTCATTATTTTAATTTCTCCATGAATGAGCCTGATCTAATCTATAAAACGAGCGCTTGCTGCACTGCACTTCCCAGCGCTGTTTCGCCTTCTCTCCCTTTTCTCCCTTGTAGTACCCATTCTTCGATTCTCTGAAGATTTTGCAATGGAGTCAAAGGAACCAGACGCTTCTTCCCCTTCAACTAGGTCTCTCCTGGCCTCCTCCCAAATACACACCCATCAACCAACTCAAACAAGTTTTAAGTTTTATTTGAGTTTCCAATCTTGTACCAGACGTATTATATCTCTTTGACAGTCTGTAACATCATTGACGATGGTAGTGTTTGTGTTTTTCAGGTGGTGGTGTAAGGACACGATTGTCGTCGTCACAGGGGCTAACCAGGGCATTGGTTATGCTCTCGTCAAAAGGTTTGCAGTGCTGGGCCTCACTGTGGTATTGACCGCCAGAGACCCCACGAAGGGTCTCCGAGCTGTCGCGTCCCTCCGAGCTGAAGGCCTCCATGTCGACTTCTGTCATCTCGACGTAGCCGATCCAGCTTCCATCAAAGCATTTGCCGCCTCGCTGCGCGACGCCTATGGAGTAGTAGATATCCTTGTAAATAATTAACCCTTCATCTAGTACAGGCGCTTCAACCATCTCAGTTCTTATATTGTTTAAGAGTCGAAGAATAAATTTCTTACATAAACATCTAGAGCAGGTAAACAATGCTGCCGTCTCCTTCAACCAGATCAACCAGAACTCAGTGGAGCACGCAGAGACGGTAATCAAGACCAACTTCTACGGGGTAAAGCTGCTAACTGATGCCCTTCTTCCTTTGTTCCGTCGGTCAGCTTCAGCCAGTCGGATATTGAACATCAGCTCCAGACTCGGTCTACTGAATGTAAGACAGGCACTAAGACTAAAAGACTTTCTCGATTGTGCACCACCAGCAGTCCAGAACTAACAGCTTGTTGTGTTTAATGATCAATCTGTAGAAAGTAACGAACCAAAGCGTAAGAAAAATGCTACTGGATGAAGAGAGACTTTCCGAGGAGAAAATTGATGGCATGGTGGATCAGTTTCTGAGTGATGTGCAGAGTGGGAAATGGCAGGAAGGAGGGTGGCCAAAGGTGTGGACTGATTACGCTGTTTCCAAGCTTGCTCTCAACGCATACACTAGGCTTCTGGCGAAGCAGCAACAGGGGCGAGGCATAAGCGTCAACTGCTTCTGCCCAGGTTTTACAAAGACAGCCATGACCAACGGCCAGGGGAATTACACCACGGATGCAGTGGCGGTCCTCGCCTCTCGCGTTGCTCTGCTCCCTCCGGACGAGCTACCCACTGGGAAATTCTTCAGTGGGGTAATTTCTTCATCGTATTCCAAACTGTAGACAGATTAACTAGTCTTGTACGAAGAACGATTTTGCAGAAATTCAAAGTGGGGGAAATTAATTAGTGTTTGATGCATAATTGCTGACCTTAGAGAGGTGGAGTAATATAATCAAACAGGTAGTGGGTACTCTTTCGATTCTTTATACGGCGAGTTTGTGTAGCGAACCTGCAACTAAAAAATTCCGCCATTAAGATACCAGTGGCTGGACAGAACGTAGGAACCTGGAAGAGGTGTTAAAATAGAACAAAAAGTCTGATCCATTAATTAAGACTGCTACAAGTGGATGCAATTATGTTGAGGAGAGATACATTGAACGACTAAATTATTTCAAACTTCTTAAAGACCTACAGATGGGTACATGAACATGCATTGATTTGTTTGAGACCAGTGGAAAAGAATTGAACAACTGCAAGATCGAAAAAAAAAAAAAACTCAAAAAAATTAGAAGAATTCATCTGAACGGAGGACGCCTCGGTAAGTCTGAACTGGTAAAGATTACAGTAAGGAAGAAAATAATTTTGACTTGACAGAACAGACATGATGGAACTTCGATGGGGAGGTTTAATTTGTCAAATTGTTCCCGGAGTTCACGGTTTATAATTTATAGTAGCAAATCAGAGCAAAGCCGTTTGATTACCATTTGATGCAAAAGATGACGTGGGAGGAAGGATTGGCATCGGAGAAGGGTTAGTTCATTGATTAGTCCACAATGAAGTGGCATGAATTCCCCTTGCATTACTTAGTCCATCAAATAATGGCGTAAGTGTAGAAAGAATTGAATTGAAGTAAGATTACATCATTTCATTCGTTTAAGTAAAAACGGGGGAAAGTTGATTTATACCTCTCCCGTCTCCCTCTCCCGTCTCCGTCTCTCTTTTCCCTCTTGGCCTCCCTCTCTTCTCACTCTTGGCCTCCTTCTCCCTTCTCATTCTTGCTCTTCTCTTTCCTCCCTCACCCCCCCCCCCCCCCCCCCCCCCCCCCCCTCCTGATTTCCTTCGATTAAACTTATTCCGGTTTCGATATCCTTCGATTTTTTACATTTAGGCATCGATTTCTTCGATTGGGCTTAGATTTCCCCATTCGGCGGTGGTTTTTCCCAAATTTCAGAAGGTAAGCCAAAACCCTAATTTTTTTCAACTAATTTAGTGTTGTATTTGATTTAATTTTAATTTATGTGCGTAATTTATCTTGATTGTGGCCTAATTGTGGGATTTAGGGTCAATTTCGTCTTGATAGGGTTTAATTTCAGGATTAGAGTTGGGGTTTGGGACTTTTAAGGTTTTAAGGTCTAGGGTTTAGTCTTTAGGTCTGGAATTAGGGTTTATGTTTTTTTTTTTAAATAGGGTTCTCGGTTTTTGGGGTGATAGTGTTTTAAGTGCTTAGGGTTTGGCGTTTGGGGCTTTAAGGTCTAGGGTTTGGGACTTTTAGGGGTTTTAAGGTCTAGGGTTTATGGTTTGGGGCTTTTATGGGTTTTAAAGTTTAGGGTTTAAGGGTTTGGGACTTTTGGGGCTTATTTTAATTTGTTAGGGTTCTCGGTTAGGGTTTAGGATTTAGGGGGTTTAGTCCAGTTCAAACAAGGCTGAGTCGCCTACACGGGCGTCCATTAGCCAACGAAACCCAACCCCCATCAATGTCGATGTACGGTTCGTAGTGACTGCGTAGTCATATGGGGCTCTACCAGGGGTGTTCAGTGAATTTGGACTTGATGAGTTTGTTTTTGCATTGTTCTAGTCAGCTGCAATGAAATTAGTTCAATTAATTTTGAAATATTTTAGAATGTTGTTGAATATGTTTGAAGTACTATGGAATGCTCTTGCCATGTGGTGAGGAGATTTTGGTGTTATAAATATCTACCACATGGTATTTAGCTATTTGTTGGTTGTGTTTCTGTATGTCCCTAGTTACTACGACGGGTAATGGTTGTCTGATAAATTTTTTTCCATTAGGACCATCTCGGATTTAGATTATAAATGGCTGGAAGAAGACAACAAACTCCTCGATCATATGTCATTTGGACCTTCGATGATGACAACAAAATGCTCGATCTCTTGGTTGAGCAAGTCAATATGGGGATCAGGATGCTCAATGGGGTTTGGAAGCATGAAGTGTATTTGGACTGTGTCAATAGGTTCAATGAAGACAGCTAATAAAAAAGTTGTTGAGCAGCTCAAGAATCAAACAAGATCATGGAAGAAAACTTACTAAACAGTAATGAGTTGTCTCAACACTAGTGGTTCGGTTGGGATGCAACCACACATCGAGTTACTGCATGTCATTCTATATTGCAAGACTATATCAAGGTTAGTAAATTATGATATACTGTAAATCATTTTGTATGTTTTCTGCATTACTAGAACTCTATTCCAAGCCGCCTAAATGATGTTTTATTCTTGTAGGAGCATAAAGACGTTGAAAAGTATAGACAGCAAGGTTGTCCCCTTTATGACAAATTGGCTTTGGTAGTGGGAAACTCAATAGCCATGGGGACAGTAAGTCAAAATGACGAAGGCATGTGCAATGATGTCCAACATAAGGAAGAAAATTCACGCTTGGACATGCTCGAAGATGTCGATTTAGGTAGAGATACTCCTTCACCATTCTTTATAGAGAATGAGTTGACACCTGATGAGTCTCGAAGTGCTAACCCGTCAACTTCAAGTCGTCGTAGAAAGAGAACGAAAAAGTCCACCGATGACAATTTCATGTTCCTTGATACAATGAACTCAAATGCCGCGGTATTGCATGAAGCTATAAAACCTAAAACCACCGAAGACAATTGGTATGAAGCCCTCACGAAAATCCAGAACCTGCCACATGAGCTGATGTTTCACACTCTATTGTTAGATATGCAAACGAAGAAGGACATGTTTACGAAGCTGCCAGTGGAACGTCGACTCAATTGGCTTAAATATTGTGCTAGTGAAATGTAGTCAATAGTTTCAAGTACACTATCTAATTTGGGACGATTGTTTTGAAGTTTAATTATGTTTTTTTAATTATGACATTATAAGACATGTCATTGATAGATTATGAATGTTATTATGGTTAAGATTTGGGTTTTCATGATTATTGTGTTCTTATTGTGTGGATGAATATTGTGGATGTGTGATTGGATATGATTTGGATATAAGTGTAATTGAAAATAGGATATGTTTTTGTGTTAGGAAGAAACAAGAATTATTTTTATAGTCGTTATTGTGGTTGTGGTGATTGTATTTGCAGGTTTCCATGGAAGACAAAAACAGGATTGTAAATATGATAGCATTCACATGTCTTATGTACATGATGGGAAGATACTATCTCAGCCATAGGTATAGACGTGCACTACGTCCTCGTGGGATTGGTGGTCCGATTTATTTGGAAAAAGGCATTAGCGAAATCACCTGTTAAATTTCAAAAAGTTTACAGGATGAATCAAATTGTGTTTAAAAAAATGGCAGAGATACTTTATAGTGAATGATTTTTATCACCCACAAAGACCATCTCAGTGGAAGAACAATTTGCATATTTTCTCGTAACTGTTGGTCAACAACAATCGTATAGTGTCACAGTAGAGATGTTTGATAGATCAAACTAGATTATTAGTAGGTATTTCAATAAGGTGTTGAATGCTATTATCAAACTTCGGCCTGATTACATCAAACGACCTTTAGAATGGACTCACTCGAAGATTTTAAATAATCCAATATCCGTATTTTAACGTAGCATCACTTGGCATCTAATGAACAATTTTAGATTAATATTTAGAGTTACTTTGTATTAATTGAAATGATATAATTAGGATTGTATTGGGGCTATTGATGGAATTCATATCAAAGCAAACATCCCACTTGAAGAACAACAAAAGTTCTGGAACAGAAAGGGTTATCTCTCACAAAATGTGATGGCAGCATGTACATTTAACATGCAATTTACTTATGTACTTGTTGGATGGAAGGGATCAACAGCTGATTCTCGTGTACTGAATGACGCATTGACTCGCCGAAACCCTATCTTTGTACCTAAAGGTAAATAATATATTTTTATGTAGTAATTTTGTTCTATTTTATCTTCAATTATCTTAGGTGGAAAATATTTTGTACTGTAGGTAAATATTATCTAGTCGATGCTGGTTATGCAAATATGCCAGGATTTTTGGCTCCATATCGAGGAACTCATTATCATCTACAAGAATTTGGAGACAACCTTCCTAGAAATGATAAAGAGTTATTCAACCGAAGGCACTCATCTTTGAAGTATACTATTGAACGAACTTTTGGTGCTTTAAAAGCTCGATTCCAAATGTTGAAAGACGCTCCTCTGTTTTCTTATAAGATCCAGATGAAAATTGTAATAGTTTGTTGCATATTACACAATTATATACGTAAAGAGGATTACAATGATATGTTTGAATTGGAAGATGATGATTCGGATGATGTGCTTGGTGGAGGAGGTGATCAGGTCCGATTAGAAGGTATAAATGAGGATAAAGATAGCGATGATAGCAATGATCTTGGGGATGAAGGTAACCTATCAACAACCATGCGGAGGCGCCGTGCATTATTTTGAGATGCCATAGCGACTAGCATGTGGAGTGATTATTAATGGTTGTACTTTATTACTTTTAAACATGTATGTTGTCATTCGTATTACTAAACTAGTAAGTTGATGATTTTAAACACACGAACTCGTTGTTATATTCCAACGCATAAATGTTTGTTTTTATGCTATAAATTGACGACTATGAGGATTAACTCGGCTCATTTTGAAGCATGTTTTTTTTTAAGTTTTAATTTTATATATATGTTATTAAATTTTATTTAAATGATTCATTTTTATTTCATAAAAATATATTATTAATTACGTAAAAAATTCAAAGAATGTTATTAATAAAATAATTTTTTTTAATTATTCAATTCAATTAAATAATTTATTCGTTAATTATATTTTCTTATGTTATTTAATACTTTTTTTCACGTGTTTAAAATTTATTCTAGTCACACATAATTAGTATATTAATTTATAATCAATTGTAATCATTAATTAGTTTAATTATCCAATTGCTATAATTAATTAAACAAATGGTCCTATGTTTTGTGTTAATATCTTATTAATTAATAATATGTTAAAAAATATATTATTTTATTGATAAATTAATATATTTATTTATTTCTTATGTATTTTTTATTTTGGATTAAAATAGTGAGTTTTAATGTTAAACTATATCTTATGTTATTAAAAAATAATTTATTTATTTATTATATTCACTTATGTTATTTTTAACTTTTTTATTTATTTTAAATAATTTATTCTAGTAACTCGTAATTAGTATATTAATTTATAATAAACTGTAATCATTAATTGGCTTAATTATACAATTTCTATAATTAATTAAACCATTAGGTTTATTTATTATATTCTCTTATGTTATTTTTAAAATTTTTATTAATTTTTATTAATTTATTCTAGTCACTAGTAATTATTTTTTTAATTTATAATAAACTATAATCATTAAGTAATATAATATAGTTTTTTATTAATTAGGATATTAATATATTCTAATACTACACGTTAAATCACTTATAAGTGTAGTAATCATATTTATTTTGGTTAATCATATTTAAGTATATGTTTAGGCATATGTTCTATTTAAGTATATTATAAAATGTTACTCATTCTCTTCTTTATATCATAATTTTCATTTAAGTGAAAATCACTTTCACTAGGGAAAGTGGCTCCAAAATCATTAGGGAACAAACTGGGAATTTGATCTTCATCTCATACATCTACATGATCTTCATCTTCGAAATGGGTGTTAGTGTGGACAAGTTCATGTTCGAAATCTTCGAAATAGGGTGTTAGTGTGGACAAGTTCATCTTCATCTTCGAAATTTAAAACCATTGATTTTATTAATTATAAAATTGATTTAATTAAACCAAGTGCTTGAGTTAACTATATTTTAATTACCACTATTAAATCACTAATACAATAGAGTAAATAAAAAATAAATATGATTAATAAATAACAAGTATTATATTAACAACATAAGATAGATTTTTTAATGGTATTAATTAATAATATATTTTCAGAAAATTAAAAGTAATTAATTAATCAAATGCATACTTTAATTATATTTTATTTACCAGAGACTTAAATATGAAGTTTAATATAGTAATAAAATTGATATAGTACTGGGTTGCTGGGTTGCGTCAGGTGCTGAATCGACGCCACATTAATTTTTCCTAACTTAGGAGAATCAAATTTTCCAACAATGTCGTTTTCCCATGGTGCTGAAAAACTAGAGATCACGACGAATAGAAAAAATCAATCTAGGTAATCAAGCTCCAACCGAATTTACAGAGCAGATCAATACGGCTTCCAGAATAAACTCCTCCGAATAAACATCAATAAAATCAATCCAGCCAAGGAGATAAAAAATTTCGAAAGCTCACGGATATGTATCTCGGTATGAAAATGCAACGGTAGTAGAAAAATAGATATGGCAATCAGAGGAGTTTTCGAAATATTCTATTAATCAGTCAGAGAGAAGACCAAGAGACGGACGCCGGAGACGAGAGGGAGCAGAGATGGAGGCCGGAGACAAGAGTCCAAGAGAAGAGAGGGAGTAGCGACGTCGGGGGCGCAGGGAGACTAGAGAGGGGGTGCGGGAGAGAGGGAGGAAAAAAGGGAAATGAGGACGCGCGAGAGAGGGGGGTGCGAGGAGAGAAAGGGGAAAAAAAAAACAAAGCCGCGTGCGTCAATGGTCTTCAACGAGATGAAGGATTTTAAAACGTGGAGATGAAGGACTGCTTCATCCCCAGCATCCAGATGAAATGTCATCTGCGCTCTACTAACGACTTCAGCTGATAAAGGGTGTCATGCAGTTGATCTTTATCTCGGACTTCAAGTTGACTAACACACCCCCCCCCCCCCGGGAGTTCACTATGTAAGTGGAGAATAAAAGTCAATTACATAAGTAATTCACTTTCATTCGTTGAGTAAAAATAAATTCATTCGATGAGACCAATGAATTCATTTTCACTTGACGCTAATCCTACAATGAGCCACTGCATCATCGTCATTCACATTCTTCTTCTACATCTCAACCACCACAACAGCCCTATCAAAGACACTCCCGTCACAATCGGCGTATACTCTCGCAAAAGAACCCCACAAGCCCACCATTAGTCAAAGGTCCCTGCCTTCTCATCCTCCAAAGTGTTTAGAACTGATCTTCTAGAATTGATCTTCTGTTAGGGAATCCTTAGTTTGAATAGTCAAAGGGACATAACGGGAATTTTTGGTTTTTTATGAGGTTGGGGTCTGGAACACTCAACCTCATTAAACCCCTTTCACCTTATATCTTCCCTCCCGAGGTTTTCCGTCTGGTGTATTTTTTACAGTAAGATTTTCGGTGAAGCTCTTTGAACGACTGATTTTCAGAGAGAGAGAAATCTTTGTGCTTCGAGTGAGAAGCTCTTGTGCGATCGATACAGTGAGAAGATTATTCTTTCCCCCGCCGCGACGTTGCTGCCAAAACAGATTTTTTGTGCTTGCAGTCGCTGTGCTGCTCCGACGCTGCGTGATTCCTTTCCGTTGGGAGTCTCTATCCTCAGTGTAGAAAAAGAGAGACCAGAGAAGGAAGAAGGGCGTTGTATCCTCAGTGTAGAGGGAGAGAGCAGAGGAGAGGAAGAAGGAACACCTGCGCAGACTCTGTGTCTGGTTCGTTTTATTACTGACCAGTGCTGTATTTGATTTGTGTTGTTTCTGACCAGTGTTATTTGAGTGTCGACGAGTCTCAGGATCTTCATACAGGTTACATTGTTCCTTTTACAGATCTGTATTTATTATTATCTGCAATGGTAGATTAATGTATTGATTTGTATGAGAAGGAAATTGTAAACATTGTGGACTATATTCCCTATAAAGAATTATCTGCAACAACTGTGGACGTAGTCCGATTTGGGTGAACCACGTTAAATCTGTGTATTTTATTATTGCTCCCTAGGTATAATCTGACTGTATAATCCTATCAAATTGGTATCAGAGCTAGGTTATACAGAAAATCAGATTTGAGTGGGAGCAATGGCTACAGATGAAGGGAAGTTAAAGATTGAAAAGTTCAATGGGAGCGGATTTTGGTTTCTGGAAAATACAGATAGAGGATTATCTGTATCAGAAAAATTTATACCTACCGCTTGATGGAGTGAAGCCAGGTAGTATGAAGGATGAAGAGTGGAATCTCCTTGATAGGAAAGCCCTTAGATTTATCCGATTGTCGTTATCCCGCAATGTTGCATTTAACATAGCAAAAGAGAATACCACAACAGGTCTCGTAAAGGCTCTCGCCAATATGTACGAGAAGCCATCAGCCTCAAATAAGGTGCATTCGATGAGGTGATTGTTCAATTTACGGATGACAGAAGGAGCATCAGTAGCTCAACATATAAACAAACTCAATATCATTACAACCCAATTGAGTTCAGTCAAAATTGAATTCGACGATGAAGTACAAACATTGATACTTTTGTCTTCCCTGCCAGAAAGCTGGAATGACACTGTTACAGCAGTAAGCAGCTCATCAGGAAGCAACAAGTTAAAATTCAATGATGTACGTGATCTAGTTCTTAGTGAAGAAATTAGAAGAAAATCGTCAGGTGAAGGGACGATTTCTTCAGCATTGTCTACAGAGGCAAAAGGAAGAACTAAGGAAATAGACTTGGAAGGTCAACTCATCGAGGCACTTCTTAGAATAGAAGGTCTCAATCCAGAAACCCAAAAAAATATCAAAACTCAAGTGTCAAGTGCTGGAACTACGGGAAAAATGGGCACTACCAAAGTCAGTGTAATAATGCACCGAAGGATTAGGAGGCGAAGGTAGAAGCAAATGTTGCTTCCTCTTCAGGGAATGATGTTGCATTGATATGCTCTCTAGAGAGTAAGGAGTCTTAGGTATTAGACTCTGGATCATCGTTCCATGCTACATCACTGAAAGAACTATTCGAGAAATATGTGTCCAAAAACCTTGGTAAGGTATATCTCGGTGATAATCAACCGTGCGATATTCTAGGCAAGGGTGTAGTGAAGATCCAGTTGAATGGGTATGTATGGGAGCTGAAAAATGTCAGGCACATTCCCGACCTGAGAAAGAACTTAATCTCAATAGGGAAGATAGCCAGTGAAGGCTACACCACGACCTTCCATGGTGATGATTGGAAGATTGTGAAGGGTGCATTGGTGGTTGCACGAGGAAAGAAGAGTGGTACTCTTTACATGACAGCACAAGCATGTTGTACCATTGCTGCTACAACAAGCAACCAAAGTTCCAACCTGTGGCACCAGAGACTTGGCCACATGAGTGAGAAAAGAATGAAGATTATGCATTCCATGGGGAAACTATCAGAGCTACAGTCAGTAGAAATTGATATGTGCAAGGATTGCATACCTTGAAAGCAGAAGAGAGTTAGCTTTCAGACACATGGCAGAGCTCCGAAGAAGGGGAAAGGCTAGAGCTCGTTCATTCTGATGTTTGGGGGCCAACAATTATTTCATCCATTGGTGGAAAACACTACTTTGTGGCATTCATCGATGATCATTCACGGAAGGTATGGGTTTATTTCCTAAGTCACAAGTCTGAAGTATTTGATACCTTCAGAATGAAACAGGGTTTAAGATCAAAAAGCTGAGAACTGATAATTGTGGTGAATATGAAGACACCAGATTCAAGAAGTTCTGTTATGATCATGGGATCCGCATGGTGAGAACCGTGCCAGGTACACCTCAGCACAATGGTGTAGCTCAGCTTATGAACAGAACTTTGACTGAGAGAGCCAAAAGTATGCGTATACAGTCAGGCTTGCCAAAGCAATTCTGGGCAGAAGTAGTCAACACAACAACTTATTTGATCAACCGAGGTCCATCAACTCCACTGGAGTATAGAATACCAGAAGAGGTATGGAGCGAAAAAGAAGTAAAACTCTCACACCTTAAAGTTTTCGGTTGTATGGCGTATGTGCATATCAGTGATCAAGGCAGGAATAAGCTTGATCCCAAATCCAAGAAATGTACCTTCCTTGGTTATGGTGATGATGAGTTTGGATACTGCATATGGGATGATGAAAACAAAAAGGTGATCTACAGTAGAGATGTGATTTTTAATGAAAAGATGATGTACAAGGACAGACATACTGCAGGAGACAGTAACTTAGTAGAGAGTGGGCCAGTATATGCAGATGTGGATGATGTTCCAGACAATTCTGTAGCAAACCCTCAGCCAAGGGAATCTGTTGAATAGAACAGTGTACAACAGTTCGACATATCACAGTCCCTTGTTCCAGCTCCGATATTGAGAAGATCTTCTCGACCTCATGTGCCTAACAGGAGATACATCAATTATCTATTGTTGATTGATGGAGGAAAACCTGACTGTTATGAAGAGGCATGTCAGACTGAAAATGCTAGCAAGTGGGAGCTTGCTATGAAAGATGAGATGAATTCTCTAATCTCCAACCAGACATGGGAACTAGTTGAGTTACCCATAGGGAAGAAGGCCCTCCATAACAAATGGGTGTATCAGGTGAAAGAGGAGCACGATGGCTCTAAGAGATACAAAACCCGATTGGTTGTCAAAGGATTCCAACAGAAGGAAGGAATCGATTACACTGACATCTCCTCTCCTGTTGTGAAGCTCACCACTATTAAAACAATGTTGAGCATTGTTGCCATTGAAGATCTTTATCTAGAGCAGTTAAATGTGAAAACTGCATTTCTTCACAGAGACTTGGATGAGGAGTTATATATGCATCAACCAGAAGGTTTCTCAGAAAAGGAGAAAAAGAATATGGTGTGCAAACTCCAAAAGAGTTTGTATGGTTTGAAACAGGCTCCAAGACAATGGTACAGGAAGTTTGACAGTTTCTAGCATAAGGAAGGTTTCCAGAAGTGCAATGCCGATCACTGTTGCTACTTCAAAAGGTACACATCCAGTTATATCATTTTGCTACTTTATGTCAATGATATGTTAGTAGCTATGGATGAGATCAGAAGCTTGAAGCGGTAATTGTCAAAAGAATTTGACATGAAGGACTTGGGTCCAGCTAAGAAGATTCTCGGAATGCAAATCACAAGAGATAAGCAAAGTGGAGTATTGCAGTTATCTCAAGCAGAGTACATCACTCGTGTTTTGCAGAGATTCAACATGAGCAATGCCAAGTTAGTTGGCACACCCTTGGACAAACACTTATGTCTATCCAAGGATCAGTCTCTTCACACGGAAGAAGAGAAAGAGCTCATGGATAAGGTTCCCTATGCCTCAGTCATTGGCAGTTTGATGTATGCAATGGTCTGTACGATACCAAATATTGGTCGTGCAGTGGGAGCTGTTAGCAGATTTATGTCAAACCCAGGTGAGACCCACTGGAAGGCAGTAAAGTGGATCTTGAGATTTCTGCATGGCACCACAGATAAGTATTTGCACTTTGACAAAGGTGAATTGCAAGTACAAGGGTACACAGATGCATATTTTGCAAGAGAAGTTGATCACCGGAGAAGTACCACTGGTTATGTGTTTACCGTGGGCACAACAGTTGTTAGTTGGATGTCGCAGATATAGAAGATTGTTGCATTATCCACCACTGAGGCTGAATATATAGCAATAACAGAAGTCAGTAAAGAGATGATATGGATTCAAGGATTGTTAACAGAGCTAGGATTCAAACAAATGATGAATGCTTTGTACAGTGACAGTTAGAGTACGATACATCTGGCAAAGAATTCTGCATTTCATTCTACAACCAAGCATATTGATCTTTGTTATCATTTCATCAGATCTTTGTTAGAGGATGAGGTGCTAATGCAGAAGAAGATCCAAGGTAACAGAAATCCTACGAATATGCTAAAAAAGTCGGTGACTATTGATAAACTAAAGCTATGTTCAGCTTCAGTTGGCCGGCAAGAATGAAGAGACCTAGATAAAGTTGCTGCATTGATATATGTGAAGACAAATTGATATGAGTCTTCAAGTGGGAGATTGTTAGGGAATACTAGGTTTGAATAGTCAAAAGGTCATAACAGGAATTTTTGGTTTTCTTTATGAGGTTGGCGTCTGGAACACTCAACCTCATTAAACCCCTTTCACCATATATCTTCCCTCCGGAGGTTTTTCGTCTAGTGTGATTTTTCACAGTGAGAAACAGAAACTGTAAGATTTCCGGTGAAGCTCTTTGAACGACTGATTTTCAGAGAGAGAAATTTTTGTGCTTCGAGTGAGAAGCTCTTGTGTGACCGATACAGTGAGAGGATTATTCTATCCCTCGTCGCGACGTTGCTGCCAAAACAGAGTTTTTGTGCTTTCTGTCATTGTGCTCCTCCAACGCTGCGTGATTCCTTTTCGTTGGGAGTCTCTATCCTCAGTGTAGAGAGAGAGAGAGAGAATAGAGAAGGAAGAAGGGTGTTGTATCCTCAGTGTAGAGGGAGAGTGCAGAGGAGAGGAAGAAGGAACGCCTCCGCAGAGGTTGTCTGGTTCGTTTTATTACTAACGAGTATTGTATTTGGTTTGTGTTGTTTCTAACTGGTGCTATTTGAGCGTCGACGAGTCTCAGGATCTTCATACAGGTTACATTGTTCATTTTACAGAACTGTAATTATTATTATCTGCAGTGGTAGATTAATGTATGGATTTGTATGAGAAGGAAATTGTAAACATTGTGGACTATATTCCCTATAAAGAATTATCTGCAGTAGCTGTGGACGTAGCTCGATTTGGGTGAACCACGTTAAATCTGTGTATTTTATTATTGCTCAAAGTGATAGAATCCATTCCTTGGCAGCGCGATCTTCCCTATCGGCAATCCCTTTCTCTTGACACTCGTCAACGCCTGGATTTTTCTTGTCGACACTCATTGATAGATTTTTCTTGCCAACACTCGCCGATGGATTTATCTCGCCAACGACCCCCGGTTCCAAATAGATGCCCGGATATTTCTCACCGGTGGAATCCATTCATCTTTCTCACTGATGCTTGTCTGTGACTCGCGACGAAGTTTCTTGCATGTACCAAAAAAATAAAATAACTAACCAAGGGTTTTTCTCTAAATCTATTTGTACGTGAAACAAGGATAGGATCTTATGGAGAAAATCATAATCCAGTTTGGCCCTGATAAACCCTAGGATCTTATGGAGAAAATCATAATCCAGGTTGGCCTTGATAAACCCTTGTAGCTGATCAAAGCTCAATGCGAACCCCAACATTGTTGGGATATGGTTCTAATGGTTACCTTATACCCATTGAGTGCAGAAGACTTCGTTTTATGATTTGCTTTTCCCCTCTCTCGAAAAGACTAGTCGATTAAGTGGGACGAAGGACCCACACTTACACCCACCCCGCCAAATGCAAAGACCAAATCAAATCCAAAGACCAAACCAAAGTCCCCTCGGGGATTCGAACACAGGGTGGAGTGTCAAATGCCAAGTACCAAGTCATCTGCACCCAACAGCCTAGTCGATTAAGTGGGACCAAAGACCCACACTTACACCCACCCTGCACCAAAACAAATGCAAACGAACTCATGGGGATTAGAATGTGGGATGGCGTGCCAAATGCAGAGTACCAAACCATCAGCACCCAACTGACTAGTCAATTAAGGTGCAGAAAGTCAAATACTTAACACAGATCACCAACATATTCCAACACTCCCCTGCAAACCAAACCCCCGAGTTAAACCCAAGACAAATTCCAAATACAAATACAAATGCAAAGTCCCCGCGCCAAACATGCGAACGTGCGGGGATTCGAATGCGTGACGGGAGAAACCTGCTCTGATACCATGTAAGCACCTAACCAATACAACCCAAAAAAACTAGTCGTTTAAGGTGCGGAAAGTCAAATACTTAACACAGATCACCAACATATTCCAACACTCCCCCGCAAACCAAACCCCCATGTTAAACCCAGGACAAATTCCAAATACAAATACAAATGCAAATGTAAAGTCCCCATGCCAAACATGCGAACGTGCGGGGATTCGAAGGCGGGACGTGTGGAAACCTACTCTGATACCATGTAAGCACCTAACCAATACAACCTGAAAAGACTAGTCTATTAAGGTGCATAAAGCCAAGTCTTAACACAGATCACCAATATATTCCAACACACCCCCGCAAACCAAACCCCCACGTTAAACCTAGGACAAATTCCAAATAAAAATACAAATGCAAATGCAAAGTCCTTGCGTCAAACATGCGAATACGCGGGGATTTGAAGGCGGGACGTGCAGAAACCTGCTCTGATACTATGTAAGTACCTAACCAATACAACACGAAAAGACTAGTCGATTAAGTGGGACAAATGACCCACACTTACATGGGATGCCAGATGTGATCCGGCTTCCTAAATTCTACAGGAGTTTGTCATGGGTCAAAAAGGGACAATTTTAAAAACCGAGTTGGAGAACTAGCTATCTCCTCAGGAACTTGGTTTTAAAGAGAAGAAGCGTTTTGATGATTACTATGTTGAGGGTCGAGATTGCATAGAAAAGAGAGTGATTGTGTTATTTGAGGAAGAGTTTGGATTCAAGATATGTTGCTTACATCCACACGAGGATAAGAATTGTGTCCATCTTTTTTAAATGGGTGATAGAAGTCATGTTTTAATAAAGCATTTTATGAAATTAGAAGTGTCGGGCTTGTTTCAAGTGAGAAGCTTTCATGCAGGATGTTTGGTTTCACCTATCTCATTTCAAATCTTTTAACAAAACAAGATGCCTGGATTTTCCAATAAGCTACCAACACACTAACTTGTCATGGAGTTCCAACTTTAGACTTCACATTAGAAACATTCCCATCTGACCAACCCTTTAGCCATCTATTTGTTTGCTCTTTTTCCATAACAACATTTCAACTTTAAAAAAAAAAAAACTTTGTTTAGAAACATTCCCATGTGACCATTATGCTTATTGCTTATGAAGATTTGAATGAAGATTAGATGGAGGAAGAGTTAATCATGGAGTTTGACATGAAAGATCTAAGAGGAATAAAGTAACTCCTAGGTATAGAGATCTATAGAGATCTATAGAGACAAAAAGAATGGGATGTTCTGGCTGTCTTAGCAAAAACATGTCAATAAGGATTTAGCTAACTTCAGCATGAAAAAGGCTAATCAATAATATTCGATTAGCACAACATTTTAAGTGTCCGAGAATAGATAGTAAAGAATGGTATCTTGAAGGTACCATATTCTAACCATTTGGGTTGTTTGATGTATGTTATGGTTTATGCTAGATCTGAATAGTCGCAAGCTGTGAGTGTGGTAAATAAATACATGGTTGATCCAGATAGAAAACATTAAAATATTATAAAATTGAATCTAAAACGATATACTGATGCAGGTTTTTGTATGATGGATGTGTTTTGCATGCTTGTGGTTTTGATTATACAGGGTGCTTGGATAAAAGAAGGTTCATGATATGTTATTTGTTTGTCTTGACAGGTGGTCCTATTTGTTGAAAATTTATAGGGTAACTGAATTGTCTATCATAGAGGCTGAATAAATGATTGGTATTGATGTGGTAGAGTAGACAATGAAACTTAAAGATCTTGTTAGTCAGCTTGGGACTGTTAATAACCATTAAAAGGGAAACCTGAGAGGAGGGTTTCAAGGAGAAGATAAAGAAGAAGAAGAGGGGAGGAAGAGAAGGGAAAAAAAGGCGGTTTTGGATCTTTCCTTGCTCTTTCTCACAGAGTTTACTGTAAGATCTTTAGTGTTTTTATTGTTTTCTAAATAGTGGAAATTTCTCATTGCTTTTCTCATGGAAGCAGCACTACTCAATCACATGAATCATGTTCCTTATGGTGGTGATGGTGTTTGCTTTATTTCGATTTCCTTGTTGATTACTTAATTATCCGTCTTTGCATTATCATTATTGTTGTTTTGTGTGATCTTGAGTACAGATACCCCACAATTCTTGGACTAACCTCATTGACTGGTTATATGTATCCATTTTATAACAGGTTTAGAAATCAGCATTTAGTATTTAGCTGGAGACAGGATGCCATCATTCTCAGCATTTTCTGCCCTTGCACCCATGACAAAAAACTTGATTGTCGCTGGAGGCTTAACCACCTTTCTATACGATGACAGTTGCTGGGGGTTCGAATGAGCTACAAGTAGCCATTAATAAGTTTGAAGAAAGGAAAAACAAGGAAGAGGCTGGAGGTCCTTGGAAGTGAAATTTTTTTGTTTATTTTCCATTATCTATTTACAGTTCTCCTTGAATGAGAAGGATGAGTCCCATTGTATCTTTCTGACAGGGAAGTTACATGTACAAAATATCTTAAGCCCTAATAAATATCTCAAACACTGATTAACTTTGGCCAATCATTTTGAGACTAATTTGAACATTTTGGTTAACTCTCCTCCATGATAGCGAAGGACTTTAATAGGATTAAAATGTCTAACTCTTCGTTCCCGTCGTGCACCTTCTTTGGCCTTCTACATGTCTTTCTGTCCGCTCATAGAGAAGGAGATCTTCAGCCGATCAACTATATGAGGCAGCATCTGGACACTATCTTTAATAGCTTGATCTACGCATGACTCCATATCATTTACTGCTCCTCTCTGGAACTGCTGGAGCTTTGCAGCTTCGTACTTATCTTGGCAAACCATAAGAGACCTCTTCATTCTTTCCTGTACCCCTCCCCCCCAAAAAAACAAAAGCAAAAAAATTAAAAAACCACATCAACTCAAAAACAAAATGATCAACGATAAGCCACTTCAACATAACAGCAAGCTGTATATTAGAAGCTTAGAATGGGATGTCAGAGTCTACAGTATTACAGAATCTGAAAGCGCAAAGTTTTAATAATGGAAACTAGTAAAACATACGTTTTTTTTATGGAAATGTGTGAAAATTTATTCAAAATAAGAGGAGAGAGACAACCTAACATGATAGGCCATCCTCCACATCGAGGCATTGGAGGGATGAACCCCTTTTAGCATAGAAGTCCGCCAAGTGATTGGCGAATCTGGAAGTGTAAAACAGAGTTCACTAGCTCAGAAATCTAAACAACTACAACTAAGTTGGAGCTTGTTATGTCCGACATGCTACATGCGGTTTGATTATGTAGAGAGTTGATAACATACATGACTCACAGAAACCATTTTTAGAACGAAATAATATAAAGCATGGTTAACAGTGTTCACATTCATTGACCAGCAATGGCAATCCATTACACCACAGATGACTCAGGACTACAAATAGCCATAAAAAGCGCTCTCTATGCACACTTTCAAGGAAAAAAAAAATATATGAACATCAAATTGTTATTTAGAAAAGAAAATAAGAAATGAAGAATGTTTTTAATCGTTCTGTAAGAATCAATAAACTATAAGATAGTTTTTTTTAACGAAAATAATCAGATATATTGGAGAACAAAATCAATTCAAATATCTAAATTGCATTTTTGTCTACCAGCCAAAATCAAACAAATACAGAAAATTGAGATAACTGTAGCAGAGATAAAAACTTGACCATCAAATGCTGGAGCTACTACCTGAGTTAAATAATTGCATTTTTAACATGCTTTAACAGTATTATAGACAAAACCTACAAACCAACAATGACCAAGTACTAAGTTGAAAATAAACAGTTTCTAACTGAGATTTTCTTGTGAGAAAAAGCTTCTTGATGATAAAGCTGTACAGTGACTCAAATGATGGAACTCATATTCTAACCCCTTTTAATCAATGGACACAGATTGTTTTCAGCGAGGGCTTTCTACATTCATCAATGAGACTATTCAGATCCAAACCTCAGAACATATTCCTATTCGAAGTTTTGACCCACAAGTTTCAACTCCAAAGAAAAGCCATAGTGGTTCCACTTTTTTACCAAAATTATACATTCCAGAATTGATTGCATATTGTCTGAGGTCTTCATAAAAGAGAACACCAGAAGTACCAATTGGAAAATCAGTTGTCATCATAACCATCATCATCATCATAGCCTCATCCAAAATATTTTGAGTGAGGCTACATGCATCCTCCTCCTCCATTCTACTCTATTTAATTCCACTAAGAAACCTCCTTCAAGTCTTTCTTGATCACTTCCATCCACGGCATTTTACAGCCATAATCTATTTCTGATTAACCACTCAATCTAAAACAACGACTGCTTGCTGATGCTCCATTAAGCTTCTTTTGATCAAAACCAGACCAACTTAAACCAACTACCTTATTCTCATCTATTTGCTTCTCTAACACATGGTTTTCTATTTGGTGTTCCCTAGATTCTACCACATATTGACCTCAATATTTTCAACATACAATCTATAACTAATCAACAAAATTGAAAGCACTACATTTATGTGATACAATTTCAACGATAATTGGTGAGATGGAATCAACAATAATATGTGAACAGGCAATTACTAATATGTGAACATTTTATTCTGAAATGAAAGAAAATTAGGATTACAACCGTATAATAAATGGTGAAGTGAAGATCTAATCTTACTTGAAACCTTCCCATCTCCTCCTCAACCATATTATTTGCGCGGAGGACTGGTACACTGCAATTCTCCACACAGTTATTGATCCCTTCTTGCCCTCTTTTCCTGTCAAAGCATTCATAGGCGCATTTGAAGTAGGCTTGCTGTAATTGCCAATCAAGAGAACGTTCATACAGCAAAAGAATCAGAAACCAACTGATCAAGTTCAACGGAAAAAGGAAACATAGACAAAATAAACACAATAAGTCAGCGAGTTTCTCAAAATAATCCATCAAATTCCAGTAAAAGACAGAAAATCAACATTGAAGATGAAAAGTTCTGGAGGTAATGGCTTCAGAAGTACCAAAGGAATAACAATTTTAAAAGTAAAAATAAACGAATTATAAGCACATAATAGAACAAATAAAGCTATTAAAATAAAATTCTCTTGATTAGAAAGTCACAGAGGCTATAAGAGAGGCCCCGGAAGCACCTGATAGTACTGACAGCATTATAAAACACTGTAGCAGTACTACGTAAAGAGAAAAAGGTCGAAATACGAAACAAACATGCATGTAGTGATAGACACGATAACAATGGAGAGAAAAGGAAACCTGAAGGGTGAAGTTGACGTGATCTTGAATTCCAGCGAGTTGTTTCTGAGCTGCCGTATTCACTTCCTCTAGTTTCCTTTTCATCCTATCCGCTACGATACGCTCCTCAGCTGCTGCAATGTGATCCATCTTCCCTCCTCTTTCAAGAAGTTTTTGCTTTATTATCAGCTATACGCGGCTTGCTGCTTCAGGAAGACAACAAGGGTTTTGGGTTTTAGCCTTTTTAAGGGATCGATTTGGGTTCTTGACTATAATGCAGAAAAAATGAAAGTCCAGACATACCCCTCGTTCAGAATATAAGTACCCTGTTGCCCAGTGGTGGCACCAAATGGTTCACAACTCCTTCTAGAGCTCAGTTCCAAAAAAATCTGGGTTTAGTTCAGTTTTTACTAGTGCACTCTGTAGCGGTTAGGAAAAGAGGGAAAGTGAATTACTTATTTATGTTAGTGTGCGTAATAAAAAGTGTAGTATAAAGTATTTGTTTGTGTTAGTGTGTACAATATAAAAGTGCAATGTAAAGTACTTGTTTGTGTTAGTGTGCACAATGGAAAATGTGGTGTAAAGTGTATATAAATTATTTATTAAATAAAATATTTTTATATATCTGACTTTCAGAAATTTAAATTAATATTAGTTAATAAATAAAATATATTAAATATAACAATTAAACAAATGCTTACTTTTATATTATTAAAACTGTAATCAAATTGTAATTTTGTAATATCTAAATATGAAATAATTATATAAAAAATAATATTATAAAATAGTTATTAACTTAATATATATTAGTAATATCAAAATAATATTAATTTATTAACATAATTTGTAAAAATAAAATATTTACACAAATACTTGCTTTTATAATATCCAAAAACTTAATGTAATTATTATATTAAAAGTGTTTAAATTCTCACTCTTAAACTAACATATATACGTAGTTATATTTATTTAAATTCATTACCCAACGTACTACACAAACATCGTAATAATAAAAATAAAATTAATATAAATATAACTCAATCACCTATTTAATATAAAAAAGCTACAACTGTATATATAAAATACAACACAAAAAATATTTAATGGCACTAAAACATAATAGTCAATAATTTTGCCATATTTGAATTATTAATACATCTCGAAAATATGTTGCTCTTACAGATTGTACTACCGACTCCCTCTGTTCTTTGAGTGTTCACATCATCCGCAACACCAACATCACTATCACTATCTTCATTTTTTCGGAGAGGGGGGGGGGGGGGGGGGGGGGGTGTTTGTCCTCTGTGAACTTGAATTGAATTGATTCAACTTCAACTTATCCTTGGGTGTTAGTGTAAATGAGTTCAAGTGCACTGGAAAACAGATTCCAGTGTTAGTGCCTCCAAATGAAAAGTATGATATAAATAAGAGAATGAGTAATATTTTATAATATACTTAAATAGAACATATATCTAAACAGATAATTAACCAAAATAAACATGGTCACTACATTTATAAGTGATTTAACGTGTAGTATTAGAATATATTAATATCCTAATTACTGAAAAACTATATTATATTACTTAATGATTATATTTTATTATAAATTAATACAATAATTACGTGTGACTAGAATAAATTATTAAAAATAAATAAATAAAGATAAAAAATAATATAAGCGAATATAATAAATAAATAAATTATTTTTTAATAACATAAGATATGTTTTAACATTAAAAACCACTAATTTAATACAATAATAAAAAATTAATATAATAAATAAATATATATTTATCAATAACATAATATATATTTTTATGTATTATTAATTAATAATATATTGTCACAAAATTTAAAATCATTGGTTTCATTAATTATAGCAATGAGATAATTAAACTAAAATAATTTATCAAATATTTATTTTAAAAATATTTTAATTATGACTATTAAATCACTAATTTAATATAATAATTAAAATATAAATATATTAAATAAATATAAATAATTATTTTATAAATAAAAAATATAAATTATTATTTTAATGATGATGGTTTAATTTTTCCTAACTTAGAAAAAATTAAACCATCGTCTTCCTCACGGCGTGTGTCGTCTTCTTCAACGGCAGGCCAACGGGCAATGGCCATGACGATAGAGGCGGCACTCCGACGGTATGCTGAGAGTGAGAAGTGGGAGGCCGAGAGAGCGAAAGGGAGGGAGAAAGAGGAAAAAAAATAGGCCAAAGGATCGCTGAAGGTGGGGGGGGGGGGGGGGGGGGGGGGTAGGAGCAACGTGCGACGCGCGCTTCAATTTGTTGATTTGCAAAATAGGTGTGAATCCAAATTCCCCGATATTTGCCTGAGGGAATGAAGTGACGTAATTCACTTGAAGAGTAATTTATTCTACAATAAAGTGGAAATGAAATGGAAAATTGAATTGAAGTGAGATGAATTGTTTCCACTTCAACTCATGTTTGGGTGTTAGTCCAGGCCAGTTGTAGCTGGAAAACATATTCCAGTGTTAGTGCTTGGAAGACAAATTCCAATATCCTTTTCTAAATAAAGAAGAGAATGAGTAACCTTTATGATTATAGTTTATTATAAATTAAAACAATAATTACGCGTAACTACAATAAATTATATAAAATTAATAAAAAATTTAAAAAATAACATAAGGGAATATAATAAATAAACCTAATGGTTTAATTAATTATAAAAATTGTATAATTAAACCAATTAATGATTATAGTTTATTATAAATTAAAACAATAATTACGTGTGACATGAATAAATTATATAAAATTAATAAAAAAATAAAAAATAACATAAGGGAATATAATAAATAAACCTAATGGTTTAATTAATTATAGAAATTGGATAATTAACCAATTAATGATTAAAATTCATTATAAATTAATATACTAATTACGTGTGACTAGAATAAATTATATAAAATTAATAAAAATTAAAAAATAACATAAGGGAATATAATAAATAAACATAATGGTTTAATTAATTATAGAAATTGGATAATTAACCAATTCATGATTACAATTCATTATAAATTAATATACTAATTACGTGTTACTAGAATAAATTATATAAAATTAATAAAAATAAAAAAATAACATAAGGGAATATAATAAATAAACCTAATTATTTAATTAATTATAGAAATTGCACAATTAAACCAATTAATGATTACAGTCTATTATAAATTAATATACTAATTACGTGTGACTAGAATAAATTATTTAAAGTACATAAAATAGTTAAAAATAACATAAATGAATATAATTAATAAATAAATTATTTTGTAATAACATAATATATAGTAAAACAACCTGGTCACCAAGTAAAACAACATATAGAATTATATCCAAAAGAAATATTTTTTTTTTATACAGCGACATGGAAACTGTCTCAAACTCCTCATCATAAACTTCTGAATGCATACAACCAAACATCCAATAAAACAAACCTGATACTTAGGTTCAAAACATTGTATGAATATGATTCAATGCTTAGATTAGAAACAAAGTACGAATATGATCCAACCATTAACTACATGAATCATCAGGTGACAATCACTTGTTTATAACCAAAGCAGATACTAACATTTGAAACTAAAACACATTGGCATGTTTATCAAAACCTATTTCTGGTGATGCTTAGAGGTCTTTTTTTTAGAAGTTGGAGGCTGTGGCTTTGGATTCTTTTCAACTTCAACTGGATCCAGCCAATTGAGAGGATGACGATTGAACCAGGGCCAATCAGGAACGGTTACCAATGTTGTCAGGAGAACTCCACCAGCAACGATCACAAGCATCATTTGGACGGAACTGAATGTGTAGCTAACAACAAATGCCACTACAACATGGACAACAAGCATGATCTGCATCAACATCTCCGACAATTTCTGTCCTTGCCAATCCATTTTAGCTGTGCGAAGATGGATTGACCAGAGAGAGCAGGGATTCAAGAAGCAGAATAGGTCCGTTTCGCTCAGCTATTCAATATCCAAAAGAAATATGGTGAAGTTGTATGTGAAAACATGCAGATATACAAATGCCAAACAGTGACAGGAGCAAGTATAGCAGGCAGTTGATTGCTTAAAACAGTATAGCACTTGTTCCTCATAAATTAAACTTTCATCTATAAAAAGAAATTGCTAGATAACAACAAAGAAGAGAAATACAAAAAGTAAAACTTGACCCTTTGGACAAGCCATCTTAGTATCATCAAAACAAAAAAAATTATTTTTCCCTAGCAGAAAAACAAGCCACAAAATTTACAGAGTTATGCGTACAATGTATACAGTTAAGGGGCAAGTGAAAAAGGAAAAACATGTCATACACAATAAACAGAGCACCAGATCATCTAGTGCTATAGATTATATCGATACTCAAACTTTTGGGTGGTCCAAAACATCACTATATTACCATAGAAGAATGCTTGGAATCTGACACGCGTTTAATACACCAAATTGACAGGTCTAAAAATGCAGATCAACTTGGAAAATTTGTCATCAAAGCCGAGGCATTCCAAAGGGTTAGATTACCAATAAAAACATTTGGAACAGTGTGCTGCCTAGTTAGCCTTTCCAAGACCTTTTGCAACTGTGGGCCTTGAGGACCTAGAAGAGAACACCAGTGAGTAACCATCGAGCTTAGACAAGTTAATAGTAATTAATACAAATTGAAAATCCTTGGTCTAATAATGGCTATAAAATGTACAAAAATAAATTCATGTTTCTAGTATACTACCAGTGATTCAAATATAGGAAAGCCAAAACACCAGAAAAAAAGAACAGTAGACATTTAACTCAATTTTCTTTCTTCTTCTTGTTCTTTTTCCTCTTCATCTTTTAGTTTAACAGTACCAAGAATAAAACTTTATCACAGAGTAATATATGAGTGAAAAGAGAGGAAGCAGAACAGACAGTGAGAGTAACATCAATAGCCTAAAAAATAATAAATATATCAGAAAAGTTATCAAGTATCTTTCAAGATAAAAGGGCATCTGTAGAAATTAAAACCCTAAAAGTCCCAAACCCCAACTCTAATCCCGAAATTAAACCCTATCAAGACGAAATTGAACCCTAAATCCCATAAACCCTAACCCTAAATCCCACAATTAGGCTACAATCAAGATCAATTACGCACAAAAATTAAAATTAACTCAAATACAACACTAAAGTAGTTGAAAAAAAAATTAGGGTTTCGGCTTACCTTCTGAAATTTGGGGGAAATCACCGCCGAATGGGGAAATGTATGCCTAATGGAAAAAATCGACGCTTAACTATAGAAAATCGAAGAAGATCGAAGGAAATCGAAGGATATCGAAACCGAAATAGGTTAAATCAAAGGAAATCGGGGAAGGAGGAAAGAGAAGAGTGAGAACAAGAAAGGAGAGGGAGGCCGAGAGTGAGAAGAGAGGGAGGCCGAGAGGGAAAAGAGAGAGGGTGAAGGAAGAGAAAGGCCGAGAGAGGGAGATGGGGCGAAAACGAGAGATAACAAGAGAAAGTAGAGGGAGCAGAGAACGAAGACGAGAGCCAGCAGAGAGAGCAAAAACGAGAGAAGAAGGTCGAGCGAGAGGAGAGGAGAAGAGGAAATGAGAGGGATTTTTTCTTTTCGGGGGGGGGGGGGGGGGGGGAATGAAGCGACGCCGTCGCTCGTGGTAAATGAATGATTCGGAAAAAAGGTAGGAATCAACTTTCCTCCGTTTTTGCCTGGGCAGATGAAATGGTGTAATCTCACTTCAATTCAAGTCTTTTTACACTAACACCTTATTTGTGATGACCTAGGTAATGCGGGGGGAATTCATTCCACTTCATTGTGGACTAACCCCTACCCCCCCCAACCCAACCCATTTATCTAATGAACTAGGTAATGCGGGGGGAATTCATTCCACTTCATTGTTATCTTCACAATGTTCTCCACCAGAATCATCACTTCACTTGAATCATCTTTTTCATCTTCAGATAAATCCATGTAATCTTCCATGCGTATATAATTGTGCAATATAAAGCAAGCAATCACAAATTTTACCTGGACATCAAAATCAAAAGGAGGAGCATCTTTTAAATATCGTGGACTACCCATATGATAAGAACTTTGTACTCGCCTATTATAATCATTTAAGTATGAATTGACAAGGGCAAGTATAATTGTGTAAGTTGTAATACAAATACATATTTTTCCCTATTTGGTAGATTATCTATAGATACCTTCAATACTAGATATTCAATAATGAAAACATGGTTCAAACACATTCAATTATTTATGTCTAAACATGTTAACACAACCTACACTATTAAAGAAGTTTCAACATCTATGTATTGAACACGAACAATAATAATTTTCAACTATTTTGTCATACAAAAAATACATTAAATTTCTACCCACATTTTTTCATACTACATACACATTCACTGTTTACCACAAATACTCAATAATCAATATCATTCATACAAAATTAAATGTGTCTTGTAAATATAGGTTAAAACTGTCAATATCTGTGTAAGTCTATTATATTGCATTGAAGTTAGCCATCAACCAGTCATATTGATCTTCTTGTTTCATCTTGACAAACATATCCTTCTTATCTTTGGTGTTGAACAACTGTGGGGCAAAAACTTTGACTTCTCTGGGCAAGTTAGGTAATGTCTTGATAGCTTCGAACCATTGAAGTTGTGCATCGATATGTATGGGACTAAAGATATACAAAAGGGTTGATGACATATTGTTAATGGCATCAACGACCATTTTAGTATTTTCAGCTAATGATCCAGATCTCTTCCTACGTTGAGTAGCAGAAGTTTTATCCCTAACATTTCTTGGTGCTTGGCTTCTCGATGGAGCCTCACTTGGAGACTATACCGTTAGGTATTGGGATCTCCCTAATTGCATCATCTTCATCTATGTCCTCAATCATTGTCATGGTGCAGTATTTGGAAGGTTGTCTTCTCACTCAACACTTGTTTGACTTGTTGTCCCCACTACAATAAAATTTCCAACAACTAAAGCCAATTTTTCCATATAGTGGACAACCTTCCCACCTATACTTATCGGCTTCTCTGTGCGCCTACATGAAATGTTATCGCTTAAAATATTTAAAATCCTGGTTAATAAAGCAAGAAACATAACATTCTATGCTACGTTTACAAACCTTTATGTAATCTTACCACACAATCTTACTTGCGGGGACTTTTTGGGTTGTTGGATCCCACCCAAAGCCTCTAGTGTTGAGGCATGTACTCATGATCTGATAGATTTTTTTCCAAGTCCGCATGCGGTTTTTAAACTGTTCAATTGTGTTTTGGTTCGTTGTGTCCAAATTAAACATACAAACACAATTATTGAAAACTTCATGTTTCCAAATTCCATTGGGTAATTTGTTACCCAAATTGACTTGCTCCGTGAGCAAATCAAGCATTTTACTATCTTCGTTGCACGTCCATGTGTCGTATGCTCTCTTTGTAGTTTCATTCATACTGTCCTTACGTTTCCTCCTTCCAGCCATCTAAAACATCTAAAACTCATAACAAGTAGACAATGAATCAAGAATAATTTGTTCTTCAAAAAAAGTAAAGGAGAGGGGAGGAG
Source organism: Aristolochia californica (assembly GCF_029961685.1). NCBI lineage: Eukaryota > Viridiplantae > Streptophyta > Magnoliopsida > Piperales > Aristolochiaceae > Aristolochia > Aristolochia californica. The sequence goes on along the minus strand of NW_027181770.1, from coordinate 9,388,899 downwards.
GAGGAAAAGAAAAGAAAAGAGGAATTCAACCTCACTCCCCCACTCCCCTCTCCCAACTTACCTTATCAATAGTAAATGCCACTAAAACATGAAGTAACATAGTGATAAAGAAACTAAAAGGCTAATGCATAAAGATAAAAAATTGAGGCTAAAGAGAACTGAAAATTGAATACAAAAGGGGTTAGTTGTATAGCCTTGTCTCCCTATGATGGGCCCTCATTTGAATTAATGCTTACATACATGGCTCAAGAAGAAAAGAGTACTTCTTGGCAGTAACTCAGCAATTCCAGCATTTGTACATTATCTAGTACTTGCAAATATATTCACACTGACCATAGATTACATACACAGGAACTGAGCCCTACAATCTACTTCACTAGAGACTCCACCTAAACTCTCAACTCCAAAGTCAGACTAGGTCTCATACCATATACTACGACCATTTTGTCAAAGCATGACCTACCCTCATCCACCAATCCGGCATGGCTACATGCATTCAGTACACTAATAAATGTGACATCGGTTGGAGCTATGCCTAATTTTTCAAGTATATATGCTTTAACAAAATGGTCACAGTAAATGGATTTCTTATCAAAAAAACAAAAAATCAAATTGAAAGGGATACTCATGCTGAACACAAAGAGGAAGTCAACCAAATCAAGAAGAATGATTCCAAACTAAGTAGAACGAACCCTAATTTATGTCGAAACACCTGAGAGAGGTTATAGAGGCAAAGGAACGATTTCGAAAATGGAGCCAAAAATAAGAAATAAGAGAAACAAACAAACAATTTAGAAACAATAAGAAAAATAACCATCGATTTCCAAAAAGAAGGGTTTACCCTAGTTTCTTTCGAATCAAGTTAGAGAGGTTGCAAGGAGGGGAGAGAAGTTGCCGAAGGTCGTCAGTGATGGGGACGATGAGAGAAAGAGAGTTAGCGTGTGCCGGGGAGAGGTTGCAGAGGGGGTAATTGAAATCGCCGAAGGTCGCAAGCGAGAGAGGTGCTGATTTTTTTTTTCTCAAAAACCCTTTCGTTCAACCCTTCTGAATTCACATTCCCTCGGGTTATACCTAAAATAGGGGAAACTGAATTACATTTGTTATTTACTTTCCCTCCCAAGTTATAGAGGGCACTAACGGCTTTTAGCGCATTTTACCCAGTGTAAGTGAAATGTATTTCACTTACAGAGGCTCCAACATGGCCTAACTCAAACTTGAAATAAGGTTCGATAAGCCAAACTTGAGATTTTTCGAGTTCAGCTTGTTAACTCGTGAACCAACTCATTCGTATCTATATTTTTATAAAAATATGCTTTACTCTAATTTTTCTTTTTAATTCCCTGATAGTAGTTGCTCGTATTTACCTCAAACCTCAAAGATGATTAATTGTTTGACCCTTTTGAGTCTATCGACATCTAATATTGTTATTTATCAATGAAATAAACACTATTGATGGAGGTGTTTGATATTTCTTTTAAGTCTATTAAGCTGATTATTATATATTAGTATGTTCCATTGTAAAGTCTTCAACTCTTATATCATAGTTTTTTCAATAGTACTAATTTATTATAATATTATTTTTTTTTATTTTTATGTTTTTATATTTTTATATTTTTATATTTTTATATTTTTAAATGGAGGTTGGAACTTGAGCTACAAAGGTTAGAAGGTTTCAACTTTGAACTTTGACCGTGTCAGACATAGGGCCCATTGACCGCACTATACCCTTGCCAGCGTGTAGCAGAGAAATTCAATTCATCTGGTCTTTTCTCTCGTAGTTTTCAGGAGTTCGACGGGCAGACATTAGCAGAGGTACCTGAGGTGGCGGAGTTACGGCGTCGGGGAGAGAACATGGAAGCGAAAACCGGCGGACAGACGTCGACGGCGGCTCCGTCTTCAATATGCAGGGACATCCATGTCCACTTCTCCTCTTTCATAGACGCATTCATCGACTTCTCCGTCAGCGGCATCTTCTTCTCCCAAAACCCTAGGTCTTCCAACGATGTCCCGGAAATCAGTACTTACTACTCCTCGCCGAATCGTCTCGTCGCCGTGGGCGACCTCCACGGAGACCTTTCAAAATCCCTTCAGGCTCTCAGCGTCGCCGGTCTCATCGACCCCGCCTCCAACCGCTGGGTAGCTAGCGCCACTACCGCCGTCCAGGTCGGCGACGTCCTCGATCGGGGCCCCGACGAGATCAAGCTCCTGTACTTCCTCCATCGCTTGAAGCAAGAAGCCGCCAGTCACGGCGGCTCCCTTCTCACCATGCTTGGCAACCACGAGATCATGAACATCGAGTCCGATTTCCGGTACGTGGATCCCAGCGTTCTCGTGCACTACGAAAACTGGGCACGTTGGTACGGAATCGGTTCCAAGATGAAGAGCTTCTGTCCTCAGCTGGGCGTCCAGCCGGATATCTTCCGCGGCATCCCGATGCGTCTCGCGGGCGTCCGAGATGAATTTCAAGAGGGTTTCCGCGCCCGCATCGCCGCTTTGCGCCCGGACGGTCCTATCTCGAAAAGATTCCTATCAAACAATCCGACTGTCCTGGTGGTCGGGGATTCGGTCTTCGTCCACGGGGGACTGCTGAAAGACCACGTCGCTTACGGTCTGGAACGAATTAACCAGGAGGTTGGGAGTTGGATTAATGGATTAAGCGGAAAACTGTCCCCGAGTTTCGTTCGAGGGAGGGATTCTGTGGTGTGGCTGAGGAGGTTCTCGGAGGAATCAGAAAGGGAATGTGATTGCTCGATGCTGGAGCACGTGCTCGCGACGATTCCCGGCGCCAAGAGGATGATTATGGGGCATACGATTCAGGAGATGGGGATTAACGGGGTCTGTCAGAATCGGGCGATCAGAATAGACGTAGGATTGTCCAAAGGATGCGGGAATGGACTACCGGAGGTTTTGGAGATTAAGGGGGATACGAAGGAGATAAGGATCTTGACTTCGAATCCCATTTACAGGAATAGCAAGAAGTTTGAATCAGGTTTGAGAGATGGAGATAAGGTAGGACTGGGTATTCTTCTTCCTGAAAATAGGATTAAGCGGGTTGAAGTGAAGGCCTGAAATCGATTCAGACAGATGAAACTGATCGATAAAATTCGAAGGATTGATCTTTGAAGTAGATACAATCGCAGCCAAAAATTTAAAGTGCAACTAGTTCTAATCTGTTACATTGTTCAAATAGGGGATTAATACGAGGCACCAGCGCATTTCGTCGGAATGTAATCGTCTCATGAATTGCGAAATATTATTTGCATCTTTCCATTCTTTTGAGTGAATAAAAGTGCTCTTGTTGATGGCAAATTCTTTAATTCAGAAAACGGCCGCCATTGGAGGCTCCAGAGGTTTTAGATTTTCTTGTTGCATTCTTTCTTTGAGCTTATCAGTAATCATTTGATCCCAATTATCGCGGAGTGCGGACAACCCAAAAGGAAGGGGGAGTCTTGCAGAGACTTCCTTTCTTTGATTTGTGCAATCCTAAGACTTTCATGTCATTTGATAGAGAAACAACGACAATTTAGTGCCTGTACCTGGGTTTCAACCTTCACGACGATGAAAGAAGTTTTCGAGGGTAATTCCGTAATTGACTTTGTCTTTTTGTGGGGTTGGCTGTCAAAAATAATTTTTTTGGAAATAAAAGTTATTTATATATGAATTTTTTGCCAAAAAACTATAATTAATATAAATAAATTATATTTCTATAAATAAAATAGCATTAAGAAGAGGTGAAATTTTGGTTCAAAATAATATCTTTAATATGGTTTAAGCTCGGTAAATAATTGTTTTTATTGGATTAAAAAGAAATTTGTTCTAGATTAATTTATATTAAATGAAAATATTTATTTGAGAACTCTTGATAAGCCTTAAACCCCACACGCGGATGCCTCTAAGGACAACATAGTCATTTTCTAAGTAACTTTTCAAACGAACCCATCTAGGGTTAGGGTTTTGAGCTTCTACCTCTGGCTATAAATTCTCTCATGATCCGTGGTTTCATAAAGACAGAAATGTTTTAGAGGACTTGAGGTGGTCTCTCTCTGGTTATTCGTCTTCCAGGTTAAGCGTGAATTCGTTTGGCAAGCCTCAGGCGTTTGGATCCTTGACGAGCTTTTCTACGTTTTGTATTTTTTATTTTTTTTATCTTCCTTGTCTGAATATTTACTTAGATGTGAAGGGGGAAAAGCCAATTAGCAGAGCAAATGCGTCGATTCCGATGGCGCCTATTTGCATTGAAGGTTGGCGATAACAAAGCAGATTCTCCGTGCCTCTCAAATTCTCTCCAGTTTTGAAGATGGCCTCGAACAAATCGCAACATTGTTTGCTTTCTTTCCCCAATCTCTTCCTTTTTTTCTTTTACTACCTACATTCAAAGCGATTGTCGGCATTTGAATCCCCTCTTGCCGTTGTAGGTTCTTCCTAGCGATTAAACTCCCCCAAAACCTTTTTACAGGCTAAATTGAGCGTTTTCCCTAAATCTACATAACCTAACAAATTAAACTTAGCTAGTAAGTCAGAGCTCTAAAGAATGTCAAAGAGAGGGGGAAAATATCAAGAGGAACTGCAATATTTTCTTGCAGCGTTCCTTTGTAAAATGCATCTACAAGTACAGCTTTCCCAACAGCAGACAGTTCCTATAGGTTCAGAAATGTCAAGTGTAGAAGAGCATGTTCACCAATTTCGTATCCAGGACTCAAGAAATGCTTGTATTCATCTATAAAAATTAAGGTTTTTGGACGTAGAAAGAGAGAGAAGTGAAAAAAAACACGAGGGAGGGGAGAGATTCCAATTGGTGGGGGAGTCCTCTCCACTCTTCTTTTCTCTTCCTTTTACTTCTCGAATTTTCTCTTATCTCTAATGACATCAAATATAACCATTAACATAATTTAATGTATAGAACAAGATTACATATAAAAATAAAATTAAGATAGTAGAGAAATGATTAAAATACCTTTGGACATGTTTTCTAATACTCCTTGAAGCTTATATCCAGTGCCTTGGTAAAGATCTCTCTCTCCAAATTGGACAAATAGAAAATCAAGTTTTGCCTCCTTGCTTTTAGATTTCCTTTTCTTTTTACGGTTTTTATTTTTAATGTCTGATTCGGTTTCGTGTAATCCATTTTAGACCGGGCCACAATATTTTTTTTTTTGTGCTTTTCCAACTGATTAAGTTGCCTCCTAAAAAAACACAATACCAGAGGTTGACTTGGTGTTCAGTTTGGACCCAACATAATTCGCATATGAGGAAACTTCAATCTTCATATGACCATGGGGTCTAAAGAAAAGACCATTTCTTGGTACCCCTTTTATATACCTCAAAATTCTTTGCGAAACTTCTAGGTCTATTTTACAAGGATGTTTCTTAAATTAACTCTATAAATTAGATATCAAATCTAATAACCGTGGCATAAATGTGTTTGTCCACTAACTTCTGATATTGTGTTCTGTCATTTAATTTTGTACTGTAGTCATTGTGGAGATCATATCCCATTTTCATTGGAATGTTAGTTGGTTTTGCTCCCAACAAACCATACTCCTTGAATATATCCGTTATATATTTTCATTGTGTCATCACAACTCCTTTGTTTTTTTACCACTTCAAAACCTAGAAAGTATTTCACCAGCCCTAAGTTTTTGAAAATTTGCAGACAGATGATACTTATCATCCTCTAAACTGGGAATATGGTTTCCAGATAAAATAATGTCATCTACGTAAACAGTTACATTACAATTTTGGATGATTTCTTCGTTACAAATAATGAGTGATCACAATGACTCATCGAGAATCTTATAGATATCACAACTTGGTTGACTTTTTCAAACCAAACTCGCGGACTCTGCTTTAAACCATAAATCTCTTTCTTGAGTTTACAAACATTATGTGTTTCCCCCTTGAGCAACATACCCCAAAGGTTGCTCTATATACACCTCTTCTTCTAGAGCAACCTACAAGAACGCAAAACTTTTTATAGTTATTAGAAAAAGAACTAAAAGATACAAAATGAGATAGAGGACAACACGGTTGTCGACATCTTAATCTCCTCTTGTCGTTGTTGGTTCTCCCTAGTGATAAAATTGAGTTGATCGATTTTTTCCAATGGCGATGAGTTATACTTTTTGGAGCGACATTCGTGTTGCTATCTTTGTAGCTTGGAAGACGAAAGACTACGAATTGGTAATGGGAAAGAAATTAAAATCTGAAAAAATTTTAAAAATTAAAATACATTCACGTGCAAAGAAAGTTGCGGAGAGTAGTCCATAACGTGTTTTTGTGAAATAAACACTGAAACGTACCCATTCTTTTGAAGAGAGTAGTCCACCTAGCTTGCACAGTTAGCCCACAATAAGTAGCTTAAACTCCCCCACAACCTTTTCACCGGCTAAATTGAGTGTTTTCCCTAAATCTACATAACCTACAAATTAAACTTGGCTAGTAAGCCAGAGCTCTAAAGATTGTCAAAGAGAGGGGGAAAATATCAAGCATGCATACAAGAGGACTACAATCAAATGATGCATTGTAGGAGAATATTTTCATGCAACATTCCTTTGTAAAAAGCATCAAGAAATGCTTGTGTTTATCTATTAAAATTAAGGTTTTTGGTGGTAGGAAGAGAGAAAAGTGAAAAAAAAAGAGTAGGGGAAGGGAGAGATTGAGAAAAGAACCAAAAGAAGGTTCATTAGAAGTCGTGCATGACCCCACCTCTATTTAATGATAGGGTTTGATCAAAATTAGAATGAAACCCTCATACATATAATAATGCTTATTTTCCTTGTACCTCCCTAATTATGTATCGTATATGAAAATTGAACCACTAAAATAAATAAATGTGTAGGACAAGATTACATATAGAAATAAAACTAAAAAAGTAGTGAAATGTCCAAAATACCTTTGGGACATATTTTCTAAGACTCTCTCAAGCTGGAGCGAATATATCCAAGAGTCCCTTGTCACAAAAGATAAGAATTCTAGCATTTCAAATCTCCATATTGGACAAATGAAGTAACTACCTCATTCTTTATCACAACATCCCGAATAAAATGGCAATCTCTTATATGTGTTTAGTCCTCTCAAGATAGATTGGATTGCTTGCAATGAAGATGGCTACTTGCTTATCAAAGAACATGTTCATCGGTTCACTTTGGTAAAAACTCAATTCCTGTGAGACCGATCCCCACATCAACTCACTCACTGTGTGAGCCATTGCTCTATATTCAGCTTCAAAACTAGATCAGGACATAAAATATTGTTTTTTGCTTTTTCAACTAATCAAGTTGCTTCCTAAGAAAATACAATACCAAGAGCTTGACTTCCTGTCCAGTTTGAACCCAACATAACCTGCATCAAAGAAAATTTCAATTTTCATATGGCCATTAGGTCTGAAGAAAAGACCCTTTCCTGTGCCCCTTTTAAATACCTCAAAATTCTTTGCGCAACATCAAGCTGTATTTTGTGAGGATGCTCCATAAACCAACTCACTGCACTTACTACAAATGAGTTATCAAGTCTAGTAACCGGAGATCATATCCCACATCCATTGGAGTGTTAGTTGGTTTTGTTCCCAACAAACCATACACCGACAACATATCGGTTGTTATATATTTTCGTTGTGTTATTGCAATTCTTTCTTTGTTTTTTGCCACTTCAATGCCTAGAAAGTATTTCGACTGCCCCAAGTCCTAGGTTTAGAAATGTGCAGACAGAAGAAACTTAGTATCCTCTATATAAAAAATATTGCTTCCAGATAAAATAATGTCATCTACTTAAACCAGTAGCACCACAATTTCGAATGACTTCTACATCACAAATAAGGAGTGATCACAATGACTCCTCGAAAATCCCATAGATATCACAACATGACTGAATTTTCAAACCAAAGTTGCGGACTCTGCTTTAGCCCATAAATCGCCTTTTTGATTTTGCAAACTTTATGTCTCCCCTTGAGCAACATACCCTGGTGGTTGCTCCATATATACCTCTTTTCAAGAGCACCATACAAGAAGGCATTTTTATGTCCAATTGACATAGGGGCCATCCTTCTTTGAATGCGAAGAGGTCTCAAGCTCATCCATGCCATAAGTTTGAGTGTACCCTTTTGCTACTAATCGAGCTTTATACTACTCAATGTAACCGTCAACATTGTATTTTATTATATAAACCCATATGTAGCCAACAACTATTGCCCCTGAAGGTAAATCACACAAATTCCAGGTGCCCGATCTACTATGCCTCCTTTTCAATATCCGTAGCTTGTGTTGGAAGATAGGCCTAAGCCCACACGACCAAGGAAAACCCACATGACCAAGTATGTTGGAAGATGAGTCCAAACCCATAATACCAAGGAAGACCCACACATCCAAGAGATGTGGAAGATGGACCTAAGCCCACATATCAAGGATAAAGCCCATAGGCCCATACAATGATGGCAGGATGGTAAATAAAGAGTAATTGGATAGAGATATCACAGATGTAATTAGTTTAAGTTTTAGGGGTATTATTGTAATAATATAGTTTGATTAATCTATAAATTGAGCTTCAGGGGAAGGATTAGGATCAACAAGTCCATAATCTCTTCTTCCTCTTGTTTTCTCCAAATGAGTATCTTTCTCTTTTTCTCCATGAGCTAAATCCATGGAGTACTGAAAATTAACATGGTATTAGAGTATTGATTTTCAGGACTCGGGTATGTTTTTCAGAATTCCAGAAACTCATTTTTTCTTTTGCTCATATTGTTGTTTTATTCTTCGTTATTGTTGGAACTTCATTTTATTTTTTATATTGTTAATCTGGTTCTCTGGCCTCAAAATAATCTCAATATTTTGCCGGTGATGAAACGACGAAGGAGCAGATAAGAATCTCCTTGACAACACATCTTCCATTTTTTCATTGTTGTCTAGACATCTCTGTTGCTGTGTGTTTGTATTGTTGCTCAGCCAATTCATGCTATCCATTGCTCTCTACCGGAAGTTGCTAATAAATTGTATTCTACTGGAAGTTATTTGGAATTTGATCCATCAGTATATCCAACCTGGTAATCCGAAGCCTTCTGCTGAATCTGCACGAAGCCAAGCCATTTGAAAGTCTCCTATTTGGCTATAGCCTTCTCCAGGTATTTTCTTGATCCAACCCAAGATCATCATCATATGCCAAACTGCCAGGACTCGGAGTTGCAATCGCTATCTCCAACATTATTTCTGGAAGGAAGATCATATTTCCAGTAGCCTTCAATCTCGTCCAGTAAAAATCCTTCAAGTTGGAAGATAGTATTTTTAGATTTTATTTCTGCTCTGTTATTTGGGTATTGGTTCTTATTTCGGAAAGTTCTCCACTAGAAGTTTAATTTTTCTATAAGGTCACATCTGGACTGAATTATTTTTAGAAAGCCCTCTCTGTTCGGAAGCGCATTGTTGTTCCGCTTTGCTCGGCTGACGGGGAAGACGACCCACTATTGCCGATTTAAATTGTTTCCGAAGACAACAAACTTCACAACGTTCTAGGGTCTGCTCGGCAATCACAAGCACTGAGTTGTCGTCTATGTTTTTATCCTGTCGCTGGCATTTCCATACCAAGATACAGATTTATGAGCTTCCAAAAAAATTTATCTTCCTCCGCTAGATTGATTTTATTGATTTTTACTTGGATGAGTTTATTCTGGAAGTTGTATTGCTCTACTCAATAAATTACTGTATCTGCTCGGTTGAAGCTTGACTAGCAGTTTGTGATTTTCTTGGATTTTTGTTATTCGTTGATATCTCTACTTTTGTCAAAGCATTTATTTTCGGAAGTATTGAGCTGGTAGGAAGTTTTCAGACGTTATCTTCGAAAGATATACGTGATATACATAATGAGATACGAATCCCATGAACTTCTGAATTTTTTTTATCTTCCTAAGTTCGAAAAGATCACGAATCTATTTTTGGAACCTCCTCTGCCATTCCGGAGACGATGGACTTCTTATTGGCCTTCTTATTTTGAACCAGCTGTTGTTTCCTTTTTTCAAAAACTATCTGGTTGTCTTCCGAGATCTCTCGCTACTGTCCCATATTTGCTCGGCGCTAGCTCTGCGGCGGGGAAGAAGATGAATGTTGCCCATACAAGTTTCCTAACTTTGGATACCTAAATTAATCAGTGCCGGGCCGAGCCTTTTCCGAATGAGACCTAGACCGAGCCAAGTTAACCTAGCAACCCAAGCGTTGCTCCCTTATGTTCTACATAGTTAACTCGGACCAACTCGAATCAAGACAACCCGGTTCGGGTCAACCTGACTCGGGCCACTTGTTTTTTGTATCGGTTATAAGGTTCCGTGTTCCAAGTTTTATACATATTTCTGCCGCGACTCGGCTATGTTGGTCTACTATTTGACTCGGCGTGACTCGGTTTTTTTTTCTCTGGCTAGATTCTTATTTTGAAGTATTGACAACTTATTCCTTGGTCAACATATTATTCAGTACATATACTTGCATTGGATTATTTCATGGGTCCTTTTACAAGGTTTATTATTTTGGTTCATGTTATATGTGTTGGAAAGTGGTTGTGTTATATTCAGCTACAGTTATTATGCCTCTTTAGATGAGACATTATTATTGAAGAAGAGGTGGCCTCAGTAACAATGGACCCACTACCCCCTTGAATTGGCATTTATTACTCCTACCACTTGAGAGTCGTTGTCCTGTGGGGGGCCACAGTGATGGAGGAGTTTTTTTACACTTCTGAGCATTGTGTATAAACTCACTACCTACAAAAGTTAAAAGTGGCATGTTAGAAGATAAGCTCAAGCCCACACAACCAAGGAAGACTCACATATCTAAGATTATTATAAGATGGGCCACACGACCAAGGAAGACCCACAAGATGGGCCCAAGCCCATAAGAAGTAGGACCCACAATGATTACCATGAGGTGGCATCCTTATCACATCAGTTGGAAGATCAAGAAGGACTCACAAAAGTATCTTATCTTATGGTCAAATCAAAGAAGAGTTTTAGTTTTAGTTATGTTTGTCTTTTATTTATATTGAGTTATTTAATTATGTTAGGACTTATCTTTAAGTGTTAGAGTTTGGGTATAATTGGGATAAGGGTAGTTTTATTGTAATTGGACTCTACTACCTTCTTCTATTGTAAATAGAGGTTCATGTACTCTGATTATAACAAGTTATTGATGTCAATGAAATATTTTACTTTTTCCATAAATTCAACATAGCACTACCTAAGAATAATAGGAGTGTGCCCTACATCTAGCATGGATTAAGATTGGAGTATGGAGCAATGTCATACTGCTTGGAATGATTTTACTCTCACTTATCTTGTGCCAGCTGAGCCTAATGGTGTGAGGGGGAGTGTTGGAAGATGGGAGGAATGTCATTTTATACAAAAAGATTTTATACACCATTTGCAGAAAGCTTGGAGTTCATGATATTCTCTCACCTCCATCTTGAGGGAGAGTGTTGGAAAATGGGCCCAAGCCCACATATAAAGGAGAAAGGCCCACAAGCCCATACAATCATTGTAGAATGGTAAATAAAGAGTAATCTGATAGATATGGCACAAATATAATTAGTTTAAGTTTTAGGGGCATTATTGTAATAATATAGTTTGATTAATCTATAAATTGAGCTTCAGGGGAAGGGTTAGGATCAACAAGTCTATAACCTCTTCTTCCTCTTGTTTTCTCCCAATGGGTGTCTTTCTCTTTTTCTCCATGAGCTAAATCCATGGAGTCTGAAAATCAACAACTTGCTTCCAATGGGTGTGTGTGTGTAGGGGGGGGGGGGGGGGGGGGGGGGAAGGATTAAAGGGTTTCTTGCATTGGGGAAGGAATAGTGTAGGTGGAGATGGACAAAGCAAACTTTTTATTGTTATCGGATAAAGAGCTAAAAGATAAAAAAATGAGATAGAGGACATAGAGTACCTTTTCTGACTTCTTTCTTGAGTGCAATAGGATTATATAACTCAGTATCCTTAGGATCCTTCGACGATTCAAAGTCACGGTCTAATGTGAGAGCAAAATCAGGAGCCTGAGATGAAACTTCTTTTATGCTCTTATACACCTATAAAAGTTTCTCAATAGTGACAACTTGTGAAGGACCAATAGGTTGATCCAATTGCATATGGATAATAGATCCAAGGTTAAAAGATATGATATGAGTTGAGGGTAAAAATGTTGATGAAAAGAAGGGAACATCCTAAAAAAATGTAACATCTACATACATAAATGTTTTTCATGTTATCCCTTCTATGTGCGAGAGTATCCCGGTAATATTCATTTAACTACTATAGGTGACAACTTATCCCTCGATGGTCTCAATACATGTGCAAAACACACACAACCATATACTTGAGGGTAGATAGGAAATAATGGAACTGACGATAAGAGGACCTAAATAGTAAAACATATGAAAGTATTCTATTGATAAAGAAATAGGCAGTAAATACGACATAACCCCTGTGGGACTTGGGTACATTCATGTGTATCATCATTATCCTTGCAACTTCCAATAAATAATGATTCTTATGTTCAACCACTCTATTTTGCTGAGGAGTGAAAACACTTGACATTTGATGAATAATTCCTTGATTTTGACAAAAATATGAAATATGTGATTCATGAATTTGAGAACATTCTGAGTATGTAAAATATGGAGTGAGACAACAAACTAATTCTTTATTTTATTTTAAAAAGTTTGAATACATCAAAGGTCTCGAATTTTTCCTTAAGAAGGTAAATCCAAGTGCATCTACTAAAATTATCAATAAAAAAAATAAAGTATTTATGGCCAAATTGACTAGTCACATGACAATGACCCTAAATGTGAGAGTGTACAATCTCAAACAGATGATTGGATTTGTGAAGTAAGACCGGAAAGGAACTTATGTGATGTTTACCTAGTTGACATGACTCGCACTGAAATGAAATACTAAAAGGAAACTCTGGAAAGACTTAAATCAATTTCATTGCAGATGGATGACCTAGCCACAAGTGCCGCTGTAGAGGAGAATCTGCTGAGTGTAACTCTTAAATATTATTTGGACAGTGGCTCTCCAGATAATAAAGTCTATCTCTCTGATGATCCAAACTAATCATTTTCTTGATTGCGAGATCTAAATAAATGCAATGAGTAGGATAAAAGGTGAGAGAACAATTCATAGATTTGGCTAACTAACTAACAAATAAAAAATTTAAAGGAAACTTTGAGACAAGAAGCCATGATTGAGGAGATAAGGAGGCTGGAGTGACATTGCCTACTCCTTGAATAGGAGAGGTAGATCCATCAGCTAGATTGACATGTTTTATATATAAAAACACCTTTAAATCATAAAACAATGATGATATAACGCCAGGAGGCCCTTAAATCAAGAACCTAGGATGGTGATGAGTGAACATGATAAGTTGGCATACATCATCATTGTTACTACTGATGCAAAAGGTGAGGTAATAGAGATTTGAAACATCCACTGTGTAATTTGATACTACTGATGTATCAACCGTTGCATTTCATCTGAGCTCCCAGTGTAACAGCGGTACAAGAGTAAGAAACTCCACTTCCTCTATCATGAGTGGTGGAATTAGCCTATGACGGTTTTTCAAACTTAATCCAACACCTGTCAGAATAGTGGTTATTTCATCTAAAATGAACACATTTCCTTTCTGAGTTACCATCACCTTGGCCTCTGCCTCGTCCCGAGACCTCTCTAGTTTAACCTCTACCTAGTCTTGAGACCTCTCTACCTCGGGCTCTACCAGTCCCTTAGTGACCTCTAGAAGAGTCTGTGGGGACCGATGCAGTGTCTGAAGCATTAAGAGCAATAATTTCCATTATCTTGCCATCTTTACCTCCTTTGGGTACCGGTCTTCTCAGCCATAATAATGTGATTAAAGGTGGTATAGAGAGTAGGCATCTCATTAGAGGTAAGTACTTGAGTCTTTATCCCATCAAATCCAACGTCAAATCCATCAAGAAATTTTGCTACCAGCGATTGATTTTATTGTTTCCTCAAATCCCTTTCATTCATTGTAAACAGGTGATAAACATTAATCTGTTGCCATATACAAAGTAATGCACTATAGTACTCTGTGACGATTTTGATTGCCTCTTTTCAACTAAAAGAAATTGGTATATAGCTCATAGAATCGAGAGAGATTACTCTCCTGAGCATATAAAGACTCTAGGGATAACCTCATAACCTTTACTGTCTCATAATTTATCACTTGGTTTTTCAATGTAGAATCAATGTTGTTGACAATCCCGGTGATAACTTCGCGATCTTTTGCCTCCCAATCATCTTCTAGAGGAATTGGAGGATCATCTGTAATAAATTTTGTCTTCTTTATGTCCTTCAAATACATTCTGAAAGATTTAACCCAATTAAGATAATTAGACCTTGTCAGTTTCTCACATGTAATCACAATTATATCTTTTCCTTCATAACCTGAATTCTCTCTAGATAGAGTATATTATTCTCCTGAATAAGCCATATTATTGATGTAAGATCATTGAATAACCAATTAACACTTACAAGAAAATTCCAAATTTATCACCATAGTGGGCCCCACCTTGCATAATTAGGGTTAGTACAAAACCTAGGATATGCACACTTCAATAGATCAAAGAATGAGTTGAATACTTCAAATTCATTGAGAATATATGTGTTACAATATGGGACCCACCATGTGGTCGAGAGATGTCAACAAGGGCCCTCGTACAAGTTGGCTTAAGCTAGGAGATAAGGAACATGAGTTAGAATTAAATAGAAGATTTGAAGATCAAGTGGGATCCACAAAGATACCACGAGCTGGTATCTCTATCTTGGTTCACATGCTTAAAGAAGAGTTAGAAGTTGAGTTGAACTAGTCTCTTAAATAGATAATATAATCTTATCATGATAGGCTCATATTAAAAAGTTATAGTTGGAATGTAAGTAGGAGTCCTAAGATTACTTGAATACGGACTCTATCACCTCCTCAACTATAAATGGAGGTGATTGTAACTCGAAAATCAATCAATCAAGTCTCTTAGTTCTCTTATCTCGTGTGAAACTCTCTCTCTCCAAACCTTTTTTATTTTTTTTCTTCTCTCTCAACCTGAGAGTCTTTCTTGTTTTTCTCTTTTTTCTTTCTCTCTCCCCTTGCTCAAGGTATTATTCATGGGGTCCTAATTTCAACAATATGGAAATGGTCCCATGTCCTAAGATCTAAAACTAACATCTGGCTAACTTAGCAAATCAAGACATCAAATATATATGCATTACTTACTAAAATAGTAAACCACAAATGCATATCAAGTTGAGCACTTAATTCTTTGATCTAAGCAACTTTCTCAATCCATACATTTTACTATCCAATTGAATCTGTAACTATATTGTTGAATTTTTTGAAATGAGAAATGTTTCACTAACTTGTTATAATTTGAGTACAATTAGCCTCTATTTATAATAGAGGAAACAAATAAAATCCAATTATAACTAAATTACACTTATCGTAGTTACACCCAAAGTTAAACATTAAAAGGTAAGTCATAGAATAATTGAATAACTAAACATGAATAGAAGTCTGACATGACTAAAACACTTTTAAGTGAGACTTTTTGTGAGACCTCCTCCTATGAGACTCTTGTAAGACTCCACCATATTAATTCTGGCTCTGTGAGACTTCTTATTGTGAGAGTCATATAAGACTTATTGGACTAATCAAGTTTTAAAACAATTTTCGGTCAACAATTTTGAGTATATGGAATTGATTTTGTGAGCCAATTAGATTTTAAAAATCCATTTTTTCATAAAATTCAAATTATCATCTAGTGTCATCATATATGAAGCAGTTAGTCGAATCAAGTTCAACAAGACCTATTCCCTCCACTGGTTCTTAAAATAATAGAAGCTAGATATAAATGAAAAACAAGATGACTTGAGCGATTTTTGCGTCTTAATTGCTAAACTAGGTAGATCAGTTGGCTACGAAGATCAGATAGGGAAGGAGAACTCCCCAATTGCAACACAATAGGGGAGGTGGGGTGCCCCAACCCATCCTCCCTGCCAAGTTAAGCCCCCCATTAGTTAAGGGGACAACTCCCTCCTCCCCATTTTCTATAAGAACTTGGTCTAGGAATAAGGGAGGGTAAGAAATCCTCCCTTTGGATAAGGAAAAAGAGGAGAGGGTTATAATCAACTCCAAACATATTTTTTAATATTTTTATTTTTGGAAATTTTAATTCATGACGTCTAATGACATCCCCTTCGATTCAACCAAACCTAGTCATCTAATAATGTCAATGACTTGTTCAGGTTTAACAACAATGGGTCCATCTAACAAGGGAAATATTCAGGGGTATTGATGGTTTGGACCACTTTGAAAACATCCTTTTAATAATTTCTATGGTTTATAAACAAGATATGATCTCCTGAAAACAAGAAACTTTATTTTTTTAATGTTACATGAAATTTTGTAGTGAAGTCACACATAAAAAAGTTTTTATGGCATCACATTGTTTCTTCAAAGAAACTCAATATTTTAAAATGCTCAAAGATACAAATAGAAAATTGGTTGACATAAATCTCATAGTCTCACAGACTAATCAAGGATATTAGTTAGATCCACTTCTAATCTCAGACTCAGCCAAATCTGAGATTACTTGATGCCTCACAAATGTGGCAAATCATAAATGGAATATTGGGAGTAAAAAATAATGACACATGCACAATAATAGGGATGGGTGACACATATCCCAAAAATTTTCAATCAAAACACACTTAGAGTAGTTAAATCATAGAGGATCACTCAATGATCAATAGAAACCAGTAACCCTAAGGTTATGGCAGAGAAAAAAAAACTTGAACTTTTGCGAACCAATAATCGAAGAACTCTTAGAAGCCTTCCGCTAGGAAGTTGTCCTCTTCTAATCTAATGGAAAATGTACTCTATACGGTAGTTAAAACGGTCATTGTTTGAAAAAAAAAAAAACTCTATCATTTTAAAAGGCAAAAAAAATAAATTATTTTAGGAATGAAAAAGAAACTACTCACTTGTAACGGTCGTTCAAACAAAAAATAATCTAAGTGTAAAAAATAAAATACTTAACTCAAGCTAGATTCGACATACTTTGAAGGTAGTAGTGAGTTTAGGGCATTGCTCTAATGTAGTAAAAAATAAAAAAAATGATAAATTGAAAAAATACCAAGGGGAGAACAATGATAGCAACAATCATACTTTAATTAGAAGGAGGTAATAATACAACACTCTACTTCAAACCAAGTTTGTAAATAAAATAATAGGTACTTGTTTGTCAAATTAATAATGAGTTTGACCATTTTAAAATAAAATAAAATAAGGGAGACTGTAATAATAGAAATGTAGAAATAAAAAACAAGTTTGACTAAGTATAACCTCAAAGAAGGTAGGGGTGAGCATAATTTGGAGATGAAGATATGGAAGATACAAAACTAATCTATTTACAAGTCAATCTAGTGATACAAATCAAACTTTACTTATTCGATTAAGCACTTAATCAGTTTATGCTCTATAAACTTAAATATGGTTACATCTCATTCAACCATGACTATCTATAAATTCTAATTACATGATAACGTCTAATCTTTAAAGTTATAGAACCAATCATTCATGTGACATTTACCGATATAAAGATATTTTTTTGGCTCAATTAAAATAATAATAACTCTATATGAAAAGATCAAATAAAGATTGGAAGATTCAAGCATATAAATATATCACAAAAAATAGGGTCACTTAAATATTGATTTTAACAAAATATTTAATCAAATAAGGTTTTTCAAATATTTTCTCAAACCAATTTGAACCAAATTATGTGGACCAATTTAAGTAAATCAAAATATATTTATTAAAATTTTAATTTTTTTTCCTTGAACCAAAACTCAAGATATATGGATAAGATACAAACTCTATGAAGGGTTAGACAAGCTTCTTTGAGCCTAAACCACTCTCGTTCGTTATAAGTCGGTCTTAACTGTCTCACAGGGCAGTTCAAGTTGGAACAAAATAAGGTCTATCAAAATTTTGATTCCTTATCGAAATCGGCCAGAAAAACAACTTAAAAATCCAAAAAAAAAAAAAATCCTTCCAAATCAGCCTGAAATACAACTTAAAAATTAAAACTCAAAAAAGAAAAAAAAAAATATCAAGAGGATTTGAGAACTCTTGATAAGCGTTAAACTTCAAGAACCTGTTTCAAGTGTAAACCCCCCCACAAGCGGATGCCTCTGAGGACAACATAGTCATTTTCTGTGTAACTTTTAAAACGTACCCATCTAGGGTTAGGGTTTAGAGCTTCTACCTCTGGCTATAAATTCTCTCAAGATCCGTGATTTCATAAAGAGAGAAATGCCTTAGAGGTGGTCTCTCTATGGTTATTCGTCTTCCAGGTTAAGCGTGAATTCGTTTTGCAAGCCTCAGGCGCTTGGATCCTTGACGAGGTTTTCTACGTTTTGTATATTTTTTTTTTTTTTTTCGTCTTCTATGTCTGAATATTTACATAGATGTGAATGGGGAAAAGCCAATTAGCAGAGCAAATGCGTCGATTCCGATGGCGCCTATTTGCATTGAAGGTTGGCGATAACAAAGTAGATATCTCCGTGCCTCTCAAATTCTCCAGTTTTGAAGATGGCCTCGAACAAATCGCAACATTGCTTGCTTTCTTTCCCCAATCTCTTCATTTTTTTACTTTTACTACCTACATTCAAAGCGATTGTCGGCATTTGAATCCCCTCTTGCCGTTGTAGGTTCTTCCTAGCGATAAAACTGAGTCGATCGGTTTTTTTCCGCAGGCGATGAATCATACTTTTTTGGAGCGACATTCGTGTTGCCATCTTGGTAACTTCGGAAGACGAAGGACACCGAATTGGTAATGGGCAAGAAAGTGAAATCTGCAAACTTTCACAGATAGCCCACAATAAGCAGCCTAAACTCCCCTGAAACCTTTTTACAGGCTAAATAATGCGTTTTCCCTAAATCAACAAAAACCTAACAAATTAAACTTCGCTAGTAAGCCAAACCATAATTGAGGTTTTCGAGGAGAGAACTGATAAAAATATTGTTGTGTATTTTCCTGTGTTTTTCTTTTCTTCCGATTATTATTATTACCTCTGTTAGGTTAGAATTAGGGCATCTAATTCTTAATAACATTCATTTTTTCTTACACTTTTCCTGTCGAAGATATAAGTTACTATCCTTAGATTAATAGTCATAGTCCAATGTGAGAGAGGAATCGGGAGCCTGATTGGGTAAAAATATTTGTATCTTTTTTGTGTGTGAGAGAAATATGTAAGAGGAATTTTACCTTAAAAACATATGAAGGCATTCTATTGATAAAAAAAAAAAAAAGGCAATAAGTACATCAACCCAGTAGGAGTTGGGTACATCCATGTGTATCATTATTATCCTAACAATTTCCAATAAAATGTGAAAACACATGATGTTTATTGAACAATTCCTTGATTTTGACAAAAAAATTAAAATTTATGATTCATGAATTCAAGAACATTGTTAGTATGTAAAATACAGAGTAGAGGAGAATCTACTGAGTGTAATGCCGGAATATTATTAGTCGGTGGCTCTCTAGATAATATAGTCCATCTCTCTCACGAACGAAACAAATCGTCTTCTTTGTTGTGAGATCCTAAAAAATGTAGTGAGTAGGATAAAAAGTGAGAAAACAATTCATAGATTTGGCTAATTGACTAACAAATAACAAATTTAAAGAAAATTTGGAGACAAGAAGGGCCGACTAAGGAGATAAGAAGGAGTTTGGAGTGATATTGCCTACTTCTTGAATAGGAGAGGTAGATCCATTAGCTAGATTCACATGTTTTATATTCATGGACTCCTTCAAATCAAAACACAATAACAACCTACCTTATATATACCTAGAGGCCCTTGAATCAAGAACCTAGGATGGTGATGAGTGAACATGATAAACATGCATACTTGAGCTAGCACCAATAGGAGTAGGAATAGGGATGGAAGCATGAGCTATAGATGCAAAAGGTGAGGTAGTAGAGATTTAAACCATCCATTGTGCAATCTGCTACTATTGTTGTATCAACTGTTGTATTTCATCTGAGCTCCCAATGTAACAACAGTAGAAGAGTAAGAAAATCCACTTCCACTATCATGAGTGGTAGAATTAGCCCATGTCGGTATTCTAAACTTAATCCAGTATCTTTCAGAATAACGATTACTTCATCCAAAGTGAACACATTTCCTTTCTGACTCACCATCACTGTGGCCTCTACTTTGACATGAGCCCTCTCTACCTTGTCCTCTACCAGTAACCGTGTGACCTCTCGATCAATCTGTAGGGACTGATGTAGTGTTTGAAGTATTAAGAGTAGTAGCTTCCATTATCTTGCCATCTTTACCTGCTTTAGGCACCGGTCTTCTTAACCCTCAAAATGAGATTAAAGGTGGTAGAGCGAGTAGGTATCTCATCAGAGGAAAATACTTGAGCTTTATCCCATCAAATCCAATGCCTAACCTATCAAGAAAATTTGCAACCAACAACTAATTTTGTTGTTTCCTCAAATCCATTTCATTTGTAGTAATTAGATGAAAACAATAATCTCTTGCCATATACCAAGGAATGCACTGTATTACTCAATGATAGTTTTATTTCCTCTTTTCAACCCAAAGAAATCAATATATAGCTCAAAGACTCGAGAGAAGAGAGATCACTCTCCTGAGCATATAAAGACTCAAGGGACAACCACGTAGCCTTTGTTGTCTCACAATTCATCATTTACTCTCTCAATGTAGAATCAATGCTATTAATATTCCAGGTCATAACTTGGTTATCCTCTGCCTCCCAATCATCATTTGGAGGAACTGGAGGATCATCTCTATTAAATTTTGTCTTCTTTCTATCCTTCAGATACATTCTAATATATTTAGCCTAATTAAGATAATTAGACCTTGCCAGTTTCTCATATGTAATCACAATTATATCATTTCCATCATAAATTGAATTATCTTTAGATAGAGTGTAAACTTCTCCTAAATCAACCATATTATTGATATAAGATCACAAAATAACCAATTAACTGTCAGAGTGGTTCTGTCCACTCTTGTTAGAGTTTGTGGTTTGAGTTAGGTACTTGGTTTTTCGCACCTTAAACGGCTAGTCTTCTCGGGTTGTATTGGCTAGGTATCTGACTCAGAACTTCGTAGTTAAGCGAGCCTGGGCGAGAGTAATTCTAGGATGGGTAACCTCCTGAGAAGTACTCTTGCTTAAGACTTTAACATGGTATCAGAGCTAGGCACGCCACGGCCCGCGTTAGTATCCCATTAGAAGCGGCTCTAGAATGGGTGGGGTGGGTGAGTGGTTTCGTCCACTCTTGTTAGAGTTTGTGGTCTGAGTTAGGTACTTGGCTTTCCGCACCTTAAACGATTAGTCTTTTTGGGTCGTATTGGCTAGGTATCTGACTTAGAACTTCGTAGTTAAGCAAGCCTGGGTGAGAGTAATTCTAGGATGGGTGACTCCTGGAAAGTACTATTGCCTAGGACTTTAACATTAACACTTCCAAAAGATTTCCAAATTTATCACCAGAGTGGGCCCCACCTTGCAGAATTAGGGTTAGGGCAAAAACTAAGATATGCACACTTCAATAGATCAAGAACCAATAGAATACTTCAAACTCAAGGAGGATAATATAAATTACTTGTTGCATCATTGAAATGGTATGTGCTAAGATCTAAAACTAAAACAAGGCTAAATAATCAAATCAAGACATCAAATATATTCGCATTACTTACGAAAACAGTAAACCACAAATGCATATCAAGTTGAACACTTAATTCTTTGATCTAATCAACTTTTCCAATCCAATTGAATTTGTAACTAAATTGTTGAATTTTTAGAAAAGAGATATACTTCATTAACTTATTATAATTTGAGTACAATGAGCATCTATTTATAATAGAGAAAACAAATAGAACCCAATTACGATTAAACTACCTTTATCCAAGTTACACCCAAAGTTAAACACTAAAACACAAGTCTTAGAATAATTGAACAACAGAACATGAATAGAAGATTAACATAACTAAAACACCTTTAATTGAGACTCTTTTGTGAGACCTCCTCCTATGAAACTCTTGTAAAACTCTACCATATTAACTATAGCTATGTGAGACCTCTTACTGGATTGATCAAGTTTGAAAACACTTCAAGTTCAACAGGACCTAGTCCCTCCAATGGTTCTTAAAATAGTAAAAGCTAGATATCAATGAAAAATTGGATGACTTGAGTGATTTTAGCATCTTAATTTCTAAACTTGCTAGAAAAATTGGCTACCAATGTTTCTATTTCATTTTTTTTATTCCTCTTACCTTTAAAAAGTATTAAAAATGATAGAAAAAATATTTTTAGTGTTTGTGTCGTTTTCGGAGAAGAAAAAAGTTTTCTGTTGATTTTTTTATTCCTCTTATCCTTAATAAAATATATAAAAAAAGGATAGGAATATGAGTTTCCTATTGCTCTAATAAAAAATTATAGGAAAACTAAACCTAGAAGCACTAAAGTGGTCTGTAATTACTTTAATCTTATTTTTATTGTTAAAAATTAATTTATTCATAGTACAAATACTAACATTATAACTAATTGTCCATTGTTTTCTATGACAACACAAGTGTAATGAAATCGATCAAAGGGAGTTTTATTCCAATGAAAATATTAGTCAACAGAAAAATTATATTTCATTATTTTATTTTCCTATGGTCCCTTAATGTTTTTGCTATATGATCTTACTTTGAACACTTCTTCACTAGCTTGTGCATGCATTTCTTGGATTCTATAAAATTCATCCATTTAGCTATCATCCTTGGGAAGTTAGGTTTTCCATCAACACTTTGTCCTGGAGCCTAGTGGTCAAAATTTCATCTGAGTTAATTTACCTAAGCCTTTTAAGTTTGAGTGAAAAGTTGATGGGCCATTTGCCTCTCCAACTATCATGTACAGAGTAGAGATAAAAACTACTTTTACCTTATTAATCTGAACCTGTAGAAGATAATGCCTGGATTTCTACTGATGGATTTGGCAAGGAGGAAATCGAATCAGATAAGAGCAGAATTTAAGTAATAAAATGTTTGATTCATAAAGCTAGCCTAAAGGAAAGGACTAATCATCCTTCTTTTGCCCATGTCATAAACAGTGGTGGAGAGGGTAAATGAATGGAACCTCCAAGCTCCAACCAAAGGATTCAAATATATCAGTGAGGAAACAGACCTCTACACCACATACAAATTCTGCACATTCAAATGATAGTTTCTGTAGTTTATAAATCAAGCAATCACATATCATGTGAGCTGAAATCCACTACAACACTACAATAACTGTCCCTCTCCAGGAACAAAATGTTAGGGTTTTAGCTATCTTAAGATTTGCAATAATGTTTAGATCAATGGAGACAGTTGCACTGTATGGCCAACAGATTACACTACACTACATGATGCATGGCTGAATACCTAACCACCTCTACAGCTCACCAAATGTCAAGAAGTTGGCGGGAGAAAAGGATGCCAATCCTGCATATAAAATCTGTCTAGACGTGGCCCAACGCAAACACATTCCTCCCGCCTGATCTTCACAACCCATCGTGCCTGCTTGAATAACTCCAAACCCAATGAAGTGACTTGACGACACCCATGAAAATACAAAACCATGAGCATCTTACACCCATTTTGCAGAGCTTGCAGTCCAGCATCGCATAAATTTTGGCATCTATTCACATGGAGGATCCGTAAATTCTGGCAATTTGACCCAATTGCTTGCCAACCACGTACTCTAACCTCATGACATACGGCCAAATTCCACTCCTCAAGTAAGGGACAGCCCTTTGCAATGGCCTCTACAGATTCATCACCTACAAACCTACACAGCCGGAGGTTGAGAAATCGAAGTCTTGAGGCAAATCCGGAGCCAATTCCATCCAATCCATCTCCACCAGACCAACACCTGAGGCTCGACACATTTAAGTATTCAAGTCCACCTCCACTAACAGCTGCCAAAAGCCCTTCCCGATTCAACAAACAAGAATCCGCTTCCAAGTAAGTGAGAGAGGAGGGACAACCTCTTAAACCAGTGCCTTCAATGCTCTTGCAGTATGAGATAATCAACAAATGAAGTTTGAGACATCCCGTTGAAAGAGCTCTAACACCATGGTCGGAAACAAATGCACAATACGAGAGATTCACATACTCCAAACCCAAGCAAGATTTACCAAGAATTGCTAGTCCTGCATCAGTGATGTTGCAACGATAAAGGCTGATTGACACCAAAGTAGGGCACCCAGAAGAGACCAGCGCAAGCCCATTATCTGTGATACCAAAACAACAGTCAAGCGAGAGGCTTTGGAGTTTTGATCCAGAAAGTTGCAGCCATGTGAGTGCTGAATCAGGTAGCTCTGTACACCCAGCAAGAGAAATTGAGCGAAGTTGTTGAAAGCGCATGAGCAGCCTTGGAAGGTACCTTACATACTCTTGAGTAACATTAGGTCTGTAAAGACATCCTAACTGTAGGGAGTTACGAGCTGAATTTTGAACATGAAGCCAACGCCGGCAAGTCAAGCCAAACACTTCACGGTCAGAGGAGCTTTCAAGTTTATCAAAGACGATAAATAAACAGTCATCTGGCAGGTTACTTGCAGTAACTGAAGTTTCTTCACATGAAAACATAATATCTTCTTTTTAGTAGGTATATTAATAGGCTCTCTCAGGAAGGCTGTAAGCTCAGACCTTTTTAAGGTCTATTTTCATCAAGATGGTCAGAGTAGCAAGTGGGTCAAAATTAGAAAGATTAACTAACATTCAATGCATTATTATCCAAAAAGCTCCCCATTTATGGTAAGAAGCTTCACTCCCTTCGCATACTCGAGTGAATCAACTTAGATCCCCATAGAAGAATGAGATAACACTCTTTTCTATGGTTTATGGTACATTAGAGTCAGTAGCAGATCCGACACAAATGAATGAATAGAAGTTGTAAGAGCACCCCAAAGAACCATACCTGCAAAGAATATACAGGAACCAGAAGAGAAATTAATTTTAGACATCACTCTAAGCAAGAGAAAACACAATAGATGAAAGGAAATCATAACATGTATATCTGAGAAAAATTGAAAATTGATCTGTAAGGATGGTGGCCAAAAACAATAGAGACAGTCTAAAGAGAGCTTAACTTTTAAATCTTACACTGAATCTCCGACAATGAATAACTTCTCCATGGACTAATCCAGCATCTAAGACTAGTGGTTTGTTGACAATTTCTTCGTGCATTTCAGCAAAAAATTGTTGACATCCTTAAAAATTAGGAATAACTCTTCTGCCCCTCTAAAAGAATCAACTGGCTCTCCATGAATAAAAATGACGGGGATGAATTCACCAATTTCAGGAGGGATAATGAGATGGAAAATAACATACAAGCTTTCACCGTCCAGCCAATATCAAAATTTTACCAAACTCAACACTAAATATCGTCTTAGTTGACCAACTAGAGAAATGGAGAGCCTCAGGTATTGTTCATAGTCAGATCAGAAGGGAGACCGAAGTATCTTCAGACTGTTATAGGTCACTTATATAATCAATTGATTTATGCAAAATAAAGCAAATGATGAGAACAAGAATAGACTTAGATATCCAAGTATGAAACGTCAAGCATTAATCAGAATTAAAGCAAAAACAAAACTTTTGAAAGAGACAACAATCCAAAAAGCAGACATCCCAACAATGCCGCAGGCCATTATATGTGAAATCCAGATGCCATAACATCCAAATGGCATAGTTTCACCAATGAGTTTACTTGGCTTCCCAAACTAGAATCAACACGGAAGCATAAAAATATCAGTCGACGCCGCAACCAAACATTTCCATTTTTTTCCAGAATACTCCATTCCATTCTTTCCCATGTTCTAAATAAACTCCAGAAATTTAATGGGGGGCTAGTTCCGTTGTAAGGGAAAAAAGAAAAAAAAACCATAAAAACCTATATCTAGTACAATTGAATGATATGCGCATCCAAGGACGTCAAATTGGATTCCAGCAAGATAATGCAAATATGTTTATCTTTTTGGTAACTAGATAAGGCATGTACCGTTAATCAACAAGATTCAGTCACAGAGCAACGGAAACGAATAACATTACCGTTAATCGTGAAGACAGCGGTAAGGAATTTCACCGTTCCTGCAGCGGAATCCAGCGGGGAAGCGAGGGTTTCCCCTGCTGGGTGAAAAAGGCGCGCGTGGAATGAAAGGAAGCCGTGAAGCTCCGGGACCGATAAACGAGGGGAAGAAGTTGTCCGTCCGTCTCTCCTTCATCGATGTACGTTCTCTTATCAAAGCCTTAAAAGCTTAAAAATTGTCGTCGGGCCGTGGCGTGTGGCCCGTTCCAAGCAAATTTATTATTCTTTCTTGTTCATTATCTCATGCATTTTTATTAATATTTATTTTATATATTAAATTTACTCATTTTAATGATAAAAATAAAGTATAACTTTGTAAATATAATAAATTAAATGATAAATATATTAATTATTAAAAATTCCCCATTTTATATTAAAAATACTTTTATTTTATACTTCTAGATGTAAAGTCTCTTGGATTTTATTTTTTAAAATATTGCCATTCAAATTTTAATGTAGAGAACATGTTTATATTCATAAAATTGAGGGCACATAATAATATGTTCTTGCTTCCACGTCAAGGCATTTATATCACCTTCTACTTGAACCTATCTACCATCCACTTTGGAAAATGAACAAGTTACAAAGTAACCACTTGATGAAAGTCAATTCCTGGTCCCATTGCTTCGGTTAATTGTAACGCGATTACAAGTAATTTAAGTCAATTCCTGGTAAAACTTTTTTTTGAAATTTTAGCTTTAACAAATCTTTATGTTGGACAGTTGAAATTGTAGATGAGGAAAATAATTCATTAATTGAGTACAATGTTTTCTATTTATAATAGATGAAATACATAGAATCAAAGCATATAATTAAATTACCCATATCCCAATTACACTCAAAATATATTTTCTTAATTTAAATCCTAATACAAGTAAGCAAACTATACATGAATAGAATACTAATATCACTAAAAGACCTTGGTGAGACTTTTTCCTATGAGTAAGACTCTACTATGTTGATTCTTCCTCTGTAAGATTATTTACTACGAGAGTCGTGTAAGATTATTCCATACTCGTCAAACTGTAATTGCAAATTTCAGTTTGCAAAAAAAAAAAAAAAAAAAAAAAAAAAAAAAAAAAAAACTTGATATGACTTTGAATTGCAAAAATTATTTAAAGATGCAAGGTCACGAAAGAAAGAGATGACCACTGTGTATAACAATAAAACATAGGAGTTGACCTTACTACCACAAGGGAAGAAAAATATAGGAAGTAGATGGGTAGATCACACAATACTCGTCATTAGGCCAGATTATTGGCTAAATGATACATTTAGTCCGATGGCATTGATTATAAAGAATTTTTTTCTCCTATAGATAAACTCAATTCAGGAAGTGTTCTTATCTCATTAGCTGCCTATTTTAATTGGTCCCTTCATCGGTTTGATGTTAAGAATGCACTTATCAACAGGGATATATAGAAAGAGAATTATATGTCACAACCACCAGGGCTTGCGGTTTAGGGGGAGCAACGGTGCAGACTGAAGAAATCAATTTATGGACTTTAGCAATCTCCACGTGTTTGCTTTGATAAAAAAAAAAAAAATAGTATAGTAAATGGTTTTGGATTTAGAAGATGTGAGATAGATCATTTGGTTTTTGTTAAATATACTAATCAAGAATACTGATTATGGTTGTATATGACATAACATTTATAGACGGTAATAGAGAAGGAGTTCAACAAACAAAGGCAACACAACAAATTTTTTCGCACAAAGAACCGTGGTCTCCTCAAATATTTCCTTGAGATAGAAGTGTTGTAATTTCAACCCAACATTGTTCTGTGACAAAAAAAAAAAAAAATGTGTTGTACTTACTGGAAAAAAACCGGTATGCTTGACTGTCGACCTATTGATACTCCTATGGATCCAAATGCTAAACCATGTGTTGGATCAGGTAATGAGGTTGATAAGGGTAAAATTCAGGAACTTGTTAGCAAACTAATTTATCTCACTGTGACCAAACTAGATATATTCTTTACTGTAAGTGTTATTATTGGCAAGCATTAGAAATGATATTTAGATATTTCAAGAAAAACCAAAGGACTACTATATAAAAATCATGAACATATTAATGTAGAAAGTTTTGCATATGCAGACTGGACTGGATCTCCTAATGCTAGAAAGTCTACTTGGGGATATTAGACTACAGTAGTAGGCAACTTTGTTACCTGACACAACAAGAAACAAAGTGTGGTTGCAAAGTCAAGTGCAACGGTCGAATATCATACTATGACTCGTGCAATAAATGAGATGATGTGGCTAAAAGTTACTATTAGAAGAACTTGGATTTCTATGCAAAAACCCATGTAACTACATGGTGATAGCCAGTCTGCCATACCTATTTCAAATATCCCAGTTCTCCATGAGAGGATAAAACATATCGAGATTGATTGTCACGTTATCAGAGAAAAGCTATAGCTAGAGTTATTAGCATACATTATGTTCCATCAAAGAATCAACTTGCAAATAAATTAACAAAAGTAGTCACAACAAACTCTCTTCAAAGTTCAAGCTTCAAACTAAGCATGTTTATGTATATTCACTAACTTAAAGGAGAATGTAAATATGTAATCATACATGTTCTTTAGTTTTTTCTCTTACTTTGTGAGTCTTTGTATTGCTCTAGAAGGACTAAGGGCATAATTGGTGTTGTAATATTTTTGCTAATGATTATAAATAGTGAAAAGATGAGAGTGTGTGCCCTAACAAGAGTTCCTCCTCCTTGAGCCTTTCTTTCTCACGTCCCTCTAGTTTCTCCTCGTCTCTCCGTCTGCTTCACTATCTTCTTATCTCTTCCTTCTTTACTCACCTCTTCCACTTCTCTTTCACCGAGACTAAAATTGATATGATTTAAAGGTTCTAGAATCCGATAGAAGTCTGGAGAACTTTCTGCCTACGATTGTATCAACCCCTATAATTCTAACCAGGAGATCCATGGGGTCTGGCCTATAGCTTCCCCATATTGCCAGAATTGTTCAATTGTAATCGCATAAGACTGGGTGAAGCTTCCCCAGTTCGTATACTACATTTGCATACTAAAATATGGAGATACCAAGGCTTACAAGGCTAACCTTGAACCACATCATCCAAGCCATCTCCTCCAGTCTACCAGTAAAGACATGTTATAGTCGTATCCATTATTAGCTCCAAGAATTTCCTCAGAATAAGCTAGAATGGATATAAAATCTCCAAAGCTATTACCTTGACACATTCAGAATGTCAATCACCAAAACACAAAGCTTGGCTCAGAAACAGAGACTGGAGGAGAGACTGGTCTAAACCTTTCCTCCTTCTCTAGTATCCCTAAAAGTGCAACACATAGATGCTAACTGACAGTAAAGAGAGGGTCTGAAGATTCTTGAGCGAAACCACAAAACAACGGGATGAATGGAGGCTGTGGGTGGTAAATTGAAAATTTTCAGTAGTGTCAACGAATAATGGAGATCTTTACACCCATCCAGAAACCAAAGTTGTAGGAAATGCATTAACAGCCTATTTAGGTATCTTTGATAGTACTTGGAGACATTATCCTAGTTGTAAAAATAACTCAATTGCAGTGATCTACAAGGTGAATTTTGAATTCGAAGCCAACAGCCCCACAGTCAGAGCAGCTGTTAAACACAAGAAGCGCCAATCATCAGGCAGGTCATTTGTTTCCTCAGAAAGAAACATAATTTGTCTCTTTTTATTGGAAAAAAATTATTCAGTTAGCTGGCTCTCTTCAGAAGGCTGGAGGGCACAAACTTTCAGAGTGTATTTCTTGTGACATGAGCTGGATGGGGCTGTGGAGTCAAACCCACAAACAGTAGCTGATTCTCCATATCCATAGCCAATAAGAGCTCCACATTTACGACAAAGAAGCTTTGTTTTTGAGCGATAAGGACCCCAAGACAGGGGCAGACAACTTACCTCATCAACTTGAGTGAATCTGCTGAAATCCATTGAGAGGAATGAGATGACACCTTTTTTAATGGATTTATGATATTCAGAGCCAATGGTAGAGGTGACATGGTTAGAAGAACTCAAGTTCAATGGGTATCCACAAGAGCCACAACTGCAGAGGAATGTACAGGATTTGGAATTAGACTTTTCAAAGTTCACGAAAAATATAGACTCTTCAAGGCCTATGAGAAATGTTACCCATCTTACAAAGAGAAGGAACAGGAACAAACAGAAGAAAATGAAAAAGTAAAAAAGTCATGACAACTTGCATCAAAAGAAAAAAAAAAAATATGATCTCCATACTCTGAATGCCCTCGAAATATTAAAAAAAAAACTAACGATTAAAAAACAAATTTCAGTAGTGCCCTCGAAATATTAACAATCTAACGATTTAAATTTGAAGAGGATTGTTACAAAATGGTGAATTTTCCAAGCATTTCTTATTCTTTTTAAGGTTAAAAAGTCAAAACAATTCATAAGCCTACGCGTTCTCATCCTCCGTAAAACGACTCCCATGGAATGCATAACACGCTGAACTTGTTCTTCGATCAAGTAAAATAACGGTGAATCATATTTTAATAACTAAATAGGCCTATTCCCAATAAAAGTCAAATCAATTTACACCTTCAAATTAAAAACAAAGAGACGTTCCAACATGCTGCCAATGTCTACATTCAAACAAAAATAAACCTAAAAATTAATAGAAAAAATCAGAAGCGCAAACAGTTAAACCACGAAATAATCATAAGGAACATCTATGAACAAGAAAACCAAACAACGAAGCAGATTTTCCAAAACACAGATTACCTATTTTATTGCCACAGTAGCATGTGAAAGATGATCCAGACAAGGTAAAACATCTGAATACCCTACGATTATTCGACGTATTACAACGGTAGGGGCGCCCATTCAACCAAAATTGCGCAACAGATGAATTAACGAATGCATTAGAAACTCCGGTATCGACAAGCTTAATTACTAAAGAGAACAAAGAAAACAGTGCAAAAAAAAAAAAACTCACAGGGTCGTGGAATCGAAGACGATGAGTACCTGTAAGAGATATCTGCTTGCGACATTCTTCGAGACCAAGATGGTTAATTTGGAAGAAGGCTTCATCCGTCGAAGACTAGCAGTATATGAGAGGAAGAGGAAACGAAGAAGAGACTCTGCTCAAGTGGACTTTTTTCCTTTTCGGAATCGAGAATAGAAGCCGAGACTAGGGACGGAGCTGCATTTACCAGTAAATGAAGCAGGTCGAGCCTTTGGTTTTCTCAGAAATTTGCCATTTTGGTTCCTTCCCATCTCTTTTCATGAATTTGTTTCCCATGTGACTGGCTCAACGGTAATTTCGTAATTTTTACAATTATAATTTCTCGTTTTCGGGTGTCAATTTTATCCCTTTACCCTATTAATGTTTATTATTAATTAGAGAGAACAGAAACGGATAGAGGCTATTTATACCCAATTAATCGATCATTTAACTAAGATACCCCTATTATTTAATATGTACTATGTTCTCGTTTTTTCTACTTTAGGAAGGGTGGGGGCAATGTGATTCCTGACCATGAAACCAAAACTCTACAAAAAACCGAATAATCAAACCCGACTTGACCTAATCACCATCCTTATAACCCCGTCTTTGTCTTTGTTCTTATTAACCTGACCCGTCTCTGCTCCGTTTCCATAAACCTGACCCATCTCAACCCCGTTTTATATCTTTGTCTAGTTTATGGGTTGGGTTTGGATCAGGTTTGGGAAAACCTGTCCCTGATCCGAAACCCAACCCAACGGTTTTCTTCTTTGTTGTTGTTGTTTTTTTTTTTTGCAAACTTCTTTTATGTAAGATCCCAAATGTTCAAAGAGTGTAATACACTTCATCATGTGAACAATAAAATGTCTAAAGCACGCTTGCAACTTGTGGAGTTGTTAAATGTAGCAGTAATGCCTTGGTCAGATGAATGGTTTTGCAATCTGTATCTATTTATTGGAGTTTATAGCATTCGTCAAAGCTTAACATTACTACCTCTGAAATATTTAACCAATTTCCAATTTGGATGGGTAATCATGTAAGCAATCATAAGATAGTAGCTGTGATGTCTATGTTTCAGTTCACACAAGTACTAATGGCTCTCAAAACCCCTCTCACCTTTCAATAGCATTTGTAACAACTTCGTCAGAGTAGCGTTAATAGAAATTCATCAATAGCATTGATATCTATGCAGTTGATTTTAATGCTAAACTCTCTGTCGATTCTGAAATTTTATTGCAAACACAGCTATGTTATTAATTTTTTACGAGAGTAGCTGTGAGGTGGTTCCTACAAGTAGCCGATATCACCCTAATTGAGATTCTTGGATGAGTCATCATCTTTATCATCGTTATCATCCTCTTTATCTCCATGATTGAGATTGGAAAGAGACATTTGATGGGCTTGGTCCCAAAACATCTTTTGTTGACGAAGAACCTTAACTCTTATCCGATGCAGGCGGCTACTGGCGGCATCCCATGCATGTGACTTTATGGAAAATGGCCGACCAAATATACTGTAAGAGCCTTGATTGATGTGACAGATAGGCCAGCTGTGGGCCGGAGGATAAGATTTCCTCTGTAGCTTTTGGACGGACTTGGCCGA
This sequence comes from Aristolochia californica, assembly GCF_029961685.1. Lineage (NCBI taxonomy): Eukaryota > Viridiplantae > Streptophyta > Magnoliopsida > Piperales > Aristolochiaceae > Aristolochia > Aristolochia californica. The sequence goes on along the minus strand of NW_027181770.1, from coordinate 9,356,123 downwards.
TGAATCTGAAACAGATTTATCTGTCATAGTCATATCCTGCAAAATTATTTCTTTTTAGATGTTGCCTTGAATGCTTGCAACATGAGATTAATATATTCTTCCGGATCCTCTTCAGGTGGCTGACTATCCGGTAAAGAGGATACAAGGTTTGGAATAAAAAATGTACAATACAAAGATTCATGCATCCCTCAACATGGGAAAAATTTGATTTGGCTAAAGCAGCTAATCTTCCTAATGATAAGGAATTTAATTATTGGGATTATATGGATTCTTGGTATAATACTTTTTATTACCAAAATCCTGCCCATAGGCATTCCTGGTTTTTCCAATGGGAAAAGAATGTCTTTCAGAGGTCATTACCTCTACCCAGTTGGGTCTTTGCATGGTGGATCAAATTTGGGCCACCCATTTCAATATTACCTGAGCCCATTAAGGCTTGTTTTAGTAAATGGACTCAATCCAGTCTTGAGCTTAAAGCTCTGGGTTATGAAAAACCCCCAAAGCATTGGGATAGTCTTATCTTCTTTATGGTATTTTCTCTACCATGGATTTGGAGATGGGATTGTACTACAGGCTTTAATGATAAAAGCCTACCAGTATTATTACGAACTTTTCATGTTCGATGGTGGAAAAATTTCCCCAATATTGATACCAAAGTTGCAGAAATTAAGTCTGTTATCATACAAAATGAAAACAATCTTGGATTGCATCGCATCCCGGAAGTCCATTATGACTCCGACAATTTATTTGCAAGTTTCAAAACTCAATTAAAGAGTTTGATTCCGAATATCTCGGAAAAAGATATTATGAAAAAATTATTAGAATCAATGAAGGATTCTATGGTCACTTCGTGCAATGAAGGCACTTCTTCTCACCACCCAGCAGATGACAACATGTCCGTGTCTAAACCTTCTGCTGCTGAAGATGATGAAGACATTGATTATAATAGCACTGAGCAAGATGATAATGCTCAAGACCTTACCCCAGAATCAGAATTTAAGAGAATTTAATGATCATACAAAAATTGGTTTTTTGATACCTATGGGGAGGCAGAACGCATGAAATTCTCCAATGACTTTTATCTTTATTTGGACACAAATAAGGTTATCATGTCTTTTGTAGATTGGTTCATGCAAACCAGACTCAAGCAAGCGGAGAAACGACCCTTAGTTTCTTCCTCCAATGCTCCCACTCTTTCTACCTTAACGAAAGAATGGCATCTTATGTCTGGCATCAATATCAGATCAGTTCATCCTCCTACTGATCCAATCCGACTTGAATTTGCAAGTCCTTCAGGAAAATCCCCTGAATTTGTTGAAGCAGTTGCTTTTGTCAATCCTGAGGTTACCCTCAACCCTATGGGGAAAATCAGAAGACAAAACAACTTTACCAATTTAAATCTCCAAACTATCGGCCAACAGCTGACACGTATGGAAGATTTATTGGAAAAAGATTCCTCTGAGAAATATTGTCAAAACCCTTTTGACTTAACTTCTAGGAAATTACCATTGTTGATGGATGGGAAACCCCTCATCAAACCACCGGTTCCAGTAAGGAACTTTAAATTAGATAACAATTCTGAGGTTGTCGAAGAATTGTTATTAAGGCTTGGCAAATTGAATCTCTCTGAAGATCAAATCAAGCAAGCCCAAAAGACGTCCGAAGCATCGGCTAATGTGGTTCGTCAACACATCCAAAAACATTTACCCATACTTCATGTTTTGGAAGCTGACGAAACCTCGGATGAAAATTCTCATGAAGGATCTTTATCGCAAAATCCTATTGAGGATTTAACTCCTTCAGCATACTCTGATTCTGATATCGGTCAAACTTCAGATCTTCAAGATTTGGGTTTAACTAATATCGTTCAAACTGAAGAAATTCTTCAGGAAATGATCAAAGACCAACCGAGTATTCACAAATTAAATTATACGAAAGAATCTACTCGGGATTGGGATCTAAATCGCAAAATCTATTATCATAGGCCTACACCTCAGGACCTATTGTATGAAGAAAATACGTATATAGATCAAAAAGCATATGATGGTCGCTCCATTTATGAATGGAATATTGATGCAATGTCTGAATATCAGATTTTAGAACATTGTAGAAGAATGCTTATGTATGCTACTATTTGTAGACAACATAAGAATTCAGATCAAGGAATCGCAGAAATGATAACTGCTGGATTTTCTGGACACTTAAAAGGTTGGTGGGATAACATCCTTACTCCTACCCAACACCATGAAATCTATAATTCGAAGAAGGTTATCAAAACTGAAGCAGGCCAAGCCTACCTAGGCGAGGATGATGCAGTTTATACCTTGATTTCATGTATTGTCCATCATTTTATTGGCAATTTAATGTCCACTACTGATAAGGGACGCGAGGTTTTGCAAAATCTTAGATGTAAGACACTTAGCCATTTTAGATGGTATAAAGATGTTTTTCTTACTAAGGTTATGCAAAGAACCGATGCCAATAATGACTACTGGAAAGCTAAATTCATTGATGGTTTACCAACACTTTTTGCAAGTAAAGTACACAAAAGGTTAGGTAATGAAGTAGGAATAATCAACTACCAACAATATACATATGGTCTCCTTACCAGTGCTATCATCCAAGAAGGACTGACCTTATGCAATGATTTAAAACTGTAGGCTCAACTTAAGCAACAGAATTTATCTGGTAAGCGTGAGCTTGGGGAATTATGTGATCAATTTGCTTGTGACACAGGACCCCACTCTTCCCATCAAAGGAAGCGCAAAGGGAAAGTCTCTCATTCTAAGAGACCAGAACTCTACTCCCACCAGAGTAGGAGATATCCCAAAAGACTGTCTCATCAAAAGACTAGTCAAGAACATAGGAGACCTCCTCCTCGAAAACCTTCTCGGCGCCCTACTCCTAGAAGGAATCCTCCTCCAGACAAAAAGAAAATAGTCTGTTATAAATGTGGCAAATTAGGCCACTATTCTAATAGATGCAAAACAAAAGAGAAATTGACCCAACTCCAGATGGATGAAGGATTGAGAATCCAGTTGGCTAAAATTCTCTTAAATTCTGATTCTGGGGATGATCTTGAGTATACCTCATCCAGTCAATCAGAAGATGACCCAGATTGCAGTTGTTCACACCTACAATCTGTGGCCCAGATGCATCAAATCAATATCCTTACTGTTATGCAACGTAGCATGATAGAGACAATTGATCAAGAGGAAGATCCTCAAACCAAAAGATATTTAATTAAAGAATATCTTGATCAAATCCATAATACTTCAAAGAGTGCTCCCAGCCAAGGAGTTAAACCTTATTCTTTGAAGGAAATTCTTAGTCGTTCTGAAGAAATTATATCTTCAAAAAAAAATATCACCATCTCCTCATTACAAGGAGAAATTAAAGAAATCAAGCATGAATTAAAAGAATTAAAATCCTTATATAAAAAGCTTGAACAAAAATGTGAACAAAACCATTTGCCTCCAGAAAAGACATCGGAAGCTTCTTTTCTGAATCAAATTACCAAAGTCATCCATCAATGATGGCATACTGTGATTAATCTGGTTATTGATCAGAACTTTGTCATTCCTAAACTGACAGCTCTGATTGATAGTGGATCAGACTAATTTCGTAAGTTTTACAATTATAATTTCTCGTTTTCGGGTGTCAATTTTATCCCTTTACCCTATTAATGTTTATTATTAATTAGAGAGAACAGAAACGGATAGAGGCTATTTATACCCAATTAATCGATCATTTAACTAAGATACCCCTATTATTTAATATGTACTATGTTCTCGTTTTTTCTACTTTAGGAAGGGTGGGGGCAATGTGATTCCTGACCATGAAACCAAAACTCTACAAAAAACCGAATAATCAAACCCGACTTGACCTAATCACCATCCTTATAACCCCGTCTTTGTCCTTGTTCTTATTAACCTGACCCGTCTCTGCTCCGTTTCCATAAACCTGACCCATCTCAACCCCGTTTTATATCTTTGTCTAGTTTATGGGTTGGGTTTGGATCAGGTTTGGGAAAACCTGTCCCTGATCCGAAACCCAAGCCAACGGTTTTCTTCTTTGTTGTTGTTGTTTTTTTTTTTTGCAAACTTCTTTTATGTAAGATCCCAAATGTTCAAAGAGTGTAATACACTTCATCATGTGAACAATAAAATGTCTAAAGCACGCTTGCAACTTGTGGAGTTGTTAAATGTAGCAGTAATGCCGTGGTCAGATGAATGGTTTTGCAATCTGTATCTATTTATTGGAGTTTATAGCATTCGTCAAAGCTTAACATTACTACCTCTGAAATATTTAACCAATTTCCAATTTGGATGGGTAATCATGTAAGCAATCATAAGATAGTAGCTGTGATGTCTATGTTTCAGTTCACACAAGTACTAATGGCTCTCAAAACCCCTCTCACCTTTCAATAGCATTTGTAACAACTTCGTCAGAGTAGCGTTAATAGAAATTCATCAATAGCATTGATATCTATGCAGTTGATTTTAATGCTAAACTCTCTGTCGATTCTGAAATTTTATTGCAACCACGGCTATGTTATTAATTTTTTACGAGAGTAGCTGTGAGGTGGTTCCTACAAGTAGCCCATCCCTGACTCTCCCTCTCCACCCACTACCATTAGCGACTCCTGTAAGTCTCCATCGTCGCCATCTTTGTCTCTCTCTCTCTATTTTTGAGTTCAAGAAGAGTAGTAATGGCTCTCAAAACTCCTATCACCTTTCAATCTCGACGGCTCCCCTATTGTGATCTCCATTTGAGAACACCTTTGAGGGTTTACATGGTGGCTTCGAGTCTTAAAACTGAATCTCAGTCCAAGTGAGTGATCTTTTTATTGGAACAATATTTCATTTGCTTTTTTTCTTTGGTTCTTTTATCTGTATCAACAGTAAGAAACCCTAAAGACATGCTCCACATGCATGGTTTGTGTATTTTTTTTGTAGGGAAGCAACACATAAGAAGAAATCTTTTAGTCCTCATCATCAGGTCCATCAACAGATCACCCATTCAATGCCACCACAAAAGATTGAAATATTCAAGTCACTGGAAGGGTGGGCTGAAGAAACCATCCTGCCCCTTCTCAAACCTGTCGAGCAGAGTTGGCAGCCACAGGATTTCTTGCCAGACGCTGCCTCAGAAGGGTTTATGGATCAGGTTGAGGAGCTGCAAAAGAGGTCGAGGGAGCTTCCAGATGACTATTTTGTGTGCTTGGTTGGAGATATGATAACTGAAGAAGCTCTTCCATCTTACCAGTCCTTCCTGAACTCGTTTGATGGGGTCCGTGATGAAACGGGCGCAAGCCTCTCACCTTGGGCAATCTGGACGAGGGCTTGGACTGCTGAAGAAAACAGGCACGGTGACCTTCTCAACAAGTATCTCTACTTGTCTGGAAGGGTAGATATGAAGCAAATTGAGAAGACAATCCAGCATCTGATTGGAGCAGGCACGGTAACAATCTCATTTGTTTGATAGATATGGCACTTCTTTCTCGTTTTATTCTTCAAAATTAATTAGTTTGGTTGTCTCATTCTCTAAAGTTTCATGAATTTACTGTATCCTCGGTGTGAACTGATGGTAAGCATTTGCTTGTGTTTTTAGTATGTAAAGACAGAGAACAGCCCCTACCTCGGATTCGTGTACACTTCTTTCCAGGAGAGGGCAACTTCCATTGCCCATGGGAACACTGGCCGGCTCGCCAAGGAGCATGGGGACATACAGCTCGCAAAAGTGTGTGGGATCATTGCTGCTGACGAGAAACGCCATGAAAAAGCCTACTCTAAAATTGTGGAGAAGCTCTTCGAGATCGATCCAGATGGAGCAATGCTGGCATTTGCTGACATGATGAAGAAGAAAATTTCAATGCCTGCCCAACTGATGTACGATGGCCGAGATGATAAACTATATGATCACTTCTCGGCAGTGGCCCAGCGGGTAGGTGTCTATACCATGGGAGACTATGTAGGCATTCTTGAGTTTCTAGTGAGGAGGTGGAAAGTTGAGAAGGTGACTGGTCTGTCTGCAGAAGGGCAAGAAGCTCAAGAGTATGTTTGTAATCTGGGGCCAAGGATGCAGAGGATAATGGAGAGGACAGAAGCACAATCAAGGAGGGAGGAATCGACAACCATTCCTTTTGGCTGGGTGTTTGACAGACAAGTGAGGCTGTAAGCTCAGCTTGTTGCACACAGTACTAGCTTTAAAGGCCATATGTTTGAACTTGAATGAAGATAAAAAAAAAATATATTTTTTTGAATAATAAATGTGATACCAGCATTATTAGGGGTGGGCAGTGGGGCATCTGTTGTTGCTCACAAAAGCAGTTAAAGCCATCAGACGGACGGCAAAAAAAAAAAAAAACTGTAGTATTTTTATCGTCTCTTCTCCCCTAGGCAGCCGACGGAGAAGTTATTGTCTTGTTTGGCTTTACAGCTCTCTTTCGATTTATTCAAATTTGACTTTCTCATATTTAGTATACCAAGCACGAAGGGTTTGTTTGAAGCCATGCATAGTTTTCTAAAGTGTACATATGGTTTGGAAAGGTGAAACTTGATGGTTGTCTCATAAATTAGACTTCATTGACAGAACCATGAAGAAAGTCATTATTAGAATCGAATTGAAGCAATGTCCAGTTATAGTGAATAGTTTGTGGTCGGCCAACATGATTGAATATTTAATCATAGTCGATCTTATGAAGTTGACGAGACAGGTTTTGTATTTTTGGACAGATCCATTAGTATTAAACTTGCTTCTAAAAACCCATCAAGACCCTACAACATGCATATTAGAATTCTTAGGCACAAGTTCTCAAATATTATTTTGTTGAAGAAAATTGTACTCATTTACATAGCATCATAGCACCGAGGAAGTGTATGAGCAAGTTTATAGGTATTGGTTTTCAGGACTCCATATCTTCTACTCTTCGATAAAGGAGAGAAGGAGGAAGAAGAAGAGAGACAAGAGGAAACGGTTCTGGAAATAGGGATCATGCACGACCAATGACTAGCATGGACCCAGAAAACGGTTTTGGAAATAAGGATCATGCACGTGGAATGACTAGCATGGACGCACAAAATGATTCTGGAAATAGGGGTCATGCACGTCCAATGACTCGCATGGACCTAGAAAACGCGCCTAGAGCGTAGAAATGGATCCCACACACTCGCCAAACTCGCACAGGGGCAAACACTAGGAAACAAAGCAGATATACGAATGCAGATCTAGTATTTGGGTACCACATGCACACAAGGGCACATGCATGTGCGAGGACCCGTAGTACCTGGAAGTGTATCTGGATCCATTTTAGGACAACGTATGGTCCTCCAACCGGTCTAATATCCAGAAAGAAGATTTGGACCCTCTTGTTCCTTGCACGAGCGAGCCTCTATGGCCCCGTCTTCCTCCTTTTGTTGTTCACTAGCAGAGGGGTGGTAGGCCCCTCCACCTACCTCGACATCTCTGGGCAGGGCTCTGATGGTCGTGAAATTGCCTCTTGACCATTGGAAAGCTCACAAAAAAAAAAAAAGTGAGAGAAAGAAAAAGAGAAAGAAGAAAACCGAGAGAAGAGAGGAGGAAGAAAAAGAAAAGAAAACGAGGAGAAAGAAAAGGAGATGAAAAACTGACCAGAAGAAAAATCAAGAAAAAAAGAAGAAGAAGAAGAAATACCATGTAGGGAAGGAAGAGAAAGAAAAAATGAGACGAAGGAAGAATAAAAACTTACAAGAAAAAAAGAACAAGAAGAAAATCTGAGAAGAAAATAAAACAAAAGAGAGGAAAAGATTACTTGGTCATCAACAAATTATGAAATAAGGTCATCACTATTACCAATAATAACAATATCATCGACATACACCAGTAGAAAAAGAACATGTTTGTCAATATTGAGAATAAATAGGGATGTATCAGAGTGAAAATTCTTGAAACCTGAACCCACAAGAAATTGAAGCAATTCATGATGCCAAACCCGTGGAGCCTATTAGAGACCATGGATGGCTTTATAAAGCTTGTAGACATAAGTTGGATAATCTGAATAAAAAAAAGCCCAAAGGTTGTGCCATATAAATATTTTTTGAGAGTCGGCTTTGAAGAAAAGCATTGTCGATATCGAGTTGATAAAGGGACCAACCATTACTAACTGTAATACTAAGTACAAGTCTCAAGATGGTGGGCTTAACAACCGGGGTAAAAGTCTTATTGTAATCCACACCCAATCCTTGATGAAATCCTTTGGTCACAAAATGAGCTTTAAATCTGTCAGTAGACCCATCAGAGTGCCTTTTGATTTGAAAGATCCATTTACAACCAACAAAATTAGTGATACCATCAGGAGGAACTAGCTCCCACATCCCATTACGATCAAGAGCATCATATTCTTCAGACATAGCTCGACACTAGTTATCATCTTTGAGGGCTTGAGTCATGGAAGTAGGTTCAAGGTCGAGTTGGGATGTTAGGCGTGTGTGAAGCTTGAGTTTTTGAATTGGTTTACAGATATTGTTTTTGGCCCGAGTGGTCATCCGATATTGGGTGGTAGATTGTGTTTTGGGATATGGTGATGATTGGATGGGTTGTGGTTGCTTTTCAGTGTAATGTATTGGTATCTCGGAGGTTTGTGAATTATCATCAGAAGGAGGCATTTCTTGAGGGTGCCCTTGAGGTGGAGTGTTAGAAGTCGGTTGTGGTAACGAAGTTGATGAAATAGTAAGTACAAGAGGAATCCAAGTATCTATGGTGGTGGTGGTGGGACGCGGTAGGTCATTATTAAGGGAGGTGTACGGGAAGACTGACTCTACAAATTTGAAGTAAATGGTTCAAAACATAAGTAAACACTTTGAGATACGAGTATCCAAGAAATACTTATGGTTGAGACCTTTGATCAAGTTTGTGAGATGTATATGGACGAAGTCAAGTATATCATAAACAACAAAAAAAATTTAGTTTAGAATAATTTGGCGTTTTGTAGAAAATTAATTCATAAAGAAATGATAGATTGAGGGTAGTGGTTGGCATCTTATTTATTAAATAGACAACAGTGGCAAAGGCATGGGACCAATAGGTAATTGGAATAGAGGCATGAGAAAGTAAGGTGATACCAGTTTTAACAATATGACGATGTCGTCTTTCTGAGAAGCCATTGGTTAGGTGAGACATGTCATTTAAAGAAAGGTAATATTTGAGGCCTATATATTCTCCCCCACTATCTGAATAGAGTGTGATAATTTTTCTTTTGAAGTAATTTTCCACAATGGCTTTGTAACGGTGAAAAACTTCTTGACCTTCAGATTTTCGTTTTAGTGGGTAAAACCATATGTATTTGGTAAAGTGATCAACGAAAATGACATGGTATTTGAAACCATCTTGTCACAAAATAGGAGAAGTCCATATATAAAAAAAAAATTCAAATGGTTGTGTAAAGATAAGAGATGAAGTAGAGAAAGGCATTTATGATTTTTATTACAAAGACATGCATTACATGAAAACTCTTTTGGCATAGGAGTAGAAGAATTTTAATTATAACTAGAAATAATGTGTTTCAAAATGGGAAGAGTAGGATGACCTAATCAATGATGCCAATTGGATGATATGTTTTTGACTTGATAGAAGGCAAGAATTACAGAAAATATATATTTACTAGCCAGTCACTCATACACTCCATCTCTAGTGCTACTCGTCAAACGGATTACCTCAGTACGAAGATCCTTCACATGAAAGGAAGATGGTAAAAATTCAACAAAAGCATTATTAGTATTGCAAAATTGAGAGATAGAAATTAAGTTATTTTGCATGGTTGGTTCACAAAGGACATCATTCAAAGTAAAGGTAGTAGTGGGACTTGGAAGAGATATAGAACTGGTGTGGGCGATAAAGAGACCAGTGTCATCGCCAATCATAACATCATCAGAGCCAATATAGGGCACATGAAGAGATAAGTTACTCAAGTCTGTTGTGACATGGTGAGATGCTGCACAATCAAGTAATCAAGCCCGATTGTTGGAGGTGACGTTAACAGTATAATGAGTTTGTGGCTGCCATGGTGTTGCCAAAGTATGAGGAGATGGAAATCTTGTGTTGGTTAGCTAAATTGGTACGAGTTGAAATTATGGACATCGCTTAGTTGAGTGCCCTTGGATGCTACAAATATGACAAAACCCCAAATATGGACGAGATTGAGGACGACTGTTGTAAGCTATAGCACTTGAGTTGGTAGCCACGGGTGGTCGGCCAAGGTTGTTAGGCATCAGGCGCCAGTCCGCATGACCAGTAGGATATTGAGAGGATGGTCACCAGTTGTTGTTAGACTTTGGTGGGTGCCAAGTGGTATTTGTTCGATTCATTGGATTTTTAGTGATTAGAAGATGTGCATCAGATGTTATGTTTGCATGAATGGATACTTCAAAAGATTAAAGTTTCTCATGAAGCTCATCAAAGGCGATGGATGTGTCTCGATCTTGAACAACACAAACAAGTTCTTTGTAGTGATCTCCCAGTCCATCCAAGACCTTCTCTGTAAGATGTTCCTCATCCATTGGGTTCTCCTAGTATGGTGTTGAATTTATGGAAAGAGAATTACCTCATTGACTTATTGTAATCAAAGTACATGAACTTCTATTTATAATAGAGGAAAGTAGTAGAGTCCAACTACAATTAAACTACCTTTGTCCCAATTACACCCAAACTCTAACACTTAAAGATAAGTTCTAGCATAATTAAATAACCCAATATAAATAGAAGACTAACATGACTAAAACACCTTTAAAATGAAACTCTTCTGTGAGACCTCCTTCCATAATAATTGTGGCTCTGTAAGACTTCTTCTTGTGTAAGACTTCTTATTGTGTAAGATTCATAATGCCACCTCACGTGATCATAGTGGGTCCCACTAGCTCGTGTGATCATGGTGGTCCATATCTTATGGGTTTGGGCCCATCTTCCAACACACTTGGATATGTGGGTTTTCCTTTGTCGTGTGGGTTTGGGCTCATCTTCCAACATATGGCAAGCTCATCTACAAGAGATTTAATGTATTAAATAAAATCAATAATATTCATAGTACCTTTGGTCGAATTTTTGAGAAGATTATTGACTTGTTTAATATATCCACGAGATGGTTTGGCGTATGTATTGGCAAGAATAGTCCATGTTTCTCTAGAGGTGGTGGCTCGGGCAATGAATGAGATAATTATAGAAGACAGAGAGCAGATGAGGGCATTAAGGATAAGTTGATCTTGTCAGATCCAGACATTGTAAGCTAGATTTGGAGAGAGGTTTGCCATGAGGGTCTTTGGTGGACAGGGTTTGAAGTCATCAATGTACCCTAGGAGATCATACATGATGAAGAGAGTTTCAAACTGAAGCTTCCATGAGATATAGTTGGTAGAGGTGAGTTTGAGAGGAGCTTGTGAAGAAATATTGATGGTAATAAGATGAAATTTCTTTGGTGTTGAGTACTGTTGATTGTAATGAAGCATTCAGAGCATTATTTGTAGTGGACATAGTGATTGATCTAGTTTAGTCGACGCACATAAAATAGGCAATGAGTTGGAACAAAAAAATAATTAGCAGACTTCAACCGTGAGAGGACATTTTTTTCCCTGCATGTGAAAAATTCACACGTGTAGCTCTTTTATGCGTGTGAGCTTCGTCATCAACCTTCCACTTATGCAATAGGAAGCGGCGATTGCAGTCACCAAAAAAATAAAACTAGTGAAGTCAATGCACAAGTTTCAATCTCTGAGTGAGCAAATCGCGTTCGACTACAAGGAGACCGTCCGGAGGAGATATTTTAAGGTCACGGGGAGACGCCAGATGAGCGAACGGTGGAAGTGTTGATCTCAACAGAGGAGAGTGATACATTCCTGAAGAAGGCAAGGATCATGGTCGGGGTTATGACGGTGCAGAGCAAACGACAATTGGCGCTAGGTGAACAACGATATAGGCGAATGAAGAATGGTGTTGAATGACAATCTAGATAAGGAGAAAGGGAAGAGGAAGAGACGACATAGATTCTGAGTGGAGAAGGCCAGAACGTAACAACAACGGAGGAAAATAAAATGTGTTGCTCTTATACCATGTCAGGAATTGTTATTTATTGAATTGAACCATGATTTTCCATTGAATTAGAGTGATATATATATATATATATATATAAATTTACAACCATAATCATCTAAACAAAAGGGTGATTTAGAGGAGCCCTATTCTTATGGAGGACTAAACCAATTTAGCTACGAATTTTTACAAAGTCAAACTACTAGTGAAGCTTATCTACTCTTTAGAAAGAAAGAGAGTTTGTTGAAGCCTGCCTCTCAGTTAGAAAGAGAAAAATTCTTATCTTTTTGTTCTTTTGGAGATGGGACTCTATATTTGAAAAGAGTCCACCTAGGATGAACTTATGTTTTTCAAAAAATCTATTTAGATTCAGAAAAATGTATTTTTATCCATAGTGTAGGCCCCAAATCTAATGGACCCCTATCATTGTTTATTGTAGGCATGTTAAGTCTTGGATATCTAGTTGTGAAATTGTCAAAGCCTTGGTTGGCAACCTCACATGACACATGGAAGATCATCCCCTAATGTTGAATCAATATGTATAAAAAACGTTGGCCAATGAGATCTTTTCAAAACAATATATTGATGAGCCAAAAATCCGCAAATGCTCAACATACGTTGAATCATTGGGTTAAAAAGAAAGAAGTGAGCTTCAAGCTTTGTCTATCTACTTGATGAACGAGGTTTTGAAGAGTGCATATGTAGACATAAAAAATTAATCATTATCTTGTTACAAGTGGGACCCACCATGATAACATGAGATGGCATGATGGGTCATCACACGAGCTGGCATGAGTTGGAAGATTTGAAGATCAAGTGGGACCTACCATGATAACCACGAGTTGGTATCCTTATCACATAAGTTGGAAGATCAAGTGAGACCCACCATGATAACCACGAGTTGGCATCCTTATCAGTTGATCACGTACTTCATAGAAGAGTTTCAGTTCTAGTTAAGTTAGTCTTCTAGTTATATTGAGCTGTTTAATTATGCTAGGACTTATATTTAAGTGTTAGAGTTTGGGTGTAATTGGGACAAAGGTAGTTTAATTGTATTTCAACTCTACCACTTTCCTTTATTATAAATATAGGTTCATGTACTCGAATTATAATCAAGTCAAGTAATTTTCCACTTCTCAACTCGTGAAGTATCTCTCTCTAGCCTAAACTTTTTTTTTTCTTTTTTTTTCTCTTCTCTCCTCTCTACCTGAGAGCTCTCTCTCTCCTTCTTTTTTTCTCCCTCTCTCACTTGGCTTGAGATTTTAGTCATGGGGTCCTAAATTCAACAAAGATTAGGACCACGATCAACGGTTCAGGTCATTGATAAATCAATCGTCAAGATAGAAGGGACTTGATTCTCTGTTGATTGATGATCAAAGTCAAACCTATCAATGATCAAACATGGAGATTAGTCTAACAATTGATTGATGATCAAAGTCATTATTTTAGTCAAAATTGGGATGAATTGTTTAGATCAAAACCTAATCGACGGTCAAGATGAAGAGGATTGTAATGTGGCCACGAACAAGAGTAAATCAAAGGAGAATGCCACTTAAGCATCACCTAAATGCCACATAAGCAAAAGAGTTAGTACATCTGTGACACGTGACAGTGTAAGAAATCTACAATCAAGCAAGAAAGGTGACACATAGTGTGGTAAGAAGAATCTACCTAAAAAGAAGAGGTAGTATTATTTCAAATGAGTAAGGTGAGGCGTCATACCCTCATAAAAAAAGAATAATTCACTTGTGTACCCTTTTAGGTCTTTGGGGAGATAAATTTTGAAAGAACTCCTAGTGGAGTGGAAAAATCACCGGAGAAATCCATTCAAGCTTCAAATCCTAGAGAATAGTATGTTAAAAGTCAATCACATGTGTAGGGGTGACATGATTAGTAAATAAGGAAAATTTCCATAGAGATGACATAGAATTGTAATTGTACAAGTTCGTGTATGTCCTCTTATGTCTTTTTCATTTTGAAGCAAGTAGCGTAAGGGCATTGTAGTTATTGTAAACACCATCCTACAACTATAAATACAACCTCAAGGCATGGGCAAGAGCATTCAAGCATCTTCCTCTAGGCTCAAATTCGTCCATACACCTCTCTCTCTTTTCCTCTTCTTTCTCTCCCATTATTTTCTCTCTCCTCTTTCCCAAGAGTTAGAGCTCATTTCTTCTCTCTTTCCCTTGAGATCTCTCATGTTTATGTGTCCTAGAAATCAACATGGTACCAAATCAGGCAAAATATCTAAGATGGAAAAGGAGAAGAAAGGGACGAAGAAGAAGAAGAAAAAAAAAAAAAGTTTCTCATTTTTTTCTTAAGTCTTCTTTGTTTTTCATTGGATGTTTTACTCTCTTAATGTATATTTTATATAGAAAATTATATACCTTTGAAAATATATTTGAGTCTAGTTTCCAACTCAAAAAGAATCGTGGAAATCATATTTTTTAGAAAGAGAAATTGACATTTGAAACAGACAAGGTCAAGCAGTAGAAAATTTTCAAGTTGCAACAGAAAGCCTGAAATTTCTAAACGATTTCTACGAATATTAATGAGAATTTATATTGTGAATTATATCTCAAAATAAACCTATGTGAGTCTACTTTCTAGCTCTATAAACCGTTTCTCAATCCAATCTTTCCAGAGAGAGATATCCACATTGGAAGAATCAAATGCCATGTTGGTATTCTGTTGCATGCGAAAATCCAAATTTAAGTCGAATGTTTTGCTTCACTTTTTGAGTTGCTAATGTTGTTAAGTTTCCAATTTGTTTTCAAAATCTATTCATGATTTTACCAACTTAAGTATCTTTCCTTAGTTCCTTTATTTGATATTATATTACATTAGTATCCTTAAGAGAAGTCTTTCCCTATATGAGTTTAGCTTCATTTTTTACAAAGCGTGAAATTTTTGAATAAGAAAGTTTTGTTTCCTAATTTTAGATTCTAAATATTAGTGTCCCAAATCTCCCTTATTCTAAAATTTATCTTTTGAATATTTTCTTTCCAAATTGGTCTAATATGTTAAAAAGTAATTTCCATATATGAAAAGTCTATGTTTAGAAAGTTTCCATTATTATGTTCCATCTCAAAACTTTCATATTGGAGTTTTGTTTTTAAGTTTCCTCAATCATCATGTTCAGAGAGGTTTATTTTTTATCTCACTCTTGGGTCATACTTGGTCAAATTTGTTAAGTTATTTTAGTATTATTATTACAGTCTCCTTATTACGGTGGTGTTTATTTTCTCTTCCTTTAAACCCGCTTTACCATTTTACTCGATTACCTTTCACGTACCATCTTTTTTTTACTCTTGTTTATGCTCTTAGGTCAACCTTTTGGTGTGTTACTTTGATTGGTCCTTTTTTTATATATGGATGTTTTAGGTCTATTGAGATTTTTTTATTAGTACCATTTGGGTTTTTATCGTCGTCTCTTAAGTGACATGCATTACCCTCTTTAGTGATTACTATCACGATTTTGTTTGAAATCCTTTGGGGTTGGTTTCAAATCATGTTTTATCACCTTTTTTTTGTTTTTTACTTTTTTATAGCTTGTGATCAATTGGGTATTTATCCTTTGAAAACCTTGATGGAGGAGATGATTACTGCAACTATTTTTTTGTTTCAAACTGGGATCGTTGTCATTACCTTCGAGCTTGAGAGGGAGAAGTTTGAAGGATAAGATTGGAAGTTGAGTGTTGCAATGGTTGTGCTTCCTTTCGAATTGAAATATAGGTGTTGCTATCATGTGAGGAAAAAAAAAACATCATCTACAATGAAGAATTCCACGTGTTGTGGTAATCAAATTTTATGTGACTTTAATATTTAAGGGGGAGAACAAGATGACAACAAAATGAAGACTCCAAGCAAAATGAGAACAAGAACAAAATGAATCAAAGCAAGGAATTCAAATTTTATTTTTTCTAACACACAAGTTTCTCAACCAAGATTATTTACAAGTGAAGTTACAAACACCAACTTGAGGGGGAATATTAAAAGACACTCACATGTGTAAGTATGACATGGCTAGTAAATAAAGAGAACTTCCATAGAGATGGCATAAAATTGTAATTATGCATGCTAGTGTATATTATCTTATTTTTTTCCTTTTAATATATGTAGTCCTAAAGGCATTGTAGTCATTGTAAACACCTTCCTACAGCTATAAATACAGTCTCAAAGCATGGGGTAGAGTATTCAAGCATCTTCCTCTTGGCTCAAATCCATCCATACTCCTCTCTTTTCTTCTTCTTTCTATCCTCTCTCCCAAGAGTTAGAGTTCATCTATTTTCTCATTTCCTTGAGATCTCTTGTGTTTATGTGTTGGCTTTAAAATTAAACACACTAAAAAGTCTGTTGAAATTGTCATAAAGCTTACAATAAGCAAACACTTTGTTGCTACTTTGCCATCCCTCTTGACACCTAAAACTTCAAGTTAGCTTGAATTTTTGTCAATTTTTTCTAGTAAAGGTAGCGATAAGTAATAATATTTTGCCACTATCTTTTCACCAACTTTGGGGTTATAATCGCAATATGAGTCCAAATTTTCTCGTCAAACACCAAGTGGAGACTAGCTATAAATTTAAAACTAGTCAATCAAGGGAAAGTGCAGTTCACTCAATAAGTTAATTAAGAGTTAAATTTTGTTCATGTGTGGAGATAGGATTAGAAGACTAAATTAAATGTTGGACCTTACATCAATTGAAATATTGTTATTTTCTTTGTTGTTGTATTAATGGTCATGCCATCTCAATATAAGTCCACTCGAAGCGGCCAATATTTAGATGATTCTCCTCTTCTCCAATAGTTACATCATCATAAACCCATTTTACAGAAGACTTCTCTTTGCCTTTTTTTTCCATATATTTGAGTGCACTTTCTATACACTCGATTAGAAGATATTCTCTACGCTGACATCCAAACTGACTCAAATTCAGCTTCACCCCCGCAGCAAATCCAGTTATGGGTTTTTCTTTTCTCTTTAAAGTGTGGTCACTGGAGAACTGGGTAACGTATCCTCGAACCATTTATGGTGCAATTTTTTACCGGCATATTTTCCCATTCAAAGAGTTCAAATGCAACTGTTTCTTCTTCCCTTTCACTCCTATTAGTCACCAAGCCTTGTATTTTCTTTCAAGTGATGGCTTCAAATCGGTCTCCAGTGACAGAGAAACTTTTCATCCCATTCTGACACCAAGTGTCCTTACAGTGGGGCATTACACACTCAAAATAGAGGTAAAATAGACTTAATGAAAGACTACACATGAACAAAACAGAAGACCCACTATCTGCCCATATACCAATTGGCTGCTTCAAGATAAAATCTTCCATGGAGGTAGGTAATCAGATGGATCTTTAAACGCGATTGTCAAAATGATGAACACACGAGGATTACAACTTCACTTGCCTGTCAAAAACCCAGCTGAAAGGAATGACTGCTGTATTCTTCCCCCTTGATTTTGCCTCCGTCCTCTCAACAATCCTCCGAATCCTTGGCTCCAGATTACAAACATACTCTTGAGCTTTTCGCCCTTCTGCAGACAGACCTGTTACCTTTTCCACATTCCACCTCCTCACAAGAAACTCTAGAATGTCTGAATAGTCTCTGCCCGTATAGACTCCGATCCGCTGGGCCACTGCAGAAAAGTGATCAAACAGATTATCATCTCTGCCATCATACATCAGGTGGGCCGGCATTGAAATGCTCTTCTTCATCATGTCAGCAAATGCCAGCATTGCTCCATCTGGATCGATCTCAAACAGCTTCTCCACTATTGTGGTGTAGGCTCTTTCATGGCGTTTCTCGTCAGCAGCAATCATCCCACACACTTTTGCGAGCTGCAAGTCCCCATGGTCCTTGGCAAGGCGGCCTGTGTTCCCATGGGAAATGGAAGTTGCCCTCTCCTGAAAAGATGTGTATACGAAACCAAGGTAGGGGCTGTTCTCTGTTTTCGGATCCTAATACAAAAACACAAAGTTGATCCTCTATATTAAAATAACCAATTAAACAGACAACAATAACCACATAAATTCAAGCACTGCATGATCTCACTGAAGATATAGAAAACACGTAAAACTAGAATCATATCAGGTAGCTAACCCTGTTTTTGGATAATTGCCACACCAACCCCATTTCAACAAAACAGAGAAAATCAATGGTAGATTGAGAAGAAGGTAGACAAGCAGCAACAAGTCCTGACGTTCTTACCATTCCTGATCCAATCAGATACTGAATTGTCTTCTCAATTTGCTTCATATCTACTCTTCCAGACAGGTAAAGATACTTGTTCAGAAGGTCACCATGCCTGTTTTCTTCAGCAGTCCAGGCCCTTGTCCATATTGCCCAAGGTGTGAGGCTTGCTCCAGTTTCATCACGGATCCCATCAAGCGTGTTCAACATGGTCTGGTAAGTTGGAAGAGCTTCTTCAGTTATCATATCTCCAACCAAGGACACAAAATAGTCATCCGGAAGCTCCCTTGACCTCTCTCGCAGCTCCTGAACCTGATCCAAAAACCCTTCAGAGGCAGGGTCTGGCAAGAAATCCTGTGGCTGCCAACTCTGCTCAACGGGCTTAAGAAGAGGCAGGATAGTTTCTTCTGCCCAACCTTCCAAGGACTTAAATATTTCTATCTTTTGTGGTGGCATTGAATGGGTAATCTGTTCATGGACCTCTCGACGAGGACTGAAGGATTTCTTCTCATTTGTAGCTTCCCTATAAAGAAAACACAAAATATGTATTCACAGCTTGGACATTAAAAAAACCACCCATTGGACCAGTTTGACATTTGAATGGATGTCTATGCATCTAACTGATGAAGCAGCGAGGAACTAGAGATCAACCTTATTACTTTTATGAAGTTGTTAAACATGACATGATCCTTCAATAATGGCTAAAACATGTATACAGCTTAATCATCCTCATTGGCAGTGGCTCCAATGGGGAATATTAGAGGATTGGACTGATACTGAGAAACAATCCACCAACTAACAACCAAATTTAAGCTAATGGGTAGTGGGACCATATCTTTCTTATAAATGGATAATTATTTGAATGGTCCCTACAAAGAGATTTGTGTACAGTTATACAACATTTTAGAACTAAAACCTACAAACATAATAATGGAACCACCATCCAAAGGAATATTGAGGCCCACTTCTCAAAACTTCTGTGTGAGTTGTGCCTTTCATCTTGAGGGCTTTCATACCAAACTCAAATAATGTAAATGCTAGATGAAAAACTACTGGTAATTGACAGATGAGATCCCAGCCATCAGAACACTTTCATAAAACATACAAAGGCTACAAATTGCACTTCTGCATTAACCCATTATTTCCTCTGACAATATTGTGTTACTGAACACAACAATTCAACCACAGGTTATGAAAGATTTTAACTATGTAGCAATGCTATTAATTCTAAAAAATAGTTAACAAATTGAAAATTCACAAAAAGAGGTATTAATGCTAGATATCAACATAGTTTCAACCAACAAAAAAATTCCACACCATGAACTAATTCTAATTGTTTACAATAAGCAACGTCTTCAACTTAGTAGTTTGAAATAAAATCAGTTTAGGCAATACGTAGTAATACATAGACAATAACAAACATAACAATCCAATCTACATAAAAACAAAAGCTAAGCTGACCACCACACAACCAAATCCAAAACCAATTACTGCAGTGATTAACCGTGCATAATGAACTCCACTCCAAATTTCTCTTCATTTCTTTTAAAATATTAGTTTTCTGAACATTAGTTACATGTACAACTAAGATGACCAACAAACAGTTTTAAATTTTTTTTCCCTCTATATATAGTCAATCTCCTACTTGTCTTTGTGTCTGCTGTAGTCCATTTCCAGAGCAAGACAATACCCCCCTCTATATTTTTTGTACCTAATTTACACAACCTTTTATGACACAATGAAAAACAGAAAAACAGAATCTACCAAATTCAGCTTGAATATCTGTATCATTAAGGCACCAAACCCATACAGCCTAGCACATATCAACGGGACAACCACAAACCAGAGCCTGAATAACTCACTTGACCTACAAGTCCAGGCCATATAGCAAAGAAAGTCAAGCCTACATAGCTACTTCTACAAGGAAACAAATAGTATCTTCCTGTGGCGAATCGTTAAAAAGTAAGCAAGTCACACCAGTTCCCAACAAACTCTGGGAAGACGAAATTATCAAATGTACATGAGTTCATTCATTTCCCTGGCCCAATACACATTACTGCTGTTATGACTCAGCATATCGAGTGAATCCCATTATATATGTTAAAAATAAAGCTTGCTGAGGTGGCCCATGAGCAATAGAAACAGCAAAGAACTCAATTGAAAACAAAGAAATGTAAAACAAGAATCATGAGCCGCGAGCAAGCTTCAAATGAACAAAACATCATACATGCCAATATAACAGGAAACTAACTAGAAGGATGAATAAAGAAAAAAATAGCATAAATCTAAAAGCCAGTGAAGGATAAATGTTCGTTTAAAAACGTCCAAAACCCATTAGAAAAAGCCCATGCATCGATCATCTTCATAGCATTATTAAATAGATTAAACTAGTTTGACTAAATTGGAACAAACGAGACATTGAGAATATAAAGTGAGAGAAATAAAAAATTGACGTAATATTCATTGTCCGGTTGCCCAACAAAAAAAAAACAACCTCCGAAACGTAAGAAACACAAAAATCACAAAGCTCCCCAAGAGTAAGAAACACAAAAACCACGTACCTACATCAGCCAAACCTCAACCAAGCTTAGAAAAATGGCACCAGTAATCATGCCCATTCTAAAAATAAGAAAAATGACATAAAGCCACAAAGAAGCAAAGCCCCCTAAAGCACCATAAAAAACTCTCCAAACACCTGAAAGCAGAAAAGAATAAAAATAAAACCAAGAAGAATAAAGCTAAGATAAAAAATGAAAAAAATTAACCAACAAGAACAAGTTAAGACAGTAAAAACACCTAGGCGAAAATTAAAGAAGAGTCAACCAAACCAAATCAAATCAACCCACATTAAGACATTTTGTATAAATCCAGGACATGTAACCCGAAACTACATAAATTTTGAAAGGGAGAAAAATAAAACCATCACTTTGATCACAAACCAAAACCCACCTTCAAAACCATTTCAGATTACAAAAAGAACAATAAACAACACAAACACGATATGCAAGATCAATAAATGACCCAGAACAGCAGCCAACAAAACAAATTCCAAGCTAACCCGACCAAAGAAATCAATTCCCTGTTCAAGGACATAGAAGAGAAAAAGATCATTCACTTGGATTCGGTGCTGAGCGTCGAAGCCATATAAATCCTCGGAGATCTCATATTGATTCTCGAATGGGGAACCAAACAGGGGAGCTTCTGAGATTGAAAGGCGAGAGGAGTTTTGAGAGCCATTGCTCCTCTTCTTCACCGCAGAAAGGAGAAGACAAAGCGAGAGCGTCGAGGCGTGAGTAGAAACTCGGAAGAGAAAAATACGGTCACCGGAAGGCAAAGAGGCCAGCGGCGTGGTTATAGTCGCGATTGCTAGTGGGGGCAGAGCGAGAGACCGGCGAAAGGGTGATAAATACGAGCCACATCACCGCTATATTCATGGAACTACTAAAATACCCTTCTACAAAAAAAAATATTACTAAGTAATTTGTTTTTAAGCATTTTCAGCCTGAGCTTTCGGGAATTAAAAAACAAAAAGGACGGAAAAGAGAAATAGTTCTGTATTAAATTAGATCAAAATTGTAAAACTTCACTAAAAAATTCCTTTAAAATAAGAGAATTTTCGCATTCTGCAAGATGCCAAGACCAATAATATGACTTGTTCATTTATAAAATAAATAATCTGGTCATTTTTTTCAAGTAAAATCAGCGGCAAACTCTGTAAATCAAGCGGAAGGCGAGGGTTCTTGTCTGGAGTCTGTCGACTTTGGAGGGTTTGAAAACGAAAAAAGAATTAAAAAAAAAATTAAAAGAAAAAGGAGAACAAGAAGAAGATCGTCAGGATTCAGGAAGGGTGACAGAGAGAGAAGGCTCTCTGGCACTGCCCCATTGTTCCTACGAGAAGGATATTCCATCTGGCGTTCGAATTCATGCATGGAACACAACGCACGATCTTTCTCTGTTTTTATCTTTCTTTTGTTTGGATTTACGTTTACCATTGGAGTGCGACGTGTTTCTCGATCACACCTCTCTTCGTGGGTCTCGCCCCATTTTCATTTTCGTCAATACTATCAACCACTCTGAGTCTGCATCAATTCGACCTGGTAGAACAGATAAAAAGGGCAATAATTCAGTGGAAAGCTGAAGGAAGAAGAAGAGAGAGGAAGTGAGTCTGAATTTTTCTTTCTTTCTTTCTTTCAAAGGCTTCCTTCCTGGTTTCTTCCGCATTTGAAATGGGTTTTTTCATGTGAGTCAGACAGTCAGGGTGAGTGATTATCAGATTGAAAAAAGGGAGATCTTTCCGTCTTTTTCAGTCGCAGTGAGCCAGATAACCAGAACCCAGGTACAGGTAATGGAAGGGGAACCACAAGTTAGAATCGGCGCGTTAATGAGACTGGAAGGGTCTCTTTCGCGAGTACGAGCCTTCGTGTTGTTCTACAAAATACTCCAGAGTCCTGACATATCATTTAATGCCTGTGTATCTACTCGTGAATCTATACGTCCAAGATTTAATTCTGCAACTGAATTGACGGCTTCAAAGTCCAACTCCAACTGAAATTTTTCTGTATGATAAATCGTGTACTTCGACTGAAGGAAATTTTCAGAGAAGGAGGAATGATTCTGTTAACAATTTAGAGGAAAAATAAAGCCTGGAGGGTGAAAAATAAAGACTTTCGGCGAGGTGGACGGTGAAAAATAAATACTTTGAAGGGAACGTAGTGAAAGTGAATTAATAACAAAAGTGAAACTGAGAATTTTTGCTTTTTTGTCGGTATAAATAATGTAAAATATTCAAGCCAGCACTTTAATTCTACATAAGCGGCAACATTACCTGAAACTCTTCTTTGGAATGGTGGATAGGAGCTTCAGATGATCGTTTACTGGGTCTAATTTTAGGGGCATGACTCAAACATTTGATAAAATTACTTATGATACTGAAAGCTTGAAACAGTCAAAGTTTGACAACAAGAGAATAGATGGACAAAAGGCAAATGGGTGATGAATTCGCATTTTAGTGTGAAAGTGATTGGGAGACCATTGAAATCTAATTAACTAACCTTTCATTAGGCTTCTCTGGAACAAACCTTTACACCTTTGATTAAGCAAAGATATCACTCAGAAACGGGTTATTTAAGAGGTTTTTTTTTTGTTCTGAGTTGACCCCTTATGTTACCAATGCAAGGTAGTAGTCTGCGAAAAGAAAAAAGGAAACAAGGACATAAACGAATGAGGTTAGTGTAGGGCATCGAGCTATGCCATTTGCGATGTTGTTGTTCGATCTTTGATCACGCTCCTCATTATCTTCTCTATCTTCTCCATCATATTCATTCTCCACCTCCACCACAAGACCAAGAAGAGTCATCTCCTTTGCGACTTCAATTCGATGTGGTTCATCCGCCTTCTCCCGGTGATCTCTACCCTCCTCATCTCCACTAGCGAGCTTCTTCGCCTCCCGCGCTTCCGCCGAGGAAACTTTCGCCCATTTCCCATCCTCCCCATTCTTTCCATCTTCCACTATGTTGGTCTCTGCAAGATCTATATTGTCGGCTCTCAAGGGCTCTTTCAATCGTCGTTTTTCATCACCCTTTTGTTTATTCTCAACGCTTCTCTACAAAAACCCGACTATGAGGAACACACCCATCTCCTTCGAGTGAAATAATGAGTGAAAGTGAATTCGTTGGTTGATTGAATTCACTTTCGCTCGCTTTTTCACTAAAACAAGCAAAAGTGTCACTCCCCACTTTCACAATATACTAACGTTTTTTTGCCGACTTTCCCCGGTGAAAGTAAATTCATATTCATTTATAGAGTGCACTAACTGCCCCTTTGGTCACATTTTTAATGTAAGATGATATGAAATGCATCTGCAACGTAAATATTTGATTACCATGATTTACATTAATAAAAAATTTAGAGTGAAATATAAATTAAAAATTTTATGATATAAAACTTTTTACCTTAATATATCTTGTAAAAAAATTAAAAAGATAAAAATTAATTTTATAGCTAAAAAAAAACATAAAAACAATAAACGCAAAATGAAAAAGGTATCAAGCCATTACCTGAACTAACCCGAATTACTCCCATTTTTTAATGTTGTTGAAGCTTGACATATAGAGTCATTGAAATCCACGTTCATGAGTAGGGTTGGCACTAAACCGAACTAGTTCGCAAATCGCTCGTGCTCGGCTCAATTAAATTTTTACTTGAGTTCAGCTCGAGCTCAAACTTTGAGTAAGGTTTCTTAAATATAGCAAATCAAGTTCGAAATTTTTCAAGTTTGGTTAGTAGGCTCATGAGCTAACTTGTTAACATATATTTTATTTATAAAAATACTATTTACCCTAATTGCTCTCGTTAATTTTGTCTTTGGTCGGTTGTTGATTGCTGTTATTTACCTCAAACTTCAAAGAGAGATCGTCATTCAGCCCTTTCAGGTTCCTCAACATCCTATGTTACTGCTTGCCAATCAACGTTATCAATGGAAAAGTGTGTCATTTCTATTAGGTCTATTAAGTTGGTTATTGTATATTAATGTTCTGCTACAAAATCTTCGACTCCTCTGCAATACATGCAATTCAATGGTACTAAACTCATCAACATGTTCTTTCTATATAGTTTTTGTAATTTTTTTTATTTTGTAGTTTTAAATGTATGTTAAGTTCAAACTCTAGTTTACTAAATGTGAAGTCTTAAGGTCAAGCCAAGTTCGAAATCCAATATCAAACCCACAGAAGTTCAAGTTTGGCTGGACTCGATGCCACTCCTATTCACGAGGTAAATGAAACCCAAATCACACTTCCATATGCCAGGGCTTTTCTGCATACCAACCCTGTTGCTATTTTTTTAAGTCATTCAAATATGTTACAATGCTTTTTCTTTTGAATAAATGACTCATTGTGTAAAATACATGTCTTGCATACCTTCGTTTAAACATCTTTACGAAAGGAAAATTGATGTACCATAACTAGTATATAAGACAATAATGTATACAAGTGTATGCATTATATTATCTATTTACTTAGTGGGTACATAAAATAATTAGAAGTGGGGTAGTCCATCACTTGTTCCAATTATTCTGAATTCTTTCAAAACATGTGTATGTGTGGTGAACACCATCTTCGAACCAACCCGTGATGGGTTTTTATAGCAAAACCTATCCTCGCCATGTGAGATGGGTTTTGGAACCCATCCTTATCTCAGACAGGGCAGATCGGGGCTCTTTATTGAAGCCACTTCATTGCCATCTCTCCTCTTAGCTACAACAACTGGGAGATTGGTGACTCTTCCTCAAAGTTGCTAAAAAAGATGGGGGCAGGGGTTCTTCGCTTCCTACCTGCTTGTGCACCATAACCAGTTAGTCAATTAAATTGGCAAACCAACCCTTGGTTTTAACAATTTTGTGGTCCAAACAAGGGATGGGGGGCAGTCAAACCAACCCAACCAAGTCCTATAGAACTGGTAAAAAAGTATTTAGTTATCCTTATATTTACTAAACTATTCATGTCTAATCAAGTAATAGATAAAATAAATGGATAAATAAAATATTTTGTTATATGATACGTAAAATCATGAACATATAAAAATATAAAATTATTAATATAAAATATGTCAAGTGATACATTAATGGTATAATAAGTAATTTATAAGTAATAATGAATTAAACAAAGTTTTCACTCTTTTGGTCTTAAGATTGTCATTAAAATATTTTAATGATAACAAACACTTTAAGTTATTAATGATGTGCATTGAGAATATTTTAACAGTATAAAAACCCAATCAGCCTACTGATAAAGTGAGAAGCAGTTCAAGCTAGAAAACACACCACACAAATAATCTAACAACAATAACCCAAACAAGAGAGAGAAAACTCTCAGGAAGAGATTATCAAAGGCACGGTCCAAGTGACCAAGATGAACACTCTACACAACAAGCAAGGAAAGAACATTCACCGAGAGACAGGGTGAAGCCAACCATCTCACCAGTATGAGAGAGAAAGCTCTCTATTAAAGTTTGTTCAACCAAATGTCCAAATGACCAGCCTAACGAAGGCAAGAAGAAAACAAGCACTGGTAAGAAGATTGCCGACTAGACAAAGACCATCCGAGTGTAGATGAAAGACAAAAGCCATTTGAAGCATCCACTTGACAATCATCCGCTCGATACGCATCCACTTCACAAGCATCTGAATATCCAAGCCAAAGAAGTCGAATGCCCAAGAGAAAGAATTGAAGATTGTGCATTTATTATGAAATCTCTTTATAGATCCTTGATCAAGTAAATCTACACCAAGAAACTTAAATTTTGAAATCTTCAAAGTTGTTTAGAATATTGAGATATAATTTACTTTAAAGTGTGTCCCCCTTATTTTAAAACCAAATTGAGATATTTCCTCCTTATATTTGAAATTAAGTCAAATAAAGGACTTTGAGCTACTCTTACATTTAATGTCACATAAGATTGGTTGTGCTTATCTAATTGCATGCATATAGTGAAATTTGCCTAATTGAGAGGCTATTGTAATGGGTTGTATAGTAAGCAAGTAACCCTTGCAAATATAGGTCAATCCTTGTATACGTAAAACCATCATCTTTTCATTTGCCTTGGAAAACTTGTGTGGATAAGGATTAGTTACTGTAAAATCCTTTATGGATGTAAGTTGTGTTGCCTATTTGGTTGTTAACTGTAGGAAGCCTTGGTTGAAAAATCTCTTATATAGCGAAGTGAACTTTTACAAAATCCGGCTACAAACCTCTTTGTGGTCTAAACAAAAATGTCTTAAAGTTACAAGATAAATCTCTTTGTGGTTCCAAGCTTGTGTAGCCTAGTGAGTTGTAGAAAATCCTTTTAAGGGTCTAAGACTAATAGTCTAGTTTATAAATTAATGTGAGGGTGTGTAAGTCGGTTGTTGTAGTCAATTAAATGACATTAAGTCCTTTTATGAGCAACATTATAATTGGCCTTAAAGGCAACTCGTTACAAATGTTATACAACAACTCTAACATTGAGAATTAACTTCGAGGTGCAAATTACTTGAGATTAAATTAACAATGCAATAAAGGATTGTGAACCACTATAAATTTTTATGTATTTATTATATGATTTGATTATTGTACATGTGCTTCTACCTTGGGATCAATACTATGCACAAAAGATATTCCAAATAGTGAATACATATAATTTAAATTTAAAAAGTTATTGCTCTATTTATTTGAGTAATCATATAAAAAAATATTTTTACCCATATTCTTTCTATAAAATAGCGTACGAGTAAATGGGTAAATTTATTTTTATTTAAATAATTTAAACACTAAAAATATTTTTTTCCCGTTGTTTCTTATAGTCGTAAAAACGCAAGAAAAGGGATCAAACGATTTTTTAAATTGAAATTTTTTAATTAAAATTAGTCAAAGGGAATAATTTTCCTTTTACATTGTTTTCCTATGGAGACACAAATAGTCCCTAGATGGAAAGTTAGAATATTAGAATATGTAATCAGGTAATGTAATTGCTATATCCCTTGTATAAGATAGCATCATTATATTTCTGTAGCTTAAACATAGTGAGATTGCTTGATTTTTGTAAGATATCTAACCTAACAGGCACTAAATTTTCTCAAGAATTAGGTAGCAGGTAGTAAGTTCAACCAACTTTAGGCCTACTAGTAATTAGCCTCAGCTTTGAACTAAATAGAATATCTTCTTCTTCATTGCAGTTTGTGTTTCTGTACAGTAGCTGCTCACATCACTTTAATAGAGGAGAGAAGCTAATGTACACTTACTATAGCACAGCAATTAGTGAACTGGGACCCATTTATTTGTTCAGTATTTCATGATGCATTGAATAAGAATCTTGATCATTTCAAAAGACAAGATTGAGATATAGTTCTATGGCAGGAATCTTTTTTCTTAATCTTTCATGAGCTATTCCTGTCACTGAATACCTGAAAATTGAACCAGTCAAATTTGTACCAACTCTGCATTCCAATACCACCACTCACATGAGAATATTGATTGTGGCATTTGCCATTGTGGTCTAGCACCTATAAATAAGAGAACCGCTACGATACTAAACAATCATGGTAAAAAATAATAAATAAACATGCAACAGAGAGGATAACAAATCCACCAGCAAATCCTGCTGCTATTTGTGAGCTAAAAAAATCTTCTTGTGTGCATGTTGTTACAGATACGGTACAACTGTACAAACGATTGAGTTGGGTCAATGCAGCCAGGATTCAATAAAAAAGTAGGACCATCGAAAGGAAATGAGGGTGTTAAAGAATCTAGTGTACAACAAAAGTATAACCTCCTAGGAATAAATCAACAGGTAGTGAGATCAACTCTGCATCTCAAGTTGCTTGCTCTTTGAAAGTTTTTAATCCCTACTTAGAAACTCTTCCCAGCAACGAGGCATAAAAAACTTGAACTGATTCTGGACCAACTGGAGCAAGTGCTACAAAATGCAAGATTAGTCAAAATAAAGATCTCCATTTCTTTCATTTTCTTCAGATTTCCGAAACTTCTAGAGATTGCATTTCCCGGCTACTCCTCTCAAGTTCAGATTTACGCTCCTCAATGCAATGCAGCAACATACCTGAAGCTTCAGAGACAGTACCTTGGTACAGATATTGATCTAACAATCTCGAGTATTTCCAAGCTATCTGTAGCTGCTGTTTATCAAAATCCAAAGAGAGAAATCTAGGCCACTCGCTCGACTTTCCTTCCAAAGAAAGGCCATGCAGAAGAGAAATGGAGGTAACGGAATCTGGCGCACAGCCATGTATGACCATCTTGTCCCGCAGTTTTACAGCAGCTTCAAGCATTCGATGTCTGCAAAGGCAAGTAATGATCGAATTATAAGCTGTAAGGCGAGGCTCACACCCATCCATTATCATACTCTTGCTCATGACCAATAGAATGAACTTACAATCCCCCTGCCATTCCCTTATGTAATGTAAGTTATCCATGAGCCCATCGATCAGTACAAGATATGTCAAATTGGTGGGAGCACAATTCTTAAGTAGCATTTGTTCAAAGAAAAGTGCCACTTTCTCAAGCTTCCCTCCCCTAACGAATCCTTTTATAAGACAAGTGTATGTAACAGCATTGGGAAGCAAACCACGAGACTGCATCTCTCCCAACAACTCCTCGGCTCTATCAAAATCACCTTTTTGAGAGAAGCCATTGATCAGGGCTGAGTAAGTTACAGTATTTGGATTGCACTTTCTTTCCTTCATATTGTTAAAAATATTTATTGCTTGTTCCATGTCATTCTGCTTCACATACCCATCTATTATGGTTGTATAGGTGAACTCATCCGGAGAGATACGGTCTTTTATCATTTTATCAAGGCATGAGATAGCACTACCCATCATTCCACATTTACAGTAGCCCTTTATCATGGCATTGTAGCCAGGCACTCCAGGCTTAATATCCTTTGCTTCCATGAAATCAAAGATCTTTTTAGCATCAGTGAAATTTCCACACCGAATGAACCCATCCATCATCGTTACATAAACAAACTCATCAGGAATCACGCCATCATCAAGCATCTCACTCAGCAACTCTTTTGCAACTTGTAACTTCCCTTTCTTGCAAAGGCCACTCATTAAGACATTATAAATCGCTGCATCTGGATGCACTCCTCTTTCCTTCATTTTCTTGCGAACTGACATTGCTTCATCTACCTCACCCACTGAGACAAGCCCATGTACAAGTGTACCATAAGTAACTAAATCTGGCATATTCCCTCTTTCTATCATTTCAATAAGCAAATTTGTTGCTCTAACAGTTTCACCCTTTTTGTAATAGCCATGAACAAGAGGAGTATAAGTAAATCTATTTGGTATCAGTCCCTTCCTCATCACTTCCTTAAGAATTTCATCCGCTTCTTGAAGCTTTCCTTCTCTAGAAGAGCATGAAATCAAGGTATTATATGTGCCAATATCAGGATTACAGCCGGACTGAACCATCCTCCTAAAAGTCTCCATTCCTTCAGCTAAAGAGCAATGTTTACACGTTGCATCAATAAGATTATTGTAGATATATACATTTAAATCTAAACCTCTACTCTTCATCTCAGCCAAAAGCCGATCAATTACCTTAAAGTTCCCTTCTTTGCAAAAGCCATTTATGATTGTTCCATACGAAACCAATGTGGGCACAAATCCTTGCAATTTCATATTTTCAAAGAGTTTATAAGCTTTCCAAACAGCTCCCTTAATGCAGTACCCATTAATGAGAGTGTTGTAAAACACTACATTCGGGATACAGCCTACCCCCCACCGATCCTCAATTAATTTTTGACCCTCCTCAACCTTTCCTACATTGCATAAACCTTTAACCAATATACAAGTACTAAAATTATCACCTGCATCTTGTTGAAGCATTTCCTCATACACTTTGAGGGCGGTATCAATTCGACGAGATTTCACTAAAGCATTGAGCAAAGCATTACATGTGTAGGTATCAGGTAAAGCGTGTGCAGTCTCTTTCCCCCTAGAGTATAAATCAAGGGCTTTTTTTATGAAACCCGAATAAGAAAAGGCTATGATAAGAGCATCTAAGGCCCCTCGGGAAGGCGTCATTCCTTCTTTTGCCATGGTTTTCAACAACATATCGATTTCAGAGAACTTACGTGATCGAGCCAAGATCTTGAGCAGTGAAGAGTAACCGGGCGAGTCGGCACGAGCTACTTGAGAGCAACGTGACGCCCAGTTGAAGAGTTTGAGGCATATTCCGTCGTCCTGAATCCGATGGAGGACGTCGGAAACAGAGATATCTGGATATTGGGAGAAGTGATCCTCCAGAAGTTCTTCCCATCGGGGGTTTTCACTTCTTATGATTTCAGAAGTGACGTCAGAGAATTGAAGAAGACGCCTCGTGGCAGGAGGACAAGAAGGGCGAGAATATCTACTGCTGGATTTGATGCGAGAGAGAAGGGTCCTCGACATGAAAGTGGGGCAGGAGAATGCGGAATGGAGACGAGAGGATGCGGTTTCATTTGAAGAGGTTGAAAGGTGGCCAACC
The DNA here is from genome assembly GCF_029961685.1 of Aristolochia californica. Taxonomy (NCBI): domain Eukaryota; kingdom Viridiplantae; phylum Streptophyta; class Magnoliopsida; order Piperales; family Aristolochiaceae; genus Aristolochia; species Aristolochia californica. The sequence continues at coordinate 9,324,851 of NW_027181770.1, read as the reverse complement.
GTTAACGGGTTGAAACTCGTCTCAGGAGCGAACCTCCCCAAGTCCTGCCGTACCAAACAACACCATGTATGTCTTTGAATTGCTTGAAGTCTCAACTCTGAAGTAAGGCTGGGTACGGGTCGGGTCGGGTTAACCAAAACCTGAACCTGAATTTTATCCCGACCCAAAAACCCAAACCAAAAAAAACCTAACCCTGTCCTGCCCTGTTCTCGTAAACCCGACCTGCCTTAATCCCGTTTTATATCTCTGTCTTGTGTGTGGGTCAAATTCAGGTCAAGTTTGGGAAAACCCGTCCCTGATCCAAAATCCGTTGAGTTTTTTTTCCTACCCCATCTCCGACTTGCAATGTGAAATCAGAAACTTGAAGCTGAGTTTTTGGGGTTAGGTCGGATTGGGCTCCCTAGAAAACTTTACCCGATGCCCACCCATAATCTCAAGACTCATAACAACTAATGGTAGGGTGTAGATTTATAAGTAAAAAACCAAAAAAATTAAAAATACGATAATTCTTTAAGCATAAGTTAAAAACTGATTTTGTAATTTACAACCATAATTTATTACTAAATGAAATTATAATTAAATTCATTATAGTTTCATTAATGTTATAGTTAAAGAACCTAAAGTAAAAATGATATTGTTGTTGTCAAGTTGTCGAAGTTATTCAATGTAATGAAGCAAAAGACAAGGAAAAAGGCATGAAAACAAAAAGATATTCACTAAAATCGATATTGTGTCAGAGACTTTAAAAATATAGTATGTGATAGAGCAATCTAATGTTTCTCTCTTTCCTTTTTTAAGATGGAAAAGAAGAGGAAGAAAGCAAAAAATTCAACATTCCAAATAAGTTTTATTTTAGTTTCTCCACTTTTCTTATCTACTTCCAAAGTCATGTCAAATTGTCTCTCAACTCGTTGAGTAAAGATGGCAACAAGGTGGGTTTTGCAAGGAATCCACCCAACCCTACAACATACAGGGATGGAGTTACTATCTAACCTTGTGAGGCGAGGATGAGATGATCCAATGACATCCTAAAATCCAAGTGAGTTTGGGGTGGGGATGGGTTTTCCATCCCCCACAATGACAGGAATATTTTAAAGTTATTGGAATTTTTGGAAGAGAAAACAAGTTATCGATAGGTGTAAATTGAGTACATTGGGTCTAATTATAATAAAAAAAAAACTAGAACCACAATATAATTATACTACCTATGTCCTAGTTATATTCATAGTAGAACTTCTAATTATAATCAACCTAAACAATAATTAAAGAGAACTAAAATAACTAAAATACCTATGAATTGAGACACTCCTGTGAGATTTCCACCAATGAGACTCATGTTAGACTTCACCATATTAATTCTCTTTCATTGAGACTTTTTTTGTGCGAGTCATATAAGACTCTTCCACAATTGCTTTTTAAGACCCCCCCCCCCCCCCCCCCCCCCCCCCCCCCCCCCCCCCCTCCCCCCCCCCCCTCAAGCTGGAGTTTGAAACTTCTACTTGCAAAGAAAAATTATTGTTCATCCTTATCGCTGTCGGGAAAGAGATCTTCAGTTTCGGGAGAGGCTGGCCGCCAACCAGACGTTGGAGTGGGGGCAGTTAGAACGGCAACGCTCCTCCTCTCCCTCCCTCTTTCTTCCTCTTTTGTGCTTTGTGAAGAGAGAGAAAAGATGTTTTCTTTATTTATTATTTACATCCCTCCCTCAAGCTGGAGTTTGAAACTTCTACTTGCAAAGAAAAATTATTGTTCTTCAAACTTCTTTGCCTTAAATTTTTTTCATTTTGTTCTCCATCTTATTTAGATATTCTGGTGACATAAAATTTACTACAGCATGTAGAATAAAATACCTCTTTCTTGTACTTTTTTTTTTTTACTTGTCCCCCTCCAGTTAAGGATCACTCTTTCTTTTTTCAAAAGTCCAAGTTTTCACAAAATAAATATGGGAGAAGAAAAATTAGCCATACACTAGTCTTGAAAGGGTCACTCAATTTCAAAGGCAGACCTAGCCCAATATCTGGGCAAAAAGGAAAAAGAGTCTACTCACTTCAAATGAGTAGCTAAAAAATACTATTTGGGTAAAAAGAATAAAATAATTGATTTATGTTAAATGTTGGGCACAATTCTATTCTTTGCAAGCAATGGTTCTATAGGCATTACCCTGAAGTGATAAAAAAATAAAAAGTAAATTAAAAAAATACTAGAGAAACAAAAAAAAAACACTATTACTCAAATAAAAGGAGGCAATAATGCAACATTCATACTTGCAAAAAAGATTGTCTAAATTTAGAAACTTCAAATGGAAGGAGGCGCGATGCAAGACTCTTCTTCCAAACTAAGGTTCTAAACTTAAAGAAAATAAGAAGAAGGCATTTATCAACAGAGTAATGAGAGTGACCATTTTTTAAAATTCTAGTGGTGACCTACAATAGTAGAACTGTAAAACTACCAAATAAGTTGGACCAAGTATGACTCCAAAGAAATTTTTGAAGGTATTGACTGACAAAACAAGATCAAGGGACTGACGGAACAGTCCAAACATCCACAAGAGAGAGTGTAGCTCTCTGGTTTCACGGTGAAACGAAACACACGAAGAAATCCAAAATTCTTTCCGTTGGGGATTTTCCCTCTTTCATTAAGTATATATCCTTTAGGTTTTCCTGTTACAAAATGGGTCATGGGCCCAAGACAATACCCCCTCACCCCATTAAGCCTAATCAAATAAACCCTATATACATATCCCAAATTATACAACAATTATGAATATAAATTACATTTAATATACATTTTAACATATCGTAACATCCCCCCTCAAATTGATGATGGTGAGTCAACCAGCAACAATTTGCCAACCAAAAAATTATGTCGGGATTGAGACAATGCTTTGGTGAAGACATCGGCCACTTGAAGATCCGAAGAAATGTACGGTAGAGATATTACCCGGCGCTCCAAAGTGTCGCGGATGGAGTGACAGTCAACCTCAATATGCTTGGTACGCTCATGAAAAACCGGATTGGCTGCAATCTGTATAGCACTTGTATTATCTGCATGAAGCGGTGTAGAGGAGGGCTGAGAAAACTGGAGCTCAGCAAGAAGACCACGGAGCCAAATAACTTCCGAACACGCAGTAGACATAGCACGATACTCGGCCTCGGTAGGTGACTTGGACACTCGATCTTGTTTCTTACGTTTCCAAGAAATCAGTGCATCGCCTAAAAACATACACCAGCCTGTAGTAGATCGACGGGTATCGGGGCACCCTGCCCAATCAGCATCACTGTAGGCAACCAGATGTAGCGCAGAGCCAGTAGAAAAGAATAAACCATGAGCAGGGGAGCCGCACAGATAGCGGATGATGCGCTGAACGGCCGCAAGATGAAGGTGTCGAGGAGATACCATAAACTGACTGACCTTATGAACAGCATAGGAAATGTCCGGGCGAGTAGTAGTCAAGTAGATGAGACTCCCGACTAGTCGTCGATAGATAGTCAGATCATCAAAGAGAGTCCCTTCATCTTTCCGATATTTGACATTGACCTCCATAGGGGTAGCCACCGAAGATGTGTCCTCCAACCCAGCGAGTGTGATAAGATCTTGAATATACTTATGTTGGTTTAAGAAAATACCTTTGAGTGTGTGATGGACCTCCAACCCTAAGAAGTAGGTGAGGCGTCCAAGATCGTTCATATGAAAAGTGGCATGCAACACCTTCTGAAGCGTGGTAAGCAATCCAGAGTCAGTGCCAGTAATGATGATGCCATCCACATAAACCAAAAGAATGACCATGCCTGCAACAACCTTATGATAAAAGAGGGAGGAATCATACTGGCTCTGGGTAAACCGGTGGAGGATAAGAGTGCTACGAAATTTCTCAAACCAAGCCCGGGGGGCTTGTTTAAGCCCATACAAAGGACATCGTAGCTTGCAGACTGATCAGGAGAGGATCTAGACATACCCAAGGGAAGCTTCATATAGACATCTTCCTGCAGATCACCGTGGAGAAAAACATTCTTCACATCCGTCTGATGCAATGGCCAAGATTGAGAGGCTGCAATGGCTAAGATAGTACGGACTGTGGTCATCTTGGCAATTGGGGCAAAAGTTTCCTCATAATCAATCCCATATTCCTGCCTGTTCCCCAGGGCCACAAGGCGGGCGTTGTACCGATCCAACGATCCATCGGAACGCAGCTTGACAGAGAAGACCCACTTACTTCCAAGAGGCCGAATAGTGGGAGGGCAAGCCACAATGTCCCAGGTGTAATTCTCCTCTAGCACTTGTAGTTCAGTTTGGATGGCCTTTTGCCAACACGCATGTGTTATAGCCTGTTTATATCTAGAAGGAATGGAAATAGAAGACAAAGTAGCTACCAGAGATACAGGGGAGGGAAAACCATACCGGTCAGGAGGGTGAGAACTACGTGTGGATCGACAAATATGGAGGAGAGCAGAAGCAGAGGGAGGATCAGGAGCAAGCGCTAGGTCAGAAGGGGAAGAGGGCAGCGAAGCAGTGGATTGAGGCTCATCAAAGCTCGGAAAACTAGACAAAGAGGTAGACGGAAGTGTAACTTGAGAGGGAAAGAAATATTGGTTTTCAAAGAAGACCACATTCCGAGAAACACGGACTCGACGCACCTGAGGATCATAGCAAACATAGCCCTTTTGAGAACCGACATACCCAAGAAATGCACACATAACAGATTGAGTTGTAAGTTTATGTCATTCATGATCAGGTAAATGCACAAAACAAACACAACCGAACGTCCGAAGAGCTGTGTAGGACGGAGAATAATCGAATAATTTAACAAAGGGAGAGACATGATGCAAGATAGGCGAGGCAGGTGGTTAATTAAATGGACGGAGGTAGAGAGAGCTTCACACCAAAACCTAGGAGGAATGGATGATTCAATGAGAAGGGTGCGGAACATATCAAGAAGGTGACGATTTTTGCGCTCAGCAACACCATTTTGTTGGGGTGTCGAGGGACAAGAACGTTGAGAGATAACGCCTTTGTTTTGAAGAAATTCTTGGAATTTTGCCAACATGTACTCGCCGCCAGAGTCAGAGCGGAGTACTTTAAGGTGAGCGGAGAACTGGGTTTCAATGAGTGCAAAAAACCTCTTAAAAATGACAAAAACGTCAGACTTAGCTCGTAGGAAGTAGACCCAGGTAAATCGACTAAAGTCATCAATAAAGGTGACAAAGTACTTAAAGTGTGCATGCGAGATAACATGAGCAATTCTCCAAACATCACTATGAATAAGGTCAAAGCAGTGGGAAGCATGCGAGGTATGATGCGGAAATGATAGAGTTTTACTTTTGCCAAGTTTACATGATTAACAGTCAAAGGACGTGTCACGAGAGGTACAATCTTGATTGCCTAATAAACCCGATTTAAATAATGTACAAAGTACAGCCGAGTTTGGGTGGCCTAAACGTCTATGCCACAACTTAGGGCCAGATCCAACAACATTACAAGCAAAAGAAAGTACAGGAGAACGTGGAATAACAGTGGATAGAAAGACTTAAGTGGAAATAGCCTGCCCACTTTAGGCCCCTTCGTGATCACCTTCCCCGACGCTTGATCCTGCACAACACAGCCAAAGCGAGAAAACTGAACATTACAGTTTTTATCAACCAATTGACCAACAGATAAAAGGTTTGTCGACAGGTCAGGAGACACAAAGACATCAGCTAAAGATGGAGAGAGATCACCAACAGCACTGATAGGCAGAGTGCTGCCATCAGCAGTGTTGATGTGCAGATTGCCATCATACTTTCGGACATTCGAAAGAGATACCACATTGTTGGTAATGTGGTTAGAGGCACCAGAATCAAAATACCATGGGTGAGTAGAAAGGTTTTGTTTACCTGAGATACCAAAAGTAGAAAAGGCAGAAATGATCATATGTTATACCATTTCAGGAGTGAGAGTGGTGGAACTGGCAGGTGCTGGTGGAACAGGAATGATAGGGACTAAAACGGCAGGTGGCAATGTGGTAGAACTAGATGTACCGGTGGATGCATGATAAGCTGTAGGCTTCCTCCGTGGAGTTCGTGTAGGGCAAACGATGATGTGATGACCCGGCTTCTTACAGTAGCTACAGAATAGAACCGACTTCTTGGGGCAGTCCCGAACAAAGTGACCATAAGCCTTGCAGTGGAAGCACTGAACAGAACTGGTGTCCCGACCCTGAGGCCTTCCTTGTGCCACGTAAGCTACAGGAGCCGAGAGATCATCCTGAACGCGAGGTGCCACGCTAGCCTGAGTAGTAAGGCGCTGCTCCTCCCGGGGAAGTTCACTCAAACAGGCATCTAGGGACGGCACTGGATGACGATTCATCAGATGTGATCGAGCAATCTCAAACTCGGGACGAAGCTTCATCAAGAATTGATCCCGTTTACTAGTGTCATGGACAGCTTGCACAGCAGAGAGAGCAGCAGCAGGGACATCCTCGTAAACAATGTCAGTGTAGTCAGCCCATAGATTTTGGAAGCCCGAGAAATATTCTTCAATCGAACGACTGCCTTGGGTGAAATTTGCAAGTTCATATTCAACTTGAAATCGACAGGCCGTGCTGGTTTGACGATAAACTTTGTGGAGGTAATTCCACATATCGGCGGCAGTTTTGTAGGGCCTCAGATTTGGAACTAGGTGAGGCTCAAGAGATCCAAGTATCTAAGTCATGACTCTAGCATCCATGATGATCCATTTTGACAATGCGTCAGCATCGCTAGGTGCCGGATCACTCCCATCAATATGACCCCATAAACCTCTTCCCTGAACAAATAACCGAAACTGAAATTCCCAAGTACCGTAGTTCTTGCCCGTGAACCGAATAGGAACGAAATCGGACTAATCTGCTGACATGATAAAATTGAATCTAACAAAATTCCTGATGCACCCCCGCAAGATAAGAAATTCCAAATATACCCCTACCTTTCGTAAATTGCAAATAGACCCCTACACTTACAGAAATCCAAGAGTTGCCCCCAGGTTAACAGAAATTCGAATTAGACCCCCAAACTTTCAGAAATTGCAAAGCGGCCCCCAAAGATTTTCAAATTGCAAAATGACCATATGCCAATTAATCACCCGAAACGAACGCGCGGGAGAAAAAAAAATTTTACCTTCGTTCCCCCTTCCGATGAGTTTCCGCCGAGAACCCCCGTCCCGTTGTAGCTTCTCTGGCAACGATACCACCGATGGAGCTTTTCCGACGACGGAACCACAACGTTTCCGAGCTTGAAAAATACTTTCTGACAACCCTTTCATTTCCCCTTCCGGCGAGAGCCCTCTACGGTTCGTTTCCCCTTCCGGCGAGAACCCCCTTCCTGGCAACAGAACCCCCGTAACTCGTCCGGCAATGGAACCACCCGACAAGTATTTCCAATAGCGCCCGAAATCAATGCCGAAAGCGAAGAGAAAAAAAATTGGTCGGACAACGTAGGTCGTCGGACAAGAAATACGTCGGGGTTACTCTTCAGAGCTCTGATACCATGACAAAACAAAATCAAGGGACTGACGGAGCAGTCCAAACATCCACAAGAGAGAGCTCTCTGGTTTCACGGCGAAACGAAACACACGAAGAAATCCAAAATTCTTTCCGTTGGGGATTTTCCCTATTTCATTAAGTATATATCCTTTAGGTTTTCCTGTTACAAAATGGCCCATGGGCCCAAGACAATACCCCCTCATCCCATTAAGCCTAATCAAATAACCCTATATACATATCCCAAATTATACAAAAATTATGAATATAAATTACATTTAATATACGTTTTAACATATCGTAACATTGACAAGGAAGATAGGCAATTGAAACAAGTCATATTTATCGACTCCCAAAAATAGAATTCAAAGAATGAAAGCAATGCTTGGAAGAAATCATCTGAAAATTATTTGTTGCCTCTATGTCCAGAATCAACTAAGGAGATAGGTGTGCACAATAACCAGAAGCATGCTCGTCTAAAGTAGTAGCTCACGTGAGACAACAATAACATGAGAGACAATTAAAATAGGAGAAAACATGAGTTTGTTGGAGACTAGAAGCAAATTGAATTAAAATAGGTATTCCATTGACTCATAGGGAAGTTTAAAAAATAAAATTGACAAGTATTAGGAAACTCATAGTTTAAAAAAGAGAATGAGATGAACAACAACATCATCTTCATTAGCCCACAAACTGATAACACTAAGAGCTCCAAGGAGAACGACAAGAATATAAAAAAGACACTCTTTTTCACCAAGTATCTTCCTCCTTTTGTCTCGTACAATCTGATTTTTTTGAGTGAGGCTGATCAAGATCTTGATCATCGACCAACAAATGTCGAGTTTGGAATCTGCACATTCCATGCTTTACTGCATGTTCCTTCCTAGTAGAGATTTGAAATGGAAAATTTTTGATCTCTTGATTTAGCATCGAGCAATGACTCCTTCAATCAATGCAATTCTTTTTTGTGATTTGTCTGTGTCAGCCATGATAGCTGCGACAACGGAGTTCTAGAGCTTTCGATCATAGTCTGCCCTACTTGCTAGAATCTCTTATCGGCACAATGAGTGCCCAGAGTGAGGAAGAAGAGGTACAAAGACTTCTTTAAATACCCAGGTTTGATGATAACAAACACAGACTTTTGATGATTTTTTCTATGTGTGAACAGATTAGCTTCAAGTTGAAAATGTAATAACAGGAGCCAACTCCGCATCATAGGAGTCGAACATATGAAAAAGGAAGCCCACTACATCCAAAAATTCAATCTCTACCACTTCAAGAAACATAAGGAATCAAGCCCAAGGTGTATGAAGTCGAGCATGGGGTGTATGGAGTTGAGCACATACAATTGTAGCTGAACATAGACAAAAAAGATGAAATTAAATTTGCAAAGTCATTACAAGAATTGGTTAGAAAGAAGTGGAGTCGACCATATGCACATTGAGTTGAGATAAAAAAAAAACTATTTTCAAATCCAGCTTATGCTAGAACACAAAAATGAATCGACCTATAAGGAAGGAGTTGATCCCATGTAATTAGTTGCAAGGCAAAGAGAGTCGAACCCGAGTTTCAGTAAATCTTAGATTATTTAAGGAGTTGACCCAATAAGAAAAGATAGTATATAGGAGTTGACTACATTAGAGGATTTGACCCAGATTGGAGCTACTAAACAAGAAGGATTCAACCCCTGCAAAAAGGGGTTGACCCCTATAGGAAACAAAGATATGAGACTCAAGTCAAACAGAGGATTTGACCCTCAAAAGAGCCTTTGGAGCACAAAGGATTCAACCCTACCAATATGAAAATTGAAGACCTTCTAGAGGCCATAATTGTGGTGATAGGTATTTAGATTATGTAAGTGACCTATCAAAATAACAAGCAACACTAGTAGAATTTATTTAGTAATTTTTCATAAATTTTGAATTTTGCTTCATTGATGTTTTACAAGTTCTATGAACAAGCCTTTTTTTTTTTTTTTTGCAATGACTAGTTTTTTTTTTACTTGGATTCTTTCCTATAAATAAACCCAAGTCATTTTTTGGCTTTGAAACAAATTTTGTCAAGGAAATTTCTAAGCTTTTTGTCATATTCAAGTGGTTTCAAATGGTCTAATTTTGAAATTTGAGATTGAAGTCTCCACTCAAGTTTTGAGCTAAGTATTTTTATATTTATTTTTACATCTCTTAAATACTTTCTCAAAGTGTTTGAAGTTTTGATTGATATTTGTTGAGCTTTTGTTTTTCAAATCAAACTTCTATTCTAATCAACATCAATTGAGTTTGCTTTAATATCTGTTGTAATGCTACTAATCAAATTGATAGTGTTACCAAGAAACTTTGGTGTAACAATGTTATTGTTTTTATTGTATACATGTCTATTCAAAGGTATTTATTTAGCATATCATAAAGTAAGAAATACGTTCTCTTAAGTCAACTAAAGTAGATTGACTTGCTATAATTTTATAAATCACATTTGGGTCTAGGTGAATGTACGACCACAAGTTCCACAATGTTTGGGTAGGCATAATACACACACACCCCATCCCACCCTCCATTTGTTGGTTTACTTGAATGAAAATTTTCAATTGATATTAGAGAAGTTATACTCTTCAAGCCTGGTCAAAATGTTCAGGTTGAGTATTAAAGATCCAAATATGGCATACAACACATCTTCTTAAGCTTTCACTTTAGGTATGTCAGTCATTAAGCATTCATTGTTTGACAGGGCTAATTACTTGCATTGGAAGTACAAAATGAAGTACTTCCTTCTAGGTTATGAACTTGATCCATGGAAAATCACAAACCAAGGTCTTTATATTGCCATGAAATGGGATGGTGAAAAAGAAGTAGAAAGATAAAGCCTTGAACTTCCGCTTATGCTTACTTAGTGTGAGCGAACATTCAAAAGTGTTGAAGATCAAATATGGAAGAGTCTTACATGACTCTCACAATAAGAAGTCTTATGGAACCAAAATTATTATGGAAGGAGGTCTCATAGAAGAGCCTCAGTTTAAAGGTGTTTTAGTTATGTCAGTCTTCTATTTATGTTGAGTTATTTAACTATGATAGGACTTATCTTTTAAGTGTTAGAGTTTGGGTATAACTAGGACAAGGTAGTTTAATTGTAATTGGACTCTACTACTTTCTTCTATTATAAATAGGGGTTCATGTACTCTGATTACATCAAGTCAACGAAGTATTTCTCTTTTCCATAAATTCAACATGGTATCAGAGCAAGTACATATATGTGGGCCTCTGCCCAAATTATCCACATGTAAAAGCCCAAAGGGCCTACATATGAGGGGAGTGTTAAAGAATAGTCCCACATGGATTAGTGAGAACAAATATGTTGAGTTTATTAGTTGGGAAAGAGGTTTCCTAAGATGGCTAGTCATTTCGGGATGGACCTTGGACCCAACTTCACATGGAATCAGAGCAGGTTCTGTGAGTTGACTCAGTCAACCCACAGAGATAATGTGATCCTTTTCTAATTTATTATCTCTAGAAGTTTAGGTTCGTATTTTATTTTTTCTTTTTTCACTCCATATACCCATTGTTTGCTATGCGTTTTCACCTCTATACTGAGCTTTTAATATTATATATTATATATTATATATTTTTGGAAATATATTCGAGTCTAATTTCCAAGGAAAAATGATTTTTTTGCAATTGGAGTTATCTACAAAGAGAAATCGATATTTGAAGAAAAAAATGTCAAATTTCAAAAGAGGTTCAAGCAGCAGCTGAAAGCTTCAACTTTCGAGCTATTTTATGTTATCAAGAATGAGACTTTATATGGAGAATTATATATCAAAGAAATATCTATAATTCTATTTTCTTACCTATTCAACCAATTCTTGATCTGATTTTTTTATCTAAATATATTGATTTTGGAAGAGTTAATGGTCTTGCTGGCACAAGGAGAAAAAGTACTTAGTTCGGCCAGATTATTGAGACCGAAATCTATAAGATTATTTATCTCAAAAGAAGTATATTTTATGAAGAGAAGTTATACTTAGATGAAAGGTATTTAAGTCTAGTTTTAGAAGGAGAAAATTTCATGTCAATATATCTATATTTAAGAATATATTCGCAATAGAAGAATCAAAGGTCATGTTGGAATCCTATTGCTTTGAAAAATCCAATTTTTTTGTGTCACTTTTTGAGTACTGTTATTGATCAACAATATAAGAAAAATATCTCACTTACCCCTTTTTCGGTGTCCGTTCCCCTACCATCCTTTTTTGACTCTCACATACCCCCTTTGGGCCAACCTCTTGTTTGTTGCTTTGGTAGGTTTACCTTTATATATATAGGTGTTTTTAAGTCAATTGAGACTTTTTATATGTATCCGTGGGTCCTGTATCGCCGTCTTGTGAATGACATGCATTACCCACTTATCATCCTTTTTCTATATTTAAGAGTCGGTGCCCGAGTTGGGACACCGTGATGGAGGAGCTTATTACTACATCTATGTTATTTGGTTCAAACTAGGATCACTGCCATTACCTACCAGTTTGAAGGGGAGAAGTACAAGAAGTACAAGAAAGAGGTATTTTATTCCATATGTTGTGGTAATTTTTATGTGACCAAAATATTCAAGAAAGGGAAAGCACAAAAGACGAAGTTTTTGCATCTATGAAGAATTATATTTGTATAGATTTTTTATCAGCAAAAGAAAATTGAAGACCAAGAATCATTTTCATTGCAAGCTGAAGTTATAAACTCCAGCTTGAAGGGGAGTGTTGAAGATCAAGTATGGAAGAGTCTTACATGACTCTCACAATTAGAAGTCTTATAGAGCCAAAATTATTATTGAAGGAGGTATCACAAAAGAGTCTCAGTTTAAAAGTGTTTTAGTTATGTCAGTCTTCTATTTATGTTGAGTTATTTAACTATGCTAGGACTTATCTTTAAGTGTTAGAGTTTGGGTGTAATTGGGACAAGGATAGTTTAATTGTAATTGGACTATACTACTTTCCTCTACTATAAATAGGGGTTCATGTACTCTGATTACATTAAGTCAATGAAGTATTTCTTTTTTCCATAAATTCAACAAAAAGTAATAGGAGCACTTAGTGCAAAAGAAGTTTGGGATAAACTTGAACTGAGCCATGAAGGAACAAGTCAAGTAAAAGATGTGGAAATCAACATACTCAAAAATGAGTATGAAAACTTCAAAACAAAAATAAAAGAATCTATAGAGAAAATGAGTAAGAGATTCAATGATATTTTAAGCAAACTAGCTTTGTTAGAGACCATCTTTATCGATAAATAAAAGGTGCAAAAAAAATTCTTAGGAGTCTCTCCAAGGAATGGATGCCAAAAATAACAACTATGAACATTCTCAACTATGAAATGAGCCTAAGAGAGTTTGAAAAAGAAGATGAGAAACAAAAGAAAATATTAAATGCTCTTATTGTTGAATCTAATGACTCTAAACATGAAACTGATGTAGATGATGAACTCTTTGTATGTCACAACTTTCAAAAGGTTCTCAAGATTTGTAAACAACAAAGGGCGGAAAAGAGAACAAACAAGCCACAAAGACAGCAACAAATACTTTAATAGTGGAAGCAAAAATCACTTCATTGTTGATTGCCCTATGAAGTAGAAAGAAGTAAAATCATCTAAGAAGAAGGCATCAAAAGCTAAAACATGAGATGAAGGACTCTTAGGTTCAAACATTGAAGCTCAAGAAGAATAAGTTTCCAACTTTTGAATTTATGGAAAAGAGAAATACTTCATAGACTTTATTAACTTATCATAATCAGAGTACATGAACCTCTATTTATAATAGAAGAAGGTAGTAGAGTCCAATTATAATAAAACTATTTTTGTCCCAATTACACCCAAACTCTAAAACTTAAAGATAAGTCCTAGCATAATTAAATAACTCAATATAGATAAAAGACAAACATAACTCAAACTAGAACTCTTCTAGGACGTGACCATAAGATAAAGATGTCTTTGTGAGTCCTTCTTGATCTTCCAACTTATGTGATAAGGATGTCAGCTTATAGTAATCATGGTGGGTCCTACTTCGTATGTGCTTGGGCCCATCTTGTGGGTCTTCCTTGGTCATGTGGCCCATCTTATAATACTCTTAGATATGTGAGTCTTCCTTGGTCATGTGGGCTAGAGCCCATCTTCCAACACCAACCCGGCCCTCTTGGCATTGGAAGAGGAGGTATGCTCTATTCTAGAAATCATGAGTGTAGTTTTGAAAAACTTATTGAAAAATGTGAGTACTTGTTAGTTAAAAATAAAATTAACTAAGACATATAATTCAGAAAAAAAAACTTGAACAAGAAAACTTAATGCTATGTATAATGAAGTAGTTGCTAAGCTAGATAAGCATAAGAAGCTACTTGATGCCTATGTATGCATACATGAGCATGAATTGTTAAAAGCTAAGTATACATATTTACGAAAGGAGAGAGATTGATTGAAGTCTGACTTTAGTATTATTGAGTCATGATAATTTGGATGCATAAATCAAATCTTAGAGAGCTGCAACTAATAAAGAAGGATCGGGCTATGATGAAAATACTAGTTTAGGAAATTTGAAAGCCTGCTTTGTTAAGGCTTGCACGGTTCATGTATGTTGCACTCACCCAACACCCCTACGTAGAGGGTGCGTAGCAAGGATGAAAAGGGTGAGGGAAAGAACCTTTTATGTCTAAAGAAACTTCACAAAAACAAAGGTTGTTACATGTTTTTTTTGTGGTAAGATAAGCATGCAAAAATTAATTGTTGGTGTGAAAAGAAAAAAGGACAAGGCCAACATTTTTGGCAAAAGAAAAAGAGTAACTTGTATGAACCCACTCAAAGGGAACCACAAAAAAAAAAGATATTTGTGAATGCAGGTCAATGAACATGAAATGTGCCTCAAAGGCCAAGGAAGAGGAAGAAGTTGGTTTTTAGATAGGGGTTGTTCAATAAACATGACTAGAGACGAGCTTGCTTATACATATAGAACACAAGGATGGAGTGGTCTAGTATGGAGATGGTCAATGGCACATCAAGTGGACTCAGACTATAAGTATATACCCCTATCCGACTATAGAGGATGTTTTATTTGTAGAGGGTCTAAAATCTCTTGAGAATAAGTTAATGATGTGACAAGGGATTCAAGGTTGAGTTTGGGCTGAATAGATGTCAAGTATATTTGAATTCCAAACCATTTTTTTATGCACATAAGAAGGGAAATGTGTTTGTCCTAAGTTTAGATGACTTGTTTAAAAATAAAGTAGCATGATTCCTGGCTAATGGTGAGACACTACTTTATGGCACAAAAGGTTAGGGTATGTTGGTATGAAACTTTTGAAAATATTTCATCAAAATGTAGTACTCAAGGTTTGCCTAAAATTAGTTTTGAAAAATAATTTCTATGTGATGTATGTATGACAGGCAACCATTTAAAAAATGTATTCAACCCCAAGAAAGTAATTTCCACCTCCAAGCGCCAACAATCATTTGTGTGCATCTGTGAAAAACATTAAGTCTTGGTAATAATGGACAATAACACTAGATATGCTATTTCTTGTTCATAAAAGTGATGTTCTTAGGGAGTTTATGAAATGGGCTCTTTGGTTTAAAATGAAATTAATTGCAACATCATTAGAATAGGGAGTGAAAGAGAAGGTGAGTTTCTAGGAGAATCTAAGTAGTATTGTGATAGTAAAAGCTATAGGTACTACTTTTCAGCCCCTAGAACACCCCAACAAAATGGGGTTGCTGAGAGGTAAATATAACTCTCCAAGAAGTGTGTAGTGCAATGTTAAATGAATATAGTCTACTAGCTACCTTTTGTGAAGAATTAGTCAGTTTAAATTGTTATATTGTTAACAAAGTATACTTAAGATCCAAATCAAGACATATGAATTATGGAAGGGAAGATCACCTAACATTGGATATTCAAAGTGTTTGGGTGTAAATGTTACAGATTAAACACCAAGGATCACTTAAACAAATTGGATCCGATGAAGGTATATTTCTAGGATACTCTACTAGAAACAAGGCCTATAGAGTATTCAATAGAAGAACCCTGACAGCAAAAAACCCATTCATGTTAAATTTGATGAAAGTCAACCAAGGAAATTTGTCCCTACTTATGAAAACAATGATCAAAATGAAGAAAAGGCTCACGAAGATTTAAGAAAATTAAAAAAAATCCACAACTAAATGATTCTCTTGATATCACACTACCACCCATAGCTAAAGAAACAAGTTAAATCATCTTAGTAAACTAATCATTGGAGAACCTAGTGGCCTCCTAGATTCACTAGAAGCCAAACTCAAAAGGGAATAGATCAAACCTTTATTTTCCAATTAGTCCCAAAAACATTAAAGAAACTCTAAAAGAGTCTGATTGAATTGATGTTATGAAAGATGAACTAGATCAATTTAGTAAGATTAATGTGTGGGAATTGGTGTCTTTACCTAAAGGGCAAAAATTTATTGGAACAAAGTGTGTGTTTAGAAATGTTAGAAGACATAAGTAATATTGAGTGGCATTCATGTAAAAATCTCATATGTTTTATCCTTCCTCTCAACCTATTAGGGTAGAGGGCATAGATTTAATTCCTTGTTTTACATTATTATAAATAGAGTAAGGGGGGGATAGGGACTCATTCAATCTCACTAATCCTCTCCCTACCTTTGTCTCACGTGGTTTCTCCTCTCTCTTTCAACCGAGCTCTCTCTCTCTCTCTCTCTCTCCTTCTAACTTTCTCTTCTTCTTCTCTCCTCCTTCTCTTACTTCTAGTTACATTAACTACAACCATGGAATCTTGAAAAACAACATGGTATCAAAGTAGTGATTTCAGGATTCCATGAGTTATTTCATCTATTTGCTCGATTGATCAAAGATGCATGGTAAGATACTAATTCAAAGTAACTTTGTCGGAAATCAGATAAAAGTGTTTAGTTGTTAATTTGGTTCTCATTTTGGTCAAAGACTAAGGACCAAAGGACATCTCCTCTCTCCCTTGAATTCAGAATGACTAAAAGGAGAGTACGTTTTTTTCTCTGCTCATACATACATTAAGACAACAATACAGAGTTCATGCATCCGATCAGACTTCTCCTTTCAAAACTAAGGGTTGAGTTGTTTAATTGATGAGCCTTCAGGTGTTGAGATTGCATACATTTCACATGATCATCTCCTATTACCAAAAAAAAAAAAAATTGTTGATCATGGAGAGAAATTGCTCTAGGGAAGAAGGCGATTGTCACCACGAAGACCATGCTATTTATTCTGGTAAGTGTTATTTTTTCATCATTTTGGAAACATGTTTAAGTTATGAAACGCATAACTATTTTCGACCATGCAAGTTCCACAAGAAAGCTAAAGTTGGAAATTTTCTAGTTTGGAAACACAATTCATAAAGAACAATGAAGGAAGAGCTTCCTAAACTTGGGAAGTTTCCGGTTTATGAGATTTTATATCTAAACTTGGGAAGTTTCTATTGTGTGGAGTTTTAACTTGAAACTAAAAGGAAACTAACTGGTTTCATGACGCATGAGTTAGACAAAGCTTCTGACATTGGAAACTTGATGAAACTAAACTTAATGGAAATTGCCTCTTCCGTGGAACTTACCACTTTAGTAATGGAGTCCTAAAACAATAGTATTTTTGCGTAATTATAGGGGCTTGCAAGACTAAAAAAACTGTGGTTCTAAAAAAGTAGTAATTTTAAAAGCAAAGATGTTGAAATAAAATGTAGCAATGATTTAAAAAGTAGTAATTCTATAAGAAAAAATAGTGATTTCAAAAAAAAATCACATGGAAAATAAATTATCATGAAGATAATATAGAGACAACATAAAGACATGAAGATAACAATGCTTTTCATAAAAGAGAAACTAATAAAATTTGGAGAGTTGAGGTTGTGTTTGAGATATCTAATAGTATTAGTGAGTTGAAGAGACGTTGTTTCGAAGTCTTAGATTTCTCACCTAATTATTTGGTAGGATGACTTCAATTTTTTTTGTTTATATGAAAGACACGAAAAAGGCACGTCATACAAGGACAAAGGGTTAAATAAAGGGGAATGAGAAAATTAATCGTTGTTTCCTTTTTCTTCTGTTTAAAATGGTTGACAAAAATATCATATTGATGTATTAGGTTTTTGTTTGTCATTTAGACATCTCGATAACAATATTGTTACAAAATCACTATTTATTTCTAAAGGAATTAATAGTCTCTCGCTATTGGTGTTATTATTGAAAGAAGAACAAAACATCCAATGACAGTTACATCATATTTGCATTTTTATTTTTTTACAATCCTTGATGCATTATCATCAGCCGATTTGTTCCTTGTTGTTGCATCTGGTTTCTCTCAATTATTTATCCAACTAGAGTTTGAGTTCAATCTAAACTTTGTTTCTTGTTTGCTAATTGTCATTGTTTGAGAAAGGTATTGTGGTTTAGTCCAAATAGGATGTTTTTGCCATACACTTGAACTTTTAGATAATGTTCTATGACAATTGGTTTTATATATTGATTACTCATCTACACCTTTGAGTCTTTTTGCTAGATCATACTAAAGGTTTGTAAGCATGAAATAGTTTTGCTTGGTTGGTTGTTTCTTTTCAAGCCTTGATTTTTGAAGTTTAAGTTAATTATCTACTTCAAAAGTTTAGAATCTAGTCTTTTCTACAAGAGTTCTTGTACAAAAGAATCTTTGATGGGCACCAAGATCCAGTCTTAAAGCGTATTCTTTTTGGTCTTAAAAGCTTATTCTTTTTAGAGTTAAAATTTAATATCACATGCAACCTTGAAGTTTTTGGTCAATCTAATCAATTTCTTCTCTTGGTATTTCCCTCATAACCTGGCGAAGTTAAGGAACCATTGTAGAACCTAATTGAGTTGATTCAAGTTTATTTGTACTACTATCTCTTGCTTTGACTTAGACCTATTTTTTGTTGTCTAACCATGGTAACCTCGCTCAAATTAGATCTCTTTGTATCATGTTTTTCTAACTCGAGAGAGAAGATAAAAATATGAACTTAAAGTTAAGAGTTGAAAATTTTCGAGAAGCCTTTTATAAATACAATTTGTAAAAGAACAGATCTTTCCCTTTTCTCAGTCCCGTTTCTTTCATCCTTTTACACTCGCTCTAAAACATTCATGGTTGCACAAAGGGGAAGCTGGCGCATTGATAAATGCCAAGCAGAAACCTTCAGTTGACCCTTCCCTATTAAAGTATAGTGTAACTTTAATTCTCACTAAACCCAATAAAAAAAGGAAAGAGTGACGTATATACATGTTCTGACGATTGCATTCCACTGCTGGTTCAGGACATGCGAATGAATGGCCTTCACTGCTGGTTCGCTACGGAGGAGAATTGGGGTCATCAACATGAGTTTTTTCTGTTTTAGGTTTTCTGCACGGAGGAGAATCGGATAAATTGACTGTTTGGCCTGATGCAGGCATGCACCGTTTGGAGAAAAAACTGGCAATGATTCCCTTTCTTTTGAAGTCACCTTTAACTGCAAGATTTGAGAAGAGAAAACAAAATGTCGATATTGACAGCTTCAAATGCTTGTTAAAAAATGCAGCATTTTGTGCAGAAATGTGTCGCACCTGGAGACGCAGATAAACCAAGCTTGTTCAAAATCTCCTTCTTAACCTACGAGAAGGAACAACCATCCAGCCATCAGATTACTCTTTCAAGGCTAACGCTCAAAATTAACACACATGTTTCTTCCATAAATTAGTCTCACCTGCCACCGATGATCCACAAATTCTGCAATCTCTCGTACTTTATTCCTCAGCTGATTTTTAGGGGCATCTGGAAACTTCCGCTGCAAGGTCTCCACCACTTTATTGATCCCACTAGGACAGGACTGAATGGTGCTTACAATTTTGGGCAAATAATTGTCTGATAAAACTGTTCCAGTTGCTGGTGTTGCAGCAATTATCTTACACTGCGACAGGGAAGCCTCTTGATCTGTAATCACCTTGTCACTATGATCCACCTGTATCCCTATATATGCACCTTCAAAGCAAGGCCGAATGCTAAGAGCTTGCAAACAGACCTGTTCGAGCTTGGTTGTTCCACTAATATCTTCAGCAGTAATCAGTGCAGATTTTTCATGCTTTAAATTGGTGATTATCAATGGCTGGTTCTTTCGGAGAGCATGATCAGTTATACCACTAAGATACTTCGCACTACGAAGCAGAGATTTGAACTCTTCAATTTTGGCATCTTCTTTGAAACAACTTGGTGAGCTTCCGATTGCATTATCAGCAGAATCAATTTCCATTCTGTCCACTTGCACTCCCTGCAACGGAAAGCAAATCACAGTTGAACTTAATAAATTGCAACTTTCATTAAAGAGGACCCAAACCACAACTGATGTAGATTCCTTGCTTCTTCGGGCAGAATGATTTTTGCATATATTCCAACTTCCCTTCAGAATTAAGATCCAGAAAAACTTACTTCACTTGTACATGAGAAATATCCAATTTGCTTTTGATGCAGGGCAGATGAACAGGATTTTAGACAAAAACGAAACCAACTAAAGCACAGGGGAGGTACCTCATCCTCTGAAAGATAACCATCAGGCACCATGAAGCTGTCTTCACTTCCATCCGCATCTTCATCTTTTGAGTCTCCTTCCTCCAATGTTTCCTCCCCGGCATCTTTTTCACAGTCAGATAAGCTCTCACCTGGCTCCTCCTAGATGAGGAAGAACATCAGTTAGTTAATATTAATATCTTTTCCACATTAACAAATTCCAAGCCTGCAAAAGTAATTAATATTACCTCCTCCCATTCCTCATCACTATCAACATCATAGTCCAAGTTGGGGTCCTTTTTAAAAGGGCAACGAGGTCCAACTACATCACTGCAGAACCCGATGTAAGTCAAGTAAGGAAAATAAAAAAAGAAACACTAATATCAATGATGATGGTTAACAGTAGAAAATGTAAAATACCTTTTCCTAGAAATGGTTCCATAATAAGCTGGCCTGTGGCTCTTATCAAACTGCAACAACTTTCTACGCCTATTGCACAATGGGATGGTTGCTGCAGAACTATCAACATTAATAATACGTGATGAAATATCATCATAACCAACGGTTTCTTCCCACACATCAACAAGCTTCTCTGGGCTTGTCCCCTTAAGTGGGGTTGTTAGTGTCTTTGAAGGTTCAGCTTTGGATGATGTCCCCTGAAGCTTGAGTTCCTTGATGAGAGGTCTTTTTGGCTTACACCGGATGCCCCAATGCTGAGACTTGCTGCAACAAATAGATTGACTCAATTTGATCCACATAGCCATATGAGACCTGCAGATAGAAGCTTAAAAAAGTCAGACATAGGGAGTAATGGAGGGGAAAGGGGAAAATTTAATACTGACTTCAGAAGCTCAGAGGAATCAGTGTCATTTGTCCTGAACAAAGCAGCATCCATTGAAGATGTAACAGCATTATGTGTATCATCACTTATTCCAGAAGGAACCAGTTTAGAATTTGTTAACAATCTTTGATCCAGTGAATCTTCATTGCTTGCTTTTTTTTTTGAACCAACTTCATTGCTTGCTTTCCTTTTAAATAAACGCTCCATCAATGTGGCTTGCTTTTGAATTGCAAGCTGCTTTTTCAACTCAGCTCCTTCCTTTTCTCGGCGTCTTTGTTCCTTCTCAGCTTCCTCTTGCTGCCTCTGAAGTTGCTTTTTTAGTTCAGCCTCCTCTTTCTCACGCTGTCTTTCTTCTTTCTCAGCTTCATCTTGTAAACGCTTCCTTTCCTTTTCCTGCGATGAAATAAAAGCTCTTTATAAAAATCTATGCCGTTCTTCTAAAACAGGTTTAGTTCAATATCACAACTACAAATTCCTGTCCATATTCTAGGTTCACAAAGTAATCTTACAAATGAGTATTAAATCAATGGAACTTGTTCTTGTTTTGACTAGATCCATATAAGATGTGAGAAACACTTGTCAAGAATAAACTTACACTGTGCAATTTCTCTTTCAGTAAGTCACGATCTGCTCGTTTCTTCTCCTTCTCAACCTCACGTTTATTTCTTTCAAGCTCCTTGATCATTTCCTTCTCCTTTAGTTTTGCTTCCTTAGCAGCCCTATAATCAACGTAGAGGCTTCAGCAGGGGACCAAATTTTGAAGGCAAAGAAAGAAAATAAAAAAATAACCAAAACAGAGTGTGACAGGAAAGATTTTCAGTACATACAGTTCAGCACCATTCTTCTGCAGCAAGTTTTCAACAAAGGCACGAATTTGCTTCTCATTTAACGTTTTACCGAGTTTCTCATATGCTTTTGTCAGATCAAGCTTATTGCCAGGATGAGCATTGGAATTTGATAACAATGAAACCATGGCTGGCACAAAAAAAAAAAAAAAATCACAATGAGTGCAGCACTCTGAAAAGAATATTCAGAACGTTTGCTAACTGAGTTCAGAATTAGAGGAAACGTGGAAAGTGGTTACAAATTGACCATTCACAAGTGGTTCAAAGAAACAGTATCTGAGCATAGTTAACAAAAAAAAAAAAAAAAGACATAAAATGAACCTAACAAGAAAGCAATTTTGTCTTCTACCAAATGACTTTTACAAAAAAAAATTCTAAAATCAATAAATGTAACAAACTTGAATCCCCTTCCATATCACAAATAGCCTTTACTACACTTCAAAAGGTCAAAAACATATCCTTCAGGGAAATTAGCAATTTGACATCTTCATCATCGTGTAAAGATTTCAAGACAAGAAAAAACCATTAGCAGACTCTCTAAAGCTCCATTTCCAGGGAAATATTTTTAAATGAGACAGAGTGGATAAGCACATCAATAAAGGAGAACTATAACTACAAAATGTTTATCCAAATTGCTGACCATCATATGGTGCAACTACATCAACCAGAAAGCACACATGCACTTCGTCAACATATGCATTTAAGTTCTCATTTGATTCATATAAAGAACAAATCAATCATGTTATCGTAGCAATGAATCATAGTTACGAACTTACAATTATCATGAACTGGAATTTTAACCTCCAACTACTATACCAGTTTCAATATAAGTTATCCACAATTTCTGCAGGCTCATCATGGCACATTGAATAAATAACTTTCATTCTCAGCCAACAAGAAAAACAGTAAGAAACTCCCTATCTTTTTTCTATCTATGACATAACATGTTTTAATCTCACTCTAGATATGGTAAAAAATAAAACGATAATTTAACGTGACGCATTCGATGGGAAATATTTTCTTACTCGAAAGGGCAGCAATTCTGTCTTGGATTTTCTTTCGACAATTGCGCCTAATACTCAAAACACCACGATGAGCTTTCGGCAGCAATTTCAAATCCCTTGTCTGAGAAAAGTTAATCACAACAACATTTGCAGATAAAGAAACGTTAAACGAGTATTCATTCTCCAAAATGCCATATAAACAAGCTAGCGTCAGCCTCACCTCCCAACACCAAAGACAAGACTCCGAGTTGTCCTCCAACACGTCAGCATCTGCATTTGCTACTCCATACATTGATCTTTGCCCCACAAAGAGCACTGAACTTCGCACGGAGGCCAGAGTAGTTCCCTCCGTCGTCTTCGTTTTCTCATAGATTTCCTCTACTAAATTAGAAAACGGAAGACTGCTCTCTTCCAATAAGTAAGCGACGACGGCATTGCACGAATTAGCGGACAACCCAACGCCCGCCTCCAAGCTTATCTTTTGACTCAAAATCTCTCTATAATACGCGTACAAGTTCTCGATCTCCAGTCTATAATCCGAAAGAAGAGCTTCCCTATCTTCTGTCCCAATGAGTTCATCCATAGACATTCGCTTCCTTTTTGAAGGCTTCTTGGCTAACTTTTCCAGAGATTTGGGATCCATATCAGATTGATTAGATCCGACAACCAGAGAACCATCAGCATTGAGCCTATCCACCATTCTTGAAAGTTGAGCAAGAACCAAAGAACGAACGAGGCCTTGCTTTCGAGGCCTGAATCTTCACAGTTTTTTACCTGCAAACAACCAAATAAGAAAAGAAACGCCTTAAGTTGTATAATCAAAATGTCCCCTCATCTTTAGGGTTTCTGAAAGCGCAGAGACACCAAGATCGACCCTCTCAATGGAAACTCCAAAATGCTAACTGAGATAGTAAGACGACCTTCAGAACCAACTGAACGGCTTCAGCAAGTCAACATAGCATCCCCTCGTTTACTCGCACCGCAAAGACTTCTGGCCGTTCAAGTACTCCAGAACGAAGCCGACCCAGGAAATCGACTGTACAAACGATGAGAACATCCCAAAAGAAAATACGAATTCGTGGAATGGTATTGTGGTGTTTGGCTTTGCGCATCTGGTTTTTCGGGGACGAGAAGGAAAGATGTTCGACAAGGTGAGAGGAAGATCGAACGGTCGTTAGCGAGGGTAAGGCGCCTGGTCAGTCCAGCTACAAAGACTTTTTTTGAAGTTTAATGCATTTGAGGGAACAGGTTCCCGCCAAGTGCCGCTAGATTTGCCTCCAAAGTGTCCATGCGAAAAGAAAATGAACGACGAGCCATTTCGCGCCCTGGATGGACGTCTTTCTTGTAATATCTGATAACCTACGCGACGGTACGCTTATTTTCTTTTTCTCTAGAAAATTAAACGAGGGACTAATCAAGTTACAAGAAATAAGGTATGCTTGTGAGCAAAAAAAATTAAATACATTCATGAAATCAATAAAAAAACTAAAAAGCGGAAACCTAAGAAATTTACAGATAAATTCCAAGAATTTCCAGAAAGCATTTAGTCTATCCAAGGTCCGGTTGATGGAGAACACAAGCTTATTTGCTAGACCATATCCATTTTTCATGTACCACTTCCTACAATGCTGTCATCATATCTACTTATTAAAATGTATTTGCCATCTTCACCATTATTTCATTCTTACTTAGTTTCTTAAATTTTTTTATTTAATTCTATTTTTTTCTTTTCTTTACCGCCTTTTTTTTTCAAGTGTTCTTCTTATCATTTTGGACCCTAGCTACTCACTAATAGGGGAGGCCAATATTAGGAATTGGCTTAAGATCACTTTTTTTTCTTAAATGCTTTATGATTGAGATAAAGATAAAACCCATAGAATTTGATATTATCTCAAATTGTAATTCTAAGCAATGTAAACTCCTCTTAGTGATGATGCTTATCATATTAAATTTTATCTCTTTGTAACCTAAAAATACTTATATTGGTATCAGAGCTTTCGATCGATAATCCTTCTTCTCCTTGAAGACTCGATCGAAGCTCCTATTCCCGTTCCCATCCACGCACCCAAGAAAAAAATCCCCCCTTCTATTTTTTTTTTCTCCATCCTTTGTTTCATTTGGCCCTCCAACCCAGAACGCCCTGAGCCACCACCGTCGTCGCCTCACTACCACCGAGGGCCATCGACAGCATCACATCACTGCCGCCATCGACAACATCATGCCTCTGGCACCGTCAACAAAGCCAAATTGTCACCGCCACCAAGCTACCGTCGAAGGCCATCCCATAGTCGCATGTGGGCTTGAGCTTATTTTCCAACACGAAGTGTAGGATTATAACAAATATATCCTTTCCGAGTTCGAGAATACCCCAAAAAATTAAACTTTAGAGACCAAGGATTAAGTTTACTTTTATATGGTGAAGTATCATGAACAAAACTTGTGTAACCAAATACTTTAAGAGAAAGCGAAAATGGATCTTCACCATGAAACAAAACAGAATACGGACTTTGATTTCAAAGCACTAATGAAGGTAACCTATTGATAAGAAAGCAAGCAGTAAGAATAGCCTGAGGCTAATAAAAGAAGGGTACATTCATCGAGTAGAGGAGATCCCGAGCAACTTCAAGGAGGTAACGATTCTTTCTTTCAGCAACACCATTTTGTTGAGGGGTATAGGCACATGATGTTTGACGAAAAAGCCCATTACCCTCACATAACAATTCAAAATCGTTAGACAAATATTCCTTAGCATTATCAAATCTAAGGAATTGAATTTTTTCCCCAAATTGCGTTAGAACCATTGCATGAAAGTTTTTTAAAATAGAAAGAATTTATGAACGTTCTTTAAACAAAAACAACCAAGTCACTTAGGTAAAATCGTCCACAAAAGTAACAAAATATTAAAACTTGAGAAATGTTAGAGACCTTTAAAGGTCCCCATACATCAGAATGTATTTATGCAAACAGAGTAGTACTATTAGTTGTAAGACGAGGAGAATATGTACTACTAACATACTTAATTAACATGTCTCACAATTAAAATTAGACAAAGATTTAAGAGATGGAACTAAAGAACGAAGTGACGAGGTAAATCAATGACCAAGCCGGTTGGGCCAAAGTTGAGCCACGGATGTAGTGGATGAACTAACAGCTACTGGTGGAAGAGTAAAATAGTATAAGCCCCCTTTTTATGGACGCCACCAATCACATGTTTTGAAGTTAGATCCTGAAATATACACGAAGATAGTGAGAAAGTGATAGAAAAATTCAATTGTTTGGTTAATTGACTAACGAAGAGCAAATTTAACGAAAGTTGAGGAATAAATAACATATCTTGAAGAGGAATAGACGCGGTAAGAGAGGAACCCTTGCTAAGCACCTTGGTTTGGGAACCATTAGCAATAGTAACAAATTTATGAGGAAGACATGGAGACAATGAATGAAGCATGTGTTTGTTACTTGGTAAGTGGTCGAAAGCCCCGGAGTCAATGATCCAAGAGCAAGGGGTTGAAGAGGAAGAAAGCATACTTGAGGCAATGGTAGTGGCAAAAGTAGATCCTGATGGAGTAGAGGACTGATCCAATAAGGATTTCAACTTTTGAATTGCAACATAGTCTTTCGTAGAAATAGTTACATTCCTAGAATGAGAATCAATCTTATCCTCCTTTTACTCATTAGTGATTGAGGCCGGATTGGTTGTGGCCCAATCAGGTTTGCCATAGATTTCCAGCATGAATCCACAAGATGGTTCGGACCACCACAGTAAGTGCACACACGAGGCTCAATGCGGGAATGGGGCGGACCCGTTCGACCACCTCTATTGTGGCCTCCTCTTGTATTTCTATTGTGTCTTCAGAATTGGGATGATGTACCCCAATTACCAGAGAACATAGTTGATGGAGCATCAATCAGAGGAGGAGATGGATCAGGAATCTATAACAATGTGGCACTTATGTCATCAAAAGAAGGCAGGGTAGAGGAACTAAGAAGTTGAGTCTTAGCCACCTCTAGATAAGGCTTAAAATTGGTAAGGCAAATAGCTTCTGCTAGGGCCTCATGCTATTTTTCTTTAACAACAATGTCGATAGAGTATGGTTGAGTAAGTTTTCATTATTGGAGAAGATCACAAAATCGGGCCAGAAACTCATGAATAATATCTCCTTCTTTGGTAGTCAGCATACTTTGGACAACATCATAGACTCTTTGCAAGGACGCGGTACTTGAATAGAGTCCTTGGAAGTTTCCAAGTGGACCACATTGTTAGCAACATTCTCTTCCATACTGTTAATAAGCCAACTGCTAAGCATGTTATCATTTTTAACCAATTTACGGTAGACTTCATCTTCTACATCAATCGAAGGAGGGATTTTGAGAACATGACTTAGAAGGTCACAAGTAATGAAAACCCTCTATACCGATTGTGAACAACTAAAGTAATTGGAAAGACCTCTTAGTGGAATTGTAGTAATTCGGAGTATGTCACTCTTATTACTCAAATGTACACTCTCTATGTTGACGCAAGTCAACTGTTGAGGTCAATTGTCAAAGGGCTCAAATAACAATTATACAATGTAATTTTGAAGCACCCTTAGACCAAATTAGCTACCAAAAATAAGTAGAAAATATTTTCACGAGAATAAGCACCAAATCATGGAAAAATTAGTGCTTTTGTCAAGCGATAAGAAAAACCAGCCACTACTCAACTTCTCTTATATTTATCAAAAAAATAGAGAGAACATATGCAACTCTTATCCTTAATGCAAACTCAACCACAAAAACGAGAGCAAATGTAGATACGACCTTTCTTGAAAAATTGAGAGCAATTTCTTGGCAAAAAAATGTCCACTCATGGGAATACTTCAACACAAAAAAAATTCAATTGCTGAAGTTTAAAAATAGAAAGAAACACTAGGAATAAGTAAATGATGAAATTCTAACCATATGACGGTCATCCAACAACATAACTCAATCCCATGAGTACCATTAGATTATAGAATTGATAGAAACATATGCTGGAATCCCAAATCAACAATGTTTGATTTACATCACATAAAGATCACTGAATTCAAATTATAAAAATAGGGACAAACAACCTTTGATCAATCATGTAATTGTTACAAGCTGATCAAAACTATAACATATTTTTCGTCATAAAAGATAGATCTACACAATGTTTATGAAGATTATCTGGCTTGATGTGACTTAAGCATTCAAGAAGAGAAAAAAAATAGAAACCATAAAGAGAGAATATGAAAAAAAAATAGATTTTACTTATCTCTTCATGGCAGAATTCCTTCTATAGACAACTTCTTGAATGGAGGACATAACTACTTGAATAAGGATCCTAAACTCCATGCTCTGATACCATGTAGAAGTTAGGACCCCATGAGAAGGACTCTAGGTTAACGTCGAAGAAGAAGGAGAGAAGAGGGAGAAAGGAAAAAAAGGTGAGAGAGGAGAGTTTGGATTAAGGGAATGCGTCAAGGGAGAAGAGAGGTTGGTTGAACGATTTCTCAAAGAGAGGAGAAGGCTTGAATGCCTTATCTCTTAGCCAATGCTCTTATTTAGAGTGTTAAAAGACCCTTAGGGTTACAACTCAATAGATTAAAAGACATAATCATCCTTATGGAACATACCATAAATAACCACTTTGCCACTCATTTGATGTGTGGGCTTCTAGCCTTGAGCTTGGAGGCTTGAGCCCATCTTCCAACATATATATAGGGAGAGAGAGAGAGAGAGACTTGATCTAATATGAAACCAAGTTTCGTGCAAAAAATATGCTATTCCA
Source organism: Aristolochia californica (assembly GCF_029961685.1). Classification (NCBI taxonomy): domain Eukaryota; kingdom Viridiplantae; phylum Streptophyta; class Magnoliopsida; order Piperales; family Aristolochiaceae; genus Aristolochia; species Aristolochia californica. The sequence continues at coordinate 9,296,350 of NW_027181770.1, read as the reverse complement.
GCAGTTCAATTTTGATCAACGGTGAAGGTAAATCCCCGCTCATTACCTCTCATTTTGCCATCACGTTCACCTAACCCATTGCCTTGTCGGGCGCCCCGCCTTAGCCATCCATCACCATTGCCTTGCCTCTTCCCATCGTTCTCCGTTTGCCATTCATGGAGAGCCTCTTCCTAGATTTCACTACCACTCACCTCTTATTCAAAAATCCTTCTCAATCGCCTCTCATTCCCTCCCATACAGCGTCTCCATTGCCATTGCCGTTCACCGGACCTCACCTCACCTCTTATTTGCATTCATCTTGTGGGAAGATGGGCCCAAGACCAAGGAAGACCAACATATCCAAGACTATTGTAAGATGACCTACACGACCAAGGAAGACCCACATATCTAAAAGTATTATAAGATTGGCCAAACGACAAAGGAAGCTAACATATCTAAGAGTATTGTAAGATGGGCCTGAGCCCATAAGAAGTAGGATCCACCATGATTACTAGGAACTGACATCCTTATCACATAAGTTGGAAGATCAAGCAGGACTCACAAAGATAACCCCAAGCTGTTTGGAAGATCAAGGACTCACATAGATAACCATGAGCTGGTTAGAAGATCGAGTGGGACCCACAAAGATAACCACGAGTTGACATTTTTATCTTATGGTCACGTCCTCATAAAAGAGTTTTAGTTTGAGCTATGTTATCTTCTATTTATATTGAGTTATTTTATTATGCTAGGACTTATCTTTAAGTGTTAGAGTTTGGGTGTAATTGGGACAAAGGTAGTTTTATTGTAATTGGACTCGGCTACCTTCCTTTATTATAAATAGAGGTTCATGTACTCTGATTATAATAAGTCAATGAAGTATGTCTCTTTTCCTTAAATTCAACACATCTTTCTCCCACCCGACTGTTCGCCTTTCATTCCCTTTTTTCTCCTGCTCAACCATTCGTCGTTGCCTCTCATTTGCTCTCTCTCACTCTCGTTGTTCACTGTTCATTCCCTCTTCCTCAAAAAACCCTCTCAGTTGCCTCTCATTCCTTCCTACCCAACACTCTCCATCGCCATTTGCCATTCACCAGCCCTAACCTATTCCTCAAAAAAGAAAATCCATCTCACTTTTAGTCGCCTCTCATTCCCAACGACACCTCTCATTCCCTCCTGCCTAACCCTCACAAACTTGGTCAAAAGCAATGATTGGTAGTGATTGCTATTTGGTGTCCTTCTAATGGAAGAAGATATCTCTTTCAAGGTTGATCAACTCATGTGTATCGTTGAGGTGATTCACTATCCCTATTTGATTTATTTCATTTCACCCACTTGTTGTTCAACCAATATCACATGTCTCTTTGTTCCTGCTTGTTAGAAGATGGGCTCCAGCTCACACGAAGGAAGACCCACATATCTAATAATGTTGTAAGATGGGTCACACGACCAAGGAAGGCCCACATATATAAGGTAAAACATGTATTGGAAGATGGGCCCAAGCCCACACGACCAAGAAAGCCCACAACCGAAGATGGGCCCAAACCCATAAGAAGTGGGACCCACCATGATAACCATGAGATGACATCCTTATCACATAAGTTAGAAGATTAAGTGGGACCCACAAAGATAGCCATGAGCTGGCATCCTTATCATGATCACGTGCTACAGAAGATTTTTAGTTTAAAGGAATTTTTAATCAGGTTAATCTTCTATTTATTGTGGGTTATTTAATTATGATAAGACTTATCTTTAAGTGTTGGAGTTTGGGTATAATTGGGACAAAGGTAGTTTTATTGTAATTGGACTCTACTACTAATGTGAAATTTAATTACATTGGCTTTTATACCTCTCAAGCGTACGAATCGTTCATGTAATCTAGGGGGAAGCGAGGGTCATATCCACAGGGAGGACTGAATTTTGTGTATTCTTCTGTCAACTAGCCTAACCAAATATGATGAATTAATCTGAACTAAACACTGATTATATCCTAAATTATCAAACAATGATCTAATTAACTACTTGCACAATAGGAAACCTCAACTCTGGATTTTATCGTGATTCGTGGCTCTCTCGATTGCCACGTAACCACGAATCCGGATTCTCAATCCTTGCGTCTAGCCTCTCTCGGGCGCCTAGAGTTAAGGACAGATATCAGATTATAATACCAAAATCCAACCTAAATTATAATCCTGCCCAAACTAGCTAATTACTCATAAAATTCGGAAAACAAATATTCGATAAACATCAATTCTCAAATCAAATTTAATAAGCATTCAAAACCTAAGTTCAAACTATAGGAAACTAATTAAATTACAAAATGATGAATTACTCCCCTTCTTCTTCCTCTCGCTCAGGCAGCAATTCAGTTCTCACGGTTGCTGCGATTTCAAGAAATTAAGGGTTTCGGGTTGCAAGAGCGAGCGGCAGGAAGTGGAGACGACGCCGACGAAGAGGAATTGAAATCCTCCGAGGGAGGTGGTACGGCGGAAGACAGAATGGAAGCAAAATTCTCTGACCGGCTCTCTCGAGTCTCGGTCGAACTAGGTTCGAGAAGTGGTCAAAAATGCGTAATCGACGCCGGAGGATGGTTGGAATGTGGAATCGACGCCGGAGGAGCCCTCTCGGGTCATCTCTTGGCCTGGCAAGCAGAAAATGGCAGTGTCAAACTCTCTGCGATGGAGACTCTCACGAGCTCTCCTCGAGTCTGTTCTCGGTTGCCGGACGGCAGTGGACGACGGTGGGGCGGCGAACGACGACAGGAGGGAGCCCTCTCGAGTCTCTCTTCTTTTGGTCGGTGGCCGGCTTGAGACTCTCTTGAGCTCTCTTCCCCCTTCCCCCTCAAATCGATTTCGCCCTAAAAATACTTCTCCCTTTCACTAATGGCATTTCTGTAAATATCTCCTTCTCCACACAAAATTCTCCTAAAATTCCATAATTGAATCCATAAAAATCATTTCAGGAAGAAATAAACCCTAAAAGCAATGAAATATAATTCAGAAGAGAAAAATATGCAATATAAGTAGTGATTAATGCCAAATTCAATAAATGCACGTTTCATTTGAAAACCGATAAATAACCACCTATAACACAATTAAAAGGGTTATTCTATTATAATTAACCTAGTTCTCATGTCAGAATCTAGCATCTATCACACCCCCAAACCTAAATCTTTGCTAGTCCCAAGCAAAACAACAACATAACCAAAATTAATCTTAGGAAAACAAAATGCCACTTTCATAGGGAACACTATTGCATTTAGCGTATGCAACAAGCCGTTAAACCCCTACTTTACGGTAGTGGACGAGTTGTGTCTCGTGAGGGTTTGCATGGAATTCATCCACAAAATTCATCTAAATCAACAATATAAAAAGAAAAGTGAAGAAAATCTACTCCTCATTAGCATATGACTAACACTTAGTATCGTAAAATGTCTGAAAATCATTTGAAACTCTGCTCAATTTGAAAACCTGTGTAAAATATAACACATTATCAATCCAAATACACTCACGGGTACTCCACGTGAACCAATGTGACCCATAACCAATTACTTTAACAGAACAAAGAGGCAACAGATAACAATAAAATTCTGGTCACATCATAATTAAGAGAAAATAGTAGAGTAAACCTGTTGTCTAACAATCTCACAAAAGAAGTATACATATTTCAATCTTGACTTGCAACTTCTTTCAACTTACAATTCATCATCAAAGTTAAGGAAACTCATTGCTTCCATATTTAAACCCATTTTTCACTATTACCAGCATAATTTTTTTTCACTGAATACTTTTGGTATTACCACCATTTTGTATTCGTCCTCACTACACATGCACTTAGTTTTTAAGTAACCAACTATTCTGGTGCATGTCCCTGTTTTAAGTAACCGACTGTTCCGGTGCATGTCCCTGGGTTTGCCCAGGCTGTTTCTGAGGTTATCTGTCTTTTTCAAGCAAGAGCGTTTTCATCTGCATTCATACATTACAACAAAGAATTTCACAGAGATATAAAAAAGAATAAGATCAAATAGGCATACAAGACTATTCAGACTAACATAGATCAACACTAGATTTACATGTTCTCTTTTGCAACTAAGTTCCAAGTCTAATACAATAGTAAGTTATCCCACTGAATTCTCATGGATCACAACAAATGATATCAGATTTCTAATATGCATATTCTACACAGTTTTACAAAAAAAAAAAAAATTGAAACACATTTGAGAAACTTATTTTAACTCTACTAAAGTTAACCACATACTAAGGGGAGTAATTTGAAAACCACGAACAAAAATCAAAAGAAAATCATTACTAAGACATAAAAGAGCGCCACCCCACCCCCACCCCCCCCCCCCCCCCCCCCCCAAAACCTAAACCTGACATTGTCCTCAATGGGGAAAAGTTAAAACACCAGAACGACTACAAAAAGGAATAATAGCTAAAGAATAATAAAACTCATGGAAACCACATGCTCCATGGGCACACAAGAAGTAAAGCAAAGCCAAACTAGTGTAAGGAAAAGAGATATCAACAAACACCCCCAAACCTAGAGCATGACACATCATCAAACAAACCAACTAACAATCACTAAAATATCTGATTATACTCTAGTTGATTCACAGCTTAGCTGGTTATACTCCAACATAGTAAGGGTTAAGTTCCCTCAGGGCTCCTAAATCCATAGGTGGGACCATATGTGTTTGGTCATCAACAATAATACCGAAGAATCAATAAAGACCCCCAAGAATGATACATAGTCTCCCTCCAAGAAGGTTTACTTGTAGCAGCCGTACCCGTAGGTAATCATCCGTAGGTGAAACCGCTATCCCACATCACACTTCGAAGAAATCTCCATGTGACTGGCCACTGAAGGTAGCACGAATCACGCATTGAACACAAGTCCTTGAGTTACTCACCATAAGGTTTTCATTCAATACTTCAAGTTTGAACTGGTCAATCCCAGAACGGTTGTTTGAGTATAGACCTCTCAAACTAGGGACCAAAAGTCTGGTCATCGACTACCAGAACCATTTACGTTCTCAGCCGGCAAGAGCCAAACATCGCCGGGGGACCTCCAATCAATCAAGACCAGAGTACACCAAAGGTTATCCCAATAAGAATGAATAAACCAAAAATAAAAACTGTAATGTACAAAGGGATAGAAACATGGGGATTGCCCACAATGTGCTAAGTTTATAGTCGTAAGCAAGACTCTGACGCAGTCAAGATGAATGGACAGGTTCCTCCAAGAAAATCACCATCACCTCCTCCGGTGTGGGGACATTCTCAAGATACGGTTTGACCCTCTGGCCGTTAACTTTGAAGACCTACCCGTCTTCGTGATTGCGGATATCAACAATGCCATGAGGAAACACCTATGTAACCTCAAATGGACCTGACCACCTGGATCTCAACTTCCCTGGAAACAAGTGCAATCGTGAGTTATAAAGTAAAACATTCTGCCCAACAGTAAAAGACTTGCAAAAAGTAGATTTATCATGTATAAGCTTTGTCCGCACCTTATACAGTTTGGTATTCTCATAAGCATCATGGCGTATCTCCTCCAACTCATTCAATTGCAATTTCCTCTCCTTACCCGCTTGAGCCAAATCAAAATTCAAAGCCTTAATGGCCCAATAAGCTCTAGGCACAAACTCAACAGGTAGATGACATGCTTTGCCAAATACTTGGCGAAATGGAGACATCCCAATAGGAGTCTTATAAGCGTTTCAAAAGGCCCATAAAGCATCGTCCAATCGAGTGGACCAATCTTTCCTATCAAAGCGAACCGACGTCTCCAAAATCGGTTTGATCTCCCAATTAGAGATTTCCACTTGACCACAAGTTTGCGGGTAGTACGGAGTGGACACCCAATGAGTGATGGAGTATTTCTTCAACAAGGTCGCAAATGCTCTGTTACAAAAATGAGATCCCCCATCACTGATGATCGCTCTCGGGGTACCAAACCGATTAAAGATGTTTTCTTTTAAAAACTTTACCACCACTTTTTGATCATTTGTCTTACATGTAATAGCTTCAATCCATCTAGAGACATATTCAATAGCAACAAGGATGTACTGATAGCCGAACGAGACAAGAAAAGGACCCATGAAGTCAATACCCCACACATCAAACAATTCAACAATAAGAATGGGGTTAAGAGGCATCATGTTCTTCCTAGACAAACAACCAGTCTGTTGGCATCTATCACACACACAACAAAACTCATGGGCGTCTCTAAATAATGAAGTCCAATAGAAACCACATTGCAAGACTTTAGCCGTGGTCTTTCTAGCACCAAAATGTCCACCACATGCATGGGAATGACAAAATTCAAGAATGTTGGCAAAGTCTTGCTCAGGTACACAACGCCTAATGACTTAGTCTGTACACACCTTAAACAAATAAGGGCCATCCCAAAAAAAATGTTTGACTTGGGAAAATAATTTCAACCGATCTTGTTTACTCCAATAATCAGGAATCTTACGAGTTACAAGATAGTTGACTATGTCAGCAAACCAAGGCAACTGGGATACTTGGAGAAGTTGTTCATCAGGGAAGGAATCATTTAAAGGAAGGGATCCTTCCTGAGGTGCTACACAAATCCTTGATAGATGATCAGCAACTACATTCTCACAACCCTTCTTATCTCGAATCTCAAGGTCAAATTCTTGCAATTGTAAGATCCATCTAATCAAGCGAGGTTTAGTGTCCTTGATGGATAATAAGTACTTCAAAACAGAATGATCAGTGAACACTATAACCTTTGACCCTAACAGATATGATTTGAATTTATTCAAGGCAAACACAACAGCTAGCAACTCCTTCTCAGTGGTAGTATAATTCAATTGAGCATCATGAAGAGTGCGACCAACATATTGAATGACACAAGGAATTTTATCCGCCTTTTGCCCCAAAACTACCCCCAATGCATAATCAGAGGCATCGCATATCAACTCAAAAGGCAAAGACCAAGTAGGGGGTTGGACAATGGGTGCAGTGGACAAATATTTCTTCAGTGTCTCAAAAACATGAATACAGGCATCATCAAAGGCAAAAGCAACCTCTCGAGCAAGAAAATTCGTCAAAGGACGAGAAATTTTGCTAAAGTCCTTAATGAAACGCCTATAGAACCTAGCATGGCCAAGGAAAGAATGCACCCCCTTCACAGAAGTAAGTGGTGGCAGATTGGCAATTTGGTCAACCTTGGCTTTGTCAACTTCTATACCTCGCTCAGACACTACATGTCCTAAAACAATTCGTTCTTTTACCATGAAGTGGCATTTCTCCCAATTCAAGACTAAATTGGACTTAATGCAACGGGACAATACGAGTGAAAGATTGTGCAAACAAGTCTCAAAGCTAGAGCCAAACACAGAAAAGTCATCCATAAAGACCTCTAAAACGTCACCAATCATGTCAGAAAAGATACTCATCATGCACCATTGGAAAGTGGCAAGCGAATTGCATAAACCAAAAGGCATGCATCTGTAAGCAAAGGTGCCAAACAGATACGTGAATGTGGTATTTTTCTGGTGTTCCGGAGCAATGGGAATTTGATTGTAGCCGGAGTATCCATCTAAGAAGCAATAAAAACTGTGGCCGGCCAATCACTCTAGCATCTGATCAATGAAAGGTAGTGGGAAGTGATCCTCCCTAGTGGCGGAATTAAGTTTTCTATAGTCAATACAGACACGCCACTTGGTGGTAGTTCTTGTGGGAATCAATTCACGACTCTCATTTTTCATTATCGTTATCCCCCCTTTCTTAGGGATAACTTGAATTGGACTCACCCAGGTGCTATCAAAAATAGGGTAAATGATGCTTGACACAAGCAACCTGATGACTTCGCCTCTCACAACCTCTTGCATATGGGGATTTAACCTACGTTGCATCTCACATGAGGCTTTAGTCCCCTCATCCAAATGACTACAATGCATGCATATGGAGGGGCTAATCCCTTTTAAGGCGTCAAGAGTCCACCCCAACTCATCTCTGTGTGCTTGTAAAACTTCAATCAATTGTTCCTCCTGCTTAGTACTCAAATCAGAGGCAATAATGACTGGCAATGAGTTCATGGGCCCCAAGAACGCATACTTCAACGTGGGAGGAAGTGGTTTAAGATCTAGCTTGGAAGTTTCAAGAGGTTTGTCCAAGTCAAGATGAAGATCATGTGGATGATCAGTTGTGACAACCTCATAAGGTTCTTCCAACAGAGATGCAGAACTGAGTAAAGAGTCAACCTCTCGGAAATATGTTTCCTCATCAAAATAGTCCATGTCTAAAGATGTTATGTAAGACTCAAAAGATTCAAGAGTGGATTCGTCATCAAGCATAATAGTCTCTATCCTAAATGTAGGACTCAGGTCATCAGACTCAAGTGGATGGTGCCCGTCATTAAACACATTCAACGAGACCTTAAAATTTCCAACTGACCACTTTTACAATGAATGACAACATTAGATGTGGCTAAGAAGGGACGTCCTAGGATGACAGGAATTTGGTTGGTCACATTGACTACTGGTTCTGTATCAAGAACAATGAAATCAACCGGGAACATAAATTTGTCCACTTTTATCAAAACATCTTCAACTATTCCTCGTGGTATCTTGACAGAACGGTCAGCCAGTTGAAGTGTGATGGGGGTAGGCTTCAATTCCTCCAAACCTAATTGCTGGTACACAAAGAAAGCAAGCAAATTCACACTTGCCCCTAAATCAAGAAAAACTCTCTGGATGGTATGTTCACCAATGACACATGAAATTGTGGGGCATCTAGGATCTTTAACTTTAGGAGGAGTGTTGTGCTTCATAATTGAGCTTACATTCTCAGTATGAAAGACCATTTTGTTAACATATTATTTTCTCTTCTGTGTACAAAGGTCTTTCAAAAATCGGGCATAAGCAGGGACTTGTCTAATATCATCAAGAAGTGGAATGTTAATGTGAACTTTACTAAACAGTTCCAACGTTTCATGCATGCTATCTCCTTTCCTAGGTGGGCCCGATAACCTCTGCGGATAAGGAGTTGGTGGGACTTGGTTAGGGATCTGCCTGGCTGTTGGTGGAGAACTTGGAGGTTCTTCACTCAATGATGTGTCCCCATTGTCATCCTTTGACTCCATAGACTTAGTGGTCCCTACCCCATTGTTCAACTCACGACCACTCCTAAGGGTGGTTATAGCTTTGGCTTGCTCGTGGTGGGGATTGGAACTCGACCCACTCGCATGTGTGCTTTTGGGGTTAGGAATGGTTTGACTTGGGAGTCTATTTTGTGCATGTTCACTCATGTGGCTGGCCAAATGACTCACTTGCATTTCAAGTTTAGCAATGGAGGACTGTGTATTTTGCATGAATAATTGAAGTGTATCCTCAAGTGAAGGTTTTTGTGGAATCAATGGTTGTTGAGTGAAGTGAGGGCGCGGAGCTTGGGGTTGAGTAAACCCTGGAGGACCCCCAACCTGTGGACCCTTGGACCATGAGAAATTTGGGTGCCTAGCCCAAACCGGATTATATGTTTCCAAAAAAGGATCGTTCCGGTTTGGTCTATGAAAATTCTGGACTGCATTCAAGTCCTCAATGAGCTCCGGGTAGGATGAACTAGATGGACACATTTGTGTGGGATGAGATGAACAAGAGCATATGGCACAGACAGTAGATGGGTTAGGTGCAGGTGAACTCTTTGACACCATAAAGGCATCAATTTTTCTAGTCAACCCCTCAATCTTGGCCATGAGCATGGGTGTTTCACTAACCTCGTAGAGACCCCCTATTTTGGCTTCATGGGATCTCCTATCAACATTAAATGACGAACCCCATTGCTGAGATTGATCACTCAACGTTTCAAAGAAGTCCCACGCGTCACTAGCACTCTTACCCATCAAACTCCTACCACTCGTTGCATCTACCATGGATCTAACCTGAGGTGTAAGACCTTGATAAAATTATTGCACTAAATGTCATTTCTCAAACCCATGATGCGGACACCTACGAATCAAATCCTTCCATTTCTCCCAAGCCTCATAAAAGTGTTCATCCTCCTGCTGCATAAAGTTGGAGATTTCTCTCCTGAGGGTTGTAGTTCTCTGAATGGGAAAGTACTTGGACAAAAATTTTATGACTAATGTGTCCCATGAAGTAATGTTGCCCACCTCTAAGGAATTAAGCCAAGACTTGGCCTTATCCTTAAGTGAAAATGGAAAATGTCTTAACCGGATAGAGTCATCTGAGAAATTTTGGAATTTGAAAGTCGCACAGATATCTAAGAATTCCTTGATGTGGTAATAAGGTTCCTCCTTCTCCAACCCATAGAATGTAGGGAGGAGTTGGATCACACCCGGTTTCAACTCATAACTGGCAGCAATAGTGGGTGGCAATATAATGCAAGAACGTGATGTGAAGTTGGATGGGATAGAATAATCTCTCAGGGCTCTACGGTCACCTGTTGCAGGTAACTGTAATGGTTCACCCTGATTGGCCATGGTAGATCCTAACTTGATCTGTAGTGTTTTCCTACAAATAAGTTCTACCTCTTCAACAAAGGGAGCTAATGGTTCACCTAGGGAGCGGCGCCCGTGCATAAAAACACAAAAAGAAACAAAACTAACTATCAAATTATGCTAACAAACTAACTACTGAAAATACGCACTAACTAGAAGAAATAAAAATAACTCCACACAAAATCATCAAGATAAAACAAAAACATAAAATTATGAAAGCAGAAAAATAAATCTAACCTAAGACCATGGAGAACAAAGAAATACACTTAATACGTGCCTCCCCGACAATGGCGCAAAAAACTTGATGTGAAATTTAACTACATCGACTTTTATACCTCGCAAGTGTACGAATCGTTCATGTATTCTAGCGGGAAGCAAGGGTCATATCCACAGGGAGGAGTGAATTTTGTATATTCTTCAGTCAACTAGCCTAACCAAATATGATGAATTAATCTGAACTAAACACTGATTATATCCTAAATTATCAAGCAATGATATAATTAACTACTTGTACAACAAGAAACGTCAACTCTGGATTTTATCGTGATTCGTGCCTCTCTCGAGTGCCACGTAACCACGAATCCGGATTCTCAATCCTTGCTTCTAGCCCTTCTCGTGTGCCTAGAGTTAAGGACAAAGATCGAATTATAATACCAGAATCCAACCTAAATTATAATCCTGCCCTAACTAGCTAATTACTCAGAAAATTTGGAAAACAAATATTCGATAAACATCAATTCTCAAATCAAATTTAATAAGCATTCAAAACCTAAGTTCAAACTATAGGAAACTAATTAAATTACAAAATGACAGATTACTCCCCTTCTTCTTGCTCTCGCTCAGGCAGCAATTCCGTTCTCACAGTTGTTGCGATTACCAGAAATTAAGGGCTTCAGGTTGCAAGAGCGAGCGACCGGAAGTGGAGACGACGCCGACGAAGAGGAATCGAAATCCCCTGATGGAGGTTGTGCGGTGGAAGTCGAAATGGAAGCGAAATCCTCTGACCGACTCTCTCGAGTCTCGGTCGGAGTAGGACTAGGCTCGGGAAATGGTCGAAAATGCATAATCGACGCCGAAGGAGCCCTCTCGGCTTGGCGAGCAGAAAATGGCAATGTCGAACTCGCCGAGACGGAGACTCTCTTGAACTCTCCTCGAGTCTGTTCTTGGTTGACGGACGGCGGTGGACGACGGTGATGCGCGGTGTACGACAGCTGGAGGGAGCCCTCTCGAGTCTCTATTCTTTCGGTCGACGATCGGCTTGAGATTCTCTCGAGCTCTCTTCTCCCTTCCCCTTCAAATCGATTTCGCCCTAAAAATACCTCTCCCTTTCACTAATAGCATTTCTATAAATATCTCATTCTCCACACAAAATTCTCCTGAAATTCCATAATTGAATCCATAAAAATCATTTAAGGAAAAATTAAACCCTAAAAGCAATGAAATATAATTCAGGAGAGAAAAATATGCAATATAAGCTGTGATTAATGCCAAATTCAATAAATGCACATTTCATTTGAAAACCGATAAATAACCACCTATAACACAATTATAAGGGCTATTCTATTATAATTAACCAAGTTCTCATGTCAGAATCTGACATCTTACAACTACCTTCCTTTATTGTAAATAGAGGTTAATGTACTCTGATTATAATAAGTCAATGAAGTATTTCTCTTTTCGATAAATTCAACATGGTATCAGAGCAGGTTCTATGAGTTGACGTGGTCAACCCACAGAGATAATGAAATCATTTCCTTAATCTATTACCTCTAGCAGTTTAGGTTTGTGTTTTTTTTTTTTCAGTCCCTACACCTGTAAGTCATATTATGTTTTTCACCGCTATATTGTTCTTCTATTAGTGAGAAAAATTTTGTTGCTTAATTCAAATCAAGTTTTGTGACTCGTGGCCAACTCTGTTTTTCCCGAACGTTGTCGTGGTTGCCAGTTCTACCTTGAGACTTGTCTGCGGCGGTGGAGACTGATAGGAGCCACTCTGTTCGACATTGTTGGCGAGGAAGACAAAGAGCTGGTTGTTCCATGGACAACCTCTCTATTCTGAACCGCTTGGATAAGACGACTCTGTAAGTTTGTTTTCTATTTATGGGCGGTGGATTATTTCCTCCGCCGAGAACTTCATTTCTGCCGAGAAGATAGGTGTTGATGCGAACCAGTGAACCAGCATACCGAGTCTTTTAGCAAGGGGGAGAAGAAGAAGTTCATTTGCCGAGCTATTTGGCACCGGCGTCGAAGAAGAAGAATAAGAAGAAGATTTGCGATTAAATTTTTTGGTTCTAAGTTTGCTCTATTTGGCACCGTTGCTGAAGAAGAAGATTGTTGTTTGGCGCCATTGCCAAAGAAGAAGAAGAAGATTTGGCCCCGTCAAAGACAATGACCACCGATCCCGCCAAATTATTACCAAGCTATCTGCTGTTCTTTCAAGTTATTCTGATGGATCCTTTATCGTCAGAGATCGACAGGGTTGTCGTCTCTGGTCTCCCTCTATGTTCGGAGCCATGACTGGTTTTCCACTTTGTTCGGAAGCGGGGAGGAAGACGACTGCCGATTTAAAATGTTTCTTAAGTTAAAGTAAACTTATTTGAACCAGCGCCAGGTCGGGCCTGTTTTGCTCAATCTAGACCTGGTTGAGTTAACCCAGTGGGCGGGCACCAAAACTCATTCTGTCAGCTCATCCAACTGGTTGGACCAACTCGGACCAAGTCAACCCGATCTGGGTCAACTCAGTGAGTCAAGTCAGACATGTCACACTCACTTTCTGCCTCGGTATACATGCCCAAGTTTTATACATATTTCTTCCATGACTCAGATTTATTGCTCTACTATTTGATTCGACGCGACTTGATATTTTTTCTATGGCTGAATTATTATTTTGAAGTATCGGCAGCTTATTCCTTGGTTAGTATATTTGTTGGTACAAATACTTGCATTGGAGTATTTCATGGATCATTATTTTGGTTCTTGTTATATATGTTGGAAGATGGTCATGTTATATGGGCCCAAACCTATTTCAGCTGCAACTATTGTGTCTCTTTGGATGAGACATTATTATTGAAGAAGAGGTGGCCTCAGTATATGTTACATCACCGTGATGGAGGAGTTTATTACTACATCCATTACCCATAAGGACAGATATATTATTTCACTGTGATGAAAGAGTTTATTACTAACTCTATGTTATACCCCCATGAATTGGCATTTATTACTTCTACCACTTGAGAGTTGTTGTTTTGTGGAGGGACATGGTGATGAAGGAGTTTTTATTACACTTCTGAACAACATATAGACCCACTACCTACATTAATAGGAGTGACAGAAGATAGGAGTGTGCCGAACATCTAGCATAAGTTATTTGACTGGATTATGGATCAATGTCATACTGTTTGAGGTAATTTTACTCTTACTTATTTTATGCCAGTTGGACCTCATGATTGAGAGCACCAACATGAGGGGGAGTGTTGGAAGATATAGAGGACTACTATTTTATACATCATTTGTAGCAAACTGGGAATTCATGATATTCTCTCCCCCCCAGCTTGAAGGGGGAGGGTTGGAAGATGGGCTCCAGTCCACACGACCAAGGAAGGCCCACATACCTAAGATGGGCCCAAACCCATAAGAAGTGGACCCACCATGATAACCACGAGATGACATCCTTATTACACAAGTTGGAAGATCAAATGGGACCCACAAAGATAGCCACGAGCTGGCATCCTTATCATGATCACCTGCCACAAAAGAGTTTCAGTTTAAAGGAGTTTTAGTCAGGTTAATCTTTTATTAATTGTGGGTTATTTAATTATGATAGGACTTATCTTTAAGTGTTAGAGTTTGGGTGTAATTGGGACAAAGATAGTTTTATTGTAATTGGATTCTATTGTGCTTCCTCTATTGTAATTAGTGATCAATATTTGCTAATGATCGATTAACCAAAAGTGCATATGCCAAAAATATAAAGTATGATTGATCATCCAAAATATGACCAATTTATGCTATAAAGCAAGATTGATCGATCTAATTGGACTGATCGATCAATACTATCCAGGAAAACCAATTTCTTTTTGATTGATTAATCTTCCTCTGAGAATGGTTAATCATATAGAAATTTGCCAACGAGGGACATAAAGCCTAATTGGTCATAAGAAGATCATTGATCGATCATACTTGCAATGTATTACTAGAGGGAATTTTGATTGATCAATCATACCATGTACATTAATCGATCAACTTAAAATGTTAGACCGAACGGGAAGATATCGATTGACCATACCATCGATCAATAAGTCACATTTTAACCAAAAAAAAAAAAAAAATAGGTGTTATACTTGATTAATCGATCAACCACTTTACACTGATTGATCAATGTAAACTCAACTTTTTGCTTCGCAAACGGATACAAAACGACTAGTTTGGCTTGGAGAACTTATAAATACTCTATCAAACCTCATATTGAGAACGGGCCTTTATCGGTACACAAGCTTTTATTTTCAATCCTTGACAAATCTTCCTAAAGTACATTCTTGAGAAAGAGTGAGTCATGCATTGGAAAAGTCCTTTTTTTTTTTCTCATATCATCTCCATTGCATACACATTAGACAAACTCCAACATTTTACATTGTGCTACAAAGGTTGGAAGTTTGGATCTCTTAAGGAAAAAGTTTCTCTCCAATCGATAAAGGGTGAAATTTTTACCTTTCTTTTGTATTTTGTTTTGAGATAAGTTCATTTAGAACTTGATTAAGTTTAGCTAGAATTTAACCAATCTCTTAGGGAGATTATCTTGTAATTGTGTATTTGAGTAACATGTGGCTTAAAAAGAGCCGAAATCTCTTTGATGTAAATTCTAACTAATAGAGCTCGACCCGGGCAATGAATACCAATAGGGAAATGATCGATAATAAAATATTTGATGTCAACTTTTGTGGTCTTCTTCTCTAATCATATAGAGAGGAAAAGGAGAGCCATTTCTCCATTAATATGTGTTTTACTAATCTTTTTCTTATAATTGACTAGAATATAGTCTCATTGCTAATACATTTCACAATGATTTTAATAATTAGTTGAAGAGATTTTAATAATTATTAAAAGTGCTCATAAGATATATAATGATTTTGTATCACTCTTCACTTAATTAATATTATTATTACATGTATGATAAACCAATAACACAAACTCCTCAATCAAATCATACCACTCAATTGACCAAAAAAACCAAAAACTCACACTCACTTAAACCGGAATGGTTTGCTCCCAACTGCAGCAGGCAGTGACACGGTCGAATCCACACTCACATTTCCGATCGAGTGTATGGCTTCGGGGGTGCCACCCTTCAACTTTGACCCGGAATCCGAGCCGGAGAAAAACGACATCCCTTTGCTCCATCTGATGGAGCCGATGCTTTGGCCCAGTGCAAATGTCATCCTCTTCTTGGTCTTACCACTCGGCGTCGACGTTGATCTCTCGTTCAGGTTACTTTGGGCCCTCGCCTTCGCCTTCGCCGACTCCGTTGGCGCCATGTAGTTGGGCTCCGAGAAGGGCGGGCAGCTCGTCAAGCTCTCGTCGTCTCTCAATGGCGTCCTCGCCGAGACTTCGGTCCTGCTGACCTTACTGCCGATGATATTCTTCAGCGGCCTGGATCTCGGCGCCGGAGACGATCTCAGCGATTTGGGTGTCCCGGATTCTAAGGTCACCAGGACCTGTTTGGGTGTTCTTTGGTAGGTGGGTGTCCGGCTCGGAGTATGGACCTTGGTAGGGGTACGTCCAGGGGCGTCCGCCGGTGTAGGTGTTGGCACGTGCCTCTCCACCCAGTTCCACAACCAGGGTTGCCCCCCGGACCTGATCTCCATTAACGCAGCGTGGGCAGTTTTAGGGGTGGCCTTCCACAGCTGAAAATTCATGGGAGAGAAGAAGTTTGATCATGGATGCCCTGGAGAATAAGCATGGATACGATCACAAGGGTATACCTGGTGAGAGTAAGCATAAGCCAATTGCCTCTCTCTCTTGATGACAGCCCCCACCTTCCTCTGCAGCCTCGCCTCTCTTTCCTCTTTCGTCAGAACGCTGTCATCCCACTCTTGGTCTTGATCGTCCTTCTCGGACTGCAACAGGAGTTAGGAAGCGTTTAAGTAGAGCTGAAAGAGATAACAGAAAGAGAAAGAATTGGTTTCTTACATGAGGAGTTGGGCACCATTTGCCCAAGTTACTGTCCTGGTCGTTGTCACTCTTTTGTAGAGTCTGGCGTTGCTGAGCCTGGCTTTCCATCATCTGCACCCTTCGAGAATGAATTTGCGACTGAACTCTCACAACCTGTTGCATGCATTTCATGGCCTTCATCGTCTGGCGCTTCACGCTTTGCCCTCTCATCACTCCCTGTAGCCTCATCAGACCCTTCAGAGCTCTGTAGCTCCTCCTGGCCTGTTCCACATATACCAAGTAAAATCATCCACAAACAGGAACACAATAGCTATGCTTCAATTTTTTCAATGTAGTCTCCTTCTTCTTACCGAGTAACCTCTATACGCAGTCTGAATCCTGATGGCTGCAAGGACGAGATGGAGATTAGGTTTAGGTCCGGGACTGTAATTCGCTGGCTTATTCGCTGGCTTGGGCTGATAAACATTTGGGGGAGTAACGAACGGCTTCTCCTCCACTTTTGAGGGCAAGCTACGATGGCTTTGGGGATCCCTGGAGGAGAAAGACGGTGTCCGTTGGTGGTCCCTCGTGGGCAGGTCAAGCAACGTTTGGTTCTCCCTCTCTGCATCTCCCAGTATCTTCTCAATGCTGCTGGGCTCTCTGTAGAGAGGGATGAAGGAATTGGTCTCTCCAGGCTTTAATTTTCCTATGCCCCACTTATTTCTTTCCTTTGACGCTCTCTTGTTCGTCCCCTGCAGTCAGAGTATGCTAACAGATTATCAAAATCGTAATCAGCATGGTCTCTGAACCGGTGAAATATTTTTAAGGTTTCTGCTCCGACTTACATGACCAAATTTTTCTCTGGAATTGGGAGCGAACACCCTTTTTATTGCAGAAAACCAACTTCCTGTCTTACCCATGATCCGAGCATTACTGAATCAAACCTGAAATTAAGAAGATGAGAGAGAACAATCGGAGAACCAGATCAAAATTCAGCCTTTTCCCTTCAAGAATACTAGCTTGTGCAAGAACTTGATCGATCTAATCAAAACATGCTTATAACACATATGAATGATAAACCTAAAGGAAAGCATGAAAGTTCAAGGGAAAGCTAGGTAGTACCTTTGTCTCAGAACTTGGAATTTTTACAGAAGCGGTTCAGTTTAGATGGCCTGCAGAACCTGTCTGCGTACCCAGAAATCAAATTATATCCCCTTGGATGGTTAATCAAATCAAAACCTGTCCGCGGCAAAGAAGAAGATAAAGTTGGACCAACGAATCAGCACCCAAATCCCAATGTTTTCTTTCGAGCAAGATTGGTCATGGTTTTCATCAACCTCAACTAGTACAAATCTCGTTCAACAGAGCTTCCTTCAGTTCAGGTTAAAATCATACGAACTATATCATAAACATCGAAGTTACCAACAGACGATCAGAAGCATCTTTACCATGAAAAAATAAATAAAAACCAAACATCCAGCACCCAGAAGCAACAAAAATGAAGAAACAGAGGGAAATCCACCGGAGAATCAATACCTAAGGCAATCACGAAGCTTCCAAGTTCCAACCCTCTCACTTCCTACACAAAAGGGGAGAGGAAGGAGAGTAAAAAGAATCTTCTTATCGCCCCATCTCTCATCCCTCTCCTCTACCAACCCAACGGCTTTCCACCTTCGTTTCCTCAAAGTCCTGGCATCTTTAGATCCTCTCCCCGACCCTCCTCTGCATCTGGTTCTTCTTTGGAAGGAGTAAGTTTACTTTTTCCCTCGTTCCCCTTTTGGTCTTTTTAGTGCGGAGGATTGGTCCTGACTCCTGATGATGAATAGGGTGGTGGCCACTTTCTCACTCCAGGACCCCAACCAACTTTACTTGACTGGAAAGCCTTCTTAGCCAGGAATTATACTTTGAAAAAAGTTTAGGTCGATTCCCATTGCTTAAAATATTATCATAAATGTTAGGGTAGAAATATTAGGAAGAGTGGGGATAACTACCATGTTGAAAAACACAGACCTTTGTCACCATCTGCCTTCCTCATTGAATTTTCCCTCAATCCTATCCTTGTAATCACACAGGTGTTTGTTTTAGAGAGAGAAAGATAAATTATATTTGGAGTGTTGCTTATAAGTCACTGAAAAAGAGCGGTTTAAAGGGAAAGTTGGCCATCAAGTGTAGCGTTTAACTGATGTTAGTTGTGTCCACTCTAGAATTCCAACTACTTAATTGTCTGCACTGTCTTTTTTAATCCTAATTCACTGCAGCTTCAATCAGATATGGGTTTTCAGATTTGTAAAAATGAATTTATTTAAATCAATCATGGGTTTGTGGGACTGCAATTACTGGCAATGGGATCAGACAAGAGTAAGATGGAAACAAATGACATTCTCTCAACAATAGCAACTCCTCAACTAATGCGATGACACCTTCTTTTCCCTCATTAGCTTCTCATTGGTGATAATTGACAACCCTCTACTTTTGCTCGGAATGGAAATGAATGGTAGATTATGACGGATAAAATATATTTTTCTACCTCCCATAAGGGCCATCGGAAACCCTAGAAACAAAAACAAATTGACCATTATTATGCCCAAAAATAGTTAGTTAAAATGAGATAATGATCAAATTCTTTTTTTCACTAATTATTTTTAGAAATAATAAAGATAAAATTCTCATTTTCTTTTATTTTCTGTGGGGTTCCAAACAGACCCTAAGGATTGTGCTACATAAATCGAGCAATTAAAAGTGACACTAGTTAGGGGTGTCAATTTTACATGTTTACCCGTTTTTTATATTTGTAATTTTTTAAATGAAACAGAATAAAATTTCTTAGCTAATTAGGTAATCGGGCAATTTTATCTGATTACCTATTTGTAAAAAAGGATTAGAATTGGGTAACGGTTATTATGTATTCGATCGACTAATTACTCACTTATACACGAGAGTACTTAAATAAATTTTTATTTGAGTTAATGTATGTTTGACATAAAACATGATTTAAATTTGTTATAATTATTTTGAAATATTCTTTTGCTAAAATATTTCTACGTGAGTATCAACGGACCATAACCAATGACTGATTTATGTAAGAAAATCAATCATTCTCGTTTAAGTTTCTTTCTTCTAAATGTCTTTTTTTATGCAGAAGACTCAACTCCTGTTTTTTGTTGCCATTCTACAAGAAGCTTTTAGTTGTATACAAAGAAAGTCTCCTGAATGTTATAAAATCTTTTGCGAAAACAATAATCTTGAAGAGTGTTTTACGAAAACAAAATGATGAAAAATAGGTTTCTTAATAGAAAATCTTTCTACTAGAAAATGTTCTCTTTAACTAGTTGCCATGAGAATATTAGTTTTTGTGTTTTTTTTTATATTAAAAATAAAATATTTTTTCTGTAAATAGTAAAAAAAGATTGAAGTAAGCGAAAATGATAAAAAAAACACTTTAGTACTTGTTGGTTTATTTTTCCATAGAAACCTCATTAACTTTCTTATTTTTTAAAATAAAAAGAATTAAGAGAAATCAAATTGAAGCTTTCCGGTCCAAGTGTTATAAAACTTTGGTCAACAAGAAAAAAAATTATAGCATTTTTTCCTACACTTTTCAACACGCGAATTAAGAGAAATGAAATTGAAGCTTTCCGGTCCAAGTGTTATAAAACTTTGGTCAACAAGAAAAAAATTTAAAAGCATTTTTTCCTACACTTTTTAACACGCTCTAAGAAAAATTATTAATTGAACATTTAAAACAATTCTTTGGTTAAACAGGTTTCAACCCTTGACAAGAAAATTCTTGTAAGTATGATATATAAATGAAGAAAAAGAGACTACTAAAAGAATAGAATATTGTGTTCTAGACTTTAGTAAAAAGTGGTTTGAAGATAAAAACAACTTCTATCTTGCATTAGACTTTGGCTTCATGCTTGCAGAAGATTGTTGTTTTGACAAGGACAAGCTTAATATTAATTTATGCTCGATCCAACTCTTTTTGGTTATGTTCATGGCTTCAAATCCAGAACTATGTTCTGTTTATTGATGTGAAATTTGAGTGAAAAGAAAAAGCAAAAGTGATTTAAATGATCTTTTGATAAAGCCTTTAGTTTAGCAAAATCTTCTTTGTTTCTTTCACCAATCTCCATTCTCCCACTTTTATAGCCTAAGAAATTGGGAAAGTAGACATCAACTTGCCTTTTCTCCTTTCCAATTCAATTGAATTCATGGAATTTTAAAAATATAAATCAATCAGCCCACAAAAGAGAAAAAGAGGGGGATTAGAAAATATTCTAATGATCTTTTGGTTATAAATTTTATTTTTTTTAGTAAGTTAATTAAACATTTTATTTTACACTTACATAAAGGATGTTAAAGTTGGGTCTAATTAAATATTAAAATAACTAGACAAAGTTAAATCGACTAATAACGTGAGATTTTTTTTTTTCAAACCTTTGTCTCTTTTTATAATGTCTTGTCTTGCAAAAGAGAAGAAATCGATTCGATTCCCCTTAGTATGATGAAGGAGGAGGTGGTCCGATATCTCATGCATTCGTGTTGATGTCCATTTGAGATCGTAAGATGAATATAACGATATCATTATAAATATAATAAAGTAAATATCATTCTTTGAAATAATATAAAGTTTTTTTAAAAAAAAAAATTGGGTTTGAAGAACTCTTCTTTGCTTCTTCATCCACTTTATTCTTGTCAACTTCCTTTAGCACCTCTTTCTCTTCCCACTATTTGATCTCTTCTTTTTTCCCCCTAAAGTAGTCATCTTTATCTCTCTTATGTGATATTTCTCTATTGTGATGCATATATGCTTCATCATAAAAAATAAAACCAGATTTTTGAATTTATATTATCCACAATATTTCAATCCTTATACCGAAAGATTTTATGCAAAACTAATAAACAATGATCAATTTTGTTTGTTTAGTTCAAGAGGTTGAATTGATTCTGAGTTTCCTTGATGTCCTAATTCTGTTTCAGACATAGTTTGCTCTATCTTAGCCAAAAACTTCATGAGTGCGTAATATGGATCAAGCTTGGACGATGTTCAAGAGAAAGAACTATAGTTTTAAAAAGTACTCCCGCTAGTAAAGATGCATTTTGAGTAGCAGAAAACCATGGAGCTCGGCAAATTGCTGGAGCTTCTCCCTTTTCTTGCTCAAAAGAAGCCGAGTTGAACCGATTTCGTTTCGAGCTATGACCGCTCGACAATCCCACCAAAAAAAAAAAAAAAAAATGGACATGAGAAAAAATGCAGAACAGGAAAACCCCATTGAAGCAAACTGATGGAGGGAGAAGAAGAATGCTTCAAATGCTTTCTTCTAACTCTCCCAGGAAAAGAAAAAGATTTTTAGAAGTTTAATTTTCTTCAGCCATTACCATTCGACTTAGAGGACTAGGACCAAGTTTTTTCCTTCTCATCGTGCTTCTCCTCCTGATAACTTCCATCTGATTCTTCCTCCTTACTTGCATCATGGCTTCTTCCTCCACCACAAATCTTCTCATCAAAACATCATCCGTTAGCGACTTACCCCTGAATACTCGTCTGCCCTCTACTGAAGCTCTGGCAATTGGGAGTTTCTCTTGAGGCGCCACAAACGATTTTGATCTCGGATAGCTATAGCTTCTCCTTGGGGGAATGTCGGCTCTGAATATCTCTGTGTATGAAGAGATTGGGGCGCAGAGACAAACTCTGGTGAACGAAGTGGCAACCTTCAGGGAAGTGGACTTGGCTAGCTTTGGTCTGTTTGTGTTTGTTGAAATTCCGTTGGTCTTTGATATGGGTTTCCATAAATTTGTGGCTTCCATTGCTCTCTGGTACCAAGGTTTCCTGCAAAAACGCGAACATGTCAAACAGAGCTTCATTGAGAACTTAAAAAGTTTTTTTTTGCAGTCAATGTGTTTGTTCTTATGCAGCATGGTTGTGCATTCTTTATGCATTTGAACAGGTTAAAGCTCCAAGAACCCGGAGATAGTTTAGTTTGTATCTTTTGGTAAGATTTGTGTGTTTAATCATGTCCTCTATGTCAAAAAAATTCAAAACTCGAAAGAGAAAAGTTGAAAGTCTTGAATCTACAGCGGTATAGAGATACATACCTCGTCTGTGAGTTATTTGGATCTTGCATGAACAAGAAATGGTGGAGCATCACAGAAGTGGTGGATGAGGGTGATGGGGTTCATTAGGATACAGAAGGGCCTGCCTTTTGGTTGAAATTGTGAGTTGGAGATAGGATGAGAGTGTCCCTTTTCTCTTTTTTTTCCCCCCTCCCTTGCTTCTTTCTTTATTATAACTTGCTTTTGCTTTGACAGGATTCCTTTTACAATTTGGAGAGAAAGGAGAAGTTCATCCAGGGCCAAAATGTTGCTTTACATAGATGGGTAATTGAAAATAACCTCAATTCAACTTTCATAAACGATAATCCCTGCTCAGATGATGGCATCATATAACGTCATCCAAAGCACAACTAGAAAAGAGAAAAACACAAAAACAGAACAGGGTGTTTTTCAATCTAAAGCTATAAAGTCAATGATAGAAGAGAATATTTGATTTGAGCAGAAAGAAGTGGGAACAGTCTGTGTCTCCAGGTATGTCTTTCTTCTAGATCAGCTCATTCCAACCATTTTGTTCTGATGAATGTGGGTTTTACAGGAATGATCAAATGGGGATCAAAATTTGTGCAGAAAAAATTAAAAAAGCAGATGGGTTGATAGATAAATGAGGAAGGGATGGCATCATGATTTCATATGTTGGTGGTGTATTGTCCAAAGGCTGAAAAAGGAGGTGGAAAGAGGAAAGGCATATGATGATTAGGGTTTTCTGTGCAGCTGTATGGGAGATATTTACCATTTCTTCTCCAATGAAACCTTAATGAGATATCTCCTGCAATTAGTGAAGAGTGTAGAAAGAAGAGAAAGGTCATGAAGAAGGGCTCAAAGATGGTGTTCTGGGTGGGTCAAAAGGTGGAGAAGGAGAAACATTTGGGGCCAATTGAGTCCCCTTTTGCTTCTATCATGTAGACCGTATTAATCATGTGCAATGAAGATCTTTGAGTAAATCACGTGCATATGCCACTGCCCTTTCATATGATACGTGGCCATAAGTGGAAAACCCTATGATGTCTATGATTCGAGATCTAATACTTTGTTAATGAAATCTTAAGGGTCATTATATTAGTGGATATGGATCATTTTGTTCATTTTTGCTTGTTATAAAATTAGGTTTTTATTCCGTACCCCCGACCTCCGTCCCCTTTTTAATGAAAAAATTATGATTGTAAGTCGTAAATGGTTAATATCGAAATCAGGTAATTCCAAATGGTTAAGGGGTATTCGATTCGTTACCCGTTTTTTACTAGCTAACACCTAAATAAATAGGAAGATAAAAAATTAAGATATGACTTTGTGAAAAACATAAAACAATATTAAAAAATATATCTAAAAATATTAACTTAAATATTTTAATATTTTAGCTAAAAATATAACAAAAAATCAACATTTATGGAATAGAGTTACTACATTAGTCTCAAACCAAATGGTTAATTGTGTAATTCAATTAAAATAATCCTTACCCATATTTTTTTTGTTTAATATAAGAAATATAGATAAGATTACCAACTGGGGAATAATTAACAATAATCTTTACCCATATTTGTTTTGTTTAATAATCCTAAAAAAAAAGTTGTGGGTAGAGATTATAGCTTTCGCCAAAGATAAATCAATTGGAATAATTATTAATAATAACAACAGTTTCATTGAGTTTCTTATCATCCATTTTCGTAGTCATTAATTCAAATTTTATTTGAAATTATAGTTTATTTACGAATAGGAATATACAAAATATTATAAGATTACTAACAATTTTGATTAACGCCTAACAGAATCATGTATAAGATTTGTTGGTCCCAAAATACTCATTTTACAAATTTTAATCGTAACAACAATTTGATACTAAAGTGTTTTGGTTAAGTTTTGAGTAGATTTTCAGATCATTTCAAGCTCGTAAGACATTGACTTTTCAAACTGTGGAAGGAGTATTGGAACTGTCAAGACACAAAATGTAGACCAAAAGTTGTAGAAGACAAACTATTTAATAATGATTATGCTATTTGATTAGAGCCTTCAATAGAAGTTGCAATGGACAAACTATTTATATGGTGATAATACTATGCGAATAAAAAGTTCAAACTTCAAGAAAATTATAACATAAGCCCCAATTTGAAAGAAATTGTCCTAGAGATAAACTATTACTTTGGCCTCCCCACTATTTGAATAGCACATCTAACAAAAACTGAATTATACCAAAAACGGTTCATATAGTGATGGACCTTGTTAAATCTTGCCGGGAGAAAAAAGATGGGAAAAATTAGGGTTTACAGATCCCTCTCCCCTATTTATGACTTAAAAATACAAAAGATTACATCCACGTCCATGTAGCCCATAAAGCCTAGGAATTTAGTTTCTAAGTAGAAAACACTTTCGTGGAAAATTAGTAAAACATAATTATACCTTCTAATACTCCCCCTCAAGTTGAAGCATATAGCTTCAACTAGTTACAAAATTGCTCTTATAGTCCCATAAGCATAAAAACAAAATACAAAAAAGTTATCCTTAACAAAAAAATGGTCTTCAGGAAACTCAAGTGGATTCTATGGTTTTCAACCTTCAATGCAACAAACTCTTCTTCTGCCACTCTCCTCTTTACTTGGATATTCTTAATCACAACTTATTGATTTCTTCATTACTAGTTACCTGAATTTTTTTTTTTTATTATGGTAGGCTGGGACGAAAGACCTTATTCTTTGTACCTCTTATTCTACTTTTCCTCTTTAAACTGGGGATCAAAAGGACACAAAGACTCAACTTGGACAAAATAAATTTTGGAGAAGAAAAATGATTCCTAACCAAATGATAAAATTTCATAAATCAATAAAAAAAAGGTCAAAGTCTATGGGGGCACAAAGTCTACCCACTTTCTCAGGATAGCTAAAAAAAACACCTCTTGGGTGAATAATAGACTTCACCCACATTGGATATTGGGTACACTTCTATCATCTATAGGTAGTGGGTCTATAGGCATTGCTCAGAAGTGTAGCAATAAATTTCTCCATCACGATATCCCTTCACAGGGCACCAACTCTCAAATGGTAGGAGTAAAAAAGCCAAATAAGGGGGTAAAGGGTAATCACTGGAAGATAATATTTTGGGGGCACCATGTGTTTTCTTCTTCATCAAAATAGCCAATGCTGACAACAATCATCAAACGAGAAGTCTTCCTTCATTAATAATGTCTCAATCAGAGAGACACAATAGCAACAGCTAAAATGGACCTGGACCCAAATAACACTTACCAAATAACTAGTTATATAACAACAGATAACCAATAGGTAGTAAAAGTCCTTATGAGAAATAAGGACACATAAGATAATCTACAAGAAGTTCCTCCTTGAATAAGCAAGCTATGCACCAATTAATAAGCTGAGGATAATCCAAGGTAATAATCTAAGGTATTAATCAAGCCGGAGTCAAGCTGGTAGCAGATAGAAAATAATATCTTTGACAGTGAGTGAGTGAGTCAAGCCGAGTAATAAACTGTCAATAATAAGTTCAACCAAGTGTTGTTTGATAATCAATAAATTAAACAATCTCCAATGTGCTCATCCTTCATATTTCTCCTTCTATTCTCCCCCTCAACCTGGGAGATAATGTCAATGATCCCAACTTGAAGTCAACAAATATTTTACAAACTCAAGTGTTAATCCACCTCTTGTATGATCAAGTAAAAGAAGGCTAGGATCAACAACTTCCCCAACTCAAATATTGTACAACAAGTAACTCAAACCAAGCCAAATATTTCAATCTTTTATTGCCTTCATTTTTTAGGCAAGGATACCTTAATTATTTTTTACGCTCTGTTACCATGTTGAAACTTAAGATTCTATGATGTATAATCACATTAGAAGAGGATTAAGGAGTAAGAAGAAGAAAAAGAGTTGTTGAGAGAAGGTTTCAGAAGGAGAAGAGTAAGAGTAACGAATTTTGCAGAAAAGTGTCAGAACAGAACTTCATCAAAGTCTCTTCCTCCGAGAGAACAATCAAATGCATGTGCTATTGGAACCATCCAACATCAACTATTTCTCAAGATTCAACACACAATTTCCTGTTTGGTTCCATTGGTGTATCAATGCGCTTACACCCATGCATTTCGATTTCTTTTAATATGTTGAGAACTTACTTCCTCTAAGACAAGATAATGTCATGATTGAATCGCAGAACTTCTACATCCAGAAAACATTAAAGGTTCCTAGGTCTTTGGTTTGAAATTCTTTATTTATGTCCTTTTGTTTTTGCTGAGAACCCTTAATATCACACCCTGTAATATTAACATCGCCAAAATAAATAGCCATAAGAATCATCCCTTTTGTTGATTTTTTTGTAAATATGGAGTGATGACTTTCACATCCTATGAACCCAAGGTGAATAACCACAATAGTAAATTTTTCGAACCAAACACGAGGGGATTATTTAGGTGACACACCTTTTCTCTCTCAACCTCATAGCCTGGTGGTCAACTCATAAAAACATCTTCTGATTGGTCACCACTAAGAAATACTTTTTTAACATCCAAATGATATATAACCATTTAGAAATGGCCACTAATGAAACAAGAACTCTGACAAAATTAATCTTAGCCACCAAAGAAAAGGTCTCATTATAATCAATACCATAAGGTTGAGTGTAGTTTTCTACAACCAATCTAACATTATACCTGGCCAAGATACCATCAAGGTTATATTTAAAGGAAAACACCCATTTATAGCATACTACCCTTTTAGTTATTGGAAGGGAAGTCAAATCCCAAGTATGGTTGTTATACATGGTATAGATCTCTTCATCCTTGGCAGCCTTCCACCTTGGGATCAAGTAATGCCTCCTCATATGTATCAGGAAAGGGAGAGGATGATACTGCAGCCAAGAATGAAACACAAGGTTCGGATAGATGGTTTGTGGAAACAAAGTTACAAATAAGTTGAGATATGGATGGTGGTCTAGCAATAGAGGCCAATTGGTTTGGTGTCATATGATGGGCCAAAAACAATAGGAGGAGATTGTGTATTAGAAGCATTAGGAGACTCCACAGGTAAGTGGTTGGTCGGAGGAGAGAAGAGTAGC
The DNA here is from genome assembly GCF_029961685.1 of Aristolochia californica. Lineage (NCBI taxonomy): Eukaryota > Viridiplantae > Streptophyta > Magnoliopsida > Piperales > Aristolochiaceae > Aristolochia > Aristolochia californica. The sequence goes on along the minus strand of NW_027181770.1, from coordinate 9,268,561 downwards.
CCCTAATATAAAAAATGAGTCCCCATTTTCCTGCACTTGGTTATCCAATATAACAACTGACCTAGGCATTCCTACAGAAGGTGTAAAACTTGAAGGAGAACTAGCAGAAAAATATGGTTGATCTTAAAAAAATGTTACATCAATAGAGACAAAGATCTTTTTGAGAATAGCTGAATAATATGTTAGGAATTAGATGCCCTAATTCCAAACTAACTAGAGCAATAATAATAATCGTAGAAGGAAGGAAAAACAAGCATGAAATCAAACACAAGATTTATACAGGTTCGCCTCAAGGTGAGACTACGTCCTATTTTCTATCGCTGTAGTAATCCACTATAAAGATGAAATAGTTTATAAAAGAAATGATTGATGGATAACGTATTTTATTGGCATAAATTCTGAAAATGAGAGAAAAGTATTCCTTTGCATTATCAGACCTAAATATCTAAATTTTTCTTTGAAACTGTGTCTCAACCATAACACAAAAAGAATTAAAGATAGAAAACACTTCAGATCTATCTTACATCAAATATAACCAAGTAACCCTTGTATGATCATCCACAAAAATCACAAAATACTTAGAGTGTTAATTTTGTTGGGACATTAACTAGTCCCCAAACATGTGAATGAATCAAAGAGAAAGGACTGGACAATATATTGTTTTTCTTTGGTTGAAATACAACATAGTGATGCTTCCAAAGCTCAAAAAACTAACAAGATAACTAAGCAATAGATTTTAACGAGGGAACTAATAATTTCAAACTTGCAAGGAAGGATAGCACAACCTATTGCGCCATTATATGCCTTCTTTATAGGTTGTTGATATGGTTGTCAGAATTGTTGGATCCATAAAGTAGATACCTCCTCTCTCATGGCAGCTACTAATCACATGCTTCGTCTTGATGTCCTAAATAACACAATGAGAAGGAAAAAAAGGTAAGAAAACAATTAAGCCTCTTACTTAATTGTCTAATAGACATAAGTCTACGAGGGAATTGAGGTACAAATAAAACATTAGAAAGTGAAAGAGAGGGAGATAAGTAGATGTACTAGTACCTTGAACTTTAGTTTGGGACCCATCTACAATAAATACATACCACTCCATAGTACAAGGGGTCTAGGAAGATATGTTATCTATTTTACCGGTAAGATGTTCAGAGGCACCAGAGTTAATGATCCAAGATGAAAGACTAGAACATAAAACAAAGGAGAATGTACTAGTAATAGCTACCGAAGTTGTAGTGGCATTTGGAGGTGGAACCATCAGGTTCTTTAAATTTTGAAATAAATCATAATCTTATTCTGTAAGAACCATATTCTCTTTGGGATGATTAAAGGTAACACTTTATGGAGTTTTTGTTGTAGTAGTTGAGGCTTGATTATCCTTGGAAAACTTTAGTTTACCATGTAAATTCCAGCGCTCAATCGAATAATAGTTTAAACCACAAAAAGTGCACTTTCTATTATGAGTAAAGTTTGGGAAGTTGGAAGTGGGTTCAACCACTATTCTTTTTCTCCGTCTACCATAAGATTTTTCACCTCTTCTATTATGGTCCCTAGCCATGGATCTAGTAACTAGGCGAGATACTGATGAATCCAGCATGTACACGATTTTAAACTCAGTAAAGAACCAAGAATTTCGTCTCCAACCACTCTAAGTTGGAAACAGAATTCCTTTTCTCTCACAAATGGGTTCAAACACTATTCATGCATAGGTAAAATACTATTCACGCAGGTAAATTAATAATAGAACTCCAACCTTATGAACTTAGGAAAAATCAATCTAAATTTACCTTTTTTTAACTTAGGAAAATCGTCTCCTCTGTTTTGCCGTGGAGGAACTCTGTTTCGTCGTGAAGGAAGACTTTTTTTTTGTGCGGGAAGAAGAGTTCTTCTTCCTGGACAGGGTTCGATCCTCTTCCTTCTTCTTCCCTCCTCAGTTCCGATAATGAAGCAAGGGCCTCTTGCAGTCACGATGAAGCAGCAATTCCTCTGCCCTCGCCTTGGCTGAAGAAGGGGTTCACACCAACCCTTCTTCCTCCTTAGTTCTGTGAAACACCAGGTCTCTCTCCACCCCGTCAGGTAGAGATTGCCTCTTCTCTTCCCTTCTCAACCTCCCAAACCACTCACAAAAGCACCAACGCCATAGGGAAGGTTCACGCCCAAAATCCCAAAAGAGGGAGCTCGAGGAGAACCTAGATTAACCTAATTTACTCTAGTTTATGCTAATTCCGAAGTTACCTTATTTCTTCATCCTTACTCCTTAAATAGGGTAATTAACATCAACATAGGTTAGGGTTATAAAACCCAATTCTACCCCTACCTTTAAGTCTTATTACAAATCAATAAAATTCGAAATTAAAAGCAACATTAATAATAAAAGTAAAGTAGATGACTCAGTCTTATTGAGTCCATAACATCTTCCTCTTCTTCTTCCATAGTTGTTGCTCCCCTTCCTTGGGAGAGCATTGCTGAATTTTCTATTTGTTCTTGTTTAGCCGAGGATCCCTTAACTAGAATCCTAAGCATGGTAGCACACACATCATTTAAAGAAGTTCTGGTTGTAGAACTAAGTACATGTGACTTTGCAACATTCAAGTCAGGCTGTAGATTTGCAAGGCATATGGTTGTGACCAAATCTTCTCTTTGCTTTCTTGAGTTGCACTATTTGTTGAGTAAGGTTGAGCAACCTTCCATTCCTATAATAGACCTGAATCTAGCAAAGTATTCATGAAAGTTATCTTTATCCTTCGTCAATCACATCTCCTTAATTATATCTATAATATTTTGAAGATTGTAAGGAGTAGAGTACAATTCAAGATAGGTGTCCCTAATCTCCTTAGTTGTTTTCAAGTTAACAACATTATTTGTAACTTGTTCTTCCATGCTATGTATCAACCAATTGATAACTAAGGTATCTTACCTCAACCACTTGTGATAGGAAGTTTCATCAACAAGTATAAGTGGTTGGTTTATACATCCAATAAAGTCTCTAAAAATAAAAAAACTTTTAACAACTCGAGACCATGATAAGTAATTACTCAAACTTGAGGGGAATTATAGTGATTCTCTAGGGATCATGCTTGTTGAAATCAACATACGATGAGGAAGAAGAAGAATTACTTGAGATTTCTGCAATGATAGGTCAATTAAAAACACTCTGTTTTGTAATGAACTCAAGAGATTAGTAAAACAAACACACATTTTTATAATTAGAAATCAACACAAATTCACAAGGTATGGCTGAATAGATGTAGAATAACTCTATGAAGAATATGACTTCATTTATGAACTAAACAAGAAAATTATGAAATAGAATCAATTCTAGAAACTAAACATTGAATCAATGCTGAAAATTTGATGATTAACCCACAAAAATAACACATTTAAAGGTGGGATTGAAGGCTGACTTCAACAAACACTTTTCCTTCTACAGTTCAGTTCAAACCTTATTTTAGGGTTTCATTGATTTGAAAACTAAACTTTTCAATGAACAAGGGGAAATTTAATCCAGAATTAAAAAGGAATTTTATAAATTGAATGCCTGAATTTTTTGCTTCAAATTTGTGGCTAAACAATTGTGATAGAAAAACTTATAAAAAAATCGCAATTCAGCCTTACATGACTATGAAGAGGCTAATTTTTCATCAAATCGTGGAGATTGAACATAAAATGAAATTTGAATATTTAGGACTTGGGTTTAGACGAATTGAAATGAATTTTTAGGATTAGGAACCACTTATCTAATTTAGAACCTTGTTGGAATTTGAAAAATCCAGCACCTTGCTTCCTTCAATGGCTAGAAAAAACTCATTTGCGCACTTTTAACGCTTTGGGAGAAACTTTACTTGAAACCCTAGAATCCCTACTCTTATACCATGTTCGATTCTAGGGTTTCATGCTTAGAAAAACTACATTTTAGAGAAAGAAGAAGGAGAAAGAAGAAGGAAATGAGAGAAGAGAGTTTACGAGAAAAGGTTAGGCATGTGAGACAAGAAGGGAGATTGAGAAAGTGAGGAATTAGAGCACAAATTATAGATCCCACCCCCTTAGCTTCATATTTATAGTTTCAGGATAAAAACCCTAGTACATCAATAAAAAGAGGAACATTACATCTATCATAATTAGAATCCATATCACTCACTCACTCAATTACAATAGATGTTACTTATACTACAACATTTAGCAACCTTAAGATATGACTTCAAATTTGCAAGGCAAATTGCAGCAACTAAAGCCTCTCTTGGCTATTCATTACAACATTGTCTATTAAGGTTGGACCAGCTTTCATTCTTTGATAATTCCTCTGAAATGAGCAAAAAATTCATGGAGATTGTCTCCTTACTTGGTATTAAACATCATTTGAGATATATAATAAAAATTTCATAGTCCATTAGAACTAGAATATCACTTGGTACATGTATCCTAAATAATCTTGGCAGTCTCTAAATGACCAATTCTTCTTTCTTACCAAAACAAGTCTGAAATCCTGATCAAAGGATTTGCTTCCAAGGTACTTAACGCATTATGATGCTATAGTCAATGGATGGGTGCTGGAACTCAGAGGAGGGATCATTGTCACCTCGAACTAGTCCTCTTTTTACAAGACATACGTGATTTTCTGCAACACCCAAAAGAAACCTTTCATCAGAAGGTGTTGGAAATGATGAAGAAGAGTTTTAGACCATATAAGATGTGTTTTGTAGGTGAAGGAACAATTTGTAGCATGACGAGGACTGGTTCTTTGTATGAGTCCATGAAGTGGAGGTCAGTGCATCATGTGCAGTCTTCGCCTAGGGGTGGCTACTTAAGTGTGATGAATTCTAAGGAACATGATTAGATGCCTGAAGAGGCTAATGGATATTGCATATGTTAAGTTGTCGAGCCTATTCAATGCCCTAAGCTGAGTAGGTACACAGATCATTAACAATTGCGGCCTCCCGATATATTAATTGTTGTTTCATTAAGGGCAGTCTTCTATTATGGTTGCCCTAGTTTCCTCGTCATATTTGGGGCGTTGCTATTAGGGTTTGATTATCGTGGGGAATCATATGTTGCGGCCCTCAAGAGAGGTTAGAGAAAAACACTTGTAAGTGTGTGTGATCTCTCATGTAAACTATTTCATCTTTATAGTAGATTATTGCAACAGTGGGAGACAAGACGTAGTCTCACTTGAAGTGAACCTATATAAATCTTGTTTGTTCTTGTGTTTGTTTTTCTTTTCTTCCACGATTATTATTATTGCTCTTGTTAGTTTGGAATTAGGGTGTCTAATTCCTAATAGTATAAGTCGATAGGCATGTGGTTTATCTCAGGCTGATGCACGTTTGTTGAAAGTAATAGTTGCAAAGGCTTGAGTTTACTTGCCTTGAAGTCCATGGCAGACATGGTCTACCATTAGAGATCGTGTTTGTTCTAAGGGGGACTTGGAGACTTGGGCAAAAGAATGGAGAGAAGACAATGAGAGAAGCAATGAGCTTCAATGGAACATTCTTACTAAAAAACAATTATAGAGATTGATGTTGTATAAACTTTTCGACCTTTTTGGGTTCTTAATTAGTGAAGTGTTATGTGATGCTTTCTCTATTTAATGGGTTGAGAATTCATCTCAGTACTTCAATCATATCAGAAACAAAGGTCTTGTAGAAAATCTTTTAAGCTCTTAGTTACAGTAAAAAGAAAAAACAATGAGTGCTAAATAAATAGATTTTCGCAAGTAACATACTTCCAACTTGACCTTCAATTCTTTGAATACTTATATGTTTATGTAGAAAAATTGGATTGAGAAATAGTTTGTTGGGTTAGAAAGAATCAAAGAGTTTTCTTTTGATATATATTGTTAAGTTGTGGAGCCTAATCAATGCCCTACGCGGATCGACCTTCACGGTAAGGCCGTCGTGGGGGTTGGAAGAGGGGCGAAAAGTCCCCCCGTTCACGATATATTAACTGTTGTTTCATAAGGGAAGTTTGGAAATTTCACTCTTGTAACGCGGTTGCCCTAGTTTTCTCTTTATATTAGGGGGGCACCATTATTAGGGTTTCATGATTATCATCACCGAGAAGGAGTTGGAATTGCAGCCTGAGAGAATTTAGAGAAAACACTTGTAAGTGTGTGTGATTTATCTTATAAACTATTTCATCCTTATAGTGGATTATTGTAATGGCGGAAGATAAAACATAATCTCACCTTGAGGCGAACCTGTATAAATCTTGTTGTATTTCCATGCTTGCTTTTCCTTTCTTCTGTAATTATTATTATTGCTCTCATTAGTTTGGAATTAGGGCGTCTAATTCCTAACATATACTTCTCTACATAATTTTTTTATCATTTTGACAAAAAAAGTTCTAAAAATTAAAGCTTTTTGCTTCCCCTCAAACTTTTTTGTTGCTTAATCATTGCTACTTCAGATGTCGATTTATGTTTATAAAAGACTATGATTGAAAAAATTATGTGTGTTAGAAACTAGACTCAAAGATATTTTTGTACATATATAACTTTCTATATGAAAATTGTAGTAAGAGAGTCATAAAACTAATGAAAAAATATAAACCGGGAAAGAAGAAGACTAAAGGAAAAAAAATCTTCTTTTTTTCTCCTTTTCTTCCTCTTCTTCTTTTTACTTCTTTTCTTCTCTATCTTTTTCTCCTTTTCCATATTAGAACCTAGCCCACTCTAATACCATGTTTAGTTTAAATGAGGAATAATCAAAGAGAGAGAGGAAGATAAAGCATGCAAAGGAGAGGTAAGAAAAGAGAGAACCATTAGAACACGTGTAGATTGATATGTGAGGAGAAATATGAGAGAGATATGTGTTATTCTCTCTTAAATTCATGTCCTTTAATAATGGAATACAACTTGAATCCTACTAAAATATTTTTTTCCAAAAGTATCTTATTACACCCAAAAAACTAACTTGCTAAACCAACATAAAAAGACAAAACATAACTAGGAAATATCCTTTTAAATCCTAGTTTTTTCTTTTGAGTTTACTTCTCTTACTATACTTGTCTTGCATAAGATTCAACTTAGACTCCATGAAACTTGTGAGATATGTTCTGTATGAAACTTGTCTTAGGCTCCTTAATATGACGACTTCTTCAACAAGCAATATGTTCCTCCATACTATTAATCAACCAAGTGATAACTAAAGTATCTTCTTTTGAGTCACTTTTTGTAAGCAACATATTCAATGTTCACACGTGAGGTATTAGTTTGGTTACGTGCTCAATAAGATCTTTAGTGATCGGGAACTTCATAATAGATTGAGACCAAGTTAAGTAATTTGACAAACCTTTGAGTGGGAAAATTAACTTTTAAAAGACCATTTTTTCCAAACATGTTAACTGGAATTTTGTTCAGCCATGACTCAAGGAATAATAGTGAATAATCAAGGTTTGTTGTTGGAAAAAATACACTCCAATTAACAAGGATGATTGATCAAGGTAAACAATGTATGATCTATCAAACAAAGAATAGTAGAGAAGTCCTAAAATGAATGATCAATCAATGTTTAGTTGAAGGATTTTAAAATGTAACATTGATTAGTTCTTATAAGGATGATCGATCATACAAAACACAATAAAGAGATTGTAAATCATATGATCAGTGAGAGAACAATTGATTGAACACATATTATTGTGGTAAAAAAGAAAATTTTAATATTTAAACTCTAGAAGTAATGATGATAAAAGATAGAGTAGAGGGGGTTTCGAAACTCATCAAAGGGATAGAAAATTGGTTTTTGCATAAACAAACAACAATAAAAAGGTGGAATATTAGTTAGCATGAGATCCCAGCATACCGATAAAATTTTAAACTTTCCAACCTAGAGATAGAACATGAGCTAGGAAATAAGTCTTCGAGATAATAAGATTAAAAAAATAGACTTCAGTTTAGAAGAAGAATGTAACAAGTGAAAAACTTATTTGTGCTTATATAGTAAACAAAAAAGTAACCAATTTGATAGTAATTTCAGCAACACTTGATAGCATCATCAGAAGGTGAACATGGGTGAAGAAGAGAAGGGAGTCGAAGGAAAGAAGAGAGAGAAGAAAATTACAGTTAGGGCCTTTAACACACACTTCTTGTAAGTCCATTTATGTTGATTCAAATTGTTCCATATGACAAGGATGCTCTAATATATGAGCTAAAAAAAAGAAAAAAAAAGGCTTTATATAGAGGAATTTAGCTCTAGTTTATTTCCAAAGTGATTAATATAGACATATGATTTTATTTATCTTGTAAAAAATTAAAAAAACTAATTGAAAGAGATTATGGTTATCGGTGTTATATGTGCTCTCAGTCGTTTCTATAACCAAGGAAAAGGTGATTAATATATGTAAGTGTCTTTCTCTAACAAATGAAATTAATAGTAACATATAGTAAAAAATTCTCATTAAAACAATAAACAGAACTCATTAAATTTATTATGTATAATTATTTTTGTCATAAATTGTATGATATCTATAGAATAATTTGTTATGACTTTCTAAAATATTATATAAATATTGGTTAGAAATCATCAAGAACACAGGCTTTATATCTCTTCATAATTTTCGTAAAAAATAATCTAAATTAAGATGTTATAACGTTATTCCATGCTTCAAAAATGTGTAATTATGGCCTTGGAAAATCTTCATTTTATTATGTAACTATCTACGATGTGGCCGTGTGTGGGTGGGACCCGTCCGTAAGTAGCTACCGTTGTACTTCCTTTGAAAGCGGAAGTACCTAATATACCCTTCATGGCTCGCAATAGCAACTCTCCTAAACTGAAATGATCCTTTCCGAGAGATTTCCGTTCCGGATCGGCTCTGCTTGTCGGATTCACGCGGAAAATTGCGAAGAGCGACGCCTGTTAGTCGTTTTTTACCTTGTTTTCTGCTCCTAATTGGCTTGCTGTTTCTCCATCCTCTCTGATATTTTTTGATCCTTGATGGTGGCAATAATGGAATCAAACTTTCCGTATATAGTGCATTTTCAGCTCCTACACGTTAATGTCGCCGTCTTCGTTGTCATCTCTCTGTCATTTTTGTGGAACAATTTTCAGTCTTCACCCTGATGAGGTCAATACTGTTAAATGGTTACTTTTATGTAAAATTTGTTTTTCAAGTTACAGCTTGAAAGCGTGCTTGTAATATGTAATTGCTGATTTAACGGCTAATTATTTCAGGTGGTTGACCATAGTTATTCATGTGCATTAGAGAGGTCATTCTTATATCATGGGCGCATGTATGTCTCTGCATGACATATTTGCTTCCATTCCAATGTTTTTTCAAAACAAATGAAGGTACTTTTTGTTTTTCATTGTTTAAATGGCATTAGCTGTGTTTCGTTTGTTTGGTTCGATGTGGTGTTTGTGATTTGGATTGCTTTTGAAAGTGTGATACCATGTCATTATTTAACTGAAGGTTTCAAGTGGTCTTGTCTGTTATCTCCTTATGAGACATTCTGAGTTTTAATTTGTTTACTTTGTTGCTTGAAACTGATGGTCTGCACTTCATTAGGCACCACAGTTAACTAGTTTGTTTTTCATTTGCTTTTCTGGATACTTATCATTCCCTGACAGTTTCTGAATTCTTGGAACTGACCTTTGCTAATCATGTGATTATAAATTCTTTCTACTAATGATGATGAGCAGTAATGAGAAATAGAAGAATGAGAGAAGGGAGGAAGAAGAAAAAGGAGAAGAGAGTTGCTGAAAGAGAGCATGGAGGATAGCTTTCGTTACAGTCTGTAATCGACCCCTCTTCCTTCTTATTAACTTAAGGGAGTTTGAGAGATAATTACATATTTACTCCTCTTACATATGATTCCTTGTTACTTCCTAACCACGCCTCTAAACAACACAAAACCTGGACCATAGACATAACCATTCTGAACATGACAGTACTCTCACTGAAATATACGACTATAAAGTTCATGAATAAGTTACATAGTGTATGGATGTTACAGTGTCATGTTCACACTGGTTTTGATGTTTCGGTTTCATTTATGAGAAAAGCTACTAATTTGGTTCTCTCATCTTTCTTCGCTGAAGTTACATGAACATTAATGAGTAACGAAATATGTTGAGCAGTTCTTTTTTATTTGTTTCCTCTTTAGTAATGTAAATTTATTGGTTTTTATTTTATTTCGGTTTCATTTATGAGAAGAGCTACTAATTTGGTTCTCTCATCTTTCTTTGCTTAAGTTACATGAACATTAGTGAGTAACCAAATATGTTGAGCAGTTCTTTTTTATTTGTTTCTTCTTGAGTAATGTAAAGTTATTGGTTTTTATTTTATTTGATAGGTGGTAATTCCATTTGAAGATATTCATGAGGTACGTATTTGGAATTTGCCTCATCTAACTTTTTTGAGTGGGTTAAATGAAGAATATAATCGTTATTCATAATGCAGATAAAAAGGAGTCAACACGCATTCATTAACCCTGCTATTATTATAATCCTTCGCATGGGTTGTGGTGGACATGGAGTACCCCCTTTGGGAAGTCCAGATGGTTAGTCAATGTTACCATGGTAGTTTTCGTTTTTTCTTCTCTGAGCGAAAAATGATTTTTTATCTTTTGCTTTGGTGAGAAAGTCCTCACATTTCTGTTTTCTTGCACTATTTTTTTGGGATTATCTAATGGAATTATATTACTATAATTTTGTTTCCCGAATACAGTTCTATTGTTATTGTGATCTCTGCATGTTCATATTTTCAGGCAATAAAATTTCACTGCTGATGTACTCATTGGAATTTCTGAAGAATTAGTCATTGGAGCTCATTGGAGCACTTAATGTTGCTCAACAGGTACAATCAATACTATATTAATTGTATACAAATAGATTCAAATAATTTTGTTCTTTTATATGAAAAGTATGAAAAAGGTATTTTCATTATGTTATGTCAACCACAATAAATTTTGTAGATCAAAGAATAAGAAGATAAGGTCATTTCTCCAAAGGAAAAAAAGAGGTAAAAAATAATGAAAATAAGAAAACATGGAAAAGTATAAGAAGTTGGTAGTATTTGAAGTCATTGCTCATGAATTGTAATGGGAGAAGGGTGGGGGTGGGTGGCAGTGGGCAGTTGGAAGGTTCTACTGTGAGAGTGTTGGTTCAAGTCATAATGGCATGGAGGGAGCAGCGGAACCTAAACCATGCTTCAACCTTCTCCATTCAGACATGCATAGTTTCTCTTTGGCTTGATTCTTGTTTCAGTAACCAACATGGTATTCACTAATTGTTTTCGTCAACGTCGTAGTTTATATAATGTTTGTGGAAAGAACTATTTATATGTTCTGTGTCATCATATACATTTGTATAACTGCCTAAAAGTATTTGTATTTGTTTGATTTAGCTGTATAACCTTGGCATAATGTAGTATTAATCTGGTTTGTGTTAAGGGACAAGAAATTACATGCTCCTCTTGAAAGAAACATTAGCTTTTACAGTTACTTGTTTGATGTGGGAGCACCTTTACTGGATTCTAATATTTCTGTTTTCTCATTCCTCTCTTTCTCATCTCCCTTTCTATGTTTGTTCTCATCATTTCTCTGAGTAATGACTAGTAACAATTCCCAAATGGAATTAGCCGTGTTGTGTTAGAGATCATCTTATGATAACCTAATATGTTATGTACTTCTATTGAATTTTTCAAAAGATGTATTCAGATCATAGAAACAGTAGTGATCTTTAAAGGTCTTTTCATTTATGTATCCAAAAGATTGTGTTTTAAAATTACTAATAAATGACGTTATCAAAATATACTTAATTCTAGCTGCTCTTTTCATTCTTTTCAGGTAGAGTGAGATATAAATTTGCATCTTTTTGGAATAGAAATCATGCATTAAGAAATTTACAACGTGCAGCTAAGAACTTTCACACAATGGAGGAGGCAGAGAAAAAGGTTTATTTCATTCAGGACTCGTCATTGCTTTATCTACTTCTCTTGCTACCAAACATAAGAAAGGAAATTGTTTTAAACTGGTGTTCGACTTCCATAAGGCAAATTTGATCAATTGTTTTTACCAGTTGAAATCAACATAATCTAATCTGTTTTTGTCTTTTGAAATGTAGGAAAAAGAGCAATCTGCATTGCGTGCTCATAGTAGCTCTATTAGAGGTAGTAAAAAGCAGGCTAAAGTTCCTGAGGACAGTAATATTCTCAAGACCGAAAAGTTCCTGGCCTTCATTAAAGAAGAAGTTCTAGTTCCAATTGTAAATGTACTTAAGCATCATCAGCCTTTCCTCTACGGTTCTATAATTACCTCTGAAATTTTTCTTGAATTATAAAAGGAGACCTATTGATTTTTATCCGTAGGATGTGTTTCCCTGCACAGCTGAACATTTCCTTGATGTTCTATTGAGTGACGACTCAAAATTTTTACATGAATATCTCTCAGCAAGAAAAGACACAAACCTTAGTGTAAGTTGTAAAAAAAGCTTAGGATTCTTTCAAATATGACAATATAAGACTGACTTTTGTTTCTGTGTTGTCTTTTAGGCTGGTCAGTGGCATGTTGCAGATGAGTACGAGGGTCATGTTAGAGAAATTACCTTTAGAACTCTATGTAATAGTCCCATGTGTCCTCCAGACTCTGCCATGACTGAGTGGCAACATGTTGTACTAGCAGCCAATAAATCTACTCAGGTGTGGGCCTATACAACAATGTACTTGTTAATTTGCATTAGTTATCTTCACCTGCTGATGTGAAACAAAACTTAAATTCATGTTTCTTTTCAGGTATTTGAAACAGTGCAACAGGCACATGATTTTCCATTTGGGTCTTACTTTGAGGTATGCATTGTTTTTTTTTTTTATGATGTGAATCTTTCTATGTTTTGAAGATATTGGTATTTCTAACTCTCTCTCTCTCTCTCTCTCTCTCTCTCTCTCTCTCTCTCAGTATATGTCCATTTATTAAGATGGTTCAGTTTGTTAAATTTTATTTTATCTATTTTGGTCACTAATTCTTTTATGAATCTGTAATTTCTTCAACCATGTTTCTGATATTCACATACCAAAGGTAGAAAAGGGCTTCTAATATTTAACTTCCCCTCACATCCAGGTAGACACATAACACCTATACATGGGCATAAAATCCCAATGGAGCAAACAACACATAGACTCCTACCTCATGGAGCCTACAACATACATACTCCTACCTTACATAGCCCTTAACATATTCCTACCTCATTGTTGAATTTATGGAAAAAATAAAAACTTCATTGACTTGTTGTAATCAGAGTACATGAACCTCTATTTATAATAGAGGAAAGCAGTAGAGTCCAATTACAATTATACTACATTGTCTTAATTACACCCAAACTCTAACACTTAAAAATAAGTCCTAGCATAATTAAATAACTCAATATAAATAGAAAACTAACATAACTAAAACACCTTTAAACTGAAACTCTTCTGCGAGACCTGCTTCCATAATAATTTTGGTTCTGTAAGATTTCTTATTGTGTAGGACTCATCATGCCATCATTGTATGGGCCAGGAGCCTTCTCTTTGATCTATGGGCCTTGAGCCTATCTTTCACATCTCTTGGGTGTGTGGGCCTTCCTTGGTCTTATGGGCTTGGGCCCATCTTCCAACGCACTTGGATATGTGGGCCTTCCTTGGTCGTGTGGGTTTGGGCTCATCTTCCAACACTCCCCCTCAAACTGGGGGTGAGAGAACATCATAAACTCCCAACTTGCTGCAAATGGTGTATAGAATTTTCTCATATAAAATGGCAGTCTTCCAACACTCCCCCTCATGTTGGTGGTCTCTTCCATGAGGCCTAGCTGGCATAAGATAAGTGAAAGTAAAATTACTCCAAGTCGTATGACATCACTCCATACTCCAGTCATAACTCATGTTGGATGTAGGGGACACTCCTATCTTCTGTAGGTAGTGGGTTTATACGCAGTGCTCAGAAATGTAATAAAACTCTTCCATCACCGTGTCCCAACCCGCGATACCGACTCTCAAGTGGTAGGAGTAATAAATGCCAATTAAGGGAAGTAACGGGTAATTACCCAAAAGATAATATCCTGGGGCTACCTTGGCTTTCGTCATCAATCAGAATAGCCAATGTTGATAAAAATCAGCAACTGAGAAATCCTTCAATAATAATGTCTCATCCAAAGAGACACAATAGTTGTAGCTAAAATGAGTCTGGGCCCATATAACACGAACGAAAAAATAAAAATCCTTGTAAAAAGACCCATGAAATAATCCGATGCAAGTATCTGTACTAAATAATATGTTGACCAAAGAATATGTTGCGAACACCTCAAAATAATAATCCTGACGAAGAAATAGAATCGAGTTGAACCAAGTAAGATATCGGACCAATATAGCCGAGTCGCAGGAAAATAGGTATAAACCTTGTGACCCGGACTTGTATAACTGAGGCAGAGAAAAAGTGGGATATTTTCCTTATATTGTTGATCAATAATAGTAACTCAAAAAGTGACACAAAAAATTCAGCTTAAATTCGGATTTTTCAATGCTACCGGATACTAGCATGATGTTTGATTCATCCAATGCGAATATATCTTTAAATATAGATCAGATTGACATGAAATTTTCTAGTTTTAAAACTAGACTGAAATACCTTTTATCCAAGTATAACTTCCCATCATAAAATATACTTATTTCGAGATAAATAATTTTTTAGATTTTGGTCTCTGTAATCTAGCCGAACTAAGTACTTTTTCTCCTTTTGCTAGCATAATCATTGACTATTCCAATATCAATATCTCCATATAAAAAAATCAGATCGAGAATTGGTTGAATATGTAAGAAAATAGACTTACAGATCTTTCTTTCGATATATAATTCTCCATATAAAGTCTCGTTCTTGATAGCATAAAATAGCTAGGAAGTTGAAGTTTTCTGCTATTGCTGGAACCTCTTTTGCAATTTGACATTTGCTACTTCAAATATCGATTTCTCTTTGTAGATAACTCCAATTGCCAAAAAACTCAGTATAGAGGTGATAACGCAAAGAAAACAACGGGTATAGGGACTAAAAAGATAGAAAAAAGATAAATATAAACATAATCTACTAGAGATAATAGATCAGAAATGGATCACATTATCTTTGTGGTTTGACCGAGTCAACTCACATAACCTGCTCTGATACCATGTTGAATTTATAGAAAAAAAAAAACTTCATTGACTTGTTGTAATCAGAGTACATGAACCCCTATTTATAATAGGGGATAGTAGCAAAGTCTAATTACAATTAAACTACCCTTGTCCCAATTACACCCAAACTCTAACACTTAAAGATAAGTTCTAACATAATTAAATAACTCAACATAAATAGAAGACTAACATAACTAAAATACCTTTAAACTGAAAATCTTCTGTGAGACCTACTTCCATAATAGTTTTGGCTCTGTAAGACTTCTTATTGTGTAGGACTCATCATGCTATCATTGTATGGGCCTGGGGCCTTCTCCTTGGTTTATGGGCCTTGAGCCCATCTTTCACATCTCTTGGATGTGTGGGCCTTCCTTGGTCTTATGGGTTTGGGCTCATCTTCCAACACACTTGGATATGTGGGTTTTCCTTGGTCGTGTGGGTTTGGGCCCATCTTCCAATAAGTAGATAACCTGGGGAGCACAAACTTGGTTTCGACTCATGTACACATCCTACTCTAATACTACTATTGGGTTGAGCCCAATTCTATCCCAAAATGACTAGCCAATTAGGACGTTTGTTGCTCCATTAATTGTTCTTCCCATTTCTCAATGTGGGTGTTTTACCCACTCAACATCATGTGAGCAATTAACAGCCCGACAGGCTTTTACAGCTTGAGAATCTTTATCTGCAGCAAAATCAGTTTGAAATTCATATTCCAAATTTGTCGTTTGGCTAGCTTGTTCACATTGATGAGCTAGATGAGCCAAAGAAGGAAGGCTTGAATCAGGATTTTTGCTGAGTTGCAAGTGATTTGACTCTGTTGAAACTTGTTCTTCTTCCTTGGATTCTTTCTACGGACTCTAGTGATCCTCTCAAGGTGAATACAACTCCAAATAGATCAGATCCAACCTTATTGCTCATCCAAGTATCACCTACTAGGTCCTTAAGACTCTGTTTCAAACTATGAATGGATTTATGTAATTTACAAACCTTCTTATTTTCCCCCTGAGCAATATATCCAGGAGGTTGCTTCATTCAAACCTCCTACTACAGGTCACCATAGATTAACATATTTTTAATATCAAGCTGAACTAAAGACTAACTTATAGTTACTACAAAAAATATCAAAATGTGAATTGTACTCATGCGAGCCATAAGAGGAAAGGTATCAAATACATCCATTTCATATGTCTGAGTGTAACCCTTGGCCACCAATCGCTCCTTATATCTTTCAATTGTCTCATCAACATTATATTTGATGGTATACACCCAACAACAACGAATAACGGTGGCATCAGTAGGAGGCTCAACTAAGGTCCATGTTGGTCGAGTTTTTAAGGCGTCTATCTCATCATCCGTAATTTTCTTCCATTTAGGCGAACACAAGGCATCTTGCATTTTAGTAGGGATAGAAACACTGGATATCGACGTGGCAAAACTTAATTGATAAAGATAAACTATCGATAGAGTCATACTTTGATATAGGACAGTGGGTTTATTTCCTTCTGGCCATGGAAAGATCCAAATCATCAAAGATTGGATCTATAGGCTTGGAGGAAGATGGTTCAAACATGTTAGAAGGGGCCATATGTGGAGCTTGATGTAGTATGTCACTGCTGGATTGTTGCTTATATATCTCTCTGCGTTGATATACTTGCAAAGTTTTATTTGGAATAGAAGTTGAAGGTATCATTGGACTATCCATAATTGGACAAGGTATAGGGAGGATGAGACATAGACTTAGAAGAGGCATGGAAAAATGGGGTAGTTTCAAAAAACGTCTCACTTGCTGAAATATAAGTTTTTTTTGTCATTAGGATTATAACATTTATAGCTTTTTTGAGTATGAGGAGGCAACTTATCTTTTTGTGGACCAACAAAATGAACCAAACATAATGGACCAAACACCTGTGTGTGATATCAATCAATGAACATTCTAGCTTGAGCACTTGCGAAGGAATTTTTCCTCTTAAAACAGAAGCTAACGTTCTGTTAATCAAGTAACATGATGTGAGAGTGACATTGATAGATGCCATATTCTAACATAAGAACTAGGTTAATTATAATAGAATAACCTTTATAATTGTGTTATATGTGGTTATTTATCAGTTTTCAAATGAAACGTGCATTTATTGAATTTGGCATTAATCACTGTCTATATTGCATATTTTTCTCTCCTGAATTATATTTCATTGCTTTTAGGGTTTATTTAGTCCTGAAATGCTTTTTATGGATTCAATTATGGAATTTCAGGAGAATTTTGGTGGAGAAGGAGATATTTACCAAAATGCCCTTAGTGAAATGGAGGTAATTTTTAGGGCAAATCATTTTAAAATAAGAAAAATCGTATTAAAGGAAAGAGGGGAGCGTCAACGGAGGGGAGATTGACCAAAACAGAGGACCTTGGACCGGAAACAGGGGAAGACCTGAGAGGAGTTTCCCACCGTCGTTCTCCGCGCCACCACTTTCTACCGTCGTCCGGCAATTGAGAACCAACCCGAGGAGAGCTCGAGAGAGTCTCCGTCGAGGTGAGTTCGACAGTTTTTGCTCGCGAGGCCGAGAAGTGATCCGAGAGGGCTTCTCCGATGCCAATTCCGCTTTCCGACCATCCTCCGGTGTCGATTACGTATTTTCGACCATTCCCGGAGCTATTTTGACTCCGACCGAGACTCGAGAGAGCCGGTTAGAGGACTTCAGCTCTGTTTTGTTCTTCGCCGGACGTCACCTCCGCCCGTCGGCTTCTATTCTTCGTCGCCGGCATCGTCTCTACCTCCGGCCACTCACTCTTGCTACCCGAAGCCATCGATTTTAGGAAATTGCAGCACCCGTGAGAACGAGTTGCTGCCCGAGCGAGAGGAAGGAGAAGGGGAGTAATTCGTCATTTTTGAATTTAATTTTTTATATAATTTGAACTTAGGTTTTGAATGTTTATTGAATCTGATTTGATAATTAATGTTTATTGAATATTTGTTTTCCGGATATTTGATTAAATTAGCTAATTAGGGTAGGATTATAATTGAGGTTGGATTTTGGTATTTTAATCTGATTTCTGTCTTTCACTCTATGCGCCCGAGAGGGGCTAGACGCAAGGATTGAGAAATCGGATCCGTGGTTACGTGGCGCTCGAGAGAGGCACAAATCACCGTAAAAACCAGAGTTGACGTTTCCTGTTGTGCAAGTAGTTAACCAGATGATTGCTTGATAATTTAGGATATAATTAGTGTTTAGTTAATATTAATTCATCATATTTGGTTAGGCTAGTTGACTGAAGAATACACAAAATTTTGTCCTCCCTGTGGATATGACCCTCGCTTCCTGCTAAATTACATGAACGATTCGTATGCTTGCGAGGTATTAAAGCTGATGTAACTAAATTTTACATCAAGTTTTTGGCTTCGTTGCCGGGGAAGCACGTATTAAGTGTATTTCTTTGTTCTCCATGGTCTTAGGTTAGATTTATTTTTATTTTATTTTATTTTATTTTATTTTATTTTAATTTTAATTTTAATTTTTTTTTTTTTTTGCTTTCATAATTTTAGCTTGGTGATTTTGTGTGGAATTATTTTTATTTCTTCTAGTTAGTTCGTATTTTCAGTAATGAGTTTGTTAGCTTAATTTGATAGTTCGTTTTGTTTCTTTTTGTGTTTTTATGCACGGGCGCCGCTCCCTAGGTGGACCATTAGCGCCCTTTGTTGAAGAGGTAGAACAGATTTGTAAGAAAACACCAGAAGTCAAAGTAGGAGCTACCATGGCCAATCAAGGTGAACTATTACAGTTACCTGTTGTAGGTGATCGTAGAGCCCTGAGGGA
Source organism: Aristolochia californica (assembly GCF_029961685.1). NCBI lineage: Eukaryota > Viridiplantae > Streptophyta > Magnoliopsida > Piperales > Aristolochiaceae > Aristolochia > Aristolochia californica. The sequence goes on along the minus strand of NW_027181770.1, from coordinate 9,249,616 downwards.
TTATTCTATCTCATCCCACTTCACATCACCTTCTTGCATTATATTGCCACCCACTACTGTCGCCAGTTATGAGTTGAAACCGGGTGTGATCCAACTCCTCCCTACATTCTATGGGTTGGAGAAGGAGGACCCATATTACCACATTAAGGAATTCTTAGTTATTGGTGCAACTTTCAAATTCCAGAATTTCTCAGATGACTCTATCCGGTTAAGACTTTTTCCATTTTCACTTAAGGATAAGGCCAAGTCTTGGCTTAATTCCTTAGAGGTGGGCAGCATTACTTCATGGGACACATTAGTCACAAAATTTTTATCCAAGTACTTTCCCATTCAGAGAACTACAGCCGAGAGAAATCTCCAACTTTATGCAGCAGGAGGGTGAACACTTTTATGAGGCTTGGGAGAAATGGAAGGATTTGATCCGTAGGTGTCCGCATCATGGGTTTGAGAAATGGCATTTAGTGCAATACTTTTATCAACGTCTTACACCCCAGGTTAGATCCATGGTAGATGCAACGAGTGGTGGGAGTTTGATGGGTAAGAGTGTTAGTGAGGCGTGGGACTTCTTTGAAACGTTGAGTGATCAATCTCAGCAATGGGGTTCATCATTTAATGTTGATAGGAGATCCCACGGAGCAGAAAGAGGGGGTCTCTACGAGGTTAATGAAACACCTATGCTCATGGCCAAAATTGAGGGGTTGACTAAAAAAATTGATGCCCTTATGGTGTCCAAGAGTTCACTTGCTCCTAACCCATCTACTGTATGTGCCATATGCTCTGGTTCATCTCATCCCACACAAATGTGTCCATCTAGTTCATCCTACCCAGAGCTCATTGAGGACTTGAATGCAGTCCAGAATTTTCATAAACCAAATCGGAACGATCCTTTTTCAGAAACATATAATCCGGGTTGGGCTAGGCACCCAAATTTCTCATGGTCCACGGGCCCACAGGTTGGGGGTCCTCTAGGGTTTACTCAACCTCAAGTTCCGCGCCCACACTTCACTCAGCAGCCATTGATTCCACAAAAACCTTCACTTGAGGATACACTTCAATTATTCATGCAGAATACACAGTCCTCCATTGCTAAACTTGAAATGCAAGTGAGTCAGTTGGCCAGCCACATGAGTGAACAAGCACAAAATAGACTCCCGAGTCAAACCATTCCTAACCCCAAAAGCACATATGAGAGTGGGTTGAGTTCTAAACCCCACCATGAGCAAGCCAAAGTCATAACCACCCTTAGGAGTGGTCGTGAGTTGAACAATGGGGTAGGGACCACTAAGTCTAAGGAGTCAAAGGATGACAATGGGGACACATCATTGAGTGAAAAACCTCCAAGTTCTCCACCAACAGCCAAGCAGATCCCTAACCAAGTCCCACTAGCTCCTTATCCGCAGAGGTTATCGGGCCCACCTAGGAAAAGAGATAGCATGCATGAAACATTGGAACTGTTTAGTAAGGTTCACATTAACATTCCACTTCTTGATGCTATTAGGCAAGTCCCTACCTATGCCCGATTTTTGAAAGACCTTTGTACACAGAAGAGAAAACAACATGTTAACAAAAAGGTTTTTCTTACTGAGAATGTAAGTTCAATTCTAAAACACAACACTCCTCCTAAAGTTAAAGATCCTGGATGTCCCACAATTTCATGTGTCATTGGTGAACATACCATCCAGAGAGCTCTTCTTGACTTAGGGGCAAGTGTGAATTTGCTTCTTTCTTTGTGTACCAACAATTAGGTTTGGGGGAATTGAAGCCTACTCCCATCACACTTCAACTAGCTGACCGTTCTGTCAAGATACCATGAGGAATAGTTGAAGATGTTTTGATAAAAGTGGACAAATTTCTGTTCCCAGTTGATTTCATTGTTCTTGATACAGAACCAGTAGTCAATGTGACCAACCAAATTCCTGTCATCCTAGGACGTCCCTTCTTAGCCACATCTAATGTTATCATTCATTGTAAAAGTGGTGAGTTTGGAGTTTTCTTTTGGAAATTTTAAGGTCTCATTGAATGTATTTAATGCCGGGCACCACCCACTTGAGTCTGATGATCTGAGTCCTGCATTTAAGATAGAAACTGTTATGCTTGATGACGAATCCACTCTTGAATCTTTTGAGTCTTGCATAACATCTTTAGACATGGACTATTTTGATGAGGAAACATATTTCCAAGAGGTTGATTCTTTACTCAATTTTGTACCTCTGTTGGAGGAAGCTTATGAGGTTATCACAGCTGATCATCCACAGGAACTTCCTCTTGACTTGGACAAACCTCTTGAAACTTCCAAGCTAGATCTTAAGCCACTTCCTCCCACGTTGAAGTATGCGTTCTTGGGGCCCATAAACTCATTACCAGTCATTATTTCCTCTGATTTGAGTACTGAGCAGGAGGAACAATTGACTGAAGTTTTACAAGCACACACAGAGGCATTGGGGTGGACTCTTGATGCCTTAAAAGGGATTAGCCCCTCCATATGCATGCATCGTATTCATTTGGAGGAGGGGACTAAAGCCTCACGTGAGATGCAACGTAGGTTAAATCCCCATATGCTAGAGGTTGTGAGAGAAGAAGTCATCAGGTTGCTTGTGAGAGGAAGCATTTACCCTATTTCCGATAGCACCTGGGTAAGTCCAATTCAAGTTGTCCCTAAGAAAGGGGGGATAACGATAATGAAAAATGAGAGTGGTGAATTGATTCCCACAAGAACTACCACCAAGTGGCGTGTCTGCATTGACTATAAAAAACTTAATTCCGCCACTAGGAAGGATCACTTCTCACTACCTTTCATTGATCAGGTACTAGAGCGATTGGCCGGCCACAATTTTTATTGTTTCTTAGATGGATACTCCGGCTACAATCAAATTCCCATTGCTCCAGAAAATCAGAAAAAGACCACATTCACGTGTCCGTTTGGCACCTATGCTTACAGAAGCATGCCTTTTGGTTTATGCAATGCGCCCGCCACTTTCCAACGGTGCATGATGAGTATCTTTTTCGACATGATTGGTGACTTTTTAGAGGTCTTTATGGATGACTTTTCTGTGTTTGGCTGTAGTTTTGATATATGTCTGCACAATCTTTCACTTGTATTGTCCCATTGCATTAAGTCCAATTTAGTCTTGAATTGGGAGAAATGCAACTTCATGGTGAAAGAAGGAATTGTTTTAGGACATGTAGTGTCTGAGCGGGGTGTAGAAGTGGACAAAGCCAAGGTTGACCTAATTGCCAATCTGCCACCACCTACTTCTGTGAAGGGGGTGCGTTCTTTCCTTGGCCATGCTGGGTTCTATAAGCGTTTCATTAAAGACTTTAGCAAAATTTCTCGTCCTTTGACGAATTTGCTTGCTCAAGATGTTGCTTTTGCCTTTGATGATGCCTGTATTCATGCTTTTGAGACACTGAAGAAATGTTTGTCCACTGGACCATTGTCCAACCCCCTTGGTCTTTGCCTTTTGAATTGATGTGTGATGCCTTTGATTATGCATTGGGGGCTGTTTTGGGGCAAAAGACGGATAAAATTCCCTGTGTCATTCAGTATGCTAGCCACACTCTTCATGATGCTCAATTGAATTACACTACCACTGAGAAGGAGTTGTTAGCTGTTGTGTTTGCCTTGAACAAATTCAGATCATATCTAATAGGGTCAAAGGTTATAGTGTTCACTGATCATTCTGCTTTGAAGTACTTATTATCTATCAAGGACACTAAACCTCGCTTGATTAGATGGATCTTGCAATTGCAAGAATTTGACCTTGAGATTCGAGATAAGAAGGGTTGTGAGAATGTTGTTGTTGATCATCTATCTAGGATCTGTGTAGCACCTCAAGAAGGATTCCTTCCTTTAAATGATTCCTTCCCTGATGAACAACTTCTCCAAGTATCCCAGTTGCCTTGGTTTGCTGACATAGTCAACTATCTTGTAACTCATAAGATTCCCGATTATTGGAGTAAACAAGATCGGTTGAAATTCTTTTCCCAAATCAAACATTTTATTTGGGATGACCCTTATTTGTTCAAGGTGTGTTCTGACCAAGTCATTAGGCGTTGTGTACATGAGCAAGACTTTGCTAACATTCTTGAATTTTGTCATTCCCACGCATGTGGTGGACATTTTGGTGCTAGAAAAACCGCGGCTAAAGTCTTGCAATGTGGTTTCTATTGGCCTTCATTATTTAGAGATGCCCATGAGTTTTGTCGTGTGTGTGATAAATGCCAACGAACTGGTTGTTTGTCTAGGAAGAACATGATGCCTCTTAACCCCATTCTTATTGTTGAATTGTTTGATGTGTGGGGTATTGACTTCATGGGTCTTTTTCCTGTCTCGTTTGGCTATCAATACATCCTTGTTGCTGTTGAATATGTCTCTAAATGGATTGAAGCTATTGCATGTAAGACAAATGATCACAAAGTGGTGGTAAAGTTTTTAAAAGAAAACATCTTTAATCAGTTTGGTACCCCGAGAGCGATCATCAGTGATGGGGGATCTCATTTTTGTAACAGAGCATTTGAGACCTTATTGAAGAAATATTTCATCACTCATCGGGTGTCCACTTCGTACCACCTGCAAACTTGTGGTCAAGTGGAAATCTCTAATAGGGAGATCAAACAGATTTTGGAGAAGTCGGTTCGCTTTGATAGGAAAGATTGGTTCAGTCGATTGGACGATGCTTTATGGGCCTATCGAACCGCTTATAAGACTCCTATTGGGATGTCTCCATTTCGCCTAGTGTTCGGCAAAGCATGTCATCTACCTGTTGAGCTTAAGCATAGAGCTTATTGGGCCATTAAGGCTTTGAATTTTGATTTAACTCAAGCGGGTGAGGAGAGAAAATTGCAATTGAATGAGTTGGAGGAGATACGTCATAATGCTTATGAGAATGTTAAACTGTATAAGGAGCGAACAAAGTTTTTACATGATAAATCTATTTTTCGCAAGTCTTTTACTATTGGGCAGAATGTTTTACTTTATAACTCACGATTGCATTTGTTTCCAGGGAAGCTAAGATCCAGGTGGTCCGATCCATTTGAAGTCACACAGGTGTTTCCTCATGGCGCTATTGAGATCCGCAATCACGGAGACGGGTCGATCTTCAAAGTTAACAGTCAGAGGCTCAAACCGTATCTTGAAAATATCCCCACACCGGAGGAGGTGATGGTGATTTTCTTGGAGGAACCTGTCATTTCATCTTGAATGCGTCAGAGTCTTGCTTACGACTATAAACTTAGCACATTGTGGGCAATCCCCACGTTTCTATCCCTTTGTACATTACTGTTTTATTTTTATTTTTTTGGTTTATTCATTCTTATTTGGGATAACCTTTGGTGTACTCTGGTCTTGATTGATTGGAGGTCCCCCGGCGATGCCGGCCCCATCATGGACTCGGGGTACTCTCTTGTCGGCTGAGAGCATAAATGGTTCCGATAGTCGATGACCAGACTTTTGGTCCCTAGTTTGAGAGGTCTGTACTCAAACAACCGTTCTGGGATTGACCAGTTCAATCTTGAAGTATTGAATGAAAACCTTATGGTGAGTAACTTAAGGACTTGTGTTCAGCGCGTGATTCCTGCTGCCTTCAGTGGCCAGTCACACGGAGATTTCTTCAAAGTGTGATGTGGGATAGCGGTTTCATCTACGGATGATTACCTACGGGTATGGCTGATACGAGTAAACCTTCTTCGAGGGAGACTATGTATCATTCCTAGGGGTCTTTATTGACTTTTCGGTATTATTGTTGATGACCAAACACATATGGTCCCACCTATGGATTTAGGAGCCCTGAGGGAGCTTAACCCTTACCTTGCTGGAGTATAACTAGCTAAGTTGTTATTCCTTTTTGTAGTCATTCTAGTGTTTTAACTTTTCCCCATTAAGGACAATGTCAGGTTTAGGTTTGGGGGGGGGGGGAGGAAACGACTCTTTTATGTCTTAGCAATAATTTTCTTTTGATTTCTGTTCGTGGTTTCAAAATAAGTATGTGGTTAACATTAGTAGAGTTAAAATAAGTTGCTCAAATGTGTTTCAAAATTTTTCGTAAAACTGTGTAGAATATGCCTATTAGAAATCTGATATCATTTGTTGTGATCCATGAGAATTCAGTGGGATAAGTTACTATTGCATTAGACTTGGAACTTAGTTGCAAAAGAGAACATGTAAATCTAGTGTTGATCTATGTTAGTCTGAATAGTCTTGTATGCCTGTTTGAACTCATTCCTTTTTATACCTCAATGAAATTCCTTGTTGTAATGTATGAATGCAAATGGAAATGCTCTTTCTTGCAAAAGACAGATAACTTCAGAAACAGCCTCGGCAAACCTGGGGACATGCACCGAAATAGTCGGTTACTTAAAAATAAGTGCATGTACAGTGAAGATGAATACAAAATGGTGATAATACCAAAAGTATTCAGTGAAACAAAAATTACGCTGGTAATAGTAAAAGTGCGCTGGTAATAGTGTAAAATGGTTTTAAATTTGGAAGCAATGAGTTTCCTTAACTTTGATGATTGTAATTTGAAAGAAGTTGCAAGTCAAGATTGAAATTGGTATATTTCTTTTGTGAGATTGTTAGACAACAGGCTTACTCTACTATTTTCTCTTAATTGTGATATGACCAGGATTTTATTGTTATTTGTTGCCTCTTTGTTCTATTGAAGTAATTGCTTATGGGTCACATTGGTTCAGATGGAGTAACAATGAATGTATTTGGATTGATAATATGCTATATTTTACACAGGTTTTCAAATTGCGCAGGATCTCATATGATTTTCAGATATTTTACGATACTAAGTGTTAGTCATATGCTAATGAGGAGTAAATTTTCTTCAGTTTTCTTTTTATTGATTTAGATGAATTTTGTGGGTAAATTCTATGCAAACCCTCACGAGACATAACTCGTCCACTACTGCAAAGTAGGGGTTTAACGGCTTGTTGCATGCGCTAAATGCAATCGTGCTCCCTACGAAAGTGGCATTTTGTTTTCCTAGGCTTAATTTTGGTTCGATTGTTGTTTTGCTAAGGACTAGCAAAGATTTAGGTTCGGGGGTGTGATAGATGTCATATTCTAACATGGGAACTAGGTTAATTATAATAGAATAACTTTTATAATTGTGTTATAGGTGGTTATTTATCAGTTTTCAAATGAAACGTGCATTTATTGAATTTGGTATTAATCATTGTCTATATTGCATATTTTTCTCTCCTGAATTATATTCCATTGCTTTAAGGGTTTATTTAGTCCTGAAATGCTTTTTATGGATTCAATTATGGAATTTTAGGAGAATTTTGGTGGAGATGGAGATATTTACCAAAATGCCCTTAGTGAAATGAAGGTAATTTTTAGGGCAAATCGTTTTAAAATAAGAAAAATCGTATTAAAGGAAAGAGGGGAGTGTCAACGGAGGGGAGATCGACCAAAATAGAGGACCTTGGACCGGAAACAGGGGAATACCCGAGAGGAGTTTCCTACCGTCGTTCGCCGCGCCACCGTCATCCGGCAATCGAGAACCAACCCGAGAAGAGCTCGAGAGAGTCTCCGTCGAGGTGAGTTCGACAGTTTCTGCTCACCAGGCCGAGAAGTGATCCAAGAGGGCTTCTCCAGTGCCAATTCTGCTTTTCGACCATCCGCCGGCGTCGATTACTTATTTTCGACCATTCCCGGAGCTATTCCGACTCCGACCGAGACTCAAGAGAGCCGGTTAGACTTCAGCTCTGTTTCATTTTTCACCGGACGTCAACTCCGTCCGTCAGCTTCTATCCTTCGTCGCCGGTGTTGTCTCTACCTCCGGCCACTCACTCTTGCTACTCGAAGCCATCAATTTCGGGAAATTGTAGCACCCGTGAGAACGAGTTGATGCCCGAGCGAGAGGAAGGAGAAGGAGAGTAATTCGTCATTTTTGAATTTAATTTTTTATATAGTTTGAACTTAGGTTTTGAATGTTTATTGAATCTGATTTGATAATTAATGTTTATTGAATATTTGTTTTCCGGATATTTGATTAAATTAGCTAATTAGGGTAGGATTATAATTGAGGTTGGATTTTGGTATTTTAATCCGATTTCTGTCTTTCACTCTATGCGCCCAAGAAGGGCTAGACGCAAGGATTGAGAAATCGGATCCGTGGTTACGTGGCGCTCGAGAGAGGCATGAATCACCATAAAATCCAGAGTTGATGTTTCCTATTGTGCAAGTAGTTAACTAGATGATTGCTTGATAATTTAGGATATAATTAGTGTTTAGTTAATATTAATTCATCATATTTGGTTAGGGTAGTTGACTAAAGAATACACAAAATTTAGTCCTCCCTATGGATATGACCCTCGCTTCCTGCTAAATTACATGAACGATTCGTACGTTTGCGAGGTATTAAAGCCGATATAACTAAATTTTACATCAGACATCTCTCTAATACAATTCTGGAGCATTCATTTGGAACAAAAGGATATGTGCTACTTCCAATAAATGGTGATTTTTGCGTTTCTGCAACCCTATTTTGTTGTGGGATATATACATATGACAACTAATGAATAATCCCATGAGAAGCACAAAAACAAGAAACCTTATGGTTTATGAACTCAAGACCATTATCTGAACAAAAATACAATGGAAACACCAAAGTGAGTTTTTATTTCGTGAAATTTTTTATCAAATACATAAAAAATTTCTCCCTAAGGAGATACACCCAAGTGATTCTACTACAATCATCTATAAATGTTAAAAAATACTGGAAACCAAACAAGTTGGAAGTACTACAAGGACCCTAAATATCTGAATGTACTAATTCAAAGGGAATTTGACTACAGTTGCTACTCAATGCAAAAGAGCTCTTGTGGTGCTTCCAAGTTGGCACGATTGATATTGAAAAGATAAATTTGAAGGTAAGGTAGGAAGAAACTAACGCAACTTCAAAGGAGATGGATGTCCCAGCCTTTGATCCACAAGGCGTCACAACAACAGCCTTAAGTGTTGTTTGTTGATTGTCTCAAACGATATCTAAGTAGTAGAGGCCTCCTCTCTCGTGTCTTGAACCAATCATTCACGTTTGCAAATCCTGAAATACACCATAAGAATGAAAAAATGTAACTGAATAATTTAATGATTTAGTGAGTTGGCTCAGTCACAGTAGATTGATTGGAAATTTTGGAACATATCAGACAGAAGACCACGAAAACTTGTGTTTTGGGTGAACAGCCCTTTCACCTGTGATAGATGAAGACACATCTGCTAATTGTACAGATTTATGCCCTGGTCTCCTTCCCAAAACTTATTTGGGCCTTCCTCTCCTTGTGGGGTGTCTTGATAGAACCCTTTGGAAACCAGTTTTTGAGAAGCTCTGTGCGCGCTTATCAGCTTGGAAGGGGCGTCTTCTCTCACAGGTTGGCAGGGTCACTTTGATCAAGTCTTGTTTATTTGGCATTCTCTCCTATTTTCTCTCATTTCTTCACAATCTGGCGGTGGTGGCAAAAAGCATAAGAAGAATTGTGCGGAACTTCCTTTGGAAAGGGACCAACGATGGCTTCAAACATCATTTGGTGAATACCAACCCAAAAAGTGCAGAGGTCTGAGCATAAGAAGAATTCATTATATAAACCAAGTTCTTCTCACTAAATGGTGTTGGAGGTTGAGTACTTACCAGCATCTTCCTTGGGTCACGTTTGATATTCAGAAAATGGGGCAATTGGGAGGATCCTGATATCTTGGAGATGGATCGTTCAGCTGCTTATCTACTTTATGGAGATTTATTTCCAAAAACTTTGAACTATTTGCTCAAAATATTCAGTTCAGTGCTGGTGATGGTATTGATATGCATTTCTGGCTTGACGAATGGCTCCTCCATGAACCCTTGACGATGGCTTTTTATCCAAAAATCAGCAAGCCCTCCTGGCTAGTTTGATCACAAGCAACCTGCTGAATATCAATTGCAGCGATCCGGAGAGTGCCGAATGATACTGAGGCAGTGGAGTTTAGTAATCTTACCTAACTCCTTGATCAGTATTAATTCTCTGTGGCCTTTTGTTACAATTTTCTATTACCACATGACAATAATACCCACTTGGCCGCCTCTTCCCCACCTAAAATAAAAATCTTACTTTGGAGTGCTCTACATGGCAAGATTTTAAACAAAACCAACTTCGTTTGCTGTGGATCCTACACCCCATTTTGACATGCCTTTGTTGTGGAAGTGTTGATGAATTGTTGGACCACCTATTCATTGCGACTTCTCCTATTGGGTTTGGAATTACTTCTTCAATCTCTTCAATTTGTCTCTATGCCTCCTCACCTCACTTGGCGCCTTAATCACCTTTGGCTTGGACCTGCCCCTTCTCTTCTTCAGGAAAGTCATGTTCAAGGTTTGTCTTGCTTTCTTCCCTTGGTGTCACTTGGTGACACTGGCTCGAAAGGAACCAAAGGCTGAATTTCATCTTGTGAGCTACTGTTAGATCCCTGTGCACTTCTAGTGCCATCAGATTAAGTGGAATCGTCTCATGCTGATTTTCCAAATTTCCTGACACTTTTCAGAATTATGATTGGACTGACCACAATGTGTACACTTCCTTTCCCCACGACTACGGCCTCGACCGCCACCATCATGACCGCATCTTTGACCTCGCCCTCTCCTTCTAGATGTCTTAAATCAAGTGGGAGTAGAGGATAGGTTAAAGAGCTGCAGCATTTGAAATCTTAGTGTTCCTATTAGTTTTGGATTCAACTGCACTTTCAGTTCTAATCACATAGTTATAAGTTTTTTCTAGTATAAGGACATCATCATCCTGCTAATTTATATGCTCGTAGGGCCTCATACTTGAATCTGTCCTTCTCTTTCTCGTAGTTATACAGGATTTGTGATAAAAGGGTAAAGCACTGCAATCTCCTGCAACACCCCACACACTTCTATAAAATACTTTGTAACAATCTTTTCATCCCTGCTAGAACTTCACTTACAATCCATACACATGAGGCAGATTTCTTTCTTGATAAAAATAGACTTGAGAGTCTTCCACATATCTTTAGGAGTGTCACAATTGATTACTTGATTACTAATAAAGGACTGCCTAGAATTCAACATCTAAGTCTGAACTTGATGATCCTCTGCTTCCCAATTTTCAATTATATGATCTGGGGGATCCTTTCTTATATAATAATAACAATCAGCCAATAAGCTGCATAAAACACCTTGTAAAACAACACCTGTGGGTCCCACACTTCACTACCTAGGGTTTATAAAGAAACCACCCAGATTTAATACTCGGCAGTCCTCTAGAAATAATAATTGCAATAATTAATTAAGAAACAATAAAAAATATATGCCTAATTATGTCTGTGTTGACAAACCTGTGTCCTAGACTAGGTGATGTAGTCACAGGAACTCCAAATTACTCTTCAAGACTTCATTCGATCCTGACAAGATCACAAAACACATAATAACTGCTTTAGACAGCAATACAAGCCATTAACCCTTAGGTTAAGGCACAAAAGAGAACAAAGAACAACCTGTAAGTTCAATCTCTAGATGCAATTGAGAAATTCAATCGTGGAAGAGAAAAAAATACCTTAAGCTTTGATTTATGAATTGAATAGTTCTAATACCATGTAAAATAGATAGATGGAAGAGAGATCAAAGAGAAAAGAGAGGAAATAAGGAGAAAAGAGAAAATAAGTCTGTGAGGTGCAATCTTCAAGTTTCAAAGTAAAATATATTAATTTTAAGGTATTGTCAATATTATAAAAATTGACTAAGTGATCAGGTTCGTTCAAACTCAGTTCACTGCCAGTCGAATTAGTGATGTAATTATGACATCAATCTAAAAACAAAAAAAGCTTCCTCAAATCTGCGATTGGGAGCCCTACTCTGTCATTATCTTTTGAAGAGATTGGGGAAGAATCCCCAACTCTTCACACATCAAAGCTAATAGAGGAGAGGGGAGAGGGGAGGGATTGCTGCCTCCCTCACCCTGCATTTGTTCACAAGTAGGAGAAATTTCTCGCAATTGGACAACTAGGGTGCAAGCGGGCAATGAATGAAACGGGTAAAGGGGTATTCTCTAATACTTTTGTTATTCGTTTTGGCTAAAACAGAATAAGCTATTCCTTTTGCCCATTTGTTTACCCGATTACCAGCGGATGATTGGGTGAATGGGTAGATAAATGGATGAAAACTTCTTATAAATTAGTATAAAAATCAAAATATTTATATAAATAAGTAAATATGGTAGTTAATATATATATTCTCTCCTTGCATAGGTATGTTTTTTCTCCAAATCTTTGTAAACAAGAAAAATGAAAGGCAGGTAGGCCTTCCCCAACATGATGACCCAATGGAGGAAAACTCTCTCAACAAAAATTAGAATTATAAAATTATCTTTTAAGTATTATAAATAATTGCGTAATTAGTACGAAATAACCATTATCCATATCATTTCCATAAAATATACGGTAAGCAAGTAAATGAGTAAAATTACCCAAATATTTAATGGGTTAAGAATTTTTATTCCATATCCAATAAATAGATAAAATTGCCACCCATATGCACAACCTTATTTGGCCAACCAAGTTTTAACTTGATTCTAAATTTCACATGTATGTGACCAAGTTTAACCCAGTTCAATTAGTTGACCTAGTTCAGGTTTTATTATATAGGGTATTATCATAATATTATTTATTTCATGAAGTAAAAAAGTATTTTTGTCATCTCAAGCAAAAATATTGTATAATGGTATTTTTTTAATTTTATAATAAGTTATATGCATAATGTATTAAAGCACATCCATGAATCTTTTATTTCTACAAGGGTATTTTTATATTTTATATAATTGTTATGTATAACGTGCATAAAATAGTTTTGTTATTTTATATAATATTATATTTTATGTTATATTATATGCATAAAGCTTATATAAGCATTTTTATTATTTCATGATATTTTTGTTATTTCACATGCCTAAATACAAAGGTATTTTCATAATTTCATAATATAAATATTTTTTTTTGTTTTTTTTTTAAAAAAATATTATAATATCATTTCATTATTAGTATATATTATATTATATATGTATAAAGTATATTAAAAGGTTTTTTGTTAATTTATATTATATTATTATATAAGTAAAGTACGTAAAAGAGTTTTACAAGAATAAGGTCTTGCAAGAATAAACCTAGAAGGAAGGGGTAGGGGTGAATTTGAATAGGTAATATCAAATTCTAAGTTCATTAAAATAGTCGAGTAAAGCAATAAACGCAATAAATTTATAGTGGTTCACAATCCAAAATCAAGTTACTCCCAAGGTGTTTATAACTAATGCCTAACAACATTTACAATAACAAACCCAAAGGGTCCAAATTATAACATCTAAAACAACTCCAAATCAGCATGTCCAAGTCTTGATTACATAGATATTAATAAAGCTCTTAATTAGATAGATATTATACTAGTAAAGCTCAAAATAATGAACCCCATCCTAGGTAATTCTACCACAACAATTAGCTGTGACTTCAAAATACGAGCACAATGAGATTAAAAAGAAAATTCAACAACAGGAGTTCTAAAAAACCATGAAAATGCCCTTAATAGAGTTGCTTACAATAGGTTCATAACCAAAACTTCTAAACAATGCAAAATGATTTCAAAATATGTTCAAACAAAGTTCAAGAAGAAAATTACTAAGAACACAACATATTTCAAAGTAACAAATGAAAGGGATTTAGCTCTTTTGAATAACCCCCATTGTTATGGCTCTTATGAAAAATCTCAAATGTTTGGGATATACAAAATTGTTAGGAACTTGTTCTAACTTAAGTCCCTAATTATAATAATCCTTAAGTTCCTAATTCTCTCTTCCCTTGTTTCCATGTCATATAAGAAAATTTGGGTTTTGACTTCAATCTAGGTCTTGTAGAACAGTGACCCAGAGAAGAGATCAGGTCCTATTAGACCTAGTTCAATTCACTGATCTGGTACATGTTTTATAACAAGCGTATTTTTGTTATTTGAAATAACATGTATAGAATTAAAGCTAAAAATAGTATTTTCTTGTCTCAGAGGATAAAAGAGATAGCAATGGAGCATAATGGTAGTTTGTGCATAAATTTCAAAAAACAAGGAGAGTTGACAGGGCTTCTGCTCTGAGGACTATGTTATTGAATCAAAATATTAGTTTCTTATCGCATATCAGTCCGCAGGATGAAGCCTAAAAGCCTTAAAATCCTTGTTGAATAGAATCTAATGGCCTTTGTCATCCTAATCAATACAAATTCCTTGACAGCTAAAACTGGAAGATAATTACATATGAACTCATGAAATTACTTGAAGTAGCATGCACAACACCTCAAAGGCAGATCCAGAAAACGTATAGAGGAGAATGGAAGAGGATCCTTACAGTCAAATGTTTACTAATTCCGCTTCTTCAGTTGTGTTCCCCTCCCAGCCTTTATATTCTGAGAATCTCGAAAGCAAACAAAATGTACAAGGGTTTTTCCATTTGGGTAGACAGCAAAAACACTAGTTCCAATTCGTTTGTTACAAAGTGAGCACATGCTATTACTAGTAATCTTCACAACCATCCGTCTATGCTTATAAAACTCGTCTTTCACCTGCAACCCAGAGAGAGTAATAGGTAAAGAATGTAAAGGAAAAATCAGAATCCAATTCAAGATTTAGAAACAATAAAAATCTTGGATTCTTGTTATATAACTGGCCCTAGAAACAGGACAGATATATCAACGTCAAGTTAGAGCTAACAAACTCAGGAAGGCATACCTGTAAATTCTCACTGTGTCTTAAACTCTTAATCACAGAAAAGTTACGACAACCTTCACTAGATTTCTTCAGCAATGGTTCAAGAAATGGAAGTAAGTTCTGTCCAAATGAAGAGGAAGACAGGTCATTGCTCAAGTAAGATCCAAGAACGCAACATACAGCTTCCTTCACAAATCAGGAGAAAATAAAAATTACTCTGACGTTTTCACACCTGCAGCTTTGTTTCTCGTGGTAAAAGTTTGAGAGCTTGGGCTCCATTAATCCGATCCCACTTTCTGCTCAGCAAATCCAGGGTTTCATCAAGCATAATGGGACCTCCATCCTCCTGTGGCTCATCTCCATCATAATCACTTCGTCCACTATCAGTGCCACTTGGGCTGATGCGAATATCTTCTGCTCCCTCTATCTCAGCAATTTTCTTAGATACTCGACTCCCTTTGGCTTTGAACAAGTTCGCCTTCTGAAAGCCGGTGGTCCTCTGCTGAGACCCAGCATTTTCACTCCGCCGCTCAAATTCTTTTGTTGCCTTCCGAGGATTAAGATAGATCTGAAGAAGTGTGAGGTAGATACTGGTATTCGATTTAGAAGATGGAGTGTATTCTCCAGCCTTATAAACTCGATCACAATATGCAAGTGCAAGGTGAGGCATATGAAGCTACACAGACAAACAATAGCAAATTTTAAGTTTCCTGGTCTCCAAGTCAAAATACCACCAAATGGTTTTTAATTTTATCAATTTTCATAGTATCGCCAATCCTAAGAGGCATAAACAATCACATGTGTAGCTAAAGATACCATTTCTGTAAATTAGTTCAGTACCTTATGAACATAGAGAGACAGGGCAAGCTGATGTTGATTTAATTTACCCAGCAAGAGTGCACGCTCTTCATATAATGCATCGGAAGGAAGACGCTTCAACAGAATGTCTGCATTATTACCTGAAATGCCCTCCAAAGCTCCCAATAGCTTCTTTCGAGCTGGTGAATATTCCTTCTCTTCCCACTTATTGTGAGCCTTCAGATCTGCATACCAGTCAAGAACTTCCGAGAGATAGATTTGCACCTAGGAGGAGCTACTATTTTAGGAATTGCCAAGAAAAAAAGTAGTTATGTCAACTAAACCCTGACAACACAGGAAAAGAAGCAAAATTCCAGTGTAAATGCTACCAGCTTCCTCCGTGATCCATCAAAAATTTCTGAAAAAAAAAAATAATTATGAGATATATGACGATGGAAGGATCAAAATCTGCACCAGTTCATTCTGCAAATTGGAGGAGATTGTGCTTTCACTTGTTGCCAGCATAAGCTCCAGATATGTAGCCTGCAGCTGTGGTGCATGTTGTTTTAAGTATGAATTGACTAAATCTGGTGGAATATTTCCAGACAGAAAAAGCTCAATGGTTTCCACCGGACAACTTTCAAGAGCATGCAGAGAGAACTCCAAAACGAGCATTGGATCTGTGCTGCAGAGAGGCTGCAAAGGAAAAAATTTCAGGAAAACAAATACCAAATCTGAACAGACATAAAAAAATGGGGATCCCCTGAAATCCTCCCTTGTGATCAATAAATGTTTCACGCCGTTGAGCTTGACGGAACCTAATTCTTTTATGAACTTATTTTCTCAAAGACTGCAGTTGCCCAAGCTAAGAAAAAAGTTTACCTTGAGATAGTCGATAATTGCCTGACTTTTGATATTGTGTCCATGACTAGATTCTGAAGGATCTGTGTTCGATTCTTCAACAAGCTGAGTAAGAAGTTTAAGAGCTTCATGGTGCATGTTATTGCATTTATAGAGTTCTAATAATGCCATATGATGATTCCTTTGCCTTAGAAATTCCTCAGATATCTTAATGTCACAATAGTTAAGAGCCTTCAAGAGATCAAATGCAGCTGAAGTTTGTCCTGTGAGAAGCAAACTTTGGAGCAGTGCTGTATCAAGGATAGAAGCTGTCTCCCTTGCACTTGAATTAATTTGGATGCGACTACGACCACCCTGATCAAAATAATTCAAAAACTCCAGTCACATGGAATAGTGAAGACAAAAAAATTTACCCCAGCAAGACTTGAACCTAAGACCTCACACTAAAAACCACCCGATGTGACCATTGAGCCAAAGGCCCAACCCACCAACTTGGGACATTTAAAAATTATAAAGAATAATACTGAAAGATAGAGACATGCAGGGCGTCAAGCCTCACAAGGCAGTAGAATAAAGACCCCCACAGTTGCAGAATTGCGTGATACACCATCCTTGGGAAGAGTGTCTGAGATGCAGTTTTGAGGCCTCAAGTTGTGCTGCCAAATAACATGAAGTTCATAACATGATACTTCTATGTCATTAAAATAGATATTTTATCCTCCATGAGGGGGAAGCGTGGACAAAGAAACTGATTATAATAGCTGAGCTCGTTCTACCACTGGTGTAGGGAACCTCTGAGAGTATAGCTTGACTCTAGTGAGAAGAACCATAGAACCACAGTAACCTACTAGCCCAAATTGGTTCCTAATCACTGCCCCAGGACCTGCAGTTTCCTTGGTTGCCCAGTGAACTCCCAACAAAATTTAGTTTTAGCCAATAACTGGAAGCAGAGTCCAAGATAGATAAGGTAAATATGTCATGTATATTTTTAGAGCATGTAAAGACAATCTTCCTTGAGATTACTTAAGAACATGGTGCAACAGGATAGGATGGCAAAGGGGGAAAAGAAGTGGATAGAACGGGCAGCAGAATGAAGGGAAACAAGAGAAGAAAAAGTGAGAAAAGAACACATATGTAATTACTAGCTGCTGCATTAGCTAAGAACAAGTAATTTATTGGCAGGAGCAAAGTTCACCATTTCTTATGCATATATCGTATAGATGTAACAGCGGAAAGGGAAAATATATATATCAGCAACCATGTTACCAACTCTTTGCAAATGACAAAAGTTTGATCAGACTAACAGGTCATTCTGAGTTTTATCCATCTGTGACGTACATTTGAGTAGATTAATTTGAGACAGAAGTCTGGCCTCACAAGGCTTTGGGTAAGGTAATTTCATCACCATCATCATCAAAGAGTTGAACAAACCACATTAGGTTCTGCTAGTAGTCCTTTTAATCCATCCCATCAAGCATGAATTATTTTTTTCTGCTGTTTGACAGGTTTTAAAGTGCCTATAAACATGATGCGACCCTTAAGAGAGACAAATATTTTATAATATTTTTAATGCTTTGTTTGTTTTACATTTTTCAATATCTTATGCTCAATTTTATAGAGAAATGTATTGTGACATCACACAAGAAACACGGTCATGATAGAGCCTTTGCAGGCTGAAAACCACTACCAAGGATAGGTGGATTTTGTCTAATAACAATGTTTCTATAACTCATCCTAGTCTGGATTTGATTTTATCAAACTCAGGATGCCAATTCCGCTGAGTAATTGCCCTAGTGCTAATTCTGCTACAATAATCACTAACCGTCCAACAATTTTGCCATCCATCATTATCACTGTTATACATGTATGCTACGTTGGAGTAGACTATGTGAATTGTCTGCCCTTCTGCTCTGTCATTGAAATTAGCAATTTTTTTCCTTTAAATTTATGTGTTTGTTCTCTACATAAAATCAGGATGTCATCTTTAAAAACAATCAGGATCAATATATGTAGATATCCTCTTCTCCAATCACATTGTTTCAACAATTTTGAGCTTTAGGCACACTTTCAATTGACTGAGAGCAATATTACACCAACTCCATTTCTCTCTTTGTTTTGCTCATTCCTCTGAAGATTAAGTTCAACAATATTTCCAATATGTGACCTTTCTTAGCCTCACACTAAAATTGTATACATGAGCAGGGGAAGGGAAATTCATAAAATTTGTCGATTATGCAAAACTTGGGAACATCACATTACGCGGTCCAATACAAACAAAAATAAGCATACCTTGTTTGAAGCCTTTGATCTATTGGCATCATATGATGTCACTGCATCTGAGACAACCTCCTCGGTTATTTCAGCAGTGGCCTTCTCAATAATACCAAACCGTTTCTTTTGCAAATACTTGGTGAGAGCCATGAGAGCATTGTGACTCATTTTCTTTATCTCAAGGCTTGATCTCTCAGAGTCTTGTGATGGAGATAATGATTCCATCTCATCTGATGCATCAGATGAAGCCCTAGAGAGATGTTCTGATGCCAAGTCAAAAATATTATCAGGCTCAGATCCAGAGATCACTTTTGGAAGAACCAAAAATGGATATAAGGAGAGTATGTGGGTTATGTCAGCAGAAGATGCCAAAAACTGTTCCATTGCTTCCTCATAACTGCCATTGTTAAACAAATGCATTCCATATCTGAAGAAGAAGAGGTTTAGCTATTAGAAGTTAGTGTCCGTATGTTAAGAATCCATGTCTTGCCAAATAATAAAGACCTGGCATTGATACAGCTAATGCTAAAGCTAAATAATCACCGGATATGGATAGAGTCTTCTTTTGCTGCTCGCAGGGTGGAATCCTCTGGTGGAAGTAGCTTACAGAGAGACAATGCCTCCTCAAAATTTGCAGAAACAGTTAATTGTACAATCTGTAAGGACAATCACCAAAGAAGGAATCAGCAATGACTTACACAAATGTTAAATGCAAAACCACATCCAATGAATCCTGACTTTTCCTACTACAAAATCAAAATGTTAAAGAATAAAAAATTTTGAGTTTTTTTCCTTTTTTAACACAATAAGAAAGAGATTAAATAAGAAGGGGCTCCATAAAAGAACAAGAAAAATCCAGGCAATTTACCTGGGCTCCTAACGGGACAGGGAACAGACCATAAACAAAATTTTCCAGTAGAGCAATAACAGAATCTTTAGTCTGTACAAGATGACGAACATCCCGAAGATGTACAGTTTGTACCAGCGGATAAGGAGGCCTAAGAGATCGTATCTGACAGGTTGAAGTATTAGAAACACAAATTAGATTAGAAGCAAAAACTTTACAGGCGACTGCTACAACAAGCAAGATTCCCATGTTCATTTTTCAATTGAACAGAACCATGAGTGCGACAATGGAAGGTACTAGAGGCAGAAGCCAAGAGTATGAAATTGCCTCTCTTCCTTCCACATCAGTTAACTACCTCCACATATCTTGGTAATCGAGCAATTGCAAAGTGCATGTGAATGACTATTGATGCAGGGGCATCAGACCAACAAATCCTTCCATCTTTAAGAAGCTTCCCTTTTTGATCCACGAATACTCCAATATTATCCTACACAGCAGAAGCCAATTAAACCCATCTGCAGTCTTACCATATTTCAGATTCAGTGAAAAAATGAGCAGAAAAACCAAGTTGATTCACTAGCTGTGGCAATCCCATAGATACATACTGATAAATTTGAAATGACTAAAGACATAGAACTATCAAGAGGGTGAAGCTCTAAGAAATAATGCTTTTGCTGATATGCCTTTTTTTAAAAGGAAATTCTCTTGAAGGTAGTGAATGATAATACAGGTAAAAGGAGGCTACCTTGCCGAGAAGAAGCTCTCCTGAAGGAAGAGGGACAACTAAAGGTGGTGCGATCCCCGAAGGAAAGACCTCAGATAATACACCATTGGTCCCGTTTAAGATCATGTACTCTCTTCTTATTGCTAAACAAATGTTTTCGCCACACCAAGCCATTGACTTCACTACATCCGGGACATTGAACTCTTTCACCTCCACAAAATCGCGACCTCCTTAAACAGCAAACAAGGAGACCAAATTTCAACCGAATTCCAAAATCACATGATCCTCACCCAAATAAAGGTCCTAATAATAAAAGAAACACCAAAATAGGAGTGTATTGGGCATTGGGTTTGTCAATTGAGTAATAAATCAAGCACCAGAAGTTCATGATCAAACATAATGCAAAAGCCAAAGATCTAAAAAAACTCCCGCATGTTTGCTTCAATAGAGCACTTCCGGAACAGAAAAAGAAGATAGCGAAAAAATTCGAAATTGGCGTTACGGGACATACCCTCGTGCCTAAAAATTCCTACCCTCTTCTGCCTCCCAAAGCACAGGAACCCCCTTCGATCGTCCCAGGCGTAGACATTCGCGCCCTTTGATTTTCCAATAACTGCGAGGGGTTCCAACCCAGGCAGCCGATGGAAAGCGATGGACTCAGACAGCGAGATGAGGAGATTTCTGGAAGGAGAGACCTCCAAGGACATTAAAAGCTTCTTGGAGAAACCTTTAATGGCTTTCTCAAGGACATAGGGCTCCCGCCGGATGTGATGATCGGAAGACGTAAGAGGTCGGTCGTCAGACTGAGGGGCGCACATATGGAGGGAGCCGTCATTGCATCCAAGGAGGAGGTTCGAACCGTCGGATCCGATGCATTGGATTTTGGCAGGGTAGTTCTTGAGGAGCTCCTGCGAGTCATAGGCGGTGTGAACCATTCCTTCAGTTCCAGATCGAGAGAAATGGCATCCCGACAGGGAACTCAACTGACAATGGCGGGGAAGTATCGATGTCGGTCGTCACCAATAAAGCCACCGGGGCGCAGTACCTCCCGTTTCCTCCGAAGTGGGAGGGGGTGAATGGGCTCGGTCGCCTTCCTATCGGGGTCGTCTACTGAAGACATAATGTGCTGGTCCTCCGATGAGTGGTCAATGGGACCCATTAGACCTTCATCTCTCTAATGCTTGTTGCCCCATTAATAATACATATATTATTACCATTTATGAACTTTATTCGCATAGACAATATCGATTTATATCATATTAATCCGAATAACAACATAGGGTGCCCAAATGAAAATTTGACCATTATTATTTTCGAACAGATAAAACTATTGAAAATAAAATGTTTCAAGAAATCGAGATTGTCACCCCTATAAGGTTGTAATCGACTAATGGTTACATTTAATTATATGAAATAAAAAGCTAGAGGTCTAGTCTAATTAATATAAAGTAATGTTCAAAAGTTGAGATATATCAAATATCATATGTTAGGCTATGTAATAGACCAAAACTTAATAAGCTCAAACCTTTGATTCATCCTTTTTTTTAAGAAAAATAACTTAATAGGTTGAGAATGATTCTTAACAGAGAATTCTAATTTTCAATAATCTACTTGCAATATTTTCTAATTTTGTACTTGTTTGACGATTTAAGGGATGGTATCATTGAACATAAGCAATGTGAAGGATACTTTTGATGTTTTGTTATCAAAGATTGAACCTAGTGAGACATTCATACTCGCAATGGCTAACAATGGAAGCGGTTGCTTTGACTTTACAAAACTTTGGTAGTTTTTTTTTAGTACAGTATAAATATAGTGGCTACAAATGTTTGATACAAAAATAGTAGCACACGGTACTTTGTTAGATCTCTTAGGAAATATCTTGATTTCTACCAAATGAAGCCCTTTCTTGATTTGTATTTCTTTTAAAATTAGATCTCTTATTTATGAGAAAATCTCAATGACCATAGGGGGGGTGAAAATTTGATCTTCATCTTCAAAATAGGTGTTAGTGTGGACAAGTTCATGTTCGAAATCTTCGAAATAGAGTGTTAGTATGGACAAGTTCATCTTCATCTTCATCTTTGAAATTTAAAACCATTGATTTTATTAATTATAAAAATGAGTTAATTAAACCAAGTGTTTGAGTTAATAATATTTTAATTACCACTATTAAATCACTAATACAATAGAGTAAATAAAAAATAAATATGATTAATGAATAAAAAAGTATTATATTAATGACATAAGATATATTTTTTACATGGTATTAATTAATAATATATTTTCACAAAATTAAAAGTAATTAATTAATCAAATGTATACTTTAATTATATTTTATTTACTAGAGACTTAAATATGAAATTTAATATAGTAATAAAATTGATATAGTGCTGGGTTGCGTCAGGCTCTGAACCGGTGCCACATTAATCTTTTCCTAACTTAGGAAAATCAAATTTTCCAATAGTGTCTTCTTCCCATGGCACCAAAAAACCAGAGATCTTGACGAACAGAGAAAATCAATCCAGGCTGTTAATCAAGCTCCAACCGAATTTACGAAGCAGATCAATACGACTTGGCCTCAAGCTCGAAAGTAGGGTCTGTATGCCGACGTATCCACCTATGCCCAAGTAGCATCCGTGATAACTATGTCCACCGTCTGGACGTCCAAAACTGAAGCTTATTTTTATTTTTATTTTATTTTTTATTTTTAGTTGTCCCAGTCCGAGTTGGCCTGGGTTGACTCGGTTCAATAAGTCCGATCCGGCGCGCGACTTAGCGTACTGTGCTGATTAAATTTTCCTAACTTAGGAAAATTGTAATCGGAAGCCTTCTCTTCCTCCTTCTATGGAAATTTCGTTGATGGGTCGTTTGCCGTTGTGCTGTCGAGACGGAGGTTGAGCAAAAATGTCGCCAACGGAGTCTCTTGCTTCTCTGGTGGCGAATCGCAGCCCGTTGGGGCTTCACCGCGTGGAGAGTTTTCGAGACAGAGGGCTCTCGGAAACCTGTTAAGCTCTGTTTCTCAACCCCCCGGAATAGAGAACCTTGCGGAAATTTCGCTAACGGAGTCTCCTGCTTCTCCGGTGGCGAATCACAGTTCGTTGGGGGTTCGCCGCTTGGAGAGTTTCTGAGGCAGAGTGCGGGAGAGAGGAAGAAAAAAAGGAAAATGAGGACGCGTAAGAGAGCGGGGTGCGAGGAGAGAGAGGGGAAAAGAAGCATCGCGCGTCCTTCACCTAAAAGAAGATCAAATATGGCCTTCTTTGAGATGAAGGATTTTAAACCGTGGAGATGAAGGACCGCTTCATCCCCTGCATCTTGATGAAATGTCATCTGCGCTCCACTAACGACTTCAACTGTTGAAGGGTGTCATGTGGTTGAAGATCATCTCGGACTTCAAGTTGACTAACCCCCCCATAGAGTTTGATGAAAAATGGTAAGTCTCACTTTGAGTACCTTGATTTTTCATGCAAATCTTAAGTGAGAGTAATCTTTAAGAAAATGACTATTTTTTAGTGAAATTTAGTTTAAAAATTAGATGCTCTTGTTGTCATCTCCTCCTTTAATCCTATGTGGGTACAAAAGTCAAACTAGGATCAAAGAACCACAATAGACTTTAATACTTTAATTTTATATGTTTGTATAGGTTGTATTGATTTTGAAACTTATGTGTTTCGTGCTTTTATATACCTTATGTAAGTTCCTAGCTTAATTACTTAAGTAATGATCCGTTATATGGATAAATCAATATAAGGAAAGTAATAAATGATTGGCAAAGGCATGATGAAATAAATATTATATTATATTATAAATGTTGAAACTTAGGATTCCATGATATATAATCACAGTAGAAGAGGATTAAAGGATGACAAGAAGAAGAATAATACTTGTGGAGATAAGGTTATGGGAGGAGAAGAGGAAGAGTGATGAATTTGGAGAAAGGAGGAGAAATAATAAGGTAATGGACATAGTCCAAACCCTCCCCCCCTTAAGCTCTAATTATAAATGATAAAAATACCAATATCACAATTATACCCTTCACCCTTGTAAGAGTGAAGAAGAGACAAAAAAACATAAACTAATTACATCAATGACACTCTAGTTATATCATATCTTCCAACACTTCCCTTCAAACTGGGAGGTAATAGTAGTGATCCCAACTAAAAATAAATAACATAAATGTAGTAATAATCTTCTCCATCTTGGTGTCCCAATGATAGGTACAAAACTGGGCACAAACTCTCAAATGGTAGAAATAGGTGATAAAATATATATCAAAACCAACCTCAAATGATTTTGAAGAAATATAGTGATAATAATCATTAAAGTGGGTAACGCCTGTCATTCACAAGACGACGATAAAAAACCCAAGGGTACCAATAATAAGTCTCAATGGACTTAAAAATAACCATATATATATATATAAAAGACCAACCAAAGCAACGCTCCAAAAGGGTTGGCCAAATGGATAAATGAGAGTCAAATAAAAGACTATAAGAGAAATGTTGCCAAATAATAAAAGGGTAATGGGTAATGAGAAAGATAAGATGAACAAGCCGAGGTCATCATGTGTTTTATTTTCCTAAGTAATTCAAATTCTTCATCATATGTACCAATGAACCAATGTCGATAACAGTTAATGAACCCAAGGCAAGCAACCAAGGATTTCTTCTTCAATGATAATATCTCAATCAAAGAGACACAATAGCAGTTGCGGTAATGAGCCAATGCCCAAATAACGCATACTAAATATGTTGTTATATAGCAACAGATAACCAATAAATAGTAGAAGTCCTTATAAGTAATAAGGGCACATGAGATAATCTATAACAAGTTCATCCTTAAATAAGGAAGATGTGCACCAAATAATAAGTTGGAACTGAGTAATAAGCTGCCAACAAGTTGAACCAAGTGTTGTTAATCTTCTTAAAAAGAATAACTAAACTGAATGTTGTTGGTTCTAAGAGCAGCTACAAGGTTTTCTCAAAAATAGAGAAGAGTGAATAAAATAATAATGGATGTTCCTTCCATGCTTACTACATCAATGATTAATTCAAACATCAAATCGAGAGTTAGCCATATTAAACCAACTAATTAGCAGCAAAAGACATAAGTGTCATGTTTCTTAATATAATCCACACTTAGAGACATAATTACAAAATGAAATCGATTTTGAAAGGCAAGATAAAAAATTGAAGGCAAAACTTGAGGATAGACCAGTTATAGTTTGAAAGGATTTCACTGAGTGATAGGCTGAGCGAGGATACTCACTTTATAAGGGGATAAATACACCAAGTGTTGCTCCAACTTGCTATTAATATGCTGCAAAGATTTCTCATAACAAGAGAGGAAACAAACATTTTGAATCCGATCTTAGATTAAAAAAACTCCTTACATAGATGCTTCTGTAATTTGCAGCATTAAATCAGATAACTATTTTTTTTCGAAGTTGCCATAATTTAGAATAGGAACACTTCTTCTCTTTGACAAATAAATCAAGGATTTTTTTTTTAAATAAGAAGATCCTCTAATGATTCTTTCTAGATATTGTTAGTTAAAAAATAGAAACTTTCCAAGGGTGGATCATGAGATACTTTCCAGATTTTGTTATTCAATAACAACAACTCAAAAAATAAAGCAAAAAATTCGGATCTTCGCATGCAACAGGATACCAACATGACTTTTGATTCTTCCAATTTGAATATCTCTTTAAATATAGATCCAATTGACATGATTTTTTTTTATGAAACTAGACTAAAATATCTTTCATCCAAGTATAAATTCTCTTCATAAAATATACTTCTTTTGAGATAAACAATTTGATAGATTTTGGACTTTGTAATCTGGCCAAACTGAGTACTCTTTCTTCTTTGGCTAGCATGACCATTGACTCTTCTGATATCGATATCTCCATATAAAAATCTCATATTGAGAATTGGTTGAAGAGGTAAGAAAATAGACTTACAAATATTTCTTTTGATATATAATTTTCAATATAAAGTCTCGTTCTTAATAGCATAAAATGGCTCAAAAATTGAAACTTTCTGGTGTTGCACTAAACTTTTCTATTGCTTTACCTTTTGCTGTCGATTTCTCTTTCTAGAAAAATTTGATTTCAACGATTATTTTTTAGTTGGAAAGTAGACTTAAATATATTTCCAATAATATATAATTTTCTATATGAAATATATGGTAAAATCCAATGAAAAACATGAATTAGAAAAAAAGACTAAAGGAAAAATGAGAAACTCTTCTTGTTTCTTTTTATTTTTCTTCTTTTTCCCCTTCTTCTCCATCTTCTTCTCCTTTTCCATCTCAAATCTTTCCCCGTTCTGATACCATGTTGAAACTTAGGATTTCATGATGTATAATCATAGTAGAAGAGGATTAAGGGGTGACAAGAAAAATAAGAGTTACAGAGATAAAATTTTATGAGGAGAAGATGAAGAGTGATGAAGAATAGGGTAACGGACTTAGTCCAAATCCTATTTATAAATGATAAAAGTAACAATATTATAATTATACTCTTCACCCTAGTAAAAGTAAAGAAAAGACAAAAAAATATAAATTAATTACATTAATGATATTTTAATTACATCATATCTTCCAACAATAGATATAGATTGTGGAACTAGCAATTAACATTAGATTACTCACTTAAACTATTATAAAAAATAATGAGTAATTACTATAAATATTTTCATATTGATATATAATTAATTTCTTAAATAACTAAAAAGTAATATATAAATTACAATGCAATAGCAATTAGTTTATTGACAAATAATAAATATTAATTAGTAATAGGTAATTTTAAAATTTAAATAAATAAATAATAAAAAACATAAAAACATTTAAAAACAAATAAACAATATGTAAGTCACAATCAATGTTAATCTTAACACTATTAATACAATTAAATACAAGTTTGGTAACAATTAGAATAAAATTTAACCTAATATATATTTAAAGATTAATCAGCGGTCAGGATAGCTTCAAAGCATGTCGTCTCACACGCAACTGCGCAGTTTAGAGGCGTTTGAGGACTAATAAATACCGCTTCCTCACGCTCCCGGGGTTTCAGTCTATGAGACAAAGAAAAATAAAACGAGACGTAACACACAAACACAACCAAAAAAAAAAAAAAAAGAAAAAAAAGGAAAACCGTTCTTCGTTAATGGCGACGGAGATCTCCACATGCTACCGGAAACTCCAAATTCCTGAAATCGCTTCCAATGCAAGGTATTATGCGTTTTCGTTGTTTAGCGCAGTCATCAGTTATGAATCTATGAACTTTGACCGACGATACTGTGATTCGCAGACTACGTATTAGATTCTGTTGCTCTTTTCTTTCTTATTTTTCCTTCTTTGGTTTTGTGACGAGTGTTGATCATTTCGGTTGCACTTAGAACTTGGGAGAGTTTTGTTGCCATCTGGAGGTTTTGTATTTTCGTTTCTTTCACCGTAGATTTGCTAAGAAATACTTTAGTCGAATTTAATGTCATTCCGATTCTGATTTCCGAGGTTTCTTTGTTGATTGATCTTTCGGCCTTCCTACTGCATTTTAAAATTTGAGGAACCTTGGGGGTGTTATTTTGGTATTCTTTAGTGGTTTGATTAGTAAAATGGTTGAATTGTTTCAGGTAGTGAGAAGTAAGGGTGCCGATGTCTTTTGAGGAAGAAGATAATCGATGGATTTGTGGGAGGGTAGGTGCCGTGAATCTGCAACGTGTGACTTCCATTGTTCGAGACATCGGGGAGCCCTGCCTTCATCACACTCCCGCCAAGGTCAGCTGGCGAAGTTCCAAATCTGGCCATGCTAACTTTTCTTTGATTCCTTTTCAGTGATAGTTTTCAGCTTACCAACGAGAGGAAAAGGTGTCAGCTTTTCTTGGGTTGCACGGGCGAACTAGATTCTAATTATAAGGGTCGCGTTTATGCTTGTAGAAGTTGGGAATTCTTGTCAATGTCAGCTAGCAAACAGAGGGTCTTCTTGTGTTAACGTGCTGAAATTTGTGGTTAATGACATTAATGTCTCTGGTGGCATAGCAAAACATGCCCTTGGAAACTGTGGTTATTGGGGACTTTTGCAGCTTTTTTGTAGTTCCGTGCTATATATATATATTTGTACTCCTTCGACAAGTTGGGTTACTGTACGTGGTTCCAATCTTCTTGTTCTGTGCCTACCATGTTATATCGGTTGTTCATATCTTTTTTGGAGCATCTAACTACCTTCAAATCCTTCTTTGTATTTGAGTTTCTTCTTTTCTATGTGCAGGGAAACAAAATGCTGAAGCCTGATAAGTGGCAAGCTGTTTTTGACAATGATGGGAGGATATTGGGTTTTAAAAAGGCACTAAAGTTGATCATTTTGGGGGTAAGATGATCAAACGCTTCGTCTTCTGTGCTTTGTAGTATCGGACAAGTTGATATTCCGCCAAACTGTCTGTCTCCCCCTTGTGTCAGTGTGATCACTTTCTTGACATCTGCAGTCCACCTTGGAGCTACTACACTCTTTTGCGCTTTCAGGCAATATAGACAAGAATTAGATGTTGGCAAGTCAAGCTATAATTGGACATTATACAAATTTCCTACATAAATTTTTTTATTATCGTGGGCAAATTCTCTTTTCAGGGGTTTGGTATATGTCAAACTTTTCCATTTCTGCCCCTGCAAAAAAACCAGTGTTACCTTCTTGACATAGTAAATGTTAAACCTTGCGAGAATGCACTGCATCTTTCGGTTGAGTTCCCAACTTATAGTGCTGCTGCCTCTTGATTTATCTCAGCATGCTTGTCTGTTGATGGTAAAGAACAGCTTGAATTGGTATATTATTAACTAACCTGCTTGTCTGTTCCAGCATCTTAAATAGTTCCTTCAACCTTATGTTACTCATCTTTGTAACCATGAGCCTTAAGGATGTCAGAACTCATGCTGTTTGCCAGAATCATGTGTGGCCCGTCTTACATTATGTCCCTGATTGCATCTCCTTGACCCAAATTTTGGAAAGACCCTTGATGGTTTTGGTAATATGACGGAGAGTGAAGTATTCCTTTTACATTTAGAAGACATGCTATGAATGCCATGACACCTTTTTGTTTGTTGATTCACTTTTTCTTTTTCTATTGTAGTACTGAAAAAACACCCTTTCTCCTTGAATGCCTTCAAGCTGAACTGCTATTAGAACATTCTGCTGCTTTATTCCTTGAATTTTCGGGGAGCAGTTTATTGTTGATGATTTTTTTTAGCTTGTTAAGATCCTTTATCAATTATCACAACCAAAGCTTTGTAAAGAAACTGTTATAAAACCTTTTTGCTACTTCTTTCTAAAGCCTATCACAGCATTTTGAAGTTGATGATTTTGTCAGTTTGTAGTAGAAAATGACATCTTTCAATTGAAATGATTTTTTTTCTTTTGCTTGTATGATCAGGGTGTGGATCCATCTATAAGAGCAGAGGTTTGGGAATTTCTTCTTGGTTGTTATGCGTTGGGCACCACTTCTGAGTATAGAAGGCAACTGCGGATGGCACGCAAGTATGTGGTCCTTTTATAACTATCGCATTAGTGCTGCTGGTTTTTGGCCCTTTTCTTGTGTATAAAATCTCATTGTTGCCTTGATCTTCCTGGGGAAGGAGAAAACTATGTTGTAGAACCACTCACCAAAGTATGTAAAACATTTTTAATATGCTAGCATTCTTACACTTATGGTGTTTTCTTGATGGCGAATGGCTCATTGTCAAACAAAATTCTGAAATGTCTACCTATGTTTGATCAATAAATAAATTGAAGGTATCTTTAAAAACAAAAAATCGTAAGGTACTGGAATTCTCATGATATATGTTGACTCATCATTATACATATTAACGAAATCTTTGATTTATGTTCTTAACAAGAAAGTCGTATGATAGAACCATCTGGAGCCTTTTCCATCTGATATCAAATTGTTACCATACATAGCTTGTTTTGCTTAACAATCCAAAAGAAAAAGAACAAAAAAACTGAAGCCTTTGCTGCTTTATTTATTTCATTATTCGACTTATGTATATGAGAGTATTTTGTTGCTTCCTTGCATGATTTCTTTTTTAAAGTTGATCTTATTTATGAATGAAAAACATTGTCATGCAAAAGGAGGAATGATTGTTTCTATTAGCTTATAATGTCATGGCACCTTCATCATTCCTCTTGGCGTCATTTCTCTATCTTAATCTTGTGTATATATGTTTAACAATATCTTTCAAAAGTTTATCAGTGATTTTTCTTAAGAAAACCAAAGTGTCAAGCATTTGCAAGAAATAGCATTGTACCAACTAACAGAACTTTTCTCAACTAGAATTTTCTGATAATCCAAAGAATTGAGGATGTAAAATACCTAAAAACTGGAGCATAATGCTTATCAAATATATATATAAATAAAAGAAAGTAATGTAAATAGGTCATAGACTTGTATATGTTATACTTTTGTGCACAACAACTGGTTTGCTATATGAGATTTACTGATGCAGGGAGCGCTACATGGATTTAATAAAGCAATGTCAAAAGGTGAATTCAAGCATTGGCACTGGTAACCTTGCTCATGTTGTGGGGTCCAAAGTGATGGATATGAGGACTTCATCTAAAGAAAATGGCAGCAGGGAAGCTGAAGGTGAAAATGGCCAACCTTCTCGTGGTGCTACAGATGAAGTTGAACAATATGGTGATCTAAATAATAATTGTATTGATAAATATTCTATCTGTCAAAGCGAAAGCTCCACCGATTCCCATGACCTTGCCAGTGTTAGAGGCAGCATTGATAGCGTAGTATATGACTCCTTTTCTTCAAAACCAGGGGCCTACTTTGACTTTCCACCTCTACCTGTCACAAACTTGTTTCAAAAGAGTGGAAGGGATGAGTTAGGGGACGCAGTGGGTGATGGTAGATGTTCCACGGAACACACCTTCACATTGGTGGATGGAGCCATGCATAGTTTTCAAATTAATAATAATGTTGATCTAATCATGGAGTCAAATGGTTCGCCATCCAGTGATCTTCCATGTGCGAGTAATGGGGAGATTGAAATGCATAGTTCCAACATTGAAGAACATGTACTGGAGTCAACAAATTTGGATTACAAAACTGAAATGGTGGATACTCTAAGAATATCAGGTGAATCAGATACAGCCATTCCATCCACATCTAATGGAGTGGCAGCTGGGGGAGACAAAGTTGCTGAATGGCTGTGGACACTTCATCAAATTGGTAAGCCTCTTGTACTTTTCCGTATATCTTTCTAATTTAAAAATATTGAATATAAATCTGTTGTTAAAATCACCTTACTGTTAATATTCAATACTGTGTCATTGCAGTTGTTGACGTGGTAAGAACAGATAGTCACCTTGAGTTTTATAGTGACTCTAAGAATATGGCACGAATGTCTGATATACTTGCTGTTTATGCATGGGTTGATCCTGCTACTGGATATTGCCAAGGTTGTACCTTGTCTTCTGTTCAATTTCTTAGTGTATTTTGGCTAGCTGGGGATGTCCTCCCTTGGTTTATTTCTTAAATGCATTCACATTAAATATTGTGAACTTTGGGCATATGAAGAGATGACTTTTGTTTGTAATCATTCGTAGGTATGAGCGATTTGCTCTCCCCTTTTGTTGTTCTCTATGAGGATAATGCTGATGCATTTTGGTGCTTTGAAATGCTGCTGCGGAGAATGGTATTCAACTCACTGTTCAAAATTTGTTCTTTGTTTCTCTTCTTCCTACTTGACTATTTTGCACGCTATTGATGTTTTACTCTAATGGCTATTATGCTTTGCTTTCATCTTCTATTTCCAGCGTGAGAATTTTCAGATGGAAGGACCAACTGGTGTAATGAAACAGTTGCAAGCACTGTGGAAAATATTGGAACTGACTGATCCTGAGATATTCACACATTTATCGCTAATACATGCTGAAAGCCTTCATTTTGCTTTTCGGATGTTGTTGGTGCTTTTCCGCCGTGAATTGTCCTTTACTGAGGCACTCTGCATGTGGGAGGTTTGTATACCTTGTTGTTAGTAATGAAAGCCCTTTTTATACTATCTCCCTAGTTTTTAGCTATTTGAAGAGCTAGGCTTTAATATTACTGATTAATAAGTTATTATAATGGTATTATTATTATTATTATTATTATTATTATAATATTTAGAAAACCTTCAGATGTCATTCTTTGTAATGTGATGGGAGTTATCAAGTAGTAGAGCTAGCATATTTAGTGAGGAAGTCTACACTAGTTACCTCTCAGGTACTGATATATGCTTCCCATGTTATTTGAACAGATTGTTTCTTACATCCTTTGTTTCTTTCTATGTGCAAATTAGTTTTTCAATGTTCTTATATGTTTAATGGCAACATTATTTTTGTAAAATTGAGACTGGGAAGATAAATTGAGCAAAAAAGCCCTTTGATCTTAAACTCACATATCTTAGCAATACTTTTACTATCTTTTGAAAAAAATGTTTCACTTATTAATCCCTTTTTCTCATCATGTAGTCAGTCTGCACAGTTTAACCATGTGCTTTATTGCTCAATGTGTATGTTGACTTTTGGTCACTGGATACTCATAAATTTGTGATTTTTTATTTTCTATTTCTATATTATTTCTAATTGGAGGGCAGTGAGTTGAAAACAATAATGTTGTGTGCTGTAAGGACTGATCATATGGAGAAGCAACCGCCCAGGAAAAAATTGATCTAGTGAACGAAGAAGGTAGTTTCATAAACATACTTTTTTGAGGAAGTAGAAGATGCTTTCTGCACTCAAGTTGTTACTTTATGGAAAAGGGGGAGGACAAAAGAATTCTATTGATTAGTTCCAATGTAGAAACTTCATGGTTTGTTGAGTCAGTGTCTAATCAGTCCTGGTAAAGTTGTAAGTGGAACATTAATGAGCTACTTTTTTTTTTTTTATAGAAGTGATAATATATTAACAGAGAAAAAATTACAAACTAAGGGGGCCTTCCGTTACAACCATTGCGGGAAGGGAGGTCTCATGTTTAGTAAGCCCGTCGGCCAAAGAATTAGCAGAATGGGGAATATGTGACCAAATACAAGAAAGGTTGGCAACAATGTCCAAAACACGATGATAAATAGGCTAGTGTCTCCAAGGAGGGGTAGAAGCAGCAGGGCACCAATGAATAATAACGCTGGAATCTCCTTCAGCAATGAGGGGACCGTGGAGATGATCTCTGAAAGTGGTTAAACCATGATATAAGGCCCGGAGCTCTGCAGCGGTGGAGTCTGAAACTTCCATTGGCCCCGTGTATGAAAAAAGGATGTTACCCAAGGCATCCCTGATAATTCCTCCAAAGCCAGCAAGTCCCGGGCTACGCCGAGCGCTACCATCAAAATTTAGCTTGAAAGTTCCATGGGGAGGGGGGGACAGCGGAATGCATGCAGGAGGCCACCTGAGGGTGTCAAATGAAACTAAATGAGTTTGTCGTAATCATGACCGGTAACTTGTTTGATTTCAAGTTCTCATTCATCTACCTGAATGGTTTTCTATTTGCATTTCTTCAAAGCTTCCCTCCTTTAGTGAAAATGTTGCAGGCTTATTGGGTCATTTTTTGCCATTGGTGCTGGTAGTTTATGTTTTTTGATATCTTGAAGATTAAAGATGTATAATTGTTCTTTTAGATGAGGATTTTTAAGCTAGATACTGAATACATACCTTTTCTTCTTATTTTTCTATTAGTGCATATTTCATGGAAAGTAATGATGATTCTTTCTTACAGCTCTTCTTTCTCATCTTCAGATGATGTGGGCTGCTGATTTTAATGAAGCCACAGCTCAGGAACTGGAGGCAAACTGTCTACAGTCATTGGTTGTACAGCTGCCATGGGATTCTGTTGTAGCTGGACAAATGGTAGAAAGTGTTGTTGATGGTAGAAGAAGCATGAAGGGTGCACAGTGCGAAAATGGCAGTACACAGAATTCCCTGTGTGACAATGATGTAGCGAAATCTGTTTCGAGCTATCCCTTTTGTGGATTGACAAGTGCAAGCTTCTGGGCTAGGAGCCGAATGTCATATTACTCATCAGCTTCATCGATTAAAAATAGTGATGATGAATTACCTGTCTTCTGTGTAGCTGCAATTCTCATCCTTAACCGTCAAAGGGTTCTTAGAGCAACTCATTCACTTGATGACCTCATAAAGGTAGGGCAATTTCCTTCCCGCCCCACCCCCCCCCCCCCCCCCCCCCCCCCCTCCCCCCACACACACACACCCCTCCCACCCCCCTTCTGCTCCAATAAGGACACTCTGAAAGATGTTCTAGAGCTCCAATATGGACGCTCTGAAAGATGTTCTAGAATATGTCAGTAAGTGGAGTC
Organism: Aristolochia californica; assembly: GCF_029961685.1. Lineage (NCBI taxonomy): Eukaryota > Viridiplantae > Streptophyta > Magnoliopsida > Piperales > Aristolochiaceae > Aristolochia > Aristolochia californica. The sequence continues at coordinate 9,215,022 of NW_027181770.1, read as the reverse complement.
AATTAAAATGGTTTCCGTCATGGAATTCCATTTTTTTATTCATGATTCCCAGAAGAAATAAAATTGTTCCATTTTGCTTTATAAAAATTTCCTTTTATTGATTTTTTTGGTGAGTTCAGGACGACAATTTGTTTGTCACTCAGATCAGTGCTATGGTTTGAGTTGCAGGGAGTTTCATGTAATTTCCTCAAATAGTTGACAAGTTGCTTACACATTGTTCAATCTCTTGCAGATGTTCAATGACAAGATGCTGAAAATCAATATAAAACGATGCATAAGGATGGCCGTCAAACTACGGAGGAAGTACTTCTACAAGGTAAAATTTTCTGAAATGTTGGTCTATTGTGGCTCTTAAATATATACAAATAAGCCAATCTGTAGAGATTTATAGAAGTGTACAGTATGAAAGGCTCCACTCTATGATACAGCTTTGGAATTTGGCCGGTAGAATGAATCTGATAGAGACATCAGATAATTTTGTGCTGACATAAGTGTAATTCCCATTGGAAAAAAAAATGAAGATTTTTGTTTGCCTAAATTTGGGACCATTGTCAGGTCTCAAGTTTGTTTGATCAAAGCATGTTTCTGGCATAATTACTTGTAGATTATGATTACCATCTCTTTTTTCTTCTCGTGGTATTTTTGGGATCAGCTCCACTATTTGATCATGTTCTTAGCTTATCATTACTTCTGAACATTCATTCTTGTCTAAACTAATATGAAACATCTTGTTTGGTTCATTTCTTATACTTTCTTTCACTTGCATAGAATCCCTAACATATAAAATGAATTCATTGGATGAGAGAAACTAATCCCACAAGATTCAAGGGGGGAAAGAAAAGAAAACATATCTGTTGGTAGAGGTGCATTATAATAAATGGGTCTTCTCGAGTCCATATAGGAAAAGCAAAGCAGCGGATCTCAGGCCTTTTGGATCTCTTGGAAATATTGTGTAATAGGCATTTCAATAGTGCCGTTCTTTTAAATAGTAGCAATTATTTTTTACCAGTCTTTGTTTTAAAGTGGCTCTTCTCTTTTTGTTACTGTACTGTTTCTTGAGAAGTTTGACTTGAAACTTTTTTCATGTTTGGACCCAGCTTACAAGGCAAGCAGCGATTGGGAGTTCCGAGCAATTGCTGAATGAAAAAGTATAGAGATTTTCATGTTTCTCCTATTAATTTGGAAGGAGTTGCAAACAGGAAGGGATTCTTAGTTTGCTAGGGACATCTCATCTGGGCCCTTTTCCTTTCAGCACACCTGAGGTAAACAACTGGTTCTCGTTGTACCCCTGTCTGTGATCTTTATTTTTAATTGGATTTCCCTTCAAAATAGGAAAGAGTAAATCTGTGGAATACTTGTTTCTAATCCCTGTCAAGTTACTATTCCTACACTTGAATTTGGAGTTCATGGATTCAAAGTTTGGTCAACTCTTTAAAACTTGTACTTCCAGTTGTCTGGTTGATTTTTTAATTTTTATAAATTTTGTCTACAGATGGTCTTCTTAGAAAAAGTATTGACACAATAACACTGTCAGTGAACATTGATGCAGGTAATTCAAGCCTCTGATGGTCTAAAAGTGCTGACAATTACTATTTAACGCCCAAAAATCTAGTCAGAGCCTCTTCGAGGATGCCCACGTCTTGCGGACATCAATTCCTTATTAAAGCAATAAACGAAAAGCAAGTTACAGCCTCCTAAATGTCTTTCTTTGAAGCGACAAGTGCTGCAGAAGATTTTACTGGCTTCTGTATCTGTGAATATTGCAAATATGCTTTTCAAAGGAGAAGGAAAAGATCAAATTGTAGTTCCTGTCCATATCATATTCGGGCCAAATGAATCTATACAGAATAGGAAAAATGCAATTGCTTATGTTTCAGATTGACAGCAGAAATCACTGGATCAATAACCAACGTGGCATTTAATGCCACATCATTGCCACGTCTTATGTGGAAATTTCTTAGGAGCCGTACAAGTGGAGAAAGCACAAAAGTTCATGAAATAACAGTAATATTAATGTCTGGTTAGCAACGAGGGAAGTGAGTGACCTTATCAGTCCTCTCTCCTTATTTTACTTTTAAATTCTCGTTGATGTGTAAACCGACACAGGCTGGAAGGGCCTCCATAAGCTTTCTTTTCTACTTCAAGCGCGGATTGTCCTACAGTCTAGACGGATCTCCCCTTGCTTCCCAGTCAAGACGCCGAGGTTACCCATCCGACTAATCGCCAAGGCAAACGCCCTCCGGAAATCTTCAAACCCAGCAGAGAATTCTTCAGCAATAGCCAACGTGTCTTCGCCGAATCGAAGCTGCTGGTCAATCCCCAGAACGGCAGTCTTGTTCTGCACGTTAGAGTAGAAGGAGTTCTGGAACTCGTACCTGTTGCCGGAGCTGGGGTTCAGAAACACCGAGGGGTCATAACGGCCGACTCTCTTTTCCGGGCACTGTTCCCTGAGTTCTTTTAAGAAGGAGGGTTTGATCGTTGGGTCCGGCTTTCCCGTGCCGTTAAAGTTGTACAGGCGGTCCCTAATGTGGCGACATCTCGTTTTGCCCATAGTGTGAGCTCCTGTATTCATTCAGGATCAAATACTTGCATTAATGCATGCATGGGATCACGGATCAGAAGATCAAGAGAAGATGTTCATAGAATTAAATGCTTGTTTACGTACCCAAAAGAGTAGCAAAGTCCAAGACGTTGAGGCCTTTCGATTTGAAGTAGGCGAGGCCTTCTTGCCAAGTGATCGAAGGAGGCGGAAGGTCTACAGATTTGCTGCTCGAAATCGTACCGTCTCTTCTCCCCGTGAAGACAGGGTAAGCTGGTGCTCCCGCCTGTAATTAATTTATATATCAACAAATAATTAGATATTACTCTGAAGCATCAATGTCTAGCATCAGAATTCAGATGCATGATAAATTTGTTCATGGACGTATAAAAGACTTACGAAAGCAAGGGCGTCTCTGGTGGCGAGGTGGAGGATGTCGGCACAAGAGACCACACCAGGGCATCTTGATTCTAAAACCTTCTTGATATTGTCGATGAGAACGAACCCTCTCAGCCCTAGATTCTGTGGCGCCGTCTTCTCCGACTCTGGTCCGTCCAAGAGGATCGATGCATCGCAGCCCTAGACATGATCAACATAACATGCATGGTGGTAACAAACATCAGTTGGTGTGACAGATGACTGCACTATCCCTGCTCCCATGCAAGAAATTAATTTCCTTTAAACACGCAAGTTAACTCGGCGTAGAAGGCATGCAGAACGACAATGAGGAGAAATTTAAGTGGAGAAGATTTTAAAAGTAGTGAGAAGATGCAAAGGGAAAGAGATCAGTGTGATGGAGTAAAGAGATGAGAGTTAGGCGATTACTAACCGTGACGAAGCAATCAGCGTAGAGGAGACGAAGGAGAGCGGCAGTGATGGAGGGATCGTTATCCCAGACGAGCTTCACTTGGTGCTTGACGAACTCCTCTGCGTACTCGCACGTCTTGTTGATTTTGTAAAAATGGAGAACCGTTTTCGCTGGAGGCAGAGTCACAGCCGGCGATCCATTGTCGCTGTGGGCGAAAACCAGGAATAGAGCCAGAGCAACCAAAAGAAGAGGGGTCTTCCTCTCCTCCATTAATTGGGCCTGTAATCTCTCGTCTTCTCTGTGATTATCACTATTCCAGCCTCACCTGCTGCTTTGGTTGAAGAGAAGAAACCTTTATATAGGGTCCTGAGATTGCTTTACGTGCTTCCTCTCTGTGAATAAGCGGCAATTTGCAGAATTGTTTTGATTTGTTTATAGGGTGATCCGCCTTCCTCTCATGTGCTCCTCCAGATGCCAAGGTCTTGACATTCTCCCTCCATGACCAGGTGACGTACGTAGTCATTCAAGACCGCTAAACAATGGTGACACTGTTTCGTGAGAGTGGGGCAAAACTGATAGAGATGAGGCCTACCTCGAATCAGGAACGGAGCAGTAAGAGAAGGAAGAGGCACGTCACGTGAGGATCCGCTTGAAGAAGAATAACACTCCATGGGACGACACATGGTGCTTTGGTTCCATGAATTACAACAGAAGATGGCCCTGCATGGTGGTCGAAAAGCTCGTAAACACGTTTGGGCCTTTAAAAACCTTTGTTGAAGGACCATGATGTGAAGGATTGGCAAATTAAGCTTCAACAGATGTTACTGAAGCATCAAGCAGGGCCTTTGCATTGACTTCCAGAGCATAACGTAAACCTTAAGTTTTGGACCTTAACTTTGGCCCAACTTTATATGAATTGACTCGTCCAATTTGCCAGTTAGATACTGGTTAAGAGCCAGATAATAACGTTTTTCACCAACCTTAAAAAAAAGGGTTTAAGACATATCGCCTGATGCTTAAAGGCAGATCCTCCACATCATCCAATAATACTTTAATGGACCTGCATGTACCCACCTTGAATTAGGGTTTATTTATATAGTATCTTAATTATAATGTAAATTTAAATTTTTTTTATAGATTTTATATCATTTTAAATTCATTATATTCATCCCCTATTTGTAAAATTGAAACATATCCCTATGAAAAAACCCTACATATGTTTTTATAGAGATAACCCTACCTTGCTTAGGGGTGGTACCAAGCCAAATCAGCTTGCAAACTGTTCCAACGGTTCTGATCGAAAAAAAGGCTCGTTACTTATAATAAAGCAAGTTCAAGATTTTTCAAGTTCGACTTATTTTCTCGTGAGCTGACTCGTTAGAATAATATATTTTTTTATAAAAATACCCGTTACTCTAATTGTTCTTGTCATTAGTTGGTTGATAATTTTTCTTATTTACTTCAAACCTAAAAAACGGTCGATGGTTCAACCCTTTTGGGTCTCTTAACATTTAGTGTTATTATTTTTCAATGGAATAAATAATATTGATGGAGGTGTTTACTCTATTAAATTAATTATTATATATTAATATTTTATTTATTTATTTTTATACTTATTTATTTTAAATATAGATCGGAGTTCAAAGTCGATTAAAATTTTTGAGAACTAGAATTCGTTTTCAATTTTAGACTCAAAGTTTGAGTTTGAGTTGAAGCGAAACTCGAACGTTCTGAGCTTTGCCGTGATCCTTACCAGCCTATTGTTAGCCGAATCCGGTAAAGAGACGGGTATTTTGGGCATTTCAGTTACGCACAGAATTCCAGTCTAAAAAAGCGGCCTTTTAAGAGAATCTTTTTCGTGAAAAACTCTACCCGTCGTCGAACACAAGTTGCAGAACAAAATAAAAAACAAAGGAATACAAGAAAACAAAAAGAGAGGCGAAAGAAAACCTTCTCTCTTCGAAGTCTCCCACTCCGTACATTTCTCTTGCCTTGGGTACTCCTTCGTTCCCCGTTTCTTTTTTCTGTTCACCCTTTTGAACTTCTAAAGGAACTCCCAACCAATCACGAAATAACTGTTTTTATTCTTTCAATGATTGAATCTTTGTCAAATCTGAGAGCTCCCTTCAGTCTCACAGACACTCCAAAGTCTCCAATTCAATTTCCCGGGCTTTTTCTCTCTCATATTTTCATGGCTGCTAGACTAGAATTGACCGGAAAAGGCGATATTTTGTGAGATTCTTGCTCTCCTCTCTCCGCTTTCATGGCTGCCAGTGCAAACCCTTCTAACAGTCAGGACGGGGCCCACGCTCCTTCCTCTTTCAATGGTGTTCTTGCCAACAATAACAACGCCAATTCTGGAACCGCAGTGGATAGTTCGGGACCTGCTCAGGCGTTGAAGCATAACCCGGGTCTCTCTGTGGAGTGGTCAGCTGAGGAGCAGTCAATTTTGGAAGACGGATTGAACAAGTGAGTCTTCTTTGTATCATCTAGGCTAGGATTTTTTCATGCGTATTTTTTTGTTTTGTATACATTTTTAGTATGATGTGTTTTGCTTTTGCGGCGTTGGATGTTTTAGTTGTCTTCTTCTATTTTATATTGGCTCTCTTACTTGTCTTCTATTCGAACCTTTATGGATGTTTCATTAACGAAAGATATTGCCATAGTGGGTTTCAAGCTTCCTTGGGTTCTTGCAAATACTGCGATTTTTTTCCCGCGTCGTTACTTTATTTTTAAAAAATTGTTTTTTAACTTTAGTGTTTGACCGAATTCTTGTTGTTTATGAGGGCTCGTGTATATTTTTATATGTTTTTTGGTTCAAGCTAGTTGCAAAATTTGGTTTGCTGCAGTAGTAAATTTCAATTTTTTCCGCTTTATGAGCTTATCTTTTACCAATTTTATATTTGGGTTCATTGAGTATATAATCTTATCTGTTGCTTATGACTTTCTTACCTGCTTTTCTTACTCCGGAGTGCACATTTGGCTTGCTCCTAGCTTCCTTCTAGCTTCCTTCCTGGTTGTTTGAGATCTTTGCCAGGTTTTCTTTTTAGTTTGGAATATTATCTTTTTCTGTTCGAACGACTATCCTATATTTCCTTTTCATTTTGTGGTTTATTTCTGTTGTACTCTCATATTGCTTGAGTGTTTAGTTTTCCCCTTAGCAATTTGATATTCAATGCGATTATTTTTAAATGGCCGTTCTCAGGGCTGGCTGTCTAATTTCATTATGAATTCTTCTTTTGCATGTATTAGGATTTCAACTTTTAATCTTCTTAGGTAGTATTTGAGTTTCATTCTGTACTTTTTGACTTGGACATTGGGCCACAATTTAAGGCTAATTGAGGCCACATTGGCCAGCAACTGGAGTAGCCAAGCAAACTGTAGTTTGGGCTGCTGTTTTCCTCTCTAATCTTTGTCTCTCTTTTACTTTTGCTACTTATAAAATTCTGCCTATTGTCCGTAACAGAAAATTACAGTTCTGTTAGGAGGTGTACATGCCATGTTTACTTTTAACTAAAAATTTGATGGAATAGTAACACTTCCTCACACATTTAACTGTACTACTCCATTTTCAAAAAAATGAAAAATAAAAAGATAAAAACCTGGAACTACTCAAACACATGGCAAACTAGAGGAAGAAATTTCATCTTTCATCAAATAGTCTGAGAAATGAGTCTAAATGGTCTCTGTATCACCAGTTGTCTCATTACAGCGTCCAAACAAAAAATAAAGACCTTTTGTGAACCACCATTCTTTTGTTTGGTATGGTTTGAGGTCCTACCAGCTACACTTTTAAGTTGGCTTTGTTGAGCAGTGTAGAACTAGTTCATTATGTGAACCAGCTCACTAGTACTCTAGCTATTACTAGGAAATGCTGGTCTGATGGGATCCAAAAGACTTCTACTCTGAAGCATCACTGGTGCTGTTGGGATGTCACTGCTGTTTTTCACGACCATTTTGAGGGCTCCCTGGTGGGACTTAAACCCAAGACCTCACACTAGAAACCCCGCCATGTGACCACTAAGCCAAAGGCTCAATTGCCTTCCTTTAGTTGATAAATTGAGATAATAAGGGAAAAGACATGGGAAAAGTTATTTTGTTGTGCCAGAATGGCCTGTGGAAAACAGGGAAGAATGTTTTGTTCTTTGGGATGATCTGTCAATGTCCATTACATAGGCATAGGTGGAGGTTTTGGATCCTTCAATTAAACATATTCAAACTCACATTTATTGTCTGCCATTGATTGGTTGAGTTTCCACACTGGATTTCACACATGAATCTTATTTTACATAATATTCACATAAAAGAAAGATATCCAAATCCACATTATTGTTAGCCACTGATTGATTGAGTTTCCATACTGGGTTTCACACGGGAATCTTATTTTACATTCTAACATTTACATAGAAGACTCTTAGGGAAAAGAAAAAGCGAACACCAGGGCATCTGTCAAGACCTGATCTATTTTTGCCAATTTAGGTTTAATCAACTAAGTTTCCATTTGAATTGATAAGATTGGTGGTTCCCAAAGTCTGGTTCACAATATTTATTTTATTTGCTGTCCACGCAGCAAAAGAGGGAACAAAAGGCACTTCATTTGTTTTCTTTATTATGTATCTGGAAATTGTCGTTTGGTTTCCTGACCTATTAAAATGATGTTGGATGACTTAATAATAAATATTTTATAGTTTTCGTTTGCTATGCAGTTGCAGAAAGCAGTTTGTGTTAGTTGCCAGTTCTATTCGAAAACCATAGCAGAATTGCTTTTTATTCTTATGATTTTTTTATATAAATTTTGTAGGTATGCATCAGAGTCAACCATTGTTCGCTATGCCAAAATTGCTATGCAGTTGCATGATAAGACAGTCCGAGATGTTGCTCTGAGGTGCAGATGGATGAATGTAAGTATTATAGGCTTTTCCACTTTCCAACTTTTTTAAAGATAAAACAATTTGAGGTTTTTTACAGCCCAACATTTTTAGGGTACTTTTTCTTCAGAAAATAACAGTAAAAAGTAAAAGATTAGTAAAAAATTTCACTTTTTCATATTTTTAATTGAATAAAAAGGAAAAGCAGAACAACATCTAGAGCTGGAGCACCTAAACCTAGGAACTCATATCCCTCGAACAGCTTACAATTATGTGTGGTCTTTAGACTTGGCTTGCAACCCTATTACCTAGTCCTAAGTGGATGAGGCATCAGTCACATAACCGGCCGAACTTGATGCGGGATGAGGCACGATTTTAATTGTCGTAACTGAATGTCGGTTACTTTCTGGAATTAGGAAGGGAAAGGAAGAATAGAGAGGAAGAAAGGAGAATTTGGAATGAGAAATAGGAGAATTGAGAAGAGTAATTTAGGAGAAGAAGAATAGAGAAGAAAGAAGAAGGGGAAGAAGAAGAAGAAGAAAGGGGAGGGAGAGAGAGAGAGACCAGAAACAAGGAGATTTTATTAATTCATCTTCAAAGCTACTTTAAACATCCTGTTACAGCCTATAAATAACTAAAATTGAAATTTATTTTTCCCCTTGGAACTTAGGGAAACACAAAGGATGGTGGTTCCACAGGGGAACCTGGTTTGGTGCTTGCCAGGAAAACGGCAACTGGATTGGCGTTGATGGAGGTTTCGGCTGATGGTAGCAATGACAATAACAACGATTTTGGCGACAATTTGCTGTCTGTCTTGTCTGGATGAATGAGAGTTTGAAGACTTGCTAGGGAGTCGCTAAAGGTCCTGTGATGGTAGACGATGTCAGACGACAATGGGTGGTACCAGTTTCTGCTAGTGGGAGGCTTTGTTGTTCGGTCGGAGGTTCGCATGGGAGATCGGTGACGAAAAGTGATTTGTAGCGTCAATAGGGGTCAATGGTTCTAATGGTGGGCTTGGGGACATGATTGTGTTATGATATGGTGCTTGGGCATTGCATAGTTGTCGGCGGGTGGTGGATTTGTATGCCATCGTTAGAAGTTATGTGGGAAGAGAGAGGGGGGGGGGGGGGGGGGTACTATTAGCCGATGGCGTCAGAAGTGTCGAATCTGAATTGGAACGACGAAGGCTGGAATCTCAATGATGAGTATTGGGTCGTCGATGCGGAACAATTGCTCGTAGGTGGATCTTCACTCTGATACCAAATTGATGTGGGATGATGTGCGATTTTAATTGTCGTATCTGAATGTCGGTTAATTGCTGGAATTAGGGAAAGGAAGGAAGAAAATAGAGAGGAAGAAAGGAGAATTTGGAATAATAAATAGAGAATTGAGAAGAAAGAAGAAGAAGGGGAAAGGAAGGAGGGGAAGAAGACGAAGAAAGGGGAGAGATAGAGGCAGAGACCATAAACTAGGAGATTTTATTAATTCATCATTAAAGCTGTTTTCAACATCTTGGCCTATAAATAACTAAAATTAAAATTTAAAATTCAAAATAGACAAGATTATTATCTGGTCAAATCCATTAAAATAAGGAAAGATAAACTAAAAATAATATTAAAATTTAAAATTCAAAATAGATAAGATCACTATCTTATCAAATCCAATAAAATAAAAATAAATAAATAAATGATTTCAATCATAATTGGCAGGTCCGTTGGGCCCCGATGGGTATACTGGCATTCTCACCAAAACCTTTCCATTTTTTTTTAATCTAATTTTCTCATAGGAACAAAAGTACTGGTAATTCATGTTGGGCTTTTCATTTTCCTGCACACAAAAATTATTATGAACTTACATTATCTCCTGAAGTGCATGTAATTTTCTCTAGTTTGCAGAACATTCTTAATAGCTTATTTAGGTGACATTATAAGCTAAAAAAAAGTCTAAATTGTACATGTTGTCATAGGTTGAAGAAAAGACTTCGGAAGTGGTCTTTAGATTGCACATAACTTTTGATACCCTGAGTGAGGGGCAAAGTAATGGAATTTTCTGGTCTTATATTTCAGCTTGTTTGATTGATCTGATGAGCTGCACAGGGCGATTCACACTTATCATTGTTTTTCTTTACAACAAAGGTTTAAACACTTTTCTTATAGAAAGTATTGAGAAACTTTTTGGGAATTGGGAAGTAAGCAATTGAATTGTGTTTTGACAGTTGGTCGAAAGCCCAGAGAAGGTAGAATTTTTGAAGTTTTTCCACAGAAGCTGTGAACTCAGCTGCTGGGGTTTTCTGATCTAAAGCATATCAAGTAACTCAAATGCCTAATTAGAATTTCAAAAAGCTGCAAAACGGAGGCATAATGGGGCCCCATAAACATTCATTGTCACTTCTTTAAAAACTCTTCAGAGTTTTAGAGGCGTTGCACTTGATCAATTTTAGAACTTCTGGTAGACAAGGATTAATGTGTCCAGTGAAAGTATTTGCATACTGAATAATTGTGTAAATGTGATTTTGGAATTTATTGTCCTGCTAGCCTGCAGTCATCACTTAATATTTAAGCAGATGTAATATGAGATTTTTGAGTTACTGCCAACTAAAATGCATTTGGAAGCTGATTAGTACCCTGAGTATCTTTTATTTCAAACATAACTATAAGCTGTTCGCAATATGATGGCTGAAAAAGTGACTTTGTTTCAAGGAGTTTCACTTAACATATTATTTCTGCAGAAGAAAGAGATTGGGAAGCGAAGGAAAGATGATAATGTGAGGAAAAATAAAGAAAAGAAGGTCAGTTATTCCTGATATCTTGGTGGGTTGCAGGGTTTTAGTACTTACAGCAGATGTCCTTAAATCTGTATTTTGCATCTTATTATTAGAAACAAAAAAATGTTAATTTTCAGTGTTTTCCTGTTTTTGTCTCATTCTTTCTTGCCGCGTTCGTCTTGGCTTATTTGATATCCTTTGTTCTTCAAATAGAGATTTGACTATGTATTGTGTGATTTCTCAGGAAAAAATTACAGATCTATCTTCAAAACCGTCTTCTCACTTGGCGGTGAGACCCAATGCCCCTCCATACTCTATGCCAATGCCCCTAATGGATGATGATGAAATTTCATACAAAGGTTTGCTTCTTATTTACCTGCGTGTATTGCTTAAGATACTTGCTGTTTTCAAATGTTGATATTTTAATATATATGATTTTCTGAGTGTCTTATCTATAGCTACTAGATTGGGGGGTGAGAAGAGTGGGGAAGTGGGCAAAAAGCAAATCACAAGAAACATGAAATGGGTAGAGAAGTAGGCAGTATTTTGAAAAAACTTGATGACATGTTGGGAAAGAACGAGAGACCTTTTGACAAACCTCTATAAAACATTAAGAAAAGATGGTTACTAAACCTTCTAATTTCCAAAATCTATAAGAATTATGAGGGGACCACAATGGAAATATTTGAGGAGCCCTTAGGAAACTAAATTTTCTGCTCTTATAAAGGAAACTTTTAGTAAATTGGAGTCGATAGGAAGGAAAACAATAACTTAGCTCCTATTAGTGCACAACAAATGTTGGGAGGGATGGTGAAGTCCCCAAGGAAAATGCTAAAAAAATATTATACATGAAAGTTTATGCGAAATCTACATTACCTAGAAAATTGCCTTGTTGAATGCAAAAAAAGAGAGTAGAATTGTACTTAAGGGTGTGAAGTTTCACTTTCTTTAAAGAAAGTTTAAGTGAGATGAGGTGGTACAATGTCACCTTGACCTCAACCTTAGATTTATGTTAGTATGTTTTTTTTTTTAAAAAGTGCAACAGGAAGAGTGGCGGAGAGTATAGCTTTGGTGATTTCTCCATGCACTAAGCCTTGTGAAAAATATGAAAAATCTAGAAAAAAAGAGAGAGAAAGAAGAGAGAAAAAGAGGCACAAGCTCTGGATGAGCTATGTTGAGGGTTGTGCGCGATGCCCAATGCTATCTATTAGGTTTTAAGTTATAAATTACAGAAATAACAAAAATGCCCTTCTTACATAGAAAACACTTATTCCCTTATAATTCCCATTCTACTCTTCCTATGAATATAAAAATTTGTACTCAGACTAAATCAAACATGTTGAACAAGATATTGCCATGATATAAAATATCATTTTTCTTCTTTGGATACCAAAGTTGTTTCTGCCCTCCCAATTCTATTGAAAGTAGTGGGTCTTGCAAAGTTTTATTATGTTGAAATGCCCCTCTTACATAGAAAACGCTTATTCCCTTATAACTCCCAAAGTTGTACTCTGACTAAATCAAACATGCTATTTTATATTTTTGTGCCTTAGCTATCAAACTCCCCACCTAGGTCATCAAGAAACTTCGCCGCCAGTAGTTGTTTCTATTGTTTTCGTAATTCCTACTCATCTGTAGTGAATGGATGATATGCATTAATTTTCCCTCAAATGCACTGTAATATTGTACAATCTTGTTATCCTGTTTCAAACCAAAGAAATTGGTGTACAATTCATAAACTCTGGATAAATTGCTCTCTTGAGCATACACATACTCCAAAGAAACCCACATAGCCTTTGCTATTTCACGATGTATCACTTGATTCCTTAATGCTGAATCAATACTATTGACAATCCAAGTCATAACTTGGTTGTCTTCAACTTCCCAATCAACAATCATTGGGATTGGAGGATCATCTTTGATGTACTTTGTCCTCCTTCCCTTCAAGAACATTCTAATTGACATGGCCCAATTAAGATAACTATCAACTTCTCAGATGTCATAAACACTACATCTTTGCCATCAGATCCACCCCTATTGCTAGATGGTACATAAAATTCACCCAAATCAGCCATAGATTAAGTATAGAGTCACCCAAAATATTTAATTTATGCTTAAATTAACACCATATATCAAATAGATAGAAGATCCTTCAAGAATAGGCCACAATTAGGGCTGATGTCAGCATGCAAACTGATAAGGCTGGCACAGGGATAATTGACACACATCTCAAGATCTCTAAAACAAAAGCCTCTTTTTGTCAATCAAAGCATGAATAATCCTTTAAATGATGAAAGAACTAGTAACCCTAAGGTTATGGTAGAAGAAAAGAGAGAAAAGGAGATTTGGAAAATCTTGATGTTGTGAAGACGTCAAGATAAGGAGGAGGTTTTCTGGCTAAGATGTACTCCCAGCAACAATTATTGCTCTGACACCATGTGAAAAGTATGAAAAATCTAGAGAGAGAGAAAGGAGGAGAGAGAGAGAGAGAGAGAGAGAGGAGAGAAAAAAGAGGCACAAGCTCTGAATGAGCTGCGGTGGGGGTTGTGCACGACCACCAATGCTGTTTATTAGGTTTTGTCTTAAATTACAGAAATGTCAAAAATGCCCCTTTTACATAGAAAACACTTATTCACTTATAACTCCCATTCTACTCTTCCTATAAATATAAAAATTTGTACACTGACTAAATCAAACATGTTGAACAATAGTGCCATAATATAAAATATTTGATCATGTAAAATGGCCAAAATACCCTTGAGCTGATTTTCTCACAAACCTCCCCTTAAATAATTTCTTAATTGGGGGTTTGTTTATTTTCTATTATGTTGAAGTCATTTCATATGTCAAATCCCAACAATATTTTTAGTACTGTACCTGTCTTACCTGGTTTCATGACTAAACCATCCCTTAAACAGTATTTGGATGGAAATACCCTTGGCACCTATATTTTTATTTCTTCACCACTGTTTGTCAACTTTGCAGTTATTAAAAAATGTTCAAGTATGTGATTATCTTTAAATTTCATTTTGTGAAAGAATTCCCGGATCAACTTGTTGTTTCTTGAACATAATTGAAATTTTTGTGACACATTTTCACATGTCCACGTTTCTAGAAGATTTTATGATATGTTTTTAGTCCGTTTCCAAGGTGTTTATTTTTGTTGCAAGAAAGTCTTTTTCTGTTTCAAGAAAGGTTGTGGATGCGTTTCAAGATATGTTTTAGTGTTTTTCAGTAAACATCCCCCATGTGGTTCTTGAAACAGTTTTGGAAAATGGTTTCCTGTTTGAAGAGGCTTTGCCATATTTCTTAGGTTTTCTTATAATGTTATGTTTCCATTTGTGGGGAGTGGTACCGTGGCCTTTCAGGGCCTGGCAGCCTGGCTGTGCCCAGAAAGTTCATGGGTGCGGTTCCATTGATTGAACCAGCCCGACTAGTAAACTTTTTGACCGATCACTTTTACTTTTCTGAAACACTATTTCCCTTATACTTTTCCCACTGACACATCTTAATTGGACTTTATACCAAAATATAGGAGCTATTATTACGGACTTACATTATCTCTTTTCGTCAACATGACTTCAATAGTATTGATTCCTTCAAAACTGTTGAAGGATATAGAAGCGTCACCACTACTCAAAATTGAAATTGAAGAAGTCAAGTCGTGGTCCATCCCAAAATAACTACCAAGTTAGGAGCCTAATCAGCTCAAGATCGTTTAAACCCATTGCTAGTGTCAGACTATTCAGCCACAACCAATTGGTTTTACAGTCTCAAATAACTGGCTTGAGGCATGCACACATGTATGACCCAAGTCTTACAAGATCGTTTTACATCCACTGGCTTGATTCAAGTCTTTCTTCCAATACCCTTCCTCACATTTAGGCCTAAAGAGACAACTTGTCCTGAAATGTAGAGAATGTTCAGGTAGATTTGGGCTTGCATTGCTTTGTCAAGAAGTAAAAGTCAACTTCCGGTCCATCCAACAATGATTAGCCAAGTTAGGAAGTCACTTCCAAAATAAGCTAATGTGGGACAATTTACCCATTGCCAATTAGTTTTACTCCCCCAAACAACTAACTTGAGATATGTGTATATAAAAGCACTTGACATTGTGAGGCCCTTGAGACAAGGGTTTTTACTATCCTACAGAGGAAAATTTTCTTTTTACTTTTTTCCTTTTATTTTCTCTCTTTGTTATTCTTTTCATTGTGGTTTTGAGAATGGGTAGTGCTTGAGAAGTTTGCCCTATGAGTGGTGAAGAAGTAAAAGGTTTGTTCTTTTAGAAAGCAAAGGTTCAAGTAAAGTGATACTGGTTCTTTATATTTGGAGAGGCCCAAAATAGTCTACTTTCTCCTCTCAAGAAAATACAAAGAGGAGAAGCTGAGAATTTAGGGAACTTAAGTTCCCTACAAGATGTTGAAGAACTTTTTGCAATAGAGTGGAAACTTGGTTCAACATTTAATGAGAAGAAGTCACTTTTTAGCTGATGATTTATTTAATCCACCATGTCATGCTAGAGCCATAACACGGATCAAAGGTGTACACATGTTTTATGAAGCCAGCTTATGTGATCTTGTGGATTGAGCTTTGCCTTTTCATTTCATTGCCACATCTTTTTTTTTTGGGTGGGGGAGGTTGTCTAGAAATAATTCCATTATTTTTATAGTGGAAAAACCACTGAGATTGAACCTATGCGTCTTTGTTATATTTCTCACATCAACTGGCCCAATACCTGTTCTCTGAAAACATTTTTGTGAGCTGAATAAGAGAGCTATCACCCACAAATAACATATGCAAATTTTGTGCTTGTCTGGGGAGAAGCAATGTGTGTATCATTTAGTCTGCCAAAAATACAGGGTCCCACCTGTTTGCTCAGTATGGAATCAAATTGCTTCAATAGCTCTGTCCACCTTAACGGAATGGTCGCCACCCTCTACTTTCTACACAAGCAAGTCTTTCAGAAACATAGGACTCTCTGAAATTAGCTATTTAGTTGGAGCATAAAAAGCAAGATTTCAAGGAAACTTGTCTACATATTGTGAAAGCAATTTTTTTTTCTGGGAATGTACCTTTAATGGGCTTTAACATAATTCAACACCAAAAATTTGAGTCAGAGTTATTCAAACTGAGAGAGCACCTTCCAGCTGAGCTATCAACCCTCTAGATTGATGACCTCTCTTTGACACTCATAAACTAGCCGTTGTCCTTTTGGAAGTTCTGCCATGTTTCTATTTCACCCTCGTAACACACGAGCTCTCAGTCTCCTTCAGTGATAATTTGTTAACCCGCTGGTGAAGCTTTCAAGCCTGTCTTCTTTTTTCAATATATGTTCCTAAAGAGACATGTGTAGTTTATGCATATGACATTTGTGTGGGCAAAGTGGATCCATTAGATGATACTTCATGGACTAGGTTCTGAGTCTGGACAGCTCTATGTATAATACGTGCAGCTTGTGTTGAGTGTGGTTGGTCATTTGTTTCAAGCATCTTTCATGATGACACTGAGGCCCTCAATTTGTGTTTCATTATCTGCAACTCATGGCTTTATCATGTCCACTTTGACAAATCATCTAGTCACTTCAATATCTCCTCACTTGTGCAGATTTCTATCTCGTATGATACAACTCCTATGATAATTGCTGTTTTGTGTTTATTTTCTTCTTCACCACTGTCTCTGGTTCATTTTTTACTTTAAAAGCATTTGTTTATTAATGCATTATATATGTTCTTTGCTACTTTGTGTGTAATTACTCAAAATACATACTTTTTTGAGTAACATTCTATCTGCCATTTGCAGCAATTGGTGGTCCAACTGGACAATTGCTTGAACAAAATGCACAAGTCTTCAATCAGATTTCTGCAAATCTTGCAAACATGCAGGTAAAACTTTGATTACATTTAATTTCCCTCTCTTTCAGTTTTTCTATTAATAAAGTCGAAAAGAATACAATTCGTTGGCAAATATTTTGTAATTAAAAATTAAAACCCAATGCTTACAATAAAAAACTAGTCAATTACCAGTGGTAAGACTGAGAGAATGGATAACAAATAGGCAGGAACCTTTTCATATCATTTTAGACTTCTGTTTTGAATGGACCATGAGCAAGAGTTGTTGAGAGGTAGTGCTGCACATCGTGGCGTTGAACTTGCTTTCTGTCTCATCATTTGAGTTTTATGTTACTTTTCTGAAATCTTTGTGGCGTTGTACACTTGATTGATGCTATTTCAGTAACTTGCTGTGACTTTTTGCTTCTGATCTTGCATTGCAATAGGCAAACTAATATGTTTTTATGCAGATACATGAAAACATCAATCTCTTCTGCCAAACTCGTGATAATATTCTCACCATCCTAAATGAGTATGGCTCCCTACCGAAAATTCCCTGTTTTTGTATTCTATACACCACCTTTTCCATTTATGGATTACTGATGACAGTTCCTTTGCAGTCTGAATGACATGCCTGGAATAATGAAGCAGATGCCACCACTCCCTGTGAAGGTCAATGAAGACCTGGCAAACTCCATCCTTCCTAGGTCCTCTATACCCATGCAATCCTGAACTTAATCCGAGAGCTCCTCCTGGGCGCGTGGCCACTCAGTGCCGACAAATGCTCACTTGAAATCAGGAAGAACAAATAAAATTTGTCGATAAAATTAACAACCAGGTTTTTTTCGTGATCAACCCGGAATAATTAGATCTTCAGCTCCCCGTTTTGGTCGGTTGCATCATGTGCATCAGTTGGCCTAATTTGTTACATTAAATACATATTGATGACCTGGTTTGTGCAGTATAGAAAGTGACTCTAGGATCAGTATTTTTTTTTTTTTTTTAGTGGAAAGATTTCTGATGTAGCTGTTAGTGTAAGGTGACAGATAATTTCATTAATCTGACAGAAACAATTTGTTTAAAGTGTTTTCTGTATGCAATCTGTTTTTTTTCTTCTTTTCTTTATTTTCTAGAAGAAGATGCCTCTAAATTAGACAAAAGGACTGTACAAGATAATAGTTGAGAAAAAGGGTGCCCTGAAACATGTTCAAAAGGGTTTGAGAATCAAACCTCAATAATTGCTTCTGGAACAGTCAACAACGAATATGAAAAGATAATGAGGGGCAGTAAACTATATTTACTCGACATGAAGAGTCCAAAACAAAGTGGCCAAGCTAAATGAGACGTGAGAAGGTGATTCGACAAGCATCATATAGAGAATGGCAGACCAAATGTTTAATCTTGACGGCAGTGGCTTAAATCAGTGCTTGAGACGGCCTAAAACATTGTTATGAACAATTTTCTTATATTAATAGGGTTATAAATGGGTAAAAATTGGAATGGGCAAGAGAATGTGACTATTAGCTGGAAAAAGTCCTCTTTAACTGCACTCATTTTAACATAGACTATTACAGCATCTTGTTTCTACTACTGACAATACTACAAGTCGTTCTGATGAGAAAAAGGCTACAGGTCGTCTTCCTTCAACTACTTATCGTGTTCATATAGAAGAAGCCTCTCCTCCTACGTGTCGTTCACTCACTCTGAATTAGACACATAAGGATATACCAGATTAATTTGGAATCTTCTTTCCTTTTCTATTTCATCTCACTTGCTGTGTTGCACAATTGTAATTGGTTATGTTATTTTTTCTTGTTAGTATTGGGGTGTCAGATTCTGTTATGGAGGTACTATCACTGCTATATATATTTTGGTTCTTTGTACAGTTTTAATTCATTAGATTCATAGTGAATATAGGAGAAATTCATTTTCCATCGTTTCTTTTCCTTTATCTTACATGGTATCAGAGCACAGACTCACTTTCTGTTTTTGATTTCCCTTTATTCCTTTCCTACAATGGAAAAACAAGAAGAGATTCCTAAGAACCCCCCCTTCATTTCTCAATTTCAAGGACCCAAATAACCCATACAGAGTTGATAGTGGAGATCATACCACCATTGCGCTTGTTACTGATCTTCTTACATCAGAGAACTATGTGACTTGGTCTCGAACTATGCGTAGAGCACTCAAAGCAAGAAACAAATTGGGTTTTATTAATGGCAGCCTTTGCAAACCTGCTTCATCTAAGGATCCCATATTCAATGCATGGGAACGATGCAACGATATAGTCGTGACTTGGATTCAGAATTCCATCAACACCACCATGAAGTTGAGTGTGGCTTTTGTGGACGATGCTCGTGATATCTGGAATGAACTCAGCGATCGATTCACTCAACAAAATGGTCCTCACATATTTTCATTGAAGAGAAACTTGGCAAGTCTTCAACAAGAACAAGATCCTGTGAGCATATACTATGGTAAGCTCAAGACCCCATGGTATGAACTCGCTGTGTATGATCCAATGCCTGCTTGCACTTGTGGACAACTGAATATCCTGAATGATAGGTATCAAAGAGATAATGTCATTCAATTTCTTATGGGACTGGATGACAAGTATTCTAATGTTAGAGATCAAACTATGATGTCAGACCCTATACCTCCTGTTAATAAGGTTTTCTCCCTTATACAGCAACAAGAACAACATCACAAGATCATATATGTTTTCCCAAATCTGGAGACTATGGCTTTAGTCACAAACACATCCTATAATTCTTTCCAAACCAATACCAAATCATCTGCTACTACTAGGAGAGAGGCTATATTGCACCCATTGCCACATACAAGGACATACCCTTGAAACTTGTTTTAAAGTAGGGAATGCACAAGTACCTAGTTGTACCCATTGTAAGCAAACTGGTCATATAGTTGAAAGGTGTTATAAATTGCACGGATACCCTCCAGGCCACTGACAATTCTTTTACAACTCTCTTAGTATATGTTGATGATATTTTGGTGGCCACTAATTCTCTTGATTCTATAGCTACACTCAAGGATTTTCTCAATGATAATTTCAAGATCAAAGATCTTGGTCCTCTTCAGTTTTTCCTTGGTATTGGGGTGGCCAGAACTTCCAAAGGGATTCATATTTCTCAACGCAAGTATGCATTAGAGATACTTGCAGATTTTGGCACTTTGGGATCTAAACCAATCAAGGTTCCAATGGACCAAAATTTAAAGCTTAGCAAAGATTTTGGCCTTGAATTGTAGGACCCCACTTATCGAAGGCTGGTTCGAAGGCTTCTATACTTGACCATAACTCTTCTTGATCTCAGCTTTTCAGTTCACACACTCGGCCAATTTATGTCCAAGCCAACTACTGCACATATGGCTGCTGCTCATAAGGTTTTGAGGTACCTTAAGGTAGCTCCTGGTCAAAAACTTTTTCTTGCTGCTCATTCATCACTGTAGTTAGTTGCATACTGTGACTCTGACTGGGCTTCTTGCCCTGACACCCGTCGGTCAGTAATAGGCTACTGCATTCTACTTGGCAATTCACTTATTTCATGGAAATCTAAAAAGCAAACGGTAGTTTCAAGGTCTTCAGCAGAAGCCGAGAACAAGTCCATGGCAGCAACATGTGCTGAAATCACTTGGCTCAAGTTTCTACTTGCAGATCTTCAAGTTTCTCATCCTCAAACTGCTCATCTTTTCTGTGATAATCAGACAGCCATTCACATTGCTGCAAATCCAATTTCTCACGAGCATACAAAACATATCGAGTTAGATTGCCATCTAACTCGAGATAAAATCATGGATGGTTCCATTTCTAGCTCTCATGTTCCTAGCCACTTACAACTTGCTGATCTCCTCACCAAGGCTCTACCCTTCTACAACCCTTCAATCCCACTTGCTCAAAATGAGAATAGTAAACTTCTATTCTCCATCTTGTGGGTGGGGGATTACGACATCCTGTTTCTACTACTGACAATGCTACAAGTCATTCTAATGAGACAAAGGCTATATGTCGTCTTCTTTCAACTACTTGTCGTGTTCATATAGAAGAAGCCTCTCCTCCTACGTGTCGTTCACTCACTCTGAATCAGACGCATAAGGATAGACCAAATTAATTTGAAATCTTCTTTCCTTTTCTATTTTATCTCACTTGCTGTGCTTTGCAATTGTAATTGGTTCTGTTATTTTTTCTTGTTAGTATTGGGGTGTCAGATTTTGTTATGGAGGTATTGTCACTACTGTATATATTTTGGTTCTTTGTACAGTTTTAATTCATTTGATTCATAGTGAATATAGGAGAAATTCTTTTTCCAGTGTTTCTTTTCCTTTATCTTACATAGACCCCATGATTGATCCAATATGAAAAATCATTTAGTGAGAAAAGGTTATCTCAGCTATCTGATTATGATCAAGTCATTGAACACAATCGGATAACTGAGATAACCGTTGATCATGATCAGACAGCTGAGATAGCCGTTTCGCACCTAATGACTTTCGTATTGGATCAACACTCACTTAGACCCAACTTTAATAAACTTGCAAGTCATCCTCCTCATGAGCTGGATAGAGGAGCCCCCTGCCAGTGGTAGCCGGATTATCAGATCCAAAGTCAATGGTAGCTATAATAAGGTCCATTAAGGAAGCAAATGCTTTCATTTCTTTGTTGCTACCGGACCCACTAGTGAGGTGGAAGTGTAAAATGCCGAAATATAAAATGTTTTTTGATAATCTAAAATTTCAATTATACGATTACGAGAGTTGGGATTAACAAAAGCCCATTTTTTTGGACAACTTTTCTAACTTGTAAATCCCTCATACTTGATTTTTCTTTAATTATGCAACCTTTGCGCCTGCATATTATTTGAATTATTTTACTATTTATTGATTGATATTGTGAGATTTGGATAAATCCAGTCTAAATCTCAAGTAGTTCTTTGTAAGGTAGATGGTGAGTATTTTGTTGCTTTGTTTCACTTTCATGGATGCCTCAGGAAACACATTTTACTTCATCATTGGCCACAAAAGGGTTTTGATTTCTTACTGTGCAGGATATCATGCCTGAATCATAGGTGTAACATAAGACTTGTTGAGGATTCTATGCCTGCATTAGAGGTAGAAGATTGTGCCTTAATCTAAGACATAATTGAGAGGAAATCACTCTGTAAATTGACAAGAATTCACTCTGTAAATTGTAAGAAATTACTTTGTAAAATTCCATTGTAATCTAAATGAAATTGTATAACTTAAATATGAATACTCACCATAAATTAAGTGGTGATTAAAGATTGAATCAATCTTTACATGGTATCAAGAGTCCTCGTCTATCCCTTCGTCTTCCCTTCCAATGGCCGCCAAATCCTTTCTTTAACTTCTTCCCTTTCATATTCTAATCTATATGATTACCATTAAACTCTCTTCCACAACCTATCGTCTATGGAAAAACCAACTTCTTCTCATTCTTGAGAGCCAAATTCTCCTTGATTATGTGGACGAAACCCTAGTGCCACCACCTCAGTTTGTCGCTGCTGATTCTCACACCCCTACTGCCAAATATTTGGCATGGAGAACTATCGATCAATGCCTTCTCAACCTCCTCCTTTCCTTCCTCACGGAGGAGGCGATGGCCAAAGTTATTGGCCTCTCCACTACACGTGAGGTCTGGCTCACGTTGGAAAATTCCTTCAGCTACCGGTCGAAGGCTATCCGTCTCAAGGACGACCTCCAATAGTTGAAGCGTGGCACCCAATCTGTTGCCACCTATACCCGCGTCTTCAAGGGTCTTTGTGATCAACTTTATGCGATCGATAGACCTGTTGACGACACTGATAAACATCACTGGTTTATCCATGGACTCGGAGCCGATTTCTCCACCTTCTCCACCACACAAATGGCACGCCTCTCCTGTGCTTCTCCGACCTCGTCTCCAAAGCCAAGAGCTTTGACCTGTCGACCCAACTTGACTCTGGTCGAACCAATGGTTCTTCTTGTCATTATGCCAATCGAGGCCGAACCCATTTTGGTCAAGGACGCCACCCTCCTCGCTGCCATATATGTCATCTTGACAGTTATTATGCTGATTGCTGTGTTGAATTTATGGAAAAGAGAAAAAAACTTCATTGACTTTATGTAATATGAATACATGAACCCCTATTTATAATAGAGGAAAGTAGTAGAGTCCAATTACAATTAAACTACTCTTGTCCCAATTACATTCAAATTTTAACACTTAAATATAAGTTCTAGTATAATTAAATAACTCAACATAAATAGAAGACTAACATAACTAAAACACCTTTAAACTAAGACTATTCTGTGAGCCTCCAGTAAAAATCCATCATAGTAATCTGTGAGACTTCTTACTGTGAAAGTCCTGTAAGAGCCTTACATATCTTCTCCTCAACGGTCCCCTCAAACTCGGAGGTAATGACAGTGATCCCATATTGAACCAAATAATATAGATATAGTAATAAGCTCCTCCATCACGGTGTCCCAACACTAGGCACCGACTCTCAAAGGTAGAAATGGGTGATAAAATATAAGTCAAAACCAAACTCAAAGGATTTCGAATAAATATAGTGATAATAATCACTAAAGTGGGTAATGCTTGTCATTCACAAGACAAGGATAAAAAAACGACAAGTACCAATAAAAAGTCTCAATGGACTTAAAAACACCCATATAAATAAAAGGGACCAACCAAAACAATGCTCCAATAGGGTTGGCCAATAGGGGTAAGTGAGAGTCAAATAAAAGGATGGTAGGAGTCAAATAAAAGGATGGTAGGAGGAAGTTTGTCAAATAACCAATGGGTAATGGGTAATGAGGAAGATACGATCGTAAGGCCACCATGTGATTTATTTTTTTAAGAAACTCAAATTTTGCATCAGACGAACCAATGGCAACAAGAGTCACAAATAATGAATCCAAGGCAAGCAACCAATGAGTTATTATTTAGAAATAATGTCTCAATCAAAGAGACACAATAGCAATAGCAGAAATGAGCCAATGCCCAAATAACATGTACCAAATGTGCAATTGTATGACAACAGATAATTGGTAAATAATGGAACTCCTTAAGAGTAATAAAGACACATGAAATAATTCACAACGAATCCATCTGGAAGTGGTGCTCCAAGAAATAAACTCGATCCAATTAATAGACTGCTAATAATAAGTTGAACCAAATGATAAGCTGAGGTATAACTCTAGAACTAAACAAATTCTGAAATCGAGCAGGCAACGCTAGATATAATTATTGAACCAATGATTTACTACTTATAAGCAACAACATGAAACTTGGATTCTTCAGTGGGAATCCAATTCAGTAATCTTCAATTTTTGTTATTCAAACAACATTCACAAAACACTTGTTGATCGTCTGATATAGATAGTCCAAATTTGACGGGCTTTATATCCCCCTTCAGCACCAAACATTTGTATATCAACAATATATCATCAATGTAACAAAATGAAAGTTTATTACCACAAAAAACACCAGTAGCCTCTTGGACAACAAGAGACTTCAATAATAACCAAAATTATGTCTCCTGATAATCAATACATAAAAAAACGCAGATACATATACTAGATAACAACATATGATAATCAACATAAGAGTGAGAAAATCAAATTCTTAAGAGGACCATGATGAACTCACGTGTGCATCCATGATACCCCCATGGAGATTAATTATTGACTAACTAGAGTCAAATAGAAGATGGGAAGGTGCTGATTACAACAACTTGATTAAAACAACAACGGAGATATGTTTCAGTAATAAATCAAAGCAGGCTTATTAAACCCATTGCTGATTACAATAGCTGACTCACCAATTAGATAAAACAACCATCTTGCTGGAATTCAAACAAGAGGCTGCAACGTAACCTGCTAGATGGTATAAATTCAAGAACACTTGAAACTCGACTACCTGCTTATTCACCAACTAAATAAAACAAAACAACAAACAACAATGCCACCCAATTATCTCATCACCAAGAGTATGATTCATTACAACACTAGGATTGCACATGAGCAGTAATGTGACCAAGTGTTGGATTTCAAGAGTGCAGAGAAGGCAACAACTGCTTCTCTTATCGAAGCAGGTGGGTAGAGTTCTGCAATGTGTTTAGCCTGTTATAAGAATTCCAGAATAGCAGCAACGTGTTAATTAGCAGATAAGGAATTTTGTAGTTATATACTGGCTAAAAGAAGAATGGAGTATAGTAGCAACATAATGTTGTTTTTACTGTTGCTTTTGTTTATGCTCCCAACACTGCTACAAAATAGAGAAGATTACTACCAATAAAAGAGCTGCTAAACACTCTCTCTTCCTTTGATGGATCGATCAATAACAGAGATATGAAGACCTCTTCATGGAGTTCTCTACGTTGGTTAGATAAGGAATAGGGGAGCCAAAGTTCAACTACTACTGTAAATATATTTGCTGCAATTAGGTCTGAAAAACAAAAAAAGAGACAAGCTCGAGCAGAGAAGAGTGACTTCTTCCAAAAAAAACTTTCCGAAGATAGTTTTGCACCGATTGAGCGATGATACAAAATCAAAATAACTTTTGCAAATACATCTCCAACAAGAAAATATAATTGGCGCCAGCAGCAAGAAGATGATCACTACTGTTAGCAACATATTGTAGCAACGCCAACAGCAAGAAGATAATCACTGTTGTAAGCAGCAGATAGTAGCAACAACAACAAAAAGAAGATAATCTCAAAGGCTCAAGTGTAATAATTTCAAAGGTTAGAAGAGCTATAACACTCCTCTGATGATCATAAACTAAACAGAAGGTTGTTGTAAAGTCATCTCCTTTACTCTGCTGTTATATCCAGGCAAATAAAGAGGAGCATAGTGATTTCCAAATCCAATGCAGCATTAATGACTATACCCAAGAAAAAAATAGTAGTAGAAAACATAAGACAATAAATGACAATAGATGTTTAAATTTATGATTTGATAAGATTAGGATATGAACAATTACTATGTTGAACCGAGAAAGACTTGATATGGATTCTATATAATTGTTGTAACTTCCTGAAAAACAAGAACATTGATCAACCATAGATACTCAGAGATAACAAGAAGATAAATACAATATAATTTGAATCACGTTCATTCATAAACCAGAGAAGAAAACATGCAACAAAAAATATTTTTTTTATCCACAATGATAAGGTTATTGGAAACCAAGATCCATAAACCAAACCTCTAGGGCAGCAAAGATAGAGAAAAATAAAAATAAAGCGATCATCATGTTGATCATGCAATAAACAAAACAGAGAAGAAGATGATTCTTAGAATAAGACTCTGTCAGATTTCATCAAAATAAGAACGCCTTCATGATGCATAATCCACCAGGGAAAAATAATCAGAATGTTGAAAATCACTGCTTTGATACCATGTTGAATTTATGAAAAAAATAAAAACTTTATTGACTTGATGTAATTTGAATACATGAACCCCTATTTATAATAGAAGAAAGTAATAAAGTCCAATTACAATTAAACTACTATTTTCTCAATTATAGCCAAAATTTAACACTTAAAGATAAGTTCTAGTATAATTAAATAACTCAACATAAATAGAAAACTAACATAACTAAAAGATCTTTAAACTGAGACTCTTTTGTGAAACCTCCTACTGTGAGACTCCTGTAAAACTCCATATTAATTCTAGCTCTATGAAATTTCTTACTGTGAGAGTCCTGTAAGAGTCTTCCATATCTTCTCTTCAACACGCTGCAACCACCATTATGCCTGCAGTGAGTCTCACACCCATCTTGTTGAGGCTTTCACTGGATCGTGCTTTCTCACTGGATTTGCGCCCTCTGACTAGTTCTTGGACACTAGGGCTTCGGCCCATATGTTCAATGACCCATCCATCTTGGATCAGTCCACTCGGTACATGGGTAAGGACTCTATTATTGTGGAGAATGGTGCTTCCTTACCTATTTCACACATTGGTATTTTCTCTCTTACCCCAAAATATCTAGTTGTTAGATGTTTTAGTCGTTCATCATCTCACAAAAAATCTTCTCTCCATTAGTAAATTCACATTTCATTTTCCTTTTATCCATTATATTTACTAAAAATCTTTTCAATGTTCAGAACCGTCTCACTAGAAAGGTGGTGGTGACCGGTAAGAGAGATGGATGCTTATATGTGTTAGAACATGGCAACTTTGCCCGTATTTTTGTCCTTAAAAATAAATCTTTACATGATTCCTATGATTTATTGCATGCTCGCCTTGGACATGTAAATCATTCTGTTATTTTTTATTTAAATAAACAAGGACATGTTTATCTTAAATCCTTATTGCCCTCTCCATCATTATGTAGTACATGTCAATTGGCAAAAAAATCATCGTTTGCCATATTTACGTCATGAACATAGGTCGTCTAATGTGCTATATCTTATTCATTGTGTAATATGGGGGCCTTCACCCGTTAAATTCAATTTAGGATTTGCCTATTATGTTCTCTTCATTTATGATTTTTCACGGTTCACTTGGCTTTATCCTTTGAAATTCAAATACGACTTTTATGATGTTTTCATCTAATTTAAAAAATTTGTGGAAAATCAATACTCTGCCCATATTAAAAAAATTCAAAGTGATGGTGGCGACAAATTTTCTAGAACTTGCTTCAAAACTCATCTTTGTACTTCTGACATTGACCATAAACTTTCCTATTCATACACTCCTGCCAAAAATGGTCGTGTTGAACACAATCATCGTATGTGACTGAGATTGGTCTGACATTTCTTTTTTCACTCCCATCTGTTTCCTCGTTTTTTGGTTGACACATTCAACACTGCAGCTTACATCATCTACTATTGGCCTTCATCACTTCTTGGAGGTAAATCATCGTAACAAATTTTATAAGGTTCCCTTTCGAAATATGAAATTCTTTATCCCTTTGGTTGTCGTGTTTATCTTTGCTTAGTGATTATATGTCTAATAAAATTTTGCCTCGCAATATTTCATACATTTTTTTTGGGTTACAGTCCCTCTTATAAAGGGTTTCGATGCCTTGATTTCATCACCTTTAGGCTCTATATTACCTGCCATGCTCAATTTGATGAACACAATTTTCATTTCATCCAAACCTCTCAGGCCCAACCTCTTTCCTCTCTTCATTTTTTCAACTTTCTAGAACCTAGTATTCTCCATGCGTAGAACCCCCTCCTTCCTTTGCACACAATTCTCCACCCATTACTTAATCCGGATTTAACCTGTGTGCTATTTGTAATGATCCAATAGATAAGTCCTTGCAGGCCACTAATTCTTTTGCAGGTCCCTCCTCGTTGCACCCAGCTTCCGGTCCAAAACCTACTGAGACACATATCACTCCTCCTGCTCCTACTTCTGCATTTCTGTTGGGTTCTCGCCCTATGCTTACACGAGCTAAACTGGTATTTTCAAAACTCGCCATCCAACCAACCTCAGTATCGTGGGATCCTCTGGACTTCTCTCCACTCTCTTTGTCTCTAATGTGCATGAAGAATTTAAATCTGGTGCTAAGAATCCTACTTGGCTTGCTTCTATTGATGAAGAAGTTCAAGCTCTGCAAAGTAATCACACCTGAACTTTAGTCTCCTAACCTACCAACACTAATATTGTGGGCTCCAAATGGGTGTTTTGGACCAAATATCTACCTAATGGATCCATTGAGCATCTCAAAGCACGCCTTGTTGCCAAGGGTTGCACTCAGGTATCTGGTCTTGACTACGACTACACTGACACCTTTAGTCCTGCTGTAAAGGCTACCACTATCCGAGTTGTGCTCTCAATTGTTGTGACCCAATAAATGGTTTCTTTAACAACTTGACGTAAAAAATGTGTTTGTTGCAAAGTGTATTCTTCGCTATGCGAAATACACCATTCACTTTGGCCTTTCTTTTTGCCCATCTGCTACTCCTGGTACTCTACTTGCTTACTCTGATGCTAACTGGGCAGGTTGTCTTGAAGATGCTAAAAAGCAACATATTGTATCTTTTTGCCCATTTGCTACTCCTGGTACTCTACTTGCTTACTCTGATGCTAACTGGGCAGGTTATCTTGACGATGCTAAAAAGCAACATATTGTATCACGTTTCAACTGTGAATATGAGTATCGTACGCTTGCGCATACTGCATTTGAACTTCTTTGGCTTACACATCTCCTTTGTGAACCTCATGTTACTATTCCACAACGACCTCTTATCTTATGTAACAACAAAAGTGTATTTTTTTTAGCTCCAATCCAATTTCTCATAAGTGAGCCAAACATGTTGAATTAGATTATCATTGCCTTCACAAACTAGTTGTTGATGACAAACTTCAGTGTCATCTCACTTGCAGGTAGCCGACATCTTCACCAAAAGTATATGTGCCCTTTTTTTGAATTTTTTCCCTCCAAGCTTCACGTTTGTTCCAATCCGACATCAACTTGCAGGGGGTGTGGAGGATATCATGCTTGAATCATAGGCATAATAGAAGACCCATTGAAGATTCTACGCCTGCATTGCAGAGGAGATTATGCCTTAATCAAGACATAATTGACAACAAATCATTCTGTAAATTGACAGGAAATCACTCTAAAAATTGTAGGAAATCACTCTGTAACTTTCCATTGTAATTTATACAAAACTGTATAAATTAAATATGAATACTCACAATAAATTAAGTGGTGATTAAAGATTGAATCAATCTTTACACTTACAAAATCCATCGTCTTGCTTGCTCGCCCCATGCACGCCCGAGAGTCCTTCGACACTTTTCCTTGTTACGTACTGAGCTGCGATTGTCTGCTTTTCCCCGTTTCGCTGCTGCTTTACAGGAAAGAAACAAAGAAAATCGATGAAAAGAAACCCAGAAAAGTCCTCTTCCTCCAAAGTTTACGACACTTTTCCTTGTTACGTAATGAGCTGCGACTGTCTGCTTTTCCCCGTTTCCTCTATTGGATTCCCCACGGCCCTTTGAAAACTGTCAAAAGTAGAAAATCAAAAGTCATCGTTGCTGCTTTACAGTAAAGAAACAAAGAAAATCGATGAAAAGAAACCCAGAAAAGTCCTCTTCTAGAGTGCATGAATCGAGGCATATAACAACAATCTTTCTTTTAGCAGATTTTTTTTATCAAAATTACTGATCCAATTTAATCCTCAGATATTTTTTATTTTTTATAATCGTTTCTTTATGGAGGGAAACCAGCCGTGTTCAGAATTCTGACTACTTCCCACTCTCTTTCTTCCTGCTCAGTTTTTCTACACTTACTTTACTGTAGCTCACGAGCGTTGTAACGCTCAGAAGCCTGGCTGCCGGAACGTGTTCACTGTTGTATTTTGAATGTTTATGTTGTGGCTCGTTTCTGGCATCATCCCCCTTCGATTGTTCTGCTGGTCGGAATACGGCGAAGATGATCGGACCTAGACCCAAATTTACCTCCTCTGTAAATACGATTAAGATCATCCTGTTTCTACCCTTCGCAGTGCTGATGATAGCACGAGCTGAATAAGCCATTAGAATATTACTATTGGAAGACGAAAACGTTGAAGCACGAAGAATTCTTTGAATAGTTTTACGAGGCCGAAAGAGAGA
This sequence comes from Aristolochia californica, assembly GCF_029961685.1. Classification (NCBI taxonomy): domain Eukaryota; kingdom Viridiplantae; phylum Streptophyta; class Magnoliopsida; order Piperales; family Aristolochiaceae; genus Aristolochia; species Aristolochia californica. The sequence continues at coordinate 9,184,616 of NW_027181770.1, read as the reverse complement.
GAGAAAAACACACTTGGAATATTTCATTTTCCTCTCTCTTTTCGATGACGGGTTTTCACACCAGAAGAAATCTAAAAACAGAAAAACTTGGCGCATCTCTTAACCTTCCCTGATAAAACAAAAGTTTTATTTAATGGTGACGATGGCTTTAAGTGGGAGTCAACCAGAGGCACGGCGATTGTATATAAAGCTTCTAGAGAAGCTTACAAGAGAGTTTTCGACACGGGTCTGCCTCGTAACACCCTTCAAATCATCCGCTCTTCAAACTCACTGACATTAGAAATTCACGATTCTGAATTTCTGGGTGTCGCTTTGAGAAATTTCAGCAGGCTTCGAGGGGTGCAGATTTCGGAAGTTTACTTGTTTGGGTCTGTTCTTAAAGGTCTTATATCAGCGCTTTCGACGTGGACTGGCTTAAAACCTTCCCAGTTCTCAAACTCAGAGAGCTTCAAGCTTTCAGAAGGAGACGTTCTGTCGAATTAGGAAAGTTTGTTTACGATCGAAGGGATTCTGGGTATCGTACCTTTCCGCAAGACGCCGTAAGGAACTACTGATCAGGGGCACAGCAGACTTTCAGAAAAGATTACATTGACGTGGGTAATCAACCATTAACGACCTGCGAAGAGAAAGATTTCAGAACTCAGAGGATAGATGAGCATAGCTTTGCATGTTGGGGTTTTCAGATTTAATTAAGCTTTTTAAGGATTTCTTCGAGTTCCCTCGGTAAATATCTGCAGAAGAAGATTGCAAAAGTGGATTGTGAATTCCTGATAAGCTCCGGAATCAATTATTTCTTTCTTTTCTACCTTTTTTTTTCCTGTGGAGTAGTTGATACTCAGACAATTCATCTTATATAATCATTCATTTCATACTAAACGATTTATTCCTGTGAGATTCATATTCTGTATCTTACATGAACCATCTCATCCAACATTTTTTCTGATTTTGTGCTTCCTTGAACCTGTTACAGGTCCTGAAATACCAGCAAGGTCAATTTGATTATTTTTGACAAGTATGAAGATGGGTCCCTCAAGAACTGTTGTTAGAAAAACTGCAAGCACTTGTCTTCTTATGGCAATTTTGGTCTCATATATCAGCCAAATTACTGCTTGTACCACTCATGAAGGCTCCAAACCATTATCAGGGTTTGAGACAGGTAATATAGCTTGCAAACAAATATAGAGCTTTGACTTAGGATATGGATTTTTTAATCAAAATTATTCTTATTTTTTTCAAATGTAATTTTAGGCAGGAAATTATTGCAAGAAGTGAGTGTCTCAGAACCAGCAAAACCTGAAGATGACACAGTGAGGATGGATCCTCTCGATAACTTGAGAAAGTACAGAGGAGGCTACAACATATCAAACAAGCACTATTGGAGTGTAGATTCTCTCTCTTTGTTCAGATTTGTATTTCTTGTTTGCATAAAAATTTCTTTGTACTTCTGACACTAAAATTTCTTAATTGTCCATTATTTTGGTTTTAATTGTCATCCAGAATCAGTGAAAACAGCCAAAAATGAGTCATTGTTGTTCTGTGACTTTCAATATTTTTTTTTCTTGTTTCCAGTCTACCATATTCACAGAGATATATGGGTACGGCATTGGAGTAGCCTGGCTTCTCTGCGGATTGGGTTTAGTCATCTTCCTGCTCACCTCTTTTTGCTTTCATAATAGAAGAAAGAAAAGCTTCAAGAGACCCAACTGCACCACTCACTGCTCTTTCTGGCGCATCCTCTTGGGACTTCTCTTCACAGTACTTGCCATGTGTGTTCGTCACGTTTTCATCTCAAATATTTGTTCTATATGCTGCAGCAGACACCTCAGATGATCACAGTCTGCCCCATGTACTCATCTAATACTAATATACTGATGTACTCTTCTGTTGCAGAACAGCAACAGGAGTAGTTCTGGGTGGAAGCTCCAGGTTCCACTCAAGGGCAAGAACTGTAAAAAACATTGTCTTGGACACGGCAGATGATGCATCCGAGACTATATACAATGTGACAAGGGTCATTACAACGATGCCGGAGAGCTTGGTCCTCTTCGATGCTTCAGGCCGCCTGAATTCAACCTCGGAAAGGCTAGGCGTAGAAGCTGCTAATATACAGAGAGAGGCGGAGAAGAACAGGCGCTGGGTTAGCTTGGGGCTTACCGTAATGTGAGTTTCTTCCTATTTCAGCACTTTCTCAGCTTTTCTGGAAAATCTCTGTAATGTGAGTTTCTTCCTATTTCAGCACTTTCTCAGCTTTTCTGGAAAATCTCTGGCATATTCTAGTGTACAGGCTTCTACCTACTGAATACTGAAAAACATGTTTTGCTACCTGCAGGTATGCCACAACTATTGGGTTCATTTCCATGAATCTGATTGCTGTTCTTGCTTTGTTGGGTAAGCATCTGTTGACAATAGTCTCACTTGGATTCAAGATTAAGAGCTGATTGATATTGAGATGAATCTGAATCGAACTTCAACAGAATCAAGCAGCCAAACTGTATTAAAAGCTTTATGCTGGAATCTACTCTAATAACTATATAACATTTCTGTCACCGCAGTTCTCGAATTTATTGGCAAGGACAAGTTATTTTATGTGTAAGTGGATTAGTCTCTTGTTGCCTATCAAGACGTGATAATCTTATCAAATTTCAAATTCTCATATTATTCCATGTTTTCAGGCTGATTACTCTGTGCTGGTTTTTAACAGCTCTGTGTTGGATGTACTTTGGAGCATACTTCTTCATAGAAAAGTAAGGAGACTAATTGTTTTGCAAGAAAGAGGTGAAATTTTTCCGACCGAAACAAAACTGAAAATAATATTTTCAGGTTTGCTGGGGACACATGCACAGCGCTAGAGGATTACCGGACGGATCCCAGCAACAGCAGCTTGAGCTCTATCCTCCCTTGCGACTTGGTTTCGGCCCAACCAGCTCTACAGGATATCAAAGCAGAGATTTATGATCTTATAGATCAGGTACAGAATCAATGGAAAGCGATTATCTTCGAATCTAGTTTCCCAATGGCCTCGTAATGGAATAAATTTGCAGGTGAATTCCAACTTGTCGGCTCGAACAGACTTTTTTTTACTGGATCAGGTTCGCATCTGCAATCCTTTCTCTGGTTCACCCGATCACGTCTACCAACCAGAGAATTGCCCAGCCAATACAATCCGAATTGGAGATGTTCCTCAGGTAACCTCTGCGTATTCCGATTTCACTAAAACAGTTCCTGCTTCGTACTGATCACACCACGATTCTTTTCGTTTTTTACCTGTATTGAAGTTTCATCGGCAGGTTTACCTGTTCGGGCAGCGAATCCGGGACCTGCATCCCTACCAGCACATACGATGAAGTCTTAGCCTACACGACGGCGGTTCAAAATTTACTCGATGCGTTTCCAGGGATGGAAAGCCTGGTCGACTGACAACTGGTTAACGATGCTATTAACGAGATCCTCTTCAGCCAGTGCAAACCAGTGAAGAAGTTCATTCGGATGGTGTGGGCGGCACTGGTGGCATTGTCGACAATCATGGTGATTCTGATTCTGAATTGGACGACAAAAGCGTACCATGAGAGACAAACATTCATCGGATGGATCAGTGAAACCTCATTCGGCAACAACCGAACCTCACTCGCCCGGTTTCTAGATGAGTAGAGCTGAGGAAATGATTTGAAGTGAGAGTGTTTTCCCTGGAAGATAGGAGAGAGGTGTTTGAGCCAAGAGTAGTGACTTGATCCGAAGGAGAGAGTCCACCTTGGGTATTCTTCTATTTTTTTATTCTTTTATATACAAGAACAGAAAATTCCTACTCATTTATACTGGCACAGGTTACGCCTTTTTCAACCGTGTCCATCTCTGCAATCCACTCACCAGTAACTACTCCAACGGACTCTGAGATGCAAAGAAGCTGACAGTTAAAATTTTGTTTGAAAGATAAATGATCTCATAACATATGTTGATGCACCCAGTACTTGAGCCTCTTTAACTTCAAATGTTCAACTTGTCAAGCTTTCACAATCGCAGATTTTCTTTTTTTCTATTTCATTTCATTCTTTTCTGTTCTCTTCCAAAAATCATAAGGAGAGTCAGATTCCCATCCCGGAGAAACTCTAGACACGATCACCATTAGATGCAGTAGCAGTACAGCACCAGCAAGTAAGAATGGCGAGAAACTAAAACATTAGAAACCAAACTGCATCAGTTAGCCTTCGTCCTGCTACACAACATAAAAAAAACTGTCAGGCACAAAACCATATACCTTGTAAATAACTACAACCACATTCAGGATCATTTCCAGTTATAAAAATCGGCCACAAGAAATCAAGTACTGTAGAATTTAGATGGATAAAGAAGAATATTTTTGTCATATGAATTCACAAAGCCAGATAGGCTTTTTTCTTTGCTTTTCCAGAAAATAAATAGTGAGACACTTCAGAAGGCAGATGGATCAACTTCAGCTGCCACAAAGCAAAGAGTAGTACTTTTCATTTAAGATACTCAAAATTGAACCTCATTGAGTCCTATTAGACTATGTCTAGAGCCTCTCAACATTCTGATTTTTATTCCCCATATTACTTGTTTACAAAATTTCTTTACAGTTTGTTTTGCCTTTCTCTTTTTTCGCTGGAAAAGAAAAGCTGGTTAGTGAAACCCTTTTCACAGGTTACTCCAGAAAATGGTAAATAAAATTTTCTTAAGCAGTAAATAAACTATTTTACCACAGGGCCAACTCTCATTGAGTAGATTTTTTTTTTTTTTTTGAAAACTGACACAATCTATGCCACTAACTAAACAAAAGAAAAGCACAAAGCATAGGAAGGTTCGACAGAAATAGACCCCAAAGGGTAGTTTTTTTTTTTAAATTACAAAGCAAGAAAACAGAGGGTGGAGAAGAACTGCCCCAAATAGAACTATAACATTTAGCACCCAGAGGAGCAATAGAGAGATGGATAGGAGATCAGCCTGATTATTGATTTCCCTATAGACATGCTCAGCTTTTCAATCTTAAGGAAAACTAACTTTGCTACAGCATCACTAATGACATGCCTGGCAACCCATGGAGTGCAAACACATCTCCGCAAGGAGCTAATGGTGAGGCACTGAGCCAGCAGGATCTAGCTCAGATTTGCTTGGTTCTAATCCAAACTCGTGCCTGATCAGGTTTTCTCACGCATGGCCCTATCTTTAATACATTTTGGAAGTATATTTGCATTACAATATGAAGAGTGGATATGTAAAAGTTATCCATTTATTTAATTAATATTTCTTGGTATTTAAACACAACGGGCAAAACATCAAATTTCATTTTATACTTGATTTATAATTTCTTAAGGCACAATAGGACACCACATCCCATTTCTCTAACATTTTTTGTATTTTTTATATTTTTAAGAGATACAAAAAGTTGATTATATGAGGCTCTTTGATTTTTTTTTTTTATTTCATAGTTTTTTAAACACAAAGGGCACATTGTCCCATTTCATCAATACTTTTTAAGAGATACAAAAAGTTGTTAATATGAGGCTCTTCGAATTTTTTTATTATTTCATGGTTTTTTAAACACAAAGGGCACATTGTCCCATTTCATTATATACTTTATTTATAGCTTTTTTAAGTACAATTCTCTAACTTTTTTTATTTTTAAATAGTTTTTCTAAAAGAGTTGTTTCTATTTAATGTTTGACTATTGATTTGATAGACTAAATGCTTCTTATTTGCGAAATGGAGAACTTTTATTGGGGCAAAAGCGTCAATAACATATAAGCAGATGGGTGGTTCCGCTATGGCTTTCTACCCCATAGCTGGAATGCTTTGGACATCAACAAGGTCAAAAAGCCATCAACAATGCAATGGCAGCAATCAAAGATTACTTGCTGGATCAAAAGTAGCAACAGCAGAATGCAGGTTTTTGGCTATGGCAATGATATTGGCACCACGGGCTCTAATCGATGATGAACCCCTGAGACGATATCCCTCTTTCATTTCTCCATTGAAAAGCTCTCCTCTCTCATGCCCCTTAGGAATGAAGGAGAGTTGATGGAAAACAAAGGGGTACTAGGGGTGGGCACAAGTCAAGCTGAGCTGAACTTTTGCAGGCTTAGGCTTGCCTCAATCATAAAGGTGTAACTTTGAGCTTCTCACGGGCCTTAAAACTGAAGTATAAGCTTTGCTCGACTAAAATGACATGAGCTTGAGCTCGGCTCAGGCTCAAATAGTTTCTTCTCCTTCTTTTTTTTTTTTTTTTTGATGAAGATGTAATTTTATTAACAAGAAGGAAAAGAAAATACAAAACTACAAAACTACAAAACTACAAAAGCACAAAAGCGGAGGGCGCAAATCCTTAACAACGAGAGATTGCAGGAAAGCTCCCTCCTTGGCAAGCGCATCTGCTGCCGAATTAGCAGATCTCGGAATGTGAGACCAAATACAAGAAAAGGAAGAAACAATATCCAAAATCTCCTAGAATACATCCCAATGCCTCCATGGGGGAGAAGAATTGCGGTGGCACCAACCAATCACCACCTTGGAAGTTTCTTCTCTTTCTGACAACACAAGAGATGTGATAAAGGAGGAACGCGAGGAGTTTTCAACTGAAAACTCATAGTAGAATTGAAATAAGAGAGGCAGATCCAAAATGCTTCACCAATAGTTAGTTAGAGTGGATACCTATATCATTGTCATCCCCAAAAATCTTCACCTTTCTGTCACAACAATTGATACAAGCAATTTCTACTCAATTTCTTTATTTTATATAGATTGTAATCTTTGACTACAACTATTGCACCGTCAATCATTTTCTTACATTCTTAAAAAAAACGATTGAAATATTCTAACTTTCTACCCCATGAAGAAACTACCCCTCTAGTTATTAGAAGAAGATGACACAAGAATTTCCTAGTTGACACCTTTGCCTTGTAGACATGAAAAATTAAACAATCAATATTACAAGCCCCAATCAACAACCATGATCTCCAAAAGCATGGGTCTATCACTAAAGTCATATTGGCTATGCACTTCATGACTTTGATCATGATATAATCAATGGCTTGGATTGTGACTGGTAAAATAGGCCCCATTATTAAAGGGATAGGTGAAGCATGGCTTCATCAAAAAGGCAAACATGGAACCATATGGAAGAAACTCATGGGATGAGAGGTGGAACAAGAATAGCCATATGATTCAACTCATGCATTCAGTTGACACATGGCATATCTTCATTAAGAGAATAATGAGTAAAAGAACACATGGTACAACTGCATCTTATTAGACCAAGTAAAGGATTTGGCTTATAAATAGAAGTCGGTTCTCTAGGAAAAGGGAGGACAGGGTAGAAAGAAAGAGACTCTAAAGGAGTCACTAGATCACTAGAAATTCTAAAATCTTGACAACATTTGCTACAAGCAGAGAACTGCTACAACTCTATCAAAATTCCATTTTTGGAGCCTGCAACAAGCAGACTCTACCGCAACTCTGTGATACCTTCTTGGGCTGTCAAATATACACGAGATCAAAGTACTTTCATCACACATGGCAGCCACCAACCACAAGACCAAATCCAATAATTAGTTCAACTACAAGACCAACAAAAGAAGCGAAGATATTAAATTAGAGGATCAAATTAAACATAAGACCCTTTCATCACTTGATACTTTCTAAAAACTTTGTTATTGTAATTACAGAAAAAACATCGATATAAAAAGTGGCTAGTCTGTGAAAAAGCGCGACCTTAAGTAAAACAACAAAAGATTTTAGTAAGTATCAACTGTGTAGGGTAAAATCTAAAAACTTGGTCTTTTAATTCGATATCCACAAACAATCTTTGTTGGTTATGCAATTAATCCAACATTTGGATTTTGGTCTAATTGATCAACTAGCAGTTTGAACTTGTTGTTGGCCATTGTATGAAGCATGACAAGAAAACTTTGATCTCATATACGTTTCACGATTCAGGAGATATCACGAAGTTCCAACAAAGTGTCTGCTTATTACAAGCTTCATACAGGAATCTCGATAGAGTTGCAGTAGAACTCCTTGCTTGTTGCAAGCTCTATGAGGACTTTGGCAAAGTTCATGGTATTTCTTAAATTTGGCCCAATATCTAGAGTTTTTCTTCTTCTAAATCTCCAGCTCCGTCAATTTTGGCAAAGTTTCTTCCTTCTAAAATCCTCCCTTTTCCTAGAGAGTAGACCTCTATTTATAGGCTAAGGTTAGGTAGTTTAACCAATCACCCTTTTTTTTCCTCCTCAACCTTTACTTAATCTAATTAGATACAAGTGTGTCATCTACTATTTTACTCATTCTTTTCCTCATGAGAATAGGTCACATGCCAACTCCAGATATGAATAGAATCATGGGGTTACCCTTAATCCACCTCTCATCTTATGTGATTCTTCCACATCATGCCACACATCATTCCTGGACAATGACACAAGTCACTCCTTTTGAATGGAGGACCCAATCCCACTAAATATATTCTCGACCATTGATGATGATCAAAATCATGATTTGAGAGTCCAATTTATCCCCACTAATGGTCCCATACTTCTAACTCAATTGTGGCCATTAATCAGTCTATAATCTTGATCGCTCATTTTTCATATCTACAGACACCACCCTTCAAAGCTTTCTTCATGGATGGATAAGAGTGCTTTTGATTTGTAGGGATCTCCTATTGTGAACTTGTCATTTGTCAGGTTGAATAAGTTGGGTTGAATAGTTTTTCAAAAAAAAAAAAAAAGTTAGGTTGAATAGCTACAACCGTTGCATCCCTACTATCCTCGATTTTTCAATGATTTCAGTGGTGGGGCCATGTGCCTTCAATTGGGCCTTTCAATGGCAATAATTTTAGCTAAGATTCCAAGAGAGTACTTGGAGGTGGGCCCATGTACAAGGGATAGCAAACATACGAAATTTAATCTTCATTGAGTTAAGAGACTGATATCGATTAAAGATAGAAAGGGGACCTACCATAATTTCATTGAACTCTTCCAAACGCACACTCAAATATAAACCTCATTATATTTGCCCAAATTAACCTTTGAACATTGATAAAAAAATCAGAAATGCGGCAGGCTCAATCTCAATGAACACTTGTTTCAATAAAATTCGAATTCCCACGTTCAAATCATAGTTTCCTCCCCAACTATTATCCGATTTGATAACGATCAAGGCCCAGCAATTTTGGTTTGAGAAATCTAGCCAGCATGGGGCTTCGTTATGGTTGCTTTGGATTTTCATCAAAATTTAAAACATGTTAAGCTTATATCTTTATCCCAGTATTATTCATGCTGAAGCAATGTCTCATTTTTTATTTATTTTTGGCTAAACATGTAATTGAAGCTGAGAATCCAAGAATGAACTCTTCTTTGAATATTCTGAAGCAAAATTCTTAAACTTCTCAAAACTCTATCCTCTTAACTAGTTTCAACTTTTAAAAACCAAGCTAGCATGGGGCTTCATTAAGGTTGCTTCAGATTTTCATCAAAATTTAAGACGTGTAAAGCTTATCTCTTCATCCCAGTATTGTTCATGCTGAAGCACTGTATCATTTTTTTTCTTTGGCTAAATATGTAATTGAAGGCTGAGATTCTGAGAACGAACTCTTCTCTAAATCTTCTGAAGTGAAATTTTTAAGCTTCTCAAACTCTATCCTCATTACTAGTTTCAACTTTTAAACTCTATAACGAGCTCATCTCGTTCCTTTTGGTTTCTCTTCTTTATCTTGTTTCCTGCTTTCTTTTTGCCGAACAATATTTCTCTTTCAGTTGCTGTTCAATTAATGACTGTAAACACCCTCCATTTCCTCCATCTTTCATAACTTCTTGAATGACTTATTTCATTGTAGATAGAGGAGTCAATGGAGCTCAATTTTCCACTTTCTCTAGCTTTATACTATTCAATGAGAGACTCAACACCTGCGGCCTCTTAGAAGATCTTCCTTTGTAGTTGTTGCATAACCAGAGGCAGGTGAAGTTTTCTAGTCTTTCTAGTCATTGAACTTCTGATGTCTTCATTTTCACTGCATCTGCATTTCAGATGAGCTCCGAGTCCTTTTTTTTCTCTCTTCTTTCTTTTTTTCTGTTCTTCTATGCTGTTTTTTTAGCCTGACCTTCACTGGGCTTCATAAGTTCTTCACTTTTTGTGAAAGCTACAGCATCAGTGCATTCTCAACATTCTCCTCAAGAAGCACCTAGTAGATGAATGAAATCTTTGTTTGCTGCCCTCTTGTGCAACAGCTTTCTCGATGCACCATTGGCACATTGATCTAACTCTGGTACTGATGACTGCTCGAAGATGCTGGACCTACTTCAGTTTTATATGGTGTGACCAGAAGAACCACCATCAACTTGTATCCACTGTATCGAAGAGGAACTTCAATGGTCTGTATGGGATGTTAGAAGATCTTGTCATCTCCAAACCAAGCTGATCAAGCCTTTCCAGTTCTGCAGTTCTCAGCACCAGGTAGAGGTGATCCTTCCTGGCCACAGCCATCAAAGAATTCTGTAATCCCACCATGAAGCCTCAGAACCAGATGAAGCATCAACTCTTTGAAGGTGAGACTCTTTTGTCTTCCACTACAGGTTCGGTTGCTTCTCTTTTTTTCATTCAAATTTCCGAAATTCTCTTCATTACTTTTGACTATGTTGAGACAACAGTGGCGTCACCTGAAGGGCCAGCATGGTTCTTCTTCCTCTCTGTTGGAGGCTCCTACATGTTTCTTCCACTTCTGATCAGTCTAGGAACTTCTCATGATTGATGAAGTATAGGTTGGTGTGGGGAAACATGTTCGTGGGGCTCGCAAGACTCACCTTCAGATCTCGGTTGGGCTTAGAGTCTTAGGCAAAGGATGCAGAAGGGACTGTTTTCAAACTAAAGACTGCATGAAAGAATCCTCAGCAAAGGATGGGTGGGCTTGTTCCAACATTAACAAGGAATACTGTTTCTTTGAGAGACGAATTGGGCATCCATTATGTAAAGCTGGACCCTACGGCATCAAGATTCTTCGTTCATTTAGGCAGCAATGACACAGCTGATGACCAAAGGCTAAACATTTTCAGCAAGGATTCACCAGCAAACGGCCGATGGCAAAGAGTCCCAAAAGCTTGTTGAAGGGAGAAGCATCGAAGACTCCAAAGACGTAACACAAAACACGCCCTCTTACCCATTGTGCTGAGCACATGAAGTAAGTTCATCTAGGTTCCCATTTCGTGCTTTCCCCAAAAGAAGCTCATAATGATTAGGTTGCCTTTGCATGGCCGAAGCGGCCATTTATGGTCTTTCAATTCCTTTTTTTTCCTTTTAGTTTTTTTAATGAATTTGCAGGAACACCTCTACATGAAGAAGAGCAGCATGTACCAAAGTAAAAAGCAGTTCCAGCTGAAGAAGAAGCCCCCCAAAAATTATTTTGCGAAAATCAGAAGATCCAATAGTCGTGACCCGATGGGAGCCATGAATCAGGGCTGTGTCAGCAAAAGAAGAAGTCTTTCCAAGAACCTCCCTGGTCAGATCAGATGATCCGATAGTGGTGACCTGACGAGCACCACGAATTATGGTCATGGTTGGCCAAAGAAGAAGCTTTCCCAAGAGCGGTCCTGGCCAGGTTGAACGATCAGATAGTGGCGCCTGACAGGCATCATGAATCATGGTTATGGTCAGCAAAAGAAAAAGCATTCCCAAGAGTTGTTTTGGTAGATCAAACAGATCTGATAGTGGTGGCCCAACGGGGGCCATGAATCAAGGTTGTGGTCAGCCAAAGAAGGATCCCTCCCAAGGGAGGTCCGAGTTGGATCAGACAATTCGAAAATGGTGACAGGCGCTGTGAATCAAGGTCATGGTCAGACATGTGGTTGTTGCATTCCACCTTTTCCTTTTTCTCGTAAGATACTTAAAGAAAGAAGCCATTGGGAGGCAAAAGTTATTTGAGTTGCATTGTAGATTATCTAAAGCTTGTCTTTGATGTCCACAAGCAACAAGATGGATCATTTGAAGTTTGTTCAGGGTCTAACCAGGCCGCGAAATAAATTTAGCCAAAGCTTGATTTTGGTGTCTCGAAACCAGATAGACATTTAGTCAAAGCTTGATTTAAGCATCTTCAAGCAATGAAGTGGGTTAGCCAAAGAGTGTTTTTGGTGTCTTCAAGTAGCTAAGCATATTCATCAAAGCCTTTCATAGCTCAATTTTGATTTCTCCGAACAATGAAGTGAGCTAGCCAAAGTTTGTTTGTGGCCTCTCTGAGCCAAGAAGTAGATTAGCTGAAGTTTCATTTTGGTGTCTCAGAGTAGGGAGACAAGTTTTGCTTAAATTTATGGTAGGCTTTTCCGTTATAAGGTAGTTTACCCAAATCATGTTGTTGGCGTCACGAAGTAGCATCACTGATTTTGCAGAAGCCTGTTGTAGACTTTTCTAGTTACATGGTGGTTTGGCCAAATCATATTTTTGACATCCCTAAGCAGGAAAATGGATTTTGCTGAAGTTCGTGAAAGATGACATTTTGCCCCTAAACCATTGGGAAGATTTGCATGGTGGAAGACTTAAAAAATTTTCTTGTCCTCGAATTATTTTAGGGGTTAAGGTTTTGGGTGAATTCTGACACTGGAAGAATTTTGCCCTCATGAAATTCAAGCTTGGAATTTTGAAGATGATTTTTCACCCCCATGTTGCTTGAACCTTGAATTTCAAGGACAACAACTTTTGCCACCAAATTTCCTTGCAGAGACAAATTTTGGAGAGGTCTTGCCCCCAATTCTCTTGATATTGAATTTCAAGGATGACTTTCTACCCTCAAGTTTTCATGAAGTTTGTGTTTGACTACAATTTTCAACCTCCAAGTTTCTTGGAAGCTTTAATTTGAAGGACAACTTGTTTTCCCCAAATTCTCTCAAAACTTGACATTTTTTTGAAGGAATTTTGCCCCCAATGTACTTGAAACTTGGATCTCAAAGACAACTTTTTTGTCTCCAAGTTGCTTAGAGTTTGTAGTTTTGGCTTGTCTTTGTTTGAAGCTACCCTTTTGAGTTTCCTTAGAGCTTAAAGTTTTGATTTCTCCTGCAATCCACTCCAAAAAGTGCCCTAAATCCTAAGGGGTCATGAGAAGAAAGAAGAAAACTGAAGAAGACGTGAAGCTCCATGACTAAATAAGATAACCTAGATTCCATAATGGGAAGTGGACTTTCCATTTTATTAAAAAATAATGCTTGCATCTTCACAAGGTCAACAAGTGGTGTTGTAGGAAAATGCCACCTAAAGGAAGCAGGTGGCACTATTTCAAACTATATGAGAGGACAAATGCTGCATTCTCATGAAACGATATAATGGCTCATAAAAAGTCTCTCTCCCCTTGAATGTGGAACTAGTCAAGGGGAGAGGAGGGGATAAAGGAGAGAAAAAAGTGGGTGATTGAATCACCTCCAGTACCCTATAAATAGGATTCGCCCTTACACCTGTTGGCAATTTTTTGGAGAGAAAAATTGCTTAAGAAATTTTGAGAGCTTGTGTAAGGAAAATCTGCTCACAACCAGCAAACAATCTGCTGCAACTCGTGATAGCTCCTTCGATTGTCAACCGTACATGAGATCAAAGTTCCCTCTTCACGTACCACATAGCAGTCAACAACAAGCTCAATCACAGGTCAACCATGGGACACCGTGCATGTAAAAATTTATAAAATAATAAAAAGTTTCAAATACAAGAAACATTAAATGAACAAATAGATAACTTTTTTGCCTTTACATTTTTATCCTTTAAATCTAAACTCAAATGTGTATTAACAACATAGATATGCTTGAGATAAAACTCAACTTGAGCTATCTAACAAGCCTAATTCCAGGCATGAACTCAGCTCGAGTTTAAATCCAAACCGAGCCACTCCTAGCCAAAATCCAGTCAAGACAAAGCAGCTAGCCAGATTGGCTTAGTGCCACACCTAGAGGGTATTCTTTCCTTCTCTCTTGTGTGTTGTGTGTCTTGCCTTTTAGGAAGGAGAAACCACTTGAGCTCAAGTACATGAAGTTACAGTTGAGCTAAGCTCGAGTTCCATTTTAAAGCGGGTGATGAGCTCAAGCTCAAGCTTAAAGGTTTATGACCAGGTCAAGCCAAGCTTGCAAAAACTCAGCTCGGCTCGTCTTGTGTCCACCTGCCTATTCCAACATCTCAAGCCACTAATCCTAAAGAGAATAAACACAATCCTAAAATGAGTGAGTTTCAAGCTAACAAACTTTTACACGGGTACCTGGGGGAAACTTTCTCATTTAGGACATTGGATGACTCTACCACACACATCCACAGCCTAGGAGACCAGTAAATTGTTGTTCACAAGCTTGGGCTTGAAATAATTCTTCCTAGTACGCATGTGAGAGAATGCAAGATCCACAAAGCAATACAAAATCTCCTGCATGGTGCTGCATTAGGATTTTCTACTGCTCACTGCTTTTTCTTTCCTATTATTGAAAGTATTTCTTAAGATATTTCCTTGCCTCATTCAGTTCTCAAGATGAATTTATAGCAAAGTTTGCACAGTCTCTAACCAAAGTCCTGATGGAAAACTAAAACCATGATCAACTGTCCTGATAGAAGACAATTCCACAACCATTTACCTGATCAGCAAATAAAACTACAGGGTAATATTTTCTGTAGAGAACAACAAAAAAGCAACAGAGTGAAACCTACAGGGAATTATTATCAATACAAGCAAAGTTTATTTATGATGAGTTATCTATTATTAAGGTGCAAGCAAATTAGCTGCTGCATCTTTCAAGCAAAGTTCTCTGTGGCTCCCAATGTACCCTTCTGGATTTCATTTCTCTGGCAGATACATGTGCATTACATGCAAGGTACCTACTATATGAAAGACTTATGTATGTTTAGAAACCAATCCTATAAATTTATGCAAGACCTTATCAAGTAAAACTGGCTTCAGATTCTACCATGCCACAGAATCTGTTAAAGGTCAACGGTATTTTGATAATTTTACAATAGGGTATTGTTTTCCAGCATTCTAGTTGGATAGAAGTGAATTAGACATGTTCACCAATGTAAATTTTACGTTTTCTTATTACTGTTTGATAGCTGTAATAGAGATAACTAGAGTAGGGACATTATGGTTATTTTGTATTACAATCACTTCAGTTATCAATATAGAGGCTAGGGATCAACCAGATCCACAAACCAGCTTCTTTCTCTCAACGCACAACCTTCCTTTCTCTCCCTTCTCTTCTCTTCTTTTTTTCCTCCCCTTTCTTCTTCCAAAATTCTTACTTTTTCTGTATTTCAAGTGGTATCAGAGCAATCAATCTGATTGTCAGTGGGGTTTTAAGAGAGAATTCTCTTCCCCTCAAGCGTACAAGTTTCCCATGAAAGGGGATTTCACAAAATTGCTGCTGATTGAAGGTAAAGGTCCAACTTTTATTTATTTATTTATGCCATAACCCTAGTGTTGATGGCTGGTGCCGTCAATTGAACAGCTTTATGTGATATTTGTGCCACCCTTTGAGGGTTGATAGGGTTTCTTCTACCCTATTCTTGGCAGTGCACCCTTCACAGACCCCATGTTTGCATACGTCATCAGCATCAAGGCTGACACTAGCCCTAATTTTTTTTTTTTACACCAGCCCTAATTAACAACTTGGAATGCTGTTTTTGGTGGATTGGTGGATTGTATTAGTGAAATTATATCAATTGAAGTTTGGGTGCCTAATTATTTTGTAGTGTGTGGGACCACATTACTTGCATAGGCTAATGCTATGAGTTTTGTGATCTCTGTGCATCTGAATTATATTTTAGCAAGTGTTGTGGAGTTGTTTGTTGAATATTGACTAATGGTAGGCACATTTGAAGTAGTTACACGTTCAAGAGGCTCAAGAAGTTCAGACTCCAAGGAGTCACATAGTATTCAAATAATCTCTACCGAGCTTAATGGAAGAAATTATATTAATGGGTTCAGGTCTGTTCAAATATTTCTTCAGGCCAAAAGAAAGCTGAAATTCCTAAGAGGGGAATGAGATGACTGGGAAGTTAAAGATAGTCAAGTTATGACTTGGCAGGTCAATAGCATGAAGGAAAAATCTAAGTGACCAGGTTTTTATTTTTTTGAAGAAGATGTATTAATAAAACGAAAGAAAATTACAATCTAAGTGACCAGGTTATGAGCGGTAATATATAAAAAGAGATTTGGGACACTTTGAAGACTATTTTTTTCACAAGAAACTAATTTCGTCAAGAATATATGAGTTTTATGAAAGTTTTTTGGTATGTCCAAGGGTTATCGAACTATAACTCAACACTTTACAAAGATGAGAAGCATTTTGCAAGAGATTAGCGCATTTCATCCTTTTACAATTGATGCTATTGAGATTTGAAAAGAGGAAAATCAGATTCAGCTTACCCGATTTCTAGATGGACTAGGACCAGAGTAAGACATTGTACAAGCACAAATACTAGCTGATGATGGTGATGATACATTGGAGAGTATATAACAAAGTTCTTCAGGCTGAAGGAGGGGTGAAAATGGTAAAATTACAGTTGGTTCCGATGCTACCCTTAATATTAATTCTATTCCTAGATCTGAATCGTCTAGAGGTAGACAAGGAGGATTTGGGGGTTGAGGACATAGGATTGAGGTAGACAAGGAGGATTTGGGGGTTGAGGACATAGGATTGATAGTGAAGGCTGATCCAGAGGACGTAAGAGTGATAGTGGAGGCCGAGCTAGAGGTCGTATAGATAGAAAGTGTGTGCATTGTGATAAATCCAATCACTTCTCAGACAAGTGTTGGGATAAATTTGGAAACCTGATTGGGTAAATTCTAGTGTTTCTATAGAGAGTTGAGAAGTGGCTATTAATGGAATTAGATCTTCTAGGAGTATCCAGAATATATTACAGCAATTGGGTCAGCTAGCATTGACCACTACTCCAGCTGCTCAGGCACATTCGAATCCTCCAACTGGTAATATCACAATGACAAGCTCAGGTATGTCTACAATTCATGCTTCTTCTCCATCCTCTTGGTTAATAGACTCTGGCACCTCCAGCAACATGTCAGGTATGTCTTCCATTTTCTCAAATGTGTCACCATCCTTATTTCATAAAACAACTACATAGGTTGATGCTTCTACTTCATTTGTTTGTGGTGAAGGAGATATTTACCCTTCATCTGGCATTTCCTTAACATTTGTGTTGGTAGTTGACACTTTTTCATTTGTAAGTTGACTTAGTACTATTTGGATTTTGGTGTCAATCACCATCAATCACGGCTGGTCTCTACCAACTAGATAAAAACAAATGCTTTTTTACATAGAGTCTTGTACGAGAAAGTGTATATGGAGCAACCACTTGGGTATGTTGCTCAAGGGGAGACAGGTAAAGAATACAAGCTCCAAAAGACCATTTATAGTTTAAAATAGAGGCAAGAGCATGGTTTGAGAAATTTAGTAGAGTGATGATGTCATTTGGGTTCAATAGAAGCCATTGCAATCATTCTCTGTTTATTTTGCACTACAAACCGAAATTGTTGTATTAGAAGAATATGTTGATGATATAGTGCTTATTGGAGATGTTGTTGAAGGTATCAAGGATGTGAAGAATTATCATTTTTTTAGAGATATTGAAGAATTATCTAACGCAACATATTCAGATTAAGGACCTTGGTGCATTAAATTACTTTCCGGGAAAAGAAGTAGCAAGAAGCAAAAAATGTATCATTTTATCTAAGAGGAAATATGTGATAGATATGTTAAGTGAACATGGATTATTGTGCGCAAAACCCATTGACACTCCTATGGAAATGAATTCTTGTACATGATGAAAGTAGCCCAATACCTAGTGATAAAACAATGTAGTGGGGATTTGTTGAACAATTGGTTTATGAACTAGGCCCGATATATCATTTGATGTTGGCATTGTAAGTCAATTTATGGATACTTCTAAGAATTTTGAAGTATTTGAAAAGGGCTCCTAAAAAAGAGATATGTTATGAGCCATATGGACACTTAGACATTATGGGTTTTTCAGATGTTGATTATGCAGGATCGAAGTTAGGCAAGAAATCTACAACAAGTTATTGTGTATTTGCGGGAAGTAATCTTACCAGCTAGAAAAGTGAGAATGTCAGATCAAGCATTGAAGCTGAATATCGAGAGATAGCACATGCTATAAGTGAATTTATGTAGGTAAAATTTGTGTTGCAAAAATTTGATTTGGAAGGAATTGGTCCCATGAAACTGAAATGTGATAACCCAATAGCAATATTTATAGCTAGCAAATCAATGCTTCATGAGAGGACCAAACATATAGAAGTGGATTGTCATTTTATTCACGATGCAGTGCTAAGCAATAAAGTGATTACTCCATATTTAAGCACCACTGAGCAAGCTCATGATTTATTCACCAAGGCCCTTGGAAAACGTGCATTCATTCATTTTTGTCTCAAGCTGAGATTAGTGGATATACATGCTCCAACTTGATGGGGAGTGTTAAAGGTAAGGCATAATTTGGTAATTTTACTATAGGGTATTTGTCCAGCATTCTAGTTGGATAGAGATGAATTAGACATGTTCACCAATGTACTTTTTACGTTTTCTTGTTACTGTTTGATGGCTGTAATTAAGATAACTAGAGTAAGGGCAATTTGGTTATTTTGTATTACAATCACTTAGGTTATCAATAAAGAGGTTAGGGATCAACCAGATCCACTAACCAGCCTCTTTCTCTCAACGTGCAATCTCCCTTTCACCCTCTTCTCTTCTCTTCTTCTTTTCCTCCACCTTCTTCTTCAAAAATTCTTTCTTCATCTTTACTTTATAGAGTTCACATGCAACTTCTATATTCTTTAAAAGGTAAAACCAAAAGCAGCAGCATAAGCTATTGATCTGAAGGTAAATTCCTAAACAAGAAGCAAACCTCAGGCATCTTAATGAGTTCATTGACCAGGTTGCTAGCATAACCCATAGCAGCATAAGCGAGTAAAAAAACAACCTCCGACGTCTATCTCTGATATCTAACAGCTAACGCCTCCATCAGATAAGAAAATGCAAGCAAGATGAGGGGGTTGAATTTGCCCTTTTTAGGATTCACAGACCCTTTAAAGACTTATATTGGACACTGCAAGCACCATACCAATTGACTGATTAAGTCATCCCCCTCTCTTTTCACACTATAAACCATACAAGTCTCAAGACACCTTTTTTAAGCACTGCTTTCCTTCTCCTTTTATAAAATTCTCAGCACAGCTGCATGTGTATTAGAAGACCATTGCCAAATTGCCATGATTAATGACCTCGGTACCTTGAACAGTAGAAGATGAGATTTTGATAGTCTGAGCAACTTTTAAACATCTAGCCCAATGAACATTGATTAGTCACAATCCACATCCAACAAGACCATATAGCTTGTTGCAATTTTTGTTTTATACTTTTTTTCTTTTTCCTATCTTGGGTGGGCATGGGTATGTGCGTGGGTGTGCGTGTGTGCATATATGTATATATATGCTCCTTTGGTTCTAATTTCCAATTCACTACATCAAGTTTACAGCAGAAAGTACTCATATCTCCACACCTTGATCCTCCATGTGGGTGAGGCTAGTTTGATCACAGAACATTGCCCCAAATTCTTCATTGATCCACATTGTCGAAACTTTTTTCTTTTTTTTTTTTTTGAAAGGATGCTGACATTTTCGATACTTCACAATCACAGCTCTGTTTTTCAACGTTATATTTCTGTACTCAGGGAAAATATCCAATTCCATGTACAGAACATTTTGGGACCTCATCACTATTTCCAGATTTTCTGTATTGTTCTAAAGTTTAATCGTCTCCTATTAACAATAACTGAAGAGGCCTTATCTTTAGCAAAAGACCACCACTGTGAATGTACATTTTTTCTCTTTTCTTATAATGTCACTTAATGTACATATCGGATTTGCTAAAGACAAGGCGAGAGAATTATTTACAAGAGGTACTCCAAATTGATTGCAGCCTGGAGGAAAAGGCAACTACTACACTCATTAATGTCACAGCACATTCACCAATTTCACAGAGATGATAAACCGAAAAACTAGTTCTCTTTAATTTCTCCTTTTATTCACAATCAACCAATAAGACGCAGCTAGGGAGCAAAAAAATACCTTAATCGACTCTGCATTCTGGTGAACAAGAGATTCCAACTCAGAGATTCTCGACTCTAGGGCACCAAATTGGCTCGTCATCTAACAATGAAGGAGCAGAAAAAATAAGTTCGAATTAAATGAAGAAAAAGAGAAAAAAATGATCAATGAAGATGATCGCAAAATTGCAAATAATTAACGATTACGACAAGGGCTTCTTACTTCAGCAGATAGAGAATATCGATCGCTCCACATATCCTTCCATGCGACCGAAATAGCAGACCCCATTACTGTAAATCCCAGCACGAAGGAGAGCAAGCGAGTTCTCATCATTTTTCCTGGAGGTCTAAGGCACAAAGAATTGGGCGTTCGGCTGGCAAAACCAGGTATAGCCAGGCCGTGCACACGGAAGGTGAAGTCAATAATCATATATTCAATATAGAAATAGTTATATATTTAGTATAAAAAAAGTATATATTTTATAAAAATAATTATCTGTTTAAAATAAATATTCCAACGTTTTTTTATTTTACTGTCATTTTATATAATAAAAAAATCAAATAGATAAATTTGACTCCTCTCAGTTGAGCCTTGGCGGTTAGGTGTTCCTAGCGGGATGTCGACCAAAGAAACATGCAGACACCCTCGCTACCCTTCTCCATGTCTCTTCCCTGTCGTCCTCTCAGACTGTATCGACGAGAATTTGAGATACGTTTTGTCCTCTTTCAAGGACGATAAGCTTCGGACAACTGAACTAGGGCTTTCAAAGCAGTACTGCTCCGAGCTCCTCAGAGACGAGGGGGACAACCACATACACAGCAAAGGTGAGTTTGCTCATTTTGTATCATCGCTTGGGTATTTTGGTCGTTAACTCCTTATTATCGGATGCCTCTTTATGGTAAAGCGGGAGGGCACATATTGAGCTGGGATGCTGGGTATGGGTGATCGGCACCTTGCTCAGATAACCATTGATGGATTTCTCTGGAAATTAAAACAAAAAACAAAAAAAATGTTGAGGAATCATCTGTGACCTGTTGCATTTCAAAGTGATGTTTTGGTTTGTGTTTTTAATGTGACCCGCTGGATTAATTATTCCAGCTATCATGGATATATAGTGGCATTTGGTAGTCTGAGGGGACGGAAGGGCAAGAGTAATGTTGAAGGCTTCGGTTCTTTGAATTACGGGATGGATTTCATCTTGTGAATTTGAGCGTTAAATCCCTCAATACAGTTGAATTGTTTCAGCTTTTCTATTCTTCTTTTCTACGGAAAGACAAAGAAACTGAATTGTTTTATCTGTTGAATGTTTTTATTTGCATATTTTCAGATGCTGTGGATAATTACGGCGTCCCTTTATGCCCTCTTTACAAGCGACTGGCATCAAATTTGTACCGATGCATTACTTCTGGGACTTCATTGAGAGCGTCCCATAGAATTGAAAATATCAAAGAAAGTGAACTGATAAAGCAAAAGGAAAATGAATGGAACAGATTGTTATCAGAGAAAGGATTAGCACTGTTGAAGTTATGTAAAACCATTTTATATGTATTACTTTTCTGTTTCTTTATTCCTGATCAAGCCTAAAATGTCACTTAAGCGGCATATTGGTAATTTAACAGACCCTGAACGCTGTAGAGTTTGAACTTCATGTCCAAGAACCCTTTTTTACGCAGTTAAGAGGTAATATTTCAGTTTTTATTATAATTCGCACTGTTCACATTGTAGCAAAAGACTATTAAATATGTTTAAAGTTACAATCTTAGTCATGCTTTATGTTATGGGCATTGTCATATTCTAGCAATTTAGTATTCAATATTATGTACATGACCAATCTTTTTTATTTTATTTTTTTGCTTTATACCTGGGTTAATGCATGACCTTGTGAAACAAGTTAAAAGTTCCTGATTCTGTTTTAATTTTCTGATACTAATAACCTGGATTTTAAGTTATGACTTTCAGAAAAAGAAATGTTAGACTTCCGTTCTGAGAAACAGTTTGAAATTATTGACAGATGGCCTTAAAACAGTGGAAGGAAGTTGTGCTGTTGGCAACTATAATAGGTATGAGATTTTTCGAAGAAAAAAAAATGATGGACAAATTGGTAGGTTTTTGGCATGCCTTTATCAAAAAGACAAAAAAGAAATCTCTTTGAGTTGTAATATCTATTCCTTGAAAAAATTTGGGTGCTCTTATCAACAATGTGATGTAGGGATACTTATTCCTTGTGACTATGCGGTTGGTTTGTTACTTTGCATCTACATTTCTACCCACTTCTGGTGCACACTCAGTCACAGAAGGTTATCACTATGTCTTAGTAGAATTTGACTAGCAGTAAGAATAAAAATCCATTCTAAGGAATGTTTGTCTACTCTAATGTGCTAATGAAAATTTTGATTTACACAATTTGGACTATCCTTTTATAAGTGCATTGCTTGTTCCTGTCATTCATCAGTTGATGCGTGCGAAGTCACATGGATTAGCTGGTAGAGCAAAGGGCCATCTCCCTCTTATTAAACTGTGAAATTTTCTATTGGGAGAATTGCTTTTCCATCATGATGTGTATAGACATAGGACTGCACCCTTTGGCCATTTTCTGATATAAGGGTTTTAAACCTAAACTTACACAAAAAAAAGGAGAACAGAAATCTGATTACTCTTGCCTCCTCCTTGTACTGCTTGGCTTTCATATCGACTGACTGTAATCCTTTATGTGCTTGTCTGTTTGTTTGCTCGTTTCTTCCTCAGAATTGCACCAGGTGATCTGCTACTCTTTAACAAATGTTTGTTGCTGGAGGTTCAGGTGACTATGCTTGGCATTTGTTTCCCTTATACTGGAGGATAACTATTCAATAATAGGAATTTTTTCTTTTATTTTTTCATGAGCTCATAAAAACATACATAATTTTGGTAATCCTAATAATGTTAAGTTCTCTTGTTTTCTGAAAAATGGGGCCTTCTAATCTTCTGACAATGAAGAAACTTGGGATAAAATTTAAAGGTACAGAAAGAAATCCTAATTATTCTGTTGCAATTTAGTATTATGTGAGTGCGTTTTAGAACTTCAGTAGTAATAATAGGCTTCATGTTGAAGCAAATTCCCAAAAACATGGTTGTATATATTGCATGTTGCTTTCTTGATTAATATTCACCTCAGTTCGTAGCAGTAAGTTGCCAAATACTTTTGAGATCATAAGATACATGTTCTATACAATGCAGTGTGTCAGACAGTATCCTTCATTCTCCGAGATGATGAAAGCAGAGGGCCTCTCCAAAGTTCTTCCTGGCATCACAAGTATTGAAGAAGGTAGATGCATTATCTAATTGAATCCTAATTGTCATTTTGTATATATGATGAAGGATTTGGTTTATTTACTTAAAGAAATAAAGTGATGTTCTTTAACCTGTATAAAACTTTTCTGAAATGCAGCAGGTGTGTTTGCTTTTTCTACTCCATTTATGGAGTAAAAGCCATATCTTGATAATTACATTTCATATCATCTAAGAATTCAAATAGGAGTCGAGCATGGAGAGTGTGTGAAGTCTTTGAAATTGATAATCCAAAACTTGAATGAAGAGGAAAAAAAGGATAACAAAGAGTCTGGAAGGTGAAAAGAATGATAAAATAAAATCCATTGTCGAAGAAACGAACAATAGGAAACTCTTGTCCTCTTTCATTCTCTTCTTTTTCTTAGAAATCTCTTTCTCATTGTGTTCATGAAAAGAAAAACTAAAGGAAAAATCTTTATTTTCCTGATTTTAGGTAATTTGATATTCCAGGTGTGCAGATTTACCGAAAATTTTACACAAAAGAGAAGGAAAAGATCAACAGTGTCCTTGGAATTTCTGTTTCAAGACCAGCTGATCAACCATACATTCATGTGACAAGCATACTTTCTGTAAGTTCTCAGGTGTTTCAACGAGCCAGTTCGAGGAATGGCAAACACGGGTTCTTTATTGTCCATTTTATCAAATAATTTGTAGATGATCGGAATAGACTTTTTTTTTTTTTTTTTGGGGGGCGGGGGGGGGGGGGGGGGGGGTGAATAGTGAGCAAATTTTATTAAAATGGAAAAGTCAAAAACAAGACAAAACTAAGAGGGGGTGGGGAGGTTATTGTGCACACAAGCTGTTGTAGAATAGCCCTTTTTTTAACAAAACCATTTGCTCATCTTAATACATGGTACCGAGAGCTTGAAATGCATGAAAAATATAAAAAATTTCATCAAAGATATGGCTGAACCCCCAAGTTGGATCCATGTTATTTTTGCACCTGCTAATAACCATCACAGGATCAACCCCAACAAGTAGCTGGCCAGGAAATTTTGCATGAAAATTCGAAGACGTGATTGTGGGAAGACATCTGAGCTACGACTAAGTAGAAGGGATACTCTAATTTGTAAATTATTGTTTTACAAATCGTATCTCATCATTCATCATGCTAGGTTCAGCTTTTATTGTGCTTGTGATGTCATTGCCAATTGATGCATGCAATATCATGTCCTGCCTTAAATAAGAAAGCCTTCGGATTTTTTGTTTTTGTTTTTCGGGGGTTGGGTTATAGTGGTATAGGAAGAACTTTGGGTTTGGTGCAAACTGCAGGCACAGTTCCGGATGCACTACCTCCTTCAAGATCAGCTCTGTTGTCATCATTCATTGTACCTCATCATCAGAATGTGAGGTCCACATTCTTGATGATCACTCTTCTCCTTTTTTTTTTTTTTTTTTTTGTCTCTGTCTCTATGCTAAAGAATGATGCTGTAATTTGTTGTGAACATTCTGTCTGAAAAAATGCTCTTATTTGTTTTTCATGTAACTCAGACTTGAACTTGCAAACTTGAGGTTTTAAGTAGAATTCTCTGGTGACAATGCCAAACACTGAAGCCAATAAAAGAGACATTCTGGCTGTTGAAAATCACATCTAACCCAAAATTGTTATATAGTATGACTACACAATTGTGAAAGCCCAGCTTGAGTTGAGAGAAAAACTGCTAGAATGTCTATCATAGTCAAAAGGATTTTCTCTTATGTAATTATGTCTTTCTGCTTGTTGAATTGGAGGTTAAAGGCAGTACCTTAACAACTGGTGCAAGGGCATTATCTAAGCATGTCAGCCGGAGCAGGAATAGCTGGTGGGGTGCTTTTAGTGGAAATGGCAAGTACTTGATCTGGAACGGTACCTGTTTTATGAAGAACCCTTCATCAAACTAGACCTAAAAAAGATTTACATGATAAAGTTTGTCAGAAATATATCATATTGTGTTTTACACTTGGCAGATTGTTGCTTTTCATCCAACTTGAAGGAATGATTACTCTTATTGCTTCTTTCAGATTATGATAAAAACCAGACTGCCTTAAAAGTCATTAGTCACTTAATAACCAACTGTTGTTGGATGAATGTCTATATCATGCAACCCCATGGTGGTGTTTTTGAGATCAGGGTTGTGGAAGGCTATGGTGCGCGCTGGTCTCAAGATGGTTTAAAGGTACTTTATTAAATCAATCTCATCTTCTTCTCACGCATATCCGCTGATATCCTAAAATTTGTTCATGCTATGCCAGTTCATAGGGTTTCTTGAGCCATATACAGAGGACGGCTACTCCAATGGATGGAAGCATTAGTTTCCTGTTAATTATACTGGTCCTGAGGTACAGATTTTGAAGAAGGGCAGTAAGTTGAACTTTTGAAGTTGTTAAGTGGATTTTTGCTTCTTTTTGTGTGTGTGTGTGTGTGTGTAACTGCTGCTGTAGGTTTAAGTTCAGCGCCTTAAATTGAATACGCACCTCTGCTACCCACTAATGTCTCAATCTTGACTTGGAAAACATGAAACTCCATTAAGGGGTATGCCTGCAGAAAGTGTAAATTTAAGTGGAACTCAAACTGTCAGAATCACTTTTTCTTTGACAGTCCTAGACTGATTTCGACACAGCCAAGCGGGTTCCAGCATTTAGGTAATGTCTTATTTCTGTCACTGAAAAGGGTACGAGTACGGAGCTGAACTTCTGATCACTGTGGACGTTCGAAGAGAAAAAGTTGGGAATAATGGCATAGAGCTGAGCAGAAGACATCAGTGGAGATAGTTGACCTGATTGACAACGAACCCACGGGTCGTTTCTTTTTAAGCAGATGAATTTTGGCACTTGAGTCGTTTCCTGTCCTCTACGGTGGCCCAGATTTATGTTTGGTTCCAATTATGAATGTGAAAATAAACTAGCTTGGAGGCTAGATTGTTTTGTTTATTCTGACTCGATGAGAGCAATTCTTTCTTGGATTATGATTCTTCTTTAATCAACTGGCTGATGAAATCTGACAAGGTCAAGAGTGCCATTGATCCAATATAAAAAATCATTTGGTGCAAAACATGCGAAATGGTTATCTCAGTCATTCGATCATGATTGGACGGCTGAAATAGTCATTGATCAGAAGGTTTTTCGTACTCGGGTCAAGAGATTTATTGGATCAAGTTGTATAAAGATATCTGAACACACTCAGAAAAGGAAAACATGTTAGATTTTGGTTACCCAAGAGAAATATGAATAGGAGAGAAGAAAATAAAGAGAGCCGAGGCACATCATTTTTCTATATTTATCCAAACAAGAGGTTGAGGCACATCATTTTTCTATATCTATCCAAACAAGAGGTTGTGGTTATCAAGTAAATTGTTAGCCCTTTCTGTAGCCATTTGTTACATAGAATTCTTACCAAAAACATATGATTTTCATAGTAATTGTTACTTCAAAACTAACAAACATTTTTGTTAATATTTTCCTTTTAAGGTCGCAAATGAGGGGTTAGTGCACTTTTATGGAGGAAGGGAAATGAAAAGTGAAAGTGAAATAGAAAGTAAATCATTTTTTCACGTTAGAAAGTGTACTAGAAAGTACTTTCTTGTGTTAGTGTATAAATTAGAAAATGTAGTGAAAACAAGAGAATAAGTTACTTTTATAATATACCTAAAAAAACATGGTTACTTTTATAATTAGTAATTACATATAATATTAAAATATATTAATAAAATAAATAATAAAATAAGATATTTTATTAATAAATTAAAATAAATTGTAGTTTAGACTATATTAATACAATAATCACAAGTTAAAATTAAATTATTAATTTAATTATTTATAAAATATAAAATACTCAAACAAAAATGTTTACTTTTATAATGTCTAGATACTTGATCAAATTCTTAATTTATAAATATCTTAAGGAGTTAAACGTCTTAATTCCAAGCTAATTAGAGCAATAATAATAAATACAGAAGAAGGAAAAAACAAGCACTGAAAAAAACACAAAATTTATACAGGTTCACCTCAAGGTGAGACTACGTCGTGTCTTTCGCTGCTACAGTAATCCACTATAAAGATGAAATAGTTTACAAGAGAATTGTACACACTTACATGTATTTTCTCTAACCTCTCTCTTGGGCCGCAACTCAAAATGCTCCTCAAATGAATGATCAAACCCTAATAGTGGCACCCTCCCAATTATAAAAAGAAAAATAAGGCAACCATTTTACAAGAGTGAAAATCCCAAACTGCCCTTAATGAAATAACAGTCAATATATCGTAGATCTGGCGGGGGCTCCACCCCCACGACAACCTTACCATGAAGGTCGATCTATGTACTAACTCAATGTAAGGCGTTGATTAGGCTCCACAACTTAACAAATTATCACTCTTAAATTAATAATTTAATTTAATTTAAGTGTAACAAATATAATAAATAAATAAATATGATATTTTATTAATAACATAAGATAGATTTTAATGTAGTATAAATTAATAGTATAATTATGAAGTAAAATAAAATTATTAGTGTAATTAATTATAAAAAATATAAAAATAAAATACCTTAAGGGGAAATCGAAGAAAGGGAGGAGTTGAGAGAAGGTGATTGGGGAAAAAAGATAATGTGAGAGGGAAATTGAAGCCAAAAGGGAAAAATCAAAGAAAGAGAGAAATCGAAGAAAGATAAGAGCTAAGAAATGGCAGTTGGGGAAAAGAGAATACCAAAAGGAAATTGAAGCTGAAAGGGGGAAATCGAAGAAAGAGAGACATATAAGCTAAGTGGGGGAAATCGAAGAAAGAGAAGAGTTGAGAGAAGGTAGTTGGGGAAATCAATAATGCGAGAGGGAATTTGAAGCTGAAATGGGGAAATCAAAGAAAGAGAGAAATTGAAGTCGAATGGGGTGAAATTGAAGAAAAATAAGAATTGGGAGATGGCAGTTGGGGAAAATAGATAATGCGAGAGGCAAATTGAAGCCAAAAGGGGGAAATTCAAGAAAGAGAAAAAAATCGAAGCCGAATGGGGGAAATCGAAGAAAGAGAAGAGTTGAGAGAAGGTGGTTGGGTAAAATAGATAATGAGCGAGGATAGGGTTTAGTGAGACGATTGAGAGGAAGGCGTCGAGGGCACGACAACACAACGAGATGACGAGAGGAGGCAACATGACACCATGGCGAGATGACAAAGACCATAATGTCGAGAGAGACGAGAGAGATGAGGGTTGGGAAGCAGAGATGAGGATGCAGGGAGCGTCAAGAGAGGAGGATACATGGAGCGTCGAGAGAGAGGAGGATGCAGGGAGTGTCAAGAGAGGAGGATACATGGAGCGTCGAGAAAAAAGAGGATGTAGAGAGTGTCGATTGAGTGAGTGAAAGTGAATGAACTAAGTGAACCCTCAGAATTCACTTTCACTCATTTTACACTGGAATGAATGAAAGTGAATTACATAGTTTATTCACTTTCACTTTTCCTCGTGGGCGCACACTAACAATTTGGGTAAGTGACAATGAATTTGAGTTCATTTTCACTTTCCCTCATGATACACTAACAGGCCCAAAATGATTTTACAAATGGAAATGGATGAGGAACTGAGGAGTGCCTCAAAAGAAAAAAAAAGAAATCAATAGGAAATTATTTTAATTATAATACATTTTTCTTAACAACATAGTTCTATCGAACACTTCAATATTTATTTTAACCATCTGAAACTTTTTTTGGGTCTAAAAAACTAGTAGAAGAGACTAAACACATTCAACAAAAGGAATACACGTTAGATTTCATTTACTTGTCCAGTAGGTGCAATACAGATCGTTCTTTCATCATAAAAGCCGTGAAAAGAATGAAAAAAGGAAGAAAATAGGAGAGAAATATTCTATATTTTGTAGTTTAAAATGGACTAGAGAGAGAAAGTAGGAAAGAAATGTGAGAAAAGAAAAGAAAGAGAAAGGGTACACATGAAAAATTATTTTCTATATTCAACCTACTTTATCTTGATGAAAAAAAGTTTTTGCTTTACAATTTTTTGTCAAAAGTGTAATGACAAAGTCCAAAAGAATGTGGCTTAAAACCTAGTCCAAGAAAAGAGCTTCATGTACTTGTCCTTGGCTAGCTGCTTGCCATGGAAATCCAGTTCAAGAAAAGAGGTCATTTAGTCCGTTTTGGTTACTTGCCTTCGAAAATTCCCTGTCTTCAATCCTAAAGCCTCGGAAAAATGACTTCTAAGAGAAAACGAGTGAGAGAGAGGTGTATTATACTTTGCAACCCATGGATAAACGAGTAAAAAATTTTGAAGGAAGATGGGAAGGATCCCAATGAAAAGTCCCAACGAGTAACCCCCTCCTTTTGCTTTAACAAATCTGTAGCTATTAACAACCATCAGAATGAGAAGTGAGAAATGAAGTTCCATGGGGATCTCTTAATTTTCGTATTGCTTAAACAAATTGAGGAGCAATTGCAGGCATTCCATCCGATGAAGCTAGCTATTAAACCATTAAGCTTCTTGGAACATTCTGTCTTTAAATTTATATCAGCCTTTGGCATCATCATGCTTCAAAAACTTAAAACTCGCCAGGCACTTCTTATTCTAATCGCCTGGCATTCGCTTTCGCATTTAAAAACTGCTCATATTTGTCTGGAAATTGTCTGTTGCTCGAAACTGATCATATTTCTGCGGAGACATGTGATGTGGGTCTCGCAGGCTTCAGAGAAGAGATGCTGGAGAAGAGTTGGAGAAGATGAAAGGGTATCCTTAAAAAAGGCCACAACATCACATCTTTCTCCTTTTCCTTTACAATCTGCATTTCCTCAATGATTGGTAGGTGACGAGGGTCATGCAGTCGTCTTGTCCTTTTTCTCCAAACCCTAGTAACGAATAAACTTGATCTAGATACCCCCCTTAATAGAATTTTAAATGGAGAAAAAAAATGAAAGGGAAGATTGTGATGGAATGGACTTTGGTCTCCATGGATGCTTACAGGTGAAGAAAGAAGAGAAAGAGAGGGTTCTTTTTTAAGGAGTAAAATAAGTTTATGTTTTGTACCCTTGTTGGTGGTTTATATGTCTTAGGGATGTGACCCTGACCTTGTCTTAGAGACATTAAAACCACCTCTATCTATCATATTTCGCCATAAAAATTGCTTTAGTAAGACAAGTGATCAGATTTTGAATTATCCAAATTTGTTTTTATTAAGTCATGTTATTCCCTTTTTATCATATAATACATATGTTAGTATCAAATACAATTAAATAAAACTTAGAATAGTTTGGTTTATAATATGTGTGGGATATAAAAATACCAGGGTTTTCCATATTGTCTCTCCTCTTTCCCTCTTCTCTCCTCTTGGATCATCATCCATGGATGCTAACCTGATACCATAACATGGACATCTCCCTCTATACTCCACACTCCCTTCCCACAAACCTACAAAGCCATGCCCAAGAAATCATGCAAAGCTCCAGCCAATCCCACACAAATCACACTTCAACGTCCGTCAATCCCTCCTCCGACTCCGGTGATTCCGCCGCCACCGGGAAATGGGCGGCTAGGCTCCTCCAGGAGTGCGCCAAGGCCATCTCCGACAAGGATTCCACCAGGATTCATCACCTATTGTGGATGCTGAACGAGCTCGCATCGCCTTACGGAGATACTGAACAGAAGCTGGCTTCTCACTTCTTGCAAGCTCTCTTCTGCAAGGCGACGGACTCCGGCGATCGTTGCCACAAGACGCTGTCTTCGGTGGCGGAGAAGAGTCACTCGTTTGAGTCGGCTAGGAAAGTGATACTCAAGTTTCAGGAGGTCAGTCCCTGGACTACGTTCGGCCACGTCGCGGCCAATGGAGCTATACTGGAAGCCATGGAAGGGGAGACGAAGTTGCACATCGTCGACATCAGTAACACTTACTGCACTCAGTGGCCGACCCTGTTGGAAGCCCTGGCCACGAAGAACGACGAGACTCCGTCTTTGCGCCTGACGGTGGTGGTGACTTCGGCGGCCGCCCGGTCCGTCATGAGGGAAATCGGGCGGAGGATGGAGAAATTCGCCCGACTCATGGGTGTCCCCTTCGAGTTTCACGTCGTGAGCGGATTGGATCGCCTGGCGGACCTCACGAGGGAGGAATTGGGGTTGCGAGAAGAAGAAGCGGTCGCCGTGAACTGCATCGGTGCATTACGACGGGTAGACGCCAAGGCACAGGGGGCGGTGATCAGCATGCTCCGGTCACTCCAACCCAAGGTCGTGACAGTGGTGGAAGAAGAAGCGGACTTCACCGGATCAAGGGACGATTTCGTCAAGTGCTTCGACGAGTGCTTGAGGTTCTACGGCCTATTCTTCGAGATGCTGGAGGAGAGCTTTGTCCCGACCAGCCATGAAAGACTGATGCTGGAAAGGGAATGTTCCAGGAGCATAGTCCGCGTACTAGCGTGTGATCAGAACGAGGGAGGGATCGACTGTGAGAGAAGGCAGAGGGGAGGACAATGGTGCTTAAAGCTCAAGGAAGCCTTCTCTCCATTTGGGTTGAGCGAAGACGCGGTGGATGACGTGAAGTCACTATTGAAACGGTACAAAGCAGGGTGGTCGTTCGTGCAGGCCGAGGGAGACGAGTCCGGACTGTACTTGATGTGGAAGGAAGAAGCAGTTGTCTGGGCTTCAGCCTGGAAGCCAACCAGTTAGTACCGATCAAGTCTCTGGATAATTCTTCTTCTTCTTTCTCTGGTCAGGAGAGAATTAGGGTTTTGGACAGGAGATATATGGGTTGGAAATTTTGAGTCTTCAATGTGTATCCAAAAAAAAAATAAAAAAAATCGTGATTTGGGATTGATTCATGTTGCTTTTAGCCTTTAGTTTTCGTTTTCTTTGTTTGGTGGTGGATGTTCTTTTGCACTTTGCAGGCCTTGATTATCTCCTTTTACGTCCCATTGCTGTGGCGAGCTGTTTTTTTCTTTCTCAACTTCACCTTGTTGTTTTGATGCGATCTTCTTATATGTTCTAATCCACATATAACAGGCAAATTGAAATGTGAACTCTCAGTTGCATCTCTCTTGTGATTTAGCCATATTAGATCAATATTCAACTCTGCTTCAGATGTTTAGATTTCGTTTCTTTCTCTCCCACCAACTTTCCCACTGCCGATATACCTCCTTTGTTTTTCTTTTAAATATGTATACGTATTGTAGAACAATGGAATGGAAGTAGTGCAAGAATATTATCCATGTATAATTGATAAGAGAGCAGAAGTTTCAATCATTTGTAACACTGTAATCAATAATAGAAATGTGAAGAGTTGCAGAATGACAAGCACCGAAGGTGAGCTTGTGGGTCCACAAGTTGACATAAAGGAGTAAATGCAACCTTGGTGGCCTGCATAATGTACCTAATCAGAATCCCAGAAATGTCTTCTTGTCTCGTCACTTCCAAACACTAGCCTGGAGACTGGAGGAATTTGCAGGTCCCCCCACCCGGGTAGTGGAAGCTACTTTTCTGGATTTAGATAAGGCTGATGAAAAGTAGCCATCACCGCTTCTTAGTCACCATCTCTTCCATGAGATTATTTCGAGGTTTCCTTCTTTGTTAATTCACTTCTCTTTTGTCTCTCCAATCTTTCCGTAACTTGCTAATTGACCCTTTTATGGTCTGTGCGTCTCTCTAAGTTCGGTTTTGGACTTGCCCAGAGTCCAACTCTTCGAGTACTTCGGCTTTGGAGCACTTGCACTGAATCCAGCTTCTAGAGCTAATATTTGTCCTAAATCTAGCTTAAGAACTTACAAAAACCTGACTGACTCCAAAGACCTATAGGAACTAGAATGAAGAATATTTTGCCATGTATTACTTTCTTGAATCGCATGTATTTATAGTTTATAGATTACGTGATAAAAGTTTATCGATTACGTGATAAGTGTTGAAAGATACAATTACATATAAGTATTGCAAGATAATCCGTTATCTCTATCACACCCCCGCAAGATGAAACTTCGAGATGAGAGTCCAATATTGGTCTTCAAGAGGATGAAGCGTGTTCGCGGAAGTGGTTTGGTGAAAGCATTTATTAAGTGGTCAATAGAGGAGACTGAGTAACACCGAAGAACGCCACTCTGAACTTGTTCTCGAATGAAGTGGTAATCCAAATCTACATGTTTGCAAACTTGTAATGAATTGTATGTAAAATTGATTAGCATGATTGTAGGAAACGGATTGTTTCTATGATTCTGTTCCAATCCGTGATTTTGTTCCTTGATTTTATGATCCAAATTAGACCTAAAATCAGCATGTAATGTATTATAAATAGCCTCCTAAATGAAGAAAAATATATCATCGGAAAACATTCTTTGAAACCATTCTTTGTGTCTTGGTTTTACATGGTATCAGAGCGGGAGAATTCTCTTCTCCTTTCTGTCGCCGAAGATCAGAGCTAAGTGTTCCCGTTGTCGCAGAAGTCGCCGAAGGAGGTAGCTAGAAAAAATCGTTGCCAAAGGAAGTTGCAGAACTCTATTTTCTGCAACTCAGTAGCCCAACGGTCCCGTAGCCGAAAGAACGTCATTGTCGATTGCCAACGACTGCACTACCATCTCCGTTATCATCGAAGACCATACCATCGCACTACAGACACTCTGTCGTCCCCGAACACTGAGCCGTATCTCCTTTCGTTCATCACCGTAACACCAAGCCACAACCTGAACGTCGACGGGACTCGGACTTGAGAAAGCTGACAGAACCGCCGTCGACCACCGCCGTCGCAGAAGGAAGCCGACGCTTCGTCGCTATCGCTGAAGGAGAAAGGTGAATAATTTTTTTTAACTTAGGAACTATTGTTTCTTTATTTATCTGTCGACGGAACCAATCCAGACCGACGGGTCAACCTAGTGGATCCGAATCGGACCACGACCGGACCAAACCGGACAGGACCAAAACTGACCCGGGCCGGAATCGAACCGGACCAGAACTGGATGTGACCGGACCCGAACCAAACCGGGCGAAGTTGTGATTGGGATTATTCTGGATAATATAGTGATAGAAATTGATGGCTACCACTATAGGCGCATTAACCGAACTTATCCCATCACCGCAGATTATCGTCCACCAAGACAATTCTGCATTTACAACTGGAATCATCCTCGATGAGACCAATTATTCATTATGGTCCCAGCTCATGTGAGATGTGAATTGGTGCTCGCAACAAATCTGAATATCTCATTGGCGAAATGAGAAAACCCGCGTCTGGAGATCCCAATCTTGGAGAATGGATTACTGAAAATCAAAGAGTAAAAAGTTGGTTTATCGACTCAATGAGCATGTTACTAATGCAACGATTTATTTGCCTCTCCACTGCCAAGGAGATATGGGAAGCCGTATAAACAACGTTCTATGATGGATTAGACGAAACCTGTATATTTGAGCTGAACCAGAGATCATTTTCTACCAAACAAAATGGTAGACCATTATCCACGTACTACAATGAACTGGTTGCTATTTTTCAGGAGATTGATCATAGAACTACATCTCAGGAAGGAACAGTTGAAGTGTTAATCCAGTTACACTCTGCAATGGCTAGGCTTCGAGTTCATATTTTTCTCAATGGGCTTGACTCTGAGTTTGATCAGGTTCGTGGAGAAATCTTGCGAAGAGACCCCAAACTTGATTTGGAGAGCACATATGCATATGTCAAACGAGAATATCAACAGAGACAGACAATGGGTAGTTATCGTCCAATCTCAAAGAACTCAGCTATGTTGGTCAACCAAAACCGACAAGGATCATCAAGCAGTCGAAACACTCAATCCTCTGGAAAAGGTAACAATTGGGTATGCACTCACTACGGAGAAAAAAGACATTTGCAACAACGTTGTTATGAGATTATTGGCTATCCGGAGTGGTGGGATTTTTAAAAAAAAACCTGTAAAAGATTGTTGGGAAAGCAATGGTGACATCCGCAGAAGACAATCAATAGCTACCTACGACAAATGTTGCCCATCCAAGTATTCAAGGTAAAACATCAATATTCTCTATAAATTCTAAGAATAGAACTTGGATTATTAATACAGGTGTATCCGATCACATGACAAGGGATCCCAGCCAGTTACAATCTATCCTACCTTCTTCGCAATCTGTTATTTCAACAGCCCATGGTAGTACCTCTCCCATTATTGGGGAAAGATCTGTTATATTATATAATAATCTTACATTATAAATTGTCCTTGTGGTTCCATCTCTTGAATACAATCTTTTTTCTATTAGCCAAATTACTTCCACTCTTGCTTGTATTATAACCTTCTGGCATTCATTTTGTGTCTTTTAGGACATTTTAACCTGGAAGATTCTTGGTTATGGTGTTAGACGGGGCAAACTCTACTATTTTGAGTTGACAGAGAATGGGAGATTGAAAATCAATCGGGTAAATCAAGCTAGCAGTGAAGATACTGCTCAAACAACTATATGGTTATGGCACTGAAGATTAGGCCATCTTTCCTTTGGTTATCTTAAAAAATTGCAACCACAACTTTTTTTCAGGTTTGAATGATTTGGATTTTCATTGTGACACCAGTGAACTGACTAAGAGTCACCGTATCTCTTATTTACCGAGTTTGAATAAAAGTGTCGAACATTTTGAAATTATTCATTCTGATGTTTGGGGTCTAGCCAAGGTTTCCTCTATTTCTAGAGCTCATTACTTTGTTACATTTATTGATGAATGCACTAGAATGACGTGGGTATCTCTGTTTATAAAAAAGAGTGATGTGTGTCTAGACTTTCAGAAATTCTACAAAATGATACATACTCAATACCAAAAACAGATTCGTGTTTTGCAATCTGACAATGGTACTGAGTTTGTCAATGCTTCTTTCGAAAAAATTTTGACCCATCATGGAATTCGTCATCAGACCTCTTGCACCTATACTCCCCAACAAAATGGATTGGCAGAAAGGAAGAATAGACAACTTTTGGAAGTAGTGCGTGCCTCCCTCTTTGGCATGAACATGCCTCGATTTTATTGGGGCAAAGCTGTCAAATCTGCTGCCTACCTCATCAATTGAACACCTTCTCGAGTAATAGATTTTCAAACTCCTCAACGCAAGCTGCAATCCCTAATTTCAATTCCACATATTCTGAACCCTGAACCCGGGATTTTTGGGTGTACCACATATGTTCATATCCCAAAAATCTTGCAAAATAAATTTGATCCATGTGCCAAACGATGTGTTTTTGTTGGCTACTCTGAATTTCAAAAAGGATATCAGTGCTATGCACACACCCAAAAGCTCCATGTGACTCTAGATGCCTCCTTCCATGAATCCGTGCCTTATTATCCAGGGAGAGTCTATTGGAAATCTCTTTAGGGGGAGAGTTCAAGTGAAGAGAATGTTTAACAAGAAAATAGCGGAGGTGCTGAGTTTATTGAGTTAGAAGTAGTAAATGAAGTTTTCAAGTGTCAAGATGTGCAACAAGATTGTGATTCATTAATTTCTCCTGAAGAACCCTCAGAGTTTCCCCTGTCTGCACCAACAACTGAAGAATCAAACGAGAATTTTCCTCCTTAGATAAATACGAATCATGTGTTTGATGAGTCTAATGCAACATGCGTTTCTATAGAAAATATAACCCCTAAATATCCACAAAGATTGAATAGGGGAGTTCCAAAAAAATAGTATGAACCTGATCCTAAAGCCAATACCAAATACTCAATCAATAACTATGTGTCCTCCCATAGGTTGACTAAATCGTATGCATTTACTGTTGACCAATTATCTAGGGTTTCTATGCCTAGTAATGTGCAGGATGCATTAATTGATCTAAAATGGAAAAGGTGATGAACGAAGAGATGGAGGCTCTACAAAAGAATGCCACTTGGGAACTTGTTCCCCAACCTAAAGGAGTAAAGACAATTGGATGTCAATGGGTGTTCATTGTGAAACTCAAACCGGATGGAAGTATTGACAGATATAAAGCTCGACTAGTTGCAAAGGGATATACACAAAGGTATGGGATAGGCTATCAGGATACTTTTGGACCAATAGCTAAGATCAATACAATTTGCATTCTTATATCTACAACAACAAATCGAGACTGGCCTTTGCAACAATTAGATGTTAAAAATGTTTTTCTCAATGGAGACTTAGAAAAAGAAGTCTACATGGAGCTACCACCCAGAGTTAAACGTGGTTCTTTGTGTCAAGGTGAAGTCTGTAAATTGAAGAAGTCATTATTTGGGTTGAAACAATCACCTAGAGCATGGTTTGGGAGATTCTCGACTACAATGAAGGAGTTTGGCTATAAGCAAAGTAACTCAGATCATACTTTGTTTATAAAACACAAAGAAGGAAAAGTAACAACTTTAATTGTATATGTTGATGATATGGTCATGACAGGAG
This sequence comes from Aristolochia californica, assembly GCF_029961685.1. Lineage (NCBI taxonomy): Eukaryota > Viridiplantae > Streptophyta > Magnoliopsida > Piperales > Aristolochiaceae > Aristolochia > Aristolochia californica. The sequence continues at coordinate 9,146,887 of NW_027181770.1, read as the reverse complement.
AAGAACCATGTGAAATGCAAGTTCTACAGGAGTATTTAGCCACTAAATTCGAAATGAAGGATCTCAGACAACTTAAATATTTTTTTGGGAATTGAGGTTGCAAGATCGAAACATGGAGTCTTCCTTTCATAGAGAAAATATGTGTTGGATCTTTTAGCCGAAACCGGAATGCTTGCTTGTAGACCAGTAGAGATGCCCATAGAAATTAATCATAAGATTAGAATTCTCCTAGATCAAACCACAGCAGACAAAGTGTATTATTAGTGATTAGTTGGAAGATTAATCTACCTATCACACACAAGGCCCGATGTAGCATATACAGTTAACGTTGTGAGTCAGTTCATGCATGCACCAAGTGAAGAACATACGGAAACGGTCTATCGGATCTTAAGATACTTAAAGAGTGCTGCAGGAAAAAGTTTGTTATTCTCAAAAAGAGGTATATCTAATATTGAAGGATATACAAATTCTGATTGGGTAGGTGATCAGACAACCAAAAGATCCACGTCGGGTTACTTTACTTTTGTGGAAGAGAATCTTGTTAATTGGAAAAACAAAAAACAGAAGGTAGTATCAAGATCAAGTGCTGAAGCTGAATTTCAAGGCATTTCTCATGGTGTGTGCAAGTTGTTATGGATAAGGAATATAATGAGGGACTTAGGGATTGAATATGCAAAACCTATGAAACTCCACTATGATAACAAGGCAGCCATCGCAATTGCACAAAATCCTATTCAACATGATCGCACTAAACATGTTGAAGTCGATCGTCATTTCATCAAGGAGAACCTTGATGAAAAGATTATACAATTCCCTTTTATTCAATCTGAGAGTCAGCTGGCAAATATGCTCACGAAGGCAGTATCAGGGAAGGCATTTCATGGTATAATTGACAAGTTGGGCATGACCGATATTTATGCACCAACTTGAGGGGAAGTGTTTGCAAATCTGTAATGAATTGTATGTAAAATTGATTAACGTGATTGTAGGAAACGGATTATTTTCGTGATTTTATTCCAATCTATGATTTTGTTCCTTGATTTTAGGATCCAAATTAGACCTAAATCAGCATGTAATGTATTATAAATAGCCTCCTAAACGGAAAAGAATACATCATCGAAAAACATCATTTGAAACCATTCTCTGTGTCTCGATTTTACATGGTATCAGAGCGGGAGAATTCTATTCTTCTTTCAGTCGCCAAAGATCAGAGCTAAGTGCTCTTGTAGTCGCCGAATGAGGTAGCTGCAAAATCGTTGAGTGAAAATCGTTGAGCAAGAAGGTAGATGAATGTTATCATAGCTTGATCATTGTCTCCTGTAACAATGATGTCATGCACATAGACCAGAATATGCAGGACAATAGTACCTGTGTGAGAGATAAATTAAGAGGAGTCTGAATGTGAGTTGGTAAAACCAGAGGTAATAAGAAACTGGTACAACACATGATACCAAACACGTGGAGCTTGCTTGAGACCGTAGATAGCCTTACGAAGTTTGTAGACATGGTGAGAATGATCACGATTAATGAAGCCTGGTGGTTGTGCCATAAAAACATTCTCAAATAGGGTACCTTGGAAAACGCATTATTGACATCAAGTTTTTGAAGCGACCAACCACGACTTGCGACAAGGATAAGAACAATGAGAATAGTAGTAGGTTTGACAACAGGACTAAAGGTTTCATGACAATCAATCCTTGGGCACTATTGAAACCATTTGGCAACTACTCCTCAAACATAGCCTAACAAGTTCCCATGTCCCATTCTGAACAAGAGCGTTATACTCATCAAACATAGCCTATCACCATTTGGGATCGGTGAAAGCTTGAGTCACGATTGTTGGTTCACGGTCAGTAGAGGGAGGAAATTGGGCTATGAGGTTTAATTTTTGGATGGGCTTGGAGATGTTGTTCTTGGATCCTGTGACAATAACATGAGGAGGGGGGGAAGCAAGTAGGGATGATGGGTGTGGGTAGTCTGATTTTTGAGTGTGATTAGGTGCGAGGTCTTGAATAGAGCTTGCAAAGGGTGCATGGATTGAAGCTACAGTGGATGTGCCGGTAACCGAAAGTAAGAACACAAATGGACAATGGTGGGAGAGTGTGAGATAAAAGACAGTCGAGTTGAGACTAAAGTGTAGTTAAGGGGAATATAAACTCAAAGAATTTAACATGATGTGACGCATACATAAATAGGCACTTTGAGTGGTAGAATACCCAAGAAAGACATAAGGAAAGGAATGTGGAGTGAGTTTGTGGGAGGAGTATGGCTTGAGTCACGAATAACAAAAACAACCAAAACTACGTAGTTTAAAGTAGTTAAGAGGAGTGTCAAAAAGTTTGGCATATGGTGAAAGAAGATTAAGTGTGGGAGTAGGTAGACGGTTGATGAAATAGACAGTAGTGGAGAAGGCATATGACCAGTAAGATAGAGGTATGAAGGCATAAGCAAGAAGATACATACCTGTTTTGGCAATATGATGATGTCACCATTCGGAATACCCATTGTGTTCAGGTGTATGTGGATGAGATGTGATATGAGAAATGCCATTGGTCACCGGATATAGCTCAACACCCACCCCCCCCCCCCCCCCCCCCCCCCCCCCCCCCGCCTTCCTTCCACCACCACCACCAACAACACCAAAGAAGAGATTTACATTGGATAAACGTATCAAACACATGTGATTTTCATTTAAGAGGGTAAAACTAGATATACTTTGTAAAGTGATTGACAAAAATGATATAATATTTGAAATCATTTATAGAATAAATAGGAGAGGTCCCAACATCCAAGAATATAATTTCAAGAGGGGAAGAAGAGACAAGGGTGGAGCGGGATAACGGTAGTTTGTGGCTTTTATTGTATTGACAAGAATTGAAATTAAAGTAAAATTTAGAGGGTATGATAAATCTAACTTAAAGGTGGACACGATGTACCTACGAATTGTAGACGACAAATGATATAAGTGAGGACGCCACACAGACGAAGTGGTCTTGACACTGGAGAAGGTAATTATTGGCAAAAAAAGAATTGAGGATGACGACAATTTGTACACACTATCTTTAGTTTGACCCTGCAAAAATATTTCCTCTTTGCAAATATTCTTCACACGAAAAGAAGTAGGTAAGAATTCAATGAAAATATTATTAGATTTACAGAACTGAGAAATAGAAATAAGACTTTTTTGTATGGCAGGAAAGAACATTATTTAAGGAAAATTTGTGTGAGGGTGTAGAAAGATAAGTGTAACTAGTATGAGTAATAGAGAGACTTGTGCCAGCACCAATCATAATGTTGTCGGTGCCATCATAAGGTGTGAATAGAGAAATTACTCAAGTCGATGGTATCATGGTGCGATGCTCCACCATCCAGAAGCCAAGTAGAACCAGTAAGAGAGTTGACTGTTGCAAGATGGGCTCGTGGTTGCCATGACACTGAAGGGCGAGGTGGCCAGTGTGGAGGTTGGTGAGAAGCCTGGGGTAGTGACAGGAGCGGTTCCATCTGACAAAAGACATGACACTGTGGAATGGTGTGTCCTTTTCCACCGCACCACTAGCAACGTCCAAGGTAGGGTGGAAGTTGAGATTGACCATTCGGAGTGATAGCGTTGGCGAGACCTAAAGCAAGAGATGGTAGTGGGCGGGAGGAGGGTGCCCCTTGTAGTCGGTGATTACGATTACCTGACTTGACAGAATTGGAGCGAGAATTGGCGTGATTTGCAGAAGCTAGAACCGGAGAGGAGTGAGTTTGATGGACATGTAGAGAGAGTTCCTTGTTGATAAGTTTTTCATGTAGTTCATCAAAAGAAATTGGCATGTTATAACCATTGATAATATCAACAAGTAATTTGTAATCATCGTCGGGTCCATCCAAAAAATTTCTCAATGAGATCCTCTGCATCCATGTTTTCCTACAGCTACAAGTCATCAGTGCGTGTTTTAATAAACTGCATATACTTGGAAATTGTTTGAGATCCCTTAGTCGCATGTTTGAGTTGTTCCTTCATTTGCTTGATATGATTGCATGAAGGTCGAACATAAGTATTGGCCAGAGTATTCTAGGCTTCATGAGAGGTCCAATTGAGTGGTAAGCGGAATGAGAGACGGTATGAGATAGCCGACGAGAGCACAAAAATTCGGTTTGTCCTGATGAAGCCATGTATGGTATTCAGGATTGGGAGCGATGATATTATTGAATGTCTTTGTGGCTGAGGGCACAGGATAAAAACCATCAACAAATGTGTAGAGATTATTAGCTTCCAACAAAGATAATTGGTGGATGTGAGTTTGACAGAATTGTGGATGTTGAGAGCATTGTAGGAGGTTTGGTTGGGTCATGGGCATTGGGAATAGTGGTCTTAGTCTCTTCAAAAGCCATGGGTACAAAGTCATACGGGACTTCGAGAAGCAGGGTTTTTTAATCTTTTGCACATGTGAGCTCACACGAGTGCTAAAAAAGAGGTAGCATAGGGGGGAAATAATTTCTTCCCTTGGACTTAGGTCTCGTCTGGCGTGGTTCTACCGAGACGACGAGGGGAGTGTCTGGGCGGCGCCGACAAGAATTTTTGGGAGTGTTGAATTTTGAATCCCATGTTTATGTTGATTTTTCGAACTCTAAGGATTTAGCTCGTGGAGAAAAAAAAAGAGGGACTAATTGAGAGAAAAAAAGGAGGAATAAGAGGTCCCCTTGAAGATCAATTTATAGATTGATAAAACTACAATATTACAATAATACCTTTGGAACTTAAACTAATTACATCAATGTCATCTCTATGAGATGACTCTTTATTTACCATCCTGCCATCATTATGTTGGCCTATGGGTCTTCTCCTTGGTCTGTGGGCTTTGAGTTCATCTTTCACATCTTTTGGATGCGTAAGCCTTATTTGGTCTTATGGTTTTGAGCCCATATTCCACACACTTGGACTTGCGGCCCTTCCATGGTCGTGTGGGTTTGGACCCATCTTCCAATACTCCCCTCAAGTTGGGGGTGAGAGAATATCATGAACGCCCAACTTGTTGGAAATAGTGTATGTGATCTTCCCATATAAAATGGCAATTTACCATATATTTCAACACTCCCTCTCAAGTTGGTGGTCTCTTCCAAGAGGTTCATGTGGCATAATATAAGTGAGAGTAAAATCACTCCTAGTCGTAAGACATCGCTCCATACTCCAGTCAAATGATTCATGCTAGATGTTGGGCATACTCATATTCTTTGTAGGTAGTGGGTCTATAGGCATTGCTCAAGAATGTAGTAAAACTCACCCATCTCGGTGTCCCAACACGGGGCATTGACTCCCAAATGGTAGGGGTAATAAATGCCAATTAGGAGGGGGGGAGGGTAACAGATAATTACCCGGAAGATAAAATTATAGTACCACCATGTGTTTTATTCTTCATCAGAATAACCAATGTTGATAACAATCAGCAACTGAGAAGTCCTTTAATAATAATGTCTCAGCCAAAGAGATACAATAGCAACAAATGAAATGGGCTTGGGTCCAATAATACGTACCAAATAATGAAAATCCTTAAAAAAATCACCCATAAAATAATCCATTGCGAGTCTGTGCACCAAATAATATGCTGACAAAGGAACAAACTGCCAATACTTCAAAATAATAATCCAGTTGGATATGAGGAACCGGGTAGAGCCGGGTCAGATATCAGACCAATATCGCCGACTCAGATATCATACCAATGTAATCGAGTTGCGGAAGAAATAGGTATAGAACTCGAGACCCGGACACGTATAACCGAGCAAAAAAAAAGTGGGCCGAGTCGGGTTGACTAGACCAAGTTGGCCCGAGTTAACTCTTCAGAATGGTGAGGTTCGACAACAGCTAGACTGGCAGCCCTGCTCGCGGGGTTGACTTGGCAAGGTTAATATACGCACCATGGTAGATTAAAAGATTAAAACATAAGGTAAGGTGCTGGATTAAAATAGAGAAGTGTCGTCGTCCTCCCGAAGCTGGCTTCCATCCAGCGTGAGACAACAGAAGACCAGATTGCCGAAAAATTTAATTCAAGATACCGATCAAAGGATTTTCAGGAAAATCAGTCGAGTCATCGTCCTCCCGCAGCGGCAACCAAGTTGTTGATGAAGATCAGCCAGAAGAGTTTCCGGAAAAGGAAACAGCAGAAGGTTCGAAATATTTTTTTCGGATTCTGGACTAGCCGGAAGGAAGACTAAGCCGGAAAGCAGTCACAATCTGAATATTTTTGAAATGTGGTTATTTCTACGGCTGACATTCTCTGTTTGGTGTTGCTATTTTCGGAAGATGCCAACGGCATAATCTTCCAGCAACAGCGACAGGCGTGCTTCGGAAAAAAAAATGCCAAACGTGCTTCCAACAAGTGCTTCCGAAAAAAAAACAGTAGCGACATAACCTTCCGAGCAATCAGGATCATTTTTCTTGAAATAAAAAGCACCAACAGGAGGACGACTGTTGTATTAGTTGCTTTTAATATATTCGAAAAATCAGCTGTTGTAACTAGAGGTTGAAATTTTCCGCAGTAGTGCAATGTCGGTCTTTAGACTGGAATTAATTCCCGCAGTAGGTTTTCTTTTCGTCGCTACAGCTCACTCACGCCTCCAAAAAAACAGTTCCGCTTGCACGAAAGGTGGACATTCCTTACATAAAATGCCAAGTTTGTGAAAAGCTCGCGGCCCAGCAAGTCCAGAAGAAGGAAAACCAAATTTTCCCCAAGAAGGTTTCTGAGTTTTAGATTATTGAAATGGCTGAGTTTTCTGGAACAGAGGAGATCCGTCTGCTGGAACGATGATACGCAGACTAACAAACATTCAACTGGAGCGTATCATTTAAAAAATGAACCAATCCGTCAATCTTCCGATCAATTCAAAACAACTTAGCACATTGTAGTCTGCGATCCTGAATACCCGTCGTTCACAAGCAATGAGGCAAAGAAAGCTTCTGTAGCACGAGCAGTGTATTCTCTGGCAACTATGGTACAAAACATTCATATGTCAGTTTCATTTCCTACCTAGCCCAAGAAACAACAGCAATGTCGTCCCTTGCTGATTTGTATGTTAGAACCTCGAATGACAAAGAGCCGTTGAGCTCTGTCGTCGGGAAGGCACAGTCGGAAAGACGAAAACGGGAGAAAAAATAAAAATATCGTTCCATTAATTTACAGGATACAGATGGGGTTTTAAAGAATAAAGGGCAAAATAGTAAAAGATAATCATTACATAAAAAAGAATTAATGAAATAATTAAATAAGTAAATACATTCTAATACTCCCCCTCAAGGTGGCTTATAAATATCCTTGACTGCCATCTTGGACAACAAAGAAAAAAGGTGAGTAGAGGGAAGAAGTTTAGTGAACATGTCAGCTAACTAGTATGGAGAACGAATGAGAAGTAACTTGAGGATGCCCAAAGTAACCCGTTCACGAACAAAATGGCAATCGATCTCAATATGTTTGGTACGCTCATGAAATATAGGGTTAGAAGCAATATGTATCGCAACTTGATTGTCACAGTGTAGCAGCGCAGGAGAGTCAACTTTGACGTGAAAATCTTGAAGCAGTTGCTGTAACCAAATAAGTTCACTGGCAGTTGAAGAAAGTGCTCTATATTCAGCTTTGGCGGAGGAGCGAGAGACGGTGGTCTGTTTTTTGGCCTTCCAAGAGACCAAAAAATCACCAATGAAGATGCAAAAGCCTATAGTAGATTGGCGAGAATCAAGGCATGATTCCCAATCAGCATCAGAGTAGGCGCGTACCTGCAAGGAAGAAGTAGAAGAAAACAACAAACCTTGACCAGGACTGGTCTTGAGATAAGGAAGTAGGTGATGTACTGCCTGGAGATGAGGAAGGCGGGGTTGGGCCACAAATTGAGTGAGCTTGTGAATGGCAAAAGTAATGTCGGGACGAGATAAAGTGAGGTAAAGTAGTTTCCCAACAAGCCGCCGATAGTGGGTTATATCAGGAAGCAAATCACCGTCAGTGGCAGTTAAATGAAGCTTGGGATCCATGGGAACAAGAGTAGGTTTACAAGCTAGGTAACCTGGGTCTTCAAGTAATTGTAAGGTGTAATGACGTTGAGAAAACACAATACCGGTCTTGGAGTGAGCAATTTCAAGACCAAAGAAGTGCTTATGACAACCAAGATCCTTTAGCTTGAACTGAGTATGCAGAAAATGTTTGAGCTCAGCAATAACACTAGAGGAAGGACCAGTTAGGATGATATCATCCACATAAACCAATAATGCAACAAAGGAGGAACCATGACCTTTGGTGAAGAGAGAGTAATCAGATTTCGATTGGAGAAAGCCAAAATTGATTAAAACATGAGAAAATTTGGAATACCATTGCCGCAAAGCTTGTTTGAGGCCATAAAGGGACTTGTGAAGCTTGCAAACGAGTTTGGTGGAAGAGGGAGAGGACTCCCCCTGTCGAAGGTAGCCAAGAGGCAGATCCATATAGATTTCTTCAAAAAGATCGCCATGTAAAAAGGGTGTTGTTGACATCAAGCTGAGCGAGATGCCAACCGTGAGAAGCAACAAGGGCAAGAAGAACCTTCACAGTGACTAATTTGGCCACTGGAGAGAAAGTGTCAACAAAGTCCAAACCCTCTTGTTGGGTGTAGCCTTTAGCTACCAAACGAGCCTTATATCGCTCAATAGAACCATCAGAATTAAGTTTGATTTTATAGACCCATTTGCAGCCAATGGTATGTTTATCAGGAAGTAGAGGAGTGACGGTCCAGGTATTGTTGGTTTCCAGGGCGGCCAACTCATCACGCATAACCAACCTCCAGTCAGGACATTTCACTGCTTGGTGATAGTACTGAGGTTCAACTTGAGAAGATAGGTTGAGTACAAAATTTCTGTGCGAATCAGAAAGGGCATGGTAAGAAATGGAATTAGAGATTGGATAAGACGTACGGGATGATGCAGAGGATGAAGAACCTGTAATTAAATTGCAGTGATAATCCTGCAGGTAATGAGGTGGATGAGTTGCCCTAATAGATGTTTGAAGAGGAGCAACAACAGAGGAGGAAGGAACAAGTGTAGGAAGATTAGGAGGTGGGGGATCATCAACTGGAACACCAGAAATAACTGGTGAATCATGAAGGGGGGAAGAATCAAGGTCAGGAAAAGGCGGAGCGTGGAGGGAGGAATGAGGCAGAACGAAATCAGGAAAGGGGTCAGTAAGTTGAGTTGAATTGGTAATAGTATGAAAAGGGAAAACTTCTTCATGGAACACGACATCTCTTGAAAGAAAAACTTGGTGAGTCTCAACATCATAGAATTTATAACCTTTCACACCAGCTGGATAACCAAGAAAAACACAAACCCGAGCACGTGGGTGGAACTTGAGGCGATGAGCAGCTAAGGTGGAAACGAAAGCTAAACAGCCAAAAACACGAAAGAGGGAATAATCAGGAGAGTGGTTGTAGAGCAAATGAAAGGGTGTATTGTGTTGCAAGAGGGGAGAAGGAGTTCTATTAATCAAGAAAGCCGCAGTAAGAATACACTCGGTCCAAAAAGAGATAGGAATGCGTGATTGAAAAAACAAGGACCGAGCCACATTCAAAAGGTGTTGATGTTTTCTTTCAGCAACCGAGTTTTGTTGAGGCCGTTCAACACATGAAAAATGGTGCAAAATGCCGTGAGCGTGAAAAAAATCAACAAAGGATAACTCAGGTGCATTATCAGATCAAATTTTTTTGATTTTGGCATTAAACTGCGTAAAAATCATGTTAAAAAATGCGGTATCACAGAAATAGCATCAAATTTAGTCTTCAGTAGATAAATCCAAGTAAATCGAGTACAATCATCAACAAGAGTTAAGAAAAAACGATGACCAGTATAAGAGACAGTTTGATATGGTCCGCAAATATCACAGTGCACAAGATCAAAAGGAAATTTTGATAAATGATTATAGGATTCAAAAGATAGTCTACATTGTTTAGCAAGAGGACAAATATAACAAGGATCTGCTTTGTGTAATCTAGTTACATCATAGTGCAACTGATCCTTCAAAAAATCTAGTCCTTGAAAGAAATGTGTCCTAGCCTATTATGCCAAACATGGGCAGAAACATTGCTAACAAAAACATGAGAAGCAGAAGACAAATGTTGAGCACGGAGGACATAGAGATCTTGGATTTTGTCACCCTTGCCAATCGTCCACTGGGTGGAGAGATCCTGGATAACAAAACAATCAGGAAAGAAACTTACTATAAGGCCAGAAGCAGTAACTAAAGCACTAACAAAGATTAAGTTGAATTTGAATTGAGGAACAAATAGTACGTCTTTAAGTATAAGGTGAGAATGTAATTTAATATCAGCAGCAAAACGGACCAAAAGATGAGAATTATCTAGCAAAGTAACGGTAGTATGAGGGATATCATGCAAAGAGATAAAAACATGAGCTTGAGAGCAAATATGTCGAGTAGCTCCGGAGTCAACAATCTAGAATGGAGAGGAATAACTTAGAGGATGTAAGGATACAAAAAAATAAGTACCTGCCAAGCAGCTGGATGTAGAAGAGTCTGGAGCAGTGGTGACCGTTGCTGAGCTACTCAATTGTGTAGAAAGCATGGATATGAGCTGCTGACATTGAGTGGGGTCCAGATGCTGAATAAAACCCCCGACAGAAGAAGAACCAGGGCGACCATCAGCAAGGGAAACTTGATGAACAACAGCAGGAGAATTTTGCTTGGTGTTGAATGTAGATCCAGACGGATAGCCATGGAGCTTGAAGCAACGAGAGATGGTATGGTCAGCAATCTTGCAGTGGGTACAGTAATACTTGTCCTTGTTTTGATTCCGATGAGCACTGGAATTCTGAGTCCGGGAAGTATGGTAAGGCGGATGGCGTGGAGCATTGTAACCTCTGTCGTTGTTGTTCCCAGATTTACTAACCTCTGTCTTTTCAGATTTAACCGCAAACGCCATTGTGTCAGTGGGAGCATTTGAACCCGAGGCATGAGTAGTTCGTCGTTGTTGTTCCTCTTGGACAACTAGAGAAAAAACACAATTAAGAGGGGGCATCAGATCCATGAGGAGCAACTGACCACGAACATGGGAGAAAGAGTCGTTAAGGCCCATTAAGAATGACATGATATACTCCATATGGTGGTGATCATTAAGATTTGTAACGCCACCGCAAGAGCATTTCCCACAAGAACAATGAGGATGGTAGTTGCGCAGTTCTTCCCAAATGGTTTTCAATTTGGTAAAATAAGTACTAAATGGATCCTTGTCTTGACGCAAGTTCATCAATTCCTGTTTAATCTTAAAAATACGAGGGGCGTTCCGCTGTTGAAAACGATCCCGAAGATCGAGCCAAATTTCTCGGGCAGAGGCAACAAAGATAACACTCGCAGAGAGTTCCTTGGAGACGGAATTTAAGATCTAAGAGATGACCATATTGTTGTTCTGGGTCCAAAAGTTGAGCAAAATAGGATCAGCACTTGGAGGTTCAAGGATGGAACCATCGACAAAACCTACTTTGTTCTTCACGGATAAGGCGATCAACATCGCACGGCTCCAACTGGTGTAATTTTCACCGGTAAGCAGCTGGGAGACAAGGACTTGCCCGGGGCTGTCCGAGTGGTGTATATAGTACGGATTCGATAATTCGTCAAAAACTGAACGAGCCGAACTGGTACGTAAACCAGAATTTGAAGATGAATAAGTCTCCATGGAGCACTGACCACCAATGCAGCTCCAAAAATTTTATTTTCATTATTTTTTTTTTTACCAAATCTACCACCAAAGCTCTCCAAAAGAAATCAAATCTGTTTCCGCGACCTCAGAATCCAACAGCGAGCTTGAAAAAAATTCAAGCAGAAATAATCCACAGAAAATACCCAAAGTAGCCATTGCCCTCGAGATTTTTAAACCAACGGACAGTCCTCACCTCTCAGCCAACCAAAGAAGGCTAGAGAAATCCAACCAGCGCTCGGCCAACCAGAGAAGGCCAGAAATCCAACCAGCGCGACCCTCTCGGCGCCATAAACGATACCTCTTCAAGGAATCAAGGAAAACGCCCAAAATCGACGCCCAAAAACCAGAGAATGAACACAGCAAAGAAAACCCAACCTCTCGACGACGGAATCCAGAGGAAAAATAAATGGGTAACAGAAGCAAACCTGTTTGCCGGGAATAACCACCGGAATCAAGACGCCGGAAACACCAAAAGAGCCTCCCAATAGCTTGAATCGCAGAGTCCCGTCCGAACAGAGGACGAAAACCCCTTTGTCAAAAATAATGACGAAATCGCCAAAAAACGGTAGTCGAAAAGAGAAAGGAAGAGCCATCATCCAAAAGAGAATCAGAAATTGCGGATCATCCACTTTGATACCATGTTAGAACCTCAAATGACAAAGAGCCGTTGAGCTCTGTCGTCAGGAAGGCACAGTCAGAAAGACGAAAAACGGGAGAGAAAATAAAATTATCGTTCCATTAATTTACAGGATACAGATGGGGTTTTAAAGAATAAGGGGCAAAATAGTAAAATACAGTCATTACATAAAAAAGAATTAATGAAGTAATTAAATAATTAAATACATTCTAATATTGTACAATTCAAGCCGCTTAGATTATGGAGTTCAAAAACTCTGTAGGATTATGGAGTTCAAAAATTGTTCATCGATGCAAGATTCTGTTAAGATTTCCAAGGATAAGACGAAGCTCGGGAAGAGGGAAGGAGATTCCACGATAAACTGGAAAAAGAATCCAGATAATGATAAAGTTTGTCATGTGGTTGCGGTTTCGACTTCAGATGATGAATAAGGAATTGGCTGGAAGTAGTTCAAAAAGACGAGAACGCCGGACAAAGTACTTACAGAAGAAAAAGAAGAAACGCAAGAAGGCGAAGACAGATGAAAGTGTAGATTAGATGGCAAAAAAAACAAAAAAAAACAGCACTGTGTAATACTGGGCAACAGGAAAAATGAGCAACAAATTAAAAAAAAAACTAAGTTCCAACAACTATGAAAAAAAAAATATCCAGAAAAACCATTGGAATCCTGAAAATCAATGATATGATACCATGTTGATTTTCAGGATGATTTATAAAATTATAATATTATAATAATACTACTGGAACTTAAATTAATTACATCAATACCATCTCTATGAGATGACTCTTTATTTACCATTTTGCCATCACTATGTGGGCCTACAGGCCTTCTCCTTGGTCTTATAGTCTTAAGCCCATCTTCCACACACTTGGATTTGTGGGCCTTCTTTGGTCGTATGGGCTTGGACCCATCTTCCAACAGATTACAACCTCGATCAAAGTAAGTGAGGGAAAGGAGAAGAAAAGAAGAAGATAAGATAAGAGAGAAAGGGAAAGATAGAGCCTTTAAGCTAAGAGAGAGAACCTTTAGGTTAAGAGAGAGCTTGAATGAATTAAGAGAAGGGGAGAGAGCTAGGACGAATTAAGAGAAGAAGAGAGAGCTTGAATGCACTACCCCAAACTAAGGGCTTTTATTTATAGTTTTTGAGAGGATGTTATAATATCCATAACGCCCTTAGGGCTACAAGCTTTACATAAGAAATGACATAAGTAGACATGCTCCTCCTTGACTAATTACATCCTTGTGCCATCTTTATGAGAAGTCTTCTTATTTACCATGATGCCATCTCTCTTGGATATGTGGGCCTTCTCCTTGGATGTGTGGGCCTTCCTTGGTCTTGTGGGCTTAAACCCATCTTCCAACACTCCTCATCAAGTTTGGGGTGAGAGAAAATCATAAACGCCAAATTTGTTGCAAAATGGTGTATAGAATCTTCCCATATAAAATGGTAGTCCATTATATCTTCCAACAATCTCCCTCAAACTGGTGGTCTCTTTGTTCTTTACCAAAAGACTCAACTGACATAATGTAAGAGAGAGTAAAATCACTCCTAGTAAGACAAAGCTCCATACTCCAGTCAAATGGTCGTAGTCAAAAATAATTTTCGCTCTATTTCATAGGCGGAAGAGTACCCCTATTGGGAGCATAGAGTCAACCCACTTTCTCAGGGTAGCTAAAAAAACATTTCTTGGGTGAATCATACATTTGACTCACGTTGAATATTGGGCACACTCTTATCCCTATAGGTAGTGGGTATATAGGCAATGCTTAGAAGTGTTCCTCCTTCACAGGGTACCGACTCTCAAATAGTAGGAGTAAAACTACCAAATAAGAGGGTAAAAGGTAATCACCGGAAGATAATATTCTGAGGTCACCATGTGCTATCTTCTTTATCGGAGTAACCAATGCTGACAACAGTCAGCAACTGAGAAGTCCTTCAATAATAATGTCTCAGTTAGAGAGACATAATAGCAGCAACAGATATGAGCTAGGGCCCAAATAACTCGTACCAAATAATGAAAGTTCTAAAAAAGGACACATGAAATAATTCTTTGAGAGTCCAACCTTGAATAAGAATCCGAGTAATAAACTGCCAATTTCAATTTGAACTCAATTATTGACTTTAGTCAATTAATCATGCACTTAATTAAGGAAACACTTGGCTGGCCAAAAATCATATCTTTCTTAATAAAAATGATGATAATCAAATTATCCACCAAATCATCATCTTGAGAAGATCTTTCATTAAATCAGCCACTTTGAAATATAAATAAGAAAATGTTCCCTTGTATTATAGCACCACTTACCAAAAAAACAATCTTTCCTCGCTTTAATACTCAAGGATATCAAATTAGATTCTTGTAATCTTTCCAAATCACCAACAAAATCTCACAAAATTCGTGGTTGGCAAAAAAAGTTCATAATTCAGAATAGGAACACTTCTTCTCCTTGACAAATAAATCAAGGAAATTTTTTCAAAATAAGATGATATTCTAAAGATTCTTTCCAGATATTGTTAGTTAAAAAACAAAAACTTTCCAAGGGTAGATCATGAAATACTTTCCTGATATTGTTGATTATTAACAACAACTCAAAAAATTTGGCTTAAATTCGGATCTTCGCATGCAACAGGATACTAGCATGACCTTTGATTCTTCCAATATAAATATCTCCTTAAATATAGATCAGATTGACATGAAATTTTCGCTTTCTGAAACTGGACTTGAATAAATAATGTGATAGATTTCGGACTCTATAATTTAGCAAAACTGAATACTCTTTCTCCTTTAGCCAGCTTGATCGTTGACTTTTTTAAGATCGATATCTCCATATAAAAATCTCAATTTGATAATTTGTTGTATAGGTAAGAAAATAGACTTAAAAATATTTATTTTTATATATAATTCTCCATATGAAGTTTTGTTCTTGATAGCATAAAATGGCTAGAAAGTTGAAGTTTTCTACTGCTGCATTAAACTTTTCTGCTTGACCTATACTTCTTCAGATGTCGATTTCTCTTTATAGAAAAATTTGATCTCAATGATTATTTTTTTAATTAGAAACTAAACTCAAATATCTTTCCAACGATATATAGTTTTCTATATGAAACATACAGTAAGTGAGTTAAAAATCCAATTAAAAACATGAATTGGAAAATAAGACTAAAGGAAAAATGAGAAACTCCTCTTGTTTCTTTTTTTTTTGTTTCTTCATCTTCTTCCTCCCCTTCTTCTCCATCTTCTTCTCCTTTTCCTTGTTAGATCTTTTCCCGCCCTGAAACCATGTTGAATTTAGGATCCCATGATTACAACCTCGAGCAAAGTAAGAGAGGGAGAGGAGAAGAAAAGAAGAAGAGAAGAGAAGAGAGAAAGGCAGAGAGAGAGCCTTTAGACTAGAGAGAGCTTGGATGAATTAAGAGAAGGGGAAAGAGCTTGAATGCTCTACCCCATACCAAGGGCCTCTATTTATATTTTTTGAAAGGATGTTATTTACCATGATGCCACCTCTCTTGGACGTGTAGGACTTCTCCTTGGATATGTGGGCTTGAGCCCATCTTCCAACAGGGAGCGATCGATGCGTGTTGAATATATGGAAAAGAGAAATACTTCATTGACTTATTATAATCAGAGTACATGAACCTTTATTTATAATAGAGGAAGGTAGTAGAATCCAATTACAATAAAACTACCTTTGTCCCAATTACACCCAAACTCTAACACTTAAAGATAAGTCCTAGCATAATTAAATAACTCAATATAAATAGAAGACAACATAACTCAAACTAGAACTCTTCTATGAGGACATGACCATAAGATAAAGATGCCAGCTCGTGGTTATCTTTGTGAGTCATTGATCTTCCAACCAGCTTGTGGTTATCTTTGTGAGTCTTACTTGATCTTCCAACTTATGTGATAAGGATGCCAACTCGTGGTAATCATGGTAGGTCTTACTTATGGACTTGGGCCTATCTTACAATACTCTTAGATATGTGGGTCTTCCTTGGTTGTGTGACCCAACTTACAATACTCTTAGATATGTGGGTTTTCCTTGATCGTGTGGGCTTGGACCCATCTTCCAACAGTCTCCCTCAAGCTGGGGGTGAGAGTACATCATGAACTCCATTTTGCTGCAAATGATGTATATGATCTTTTTGTATAAAATGGTAGTCCTCCATATCTTCCAACACTCCCCCTCACGCTGGTGGCTCTTCCATGAGGCCCAGTTGGCATAAGATAAGTGAGAGTAAAATCCCTCCAAGCAGTATGATATTGCTCTATACTCCAGTAGGTTGGAGCACACTCCTATCTTCTGTAGGAAGTGGGTCTATACGCAATGCTCAGAAGTGTAATAAAACTCCTCCATCACTGTGTCCCTCCACATGACAATGACTCTCAAGTGGTAGGAGTAATAAATGCCAATTAAGGGGGGTATAACATAAATATAGTAATAAGTTCTTCTATCATAGTGATGTAACATAGATATAGTAATAAGCTCGTTCATCACGGTGTCCCAACCGGGGCATCGACTCTCACAGGTAGAAATTAATGGGTAACATAGATGTAGTAATAAGCTCCTCTGTCACTGTTCCCAACCGTAGCAACACTCATAAGACAATAAGGGTTGGCCCAAAGATATTTGTGAGAGTAAAATAAAGGATGATTTGAGAAAGGATATTGCGGCCACTGCTTCTTCAATAATAATGTCTCATCCAAAGAGATACAATAGCTGCAGTTGAAATGGGCTGGGGCCCATATAACATGAACCAAAATAATAAACCTTGTAAAAAAACCTTGTAAAAGGATCCATGAAATAATCCGATGCAAAAATTTCTTCTTAGATGCAAAAGCTTCATCTTTTTGTGCTCCCCATTTCTTGAATATCTTGGTCACATAAAACTTATCCACAACATATGAAATAAAATACCTCTTTCTTGTACTTTTCTACTTCTCCCCCTCAAGCTGGGAGGTAATGGCAATGATCCCAGTTTGAACCAAATATCATAAATGTAGTAATAAGCCCAAACAACATAGATGTAGTAATAAGCTCTCAAATAAGGGAGAAGTGAGATATTTTCCTAATATAGCAACTCAAAGTGACGCAAAACAATCGGCTTAAATTCGGATTTTTCAATGCAACAGGATACCACCATGACCTTTGATTATTCCAATGTGAATATATCTTTAAATATAGATTAGATTAACATGAAAGTTTCTCCTTCTAAAAATATACATAAATAAATTTCATCCAAGTTTAAATTATCTTCATAAAATATACTTCTATTGAGATATATAATCTGATAGATTTCGGTCTCT
Organism: Aristolochia californica; assembly: GCF_029961685.1. Taxonomy (NCBI): domain Eukaryota; kingdom Viridiplantae; phylum Streptophyta; class Magnoliopsida; order Piperales; family Aristolochiaceae; genus Aristolochia; species Aristolochia californica. The sequence goes on along the minus strand of NW_027181770.1, from coordinate 9,129,231 downwards.
ACCGAACTAAGTACTCTTTCCCTTTTTTTCAGTATGACCATTGACTCTTCCAAGGTCAATATCTCCTTATAAAAAACTCAGATAGAGAATTAGTTGAAAAGGTAAGAAAATAGACTTACATATATTTATTTATATATATAATTCTCCATATAAAGTCTCGTTCTTGATAGCATAAAGTACCTTGAAAGTTAAAGCTTTCTGTTGCTGCTCGAACCTCTTTTACAATCTGACCTTTGCTGCTTCAAATATCTATTTATCTTTGTAGATAACTCAGATCAAGAATTGGTAGAATAGGTAAGAAAATACACTTAAAAATGTTTATTTTGATATATAATTCTCCATATAAAGTCTCATTATTAATAGCATAAAATACCTCGGAAGTTGAAGCTTTTTGCTGCTGCTTGAACCTTTTTTTCAATCTGACCTTCACTGCTTCAAATATGGATTTCTCTTTGTAAATAACTCCAATTGGAAAAAATAATTTTTCCTTGGAAATTAGATTCAATTATATTTTCGTCAATATATAATTTGAATTATGAAAAACTTAGTATAGAGGTTAAAAACATAAAATAACTAACGAGTGTAGGGATTAAAAAAAAGATAAATCCAACACCTAAACTGCTTGAAAACTAGATAAAAAAAATCACATTACCTCTTGTCAACTCACAGAACGTGCTCTGATACCATGTTGAATTTATGGAAAAGAGAAATACTTCATTGACTTATTATAATTAGAGTACATGAATCTCTATTTATAATAGAGGAAGGTAGTAGAGTCCAATAACAATAAAACTACCTTTGTCCCAATTACACCCAAACTCCAACACTTAAAGATAAGTCCCAGCATAATTAAATAATTTGATATAAATAGAAGACAACATAACTCAAACTAGAACTCTTCTATGAGGATGTGACCATAAGATAAAGATGTCAGCTTGTGGCTATCTTTGTGGGTCCCACTTGATCTTCTAACTAGTTCGTGGTTATCTTTGTGAGTCCTTGATCTTCCAACCAGCTTGTGGTTATCTTGGTGAGTCCTACTTGATCTTCCAACTTATGTGATAAGGATGCCAGTTCGTGGTAATCATGGTGGGTCCTACTTCTTATGAGCTTGGGCCCATCTTACAATACTCTTAGATATGTGGGTCTTCCTTGGTTGTGTGACCCATCTTACAATACTCTTAGATATGTGGGTCTTCCTTGATTGTGTGGGCTTGGGCCCATCTTCTAACAACGCGGTTGTCTTCGACGCTAACAACAACTACAAAAACAGAGGCAGGCCGCGTATTCAACGAAGATTTTACAGGAAAACCAAGAAGGATTTAGAGAGATAGAGAAGAGGGAGAGAAAAGTACTAGGTATCAGTGGCAACAACTGCGAGGACGACGGCTTCGGACAACCCTCAGGGTCTGGCTATGGTGGCAGTTTCCAGTGATGGCGAGCTTGCAACTGTGGTTGTGTCAGAGTGGCTCCGTCCACACTTGTAGGCAGTAGCTTTTTGCACCTAACAAATCGGTCTGTTGGGTTGCATTGGCTAGCCGCTGTCATAGTATCAGAGCTAGGCACGCCACGTCCAACATTTGAATCCCGTGAGAGGCAATAGAGAGTGGGCGGGGTAGGTGTCAAAGTGGTTCCGTCCGCTCTTGTAGATGGTAGCTTTCCGCACCTAACATATCGGTCTTTTGGGTATATTGATTAGCCGCTATCATGGTATCAAAGCTAGGCATACCACATCTCGCGTTTGAATCCTGAGAGAGGTGGTTGAGAATGGGCGGAGTGGGTGTCAGAGTGGTTTCGTCCACTCTTGTAGGCAGTAACTTTTCGCACCTAACAGATCGGTCTTTTGGGTGTATTGGCTAGCCGTTGTCATGGTATCAGAACTGGGCACGTCACATCCCAGGTTCGAATCCCGTGAGAGGTGGTCAAGAATGGGAGGGGTGGGTGTCAGACTGGTCCCGTCCACTCTTGTAGGAGGTAGCTTTCCGTACCTAACAGATCGGTCTGTTGGGTTGTATTGACTAGCCGTTGTCAGGTTGTGTTGGTTCTGATTAATCGAGGCTCATATCAAAGGTCTACAATAGGGAGAAATGAGGCGGCGGCGATGGAAGTTGCTTCATACGATCCTCGGCGTCCAACTATGGTGGCAGCTTCCAGTGATGAGCGACGCTAGTTAGTTGGGTCTTCAATGATAGGGAGGGGGATTGCTTATTGAGAGCTCTAACAGGTATTCAGCGACGGGAAGGGTGATTGTTGATCAAGAGCTCTGATACCATATAAAAACTAGAAAGAAGAATATTTTTTCGTGTATTACATTCATGAATCACAAGTTTTATAGTTTACAAATTATATTATAAGTGTTTATCGATTACATGATAAGTGTTGCAAGATAAAGATTATCTTAGAGATAACGAATAAGTGTTATACGATATCTCTATCAAGACCTAACCAAGATTTTAGGTGAAGAAAAATATTAAGGAATCCTTCAAATTAATATTGGATAGCTGAACATGTGAATCATATGAACACTAATATAGCTAATCATATTAGAACTATCCGATGGGAAGCATATGCCTTCAAACCGAACTTGGATTAGTAGTCTCCATATGATCGATTGGGAAGTTACAAATTCTTAAGAATTTGTAGCAGATCCAAATTCCTATAAAACATGGTTAGATTTATGAGAAGTAATATATTTCAAAGATGCAATTTATTTGAGTTAATTAACTAAAAATAAAGCATGAAAAAAGGGTAAATGACAAACTTGGACTATCTTTGCATTCATTGTTCTTTGTGGATTTTCGTTGCAATTCATTTTTAAAGGGAAGTAAGAGGGATAAAATTTTGCATCCACAATGAAGTATATTATGTAAAAGTTGAGTGAAAATGAAATTGAAGACATGAACAGTAAAACACACCAAAAAATTTACGTCCGGAATCCACTCCTTGTCTTACTCTATATACAGAAAAAAAAAGAGAAAATTCATTAAAATAGAGTTATTGTTACATCAATTATATGCCCATTTATAGGTTAATAAGTGATAATTCGAATCCTTGATTAAGGATTCAGATTTTCTTGACTTTGTTTACTCAATTTTACATAATTAAACTAATAAAAAGATTTTCTCTTAATTTTTAGATAAATCTATTTCCTCCTTTTCTCACGATGCACAAGGAGAAAAAAACTTAAAAGTGTATTAGAAAAATCAAAAAAATTTATTGACACTATATTCATGTTATTTATATAATTATATTAAACAATTTAAAAAATTATATGCTAATAAGTCCCTACAAGAAAATAAATTATTTATTTTCTCATTCACTCTTGAAATATCCCATTAAATTAAAACTAATTAATTAAATTTATTTATACAATTATTTATTACCCATGTATTTATATTAATGTTATTTATTTTGAGATTTTAAAAAAAAAAATCCGACATAGACTTGAACCCGACCTTCTCCTACTTTGTTTCAGCGTTTTTGTCCGGAGCAAACCTTTCTCAGGTCTGGCAATTCGCAACCCGATTCGGTTCACTTTTGATTATATCAATCAAACCAATTCCAACCCGGATCCCACCAGCCCATGAGCTTAAATCGGACCGGGCGCAGTCCGCACTCTCAGTCGTGGAGGTTCGCGGACATGCCGTGTAATATTTGAAGATGCTCGCAGTACTAGTGGAAACTGAAATGTTGACATCCCTAGGGTTTCACTCTTAACTATATATTCTCTTTTAATTCGGCCAATCGAGCCACTAGGGTTCTGCGGGCTTAGCAGTGGGCGCAGCTTCTCCGTAGCCCTGAAAAAATGGTACCCGTCGACTCTTTTCCGATCTTGCGTTCTTCTTTCCTAGTCTATTTGTGTTATCTTTAGATTTCATCGTGTTGTTTACTTCAAATTATAGGGAGATCTGTTTGTTTTTTTGTTTTTTGTTTTCAGTTACTTCCAGTTTATTGGGCTCATTTCATGCCAACTGGTGTATTTACTGCTAGGGTTTTTATATTTTGGCCTTTTGGAGGTCTTGATGTGGGGATTTCTGTGAGCCCGGTCATACGGAACACTCTGTTTTTCGACGGTTCGTTGAGTTTCAAAAATAGTATGAACTTCGTATTTTGTTCGAGGCCATTGGTTTTCAAGACTTTTTTTAAGTATAGAATCATACGTTCACTTGAAATTTTCATGCTTCATATTCTGTCATCGAGTATTATAGTGTTGGTTGTTTATTTTCACATTAATTATCATTTTTTATGCCTACTTCGTTGATATTTTGTACTGCTCAAATCTCATCAGATGTAGTTCTGGAATGAAGAGCCTCATGATTCGATTTTAGGAAATGCTATCTGAGTACCTCTATCTGGTTAGGATGTTGATCCTGTTGTGTGGGTTTGGTTTGTTTGCGAACTTTGTGCTCTTGGTGCTTCATGCTGTTTTCTTTTTTGTAATTTTTTTAGTTTGTTGACATAATATATTTGCTGTGGACCTCAAGTTTTGGACATTTCTTAGCTGTCATGTTGCATGTAATGGCTATGACGAGTATGAATGTCATGCACCACTCTGAGAGTTTTTGTTGTGCGGATAAAAGACTTACCCATCTGTCTGAGCCGTGTTCCAGTTACATTGATTGATAAACATGTAGCTGATTTATCTATTTTAATTGGTGTTCAGATTTTATTATGTGCACTGTCCTTGTTATGAGTTTGTGTTTTACCTTGTCCTGCTTCAATATTCTTAAAGGTTATGTTTCTTCTGAACAAGATTGTGCTGTCTACCTTTTATCCTATATGTTTTATAACAGTTAAGAAATTGACTATTAAGTTATCAGATAGAGAAAAAATGATCCAAGTGATATGGCTTTGTTTCAAGCAAAGCCATCCATGATGCGGACCATATCGCACTATGCTCTGGGGATGAATTTGGTAGTTGATGGTCATTCTTTCATATTTTCCAGTTAATCTTAGTAAACAACTTCGGCATTTTCTACGTGAATATCATGGTATTGCTGCTAAGTTGGAGTGTTTGGGATAGTTTCAATTCTAAATTCATGATGTAGTAATTATGATTTCTGAGGTCTGATTACTTTATATTAAATTGAACTACTAAGATATGTTATTATCTTGGTGGTATATCACTCTTTGTGATGTTTGGTGTCTAATATTGTTGCTTTGGAGACTTTGTCAGATGTATTTCTTGTATTGTATCTTTGGATTAAATTTATGTGTCTTTTTGCCTTGCCCATGTTCTCTGACCTGATTTATTATTATTATTATTACTATTTTTTGGCAGCCTAAGCAAATTCATGAGATTAAGGATTTCCTTCTCACTGCCAGAAGGAAAGACGCTCGCTCTGTGAAAATTAAGAGAAACAAAGATGTGGTTAAGTTTAAGGTGCGTTGTGCAAAATATCTGTACACACTGTGTGTGTTTGATTCTGAGAAGGCTGACAAGCTGAAGCAGTCTCTTCCTCCAGGTACATTTTGAAGTGAATGCTTTCTATTTTATGGGTCTCTGCATGATCAAATTGTTGTTAACCGAATATGTTCTATGTCTGACCTTTTTAATTCTAAATATTTTATATTTATTGACTATTGTTTTTCTTATCTTGATAATGTTACAGGCTTGAGCGTTCAGGAACTGTGAGAGGACAGTAATTAGGTTATTTGAATGAGCTTGAGGAAGTTTGAGCAAGTATCTATTATGTTTTTAGATTGTGACTATTTTTTCTCTTGTTGAGTGGCTTATTACCCCCTTGGAATTGGCAATGTTCAATTTTGGATATGATAGAAATCCTTGGATCATTAAATTACTTATTCCAACCAAATTTTTAATGGATTGATAGGTTTTTATTCCATTTCCACATGGGTTGTGCATTTTGGATTTGCACCAAGCAGCAAGTTCCACAAAAGATGTTACAAAGATTTTACAACAGTCTCCCCGCAATCACACAAACAATTCTCAATTAAATTGTGACGTCAAATAGCATCTTAATAGGTTTTTGATTGACCAGAGGGGGTTAGTGTTTTTTCCCTCTACCTTCTCCTTCTTGCTGGCCTCTCTTCAAATTTTTCCTAAGTAAAAATTAAACTAGCGTCATAAAAATAATATTTTTTATTATACTATTGTTATAATTAATTAAACCAATGGTTTTAGATTTTGTGACAATATATTATTAATTAATAATACATAAAAATATATATTATGTTATTGGTAAAATAATATAATGATTTATTTATTATATTAATTTTTGTATTACAATATTAAATTAGTAGTTTTTAATGTTAAAATATATCTTATGTCATAAAAATAATAATCCATATTTTTTATTTATAAAATAATTGTTTTTATTTATTCAATATATTCATTTTATAATTATTGTATTAAATTAGTGATTTAATAGTCATAATTAAAATATTGTTAAAATAATTATTTGATAAATTGTTTAGGTTTAATTATCCCTTTGCTATAATGAATTAAACCAATGTTTTTAAATTTTGTGACAATATATTATTAATTAATAATACATAAAAATATATATTATGTTATTAATAAAATAATATATTTATTTATTATATTATTTTTTTATTACTGTATTAAATTAGTGATTTTAATGTTAAAATATATCTTATGTTATTAAAAAAATAATTTATTTCTTTATTATATTCGATTATGTTATTTTTTACTTTTATTTAATTTTTTAATAATTTATTCTAATCACACCTAATTATTATATTAATTTATAATAAACTGTAATAATTAAGTAATATAATATAGTCTTTCATTAGTTTATTAATATATTTTAATACTACACATTAAATCACTTATAAGTGTAGCAACTATGCTTATTTTGGTTAATTATCTGTTTAGGCATATGTTCTATTTAAGTATATTACAAAAAGTTACTCATTCTCTTGTTGATATTATATTTTTGATTTTGGGGCACTAACATTGGAATTTATTTTCCAGTGTACTTAACTATCTATACTAACACCCAAGGATAAGATTGAATTGAAATTTTCACTTCATTTCAAGTTCATTTCAAGGAAAAACACTTGAAAAAACTTGATTTAAGATTAATTTCGTAATATGAACCAACAAGTACCAATTTCAACATTATAATCTAATCTGTATGAGATCTTCAATTTAGATATACTTCTTGACCAAGTGTATATAAGCAAGTAACCACTAGGATTTATGAATTTCAATCCCTACAGCATCGAATGATTTTTAATAAGATGCAAATGTCTAATAACACGATTTCAAAGTAATGGTGCATGAAATCTAGCACGTATTAAACTAAACAAATAAGAGTTTAAAGTAAAAGCCCAAGAAGTACTTAGTTCGTTGAAAGGTGGTTTTTTCAAATATCCAAGTCTAACAATTAAATTCAATTTCAAAGATTAAGAACACTTGGGAGTGTCGTTTTTGTATGATATACGAAGTTTTCTTGTATGGTGGAAGTCGTGCTGTTAGATGATTTTTTTTTTTTTTTTTTTTGCCTTTGAGTTGGTTGTTTCCCTTTTTATATGGATCTTTTGGGCGGTTGTTGGCTAGTTGAATGAATATGCTATCACAAATTTCTTTAAGGGACTTTTCAAGTTATAAGGTATGTTAAAACACATAATTAGTAATTTAAGTATTTGTTATCATTAAAATTATCTCAAGAAGAATCTTAAGACCAACAAAGTATTTGATTATCAAGTATAGTGGTTTTTTTTAGGAGTTAGAAATGGTGAATTTAACTTCTGCACATCCTAAATTGTCTTGTAGTGTCTCCTTTCCACATCCTAAATTCTATTATTATGCTTTTGCTATGGGTAAAATTCATGCTAAATGTTATTTGGTTAGATGTTGTAAATTTGATTATTATACTATGGTTGATTGTAGTTAACATGGCCAAAGCCCTGGGTACTTGGGCAAGAGTTGTGAGTCCATTCATAGCCTCTGCTATTGCGATAATGATACTTTGTCTCAATTGAAAGTGGCAACGTTTTAAAATTCAGAGAGGCTCGAGCGCGTGTGCCTTTTTTTCTCTTTTCTCTTAGTCTCACATCACTATGTTGGGATGGATGTGCACCAGAGCCATTGGATCAAAACAGTTACAAATCTGGACACTCCGAGCTTATCCAACACTCTCGCTCAAACTGGGGGAGTGAAAACATTGTAGATATCTAACTTACTCCATATAGTGGTCTGGATCTTAGATATGACTGGCTTTGTAAATATATCTGCTACGTGTCCTTGAGATGAAACATGTCTGAGAGATAAAATACCAGTTTAAAATTTATCCCATATAAAGTGGCAATCTACCTTAAAATGCTTTGTTCTCTCGTAGAAGATCGGATTGTTTGAAGTAATATGAACGACTACCTAGTTGTCACAATATATTTCCATAGGGGCTTCTTTGTAGAACCCCAATTCAGTAAAAAAAGATCCAATCCATAGAAGCTCACTGACTACATGGGCTATAGTTCTATATTCTGCTTCTACGCTGGATCTTGCAACAACATTCTGTTTTTTACTTCTCTATGTAACTAGGTTACCTCCAACAAAGGTACAATACCCAGAAGTGAACTTCCTGTCATCAGGTGATCCAGCCCAATTTGCATTCGCAAAACCTTCAATATTGAAGAGACCATGATTTTTATAGAGAAGTCCCTTCCTCGAGGTTCCTTTTAAATACCTTAATATCCTCTCCAGAGCATGCCAATGGGTAAGTTGTGGTTTATGCATATATTGATTAACAACACTTACTCTATATGATATATCCAGTCTAGTCATTGTGAGGTAAAAAAATTTTCTCACAAGTCTTTGATATTTACTTATATCAACATCTTCACCAAAGCTTGCACATAACTTTGTGTTAGCATCCATAGGAGTATCTACTGGTTAACATCCCATAATCCATGTGTCTTCAAGTAGATCAAGAACATACTTTCTTTGAGATAATACAATCACATGTTTCGACTGGAAGACCTCAATACCCAACAAATATTTCAGAAATCCAAGATCTTTTGTTTTAAATTATTTGCATATCTTCTCTTTGACTTATTTTAAATTATTTGCATATCATCCACATAAATTGCCAATAATACTTTTCTCTTTAAGGTATTCTTGACAAAGACAAAATGATCTACTAGACTCCAATTGAATCCAAACCACAACATTGTTGGGCTAAATTTGTCAAACCAAGCCCGAGGAAACTATTTAAGGCCATATAAAGATTTCTTTAATCTACATACTGACTCCCCCTCAATCACAAAACCAGGTGGTTGATGCATATAAATTTCTTCCTTAATATCACTATTCAAAAATGCATTCTTCACATCTAACTGATAAACTGGCTAAAAGGAATTAGCAGTGAATGATAATAAGATTCTTACTGAATTTAACTTGGCCACTGGGGAGAAAGTTTTCTCATAATATACCCTGCAGTACTGAGCATACCCTTTTGTGACTAGACGGGCTTTAAGACAAACTATATAACCATTTGGATTGTGTTTGATAGTAAAAACCCATTTACAACCCACAAGCTTTTTGTCGGGAGGAAGTAGAGCCAAGGCCCAAGACTAAGTCTCATATAATATATTCATTTCCTCTTCCATTGCCGCATTCCATCCTGGATGCCTTGGAGCTTCCTAAAGCGTCTGTGGGATAGAGACATAAGAGATAAATGCAAAAAATTGACAGCACGAAGAAGACAAATGATGGTGAGAAACAAAATTGCCTATAGGATGAAAAATAGAGCGTCTAGTACAAGTTCTAGGTTCCTTTCTAAGAGCTATAGGCCGAGTATCAAACTATGGACCAAATGTAGGAGGGAAAGATGGACATACCTGAGAGGGATCCGTAAACTCCATAGGTGTGGTATCGATTGATGCTTCAGGGGCCTGAGTAGAGAGATCTACATCAAGTGGCACAATAGGCTTAAAAGCCGTGTGAACAGATGAAAGACCCGAAGGAGCATCATTGGAAGAATAAAGGATGTATCCTAAAAAAAATGTGACATCTCTGGATTTCAATCCTTCTGTAAGGATAATGGCATTATCCACCAAATATCTTGTGTCTACACGCTTCAACAAAATGGTGTAGCAAAAAGGAAAAACTGACATCTCCTTGAGGTAGCACGTGGCGTAGCCTCATGCAATTGTTACATATTGTTTCTTTATTATTAGGCTACCATCTTTGGTACTTGGTCATAAGTCCCCATGTTATTTCAAGATGAGGACCCTTTCTCCCTTCCTTTAAAGGTCTATGGTTGTACATGTTTCATTCACGTCTCATCCCCACAAAAGAGTAATCTGGACTCGAGGGCTATTAACTGTATTTTTTTTAGTTACTCGCGTACCCAAAAAGCATATGTTTGCTATAATCCTTCTCTTCGAAAGTTAATTGTCGGTATTTTCTTACATTATCATATTGAATGATTTTATCTTTTTACCAAATTGAGTGAAAATCATGGCATGAAATGATTTTAAAATATGAAGGATTTCAAACATGTCCTTGAATAAAAACAACCATGTTACTCAAGTAAAATCATTAAAAAATGTAACAAAGTACATAACTTGAGAATTATTTGAGACACTCAATGAACCCCATTCATCCGAATGAACCAAGGAAAATGAACAATACCTTTAAGTTCAACTCTAGGAGAGTATGTAGTCATTTGGTGTTTGCCTAACCGACACACTTCACAATTCAGACTAGATAGAGTTTTCAAGGAAGGGAACAAGTGCTGAAGTGATGATGCTTGAATCTGTTGTGCCATATTTGTGCCCCTGACTGAGAAGTAGAAACTGCAGTCACTGGAGGCAAGTCTAAATAATAAAGGTTGTTCATGGCCTCCACCAATCACCTGCTTCGTTGCTAGATCCTGGAAAACACAAGAAGAGGGTGAGATGGTGATAGAATAATTAAACTTCTTTGTTAACTAATTGACAAACAATAAATTGAACGGGAATTGAGGAACAAATAAGACATTAGTTAACTAAAGTGTGGGAGTAGCGGAGGAGAATCCCTTCCCAAGAAATTTGGTTTGAGATACATCTGTTATGGTAACAAACTTTTCTGGTAAGCATGGAGACATGAAATGTAAAAGACTCTTAATACCTGTAAGATGGTCGGAGGTCCTTGAGTCGATAATCAAAGATGAAAAGGAGGAAGTGGTACAAGTCATACCTGAGATAGTGGTAGTGGTAGCAGTAGTGGAGAAAAATGTAGAAGTAGATACCATCAAAGTCTTTATCCTTTGTAATAGTTCAAAATCATCATATAAGATAGTCTTTTTTCCTTTATGCCACATGGTTTTTCCTTTATTCTTTCCAGTGTTATGAACCGAGTCCTGATTGGGAGTAACCCAATCTAGCTTACTATGAAGTTTTCAACAAGTGTCCACTAGATGATTCAATCGTCCACAGTGAATGCACACCTGGTTATTGGTCCTCGAAGGACCAAAACTAGCTCTACCACCTCTTCTTTTGCCTCTTCTATAATTTTTACCCGTATTCATATATCCTTCAACTATCAATTAAGGAGTATTTAATCCTTCTATGAACAATATCAACCCAACAAGGGAGAGAGGCAACCATCCGGATCTTAAAACATAATAAAGATTCACCAACCCAAGCCAAAGATGAACTAACTCGAGAGAAGAAAACTAACCCAAGCTTAACTAGCATTCATCATCAATCATACATCAAATAAAGATTCCACATGTTGGCCCATATCATGTAAGGTAGATCTTATGCCTTTCTTAAACACAAAATAGTCTTAAAGGACCAAATCAAATCTCAAGGTAACCAAAAATAGAACCTTAAGCTGAGTGAGAAAGATTGATGAAAAAGCAATCCAAATCCAGCCAATATCCTTCCTTAATCATGCACTAATTTAAGAAGGTAATTACTCCACTGGTGGGTCCACATCAGTCAAACAAATTTTCTATCTTTCTTAATTAAGAAAGGAAATCAAATCTTGCTCAAAATCAGCCTATTTCAAATAAAGGAAACTTTATTCTTGAATAAAAATGCCACTTGTACCAAAATAATTACAATCTTTGACTTCTCTTTTTGCCTTATTTATTTATGGTAGGGAATAAAGAAAAAAGGCAAGTGAGATTATATAAAAAAACTCAAGAGATCTCGACCAACTTAATGATCTCCCAAACAAGGAACTTTCCTTCTATACCTTTGGCACCAACTAGCAATAAATTAGGAAAGATATACCAGAGAATAGATTTATATGAGAAGTCTTCAAATAGACAAAAAATGCAGTACTTCTTGCTTAAAAAATCTTTCCTTTCGGCATGCAATTTTTTTAGGAAACTTTCCTTCTAAAGACAAAGGCGCCATTGTGTGTATCTAAATCAAGGTTTTCCTCTTTATTTTTTTAGAGAAGATAATCCATGAAATATCTCAACATGCAAGGTTTCCAATCTCTTCTTCACAAAAAAAAAAATTGTGGCAATTCACAAATCCTTCGTGAGTTGAACAAATTGAAACTCATCTTGCAGCCATACGTTTAGTCTTTGAGGAAAAAAAAGAACAAACATATGCACCACATTTGATCACAAAGCATGGACATAGTTAGAGAATAGCATGCCTTGATCCACAAAAAAATTTCACCAAGCTTTATAGCAACATTAATCATAACAAATTGATTCTTTTCCAAAAGACGCATGAGTTGAGCATACCAAAGATAACAAGAACTTAATTCATAAGGTGAGATGATCCTAAAAAATTCTGAATGACTCATATCATTACCCATCTACTTTTCCAAGATCCATAAAATTAGTTATCTCTAGCAAAAAATAGAGGAAAAAAACTTTTCTCTTACGAGACAAAAAAACTCGATATTGAACCTTTGTTCAACAACACACCTTTACTGAAAGAACTTGATGAAGAGCTTAATTAATCCAACAACATAATTTTGGGATCTTAAACCACTCTGATACCATGTTAGATTTAGGATCCTACGAAGAGTATAGTAAATGAAATAAGTTAATAGAGAAGAAGGCAACGAGTGAGAGAAAGGGAGAACAAGTGGGAGAAGAAGATGAAGAAGGAGAAAAAGAGGAGAGGGAGTTTGGCTAAGAGAGTGAGAGAGGAGGGAAGGAGGCTCAGGTTAAGTGACATCTTAATCCTCCCCTCAATATACTTATAATAATGAGATAGTCAATAATTACATCATTACCCTTTACCCTAAAAGGGAAAAAAAAAGGACAATACATCATGCGTCTACTCAGAGCTTATCTTCCAATAGTTTGGGGTATCTTAAATTTGGTTGAGAGCTAATAGTAAGAGAGAGGTTGAGATAGATAGGGGCCAAGAGAGCCAGTGAGAGAAAGAGAGGGGCCGAGAGTAAAGATAGATAGAGAGTGGAGAACTGAGAGAAAGAGATAAACTGTACAGGGGCTAAGAGAGAGAGAGAGAGAGAGAGAGAGAGAATGGATGAGGGGCGACGAGAGGAAATCAGAAGCTGAAGGATTGAGAGTAACGAGCGATGCTAAGAGCAAGGAGAGTGCAAGAGCACAAGGAGATAACAATGGTGAGAGAAGGGAGAGAGTAAGTGAAGGAAGAGCGAGCAAGCTAATGTGGATTATGATAGGGAGCAATAGAATTTCACTTTCCATCATTCTTCACAAAAACAAGTGAAAGTGAATTTGCTAGGTGGTCTATTTTCCATCCTAACTTTCCTTACGCACTAACACTTTTTATCATTTTCTCTAGAGAAAGCCTTTTCCCCCTCAACACTCCCGAATTTGAGCCAAAATTATCATTCTTATCAAGTTCGGATGGGTGTTGTTTTCTGATGATTCTCTCACATTTTCATGTTGATTAATTGGATTAGCTTTCATAGGTATTTTTACTCGTTGAGTTGATTCACAATGTGGCCGAGTCAAGAATTACACGAGCCTACTCTAAGGGTGGGACTCGATCCTTTTGTTATGGTCAAGTCCTTTTCGACTAGCTCTAAGTCCGACCATTGGACTGGCAAGTGTTGATCCAACTCGGCCTATTGAACTTGGATTTTAATGTGCTCGAGTTGGATCAAGTTCAAATTGAGAAACCTTGGTTTTAATTGAAATCCTTTTGAGGTACTTTCCTTTGAAATGAAGCAGAAGGGTACATTTGTCTTTTCATGAGGGCATCTACGAGACTCCAATTTGTTGCCCAAAAGAGAAGCTGAGAATTACAAATATCTAAAAAATATTACATAAAATTAAAATCTCCCAGGCAAAAGACAGAATTTGGTCATTACATAAAACTTATCCTCTCTGTGGATTCCTGTGTCGCGATCCACTCTTGGCATGGCAGTGGCCATGGACTGTGTGCAAATCCTTAACTTGCACCGCTTCTTCTATAAACCCAAAATCTCCATTAGAAACATCTGTCACAGACCTAGACTAGCCTTTCCTATTTCTAAGCAGGAAGTCCTTCCATCGAAGAAGACTTCAAATTCACTACTCCTTACTGGTGCAGGTGAGCAGAAGGCCTTTCATTTCTTTTCTCAGGAGATCAACTGTCGTCGTTTTTCAGTAGTTCTTTGTAAATACCACTATTCATTTTTTTTTATTTTTTTTTGCTGTACCTTTTAATTTCTTGTTTATTCTCACATAGAGAACACTTATGTCTCGACTACGTTTTTTTTCTTCCCTTTTTTCTGTTAGTCCATTCAAGCTTCCTTGTTACTGAATCTTCGTCTGTGCATACATTTCTTTATATTGAGTGTCAGTTGATACATTTAACTATGTCATTTGTTTCTTAATTTTGTGTATTTTTTAAAGAATTTGGATTATATATTCCACTGCCACGGAATTTATATGGTTTAGTGATGCAGTACATCCACCGCGCTTCGTCATTTAACCAAATCCTGATTGAAAATATATCGCTAATGTTGCTGCATCATGTATTTAATGTTGGAAATTAAAGTACTCAGAGCAATTACTGTCTTATTTTTTGGTGACTGGAGTAGATTCTTTATATCAACTTTAGTGGGCTTCTCTCTCGCGTATCAATTTTCTGATTGTGTTGTAAAGTTTGTATAGCATTTTGTATTATCTTGCTTTTTATCTATGAATTTTGTTCTTATCTTCATTTTCTGGTTCCTTTGCAGCATCAGGGAGCCAATCAAGCTCAGGGATCAGCACTGGAACAGATGAATGGGCAATGCAAGGTAATGCGACCATCTGATTCTCCAAACGGTTTCTTCAGTAATATAAAGATTTGCATACGTAGTAGCTGGGTCCAGTTTGCTGTTGTTGTACGTGAGTTTCTACCAACAAGAAATAATTCCAGTTGCAAAGAGTCCATCAATTTATTTCTTCAAACGCTGACTTTAATGGTTTAAATTAACCAGAATATCTCACATATCTATGAGGATACGGACTTGGAATATACCAGGAAAATGTCATTAGCGAATTATGGTAGATAAATTGAATCAGGCTTTGAACTTACTTACCAACTGAAGTGGCAAAGTACATTAATCTGTACTGAAGCTTGAAACGAACAAAATTTCTCTACACTTGAGGAAATGACCTTCTCCTCCTCCCCCTTCCCTCTTCTTTTCTCACAATCGACCCTAATGTCTCCTTTGGGACTCTACTACTAAGATATTTCATATTTGTGTAGCAACTTGGAAAGGAAATTGCCCCCTTTGGCCAGTCAGGCAACCCTTTTTAAGTCTATTTTTGTGGACTGCTGAATTGCTTTTCATCCTTGTTATCTTGCCAGTTAGAGCTGCTAATCACATTAAGGCTGTTGAGAGAAGGTTTCCATGGCTGAGATCTTCAACATATTAAGTGAATTGAAAGAAAGCTTGCATACTGAGGCAGATGGTTTCTTTCAAAATAAAAAATAAAATACAGATTGATGGTTTGACAGTCAAACAAAGTAAGCAATTGAACCTTTAGACAAGATGGTTGTGTGTTATAACTGTGGTGAGTCTTTAAGTCTCCTCATTTTGTAATCTTCTTTAGATTTTGCTAATAAAAATCACCTTTCAATAAAGGAAACACCAATTGTTGTTAAATATAAATATTTTGATGACATTTAGCTCCTTCTTGACCATATTCCTTTCTATTTCTATAGCCTCTGACATTTCTATGTAATCATAAGATCTTCAAAGGACATGTTCGTAGAGTTAATTTTTGCATGATTTTTGTTTGGATGTTTGGGGTGGAGAAAATACATTCATCATTTCCCTCCAACATTAGAGCAGCCAGTGACCCTCATGTAATCTTCCAAAAGCCCCTTCGCTCTATGGAGCCATGGATCACAGGACCTAATTCAAGGTGGACTTTGTTTGAGGACTGCTAGTGGGAATAATCATACATAGGTTAATATCAAGGAAAAAACTATAGTTATTAGTTGAGAAGAGGCTTCCTAACTTCAGGAGTCATTTTTAGGATGGGTTACGATCCTACTTTAACATGGCTCCAAAGTAGGGTGTCTATTATATTGGCCCCACTATTATATTGATCCTACTTTAACATGGTTACAAAACTAATATTTTTTTTGAATTTCTCCTTATACATAATGTGCTGTGCAACAGATTTCTATGCCCTGCGCAATGATGTGCAGAAAATTGTCGAACGAGTTGAAGAAGTTAGGTCATCTGTTGGTCTTGAGCAGTTAGAAGCTGATTTTGAAATCTTGGAGATGAAGGCAGCCGATAGCTCTTTATGGGATGATCGCTCAGAGGCACAGGACACACTTCTTTCCTTGACCGAGGTTAAAGATAAAATTAAACTTCTTTCAGAGTTCAAATCCCAGGTTTCTTTTCAATCATGTGCTCAGTCAATTCTTCTACTTTAAAATAATAGTGGTTTCTCAATTTCTTGTATCATGGTACTTGTAGCTGTTAATAAATTCTGAAACTCTGATGGAAGAACGGATGATGCATAGTACACAACATCTCTTTGTTGGCGATATTGT
The DNA here is from genome assembly GCF_029961685.1 of Aristolochia californica. Taxonomy (NCBI): domain Eukaryota; kingdom Viridiplantae; phylum Streptophyta; class Magnoliopsida; order Piperales; family Aristolochiaceae; genus Aristolochia; species Aristolochia californica. The sequence goes on along the minus strand of NW_027181770.1, from coordinate 9,112,308 downwards.
GCATGCTCTTTGCTGTGTCTATTTTTGTAGTTTCGGTTGATTTTTATATTAACAGTAGCAGTCCTTTTCATTTTTACAAAGTTGGAGGGAAATAAGTGAATTGAGTTTTATGCAGGCTGAAGAAGCCGAAACAATAGTAAACCTGACTGAGGAAATGGACTCTATTGACACTGGGCTTCTTGCAGAAGCCTCCAAGATAGTTCAAGAACTGAACAAGTCCTTGGATAGGTTTGAGTTGACCCAGCTGCTCTCTGGACCCTATGATAAAGAAGGTGCTGTTATTACTATCACAGCTGGTGCTGGGGGTACTGATGCACAGGTATTCTTGTCATTTTTCTACTATAGAGGTTAACTTATTTTATTATTAAAAGGACGTACTGTTCTATGGGGGTAAATGGCCATCGTGGCATTCTAATATCTTCAATTAATCATCTAGATCTTTGCATGAACTTGGGTCTTAGACTGCATTGAAATGTATTTAAATGCTTACATGAATATAGGATACTATTTTTTTTGAAAAAAACAGAATGTAGGAAACTTGAAGAACATTTTAGTGCATTTTGTTGGAATGACTGGTATTTTAATCATGACATCTTTTGCCTGAACATGAAAGAGCGTCCTGTGACCCTGTCTTCTCACAAGTATACTGAATGCTTTCAACTACCCTTTGTATGCCAAAGAATCCTACTTTTTGATTCTATATCTTACCTGCAATGTAGCAAGTGAGGCTTAAGGGCATATGTGATGTTAAAAACATAAAAATATGCTGAAGAAAATAAAAAAAGTTACACATAGTTGTTAATGCAGATTTCTGCCTTTTCCAGTTATAGGTCTTCTTGGACAGGAACATGTAATCATGTCTTGGAGCATGTAGATAAATTAGTTATATGTTCAACTACTGTGCTTTCAATGCTTCTCTGTTTCAAGTTGGACTTCTCTTGTAAGACCCCTGCATTATCTCCAGTACAGGATTGGGCTGACATGCTTCTCAGGATGTATGTAAGATGGGGTGAGAAGCAAAAGTACAAGACAAGAGTGGTAGAAAAATCATTGGGAGAGGAAGCAGGAATCAAATCAGCTACTCTTGAACTTGAAGGGCATTTGGCGTATGGATATCTTGCGGGGGAGAAAGGAACACATCGTATTGTTAGACAATCACCTTTTAATGCAAAAGGCCTTCGCCAGGTACTATGATTTCCAATTTTATAGATTGCATATGGTTATATAGTAATTACATTGTATTATTTGTGACATTATTTCAAAAAAATGTGTTTGTAATATTGTAATAACTTTAAGATTATCACATGCAGTTCTTGAGTTTTTAGTAATATTTATCCTAGTTTATTTAGAAATGTTTATCCACAGACAAGCTTTGCTGGTGTTGAAGTCATGCCTCTTCTTCCTGAGGAGTCTATGAATGTCGAGATACCTGAAGAAGACCTGGATATAAGCTACTCAAGAGCGGGTGGAAAAGGAGGTCAGAATGTAAACAAGGTTGAGAGTGCTGTTCGAATTGTTCACATCCCCACTGGCATTGCAGTTCGCTGTACAGGTTTGATTTTATGCTTGTTGACCTAGCTATGTTAATCTGTTGAGCATGATTCTTTAACCTCAGATTTAACTCAAGTATTTAAGAACTGGAAAATGACTTGCTAGCTTTCTCTTGTCATTTCACATAAAAATTGGTAGATATTTCATCCTTTTTTAAAAAAAAAAAAAAAGCCAGAAAAGGCACCTAATAATTGAATCTTACCATAAAATCAACATTGTCAAAGAAATAACTGATTGCTACTCAGGTTCAGAGCAGCAGACTGGTGCTACTTACTAGTAAAGGGTGAGTATGAATAGTACCTATTTGTGTCAGAGGACAGATCAAATTCACCCTCCATAACTGGGAGAGCTCTGATTTGCTTTTCCTTTCAGAACAGCAAATCTGATCTCACAATCAGTCATTAATGGCAATATGTACTGCTTTTTTCTGCTGAACGAAGAAAATGGCAAGGGGATCTCCTAGATGAACTATATCAGTGGAATAAGATGTTAAAAACGATTGCAAATAATGCCACGGTTTGAAGATGAATCTGCAGTGGGGACACCCATGGCATGACCTTCTTCTACCCATAAAGAAATGTTATTACTTTGTTGGGTAGTGTTAAAGAGAAAGAAGCTTCTCTATGTACTCGTGAGTGGCATAGTTGTAGTTTTTGTCTACTTTCAGCACTAAATTATCTATAGATGTGTTATGGCATTTTAGTCCCTTTATAACTATTTTTCTTATTATAAATAAACCTAAGAAAGAGGGCTCAAACACATGTGAGCTATCTCTCTCCCTCTTTGAGTTCTCACTGCTTTCTCATTGTCTACACTCAAACTCCAACTCTACTTCTCTTCTCTTCTAACTCTCAGTTCTTCTTCTCCCTCTCTTCTCTCCTTCTTCGCTTCAACCAGCTCTCCTTAAACATGAAACCCTAGAAATTAACATGGTATCAGAGCAAGTGTTCTAGGGTTTCATAAAGATGCTCTAAAGGAAGAAAACAAGAGGAAGAAAGTTCTCCTCCAAGACGACTAGAAGCAAGTTGAAGGTAGCAACAAAGCTCAGTTTTTTCCATCCTTTATCTTGGTCAGATAACTGCAGCAAGATCTTCTCCTCCCCGTGAAAAAAAATCAGTTTTCGTTTAGCTAAAGTTTTTACGTCCAAGTCAGTCCTCCAAGTATATATGTTGCCTACAGTTGAAACCTTTACAGTACTAGTTTTTTTTTTTGTTTTTTTTTATTTGCATCATTGCTTATCCAAAGTCTGGATTTTTTTCTCTCAAAAAATCACCTATATGAATTCGAAAACTCCTCTTCAAGGGTGTTCTGAAATTTATTACAATTTGAGAGAAATTCCTTGTTTATGGCATTAAAATTTTTAGTTAGGGTTTGGAGGTATTTTATACATTAGTTCTTCTAATCTCTAGAAGTTCCCAAGCAGTTTTTTCAGCCAAGATTCTGTGCCTTCCTAAGGTAAGTTGTTGTTGTTACTTGAAGTCAAGCCATGCATGTTCCATGCTACTTTGTATTTTCACTCAAAATCTGGTTTTACAATGCATTCATGTCAGAATTCATGCATGCGTTCTAGGCTATATTGCTGAGTTCTGTTTGTTAAAATTTGCTGCCTATAGTTGCTGCTATCACACCTGGATTTGTCAATTTGTTTTGCAAGTTTGTCAACATATTTCCTAGTCAAACATGGCTGAAAATCACGGACAAGTCTCCCAATTCCTTTACTGAGTTCAGCAAACATGATTTTTTTAAAACTCTTCACTATATCTCTTAAAGGTGCATCCAATTACTCTTCTTGGTCCCGATCTGTGGAACGGTTTTTAATCCCAAGAGATCTTGTTAGGCATCTGACCCAGCCACTTTCACATGTTAGTAAAGCAGATCTCTCCTACCAAAAGTGGTTGAAGGAGGACAGTCTTGTTATATGTTGGTTTATTAATAGCATGGAAGAGCCAATTGCCAAGAAACAACCAAGGATGTTTGAGACACTTGTGTGAAATTATATTGTACACCTGAATATCTTAAAAAAATCTATGATATTTTTCAGGTAATATATATGAAAGCAAGATGATAATCTTAATTAGTACTTTGCCCAGTTCAAAGGACTTCTACAAGAGTGGAAATTGCTCTGCCCTACTTTATAGACATTGCAATACAAACTAATAGAAAGAAACACTTGTTTCAACCATTTGTCTTGCCAATTTGAAGCTCTATCTTGATGTTAATAACTCACAAGTTCTTAACTCCTTAGTGACACTTTCACTTGATGATGTGCTGCTATGCTCTGAATTCCAGCCAAAAGAACTGACCCACAACCTGATCAGTCTGAGAATTCTGCCATATTCTTCCAATAAAGGGGAGTGACAACTATGGAAGAGGTAGAGGAAGAAGTTGCAAAAATATTTGTTGTGGAAGAGGAAGTAGTGGTGATTCTATTCTCAGAAAGTGCACTTATTGTGGTTTTGATAATTATGTAGTAGAAAGGTGCTGGAATCAACATGGCATACTAGATTTCTTCAAAGCTAATCAAGTTTTCACCACTACCGCTGAAGTCATCAAGGAGTTAACCCCGAAATCCTCTGAAGGTAAGGTAATTTGTGAAATGTAAGAATTTTGGTGGAGGAAGAGGAGAAAAATGAGAGGAAAAGAGAGAGAGAATTGAGAAGAGCCAGAGAAGCTCGTTTCCTAAGAATTTTTGTGGAGAAAGAGGAGAAAAATGAGAGGAAAAGAGAGAAAGAGAGAAATTGAGAAGAGCCAGAGGAGCTCGTTTCCTAGCTCTCTTAAATAATAGGTTTAGGCTGATAATTACATGAATGCCCCTATACACTTAATAAAATGTATTCTCCTTATAGCTCCCTAACTATATATCATATGTACATGAAAATTTAACCACTAACATAAATCAACTTGTAGAACAAGATTACCTAAGAAATTAAATCATGGAGGTGATGAAATGACCAAAATACCCCTGGAGGGTAAAATGACCAAAGTACCCCTGGACGTATTTTCTAACATAACTCTTACAGAAAAATATTATGATCTTTTTCTGAAATTGAAAAGTATGATGATTGCTTCAACTAGTGCTCCTACTACTTGGTATGTCTTTTATCCTTCTTTTAAATAAAAATACATCTTCATAAAAAATTTAAAAAAATACTACTAGGCATGTCTTTTGTTTTCACATGTGCTAGCCCTTCATCTTGGATTATTGATTCTGAAGTTTGTGAACATCTTATTGGTAAAGTTGGGAACTCGTCCTCACCTTCTTTTCAAGATTATTCCCCGGTGCATCTCCCTTTCCTTTACCTGCTTGGGTATTTGCCTTTACCTGCTTGGGTATTTGGCTGCATATGTTTCGTTCAGAAGTTGTCTCCCCAACCTTGTAAGTTTGATGGTCAAGCTCTCAAATGCATTTTTTTTTGGGCTACTCTAAAAATAAAAAAGGTTATGTTTGTTATTCTCCTTCTCTGAATAAGACTTCCATCTCAGGTGATATCACTTTCTTTGAGGATAAACCATATTATTCAAGTACATCTCCTCCTTTCTTTGAGGATAAACCGTATTATTCAAGTACATCTCCTCCACAGTTTCAGTCTTTTGCAAGGATATTTCACTCTATTATTTGAACAGACCAAAATATTTCATTTACATTGGATGAACAAAATTCAGATTCTATTTTAGAATCTCCTCTTCCTTTGGTTGGTCCATCAACTGTGGAGTCCAGTGATGATCCTGAGGTAATTACCTCACCACCATCTTCTTCTATTGTATTTGGCCCTCCACATGATACCTGACCTATTGCTCTTCAGAAATAGCCCCGTCCTTGTGTTAATAAACAACCTTCTATCATTTAAAAAAAAAGTAAAAATAAACAACCTTCTATCTCTCATCTTATTTCCAATTTTCTTTCGACTCATCAATTGTTTTCAAGTTGTTGTTCTATTTAGGCTGCCCTTTCTTTAGTTAATATTCCTAACAATTACGAGGAGGCTTCCAAAGATCCCAGGTGGAGAGCTGCCATAGGTGAAGAGATAACTGCCATGTATGATAATAACACTTGGGAGTTAACTTCTCTTCCTCCTAAAAAAAACTGGTGGGATGTCGATGAGTTTTTACATTAAAGCATAATCTGAATGGAAGCATTACTAGGTACAAAGCTTAGCTAGTTTCTAAGGGCTACAGATAGTCCTATGGAATTGATTATGAGAAAACTCTCTCTAGTAGCTACACTCAATTCGGTACGTTGTTTTTATCTCTTTGGCTGACAATTACCGATTGACACTTTATCAATTAGATGTCAAGAATGCCTGCCTTAATGGTGATTTATATAAAGAAGTTTATATGTTGCAACCACCTGGTTTTGTGGTTGAGGGGGAGAAGGTATGTAAAATAAAAAAATCTATTAAGGGTTAAAGGTGTTGAGGTTGATCATTCTTGTGTTTACCAATAAATCTAACCGATGCATGATTCTTATGGCTGTTTATGTAAATGAGATCATTATCTTAGGCAGTGGCATTAATGACATACAATAGGTAAAAGAGGATTTAAGCAAGTTGTTCCAAACCAAAGACTTGGATTACTCAAGTATTTTCTTGGGATAGAAGTGCTGCAATCCAAACACAGCATAATTCTGTCCCAAAGGAAGTATGTATTAGATCTTTTGGGAGAAACCAATATGCTTGGGTGTAGACCAGCTGACACCCAATGGATCCAAAGATTAAATTGTGTCATGAGGTAGAAATTGGCAAATTTAAGTGGGTGGTTGGCAAACTTATCTATCTTACTGTCACGGGACCTAGTATCTCATTTGTTGTTAATATCATTAACCAATTCATGCATCAACCTCAACAGTCTCACTTGTTTGCATTGGAAAGGGTTCTTTGTTATCTAAAACAAAATCTAGGACAAGGGCTACTCTATAAGTGTTATGGTCATACATTAAAGGTTTTGCAGATGCAGATTGGATTAATTCTCCCGATGATAGGAAATCCACCTCTGGCTACTGCATACTGGTATGTGGGAGCATGGTAACATGGAGAAGCAAAAAACAAAGTAGAGTGGCAAGATTAAGTGTTGCAACAGGATACTAGGTTGTAGCTCATGCATTGAGTGAAATGTCGTGGCTTAAATCCTTGTTGTCCAAGCTTAGTTTTTCAATGAAAGGGTCTATGCAACTTCATTGCAATAATTAAACAACCATTTATATTACAACTAACTCAGTTTTTCATGAACAAATAAAGTATATTGAGATTGATTGCCATTTTATTCAAGAGAAGTTACAAGCTGGCACAATATCTATGCATTTACATTCCCTCCAAAAATCAACTTGTAGATATATTTACCAAGGGCATTGTAGCAAGTCTTCTTCAAACTGCATGTTCCAAGTTAGGTATATTTGATGTTTATGCAACAGCTTGAGGGGAAGCTTTAATGAAAAAAGAAGCTTATCTATGTACTCGTGTGTGGCATAGTTGTAGTTTTTATCTACTTTCAGCACTAAGTTATACATAAATGTGTAAGGGCATTTTGGTCCCATTATAAATACTTTTCTTATTACAAACAAACCTAAGAAAAAGGTTCAAACACACGTGCTCTTTCTCTCTCCTTTGGTTCTCACTCCTTCCTTCTCCTTGTCTACACTCAAACCTCCACTCTACTTCTCTTCTCTTCTTCTTCTCAACTCTTCTTCTCCCTCTCTTCTCTCCTTCTCCACTTCAACCAGATCCCTTTAAGACATGAAACCCTAGAAATTAACAGGTAGAAACATTGAAAAGTAAACTGGAATGTGGAATGTAGTACACTATATAATTTTCAGATGCATATAAACTTGTTCAGCATGCTTATCTTCGTCTAGCAATAAGATTATGGCTGGTTGTAAAAGATATCAATATTGAATAATCATCAATGTTTTTCTCAAATATGATTAAGGAGTGAGAAGTCACATTTCTCTTTGGTCTATTGAGATTTTTAGGAAGAGAAAAAAGACCAGACCCTGTTCCCATAAATTAGAATACACGGAACATAAAATAGCATTCTTCCGAATATCATAATTGGCCAGGTGAACAATCATGTTGTAATTCATGATACTAGCGCCTCATTGCCATACACCTATAAATTTACATTAAATGTTTACACTCTGCATGTTTTAAAAACACTGCATTTAGAATTAATTCCTTTTGAGTTCAACAGATAATTACTGACAATTTACCCTTACCACCTCCATTTGCAAATGGCATCCAGTAGTAGATTGAAGCTGGTTTTGCTTTTTATGTGTGAAATTGCTAAGAACGATCCAGCCTTTTATTCTTAATCAAATGTAAATGGGTCTCATTCGGCTTTACCAGGTTTCATTCTTGACCATTAAAAGAAAACTAGGTTTTGAGGAACAGAAGTTGAATTCTTGTAACTATTGCTTTTAAGATGAAATAACTAATGCCTTTTCGTTTCTTGTTCAAACTGCAGAAGAAAGATCTCAACTATCAAACAGGATAAAGGCTTTGAGCCGGTTGAAGGCCAAGCTACTGGTCATTGCTGAGGAGCAACGGGCTTCAGAAATTAAGCAAATACGAGGTGATGCCGTTAAGGCTGAATGGGGTCAGCAGATACGTAACTATGTCTTCCATCCATACAAGCTTGTGAAAGACGTCCGAACAGGATTCGAAACATCTGACATTGTATCTGTTATGGATGGAGAATTGGAATCATTTATTAAATCTTTCCTCAAACACAAGTACTCCAATGCGACGACTGCTGCCAGCTGATTCTTGAGATAATTTGTATTCTTTTGGAGGTCTTCCTTCGTTCATCCTTTAATAGTTACTGTATCCAACTTAATGTAAATGAATGATCTCCTGAGTTACATGACATTTTTTCTTGAAGAATCCCGAGCTTCCTGACATTTTCCTCAGTTACATGACGAGAATATTACAATTTCTAGCTAAAACATTCACGTGACCTTCTTTTTCTGCCTAAAAAGCAATCCCAATGAATAAACATTGCCCTTATTTGCTGCAGCTTCCACTCGATTTGCGCCAACCTAGAACATGATTGTGATCAATGGAAATAAGGACTCTGAGAGTTCATCATAAAAGGAAATGAATAGGTGGGAAACGTCAAGATTTGAATCCAACTGATTCAGCTGGTAAAGTGGGTAGATAATGAAAAATATTAAGGTTCCATTCCCAGCATAGGATATTATTATTGTACAATTTCCCAATCCTGTCATGGCTTATACTATAAGCAGATAACTTTAAACTAACAAACCATTATGTCATTAGAGTAGTCATTTAGTTAAATCTATGAAAAAGTATTTCAATGCTTGAGGCAACAGATACCTTGTCCAAGAGCCAATAGCCTATAGTAGGTAAGTATTGTACCAAGTACATGACAGCGAGAACAGGCTGCAACAAGGAACAAAAAGTATTGAGCAGGTTTATGAACCATTTTCAATATGTAAATAACTAGATGGCTCTAATGCAGAAATTCAAGATGAATCTCCAAGAAGTAACAGTTACAATGATATTACATTGAAATTCTTAAATAGATTATATAGCATTGAAAACATATTTTGAGAGAGCAAGCTGATTCAATAACCAACCTGGTTTGAAATCCATGCTTCCTTCAGCCCATGTGTTGCAGCAACAATTGTTAGCTCTGCACATCTTTCTGAGGACACACGTTTCTGATAAAATAGTAAATAGAAAGAATGATTCACACAGAATTTATATATACGTCATCTTTTAATAAAGGTAAGTGACCTAAGCAATCATTCAATTGAAAGTGTTTAAAAACTTGCAAACACTGGTTATGAGCAAGTAGTGTACAACTCAAAACCACCAAAAGAATGATTTGGAGTGTACAAAAGTGCAACCTTCCTTTTAGTGAAGTTTACCACCTTTAACAAGGAATTGCAACTTCAATTTCATTTAAATGCAACAACAAGAATCCTGCATAGGACCTATTTCATCATCGTTGTCAGTGTTTTTTTTTTTTTTTTTCTCATTCCCATCTATCATATGCTAGCTCCAACCATATGGTATCCATCTTTAAGTCTCTTAAAGTTTTTGTCCATTTGTCATTTTGGCCTTAATCTACTCGCTGATCCATTAACGAATGTATTCAGAGAGCTACTAGCGAGTATATGCTACCAGGCCTGCATCAAACTTGTCCAAACCATCTGATATGGCCCTCTCTTCTCTTATCATGTTTTGACTACTCTGGGTGCTCTTTGAGATATTTTTTCAAAATCTTATCCTCCTCCTAGGTCACATATCCATTCAAAAATCTGATTTTTTACTGTTCTCTTTTTTAGACCATTTCAACATCCTCATGTCTGCCATGCTATCTTTTGAATATGCGCCTCCTCATTGCTCATCATTCTACTTCATATATAGTGACTGGTCAACAAGTTGTCTAATAGATGTTGATTTCATCTACTAAGCGTGTGCATATCAGCAGAGAAATGACTTCATAATATGAGATTTTCCAAAATGTAACTTGCCCTGTAGTTGCTAGACTTGTTTTTTGGTTAGACTCATATTATCTATATATGGATATAGTACAGTCAAATACGATGAAAACTGGTCCCTCTGACATATGAATGACAGTGTCCCTCACACTACTCATTTAGAAAAAAAAAATATGGAGCTTAGACTATTACACCAACAAAGAAAAGTGGCAAAGGTTGTGGAAGAAGGAAAATACTCACCCCAGAAACAGTATCCTCTGGAGATGATCCAGCTCCAGTTCCATTCGATGTTTCAATGGGTCCAGGACAGACAACAGTCACCTTAATCCCTTTCTTACACAACTGCAGTCAAAAAACTATTTTAGAGGTTCACATCAAAGTGCTCTAAACACTACATCCATGGCATTTGTCTAAAGTTGATCACATGTTGCAGAGGAAATTTTTGAATCACTATAAATGGTATCTAATTATGACTTAGTACAAGTACTCAAGCAAAAAAATGTTCAAAAAAAACACTTGATACTTAGCAGGCTTACCCTGATGGTGAACTCTGATATAGCACCTAGGCCATGAAGTACAACTTTCAACTTGGGGTATTGAAGATTCAGAATAATAAAAGAGAAAAATCGAAACTAAATTGTAGGGACAAGTTTGGAGCTGCAGTAACTAACAACAGGCACTACTTGGAAGCATTTCTACCAGTATCTTTCAGAAAGATAAATCTCTTATGTATTTTCTGTTTGGTCAACATTGACTTATTTGTCTAATAGATGCATTGTGCGTAACACTGTTTTATAAGGGAAAGCAGTGTACTTGAAACCCACGGCAGATATTTCCACCTTCCAGCATCAGTGATAGAAACAAATATTTCATCTCTGAAAATGGAGCCTTTCACCTTTTGCACTAGCTTCCAGGCATTAAAAAAGAACCTCACTTTATTTTTTTCAGCCAAAAATAAGCAACTTGGGTGTTTCAGAAAGAATCCTGGCAAGCAACTACTGTAGAAGTCACTAGAAGAATCCTTTAGATTATATCATTGTCATTATGATATAATATGCCTTCAAACCAGTAAAACACCAAGCTGTTTATACCTCTGATCTTAGAGAATGGAAGTAGCCATTCACTGCATACTTTGAAGCAGAATACACAGCCTGGCCAGGTGAAGGAGTTTTCCCTGCAGCACTACTTATCTGTACATAATATGTATATTTAGTAATAGAAAGAAAATAAATACCAGACAGAATCCTAATGTAAACACAATAAGAGCACTCCGACATACCACAACAAAATGACCTTTTCCTCTCTTCAACATGAATGGTGCAAGAAGACGTGTAAGAGTTATAGTCCCAAACACATTTACATTGAATGTAGCCTAGAAGCACAACAAATAAACAATGTAATTTAATAGTGTAACAATAGTAACACGAGTAAAGATTGTTAAAGAAATGAGAGCAAGAAAATGATCTTTTGACCTTAAGAGCATCCTCAGTTACATCAATTGCTAGTGATTTCTGCAAGCAAATCATGAAACAGAGAACAAAAAATAATATGACATAATCCATAATCTAGTATGATGTCAACAAAGCTACAATCTTCTTTTGTCTAGGGATAAAACCAACAAAAAAAAAAGAGCACTCACTGGGCGCTCATAAGCTGCATTATGGACCAGATAATCTACTCCAGGAAAAAAGGATTCCGCCTTCTTTACAGCTTCAATGAGAGAAGATTCACCCGAAGATAAATCCATCGGCAAAACCTGTATTCCATCAGGCACATGTTTACCTACAAGAGACCAATTAGAAGTCAGAGGAAATAAACAAAGAACAAATCCAAATATATATATATACTTGAAGATAAAGGTGAAATACCCTCGACAGTCATATTAGCTTAAGATCCAATACTTTGTACAATAAAGGCGTCAAAAGTTACCAACAAGTTCTGCTTTGACTCGCTCTAACTCAGCTTCATTTCGTGCAGAGAGTATGAGTTTTGCTCCTAGACGTGCAAATTGCTTGGAGAGAATCTCACCTGATAATCAACCAAAAGAACTTAACAGGTGTTTCCTTGTATTTCAATGAAAAAGTTCCAGTAAGTAGCTTCTGTCCTGCACAGGAATAATTAAATGATCTCTGCGGAGTCTGGTCCCACAAACAATATTACAGCCCTTTATTCATCCACCATTAAGCATGTAAAAGCTACTCTATGCCGTACAAATGAGGAGACTTGAACAAATGAACCTCTACCAAGAATCTCATTGATGGCAACCCTAGAGTGTTCAAAGGACAGCATTAAAAAGTATTCAAAAAAAAAAAAAAGATGGCAAAAGTTATTTGGATTTAGCCATTCTTAGTGATTTCCTTCATTTGCATAATCATACTGCTTAACCCACATTCCACTTACACAAAATAAGCCATTAATATATATGTTAGCAGCTCATTGACAATAACCTTACTCCCAGGTTCTCAATGCATCATGAAATGTTTTACATTTTGAGTAACCAGTCATGGCATCCTCATACATAGAATTAGTAGATTCAAGGGATAGAGTCCAAACATCCACTATTGTAACATAGAATTTAGTTAAGAAATGACAGAATCGTGTCTGACCAATACTGAAGAGAAAGATGAAAAATGAACCATGGATGAACATCAAATGGAGAAGGTCAGTGATACCACAGATATACAATAAAAATTCAAAAGTACAAAAATATGAGTACTACATACATATAAACAACTTAATATGATACAAAATTTAACCGTCCAAATAGCCAAGGTTCCAGCACCATTTGAGATCCTGAATTTGGACGAGAGCTCAACACAGATTGATAGTGAAGCTAAACAAACACAGTAACTAGTTCTATAAATAGCACATTCAACAATCAATAAAGAATGCCAAAAAATACAACGCATATCCAGCGAAGCAGCAAAATTTATCCGAAACCAATGAACAAGCATATTTGAAGTATACAGAAGGGCAACTGCAACATCGACTATTAAAAAGTCTAGGTGCAACATAAAACTGCATAGTTAAGGTAACTTAAGCCCTGAACCTACTCTGGAACAGGATTCCTCTTCTGACTCATATTAGTTGCATAAAATAGGAGGAATACACACTGGGAAACTAAAAAATCTTCAAATTTATGTATGGCAAGGTTGCTTCGAGTAAATACCAAAACAGATAGTTAAACTCAAACATCCAGAACTTCGGGTTTAGGTAACGGACAATCACAGAATAGTCAGTAATCAATCTTAGCTCGAAAAAAGTAAACAAACAAGTTAAAAAACACAAATCAATGTGCTCACCAATTCCTCGGCTGGCACCTGTAATCCAAACAACCTGACCATAATCCAAAGTTCCACCACCAATCAGGATAGCGAAAAAGTAAGACAAAAAGCTCTGTCCGATAAGTAAAGCCGGGAAGGCACGTCCACGCGACTATCTTACCTTATCTTCCACTTCCTCCCGCTTCGCATGCCCACTCCTCATCAATGTAAAATCTCCTGTAGATCAAAGCAAATCTCAGGCAATTCGCAGTTCACCCAAATTTTTAAAAGCCGAGTTACGTCATAAGAACAATTCATAGAGCACGCTGAACAAAATTCTAAAATACCGGAAAACCAGAGTCGCAGGTATTATGAACGATACCATCTGCAAAAGCAAATTTTGCAAGTAAACCGAGGAGTGAAGAGAGTCCTAGAAAGGTCAAGACAATCGAGAACATTTTCAGCTGTCGACGAAGGACGAAAAACGAATTGTCCAAGTACGTTCGCTCCACTCTCCAAGTACGAAACTACAGTTTCCCAGATGAGTATCGGATATCGGGCCTAGGATTATAGATTATATCGAGGCTGAACTCTTGTAACAATTTCTTTTTCCGATCATTCCAAAGCATAATGCAAGTTAAGTAATTAATTTATTAAATAAAATATTAAACACAATTTAATTATAAATCTATAAAATTACACATGGTTATTCAAGTTATATAATTAAATAGAGTAATAATTATAAAAATAATAATTTAATTATATGATTAGAAAATTCCCATAAGGGTAATGCTAGTTGTAGAATTGAATTGGTTTATTTTATGAATTAATTTGCATTAATCCCTATAGCATTAGGTCGGGTGTGGAACAAACTTGGGTGGGGGGGGGTGGGGGGTGGGGGGTGAATAGGTTTGTTAACTTTGTTACTAATTTTGACTTATTTTTTCTCTTAATCCTAGTTGTGTATTTGCACTTTCAATTTTTTTTATGTTTAATACAAATTTTATAATTCAGATGTACGTACAAATTATCAAAGTATATGCAAAAGTAAATACACAATTAACATAGGATTTATAGTGGCTCAGAATCCTACTTCGAATTGCTAGTCCACTCCCATGATATTTTTTCACATTATAGTACCACTATTTGTTAGGTTGTCTACCGACATTTACAATAAATTGCCTCTATTGACCAATTATAATGTTGTTGACATTGGGACTTGCATCATTCAGTTGACTATAACAACCAACTTATATAGTTAGGCACATAACTTAGACCCACAAAGGGATGTTCAACAACTAATTAGGAAATCATACCTATATCCACGCAAGGATTATAGTAGCAGCACACTTGGTAATTGTACCTAGACCCACCCAAGGATTTATAGTAGTAGCTCACTAGGCACACCAAGTCGGTAACTTAGTTGGCAAGGGATTGAAGATTAAATTAAATATTAAATATTTTAATTACTAAAATATAAAATGACAAATAATTAACAAACACACATTAACTAAGTTCATGTTAACAAAGTAGTTAATTTTACCAATTGTTGATTAAGTTCACTTTGTTGTGGTATGACTATATACTAAATTTGAACTTATGATCATGGATCTAATTTTTGAATGTGTTCTAAGTTAAAAGTTCACACAAGTAGCACTAAAAGCAATAGATTCAACAACCTAAACTTAAGGTTTTAGATTCATCTAATCTCTTAATCCACAACTGAGTTGAAACCAAGTGTTATACAAAATTTAGCTAATGTTGAATGTTTAATTTTCTAAGTTAGCTTAATTTCACAATAAATGGGTTCAAGCTTGGTGAGATAAAGTTAATTCAAGCTTTTAATTCTCATAACCAACTTGTTGATTAGTCTCCATAAATCAATTGAGTCATAAATTTTTCTTAAATTTATCAAACTTCAGGGCATTTAATTTTTAGTTTTAGTTTGAGGTTGGAGACACCTAGCTTCTAAGGTCTCAATTATTTGACATTTAACTTAAACCCTTTGATAGTCATAACCTTACTTTATTTCACATGTCTTCACACACTATAAATGAATTCAATTTATTTTTAGGCTAAGTGGTGAAAATAAAGGAACTCTCTTGGAGTGTGGATTATAAGATTTCTTGGATAAAAATACCATGTTGATTTGCACTATATTAACAAATAAGGGATTCTTAGGTAACTGATGTGACTCATAACGAGTCACCTAAAGCTACCTTTATTGGATTGCTAATAGGAATTACCAAATCCAACCACTAATACCATAAGGTAGATGATATCTAATCTCCAAGAGTAACTTCTTATGTTCTCTAGACACTTCAAAAGATAAGATGTATAATCCTTTCTTTATTATGTATTCTTGTTTGAAGCCATGAGAAGTAGGGAATGCATCAACACATGACCAAATAAAGTCACTTGTTTTAAAGAGTTTTTCTTTTTGGTCTTACCTAAGTAGGCCTTATCCCCTTGAGGCTAGTTTTTTTTAGTTGGGTATGAGTGGATCTATATGAATCTTTCATAGTAGGGGTGGCGAGCTGAGCCCGAACTTGCCTATGTTCGAGCCGAGTTTGATTTAAATATTTTGAACTCGAGCTCGAGCCGAGCCTAAAATTGTTATCGACCTCGAGTCTAATAATTTTAACCAAGTTCGAGCCGAGCTCGAGCTTCAACATACATTTAAAACTTTTCAAAAAATACATGTTAAATAAATTATATATAAAATTATATATACATTTTACATAAAATTGGGAATGATCTATACTTAAAATTGGGCATTAGGGTGGCATCGAATCCAGTTGAGTCTGAACCTTGTTCAAGCCAAGCTTGATTTAAGTATTTTGAACTCGAGCTCGAGCCAACCCTAGCCTCGAACATAAAATTATAATCGAAGTCGAGCCTAATAATTTTAACTAAGTTCGAGCTCGAGCTCTACCCGAGTTCAAGCTTAACCTACATTTAATACTCTATATAAAATATATGTCAAATAAATTATATATAAAATTATGTATACATTTAAAAAAAAAGAATGATAGAGGAGGTTCAGGATTGAATTTCAATAATGGATAAAAATGCACCAATATTAATCTTTTTTACTCCAAATGTTGTCTAGCTTGTTTTTTAATTTTTGAATTTGGCCATAAATTTACTATGGCCTCCTTTGTGCCCCTGGTTGAAACCTATATTCTAGGAAAAACTAGAAATATTTTTCTATGATACATATTTCCAAAAAAAACTTTAAATAAAATCCTATTACTATTAGTGACTTATTAGAAAATTACAAGAAATATTTTTTAAAATTTTCTTAGGAAAGTTAAATGGACCTCTTATTGCCTCTTCTAGGGAAATAAATAAAAATTAATAATCAATCTAATATATTACTATACTTATCGATAAATTTTTAATCAAATAAAATATCAAACACAAAATTGCAATAAAAATTGCCTCATGCTAAAAGTATTACAATATCAACTATTAAATACTTATTAAAAAAATTTCTATACGGTTTTCTAGCCCATCTTGGCAGGAAAATGTTCCTTAGAAAATTATATGATTTTTTTAATAAGAATTTTCAATTAAAAAAATATTTACAAAAAAACATGAGACACTAATAGTCCCTAAAAACTTATTTCTACTAAAATGCATTTTCAATTTCTTCAAGAGCCATGAGGAAAGAGAGTTTAAGGATTTTTTTTTTAACTTTATGATCTCGCACGTGCGAAATCATTTTCGCGTGTCGGGGGGGGGGGGGGGGGGGGGGGGGGGGGGGGGGAGGTGTGGAGAGTGAGGCATTATTTCTCCCCTGAACAAGTATTCCACCGAGACGACACGGAGGAAGAGGGTTACAACACCGATGTCGTCGGGGATGACGGCTGTGACGGAGGCGACAGTGACAGAAATAGAGGCGAACGCGAGGGGAGGAAGAAATTCGAATGGCCG
Organism: Aristolochia californica; assembly: GCF_029961685.1. Classification (NCBI taxonomy): domain Eukaryota; kingdom Viridiplantae; phylum Streptophyta; class Magnoliopsida; order Piperales; family Aristolochiaceae; genus Aristolochia; species Aristolochia californica. The sequence goes on along the minus strand of NW_027181770.1, from coordinate 9,095,094 downwards.
GCGACAGAGGTGGCCAACGAGTAGCTGTTGACGGAGACAACAGCGGACAGAAGGGGCTCGGCAATGACGAGGGGAAGAAGAATTCCTCCCCCCCCCCTCGCTCTCGCTCCCGTTCCCCTGCTCCCCCGTTACCACGCTCCCACTCCCGACTCAGCTCATTAACGAGCCAGTTCGCGAGTCGTCGACCCGAACCTGGATTCGGTCAAGCTCTACTCGTTAATTTAAATGAGCCTATTCCGGATCTCGAGCTCGGCTCGATCTCGAGAGATACTGAATCGAATCGAGCCGGCACCGAGCTGAGCTCGAGCCTCTCGCAAGCATGCTCGGTTCGAAGCCACCCCATTTCATAGTGATTAAGATGGGCATGCATTTCAAAGTATGAGTTTAGAAGTCCGTATAGACATGAGTCAATCACTTGAGCCATAACCACTTAATTTACAAGAAGTATGAATCAAAACTAATCACATTACTTCTAATATCCACAACCTTATTGAAGAACAACCAATGTTATTTCCAAGAAAATTCAGATTAGATAAAAAATTAACATAATCTTTCCTTGACATGTCATTGACTAATGAAAATCTAATATTCCTCGAGCCAATGATTACTTAAAGAGATAGTTTATATAGGATTTTGATTTTCACAGAAATTTCAAGTTTAAATAGAATTTTGATTTTCATAAACTTTTAAGTCTACATAAACTAGTCAAGAATTACTATATGAGGTTAAATGATGAAATTTTCATTGAATCATTCCTCAAAACTACGTCCCATTTTAGAATCTCTGAATTGACATGGATTTCAATTATAAAGTTCCATTTGCACTATTCATGTCTCACAATCTACTAGGATGATTTGCAATTTAGAATATAGCTTGGCTTGAAGATTGCACTCCTTGCTCGAAGATCAAGAGACCATGGGTAGCCAAATTTGTTTGGGTCCCACCATCTCAACATTTGAAGACAAACTTAGTCTTCCCTTGGGAATCCAAATTTGCGTCACCCCATTAGCTTTGATCTTCTAGCTTAGCACTCAAATGTATAATGGCCTATAATTCAATATTTTTAACATGCATCATTATGCATTGGTGATGTTGTGACCTCTGGCACACTCGTCCTATGAGAATTTCTAGATGTTCTGATTTATCTAGAGGCGTGGCTTTTCCTAAAGTTAGTTTCTCTAAACCATGAGATAAGTCAGAGACTTTTCTTTTAGCTACCCATTTGTAGAATTGTAGCATTTTATTTTCTTCTTGAAGTTCTAAATCCTAGAGCAACGGTTATTATTTTCATTTATCAACTCATGAATGTTTTAATAATGGAGTTCAAAGCTATCAGATTTAGATATGAGCATTTCATTTTCTTTTCTAAGCTCTTATAGTTTGGAGGAACAATCGGCTTTCAAGGAATCAATCTCCTTTTCTAGTTTTGAAAGCAACCTTTTTAGTTTCTTATTCTTTTTTTTTTTTCATTCTAAGTGTAGCCATGGATTCATCTAGTTGTCTCATGAGTTCTTCCTTATCCAATTCCTCATAACTATCACTCTCTCAAGTCTCATCTCTATTTGAGACGATGTTTCCAACTAAGCATGAGTCTATATAATCTTCAATGCCTATGATGTCTCTATGTGTAGTGCACTTAGAGTGTGAAGATCTACATTCAATATTTCTAGAAAAATTAGATTCTAGTTATCTTGTAAATCCTTGGCTAATTTTTAAGATGAAATTTTTTTTTGCATTCATTGCTCAAAAAACTAAGTATGAGCTCCATAGCTTTAGCGTTGTAATCAACATTTGCAATACCTAAGTCATCCCAACTACAAACTATTATGGAACAGATCTTCCTTTTACATTTTAGGATGGGATGAATGGTCCACTAATGATTGCTTCCCATAATTCAAATAATATGGATTAATTTTTTTTTCTAATTTTCCATCGTTGGTATTGTGAAGTATCAAACATAGGTACAAAAATGGGATCATGACCCTCTTGGAGCATAATTTCTTCTTGGGATGCCATGAAATCAATTGAGTAACATCAAATGTAATTTTGGATTTCAAAAGATTAAAGAATGCTCTGATACCAATTGTTAGCCCATGTAACTTCTCAAAAAGGGGGTTGATTTGAGGATTTAAATAAAAAAATAGGTACTTGGAGTGCTAAAATAAAATATGATAAATAATTAACAAGTGCCCACCACAAAGAGACAATAATTTTTTCTTCACAATGTTCCCCAAGGATCCTTAATCAGGTTTACATTCAAAAGAGATTTCAGCTATCTTTAAGTCAAGTGTAATATCCAGTTACACAAGAAAACTCTCCAAAGAGATTATATCGCTAGGTTATATCTCTAGTAAGTTCTTCCTTTCATGATTAAGGTTCTAAAGTACCTCTCAAAAGATAAATTAAAAATACACGACTAAAAAGGAAAACTTAAACTTTTTTTATAGGAGAGACAACCTTCTCCTAGAGAGATCCAAGCATCTAATCCTTTGAGCATAAGAGAAGATGTAAAGGAGTTTGAGATTGCTAGTTATGCAGTGTGATTTGAGAGAGAATTATGCGATTTAAAGATAAAACTGATCTTTTTCTCTTAAAAATGGTTTGTATAAAAATTATAATTGAAAAATCTTTTGAAGTGCTTTGAATTACCAATAAATGCTCACTTAATGCTTTCAGACGAGTTTTGGAGCCTATTTATAAGATTCCCAACCAAACTAGTTGTTTTTGCCCATTTCCAAAAAAAATGCATAAAGTGTTGATTGAATTGATCAACTATCTATATGATGTTCCCCAATCTTGTTAATCAGTCAGGGCATGATATCAATGAGTTTCAATCTTTCAAAAAACTCATTGACTGATTAATCTATTTTGATTGATCAATCATGCTTTATAGAACTGACTATGCAAGATTTTGTATGATGGATTATGCAACAAAGTAACATAATTGGATGTAGAATTTTGCAGGATGAAAAAAAGGGGAGAGATTAGGGTTTATTGACCTCTATCTCCTATTTATAACTTAAACAATATAAAAATTTATATCCATATCTTTGTAGCCTATAAACCCTAGGAATTCGATTTATAAGTAGACACTACTTTCTTGGAAAATAAATAAAATCTAATTATAGGTTCTAACACTCCTACTCAAGTTGGAGTATATAGCTTCAACTTGTTACATAATTTGTCTCATAGTCCCATTAGCATATGAAGAAAATACAAGTATTTATTCTTCAACAAAAAAATTGGTCTTCAAGAAACTCAGATCTATGTGGCCTCTATGGTCTTAAACCTTCAATATTTTTGCTGCAAAATTTTTCATCTTCTATTCTTCTCTTACTTGGATGTTCTTAACCACAACTAGTGAAAATTTTCAATGTTGGTAACCTAAAAGCTTTTTTCATGGAAGTTTTCTACCAAATTCCTCATTATTTTTACTTCTTCTACTTCTCCTCCTCAATTTGGGGATCAAAAGGACACAAAGACCCAACTTGGACAAAAATATGGGAGAAAAAATATCACTCCTAGCCAAACAACAAAACTCTATACACCAGTAAAAAGAGTTTAAATTACAAAAAAAAACTCTGTTCAATTTCAAAGTAGGAAAAGAAGCCCAATTTTAGGGCATAGGGCATGAAAATGAAACTATTCACTTTTTAAAGGTAGCTCCAAAAAATCACGACTTGGGTGAAAAATAAAAAGACTTGACTTTAGTTGGATATTAAGCACATTCTTGATCTTTGTAGGTAGTGGGTCTTTAAGCATTTGTCCCTAGTGATAAAAATAATGAAGAATTGAAGAAATACTAGAGGAACCTCAAAGATGTATGTAAAATGGTAGCACTCATACTTAGATGATAGGAGAAGCACAATGCAACTCTCATACCTCCAAAATTGACTCTTTAAATAGAAGCTTCAAATGGAAGGAGGTGGATAATGCAACACTCATACTTCCAAATCATATTTCCAAATTTAAAGAAAATAAGAATGAGAAACTCATCAAACCAATTGATTGATGAGAATGACCATCTTTTATATAAGAAAAGGGGTGAAACCATTTGAAAACTTGCAAGATAAAAATAATTCAAGTCAATCAAGTGCTTAAACATTTTGTTGGATATCATGAAGCACTAACATGTTCAAGAGGTATGGAAAAGAAAATAAAACAAGACATATGACAACTTGTAGGGACTAGAGGCACAAGAATGAAGTTTCCAAAAAATAGACAACCATGCTTAGACATTGTTATAAATATAAAAATTAAAATTTTCCTAAAATAAAAAATAATATAAACTTTATTTTGAATTTGGACACTTTGAAAAAATAAACTTATTGAAAGATATAGACAAGCTTGGGAATCATTATTGTAAATATCTTATATTTTTGGTCTCTTCTTCATACCTACTAGGGTGAAGGGTATATCTATAATTTATGTACTCTTGATATCTATAAATAAAGCTTAAGGGGGAGGGTTTGGATATAATCCACAACCCTAATTCTCTCCCTTTCTTCTCTCCTCTACGTGATCACTTCTCTCCATTTCTTTCTCAACCGTCCTCACTTTTCTCCTCCTTCTCTTCTCCTCTTCTCCTCTTCTCCTCTTCTCTTCTCCTTCTTCCTTCTTCTCTCCAACACTCTAAGTTCAAGATATGATAGTATGGAATCCTGAAATCAACAAAACTTTTGAAAAAATGACTCATGTTGGTAGATACTTGCACAAGAGTTTGAAAATAAATAGGAGAGTTTGTCAAAACTATTGAATTTCTAGAAAAGAAAAATAATCTATTGAGCCTTTATTTACAATAGAGGAAACAAGTAGGATCATATTACATTTTAAAACTACCTTTGTCCTAGTTAACAGTCAAACACTAAATATTAAGCCCTAGAACAACTAAACATAAATCAAATACTAACATAGTTGAAACACCTTTAAACTGAACATCTTCTATGAGATCTTCTTCTATGAGACTCCTCGTAGACTCCATATTAAATTTGGCTCAATGAAACTTCTTATTGTGAGAGTCATGTAAGACTCTTCCACACCTGTTCTTCAACACTCCCCCTCAAACTGAAATCTATATCTTCAACATGTAACGAAAATGATTTTAAGTCTCCAAGAAAAAATATCCATATTGTGCTCCCCATGGCTTAGATATTTTGGTAACTTGAAATTTGATTACATAAAATTTGGATTTCCACATACAATAGGCTTCTTGCATGACCTTTGATTTATTTCTCTCTAGAAAAATCAGATTGAGAAATGGTTTGTTGGGATAGAAAAATAGACTATCATATCTATCTTTTGACATACAATGAGGTCTTGTTATCGATAGCATAAATTTTCCTACATTGAAACAAATTTTGATATAAAGAAATGGTTTTTTCACATATAACTAGTCTGATTAGTAGATCAAAGAGGTGTGGAATGCCAAACTGTTGGACAACCTATAATGATGTTCATGAAGTTGAAAACATATCAATTGATGAAGAAAACTTGGGATAGAGAAGTGATTTTAGTGCAAAGCCAATGATATGTCTGTGTGCCTGATCCTCTACCAAATGGGTAGTAGCATTAACAATCAACGCAACAGTTAACAAAACCACCTAAAAGACGAAATATATTTCATTAGCCAGAAGGATTAAATTATTGCGATAATAAAAATATGAACAACTCTTTAAAGTTAAGAGTAAATGAAGGGTCAGATGAATACCTGACATAAAAGTAAGATGTATATCACCAGTTCTAGGGGAAAGGGGTATAACAGTAATTTTAGTTTTGATCACCGTGTGTCTCAATTTTGAGAGAGTTTTTTTCCCTTCTTTTTCTTTCCAAGGAGAGGTCAAACTTGAGGATTTTCCGCTTAGCTATTGTAGTTGCTTTTCTAGAAGTCATTGCACTTTGTAATGGTCGGTGTTCGATTATCAATCAGGATAGAGTTTCGTGAATCCAATTTTTGGGCTTTTCTGCGTGATCCAAAATGGAATTACTGGATTTTTTTTGTGACATGTTTTGGCAAGCTTGGAATTTGTTATTTACCAAATTAGGGTGGGTTTTGTTGCCATATTATACAAATATGAGTTAGTGCAGTGCATCTCATAACTTGTTGTCATGTCGTGTTGGTGCTTTTGTTGTATATTTGGAGTTTGCTAGAATCCCGCCTCATGTTGCTATATATGTTGCACTGCATTGGAGTTAGGAACAACAAGGAAAAAACCTAACTTTGATCAAGAGATCACCATTTGTCATGCAATATAAGTGATTTTTTTTTTTTTTTTTGCTTGGGGCTTTTATTTACATTTTTTAATAGCAATGAGAAAAGAGCCTTTTATATTTTACCCTTCTTATGCTTTCATGTTGGTTTGAAAAAACTTCCCTTTCCAAAGTTTTATTTTGTTTGTTAAAAAGCTAGTAGTATTGGCTTTTAGTAAAAATGGAGGTTGACTATCTATTGTGCTTATGGATCTTTTATCACAAACTAGACTTTCTTAACTTCAAGCATGATTTAGTGAATGTGAAAGAGTTCCTCAAACATTAAAAAAAAAAGCTTTTATGGAAATGATGGACATTTTGAGAGCTGTTTGTCATGCACTTAGGCTACCAGTGGCACTATCTTGAACATGTTGACATGGTATATAATAAATTTGTAAGAGAGAGTGGGAAAAAGCATGGAGTGACACCATGGAATAAAACATTGTTGTGTATGGAGGCATATGCATGCTATGAAAATGATGAAGCAATGCATGGTTCTTTGCATGCATGCAATGAACATTACTTTAAAAAATGGCAAGACATAGTAAGAAAAGCCCTTGAACCCAATCATCCATTTGTTTGTTCAATTGTGAAAGATATTGGATTATCTCATAGAACATGCATGTAAGTGTGGTCTTAATGATGTTGTAGCAATTAGTTTGAGGAGCACCTACATTGCCGATTTATTAGAATTCCTTATCTGTTATTAAACAATCTCTCAAACACATTGTAAAGAATTTTTTGGAGTTTGAGGACAACTTTAAATGTCGATTTAAACGGGGATCGAAGAATCCAAAATAAGCATTCAATTGGTAGATAAAAAAAAATATTTGATATGTGTGTCTAAAAAAGTTCCAACAAATTTGATCATTTAAAGAATTAAATCCAAGTGCATAGGTAGCTTTGTCAATCCAAAAAATAGGAAATAATACGGGGGAAGTCAATATGGTGCATGGGCAAGTGCTTATCTTGTCGTTTCCTATTTTGTGCATGTTTTGTGTGATGAGGTTGACATCATGTGTTGCTTCTGTGGTTGTTTCATGCTACAACTTTTAGATAATACCAGTTATAGATTGGTATTAGATACAACAATATTGAAGGATCTAAAGGGTTTCATAATGACCTCCCTTCCTCCCTATACTCCCAAAGTTAAAGGTCTACAATGTAATATGCTAGTGGGTAGTCTCCCCCTCTATAGGAACTAGAGATGTGGTGAACCCTCTTGCATTAAATTTCTGGTTACACTTGTGGCAACACTTTCTATTTCTGTTTATGCTAGGTTGCACCTGTGGCAAAACACTTTCTAGTTCTATTTATGCTAGTTATTAGTATTGTACTATCTCAAGTACTCATTAAGTGTATTTATGGGTTTCTTTTCACTTTATATTTCCTTTGGGCATCAATATTGAAACTTGCACCTCCTAGAGTTTTACATTTCTCTAAAAATACTAATCTTAATGTATCTCATATTCTGTATGTTTGTCAAGATAAAACAAAGATTCAACTATTGACCTTTTTTATATCTACCTATTCATAAAAAAATAATCTAAAAAATAGTTCACAAGAAACACCAATGTATACGTTTCCTTAATTGGCTTGCCCTCTGTAATCCAACATCATATGGTTTTATTCAAATGACTATATCTTTTGTTCTCAACTCCTTCTCATTAATGTGCATTTCTTCTCTAGGAAGTTGAGAAAATTAACTTGTTCTAGAAGATTGTAGAAAAATTAGTCAGACCTAGTAGGAGACAAATTTACTTCATTTTTTTTGTAAGAGGCACCATATCATGGCAATGCTTTCTGTTACAATGTGAGAAAATTAGTGAAGTAGATATTATCTTCTAATTTTCTAGGTCATGTGCTATCAAGGGATTTTTTTATTTTTTTATTTTTTTTTGTGATCCTTTGGTCAATATGCACAAAAGAAACATGAAGCTTTTAGTTAGTAATTCATAATACACGAAGCTTCTTCTTTTGCAATTATATCTTAAATGACACATGCTTGACTTTGTACTCCAAGTCATATGTCAAATGTTTCCTTTGCCTATTTTCTAAAACATTTAGGAAGTTGACCTAATTATTTTTCTTTTTCCAAACTTGTTTTTCTTACTTTTAATCCATTCATGCCTATTATTTCAATAATGATGGTTTATGCTAAATTTATGAAAAATATAAATATTGCACTGACTTGATTATAATTGAGTACAATGCTCCTCCATTTATAATAGAGGAAACAAGTAAAAATCACATTACGATTAAACTACTCATGTCTCAGTTATAACCAAAGTCTAATACTTAAAGATAACTCCTAACACAATTAAACAACTGAACATAAATAAAAAATTAACATAATGAAAACTCCTTTCAACTAAGGCTCTTCTTTGATACACCCTTCTATCAGACTCTTCTTAGCCTCCATCATATTAATTCTGGCTTCGTTACACTTCTTGTTATGAGAGTCGTGTAAGACTCTTCTATATATGTTCTTCAACACTCCCCTTCAAGTTGGAGTTTATAACTTCAACTTGCAACGAAAAAGATTCTTAGTTTACAATCTTGATCTTCAATCTTCATTGGTTAAATTTTTTTTCATAGATGTCAAATCTTTGTCTTTTGTTCACCCCCTTTCATGAACATTTTGGTCACAAAAAAATTACCACAACATGTGGAATAAAATATTTCTTTCTTGTATTTCTTCTACTTCTCTCACTCAAGTTAGGGATAAAAAAGACATAGAGGCCCAACTTGGATAAAATACAATATGAGAGAAGAAAATCAGTCCTAGTCGTACGATAGAGCTTCACACACCAATCAAAATGGTCAATCTAAAAAAACACTCCGGTCAATTTCAAAGGCAGAAAATGGCCCAATTTAAATCACAACTAAGAGACTACTCACTTTTTAAGGGTAGCTCAAACAAAAAACTCCTCTTGTGTGAAGAATAAAAAGACTTGATTCAAACTGGACGTTGGGCACACTCCTAATTAGTTAGTGGGTCTAGGCATTACTTTGAAGAGATGAAAAGAATATATGGTAAATTGAAGAAGTGCTAGAGAAAAATAACTTTAATTGGAAGGAGCCAACTATATAACACTCATACTTCCAAATAAATCTAGAATACGATTTTCTTCTCTTTTTTGGAGAAAAAAATAGGGGAGAGTGTGACAATCGAACTGTAAAAAATCCGTTCCCAATGAAATTTTTTAATTCACTGGGAAAAACCTACTTCTCTCGCAAAACATGAAATTCACTGTGAGAAGTACATCTTTCCCAGACAATTTTATATTTTGCTACGAAAGTCTCTTCTCTCAACGAATTTAAAAAATTTATTGGGAAATTTTATTTTTACCTACCTTTTTGTTAGTTTATTATTTTTATTAATATCCAATATTTATTTATTTAATTATATATAAAAGAAACTTTTTAGAAAATTTAACATTTACTAGAAAAGTTTCCCAAAAACCTATCCTCAATTTAGATTAAAAGCTACTCACACCATACGGGAGTGAATTCCTTCCCAGGCCTTGCATACACCACTTATCACACTATGCCCGAAATCTTAATAAAAATTTAATTTATTAATTATATTTTTTATTCTAATTTTAATTTAATATCCAATTTTATTTTATATAAAAGAAGGTAAATTAACTGTTCCCAAGGAAAGACCTACTTCTCCTAGTGAAATGTGAAATTCATTGGGAGAAGTAGATCCTTCCTAGCGAATTTTATATTTCGTTGTCTCTTCTCCCATCGAATTTAATAATTTCACGATGAAAGGTTATTTTACCTACCTAATATTTATCATTGTCATTTATTTTTATTTAATATCTCCTACCGAAAATTTAACTTCATAGGTAGAAGCCTCTCCTAGTGAAGACACCAACGATTTTTTTGTTGGGAGAAAGTTCTTGTCAGCAGAATTTTTAACTTGTACTAGTGAAAAAGTTTGTTGTCAAAAATCTTATTTCTTGTAATGTGTTATGAAGAAGTTAATGGATTCTGGTATTTGAATCTCAACACCTTATGGGATTCATTGATGGATATATTTCACCTCCACATAGTCTATCAATGTTAAATTTAACTCTTCCATGATAAATTTGTTGTTTGAAGTATGGGAACTTAGAGATCAACTACTTGTTAGTTGGTTTAATGCTATAATGACTGAAGAGGCTATTTGCGCAAGAGATGGGTGGCAAAAATTCGAGATAACCATTGCAAATTAATCAAAGGTCCATGAAATGCATCTCTGCCAAACATTGCAAACCGTGAAGAAAACTGATGATCAGACATTGAACTATTATATCACACAAATCAAAGGAGTTTATGAATCTTTGATCACAACAATGTTGGCTTAATTCCTGAATAGATGATGTCGTGTTTAATAATCAAAAGGGACATTTATCAAAATACCAAATTTAAAATTTGTATTTACTTAAATAACGAATTTTCAAACTTATTTTCTAAACTATCGGATTTCAAGGTTTTAAAATCCACATGGGATTGGTCAAGTTCCTATTTCAATAAAACTGGTAATGTGCATTCAATTAGACATTGTCAAAACCTGTGACACTCTTTATTCAATGGAGGCAAGGTTGCATACGTGATTGAGAATATAAATTTGAAGGAATTCATCCCAAATCTAAGCTTATTAGTTGGCAGATCACATGAATTACAGTAAATGCTAATACTTAATAGGATTCTCGGTCCACCATTCAATTACATTTTTAATGAATCCCTTCTTTCTTTTCCAGCCTTTACTCTCTTGCCTGGACATCCCGTGCCTCTCGCCATTCAATTGCCCATGATCGGTTCCAGGGTGGACAATTCGTCAGTAGCTAATTGAACCCCATTCTCTGTCAATTCTCTTCTTAAATATCTGTCAAGGGTCTTTTAATCGAGAGCTAATTGTATTCCAATCTCATTACGATTAGGAGGAATCCAACGCCTATCTGCCGATATGTGATTCTTATCCGCGATAACCGATACGTGCACAAAATATAAAACGCCGTCACGGCTTTTCTGGAGTTCGGTTCGCCCGCCGGCTGTCCATAGTCCACAGCACACCTACAACTGAAAAGTGTTGGTTGCGTCTCCGGAGCTTCTCAGTCACGATCTCTTGTTTTATTAGCCGTTGTTAAGGTCTAATCAATTAATCTTAAACTGATGCGGTGACGCGTCTACGGCCGACGGGGTTTGACTGGTCATCTCCACTTAAAATCTCCCAGCCGTGTAAGGAATCAATAAAGTTTCTTAACGATTCCTTCTCCCATCGGGAGGAAAGTAGGATACCGGTTGTCCCGCGCCATTAGAGAAGCCTCGCTTCCTTCCTCTTGGCGTTCTGTTTAGGTATTTCTAAAAGCCCTAACATATGGAGCAAGAACGACTGGTCGTGACGGCTATAAAAATGAAGAAACCAGACACGAGCGCGCGCGCATTTCATCCAGTTACGGCCATCGGCGAGCAGTTGCAGTGACGAAGCTTTTGATGATCCGAGAGGTACGGTCTCTTTCCTTTTTCTTTTGCTGAATAGTTTAGTTTAAGAGAAGCAGATCAGTGAAACTTCGGATTGACGCCATGAATGATTGGAGAAGCCACTTTTTTTTTTTTTTTTCATTATTTCATTCCTTTTTCTTAACAAGCAAGTAGGTTTCTTCGGTTTTTTATTCTTCTGACGGGAGAAAAGCTTATTAATTCCCATAAAGGCAAAATTCAAGAAGAGAAGTTGTTGTTACTAATAAACTGTGTACACAACTGAAGTCCATCTTTGGTGAAAAAGTGTGATTAGGTAATTAATGGGCAAGCAATAATGCCTGCCGTCCTTCATCCGAAATCCTAACGGATGCCTTTTAAGTGGCCAAGTGCAGGCTTTAAAGTCGAGGTTTAATATACTCAGATATACTAGTACATGTTCTGCCTCAGTTTAGAACCCCTCTCTCCCATTCCCTTATTTTGATCTCATCCTGACCTGTTTCCATCCCTAGCTTTATCCTCTCTTTTTTTCCCACAAAACAACTGCAGTCTTCTAACCCATTTTAAACACTCATTTATACAAATAAAATTGTAATTTCTTGCCATCTTTCTTACTGGGGTCGACTGTCAAGTGTTTAATGGTATCCAAACAAACAGAACTCCAAAGTAGTCGTGCTTTTGCACAGGGAAAAAGTAAAGATTTGGAAGAAATGCTGCTAAATGTTTGATTCCTTTCTTATGTCCACCCAACCCAAATGTCTTTTCTTTAGATTAGTTTTTCAAATCATTGCTCTTTCTTTTTTTGCTTAATTAATAAGATAATGTTGTATGATTAAGAGAATAGAATCATCCACTAGCGTTTTTAAAGCGGAGAAGTGAGACCCCCAAATCATCACATACTAATGCTACCTAGTGGTTAGGAAAGAGACAAGACTCGTGGCTTGAGTTTTGTTGGTTTGTGTTTTTTTGGGACTTTTAAGCCCACAAGAAACAACTACAAATGGTAGACGCAATTTTTCAAAGACTTTCTTCTCAACCACCACGAAGGGTCTCTTTTTTGTAACCTAGAAACCGATAACAAAACCATTAGACATTTAAATAGCTCATCTTTGTATTTACTGCTGCCCTTGACTTTTTCCCAAGTGTTTATTAGAAGCAACAAGCCCGTCATGTGGCTTTTATCACCTAACTAAAAAATTAGTGAAAACTGCCTCCTTATCTATCTAGTCTTCTCACATTAACTCCTTTCTCGTCCCTTTACCGTGTGTTTGATATGATTTTGGACTTCTGACCTAACTCTTCACGTTGACGTGCCTCTTTTTGCCTACCAAGCCTTTTAAAGTTCGCTCCCTTCGTGTGGCGATCCCACGAGGATTTTTTATAAAACACTTCGAAATATCCGTATGGGGGAAGTTTCGATATAAAGGGTACTGCATTGAAACCCTTAAAAAATATTCAGTTTTATATCCATCAAAATTTAACATATATTGAACGATATACAGAATTTATGGACAGAACCGCCCTGATTATGATTCTTTCACTTAATGAGTTGACTCATCGTACGTGATGATTTTTTGAATTATGCGCGATTAAATGCTCCTTAGTCAAGTCTTTTCGAGTTTCAACTCAGGTGACCCAACTTGATTGGCCTGATCTAACTCGGATGTTGAAGAGGCCGAGTCGGTTATAAGTCTCGAGTACGTGGGTATTAGTAACGAACTGTGAACCGTAAAGATCGAGAAGTAGGCTTGTGGTCCCAACCATGTGCTTGGCCGCTTCCTCACACTTTATGCTCCTCAAGGAAAATGCATGTTTCGGTTGACTCCGTGTGAAAGCACGGACTCTGCACATGGAATCTATGGCCGCCATTCTTCGATCGACGCGTGTCACGAACCCGGACCCTCAGTTTTCGTAGCCCGCGTTTTTTTCTTTCCTTTTGGCCTCCGTGAGTGTGACACGGAAACCTTACTCTTCGGAGCAGATAAAGTAACCGGCAGTAACTAATTTTATTGATTCTGTAAAGCGCAAGCCGACGGTTCAGAGCGATCTTTTGCAGTAACTTGTAGCCATAGCAGGGATCTAAAGCGGGGGGCCCACTGGGGACCGTATTTAAATACCGCGATTTTATCATTTATGAACCATCATTAGTTTCTGGGATTAATTTTTGGAGCGTGGGAATGAATGTGAGCCTGAGCAGCGACCGTCGACGGGCGCCGGAGATGACGCCTCCGGCGGGATCTAAGGCCTGATTTGGTACACCACTGACCACATGCGCCCAGGGGGGTACCACGCATTAAGGACAATTATTTAAGTAAAAATTCTCCACCTTACGTGACAAAAATAACAGTTAATAAAACAGCTCCAGACGACTTTATTCTTTGTAAAGCTGCGTCGGGATTTTGTAAGGTGAGTTACCTGTCGCTTGCCTGCCTGCCTCCTTCCTGTAGTGTTATTATTCTTGTCCCGTTTGTGTAAAAGTGGGGGGAGGTGAGGAAAAAGACCACGGAGGAAAAAAAAAAACGAAGGGCAAATGGATGTTGTCAGATTCTAAGTTGGCTGTGTCAGATTTCTGTTAGAAGTTATTGTTAATGTACCTCAATCATGGAACTCTTGCTGCAATGATCTCGACTTCTTTTTTTCTTTTCTTTCGTTCATGTGTATCTGAACGGGATGTTTGTTATGGAAAATAACCTGGATTCTTCTTATCCGTAAAACTGATTTGCTCAGCCTGTTCATCTTGTATTGGGGGAGACAGTTGTCTCTGTTCAGCGGAATTTGAAACTCTGCCATTTCCGCACACTGGTCTGCAAGTAAGTTTTCTGCTGTTTAGTTGTCATTTGGAGCGAGTATTTTGGTTCCCACTCTGAATGTATGCTTGTCTATTTTGCGTTTCGCATTATTTCTTATTTTCCGAAATGGGTGTTACGAATATCACTTTCCCGTGCTTGCAGAAATCAGCAATGATCCCTTTCTGCAGTCTCTTGAAAAGTTCTGATTTTGCCTTGTGGGTTTCGAGATTACTGCTTTACTTTCTTTTTACTTTTCTTCCCTGAAATGGTTGTCCTGCAATAAAAATTTCATCGCGGTGTTGATCAAGACTGTCGAATTTTTTACTCAGGTATCTTATTTTTTAGAGTGAAAGAGTACTGAACAGCCGGCGCCACCATCACGAGCTTCCTATTAGAACGCTTCGCTTGTTACTCTTGACTGTGGCCGTTCTTACGGATCTGAGTTTGAAGGTTGGATTTATCGAACGGAATAACTTAAATAACTAGCTACCTTAGCAGAGTGATGCGTTTTGGGAGTCGTAACAATGGCTTCCTTGGTTCCTGGAGTTCTCTTGAAGCTTCTGCAGCACATGAATACCGATGTGAAGGTGAATGGCGAACACCGTTCATCACTACTCCAGGTCGTTGGCATTGTTCCTGCACTGGCCGGAGGTGAGCTTTTCCCAAATAAAGGATTTTATCTGAAGATCTCAGATTCTTCCCATGCAACCTATGCTTCCCTCCCCGATGAGCAGGATGATCTCATCCTCAGTGATAAGCTACAATTGGGTCAATTTATCCATGTTGAACGGCTGGAGGCGGCATCACCTGTCCCAATTCTACAAGGTGTTAGGCCGATCCCCGGACGGCACCCATGTGTTGGCACCCCTGAGGATCTGGTTGCCACTCATTCCCTATGCTTCCTCAACTCTTCTGGATCAAATCCACTTTATAAAACTTCTCCTAAGGGAACAAATGGCAGGTCACAGGCGGACAAGGAGAAGAGCAATTTGTCAAGTAATAAAGCCAGGGATCTGGAGACAAGGACTGAAAATTTTAGCCGATCCAAGTCTCTTCTGTCAAGGCCTAGTGTGCATGCGTTAGAGAAGAAAGAAACAGAGATGAGATCTAAGTCCTCACATTCAAGGTCAATACCTTCATCTCCAACCAGCTGTTATTCACTTCCTACTTCATTTGAGAAGTTTGCAAATGGAGTTAGAAACCAAACAAAGATAAAAGGGGTTTCAGAGAAGCCTAGTTCTAAGCAGGGTTTACTTGAGAAGGCTGCTTCTGTTTTCAAGGCAACCACTGCTGTGAAGAAGGCCACAGCCGGAAATTCAATTGGAAATTTTGTGATTGAAGTAGGGCCCAAGGCTTTGCGAAAAAGCTGGGAAGGAAGTGTTGAAGTAAAGGGGAGGGAGAATTCAAATCCAAGGGCAGCAAGACCTAGTAAATCAGATTCACACAGCACTTCTGTAAGTATTCTCTTTTCCCTCTTGCCCTGCCAGTCATGTTTCATGCCATAGACTGGAGATTTCTGTTAAAGCCAAGTATTTTTTTAAGAATTGCTATTCTAATTGCTTAGCATATTAACATACTTTGGGGAATTGTGCTGCCCTCTGCTCTTACTGATTAAAGAAGCATATAGCTTGCTTTTTTTCAGAAAAAATTTATCCGAATCACTCTATGCAGCCTCCTAGTCACCCGTTGAAAACTCTCCATTTAGAGGGAGTTCATGCTTTTCAACATGGACCTTCTCTGAGATTTTTTAGACATGCTGTCACCACATTTTTTTAGTGGTCTGTGTGGCTTAGAATTGCTTGTTGCTTCAGTATCCATTTTTATGGTGGGTATGAAACCAATAATCTATTCCCCTCTTAAGTGTTTTTATATTCAATTTTTTTTTAAGAAATATATTTGTATAGAAGCAAATAAGACTTCTGTGCATATTAAGTGCTTAAAATAAAACAGTGCCCTGATACTCTACTATCTTATCAGCAGACAATAGATAATATCAGCCTGATAGAGTAATTGTATGCCATGTTCTACTTTTGAAGTATTGGCTTACTTTATTTTATTTTTATGTTAAAAGATTTTCCTGCAAAATTGGTATTTTCACATTAACATATTCTTGTGAACTCTGAACAAAATTAGCATCTTCATATTAACATATTCTAATTTATTTTTTTTGGGATGAAAATCTTTCAATATTATTTTCTTTTCATTCTTGTCGATGTCAAGAGCGCTTGATTATTAACTTCTCATCTTTATCATTTCAGCCCTTTATGGTTAACTGATCCTGTCTGCCCACGTCAATGAACATTTATTTGGAGTTCTGACAAGAGCTTTAATTGATCTTTAAAATGACTAGGCCCCTAAGAAGAAGCCAGAACCTAATGACAAGGTGTCTACTAAAGAGGTAAATAGAGTTCAGACGCCCACAAAGAAGGACAACATGAATGGAATTGTGGATGATCCTGAAAAAGTCACTAAGCCACGGGTTTCTCTCGCAAAGAGAAGTTCAGGAGACGTTGCTAATGGTGCAGTGCCATGGAACTTGGTGAAGGTTTCTACCGGTAAAAGATTGACAGATGGCAGTGTGTCATGGGCTTCTCTTCCATCATCTTTAGCAAAACTTGGAAAGGTAGGCAAGGTTATGCTTCCATTATGCATACTACTAATCGCTATGATCTGCCAATCAGCTTCAGTTGAGATTTCCATGCTCCTTCAGTGGTAATATATGGCTGGTCCAGAGTGGCCAATGTCATGGGTTCTCATTAATTGAGCCATAGGGTTAGATTTTTGGCTCATCGGATCCTCGTATATGTTTTTCTTTCTTTTTTTTAATGCTAGTCATTCATGTATTTCAGGAAGTTCTGAAGCACAGAGATGCAGCGAAGCTGGCTGCAATTGAGGCCGTCCAAGAAGCTTCTGCTGCAGAGAGTTTGATGCGGTGTTTGAGGTAATTAAGTAGCAGTTATAAGTAAATTGCAACAGTGTTACTTAAGGTTACTTATGTTGGAGTTTAGCTCAGAGTGAACATTTCTACTCTTTAATGGAGCACATTTTATGAGTGTGAGATTTTTCTGGGCTCAAAAATGATTTTGTCCGCGGAGGTGATTGTATGAGTTCTCAGTAAGGCTTGCATCTATTCTGGTTAGTCCAAATTTTACACCTGACATTTCTTTCATGCTTGGCCATTTGTCTCTGTTGTTGCTTGTTGTCAACAGCGTTTTACACTTTTTTTTTTTTAATAAACATTTGTGTTTTACCATAATCATTAGATTTGTTGTCTTATCCCAATTGTTCTCTTGGTGAATAACATTATTGAAGTGCTATCTTTAAAGTAGTATGTAGCTTCTTGCCAAGTGTAATTCATGCATTTAAAGAGAAGTTTGGATTCCTTTTGGATTCATTTAACGAAAGCAATTAAGTCAAAGTGACAGATGCTTGAGGATGTCTGGCAATGTGGTTTTCAAAAGTATCATTTATTCTGTCTTATTATTTTCTCTTTCAGACTCAAATTCAAATTGTAATTCCCAGTAGTCATTGAGGATGGCTTCTATTTTTTGGCAACTTGAGATTTGTATCTTATTTGAGTGATTGGAATTACTCACCTTAAAATTGTGATAACTGTATTCATGCAAGCCTAAGATCTTGCCTCATGGACCCAAAGTTGTTTCCAGATCGGATTTTTAAACAATTGGGCATTCCATGTCCGTGCATGTCATGGGCCTTTCAAGCTGGGGCAATTATGGGTCTTATAAGAACCCAAGCAAAAATGTCAAAAAGAGGAAATTGGGATTTTATGCCTTTGTTTTTGCTGTTTATATGCTGTGATGAGTAAAAGTAAAGCAATGTTTCATTCAAGCCAATCTCTTTTTAGTTGTCAGATACAAAGCGCCATTAGTTTCTTCTTGTGGAATAGAATCACTAGATATTTTGCCTCTATTGGAATCTAAAGTGGCTCCTCCATTATTCTGATGATAGCCTGTTACACCTTTTTCATAGGTTAGTCAGCACGTAAAATTTTGGAGGAATAGGTAACTGTGATAATGGATAAGAAAATTCCACAAGGGACTGTTAAGTGTTATTATGGATCATAGAATTCCACAAGGTTGGTTGGAATGTTGCAGTTCTGTTGCCATAAGTATTCAACCTATGAAGGGTCAATTTTTGGTTTCTAAAGGTGCAGTTGATGGTTGTGTCATGAAAAGCAGGGCATTGCTACTCGTGTTGCAAAATATTTCCATGACTTCCATTTTAACAAAGGTTTATGTCAAACCTTAGAAAAGTAACTCAGATCCTGTTGCATGTTATTTGAACTTGTGTATAACGTACATGGTGCAGATCTGCCATTTCAACTTATCTAGTGTCAAATGATTCTTTTGGATGTCATTAGCGATTTATCTGCTTGTCGAAGATAAGCTTGAATTCTCTATAGGTTAGGAGATTTGTTTCATCCTATAGTTAATCTGCTAGACTATGTACTAATGCGTGAATTGAAATTGGAAAGCTCCTAAATTCCTTCAGTTGATTTTGGATGCTTTCCTTTTTGTTTTGGATATTGAGTTGTTTGGAAGCTTATGATCAATTAATTACTCAATTGCACACACCGGGAAGAGACAGGGCTTGTCTTGTCACATTTTTATGTGCTAACAAAAATCAGGAGTCTTTGACTGATGTGTTGTTCTATGTTATTGAATTTAATTATCTGTCAAGTCAAAATAAGACCCTTGGTGAGTATGAAGTTTCCTGTTGTGAATTTTTCTACTCAAGCTGTTTTCAAGGAGCTTGACCAAGGTTAATGGCATAATCAGTGCAGGGCTGGCTGTCTATGGTAGTGAATCTCGACTACGATGACTGTTTTAGCTAGAAAAGGCAATCTGACTTGAAAGGGTAAAGCCAATCTGGTTGTTGAGAAAGAAAATCAGGTAAAAGGAAGTAGAATGTAAAAATGAATCACCCATAATTCAAAGTGTGGGAGAGAGATAAAAGTAGGATAGAGGATTAAAGAGAAGACAAGAGTTTAGGGCTTGATCAACTAATCTGTTGTCCCCTTGCTGTTCCTGATCTTGAAAAATTGTAAAAATTATAACCCTCGCTCTAAACTGTGGTTAAATTATGTTACTAAAATACCCTTCCACAACTGCACTAACATTTCTAACTTTTGGTTGTCTTCAGCTCTTGTCTGTCTAAGCTCTGAAACAAAACTCCTGTTGTTTCATCTCTTTTAAGTAGCCTAACATAATGGGAAAAATCTTGATTGAGAATCCCTTTTCTTGTTTGTTTTTGGGGATGGCAATATAACCACCAATAGTTTTTGGAGTGAAGGTCCCATACAATCTGTACAAAGTGAGGAATTTTGTACAGAATGAGACAATTGTGTGGTACAAAGTCTGGTATTTTTAATTTTAGTGCAACTGAGGTCATTGCCATCCTTTTTTTTTATTTTTTATGTAGAGCTAATTATATACAGAATGTTGCTTTGGTAAAACCTAGTTTCTGTCTTGACGGCCTTTAGTTTACTGAAAAATTAGACATCCAGAATTCTTACCAATTTCCATTTTAAATTGTTGTTCACTTATTGAAGTAGAACCTTACCTTCTAAAGTTGCTGCTTGTGAACATCCTTGAAGGAGGGTGCCGTCTCTTTGATTTGACATGATCTTATGTATTTTCAACCATCGTTGGTAGTGAAAAAATAAAATTGATCTCTTTATGTAGCTTCCAATGTGGGCCACAACATGGGTTCTCACATCCATGATGTTCCTGTATCAGTATGCCAATGCCTTTCTTCTCCACGCCTTTTGATGTGAAAATTAGTGATTCGTTGCCTTACTCAAATTTGTAACACTAAGATCTTGTCATAGACTGATATTATTGGAAAAACAGGGGAAAGTTGAAGCTTTGACATGCCTTGAATGCCTGAGGAAATTTGAAAGTACACTGACATAAATTTGTTATTCTCTCTGAGTGCTTGAGACTGTTTCTTGATCCTAAATTATTATAAAGTTCTGGCATTAGCTGTTAACCAATTCCATTTCTGACTGACAGTGGTCTACATTTTTGGATTTTCTCTGCAGTATGTTTACTGAGGTGAGTTCTTCAGCCAAAGAGGAAAGCCCACAACCTGCCGTGGAACAGTTCCTAGACCTCTTTGCAAACTTGAATAAAGCTAGTCTGATTGCAGATTCCTTGTCAAAAACTGCTCTAATTGGAATATCTCAAGACCAAGAAGGTGATCCACCAGAAGAAGCATTAAGGATTTCATCGGAAAAGCAGAAAATTGCCACTTCTTGGGTTCAAGCGGCATTAGCCACTGATCTGTCACCCTTCTTGGTTTACAGAGGGCAATACACTTCTGCATCAGCTCAATCATCGGCTTCAAGTCGAAGCACTACTGGCAACCAAACAATGGTTGTGTTGGAGAGTCCTAATAAGAACACCACACAAAAGACTCAAACCAAAGGTCGCCCTTCCATCAGTTCTAAACCTGCCACCCCCACAACTCCACGCAGGATTGGGGATAGTTCATCTGCATCACAAAAACAACGGGCTCCGCCTCCGCCTCCGCCTCCACCTCCACCCGAATGGTTACGTGGTAGTGGTCTAAATGAAGCTGCAGTCCTGGCAAAAGCCTTACAGTTAGAATCCCGTGATTGGTTCTTGGGGTTTATTGAGAAGTTCTTAGATGCCGATGTGGATGCTTCGGCATTGACGGAAAAGAGTCAGATAGCAGGGATGTTGTCACAGCTGAAGAGAGTAAACGACTGGCTAGATGAAATTGTGGCTCAGAAGGAGAACAGTGGGGATTGCATCGTTCCAGCTGAGACAGTTGAGAGGCTGAGAAAGAAGATCTACGAGTATCTTCTTACACATGTGGAGTCGGCTGCAGTTGCACTAGGTGGCGGAACCACAACTCCGTCTGGTCGGAATACGGACTCAAAGGGTAACAGATGACTGGTGTTAATATATTGCTCGCAGGCGCTTCTCATCTCTCACGGGATCTGAAGTTTAGGAAAGAATTATCCTGTACTAATTTGTGTGTATATACTAAGTTGGGGTAATTAAGGAGCATCTACCATCATCGTCTCCTCTTGGAGGAAAAAGCCTCAGACGAAGGGGGAGGGTTACATGCTCACGGTAGAAGATGTTGACTGCTGTTTGGAAATATATTTTTGAAGAAAGAGATCGAGGATACAACATTAAGAAATGTATTGGTTTTGTGGAGAGGAGAAGATGTCTCCACAATTATCTAATTAATACTTGTTTTTTATGTCGAATATTAATTGATACATGTCAAATAATTGATTGGCTCTAATCGCCTCTTGATTCCATTTCTCAAATGTTGTTTTTCAGTTCAATTCAAACACCCTAGTTCCTGCCCGTCAACACGGTCAAAATCAACAATTCACCTCTTGGATGGGCTATCAAATTCGAACTAAGAAGTTTCGTAGAACATCTTATGAGCTTCAATCACTTCCAAATACCACATAGCTTCTCTGTCCGCGAAGGGCGAGAGATCGACGATCTTGTGAACCTTGATGACCGGTGGATCAGCCGGACGGATAACGCAAGCCCCGACCACCATAACGTACATTCCAACTTTCCACTCCTTGTGCTTAAAATCGTTGGGCAGGAAAAGCTCAATGACGTCGCTGCCGTCGTCGAGGAGGAAACGGTTTTGCTCCGAGGCTGACACTAGGACGCCCTGCAGCCAAACACGCTGGAAGACGATGCTGCCGAGGGTCAACGACGGCGGGGAAGACGAAGGTCGCTCCCGCGCGCTTTTCAGCTGCAGGCATAGGAGCTTCAGTGCCGCGAGGCTGTAATCCATTATTTTGCCAGTTCCGTCTTGCGCCGCTGTATCTCAGACTCTGCAGTTTGAAATTTTCATAAGGACGCGTTTCAAGTGTGGACAATGGAAAGTAGGAAGACGGAGACCCAGTCTTCTTTCTGGAAACACTCACACTTCCTCTCAAAATTACGTGAATGCCACCTCTCCTTTCGTCTCTGCTTTCATCTGTTTTAGATGGGAAGTCAACAACGAAATACGAAAGAAACTACGTTTTTCTCTATCCAAGTCATCATCTTTCTCTATCAAGTGGAATTCCAGTTTTGATTTTTTTCACATAAGACTTGTGGGTCCCTCCCTCCCCCCATAAGCGGAACGCACTGAACAAGAATTGGTCGACCATTTATTCTCACAGGGCCCACATTTTCTCATGGCTTCGATGAACTTAAATTTAGTATCTTTTTTCTAAAATAAAAAAGTCAAATTTGGGATTTTTCACGACATTGGAATCTGGGAATGGGGGAGTAGCATAGCACTCTTCCAAAAAGGTAAGGGTACTTTTGTAGTTCACTACTACCTCGGGGGCATACATATAGTGAACACCTCTATAACTGGTCTTCTCAGTCGGCATACCAGTCGAATCTGCCGGGGATGGCGGAATGTACCGGAACTTTAAAGCTGCTGCTGCTGCTGCTGATTTTTTCCCTCTGTTTCTCCTTTGTAATTGATCTCGCTCGTGCTGAAGTTATTTTCGAGGAGAGGTTTGAAGGTAATATCCTTGATTGTCATAATAAATATTCGCTTTGCTTCCTTTCCGTTAGTTTCAGGCTCACTTTCAGCTGCCGAAGTGGTGCTGTTTTGATTACTGAGAAATTTGAATGCGACATGTGTAGACCGATACCGATTTTAGTTTTTGTGAAGTTCATTTTGAATTTTTCAGCTCTTTCTTTTGATTTACTTTTTCCTCTCGAAGCTTATTGTAAAAGAACTTCCTTTCGAGTTTAGATGATTTCTTAATGGTGACAGAGACTACGAGCTACTTCCGAGCTGAGTTTTGGAACTGCTGTTTCCTTGTTCAGTTTCAAAATGGCTCGGTTTGGGACTGCTCTGTCTTTCACTGTTCGGTGTCAGAGACCTCTTTCTGAGTTCCGCTCTCGGCGCTAACCTGTATGGCAATGGTGGTTCTCTGCAAGCCTTTTTGTCCACTTAGTGATCATGCTTTCGGCAATATTTCTCCTTATGGCCACCTTTTTGTTCGCGCACTTCAAGCGACATTTATCTCTGCGTAGATTTAAGGCTTTCCTTACATTCTGTGTAGTAGCCTTGCCTTCTTAAGTATTAGAAGTCATTTGTTCGCTTTAAATTTTTGTTGACGCTATTTTTACCCGTCTCCGCCTGTTTACCTCGTACTGGATTTGAACTGTGCTAATGAATATTATATTGGACTGCATCGAAAGAAACTTCTTGCTGACTAAGAATTTTTCATTCCCATGGTATAGATGGTTGGGAACGTCGTTGGGTTAAGTCTGACTGGAAGAGGACTGAAGGGAAAGCAGGTTCCTTCAAGCATACTGCTGGAAAATATTCTGGTGATCCAGATGACAAAGGTATGTTTTCTCTTGCTCTTGAACATGTAACATATTTTACTACGTATTAATCACAAAATGATGAAAATCCTGAAAATTGAAAAAGTTTGGAGTTCTCATCCTTTAAAATGCTCAAGACGAGTGAATGTCCCTTCTAACTAAACAATATGTAAACTTGTTATAGTTCTCATGTGAAACAGGTAAGATATTTGTTTTGACAGCAGGATTGAAGACGCAGGCTTTTCCATTCTTGTTGTGCTCTGATTTGATTAATTAAATATTGAAGGATGCCACCTCTTGCTCCTTCGAACAACCGTGCTTCCTACAGCTGAGTAATAGGACTGCATTCACATCACCACTAGTTCCATGTAAATGACTGTTTTGCATACTTAATGCAGGTATCCAAACAAACACTGATGCTAAACATTTTGCCATATCAGCAAAAATACCAGAATTCAGCAACAAGAATAGAACACTAGTTGTCCAGTATTCTATAAAATTTGAGCAGGATATTGAATGTGGTGGTGGTTATATAAAGCTTCTTTCTGGTTATGTGAATCAGAAAAAATTTGGTGGTGATACTCCTTATAGGTTGGTTACGTTACTTTGATGTGTGATTGATTTTGTAACTGTATCTGTATCCATGCCAAAAAGAAAATTAAATAAATCAATAAAGCTAATATATTGTGAGATGAAGAATTAAGGCTTCTCAGCTTTGGTAGTGAAACTGAAAATGGAGTATAAAATAAGAAGATCACAAATGAAGGATAGTTTTACTGAGGAGAATTACTCACTCACTGCTAACTTCCTTTTGTGCAGTTTGATGTTTGGCCCAGACTTGTGTGGCACACAGATAAAGAAGCTCCATCTTATTTTTTCCTATCAGGGCCAAAACTATCCTATCAAGAAGGATTTACAGTGTGAAACAGACAAGCTTACACACTTCTACACATTTATTCTCAGGTCTGATGCAAGTTATAGTGTTTTGGTTGACAATAGGGAGAGGGAATCCGGTAGCTTGTACACTGATTGGGACATACTTCCCCCTAGGAAAATCAAAGACATCAATGCGAAAAAGGTTCAAGTTTATTATTTTTTAGAAGGAATTTTTATTTGATTACTTGATTCTCTTTCTCATTGTGCTAAAAAAAAAAAAAAAGATAACTTGTTCATCTGACATCTTTCTTCCACAGCCCAAGGACTGGGATGATAGGGACTACATTGATGATCCTAGTGATGTTAAACCAGAGGTATGCTGCTGAATATTGTTAACAAAATTGTTTAGTATCCATAGAAACAAGCTGTCTTGGAGAAAATTTGGCCACATAATCATTTTTTCACTGCAGGGATATGATTCAATTCCAGCTGAAATTCCCGATCCAAAAGCTAAACAGGTCCAACAACATCTTCACTCCTATTTTTTTGTTTTTCATTTTATTTATTGTTTTTTTCTTTTTTTTTTTAGAAAATGTTTCTGTTTTCATTTATAGCTGACTAGACCAAGATTTCTTTTAAACTATGATGCAAAAAGTCTTACTAGTTCTTTTTATCAGCCTGATAGTTGGGATGAGGATGACGATGGCATCTGGAAACCACCAAAAGTACCAAACCCTGCATATAAGGGGCCCTGGAAGCCAAAGGTATGATTGCTTGGGTTCATCTCTGATTCTAAACTTGTTCCCTTATGGTACTTCATCATTTTTGTCAAATGAATTATTTTTATTGTGGTAGCAGAGGATCAAGAATCCAAATTACAAAGGAAAATGGAAGACTCCATGGGTTGATAATCCAGGTATACTGTGGCCCTTTCAAAAGCGTCATGTTAAATCTTATAATTTTAAGTCGGGTGATGATAAAGGATTTCACAAACTAGTTTTGATACTTCAATGTTGTTCAGGCAAAATATGTTGCCTACTAATTGTTTCTTGTGAGATAGAGACTTTATAAATTTAATTTTTACTAGAGTTAGGTCATGTACTAATGGAAAAAGAAAGACAATACTTGGTTCAAAGAGGATAAAGGTGTTAAGTTGTAGAGCCTAATCAATGCCCTACGTTGAGTTGGTTCATGGATCGACCTTCACAGTAAGGTCATTGTGGGGGTTGGAAGGGAGGAGGGAAGCCCCCTGCCACCACTCGGTCCACGATATATTAACTACTGTTTCATTAAGGGCAGTTTGGGAATTTTACTTTTGTATCGCGGTTGCCTAGTTTCCTCTTTATATTTGGGGCACCTCTATTAGGGTTTTATTATCCGAGGAGCATTAGTTGCGGCCGAGAGAGAGGTTAGAGAAAAACAACACTTGTAAGTGTGTGTTCTCTCTTGTAAACTATTTCATCTTCATAGTAGATTACTACAGCGGCGGAAGATAGGATGTAGTCTCACCTTGAGGAAAACCTATATAAATCTTGTTGTTATTTCGTGCTTGTTTTTTTTTTCTTCCGCGATTATTATTATTGATCTTGTTAGTTTGGAATTAGGGCGTCTAATTCCTGACAAAAGGTTCATAAACTAGAAAATTTTGCCCTCTTTTTCTCTTGTGAGCTCAAAAGTCTTTCCTTGAGGGTTGCACGGTTGGTGTGTTTAGAATTGCATATCAGAATATGATTTGAAATTCTATGACCAGGATACAAATTTGCAGCTGGGATATTGAATTTTAGAGTTGGTGTGTTCTTTGGAATTTAGTTGGAAGAGAGGACAAGAAAGGAAGAAAGAAGAGAGAGGTTGGAGGGAAAGAGGAGATAAGAAGGGGAGAAGAGAGAGGTAGAGAATAGAAGTTTTCTCTTTACTCTGGAATTCTATTTCCTTTCTCATCGTGTGGAAAGTATTTCCTCAAGTATTTGATAAAAATACCTCTTCAACTGCCAAAGTAATTCTAATGCAATGGTAATTAAAATAGCACAAGCTGTAGACCTACTCTTTGACAGGTAATTGAATCCCCCCTTCCTTTGGTTTTTTTCCTGAGGTTGACACTGTTTATTCTTCCATTTTTTCTTTTCTAAATTTTCGTAGGTAGAATTTTGATCAAGATTCAAGTAGATAGTCACTTTCTTAAAAGTTATGTTCCTGGAATCTTTCAACAGTCACATGTCTTACATGTTTAAGTACATATGAGGAAAAAAACGACATTTTTTTTTGAGTAATATGTATGTCAAGTTCTGAGGATTGAAAAGAAAAGTTTTCCTTATTGAGTCAATTCGTAAGGTGAATGGTATAATTTTTTTTTTCCAGAAAGGATCTATGTTCAAGTTGTCTAGGATGTGTAGAGTTAGTTGCAGTCCATGGAGTAGATAGAATAGCTTCATGACAAGCCTTGTGTGAGATATAATTGAAGTCTAGCTGTAACTGTCTCTGAACATTTTTGGTTTTTTTTTTTTGGAATGATATATTTTCTTTGTTCGTATCTTTCACTTATATTGATGTGTTTGCCTTGACCATAAAAAATGTTGTATCATTTATTCACACTTTTAAAGAGAAGCGTTCTGCCGTTGACATTGCATTTGTTTTCACAGAGTTTGATGATGATCCTGACCTGTATGTGCTGAAGCCACTGAAATATGTAGGCATTGAAGTCTGGCAGGTAACTGTCTTTACTTTCTGGTTGTTAATCACTTCCAATATCGCTAGTGAATTAGACCTCGATCCTTTTAAAGCAGAAATGTGGCATCAAGTATCACCCAAAATGCATATAACTGCAGTCTATACAAGCTGAGTGCTATAGTTTGCAACAGCATTTTCCCCACATTCTATTGAAATTGATAGAGTTGTGTTCTCAGGCAATACAGTATCCACATCAGTTATTGATGTTATTAGAGATACTCTACTCTTAATGCACTTGCAACACTTCCACCCCTTTCTTGAGCTGACTGAAAGATTTGTCAGGTTGAATCTGTCTGAATCGGCTAGTTACCTGGATTGCAGTTGCCCAATGGGGCAAATTGAGCTTGAAAGAATATAATTTGGGTTCTGTGGTGGTTATTAGGGGATCTCATAAGTTCATCAAATAATCACATAGTGAGTTAAGCAGATTTTATTTCCATCCTCTTGTGAAGAATCTAATATCTCAGTATAATGCAGGTGAAGGCAGGATCTGTTTTTGACAACATTCTAATATGTGATGATCCAGTATATGCAAGAGAGGTTGTGGAGGACATAATGTCCTTAAATAAGGAGGTCTATACGCTTCCCTTGGATACCATAAAAAAAAAAAATTACAACAGGAGCAACTAAATAAATGTTTTTTTAACAAAAAAAAGGCAATGATGCACAGCTAACTTCAATGCTTACAAATAACATTCTGTTTATCTTCAAGATCTGCTTATATTCATCTATTCTACGTTGTTATTTCAGGCTGAGAAAGAGGCTTTTGAGGAAGCAGAGAAAGTGAGAAAAGCTCAAGAAGAAGAGGTGAGTGATTGTTAGGTTGACACAAATGTTTTTTCCTCTCTACGGCTAGTTCTACATTGTTCCCATATTGTCGACCTTTTAATTGTTTAATTTGTCAATCATGCAGGAAGCTCGAAGAGCAAGAGAGGTAGGGGAGCAGCGGAGAAGAGAGAGGGGCCACGATCGCCGGTCCCGTGATAGAGAGGACTACAGGGAGAAATACAGAAAGGTATGTGTATTGCTGTATTAACTGAAGTTTGGCTAGGCTCTATTTTTCAACGACCATGTTTTGGTGCAGGAACGTTTTATCCTCCAAACGTAACCAGCAGCGTCTAATCCATATTTGTATTAGTACATTTATAAAGATAGATAGTTCGCCCATTTCCATAAGCTTCAAATTTTCTTTTATGAAAATTTCATTTTTAAGTGTGGTGTGTTTTTCTTTGAGCTTATTAATGATGGACTGTACCAATTGGAACCTGACCATCCCAATTGGTGTATGGCCCAATTTATGAACTTAGAAGGGATGCTTGCCCTAATACGAAGTGTCCTCATAATGATAACACTTTGTAACACCTATTTTTTGGCAAGTATGACAGTTTGTAACTTGATCTTACGTGCTAACATCAAAGACTCTTCTCTGCAGCGGAGCCGGCATGATTATTTGGACGATTACCATGTAAGCTCCATAGCTTCAAACCTATCTTTTCTACTTGAAGTTGTTCTTATTTTAACAGGTTTAAGAGAGATACAAACCTCTGGTTCAAATAAACCTCAGAAAACCCCACGAGACATATGATTGGTTACTGACATTTCTGACTTGGTAATGGCAGGATGAATTATGAGAAGCTGAGTAGCTGTTTTGGCGCCGTAGAAATTTTTTATTTCCGGAAAATTAAAGAGAAGAAATGATCCTCCTTTATTTGGTTAGCATTAATCACTCATCCTGATACACCTTGATTGTTGTGAGTATCTTATTGTGTCAGTGGTGTCCATATGGTCTTTATGTGGTCTAACATGTTTGTGAGCCCTTAAGGCATAGGCTTTTTGGCCGATTGGACGTGGTTAAAAATGGACTTTTTTTTATTAGAGGTGCAATGTGAAATCTGAACGTTGAAGAGTTCGAAAGCCTTGATATTTGGGGTTGCTAATCATGGTAAAATTTGTCATTAGGAGTAGGTAAGGCATGACAGACTCAAGAATCCCTTGTTGGTGTCCTTGCGAAATAGATATACATTATTTAAGTGGAATAGAGTAAACTCTTTTGATATATTGTTCTATTTATATATGATCTTTTGGTATATCTATATAATCAGTATAGCAACGGGCCCGAGTTTGCTGACCTCGCGATTCCTATAGATACAAATCATGCAAATTGATTGAATCTTATAGAAAATCATGGGATAAAGTTTTACTTAACGAGAAAATTGTTTTCCCAAACTCATCTCCATGTTTCATCTTTAGCATATGGCGTAAAAGCTATTAGCTTTGCTCTTTTCTATTTAGTTTCTCCTTCTCTTTTCTTTTGTTTGAATTCTTTTTCTTTATCACTCTTGATGCCCAACAACATCTGAATTTTGAAGATCCATTAGTATTGATGTTGAATGATCAAGATTTTTGTCTCTGGCATCTAAGGTTCAAGTTTAGTTCCATAAGAAAGTAGTTGTTTCTTCTGAACTTTCGTTTTGTTTTTTTCTTCCTTTTCTTTTATCATCATCGTTTTTGTTTTCTTCGACAACTAATGGTGTAATCAAAGGTCGGTGCATTGATTGGGAAATACGGAACTTAGGGGTTAGACAAGGATATTGGAATTTTATGCTGTGTTCCTCTTATGGTCTTGAAATTTTGTGCATTATCTTGTATCCTTTTTTATTTTAGACTTTTATTTCTTTATTTTGGTTTTTTCTTTTGTTGCATGAATTAAGTTTGATATTTTTTTTTTGTTTGATATTTATTTTCTTTTTTGTTAATGGTTACTCACCCCTCTAAAAAGTTGTTCAAATTGAAATTTTTTTGAGAATAATATGTACAAAGATGTTGCATGAATTAAGTTTTTTTTTTTTTGTTTTATAAATTCTTTTGAATACTTATATCAGAAAATTGGTGTCCCAAGTCATCAAAACATGTTGAGTTTAATTTTTTGTTGTTTTGTTCTATGGATGGAGCAACTCCCGTGCTGGAGGTGAATGCTCTAATGTATATATGTGTGGACATGGATTGACTTATGCAAAGTTTGATTTTCGAGTTTTTCTTTGGTGGGTCTCAAGTCATTGAAATTTGTTGGGTTTAATTTTGGTTGTTTTATTCTATGGATGGAGAACAATTTCCATGCCCATGGTGAATGCTTTGATGTCTATATGTGTGTGCATGCACTAAGTTTGCAAAGTTTGATTTTCAAGTTTTTCTTTTGCTCAATATTTAGTGTTTTGAAATTTTTTTTTACAGTTGTACTTCGACTTTTGGTTTTATGGAATGGTGTAATATTGTTTTTTTTTTTTTATCTCTATAACCCCTAGCCCATATTAAGATCCAAATACAATATAGAGTATTCATTGTGTTGCTGCTTCGACTATGGTGTCATTGTTGCCTGGTTATCCCTCCCCTCCCCTCCCCTCTAAAGGCTTCTCATTCAAATTATTTGTTATGAGGCAAATACCCATTCCTCTTATTGTATTTTAATATTATTTTTAATCTCTATCAATATTTTTCTTTTCTTTTCAATCTACATTTCTGTGCACCATTTTAGCCTTCTATTTTCTTCTCTATGCTCTCTATCCACAGTGTTTAGGGAGTGATTTTTGGAGTAATCAAGTTTGTTGTAGACTATATGTAGGAGCTCTATCTTTCATCGGATCCTTTTCCTCTAAACATTTGCTACTTCAGTTGTAGTAATTATGTCATCGTTGCACTTATATGTTCCCCCTTTGCTCCCTCCAAAGACTTCATTCCAACCATTTGTTGTGAGGTGATTACCCACTTCTCTCATCCCATTTTTTTCGTTGTATTCGTATTTTCTTAAATCTCTAATATTCTATTTTATCTGTTTTTTGTTTATTTGATTCAATCTATATTTGAGTACAACATTTTAACCTTTTTTTTCAACTCTCTTCATCTGAGATTTGGGAAGCAAATATGAGAATTTCTCTTTTATGTATGAATTTAGAGTCTGTCTCTGATTTCTCATTGTTAGTACAAATTATTCACCTAAATACCTTGATCTATACACACTCATTTACACGAAGTATTATATGTACACGTATATTTTTTATTAGCTTTCTCAAATATTTTGATTTACATTTGAGTGCACCATTCTAACTTCTATTTTCTTCCGTCTTCTCTCTATCCATAGTGTTAGGGAGTGGTTTTAGGAGTAATCTAAGTTGTTATGGATTTTGTAGAAACTCTATCTTTGGCCAGGTGTTCTTCCTCTATAAATTAGTGGCATGGTTGTGTTGACTATGTCATGGTTGCTCTTCATTGTTCCCCCTTTGCGCCCTCCAATGGTTGTCATCCCAACCATTCGTTGTAAGGTAAAAACCCACTCTTTTCATCCCATTTTACAATTGTCTTTTTTTCTTAAATCTCTATTATTCTACTTTATCTGTTTGTGTTTCTTTGATTCAATCTATGTGCAACATTTCAACCCTTTTCTTTAGCTCTCTTTATTTGAGATTTGAGAGGCAAATATGAAAATTTCTCTTGTACATATGAGATTAGAGTCTCTCTCTGATTTCTCACTTCCAATACAAGTCATTCACCTAAACACCTAGGACCTACTCACACTCATGTACCACAATAACTATTATATGTGTAGATACTTTTTGTAATTAGCATTCTCAAACTATTTTGATCTTTATTTCAGTGCACCATTTTATCCTTCTTTTTTTCTTGTTCTCTCACTATCCATAGTGTTTAGGGAGTTTTTTTAGGAGTACTAGAGTTTGTTGTGGACTGCATGTGAAAACTCTATCTTCTTCCAGTTCCTTGTCCAAAAAAAATAGCTACTTCAATTGTGGTGACTATGTTATTGTTGCTCTTTGTTGTTCCTCCTTTGCTGACTCCAAAAGCTTCTCATCCTAACCATTTGATATAAGGTTAGTACTTACTCCTATTTGTCCATTTCAATATTGTTTTTTTTCTTAAATCTCTAATATTTTACTTTTTATCTTTTCCTTAATTTTTATTTGAGTACAATATTTCAGCCTTTTTATTCAGCTTTCTTCATTTGAGATTTGGGAGGCAAATGTGATAATTTGTCTTTTACGTATGAGGTTAGAATTTGTTAAGTTGGGTCCAAGGCTCATTCCAAAATGACTAGCCAACTTAGGAAACTTTTTTACCAACTAATAAACTCAAGATCTTTGTGCTCACTGATCTATATGGGACTATTCGTTAACACTCTCCCTCACGTGTAGACCCTCTATGTAGGCCCTCTTTTGTGGCACTACAAGTGGATAATTTAAGTGTAGACCTTCTTTTGTGGTACTATAAGTAGATAGTTTAAGTGCAGGCCCACATATGAGTACCCGCTTTGATACCATATTAAGTTGGGTCTAAGGCCCGTCCCAAAATGACTAGCCATCTTAAGAAACCTCTTTACCAATTAATAAACTCAAGATCCTGGTACTCACTAATCTATGTGGAACTATTCCTTAACAGAATCTCTTTCTGATTTTTCACTTTCAATATAAGCCACTCACCTAAACACCTTAATCAATACACGCTCATTTACACCATAAAAAGTTTTAAATATACACATACATTTTATGATTATTTTTCTCATATTATTTAAAAATATATTATAATTCTATTTGATAAGTTGTTGTTTATTAATACATGGTAACTTGCATGACCCAATTGATATGTTCACTTTATTAGACTAAACATGAGCATTGTTTTTAGAATTTTAATTTGCATATAGATCTACTTGAGAAATATTATGAATAAACGGATATACTATAGTAAAGGAGGTAGACAATCCCAAATGAAGCGAAAGCCGGATTACTTCATTGCTGAGCTTACCACAAATAAAAAAGTAGAAACTTTCTCTTTATTTTAAAGATATATAGCTTTTGTCATCACTACCACCAATAAAAAAGCAGAAATTTTCTCTTTCATCTGTCCCCATTCCTTTTGGAAAATATTCTCTTGCCAAAAAAGATGGAGGACCCCCTCCACTTTTGTATTTTCTTGAATTACCCACCCAAAATAAGAGTTGGGTAGGGAAGGCAATGGAGGCACTCCCCGCATTCCTTTTGTTTTTTACTTTTATTTTTAAACTGTCTATAACATCATATATAATATCTTTCTTATTGATGAGGGCAAGTCCATCGAGAGGCATTGATGCATACTTATGTAGGGTTGCTTTGCAACAATTACATTTATTTATCTCCATTTTTTAAGGTTGTATTTAGAATTTATTGACTAAATAATGGAGAGTTGGGATTAGGGTTCATTTTAATGGCCGGCTAGCTATGCATCATTGCTTTGCATTTTAATTTATTAATTAAAATTATTTTTATTCCATTTTATTTTCCCTATTTATTATTTATTTCTTATTTAAAACTTAATTATCCAATCCCCTTTTTGTGTATTTATTTTATATTCTTTTGTTCATTCATTCTTATTATTTTATATTAATTTTTTTAATTTTATTCTTTTTAGTGTTTTGTAATTGATTTTTATAATTGTCTTTCATTTTATTTTAATTTTTTTAATTATATACAACTTAATTATTCAATTACATCTAGATCATAGTGACACCTCAGATATGATAACACATTTATATTTTCTTATTATTTTATATTAATGTTTTTTATTTAATTCTTTTTAGTGTTTTGTAATTGATTTTTATAATTGTCTTTCATTTTATTTTAATTTTTTTAATTATATACAACTTAATTATTCAATTACATGTAGATCATAGTGACACCTCAGATATGATAACACATTTATATTTTCTATGTCGAATAAAAATCATATTCTATATGTATCTAACATTTCGATTATGAAATTTGTTAGAAGACAGGGTGGCATATTTTGTAATTTAATCTTATATTTCAGTCCTTCATTTTCAGCTTAGGTTAAAGGGTATTTATATAATTATTTAGGTTTGGATCAATATATATAAGTCAAAGGGGAGGATTAAGGATTCATTCGAAACAATAATCACTCCACATCTTTCTTTATACCCGACCTCCTTCCTCTACCTCTCACAACCTCCGACTCTCTTCTTTTTCTCTCCCTCAACTCTTCCTCTTTCCTTCTCATCTTCTCATTTTTTTCTCACACTTAAAAGTTCATAAAGCATTATTAATGGAATCTTATGATTCAATATATGGTATTAGAGCACAGGTCTTAGGATACCAAAGTTTGTTTATGCTTGGTTTATATAAAGTTTGCATGGGACAAACAAATAAGTGTTTATTTTGATCTATTGTTGACTTTTTTGTAACTTGAAGTTTGGAACACACTTTGGCTTGTGTATACTCCAGTTTATTGGCTTGATTATGGAAGCCTATAGGATGATGATGAGGTTGATCTTTGCCCATGCATGCAAATTAGATTGAGTTGGTTGCCATACAGTTATTTATCTCCCCTCCTTCCACGTTAGAAATAACATAACAAGTTGTTTATTTTTTTACTTTCTTCTTGGTTGGTAAAAGAGGAAATATAATGCTAGCTCTAGTTGAAAGTTGAAGCATCTTGATGAAGTTAATAAATAACTCGAAGGATACAAAGAACAGTTTTTTCTTTTATAATTTGCAAGGCCAAGACCAGGTCCAGGTACAAGGAGTTTCTTTTTGAAATTCTTGTTGGATATTTTGCTAGGTTGAGGCTTGGATGAATAGCAGGGTGAATCCTACTTTTTTTAAGTTAAATCTTGATTGGTAAAGGATTCCTAGTGCAACGACAACAATTCTTTTTCATTCGACTTCTTAAGGCAATAGTCTTGGTCGATAAAGGACACTCTTGAATCCTTATTGATAGAGGATTCCAAGGAAGTATTCGACTTCCTTTAAGCAAAGTTCTTGTTGATAAAGAACTTTCCTCAAGTAGAAGTCTAGTGGGAGTTTAGGTAGGAGATCAAGAACAAC
The DNA here is from genome assembly GCF_029961685.1 of Aristolochia californica. Taxonomy (NCBI): domain Eukaryota; kingdom Viridiplantae; phylum Streptophyta; class Magnoliopsida; order Piperales; family Aristolochiaceae; genus Aristolochia; species Aristolochia californica. The sequence continues at coordinate 9,059,742 of NW_027181770.1, read as the reverse complement.
GACTTGTGAACGTTTCAATCTCCTTGTTTTTTAGCTAAATCCTTGTTGGTAAAGGATTGTATTAAAGTTGGAATATAATCTTGTTGAAATCGACGTGAACAAAAAATGAAAAGGTACTCTTGTTCATATTAAGAAAGGCAGTTCGAACAAAATTATATCAGCCTTTGTCCTCCTCATATTTCTTTGGTGCGATGAAGAAACTGATATTGTCTTTCTACACTAGCAATAAGTGAATACCTTGCATGCATAAAGTAGACATAGGGATTGTTATTGATTCTAGTACAAGATTCTGGAAGGGTGCTAACCATGTTGGGTCTCTCTCTCTTATTTCATTATTCTTTGGTTGTCCTATTGACATTCGAAGGTTGGATTTTGTTCCCCTTCACAATTTTTATTATTGCTTCATTTGTATTGTGCTCGTTGTTGCAGTCATCATAGCTACAGATCATTCAAGTTGTGATTCAAGATACACTATATTTTTTTACTATTGATTATTTGTGTTGTAGTCTAAATTCTAAGTTTTTTATTAAACACATTGTTGGACATCCTTTGTCTAACAAATAATGGCATTCATCTTGAAATGACCAAACTGGTTTGGGACACGTGTAAAACTTTACTCTTGTGCTAACAGTTTACAAAAGTTATATGATGTTTTCCAAACAATGTATAATACGAGACAGGGGAGAATTTTCAAGATCATTTTATTAGATTCAGAGACCTTATGTAAGATTGGAAGCTTTCTTAACCTTATTCCATTGACATTGCAGTTCAACAAAAATAAAAAGAAATATTAGTGGCTTCTATCTATCTTACAAATTTGAAACTATATCTTGACGTGGCTAAGACCCAAATTTTTAGCTCTACCGCATTGTCCTCTTAGATGATATTTGTACCACAATGTTTTGCATCCCTGGTATATTCTCAGTTACATTATAAACAATGTATTCCAAAATAGTGGAGGAGGTACAAACAATAGAGTCCGGGAGAGAAACAATAAAGGTTGTAGAGGAAGAGGTGGCAGGGTGACTCAAGCCTATCAAAAAATTGATAACCCAAATAGACTGTGTGCTTATTGTGGCAAACAAAATCATACAATTGAAACATGTTGAAAAATTCATGGAAAGCAAGAATGGATTATTGCTAATCAAACTTCTATTGACCCAACAGTTAAACGAGAAGGCCAGATTGAGCCTCCAAAAGGCAAGCAAATTTTAACCATTGACAATGTTGAATTACTTCAAAAATTGAAGAATATGTTTTAAACTCCTTAGAACAGAGGATCAACCTTTGTCACTACTGCAACCACCATCACAAGTATGTTTTCTTTTACCTCTCTCTCTTCATCTCCTTGGATCATTGACTTTGGGGCCTCCCAACACTTGACAAGTAATGCTAGTCTTTTCAATTCTCTATCTTCTTGCCCAAAAGAGATGTTTGTGTCCATAGAAGATGGATCCCAAACCGAGTTATATGAGATGGTATCTACTGCTGCTACACCCTCTCTTCAGACCTATTATTTAGACACACCAACAGCTACTGTGACAACAAGCTCATAAGAAATAACATTACTATGGCATAATCAATTGGGACACCCCTCATTCCCATCTACCCAGTCACGGTTTCCAACTTTTAAGTCTATTTTTTATTTACAATATGAAGTATGTCATTTGAGTAAACACCACAAGAGTACATATACTCCTTGTTCTAAAATTAAGGGTGTCACTTCATTTTCTCTAGTTCATAGCGTTGTGTGGAGACCATTATATGTTCAATTATTTCTTAGTAAAAATACTTTATCATTTCTATTGATGATTATTCTAGGGTAACATGGTTATTCTTGATGAAAGATAGATCTGGAGTTTTCTCTATTTTAAAATCCTTTTATACTATGATTTTCACTAAATTTCACTCTAAGTTAAAAATTATTCAATCAAACAAAGCCAAATAATATATTTCTAGTGAGTTTCAATCTTTTTGTAGTGATCATGACATTATTCATCAAACATCGTATGTTTACAGTCCACAACAGAATGGGTGGTGGACCCAAAAAATAGACACTTACTTGAAGTTGTTAGAGCCCTACTAAAATGTATGCATGTAGCTCATTTTTATTAGCCACATGCGATTCGCATTACATGCTTTCTTATCAACCATGTCATCTTTACTTCTCAAAAATAAGTCCCCATACTCTATATTGTTTCCTCATGATAATGTTTTTCCCATTTCTTTGAAGGTTTTTAGTTGTACTCGTTTTGTGCTTTAAACATCTCCTCACATAACAAATTGCAACCACTATCTATTAAATGTATTTTTTATACTCTCGTACCCAAAAGGATATGTATATTATAGTCCTCCCTCAAAAAGTATGCATGTGTTTGCTAATGTGACTTTTTTTGTGGGGCAATTCTTTTCACCATTGGTTTCTCACTGTCTGCAAGTTTTCCTACGCCTACTCCTGCCATTGAAGGATCCACTTGGTTCCAGTACTGACATCATTGTTATCTATCCCCTTGTAGCATCGACTAACTATCCTCTTGTGGAGTCAACAGATTCTCTTGAGTTACGTTCCCCTCCACCTCTCATTTATCTTTGGCCCTCAATATGATACTAAGCCTATTGATATTAGAAAGGAACCTTGGTTTTGCATTCAACTGTTTACATCTCACCCTATGTCTAATTTCTTGTCTACTCGTCTATTTCTTCTACTTGTGGCTAAAATGATATACTCAATGTTATGACATTGATTATGAGGAGACATTCTCCCCTGTGACAAAGTTAAATTCGGTACAAATTCTTTGTGCTCTTACTTCAAATTCTCAGTGGTTTGTATATTAACTTGATATCAAAAATGCATTTCTTAATGATGACATTGAAGAGAAAATTTATATGGATCAAGCACCTAGATTTGTGGTTGAGGGGGAGTCAGTGTGTAGATTAAAAAAATCTTTATCAGGGTTTACCGCAAGAGCATGGTTGGACAAGTTCAACCAAGCAATGCCCCAGTTGGGTTTACCAGATGTAGGGTAGATCACTCATTTTTTTTGTTAAACATACTAAAAAGGGAGTTGTTCTCCTAATTATGTATGTCGATGATATTGTCATTACAAGAAGTGAAATTGAAAGTATTATCTAGGTGAAAGAAAATCTATGTAAGGAATTCAAAACCAATGACTTGGGACTCCTCAAATACTTCTTTAGAATTGAAGTGTTGCAATCCATTTATGGTATCGTTTTATCATATAAAGATTCGGGACTCTCCAAATAGTTGATCTGCTTAATGAGACAGTTATGATGGGATGTTGTCTTACTGACACCCCTATAGACACTAATGTAAAATTATGTATTGATTCTATGGAAGACGTAGTTGTAGGGAACTATCAAAGGCTAGCAAGGAAATTGATATACCTCATTGTAACTAGATATGATATCTCCTTTTCATAAGCCTTGGAGTTGTCATTGGCAAGGCCTATAATGGATCTTGCACTACTTAAATAAGGCTTCGGGCCAGGGATTTTTATAGTAATGTCAAAGGTTTTGTTGATATTGATTGAGCAGGATCTCAAAATGATAAAATGTACCTTTGACTAATGTACCTTACTTGGAGGAAACCTAATAACTTGAAAAAGTAAAAAACAGAATATTATTGTTAGATCCGGTGCAGAGGTTGAATATAGAGATATGACACATGTGGTAAGTGAACTAATATAGATAAAATTACTCCTCATAGAATTGGGTTTTAGTAAATGTATTGTAATGAAACTTTATTGTGATAACCAAGTAGCCGTCCACATTCCCTCCAATCTGGTCTTCCAAGAAATACAAACAGGTGCCACAAACTTTTAGTATGTGTCATCTCAAGGATGTTGCTAATATATTTACAAAGCCCATTGCTTCGAAGACCTTGACTACTACATGCTCCAAGCTAGAAGTATAAGAAGTGTTTGTTTCACAAGCTTAAGGGGGAGTTTTAGAAGACACGGGTGGTATATTTAGTAATTAGTCTTATATTTTAGTTCTTTATTTATAGCCCTTAGATTAAAGGATATTTATATAATTATTTAGGTTTGGTATATATCAGTCAAGGGGGAGGATTAGGGATTCATTTGAAATCCTAATCACTGCACATCTTTCCACTAGAGCTCCTTCCTCTCCCTGTCAGAACCGCGAACTCTCTTCTTCTCTTCTCACTTTCCTCACACTCAAAGGTTCGTAAAACACTAATAATGGAACCCTAAGATTCAACAAACTTCTGTTTACTCACTTTACATTAAGTATTCATTTACCTTCTTCGAAAATTTGGTAATTGACATATCCATATGATTGAGTCCTAAGGTTTCCAAAATGATTTAAAAAAAAGTACTGAAGAGCATTTTGTACATAAGTTACTGAATAGCATTTTGTACATAAGTTATTTACAAATTTATTTATTTATTACTATATGAGATACTTGAAATATAATTTTTTAATTTCTTTTTTATTTTTATAATATATCTTTATTTTATCTTTTACTTATAGGTCTTCAAAAAACATTTATAATAAATTACTTATAATATATTTTAGGCTCTAATATTTTTTTTATTTATAGGTTATATACGAATTATTTAAACATATATTTTTAGTTTTAGTTTATTTATGGTTAAATTATGTTTTAATATAAATTTAATTTTTAATTCTCTATTTAATTTATGTTTTAAATGACATTTTATTAAATTATTTAAATATATTTTTTATTTTAAATTATTATTTTTATTTATGGTTATTGTATGAAATTATTTATTTATTTTATTTAAATTTAATTATAAATTTTTTTAAGAGAAAATAAAATTTTATTTTATATGTAATTAAAAGTTTGTTTTAACATTGTTTATATGATTTTTTATTTCATGGTATTTTAATTATTTAGGTGGTATTTATGGGTTATAATGGGTTCTAATGAAAATTGTAACATTTATTTATATTGTATTTATTTAAAATTATAAAATTATAATGCTACACTATTTTATGCTTCTTCAATTTATTTTTAAATATTAAATATATTTATTATTTTAATTCACTCTCTCTAAAAATTTGTACAAATAAAAGTATACATTTATATTGGATTACATAATTTTTACATGGATATGTTCAGATCATTTTCTCGAGTTAAATTTTTTATCTGTAAAACCATATCTTTAAATTTTTTTGCTTATGTTTTTTTGGCATTTTGGATTGTAAATATTGGTAGTGATGTAGTATAGATTTATAAATATTTTTATTTCTATTTTGAATGCATATATTTTAAGTTTATGATATTCCCTATTTATATGCATTAGTTCCATAGTTATGTTCAATTATCTTTTTATATCAATACTACTAACGTTAATTTTCATAATATGGTTAATATCAAGGATGAACAATTTACCTAGGTTTATAAAAATATATAAAATTACAACACTAAACATAAGAAAAGACCATTCAGGGTTATTAAGAGTACAATTATTATGGTTGAAGCATAGAAAGATTTAAATGGAAAAAGAACAACATCCTTACGATATGAACCAATGTAAATGTAATAGATGATTGATGAGAGAATCAAGATGAAAAGGTTAACACCTGGTAAGTGAGTAAATGGGTAAATAAACAAAAAAATATTAAAAATAATAAACATATATAAAATTCTTAAAAATTAGAAAAAAACACATAACAATATGATTATAATATCTCAAAACATTAAAAAATTATATAATCACATACAAGGTCCCCCTACATACATATAAGAAAATTACAATAATATTCTTACATAATCGATAAACAGGTAAATAAATATGGGATAAATATTATTCGTTTCCTTTCTGTTTAATAAACGGTAAAATAAGGTAAAATTTACTTGATTATATATATGGTAAGTTTTTTTCTTCCATTTCTATTTCTATTTCGGTCAATAAATAATAGACAAAAAATCGGATAATCAGATAAAATTCCCCTATATATAAACTAGTTGGGTCCGCTAGTACTTCTTTGTCCTGTTTTTTTCAGACAGAAAGAATGGATTAATTCAGTCCAAGTGTGATAACACTGGTCCATCAGGTGATTCATTTTGGTTGAATAGAACCAGACAATATAGAAATAGATAAATAAATAATTTCCCGATACTTTACTTTCATTGATACAGTTATTTATAGTTACAAAACGATAAGATGATACGGATTATATCTAAGAGAGTTTACATGATTATAAAGTTATGAATGTAGAGTTACAATTTGAGATTGTCTCAACTTCTCTTATCCATATCTTCTTTATCTTTTCAGACAAGTTCCCATTTTGGGAGGGGACAGGTTTGGTTGTGAACTTAGTGCCTCCATTTTTTGGTGAGCCTCCCCAGCCTAGAGGGGCGACCGGACCACCTCGGGCAAGTCGACCCGGATCACTTACACGGGGTCGCGCTGCTTGGGTATTAAGGGGTTACGGATGGAGTAATCCAGTCGCAGTCTTCTACAAATTTGTCACGGTAGGCTCTTTTCGGTTTCCGCGGGATTACCTGCATTGTGCGTCCACCATGATAGCCAGAGCTTCGTTCTCCATTGCCTCTTTGCCAGGCGCTAAGGTTAGTTCCGGTCCCTTGCTTGCAATGGCGAATTCATTTACTTGAGTTTCTCAAGTAATCCATATTTGGATTTTTCTGTGATGAGTTCGGGTTTTGTGTTTGCTTCTTTTTAAAAAAAAAAAACGATTTATATATTCTGTCTGTTTATGCTTCATAGTTTTCCTTGGAGATTTCCGTGATTAGGAAATAATTTGATCATGAACTTAGTGATCTCATTTAGGAACTTTGAGAGTTTAGTCCATCAGTTTTGGTACCTGAGGAGATATCTGTGTAATTCTATATCTTGGACTAGATAATCTCTTCACATTGTTTTTTTCTCTTCATAATTGCGTAGTTAATCGATCAACGCAGGCAGAATTTACCTATTAATACGTCATTAATAAACCTGTATGCATCGCAGACACGGTTTTTAGAATTATAGCCTTGTTCCACTGTGTGTTGCTGATTCCATATTAACTTTGCAAAAAGCGATGGAGCAAAGTGACTATTTTTAGCAGCTGAGAAAATAGAGAGGCAAAGTAGCAACTTATACATGGAATTTACATGCAATCCTGTTGGATATTGACACTGCCACTGCTACATATTGCACATAGAAGAATAAGATCTCGGTTTGAGGAATGATAATTTAGTCTCGTCCTGAGCTGCTGGTTATAGTTTTGAATTCCTCCATTCTAGTTTAAGTGATTTAACCTGTGCCTTTTCTCCTTTTATTGCCTCTTTTGATGTGCTTAATGTATTATAATGATACCATACAGCAAATGTTCAATGGTAAATACACTGCAAGCGGAGATGAATGAAGTGCTTTATATGGCTGGAATTTGAAACAAAGAAATAAAAGAGGATGCGAACGAAGAGCTGTTGAAAAAATCATCACAACAGCTAGTTCCTGGATTTTCCATCACTTCATGATCTCTGTGATTACTCGAATTTGGAGAATTATGGGAGCTTTTTCATATTTTAAGCTAAAGGAGGTTCATGCTTTCGTCTTCTTTGTGCTTGGTTTAAGAACAAATAGAGTTAAGTAGGACTGGCGGGCACTGGAGGTGCCACACATGATAGGTTGGTGATGTAGGGCATGGCTCAACTGTGGAAGAAGAAAACCATTCAGAACAATTGAAGATATATAGAACAAGGAAGAAGAAAAGAAAACAATTAGATGAAATTCAAAAGTTTCTATTTTTGAATAGTTACTATTTTAGGAAAGTACTCTATTATAGTACTTTTTATCAAGGGAAAGTCAGTAAATTTCTAATTTTGTTAGTTTCCTAATTTCTTAAAAAACCCCAATCGGGAGAGTTTTCTTTAGGAAAGTCTTTACTTAGTCTTTTTTATTAGTCGTCAAGTTAGGAAGTTACCAGGTTAGTAAGTTATTATTAGTGGTTTCCATCTCAAGTAGGTGCTGGAATTCTTTTCCAGCAACTGATTTCGGTATGCAAGGTCACTATTCAATTGTAATTAGGATGTTCAATCTTAGGAATTTTTTTATTGTTGTTATGTTACTTATTTTGTCAAGTCTTTGGATGTATTGGAGTTTATAAATAGGTGGATCTTCTGTAATTTTGAACATGTTCTGAAGATAAATACAAGTTTCTCTTTTTGGTTGCTGGAGCACTGTTATTTCTCTTTCTTTTTGCTGAGAATGACTTCTTAGTGACTTTTCTCTCATACTAGCTACTGCTAGCAACAAAACAGTTATCTGAAAATTCAAGTTCCTCTCTTGAAACTTGAAAAGCAGGAATTTTCTAGAGTTGAGAAGGTAGTGGTTATGTATCTCATATGCCAGCCTGACCTATTTCTCTTTTCCAGAAATTCAACACCTATCAACTATATTTCATCAGTTTTGTGGTGTTAGTTGGGGAGGGTTATTTGGGTTATCTCTATCCTCTTTGATATAGTTGGTCCCACAGAGCCTTGAGCTGAGATTCCTTTTGTAAAGGTTAGAACTTTTCAAGGCCTTTTCCTTCTGTCCACTAATAGTAGAAAGACTTATTGAGCGGTTAACATCAATTGGTTCCTAGAAGATCTCCCCGTCTGTTTGTGTTTCCATAGATTTGTTTTATGAGATCAGGGATATGAATGTTCAGCTCATGTATACATGGATCCACATGCTGTGAGAAGCCTATCATATCACTGGTGAAATTAGATGAGATTTTTAAGGTCCTCTGGATTTTTTCAGTTGATAGTGGGACACCTTCCATTCTTTTGTTGTTCTTCACAAATCTATTATAATTAATAGGGGGCATTAATTTGTGACTCTTGTTGAAAATAATCTCACCTCGAGAGTCTTCAAAGGTCATTGCTCTTGTGTCTGCTTGAAAATGATTTTAGCTTTTATGAACCTGGGAAGTCAGAACTTTGCCAGGATTGATGAGTGGAAATCAAAAGCCAGTCAAACAAAGTTCAGAATATCATGCCTTAGCTACAGTTAAGGATTCTTTGACCAAGTCAAAATGGGTTATTTTGTTGTCTTAAATGGTTTGATCATTTCTTCAAATTACATCTAACTCATTAATCTGCAGTTTAGGAGACATATTTTTTCTCAATTTGATGTAGCTCAACATGTTTCCTACTTCCAGTTACTTTTTCATTTGAACTTACTGGCATTTAAAACAATCTATTTCATTTCTAGGTGAGTGGCCCTCTTTGTGCATGGCTCAATATGAAGCATCCTCAGACAATGAAAAGATCAGCTCGAGGTTTTGGTGCATTATTTTCATTGCCTTTGCATGCTTTGCATAGGGGTACTAGTCTTTTCCACAATATCACCTGTACAGCCTCCTCTCTGGACATCGAACTGGTAAAAATAGTACTTTCTCCTCACTATTTATAAACCGACTATAAATTCAGTGCTTCTCCCTTATAACCTATCATAAGATTTCTATTTTACTATTTACGTTGTCAAATGAATGAGAAAGCTCCGTTTTAGCAGCTGGAGTTACTAATATCAGTCTCAAATGTTTTTCTCAGGTACCTTGTCTCAAGGATAATTATGCCTATCTTTTACGTGATAGGAACACTGGAACTATTGGAGTTGTGGATCCCTCCGAATCTGTGCCAGTGATAGATGCTTTAAGCCGGAAGGAACAAAACCTGATGTATATTCTCAATACTCATCATCATTATGATCACACTGGGGGAAATATTGAACTAAAAGCAAGGTATGGTGCAAAGGTATGCCGATGCTTTGTTGCTAATTTAATTTACAAAGCTTTTATACAATGCTTTTTCTCGTCCTTTTTCTTATTCTTTTTCTTTTTCTTCTTCTTCTTCTTCTTTTTCATTCTTCTTCTTTGTCACTCTCTCTCTAGTGGGGGCACCAGTATGCCCATAGGGTCCCAGTGGACCCACCAATTATGGTCGATATTTTTTATAATCCCTTTTATTCTATTTTATTTTTAGTTTAACTTTCCTGATTTTACTGGATTAGATCAGATATTGATCTTATCTGTTTTGAATTTTAAATTTGTATTTTATTTTTAGTTTTTCTTTCTTGATTTTATTGGATTTGATCAGATAGTGATCTTATCTGTTTTGAATTTTAAATTTCAATTTTAGTTATGAATAGTCTGTAACAGGATGTTGAAACTAGTTTTGAAGATGAATTAATAAAATCTTCTACTGTTTTCTCTTTTTCTCCCTTCTGCTTCTTTCTCCTCTATTCTTCTTCTTCTATTATTCTACTCGATTCTCCTATTTCTCATTCCCAATTCTTCTTTCTTCCTCTCTATTCTCTTCCTTTCTCTTTCTAAATCCAACAGTTAATCAATATTTGCACCACGGCTTGCCTTGCATCACTCTCTTGTTGTATTTGTTGATTTGTCTATATCCGCATGTGCACACTAGAAATGTCTGTGTGGCAAAATGGAGCTTAGTGACCAAAACTTGGGATATTGATGACTATCTGTCATTTCATCTTTTATGGTGAAACATTATTTCACATTGGTGTTTTCTTGTTTGAGATGTGCAAATGACTGTAATAATCTCTTGCAGTAACTGATTGTCTTTTGCACAGTAAAATAAGGACTGGAAAGAATGCAGTATGACAGAAAAGCAGTCTATGTAGGATGTCTTAATTTCATTGTCTTCCTAGATATTTCTCAATGAATTCATGAATTCTTTTTCAGTGACTTGAATAGCATTTAACATTTTATGTCACAAAAAGAAAAAGTCCACTCCCTGTTGTTCTTTGTATTTGCTTTAGTGTGCTCTTGTCAAAGATAAAAAATACACCGTTTACACGAGGTTGAAAATGAAATTATTTTATGCATTTAGCAGAGACTGCAGGTCATAGCTCCAAAAATACAGTGTTTCTGCAACTTTTGAGGGTTTTATGCGTTGCACATCTGTTCTCTAAGCTTCGTTGTATTACATGCAGGTAGTTGGCTCAGGCAAGGATAAAGATAGAATTCCTGGCATTGATATAACACTATATGATGGAGAAAAGTGGATGTTTGCCGATCATGACGTGATTGTAATAGAAACTCCTGGGCATACAAGAGGTCTAGTTCAAGTTCACCCTAATATTAGAATAAATTCTACTTGTTATTTTACAAGAAAATAAGGTGGATTTCAAATTGAAGATTTTAGTGCACAAGGAGCTTGGCGTTTTACATTTCTGTTTGTTTTAAACCCATCAAAACATGATGGGCTATGGAGGTTGTCGGCAAAATATAAGACACCAAAAGGAAAAAATGCTAAGGCTACAGCATCAATAGAAGTTCTAATACACACTAGAACTTCAAATGGGGTATTACAGCATTTCAATTTTGTGAGCAGTCTTTATCTATTATGCTGTCCTTCCAGAACTGGTTTCCATCAAAGTTTTTCTAGCAAATAAGCATGCAAAATATATTGAAGTTGGCATTCGGGCAATCATTGACACTTCAATTGAACATTTTATTCTTTTGTATCCAGTCTTTTATACGGTGATGACCTGTGCTCCTTACAAAATAGATTTTGAAAATATTTGAACATGATTTCTAGGCAGAGGTTTTGCTTAATATAGTTATCTAATCGTGTGAAAATTTGGGCAGGCCACATTAGCTACTATTTTCCTGCTTCAGGAGCAGTTTTTACTGGGGATACATTGTTCAGCTTATCGTGTGGCAAGCTTTTTGAAGGAAGTTCTGAAGAGGTGATGTCTCCTTAGTTTAAAGCTTGTCAAACAAGTCTCTTGTAGCCACATTCATGAAAGATAATTGAAAATGGTTTTCTGGGCTTCTCTATTTTTTGTCTTTCCTTTTTACTGAACCTTTTATATAACTGTTTTTAATAATCACTACATGGTTTAATGGAACCACCTTAATGCAAATGATCTGTTACAGATGCTATCATCGCTCAGAAAGCTTATGGCCTTGCCTGATGACACAAGTGTATACTGTGGACATGAATACACAATGGTATTATTTCCTTCTTTGTTTTTCTTTCTTAAGTTTTTTATAGTGTTAAGTTGTCTTGGTTTAGCAATATGGAATCTTGTAACCTTGAATACATATGGTTTGTACTCCCAACAGAGTAATGCAAAGTTCGCCCTGTCCATAGAGCCTGGAAACGAGTCCCTCCAAACTTATGCTACTCATATTGTGGACCTTCGCAGTAAAGGTTTGCCAACGGTAATTTGATAAACTCATGATAATCCTCCATATTATAACTCATCTGAGGCTAGCTTTGCAATTCTCCCGTTGCAAACTCTGCATTTGCCAGGTATGCCAGCAGTAGTTCTAAAATTATTTGAAACTCTAGCAGTAGTTCTAAAATTATTTGAAATTCTCTTGTTGGCAAATGTGTTTGGCAATTTACAATAATTGTTCTTTGTCAACTACAAATGTTCTTTATTAGTTTTTGTCCTTTGTTGATCATTTGAAAATGAAGCAAGGTGATACAAATTGAAGTACAAGAGTTGAATAGCTGCTTTTTTTTCAATCAATTAAATTGGTTTCTTGAAACAACTGTTTTCAGATACCGACATCATTGCAGAGAGAGAAATTATGCAACCCATTTCTTCGTACTTCCAGTGCAGAAATCCGTAAAAAGTTGAATGTTCCAGACTCTGCCAGTGATGCAGAGACCCTTGGAATCATCCGTAAAGCAAAGGATAATTGGTAAGATACTTGAATTTTACTTGTATAGAAGGATTGGCAAAGATAAATAGGTTTTTCATACTTCTTTTTTAAATTTAACTTGTGTAATGGTTATGTAACTCCCCTTCTATCGAGTGACTGAAAGAAAGGCTTTCCTTGTGGGTGTGACTCTGGTTTGTCATAATCAGAACTACACAACTATGATGATCTGGTTTTGTGATAATATAATTGATCGCTTCAAATCCGCACAGAGTTAATTCTTTATTTCCTCTCCTCTGGGGTATATTTGTGCATTGCATTTAAGTCCTCGATCATAATTTATTAATGAAGAGCAGTGGGCTGGAAGAAGAACAATCGCAGTGCCCTTTCTTTCCCATTTAAATTTTCTCTCACATATTTACTTTCTTTCTTCAAATCCTTTTTCTCTTGCTCTCACTTCCTGTAATCTGAGTTTCTGATATTGTCTAGTTGGTTAAACGAAGAACTTCTAAACCTTTGGCAAGGTTTCAGATCCTACTGTCTGCTTGTCTTTTAGTTTTGGACTGCCAAGAATTATCTCTTTGAATAATCGGTTTATTTTAGCTAGTGTTTTTTAACAGCTCCTTGAATAGCCTTCAGGTGGGATTTAATGATATCCAGCATTTGCCGGCAGCTTACTAATAACGTTATTTGCATCAAGCTTGTCTAAAGAGGTGGTTGTGCAACACCCTTTCGCACAAAGTCATTGCAACGTCATTTCTTCATCTTTACGTCTAAATCATTCTCGTGTAATACTTATTTGGTAAAGGTGAATGGGCTGGTCGCATCATTAGGTCCCTGATCGGTAAATTGTTGTTTTTGTCCTTGAATTTTTCTAATTATTATTATCGTTATTATTATTTTTTATTTCATTAAGGTTGATTTTTCAATTCTAACCCTGTTCTAGCGATGGAAAAATCCATCCCCACCCTGACTAGTGTGGGTTTTGGGATCAGCCATTTGCTGTAATTCTAGACTGTTGAGTGATGTAACAATTCATGCCCTTCGTTTAGCAGGTGGGGCATGTCCATGGGCTACAGTTCAGCATCACTAGAAAACCTTCCAAATGCAGTCAGTATCGTTAGTCTAAGATAAGTTCAAACCCATCTTTTTGGTAGGCAACTGTATGATCCAACACCTATTCCTTTAAAATTATCATCAGGTTTTAGTAGAAAAGCTAAATTAAGGCAGGTTGGGGACAACTTGAAGCCTTAGTCGTGCCCTGCACTCTTCAAGTGGGTCGACCTCATCATGTTTAAAGTGTATAAACATTACCGCATCATGTGGCAGAAGGTGGCGAGTTTTTGTAACAGGAAAAGATTGAAGGTGAGTGTCTGGTGCCAGGATTTGGTGGGTAGTTTTATCCAACATCCTCCTTTCAGTCTCAACTCACCTGCCGGCCACCATCAATCTCATCGCGTTTTCTTTCATGTCAATCAACCCAACTTAGCACAAATGCCGAATGCCGTCACGCGTCACAGGCACGGCAGTTAGGGAAAAAACTCAACGAGAGAGAAAAGAAAACAGCGTCCAACGGTTCTAGTGGTAACTTTACTTTGTAGGATCAAGAACGGGTCCAGCCGCTGTCTTTTTATGGAAGCTTTGAACAACACCCGGACGAACCAACTGGGTTCTTTTGTCCAAGAGATCGATGATCGATTGATTTATACTTTCGAGGACGAAATTGGAAACAGAAGGTGCCCGATGGAAGGTAGACGAAACTGTTGTGCAGTTTCCGCACCGAATGCCCTCTAAATTAGGGAAAACCGTCTCTCTGCCCCTTCTTCGTCTTCTTCTTCCCTATGGCGATCGACGATGCCGCTCCTGATCTTATTACTAAAACCTGCACGGTTTTGGGCGGTCGCACTTTCGTCGGCCGATCACTCGTCTCCAGGCTCTTGCAGTTAGGGAACTGGATTGTGCGGATCGCTGATTCGGCGCCTTCTCTGCGCCTTGAGTCCGGCGAAGAAAACTCAATTCTCTCGGATGCGATCATCTCTGGTCGAGCTTCTTTCGTACAGGTCGATGTTAGAGAGAAGCGTCAAATATTCCAAGGTAACAGCACTTTGGTTCCTGGATTGCTATTTTTGGTTCACTGTCTTGTTCGTTTAATTTAGTGACAGTTTGGTTTTACTACATAGAAATGGAAGTATCTTCTATTTGGACGAAAATAGTTACTTTGTACTCACGGTGTTTTACTTTTAAATTCTGTTAGTTGTTCACTGCCTTCCATAACGCTTGACGTTCTACTTTAAGAGAGTAATGGATTGAGGAATTGATGATTTCATTATATGAACTGTGTTTTGGTATTGTTCAATGGCAGCTATTAGAGGTTCAGCTGTGGTGTTTTTCATGGACTCGTTGGATTCACGTGACCATGATTTCTACCTGAACTACATGTGGATTGTTCAAGGTAGTGAGACACGACTAGTTTTATTCGCTGTTGGCATTGTACTTATGACGATTGAAGAGACCACTGTTGATGACTATGTGTAGGTGCGAAAAATGTGATAAAGGCTTGTAAGGAATGCAATGTTGAGAAGCTTATATATAACAGTTCGGCAGATGTGGTTTGTGGTGGTGGTCAAAGTGTGCAGAATGGAGATGAGTCCCTGCATTGCTCAGGGAAAGTATGCGTCTGGAATTAATGGAATTGTTTCTTTTGACTGCTTTGCCAAGTCTTCATTCTTTTATCTTTGTGAATGTTATTGTGAAAAAACCAATGATAATAATAATAACATTTTTTATACATTCAGCTTGGAGATGTTTTGAGTGAATTGAAGGCTCAAGCGGAGTCCCTAGTGTTGTTTTCTAATGGTAGTGGTGAACTTCTAACATGTGCGTTACGTCCCAGCAATATCTTTGGTCCAGGAGACCCATATCTTGTGCCATTTCTGGTGGAACGCGCAAAATCTGTTTGGGCTAAGGTAAGAACTGACACACTAGTCGAATTCCACGTAAAGTTTTTTTTTCTTCCCTCTCTCTTGTATGCAAGATGAATGAATAGGTAATCTAACGTGTGCTCCACCATCCAACATTTTTAATTTAAAAAATATCATAATGATGTCAATCGATGATCAAACCCAGTTGACCTGCTTTTGATTGGACCAAAACAACTTGCCTCGTTGGTTTTTATAACATTAAATTTCATCAATAAATAATGGTTAGGATTGATATGTAGCCTTTTGACTTTTAGTCACTTATCAACTTGCCTCGTGGGGTATTTCCAATGTTGAGAAGTTGATATTTAGCATAGGAATTGGAAATTTTGAAGCTATGTAATCAATTTATACAAGTCTGGAGTCTCCTGCAAGAGTTTTCAGTAGCAATGGGACAAAATGTTGGAATATAATTATCTAGCTAGAGGAATGACTTTAGTAGCTTGGAGGTGTGAAGGTTACCAAAATGCATCTTGCAAGTGTAACACAAAACCCAATATACTTCTGAAGCTATAATAACTGATAAACGTGGACCAGAGATTGTCTCATCTAGTGGAGAGCAGGTAGATGCTTTGAAGTCTTTTCAAGTTAGCCTTTTGAAATAATATTTGTTTGTTTTCTAAAATATTAATAATTTAACCTAGGTAGATGCTTTGAAGTTTTTTCAAGTTAGCCTTTTGAAATAATATTTTTTTATTTTCTGAAATATGAATAATTTAACCTGTGGAGAGCTGGCTGTTAACTCTCTGTCTCAAAAATTGCTCGAGTTAAAATTTGAAGTTAGATCTTAAGCTTTTTATGTGACTCAGGAGCCACATTACTTCTGGTTTACAGTTTTTTTTAAATTTACCAGTTTGTAGACCAAATGATGATTTACTGTTTTCATCTTGTGCAACTTGACTCTTCTAGCGGCTATAATCATATTGACCTTCCCACATGGAACAGTATCTAATACTATGTGTGGCACTTTTAATGTGGGTTAATAGCCTCATCAATGGTGGTTTTGAAGAGAAATGTGGTCAACAAACAATAGAAATAAAGAGAATGGTAGGCCACAGTTTTCATCTTGTCTGAGATGATGCTGTAGCAGTTATCAATATGGCAGGTCTATAACCGGGGTCTGTGGACTGGGGAATTTCGTATTTTTCTGCATGTATGGTTGTCTGGTACAGCTTTTGTGTTTTGGTAGTTGAGAATTGTCTAAAAACAGCTTGTTGGCACATCAGTTTATTGTAGGAAATGGTGAGAACATGAGTGACTTCACCTATGTGGAAAATGTTGCACATGCCCATATTTGTGCCGAGCTAGCCTTACACTCTGGCAACAATTGTGTGGCTGGAAAGGTACTTTCAACATTTTTGAGAAACTCTTCTGAAACAGTAGAGTCCAAGTTTCTGTTGGAAAAAGATTTAATGCATATCTAATGGGGTTTTTTCTTCATTTGAATATTTTGTAGGCATTTTTCATTACTAATCTTGAGCCTTTGAAGTATTGGGAATTCATTTCTCTCATTTTGGAAGGCTTAGGATATGAAAGGTAGTGCATTCTTAGATCTTCTTCTATTATTGCATTTATACGATAAAATCCTGAATATTGCAGCCCGGCTGAGATTTATTTCAGGCCAAAGATACGTGTCCCTGTTAAGTTGATCTGGTTTCTAGTGGCTGTTGACACTTTCATACAGGAGAAGCTTAAGCGACAAAGAAATAAAAATAGCCAACTACATCCTGCTCTTGTTAAGCAGATCTCTTCTACAAGGACCTTCAATTGTTCGAATGCCCAACAGAGTATTGGTTACTCACCAATTGTTAACCTGGAGGTTAGTTAACTTCCGACTTGGGGGGGAATCCAGCTGTATCTTCTCGTGATCCTAATTTTTTCTGTACCTTTTCCTTTTATGTGGTCTATTCAATTCTCTGATGTTACAGTTTTCCATTAACTTTTCAAGGAAGTTTGACATTTGTGAGTGGTTCTTTATTTTCATGTTTAACTACTTTTAGTTTGTCCTTACAGTTTTATCTTTCAGAAAAAAAAGTTAACAGTTAGCAGCTGCTTACAAAAGAGTTGCATGTAGATCACAAAATATGACAGCTGTGCCACTTGAGAATGCTATTTTCTTGTTGATTTAAAAGAAAAAAATTGTGACAAAAAAAGTTTGGCTTGGACAAGTGTTAACATTTATTTGTATTCATGATGATCCTGAACTTACAGGAAGGTGTTGCTTTGACTATTGAATCATTCTCTCAATTAGCTGAAGATTCACCTTACTTGAAATCTCAAGACTTAAGTCAACCTTCAAAAGCAGAGAAACTCTTAGGGAATGGAAAAGGTAGTGTTGAGAATTGCTCTTTAATATTGATATTCATCTTGCAACACAAGCATACACTTTATAATATTTAAAATGATTCAAAAACAAATCTTTCTTCCTTAAATTGATTCTGGAGTCAGTATTTCTTATCTATTGGGTTGTTGATCATAGACTCTCTTTTGCACATTCCAACAATTTTCCAAATTTTTGTTTAATTACAGTTGCAGAAATGTTATTGTGGAGAGACCAAAAGAAGACTTTTACTTGTGCACTCTCAGTACTTTTGCTCTTTCACTGGATCTTTGTTTCTGGAAGAACTTTTATCTCATCCACAGCACTGCTTCTATTGCTGCTTTTAGTCATTATTTTCATCCGCAGCATTTTATCTTCCTCAACGTGAGTAGTGCTATTTCCTTTCTATGGTTGATTTATGTTGTATGCTGTCAAGGTACAAAGTTGTTAGCAATCTGATACAAACTTTTGATTAGCAGGTTTGGTTACAATTTCGCACCTTCAGCTAAATTTGAAGTCTCAGAATCTGTAATAAAGTATGTATTTGTATCATTAGCATCTCTATGGAACACTTCGGTAGTTCCATCCTTGAAGTTATTGGCACAAGGGAATGATTTTAACCATTTCCTGAAGGTAAACATACCCGTTTTTGGTATTTTTCATGACTAGAGTAGGTAAAAACTGGACTCAGCATGTGTTTTTTATTTTTTTATTTTCATGTACTGTTGTTTGTCTTAGTTACAGATTTTGACTTTTACAGGTATTTAGTTCTGTGTATGTTTTCAAGATGCTTCTATCATTCTCTCCCACGTTGTTGATTGGTCTAGGTAAGAAATTGTTGTGGTTTGCATTATATTGTTAAGTGTTCATTGTTCTTTCGTTCAAAAACTGTGAAATGATTCTTTGTTTTCAATGCAGGGCTTTTGTTCATGTTTACTTCTTTGTATGTTTACGAGCAATATGAAGATCAAGCCAATAGATTAGAAAAGGCTACAATGGTTGGTATGGAAAAGTTAAAGGTGTCACTGATGAGGAGTTCCCCTGTTTCTTTACAGTTGTTTCTTCGTCAATATTGCATACCGGCTCATGATGGTGCCTCATGAAAACATGATCGCCAGCATTTAGATGAAAACGTGTATACTTATCCTACTGGTAACTTAAGTTTCACAAAGTGCAGTTTAGTTCGGGAGCTAAAGAATGGTTACCATGTTGAAGTCCTAGACCTAGAAAAATACAACAATGAATTTTATGTTTATCCAGTTTTAGCAAGTACATAAACCCAGTTATTAGATTCAAAACTTGAGCTTGAAATGTTACTCGAAGTTTGTACAGTTGGGATATAGGTTAACACTTATTGATGAGATCAGCTTCTACATCAGACTACAAATTAGGATTTGAATTAAGGTACCTATATTACTATTCAGAATGCATTGATTAATTAAATTTCCTCCTTTAATATGTTGACGAATCATGGCACATCTTGCTTATGTGCAGGTTAAGGTCTGTTGCAGGCAACATGATGTAGGAAACAAGTTTTAGTTTGGACCCTATTTGGTTTTGGGGAACTGACTCAAATTTGCAAATGCCTTGCCCTAGGGTTCAGTTTATGGAAAACAACTAAGGGTTCAGTTTATGGAAAACAAAATGAATTTCAACTTTAACTTGTTGAGATTTAATATCTATTTACGGATGCTTTTCCTGCGGGAGATTTGTTCTTCATGGATAAAGTTTATTAGCAATTATCTAAAATCAATCATGTGTAAGCTTATGGTTTAGACGAAACCGTAGTCCCAAAAAGTCAGTGGTCAATACTGGTG
Source organism: Aristolochia californica (assembly GCF_029961685.1). Classification (NCBI taxonomy): domain Eukaryota; kingdom Viridiplantae; phylum Streptophyta; class Magnoliopsida; order Piperales; family Aristolochiaceae; genus Aristolochia; species Aristolochia californica. The sequence goes on along the minus strand of NW_027181770.1, from coordinate 9,039,985 downwards.
AAGCTTGTGAGGTCACAATGTCCAACGAAGTTGATGCCATGTTTAAATAAATATCTGAGGCATATAGAAGCAATTTACAGATTTCTGCTTCGACCTTCAGTCTGACATGGGAGAAACCCATCGGATAATAGACCAATTACCATCAGAAAACATACGAAAATCAGAGCAGATCCTTGAGTGATGTCAGAAGTAGGGGCTGATTATGGGCCCATTGCCAATGAACTTCCAGTACTTTAATGAACGTTTATATGCATTATTTGTGTTCGTTCTGCATTGGTCGAAATCATTATTAATTTTTATGTCTTTACCAATAATGTCTAAATCCTTATGTACTTTGGTCATGTCAAAGTGAATTGGAATTCGCTCTCACTTACTCAAAATGGTTAGTGCACGTCCACAAGGGAAAGTCAAAATGAATTAATTATGTAATTCACTTTCACTCGCTCCCTCTTGTCGTTGCTTGCCCTTGGCTAGGGGTGGCTTCGAACTGAGCCTACTCGAGTTCAGCTCGGTTCGATTCGTTATCAATCAAGCTCAAGCCGAGCTCGAGCTCTAAAATCGGCTCATTTACTTTAACAAGCCGAGCTTGACCGAAGCCAGGTTTAGTTCGTCAGCTTGCGAGCCGGCTCGAAGTGAGTCGGGATCAGTATCGGGTCGGGAGCGGGAGCGTGAGAGATCGAGGGGGGGAAAAAATTTTCCTCCCCTCGTCACCGCCGAGCCCATCCCGTCGGTTGTTGTCGCCGCCTCTACCGTCATCGACAGCGGCTCGTTAGCCGCCTCTGTGGTCGTCCGTTCGATTTCTTCTTCTCCTCTCCATTGCCTCTGTTTTTGTCGTCGCAGCCATCATCCCCGATGACAAGTCCTCCCCGGCGTCGTAACCCCCTTCCCTCTGCGTCGTCTCGGCTCTCGGCGGAAAATCTGAACCAGTAAGTTCGTAAAGAAGAAAAAAAAAAGAAAAAAACATAGCACGTGCGAGATTGTAAAGAAAAAAAAACAAAATTTGTTTTTCCTTAAACTCTCATTCCTCATAGTTCTTGACAAAATTAAAAATACATTTTGTAGAAATAAGTTTCTATGAACTATTAGTGTCTCATTTTTTTTTTAATATTTTTATAATTAAAAATTCTTATTAAATATCATATAATTTTCTAAGTAAGATTTTCCTACCAAGATGGGGTAGAAAATTGTATAGAAAACTTTTGAATAAGTATTTAACAGTTGATGTTGTAATACTTTTAGCATGAAGCAATTTTTATTGCAATTTTGTTTTTGACATTTTATTTGATTAAAAATTTATTGATAAGTATAATAATATATTAGATTGATTATTAATTTTTATTTATTTCCCAAGAAGAGGCAATAAAAGGTCCATTTAACTTTCCAAAGAAAATTTTAAAATATTTCTTATAATTTTCTAATAAGTCACAAATAGTAATAGGATTTTATTTAAAGGTTTTTTTGGGAATATGTATCATAGGAAAAATATTTCTAGTTTTTCCTAGAATATAAATTTTCATCTAAGGGCCCTACGGAGGCCATAGTAAATTTATGGCCAGATTACAAGTTAGACAACAATTGGAGTAAAAAAGATTAATATTGGTGCATTTTAATCTATTATTGAAATTCAATCCTGAACCTCCCCTATCATTATTTTTTTAAAATGTATGCATAATTTTATATATAATTTATTCGAAGCCACCCCTACGTGCAAGATCATAAACAAAAAAAAAAAAAAAAACTCTTTGTCCCTTCCTCATGGCTTTTGAAGAAATTGAAAAGATATTTTAGTAGAAATACGTTCTAGAGACTATTAGTTGTTTTTTTTTAATAAATGTTGAAAAGACATTTTTAGTAGAAATATAGGGATAATTAGTGCCTCAAGTTTTTTAAAAATATTTTTCTAATTATAATTTTTTGATAAAAAATCATATAATTTTCTAAGTAAGATTTTCTTGCCAAGAAGGGCTAGAAAACCATATAGAAAAATTTTGAATAAGTATTTGATAGTTGATAATATAATCCTTTTAGCATGAGGCAATTTTCATAGCAATTTTGTATTTGACATTTTATTTGATTAAAAATTTATCGATAAGTATAATAATATATTAGATTAATTATTAATTTTTATTTATTTCCTTAGAAAAGGTAATAAGAGGTCCATTTAACTTTCCTAAAAAATTTAAAATATTTCTTTTAATTTTCTAGTAAGTCTCTAATAATAATAGGATTTTATTTAAAGGATTTATAGTTTTTATTTAGGTGATTGTAAATTGATAGTGATATATCATTTAATTTTGTTGTGTTTGATTATTGTATGGAGTTTATTCATAATGTTATGTAGTGTATGGAGTGTTTAGACTATTTTATGGAGTGTATGGAGTGTATAAACAATTTCATGGAGTGTTTATGGAATGTATAGACAATTTTATGGAGTGTTTATGCAGGTATTATGTATATAGATTATGCCCAATTTTAAGTAGATGTCATGCCGAATTTTATGTAAGTATTATATACATAGATTATGCTTAATTTTAAGTAGAAGTCATGCCCAATCTTATACATGTATTATATATATAGGTTATGCCCAATTTTATGTAGAGGTCATACCCAATTTTATGTAAAATATATGTATAATTTTATATACAATTTATTATATATATATATTTTTTGAAAAGTTTTAAATATATGTAGAAGCTCGAGCTCGGCTCGAATTCGGTTAAATTTTTTGGGCTCGAGCTCGATAACAATTTTAGGCTCGAGATGAGGTTCAGCTTGAAGCTCGGTTCGAAATATTTAAATCAAGTTCGGTTCGAACATAGGCAGGTTCGGGCTCGACTCAGCTTGATGCCACCCCTACCCTCGGCCTCACCCTCCCCTCGACTTCTCCACTTCCACCATGCTGCTTCCCTCTCCTCTTGTCGCCCACTCTCTCAAAATCAAACCCTGTCATGAATAATTTTATTTTTTCAATTTATACTACACTAAAATCTATTTTTTTAATAAAATATTTTATTTATATATTTATTTATTTATTATATTCATGAATTTTAATACTATATTAAATTACTAATTTAAGAGTGATAATTAAGATATTGTAAAAGTAAGAATTTGATCAAGTATCTAGACATTATAAAAGTGAACATTTTTGTTCAAGTATTGTACATTTTATAATTAATTAAATTAATAAATTTATTTTAATCTGTAATTATTGTGTTAATTTAGACTAAACTAAAATCTATCTTATTTTATTAATTTAATTATTTATTATATTAATTATTTTAAATATTATAATAAATTACTAATTTATGAGTGATAATTAAGATATTGTAAAAGTCAAAATTTGATTAAGTATCTAGACATTATTAAAGTAACCATGTTTTTTAGGTATATTATTTTTTATATTTAATTAAATTAATATTTCTTTTTAATTTCAAAATTATTAACTTATTTTTAATTAAAAATTTAAATACAACTATCTTTTAAAGATTACATTTATCAGAGTATTTTATGAATAAACTCATTCTCTTGTTTCCACTACATTTTCCATTATACACACTAACACAAGAAAACACTTTCCATTGAGTACACTAACACAAAAAAATAATTTGCTTTCATTTTCCCTTTCCCTAGTTCATTCACTTTCACTTCAAAGGTGCACTAACCGCCCCTTAGTGGTGTCTCAAGCACTTAGATCTATACATCTTCCTGTAAATTGTTTTTCTATTGTTTGACTATTTGATTTTACCTAGTCTCTTTTATCATTTCGTAGTGTGAAGTACTCTCTTATTTTCTTAAAAAAAAAAAAATTGTGTGTTTTGTGTTGGAAGTATTTATTTTAGTTCAAACTTTTAAATTCTTTGTATGGTTCAAACTGTCTTACAATTTTATTTTATTTTGGTGTTTTAGGAATTACTTTCAATTCCTTTATTAGAGTTTCTTGGTTTCTTTTTGTTTTGCTTCTTCTTGTACTTTTTTTTTTATGCTTATGGGAATTAAGAAACAAATTTGGTAACAAATTGAAGATATATGTTTTAGTTTGAGGGAGAGCGTTGGAAGACCTAATTAAAGTTATTTTATTTACTTTAATTTTTAGGAAAGTTATTTCTTGTAGAAACTCATTTCCTAGGGTTTACATGTTGCAAGGACATAGATATAAATATTTTACATTATTTAGATTATACATAAGATAGAGGGATTTGTAAGCCTTAATCTTTCTTATCTCTTTTCTTCCTTCAAATTTTAACACATACAATAATAAGATAAAATCCATGAAATGGTTCCATCAGATTCCTCCAACTCCATGATGGGAAAAACTCTTTGGTGCATGGATTCCAAAAAATAATGCAAATGTAAACAAACATGTATACTTACATAGCATACAAAAAATAAATAAACAAAAAACCTAATTAAATAATTAAATAAATTTATCCCATCTCCCCTCTTGTCCTATTCCCCTCGGCATTCTCTCTCTTTCTATCTCTTCTCTATAGGAAACAGGAAGATTAGTCGGCTAGTTTCATTGGTTGCTAATGTTTTGCTTTATCTACTAAAATTTTGTTTAATTTCGTTATTTAGTGCATTTTTTTATCTACTAATATTAGTCAACTATTTTCGTTGGTTGCTAACATTTTGCTTTATCTGCTAAAATTTTGTTTACTTTTGTTAATGAGTGCAATTTTTTTTTATATTCTGAATATTTTGTTGGTAGTTTTTGAAAGCCAGTAGGAAATTGATGTTATTTCGTATGAAAATTTGGGGCTTCAGTAATCTCCATGCTCTAGCTATAGTGCTTACGTTTTTGTGGTGACTTGTGAGTGATCAGAGCTTCAACCTCCTTAATTTGTTTAATTTCTATTTTTGTTGATTCTTAACATTATTTCAGCAATGATTCCCTTTTGTCTTTCTTTGATATTTTGTTAATTTAGTGGTTGGTTGTTACTCACTTTCCTTTTGTTGATGGTCAATCCTTCACTTCCTCGGTCATTCATTGATTTTTTTTCTTTTCCTTTTGTTTTTCTAGTTACTTATCATGTGTTTTGTGTCTTAAGGGAGATGATATAATTGTAATATTATTACTTTTAGCTTCTATAAATATATTTTAAGGGGGAGGGTTTAGACGAAGTCCATAACCCTATACTTTCTCCTATTTTCTCCCCAATGTGTGCATTCTTCTCTCTTCTTTTTCCTTCTCTTCTTTACCCAATATGTAAACTATGGAATTCTAAAAAACAAGCCAAGGTTGTAAGAGAACCACATGGAGCACTCTTACACCAGCAGTGCCTATTTTAAAGGGGCACTGATAACAATAGGGCACAATAGGGCAAGCAAGAAGTGTGCTTTAAATGGGCACTTTATACCTGATAGCAAGAGTGCTTCCTGCGCACCTTACCCAATAGGGCTAGGGAGAAGCGCCTATTGCTACAAGGTTCCCATCATACTTGTTTCTTCCAACAAATCTAGCACACATTTTCTTTGTGATATGGTTATGTCATATTTTGATTGTAAATCCTCTATACCAAGGAAGTATTTGAGTAAATATAGATCCTTAGTTGGGAATGTTTTGCCTTGTTCCTTCTTTGTTTTTCTATTCCACTTTTATCGCTACCAGTCAGGACAATGTCATCCACATAGATAACAATAAGTATTGTGTCTTAGTTAGTGTGTTTGAAAAAGAGGGAGTGGTCAATTTTACATTTTTGGAAAATTTGGCCCAAAAATGACTTTGCTAAGTTTGTCAAACCAAGCCTGAGGAGACTATTTTAAACCATAGATGGATTTTCAAAGTTTGTGTATCTTCTCCCCCCTCAACTACAAAAACGGGCGTGTAAACCTCTTCTTGGAGATCACCATTTAGAAAAAAACATTTTTAATGTCAAGTTGATGAAGGTCCCATCAATTTTTTTTTCTTCATCATCTTCTTCCTCCCTTTCTTCTTCTTTTTCATATCAGATATTTGCCTTCTTTGATACCATGTTGATTTGTAGGGCCAACACATAAATACAAAACATCTCAAGGGAAGGACAAAATAGAGGAACTATAGCTCTTAGGAGATAGGATAGAAGAAATCAAGAAAGAGAAAGAAGAAGCATAGAGGGAAGTGTAAGGATGAATTTGAGCCAAGAGGAAGAGATTTGAATGCTCAACCCCATGTCTTGAAGATGCATTTATAGTTGTATAAAAGTATTTACAACGACTGCAATGCCTTTAGTACTATATGCTTCAAAAGGAAAAATACATATGTCATCTCTATGAAAGCTCTCCTTACGTAGTAGTCATGCGATCTCTGTGAAAGTTATCATTATTTACTAGCCATGCCTACACAAGAGTGTCTTTTAGCAGATTGAATGATTAATGAGTTTTCTGAAAGGTTGAAAACTCGTTGATTGTTGATTGATACCTTGATAAATCAATAGAGACAGGGAACTTAAAAATATAGCCATTATATATGGTAGATCGATTATACCTTTTCATTGATCAATCAATTTTTTTTTCAGTTTTTTGCTAACAGGCAAAAAAGGTTATTTTGGCTAGGAAACTTATAAATAGGCCCCCAAACTTGTAGATGAATAAGAATTGACAGACCCTTTTGAAGAGAAAAACTCCATATTTGGCTAAACCATCCCTTTTCTCTTCACTTTCTTTGAATTCAAAGTTTCATCAAGCTCCTATACATGTCATATCTCGTGCTTAAAGTTTTAGAGGTTGGGATCTCTCTTGGAGAAATTCTCTACTACATTAAAGTTAGATCAATTGGCATTCTAGAGCATAAAATCTAGAACATGAGTGTTAGAGTCGAATTCTAGCTAGATTGAATTTCTTGAGGAGAGATCAATTTATGCATTGGAGATTGCACATAGCTTAAAAAGAACCTATAAAATCTCTATGTATTTTCAGCTAACAGACCATATTAGTGAAATTTTTCCTAATTTATGGAAAAGAAGAATACTTTACTAATTTTTTGTAATTTGAGTACATGAACCCTATTAATAATAAAAGAAACTAGTAAAGTCCAATTATAACTAAACTATCCTTGTCCCAATTACACCTAAAGTCTAACACTTAAAGATCAGTTATAGCATAATTAAACATCTGAACATAAATAGAAGACTAATATAACTAAAATACCTTTTAACTGAAAGTCTTCTGTGAGTCTTCCTTCCATAATAATTTTGGCTTTGTAATACTTCTTATTATGAGAGTAATGTAAGACTCTTCGATATCTGCTCTTCAACGCTCTTCCTCAAGTTGGAGTTTATAACTTCAGCTTGCAATGAAAATGATTCTAGGTCTTCAATTTTTTTTTGCTGAAAAAAATTCTTATGAAATTCTTCATAAATTCAAAAACTTCATCTTTTGTGCTTCCTCTTTCTTGAATATTTTAATCACATAAAAATTACCACAAGATGTGGAATAAAATACATCTTTCTTGTACTTCTTCTTCTACTTCTCCCCCTCAAGCTGGAAGGTATCAGTGTAATTCCAACTTGAAACAAAACTTAACTGTATTTATTATCTCCTCCATCAAGGTGTCCCGAGGATAAGAACTCAATCGGATAGACTCTCAAAAAATAAGATGGGTGATGTATGTATAAAAAAGGTCAAAACCAACCTCACATGATTTCAAACAAAAGTAGTGATAATAATCACTAAAAAGGATAACGCTTGTCACTCAAAGGATGGCGATAAAAGCCCACTCAAGGGTACTCATAAAAAAATCTCAATGGACTTAAAACAACCATATGTATATAAAAAGATAAACCAACCGAAACAACGCGTAAGAGGTTGGCCCAAAGGGGTATGCAAGAGTAAAAAAAGGATAGTATGAAAAAGGTAACCGATAAAAAAGGGTAGATGGAGAATGTAACGAAGGAAAAATAATGACTTCGATAATAAAAGTGAGACTATAATGATAGAAAAATAACTTAACAAATTTGACCAAGTATGATCTCAAGATAATTTTATGAGGGTAAGCAAAACTTTTCAGAGTTGATGATGCATAAGATATACAACCAAGTAACAAAAAACACAAAACTTGAAAACAACATTGACTATGAAAACTCTGACAATTGCATAACTTAACTTACAAGTTTATGTTTCTAAATTGATCAGTCCATATGAGGAAAGTATCTAATCAAATGAATTCCTATCTGGAATAATTTTTAGATTCTGTAGAATTAAAAAAAAAACTTGCCAATGATAGACTTTCCTGAATTAGCAACACTTTCCTAAATTAAACTTTCTAAAGATAAGAGATTTTTCGAGATCAAAGAGGCTTAAAAAAAGAATATAATGTTGAAGTTAGACCAAAACTCTCTAATTAGAAGACAAATTTGGCTTAAAAATTCAGATTTTAGGAGGAAATGATACTCAATTCACAAAAATGCTTGGAGAGATCATAGGAGAGAAAATAGGAAAAAAGGAGATTTTTGACAAAACTGACCTTTGGTACATATGATATCAATATCTCCCAAAATATAGCTTAGAATCACAAAATATTTGTTGATCAAGAAACTAGATTCGTAGAGCTTTAATTTGATACCTATTTTTACACAAAAATATTCGTTTTTGAATCTTTTATGACCTCTTAGTTATCTTTATTTTGTAGTTTGACCATTGCAAACTTCAATGTGAATACCTCCTTAAATATAGATTAGATTGACATGAAATTTTCTCTTTCCAAAAGTAGACTTAAATAAATTTCATCTAAGTATAACTTCTCATTATAAAATATAATTTTTTCAGATAAAAAAAGCCGATAGATTTTAAATTTTGCAATCTGGCCGAACTGAGTACTCTTTCTTCTTTGGCTAGCTTGACCATTGACTCTTCCAAGATCAAATCTCCCTATAGAAATATCAGATTGAGAATTGGTTGAATAAGTAAGAAAATAAACTTAAAATTTTTTATTTTGATATATAATTCTCCATATAATGTCTTGTTCTTGATGGCATAAAATGGTTCAAAAGTCAAAGTTTTCTGCAACTGCTTGTACTTATCTTACAATCTGATCTTTACTGCTTCAAATATCGATTTCTCTTTGTAGAAAACTTTGATTGCCAAAATTATTTTTGGTTTAGAAAATAGACTCAAAGATATTTCCATAAATATATAGTTTGTAATATGAAAAACTAACTATGGAAGTACAAATGCCAAGAAAACAACAAGTACTACGACTAGAAAGAGAAAAAAAAATATATAGCATAGACCTAAACTACTTGAGATGATTAATCAGATTATCTCTGTGGGTTGACCAAGTCAACTCACAAAACCTACTTTAGTACCATGTGGAATTTCTGGAAAAGATAAATACTTCACTAACTTGTCGTAATTTGTAAATGAGCCCCTATTTATACTAGAGGAAAATAGTAGACTCCAATTACAATTAAATTATCATTATACCAATTATGTCCAAAATCTTAATACTTAAAGATAAGTCCCAACATATTAAACAACTGAACATAAATAGAAGACTAACATAACTAAAACACATTTTACCTGAAATTATTTTGTGAGACCTCCTTCCATAATAATTTTGGCTTTGTAAGACTTCTTATTGCGAGAGTCATGTGAAACTCTTCCATATATGTTCTTCAACATTCCCAAGTAAGGGTTCTTCGCGATGACTACCATTAGGGGAACATTAAGAGCAAAAAATTATTGTCTTTTTATGTTGTGTGTTTGTTTTTTTACTTATCTCATATTTATTTTAGCACTCAATGCGATTAAATTTTTAACTTAGAATATCAATTCACTCCCCTTTCGAGAAGCCACTTGGGCCAACAAGGGTTTGGGTTTTGTTGGGTTAGAGGGAGGCTTGTTTCAATTGACTTAGCTTGGTCAACCAAGTTTTAAACCAATTCTTGATCTTTATTATGAATGACTTAAACTGGGATTTAGGTGATATGGGTTTTATAATATGATAATCACATACACAAAACTCTTGCACTAATGTCGTTTTAATGTATTACAAAATAATAATAAATATTATAATATCATTAGAAAATACAATTGAATTATGCATTATTTCAAACATACATTCACTCAAATAAAAAATTACTGAATCACTATTATTTAAGGTAATAAAAAAAATTAAATACGAGGCAAACATCCAAATACTTGTTCTATTTAATAAATGGTAAGCCTGTGGTAAGAATTTTTGTTTTGTTTCTTATTCTATTTAACAAATGATGTATTAAAATTAGATAAAGGAATACGTATACGTATACGTATCTTTATCCCCTCCAAAGTTGGGTTTGGTCCGGTTGAATTCCCTCTCTCGACCCCAAAAAAACAAGAGCCAGAAGCAATTCGTTAGTTGTTTCGGTGCTCCAGTGAACCACCATACATCTTATCGCTCTTCCGTTTTTCTTTTGGATCCCCTAGCAACCTCGTTGATATCGGGGAGCCCTACCTATAAATACTCGTCTCTTCGTCAAAGATCGATCATCGCTCTCCTTGGCGAGTGCCGCCTGAAATTTCTCTAGTTTTTCTTTCTTTCTATTCCACCCCATTCTCGCTGTTATCTTCCTTTGCTCCGACTTGCGTAAACGTCTCTGCCTTAGATTAATTCATCCCTACGGGCGGGGAATGCCACAGCCAAGCAAGCCAAACATGTCCTCAGAACAAAACCCTAAAGGGAACAAGGATGCCGACGACGAGGAAGTTCCTTCCAACATTCTCTGGGTCGGGAATCTATCTCCCGACGTCACTGACTCCGATCTGATGGCTTGCTTCGCTAAATTTGGCGCTTTAGACAGTATCACCACGAATTCATCCAGGTGCTTCTCTTTTATCTACTTCAAAGCTCTCGACGACGCGATAGCTGCGAAGGAAACTGTTCAGGGCACAGTTATTCAGGGAAGTCCGATCAAGATTGAGTTCGCACGGCCGGTTTGTTCTCATCTTATGTTAGGTTTTTCTCATTGTAATAATACGATCTGGATTTCTAGTGCTGGACTAATCAATTGGCCTTTATGTAATTACTTTAATACGGGTTCTGTTATGATAAGGTCGGGCCGGTATATTTCCGTCATTTTTATATTTTGCTTGCTGCTTTTTTTATATGGATTTGGTTTTCTGGATTGTTCTTCCAATGTCCATGCCTCGTTATCGAAAAAATCATATTCACCTTGGTTGGATTATCGTGGCAGCGGGCATACAGCGAATGTGAAGCATCCGCATTTAACGGATAAAAACATTGGGAAGTACGAAGAGTCTGGATAATTCGAATTGTTTTTTGAAGTCGTTTAAAAAAAATTTCTATTAAAAAGAGTCCGGATGCTATAACAAGTGAATTTTCATCATTTTGTAGTTTTATTGGAATATTTTTATTAACTAAAAGATTTTTGAATTTTCTTATAAGGAATATGTACTCTTGATTGATATTCAAAAAAGTTCCATTTCAAAAAAAAAAATTCAAAAAAGTTATTATGCGTTGACATAAGAAGGTATTCTTGGTTTGATATACCACAAATAATTCTAACGTGGCCAAGAATGTGTTGCGGCCTGAATTGCTAAACTCCTTTTAATAGTAGTTGAATGTGCTGCGGTTGAATAAAAGACTAGGAAACAATGGGCTTTTAAAAGTAAAGCCCAATTTTAGGTGCATTGGGAACTACAGTATCCCTTGAACAAACCGAGGCCATAGAGTGACTTGCTTCAAACATACTAAGGTAGATTTCAATCAAAAAGCTACTTCAAGAGTGTATTTTCTCAGATTTCTCTTTGAAAGAGCCCATCTTCCAAAGAGGAGAGAAACACCTTTTTAGTGAAGCTACAAAATGAAGCTTTTCCTTAGGGGAGATTTTTCTTTTGAAGATAGGGGATGATAAATATCATTTGACAAATATATCCTTGTAAAAAACAAAGTTCCACCACATGTGCCTCATATAAATGGTGGGCATAGTGGAAAACTTACTTCTAACATGGGTTCATAAACCTTATGTGGGAACCTGGTAACATATTGTATACAATAAAAACTATCTAATATGATTCTACAAATGTGACATAGGACCCACTTACCCTTCATATTAGAGGGTCCATAATCTTGTATTTAAATTGGTTATAAATCTATATATTAATTTTATTACAAAACTTAAGGTACAAAAAGTGCATTTTTGTAATTTGTTATTAAAATTATGTCCATATCTATTATTGTGTATTTTATTATAAAATTTAAAGTAACAGTAAAAGTATTTTAGTAATTCCCCTTTAATATAGTGCACTTTTCTAAAATAGATGTAACTGAACAACATTTCTTCTCTTAAAAAGGTCTTTACACAGAAGAACTCCTTCAAAAAGGTTTTTTCAAAAAGGTGTCTACAGGAAAGGGGTGCCAAACAAAGCCTAAAATTTTCAACTTTTTAAAAGTATTTATCCTCATGGGATGTTATAGGGCATTAGACTCTGGATAAACTTAAGCAATATAATGCCCTGTCTGGTGAACAACAACTACTAAGATAATAGTTTGTCCACACTAGCCTCTGGGGAAGATGAGGCTAAAAAGATCCATAGTGTGTTTGAGGATAATTAGTTTCTTTGCTGCCTTCATGCAATAGTTCTTAAGTCATCTAGTCTCTTCATTTTTGTGGATGCGAATTGTTGGACTAAATCTACAAGTAGCACCTGTTTCACCTTCTTCTGTGAGTGAATTTATCATTTTTTGTTGGACAATGAAATGACTTTTGGAGTAAATTGACCCATGGTGGTTAAGTGCAAGTTTCTGCTTGTTGATGGTTACTTATTTACCTGGATGAATTGTGAGGCTATCGAATGAACCTATGTGTAAATGTTTTGTTTTCTTAATTTCATGGATTTGTGAGTGATTCAAATAGTAAGTCCATGTCCCAATCTAAGAGTAGTAGCCTAAGTGTAAGGAGTGGCAGATCACAATTCGAAAAAAAACTCTGGCTTTTGTTCAACTTCTTAATTTACAGAAATTGATTTGGTGCTAGTTAGGAGTGGCAGATTGCAATCTATAAAAATCTGGGTTTCGTTTGACTCCTTAACATGGCATTGTTTACTAGCACAAGTTTAATCTAGAGGATGGCACCGAGGTAAAACACGGTACACAATTCTCCTTCATTGTTATTGCTCAAATTTGAGATCCATTACATAAAATTGAACTCAAATTACCATGATATTCTCTTAATAAAGAAAATAAAAGGCTTTTAAAAAAAGAACAAGAAAGAAAGAGAAGAGAAGTTATTTTTATCGAGCACTTTTTGGGACTACTTACAAAAGGAAATTTAGAAGTTAAAGGTAGATATTCTGCTAGCAACACCATTTATTGTCGTCTGGTAGAACCTTTAATCTAAGTACTGGCTTTTCTATGCTGCAATTTTGAAGAAAAATGCCTTTCTATGTCATAAGTCTTCAAATCATAAACCCTAAAAATTGTCTCAAAGAATATGCTTGGTAGAAACTGGGATTTTTCTGTCTGCTGGTGCAAATTCTATGGAGCTGTCCCATAATAAAGGATCTGACAAATGTGTGTTAAAAATTGAGGACATTGGGTTTGCCATTAGAATGTCTTGGTAGATTTTATGGACCTCCCTACAAGTGTCAGCAATTAAATGCAATGCAGCAAAGAGGCATACATACCACTTTACGATTAAAAATAGGCTCTTAATTAGAGTTGCCTGAGCCAATTTTAATGTCTGAGCTATATGTGCTTGAGTTGTCTACATTGAACCTTTTGTTAGTAGGAATAATCTTATGCCGGTTAATATTAGGAAAAGTCATGTGGTTATTAGTTGGGAAAAGACCTCCTAGAAGCTAGTTACTTTGGGATAGACTTGGGCCAGAATTTAACATGGTATTACCGCAGGATGTCTGCCTTGTTGGGCTTGGTCTGTATTTTATTCAATTTGTATCCCATTTTTGTTATCTACATTTCAGGTCACATTATTCGCTTGAGTAGGCTTTAGACATAAGGTAGAGTGTTAGTGTGAATAATCCCATATTGGTTAATATCAGGAAAAGTCATGTGGTTATTAGTTTATGAGAAAGACCTCTTTAACTTTGGTTATTCGTTTTGGGATGGACCTGGACCCAACTTTAAGACTTTCGCGGAAGTCACTGCCAAGTCATTGTGCAGGTTTCATTTTCAGTGTTTTCTTCTGTTCTACCTAATGATTCTTTTGGCTGATTTTGCAGCTAGGCTCTGGCTGCTGGATTTTCCTATTTTATTGAGTTTTTTTCCCCTAGCAATCTTGTTGTCTTGTATCTATGTTGCCACAAGTTATTCTTTAGCTTAAATCTTCTGAAGTGAATTATAACAAGGTGGAATTGGCCCAAATGGCTGTCCACAAAGTTCGAATCAGTTGAGTGGCATCAAGTTAGTACTAGGATTTATGGTCACTGACTTCTTGATACTCTTGAATCAATTGTAAGTGGCATTAGTTGAGTTGTTACTGCTTCATTGGTGTGATTGGAAACTGGAGGCAAGTATGAGAGTGTCTCATGTCCATTTGACATCTGGATGCTTTGTATTGAAGTGTGATTCTGTTTGATAGGGTCAATCCTTTTGTGCTGTATGTTTTAGCTGCTAGTTTCAGGATCACCGTGCAAGTAACTAGTATTTAAGACCTCAGGCTAGAATCCCTACTTGTTCCAACCAATCTAAAGCATACCTAAAGTTTTTTATGGTAGATAGTAACTAGTATTTAAGACCTCAGGCTAGAGTCCCTGCTAAAGTTTTCCGTTGCTACCTACTTTTGTGCTATAGTTTTATCTCTTCCATCCATCCCCCCCTCCCCCTCTTATGAAATGTTTTTTTTGTTGTTGTAGTCTTCATTCTCTGAAATTGTGTTGGATAGTTCTACAGAAGCAATCTGAATGTGGGTATTGGGATGTGCCTTGTTTTGCAAGATAAGGCTGGTGAATTTTTAGGGGAAAAAAGGGGATGTCCATCTCTTTGACAATGTCAATAATTTCATGATGTAGAATTTGTTAGAATTTGAAACTCAGTTTAGGTTATTTGTTTTTTGTTTTTGAATAGCAGTTTAGGCTATTCATTAAAAAATAAAAAACAATTGGTGTAGGCTTCAATTATTCTCTCATTAGCAGTCTGCACAAAAAGAACTCATTTATCCTATTTAGTGCTGCATTATTTTTGTATTATTACTAATTTTTAAAATTTTCCTTTTTCAAAAAAATAGTATTTTGAAAATGCTTCATTATTATGTTCAGGAGGTGTCATGAGGTATTGCTGGGGCATATTGATACCCACCTCCCAAGTTTTGGGTATATTGTTGCGACTGGTTTTTTAGTGTTTGTCATAATTGTTTCTTAACTTCTTTACCTTTCTGAGGTAAGGAAACTACAATGTTGAAAGTTAAGGTTTTCTGTGCCATATGGATTGAGATCAATAATGAGTTCTTTTGTGGTGGAATGGCTACTTGCTAAAAAAAACTAAATTTGTGCTCATTTAGTCGTTGATTTGTCTGACAAGCAAGATACAGCTTGAGAGCAGTAGTGATATCAGTGATATCTGAAGAGAAAGGGCATATTCAATTGCTTTTGAAGCCAGTGGCTGTTTAGCTGATATTCATGTGGACCTACATTTCAAAAGAAACAATGTTGGCCAAAAGTGAAAATGTTGGAAGGCAATGTTTCTAACCCTATTTTGGAGGAAGATGCTATCCATGCTCTCTTACTTTGGTCCAACGGTGCTCTGTCTCTCTCCTCTCTCTGTGTTCAGGTTGTTATGTGATTGTGCGTTTGCCCATCTGTGTTTCTTCCAGAATTTTGTTTGATAAAACTTCTGGCATCATCATCCTCATCTCAAAGCTTTATTTGAGCTATGTTGAGATTGGCTAATGAGTCTTCTTCCTCTATTCTGCTCTTTCATTCTTGTGCTCTGTGGCTGGGTTGGGTTTATTCAAGACTTTCCTCTCAGGCCCCATGCATCCTATGTTCTGCTTTCCACTATTTCTAGTGTGTTCTCTCCTATTAGTGTAGTTAAAACTGCCAAAGTGAATTGCTCAAATTTTATGCTCTTGTGTACATCTGCCAAAGTTCTTTCCTCTTAAATTCTCTTGAAATGTGTAGTATTGATAGCATGTCCACTAGTATGTTGAGGTGTTTTGAGTCATGCTTTTTTCTTTTCTTACCTGTTACTGAGTTTTATCCTGGAATTTGATTTTGAGCATGTGCTTATAATCTTTTTATTTTTGTTTTGCAGCCTAAGCCTGGTAAGCACATTTGGGTTGGTGCAATATCTCCATCTATCACAAGGGAGCAGCTTGAAGATGAGTTTAAAAAGTTTGGAAAACTTGAAGAGTTCAGATTCTTCAGAGAACGAAATTCAGCTATTATCCACTATTATAGAATAGATGATGCTGCAGCAGCTATCAAGAACATGAATGGGAAGATTTTAGGTGGAGAGCAAATGCGTGTGGATTTTCTTAGGTCACAGCCTTCAAAAAGGGTATGCATTGTTTCGTGTTTTGGTGGCTTTGATTTCATGATATTTCTTTTATTGCACTTTTACGGTTCTAGTCTTTTTCACTCTTTCCATTTGTTAGGTTGAAAGTGTTAATATATCTAACTTTATTTTTGGTTGGATGCTGAGTATGCTGTGTTTGTTTGAAAAGGATAATTGGTCAGAATCTCGTGACTCAAGGGAAGGACAACACATCAACAAAAAGAACATTGGTCCTCCAAGTTCAACATGGAGGCAATCGGTAATTCTTTCAGGCTTAGCCTTTTGTTGATATTTGAAATTTTGATTTGGATTATTAGTGGAAGGTTGATCCTGTGTTTTATGCTAACTTTTTTTTTTTTTTTTTTTTGGTTATTTTTCAATGTTGATTACACAAGCACACTAAACCTCTTTACCCTAGTGAGACTTGTATGCAAGACCTCGTGCAAGAAACCTCTCCCCCCTTTCACATGTGGCCATTGAGCTAAAGGCCCAATCCATGCAGTTTCTCTTTGTTAGTTAACTACTATGTGGCTTAATAATAAATATACACCAATTATTTAATGACTTGATGCGTAACGATTTGATTCTTTGTGAGATTTTTTTTTAATGTGCAAAATTTTATTAAAAGAGAAAGAAGATATTGTTTAATTTGATTCTTCTGTCCTGTGTTGTGTTTTCTGTGAGAGTTCACATCTCCAATTTTGTCCTCGTTTTCACTAATAATTTATATGCTGTGTTTTTTGAAGTCTGCTCAACCTGTGGGAGCAAGAAGAGGAGATGCCGCACCGAGCAATGTATTATGGATTGGATATCCTCCTTCTGTCCAGATTGATGAGCAGATGCTTCATAATGCAATGATCTTGTTTGGGGAGATAGAACGGATCAAAAGCTTCCCTTCCAGGCACTATTCCTTCGTAGAGTTTAGAAGCGTCGAGGAAGCTCGCCGTGCTAAGGAAGGATTACAAGGCCGTCTTTTTAATGATTCGAGGATACAAATACTGTTCTCAAGCAGTGAGTTTGCACCTGGTAAAGATAGCTCCCCATTTTTCTCTGGGGTGGGAGCCCCTAGAGCAGATATTTATTTTAATGAGTCCGCTTTTGGGTCTGGGTCTCTGGAAATGTTTGGTCATTCTCGTCCAATGGGCTCAAACAGTTTTCCTGGGCCTCCTTCGAGTGGGATGCATGGCCCAAATATTGTCATGAGGCCTTTTGCACCTCAGGGTTTTGATCCACATCATGGAGGGCAAGAATCACTAAATGATTTCAACAATCCTGCCGGTTCAAATTGGAGAAGGCTATCTTCACCCACACCAAGTATGCTCCCGCCTACGCCAGGAATGCGACCTCCAGTTCGGCCTATGTGGGATGGATATGATGGGAATCTTTTCCAAAGAGATGCAAAGAGGTCGAGGGTTGATGGGCCTTCATCCATGGATAATCAGGGTGCTGAGATGTATGGGCTTGGGAATGTCCAAGTTCACCGAAGCCCATTACTTACAAGACCTCAAAGCATGGACCATCCTGTTGCTGGTGAGCAGCCAGGTGTTCCTGATATTGATTACATTTGGCGTGGTGTAATTGCTAAAGGTGGAAGTCCCGTTTGCAATGCTCGATGCATGCCAATAGGAAAAGGGATTGATTCTCAGCTGTAAGTTACATTCATATTCTCATGCTTTTTTTGTTTTTCCTTAGTACCTGTTGCTATTGTCATTTGGAAGTTGGTGAGGCTCTGATTAATTTTTTTCTGCAGTCCCGAGGTTGTAAATTGCTCAGCAAGAACAGGATTGGATATGCTAGCAAAACACTATGCGGAAGCAAATGGTTTTGACATTGTTTACTTTTTACCAGACAGTGAAGAGGATTTTGCCTCCTACACAGAATTTCTTCGTTACCTTGGTATGAAGAGCCGTGCTGGTGTTGCAAAGTTTGATGATGGGACCACGTTATTTCTTGTGCCTCCTTCAGACTTTCTGTCCAAGGTTTTGAATGTGGTAGGCCCAGAACGTCTTTATGGCGTGGTCCTTAAGTTGCCCCAGCAGCAATCACAACATCCAATTCCTCAACTACAGCAGCAGTACATTGATAGACAACCACTAGCTCCTACTTCCCAAACTGAATATGGTTTTACCTCCCAAAAGGAGGATCAACAGGCTTCACAAATGGACTATAGTAGGTTCTTGCATGAAGACTCAATGTCTCGAGCAGGTGCAAAACCATTGTTAGCATCTGGAGACGAAGCTCGTTCTGTTCATCATCCTGGGTCTGCAGATTATGCTGGTGGCAATCCTGGACCAACTCCCCCGGCTGGAGTTTCCTTGACGCCTGAGCTCATTGCCACATTAGCAGCCCTTATCCCTGCTAATGTACAGTCTCCTTCCACTGGTGGCCAAGCACCTTTGAGCTCTTCTGTGAGGTCGGGCCCACCTCATGGGTGGAGACAAGAAGAGCAGACAAGTCATCCCCTGCAGCAATTTGGGCATCAAATCACAAGTCAGACACCTCTGGTTTCTCATTCAAGTTATGCTGGTGGGGGAAATGGTGTTGAACATCCTACTCAAGCTATTCTGGGTGGTTCACAAGTGCAAGATCCTTCTCAGATTGTGCAACAAACAGCGGGAATTCCTGTTAGGCCAACAAATAGTTTTGTAGCCCCACCTCAAGGTGCTCAATATGCTGTTCCATCACAGGCCAGTCAACAGTATCAGATTGATCCTTCTCAAAATTCTCAGCTTGTGGGATTGGCCGGCTTGTTTCGCCCCCCTGTCCCTCAGCAACCTAAGCCTGCTACTTCATCCACTGCAAACCAACAAATGGGGATTGGATTAGTAACTGATAAAACCAGTCCTGAATTCCCTAATCAGGTGCAACAGCTGCAATCTGCTCTCTCAGGTTCTGCACAGGCCCCACCAGACAGTGAGGCAGATAAAAATCAGCGGTATCAATCTACTCTCCAATTTGCTGCTAGTCTCTTGCTACAAATACAACAACAACAGCAGCAAGCAAATGCTCAACCTGTGCAAGGATCTAGCAATCAGCAATGAAGAACTCTATTTGCCAGGTATTTATTTCTTCACAAATTTTGGTTTTTTACTTAACTTTATGCATTCCATTTGTTGTATGTTTCTGGAGAGTTCATGATAGAGTTCTCTTCTTGGCTTATGGAACATGTCTATTTGACGTCCAAAAAAAAACCTAAACATTCATTTTAACTTGAGAAATGGAATGACTATGTTTAGGGTTATAAGTAGACAACACAAAATGATGAAGGCTTTTGTACTCTTATAGTGGGAGATCTGTTATAATTGGTCGAAGTCCTCTAATTAGGTTAACAGCCCTGAGCAGCTATTTTTGTTCAGCATTTTGGCAACACATTAATGAAACTTTATCAAGAAGAATAAATGTTGTCAGAAGATGCAACTTTTAGAGGTAGGGTTTCAATCTGGCACTCCAAATTTTGGGTGCTACATCCTTAAGTTGACCATCTTTTTTGGTTGTAGCTTTTTCATCTTTGAAAAAAATAGAAAAGATAAAAAAATTAAGAAAAATCTAGATTAAGCTTAGTAGGCCCTGAAGTCAACATTGTGACAATTGTCATACAGTATTTGCACCTAACCTCTTAGATGGATTTGAACTACTTAAGAGTTATCTGTGTAAACCTGTACACAAGGATACAACTCATATTTTTAACATGTCCTACCTTGTACATGTTGTGCTGGATGGATGTGTTTATTTTAGATATTTTATTCCTTTTTGTTCTTGATAGTGTTTTCTGCTGCATCTATAATTTATTATGTTGATCATAGTAAGCCTGACACTTCTCAATTGTCATGCATTTCTGAGACTTTACATTCTTCACACATAAAAACGGTGTGTTGAGTTCATTTGTCTATTTTTGTTTTAATAGTTGCACTTCTGTTGATAGGATGCTTAAGTGCTCTTTTCTTTTTAGTACTTTGATCTTTATGTAATTTTTTTGGGATTGTTTGTCTATAATTACTGTTATTGAAACTCAATAAGAAATCATCATTCAAAAAAAAAAAGAAAAAGAGAAATTCTATAGAGCAGTCTGAAAATAGTGCACTCAATTACCGTGTTCCATCTGCTCTTTGGATCAACTAAGGCTATACAAAACCACCACCATTCGTTTCTACATTTGTAAAGGCTATTTAGACTCACTGAATATGGTCTTGGATGTAGAGTATCAACTCTTACACTAGTTTTCATGATCCTGCTTCAAGTTTCGTGTAGCTAAAATTTGTTACATGGAAGAAGTAATGGTCGTTGAAAATGTTGACCTTGTTCTCTCAAAAGACCCCCAACCCACCCACCTGGATAAAAAAAGGCCACTGCTTAAAAGTGTATGAACCATAGGAATTCAAAAGAAGATGTGTCATAATGTGAACGTGCAAACTGAAAACCAGCTGTCCCTGTACTTGGTTCTCTCTTCTTGAATCTTGAACAATCAGTGAGTATAAAGTTCCCATGATCTTATGGTGCCGACGGTTAAGCAAGTGGAAGAGCTAGAGCTATTTTCTTAATTTGGATGAAAAGGTCCGCCCATGAATTGGTAGATAGTGATTCTACGTATCTCTGTCTGGTTATTGGTTGTATGAAAGAGTTCTGCCCCATAAACTTGACCATTCTCTTATTACTCAACATTAGTATAGTCACTTAGAACCAAGCCGAATTTATGTGATAGCCATCCACTAAATTCGACCATGTAAAAGAGTTTAGGCAACAAATTATATAGCTAATAAATCTAGTAAAGAAAGCGCAATTGAAGTAGATTTATTTGGTCTGGTAAGAACTAGCTTTAATTGATGCCCCCCAAGTATAATGCATAATACGTTTTCTAGCACAATAGATTTGAATGGCATGATCCTTAGATGTCCAACATGATGATCACGCAGCTTTGGCCTTATCCTTTAGCTACCGTTAGAGGCATCTGGTATTTTTGTGAAGATCTAAAAGGTGGTAAAACTGAACTACCAATGGCAGGAAGTAGGATAAGTGTATACAAGAATTTGGTGCCGTAGCTTTGGAAAGAAAAAAAAAGCTTCCAGCTTGAATTTGAAGATTGTGTTCTTGTGGTGGGGGGCATTGAGGTAAGTTACTGTAATGTACTAGACCGAATTTAGGTTTTAATTGTTTAACAATCTTATTTAAGCCTCTAACAACCTTGTTATGCTCAGAACTTGTCTACTTCCTCTTTGAATCAAGTGAGATACTCCAGTCTGTAGAATGTGGATCTGCGTTTGCCCACTTTCGTAATGCAGATAATTATTTGAAATCATTAACTTCGAAGTGGCACCCCCCCCCTGCCCCCTTTACCCCGCTAAAAAAATTAATAACAATAATCGAGTTGGTTCATGAAACGTGCTCCAACATAAAACGTATCATGAATGAATACAATCGTTAGTTCTTTTCTACTGAATAAAAAGCATGTCAAGATGATCATATTATAGATTCTTGTTGCCTATGCTTACTTCCCTGCAGCTTAATCTAGGTTTATTATTCTGTGGTTTCACGAACATCGTTTTATGTTTGTAGGTTGGTAATGGATGGATAAACCATGTTTTTGAACTTACTACTTTCCCCTAGGTTAGTTTTCTTCACGCTTAGAAACTGTTGGAAGATACCTCGAAAGATGCGAGGTAGGTGCGATTTTTTCCTTAACAGTGATCATGATTTTTAGGCAGTTTTCATCAGGGTTTAAGACAAAACCCTATTGGCGAGTCGATTTCCAGACTCCGCTGCTGATTGTTAGACATTAGCGATATTTCTTTCCTTCATTGGACCCTGAGGAAAATTCTGAGTCTGGGTGCAGCAGTGTGGTTCACCCGCATTGTAGATCCAAGATGGGGTTGGATAGGCTCGCAGTTATATTATGTCACTAGAATGGGAAAAATGGGAAGTCGATTTCCTGTCGGTTGGGCTAGGAATGGTAGTTTGCTAGTTAATCATGAACCGCGGTCGTTTTGACTAATAATTATGCGGCTGGGTTTGAGAGCTCACTAATCAACACAGTGCTCCCTGTCCAGCCAGCTTTATCTCCCTGACAACGTTACACGCTGGAGTGTATATCTGAATCTACCTTTACAATCTCTCTGCCCTTGTTTGAAGTCAGGAAGCGACTATATATATATATGGTGCGAGAGCCATCATCATCTCGTCATTTCGCACACTTGATAGGATATTTTTGTGTGGGGGAAGCTCCGAAACGTCTCATTCCAAGATTATATTATTCCCTGGGGTAAACCAAATGGTAAATTCAAACGTCACTCCTGTCCGTTATTCCAAGACAATTAGCCATGCCTGTTTTCTGAAAAAAGGTCCAGGAGAAGTAGCTATTCATTTAGATAATGACCAGGCTTCTGACATTTGATGGAGGCTAGTTAATTTACAAACCCGGTGGAGAAGACGATCAATTTGTTCTCTATCATATTTGTCAAACGGGCCTGTACACAGCGGTTTGTTTATTTGTTGTCTGCCGACGTTTCTTTAATCATATGTGGGGGCTCTGCTTCAGTACGTTTAACGTTGCGTCCAATGGTGTCCTGTGTGTAGGTAATGTGGACCTAAAGTTGGAGGTTTTCGCTCGAACGTGAGACGTGAAATAGACCTTTTGCGTGGTAATGTTTCCACAGCCGTGGAAGATGAATGGATGTGTATTTTTTTGTTACTTTGTAGTCGTGTTGGTTGATGTTGGATTATGACTGTTGGGCCATGCCGAGTTCCCACCTGAGCGGACGTTCGACTGGATCACTGTCAAACACCGAAATTATCAGACTGCAGACGTGTTTTCTTTACAATGTAAATATCTAATTTTTCCAGATATTACAGCTTTAAATTCTTCTGGCTTGTTAGGCCGTCGGCCGAGTACCCAAACAAGGTGGGATAAAAAGGTGAAAGGGTTTAGTTCTTTACAGTTCGTTGCACTCCGAATTTCGTCTTTCCATTTTACAGTCAAAATTAGGCCTCCTGTGAAAAGCACGTACATCTTCAGGGATTCAGATAGTAGATATAGCAATTGGTGAGCAGTAGTCCGTAACTAACACCGATGCTTTTACTTTGTGTCAGACTCAATTATTTTCCAAGGACTTGCCCCTGTCTGAGCGTGTTTGCCTGAGTCATGGGTCAACTTGGGCATTCCAACTCTATTTTTTTTGGACTTGAGTCTTGTAATTAAAGAAATCAATAGTTTATTTACATGGTTCTTTGTATGATTGGGTGTCCCATGGAGTGTTTAATATAGACAATAAGGAACAAAAAAAAAAATTTGATAAACGCATTTTGTTTTAATTTTTTTATATTTTTATTTCTGATATGAATTGTATTTCCAAGTAGATCATCTCTGAAATTTATTTGGACAAATATGGCACACCCCTTTATGAGAAGGAGAGAAGGAGAGGAGGGTTGAGGTTAGGAGTGTCAATTTTATTGATCTACCTAATTTTCTATTATTTATGTATTAAGTGAATTAACAATAGAAAAAATCTTAGCCAATTAGATATTTAGATAATTTTACTAGATTATATATTTTAATTTACTAAATCTATTTTCAAATATAAAAATCATAAATTATAAAGAAATAAAATCACATTATAATATATAAAAAATTATAAAAACATATTATTATACTCAAATTCATAACATAATCATTCAACAAGCTTTTTTACACAAATATTCAAAAAGAAAATTTCATTAGAATCATGTAAATCTCAAATATCATTGGTAAATCTTTAACAAAGATAAATATTCCGTTACATAACCCTCTCTGTTAAGTATGAAATTTTTTAAAAGGCAATTTATCTTTGCATATTAACTAAAATATACCTGTAACACTCTCATGTAAATGGAAAATATTTGGTTGAACTTGAAAAAAGAGAGAGAAAAAGATTAAAATAACTACCAAAACAAATGAAGTCGAGTATGTAGCTACTTAAACAAATAGTATATCTTTGTAAGTCTTGATACAAGCAATCAAAATTACACTGAGATATTGAAAAGGCTACACTATTATAATGTTGAAGATTGACTAGAAATCAATGCTTAGATTCCAATAGGAGAAACCTCTCTAAAATTTAGATATTACTAAAAATACTTAGAAGAAATAAATTACTAAAGAGAAGGATATGACGTTTACTAGACTCAAATTCAAATCAAGACACGGCAAAAGGTTTAACTCATCATGTATCAAATAACTTATCAAAACAAAAAAGAAAAGAAAAAGAAAACGAGGATTAAAGGTCTTTCAACCTTTCCTACTCTTGCATTGGGATATAAAAGGAATATGTTTAAAGATTCCCACGTGTGTAATGGTGGTATGACTAGTATATAAGAACTTTCATAAAATGTGGTATAAAATTGTTATTCTGCAAGTTGATCATTTTGATGAATATAGCCTTAAGAGTATTGTAATCATTGTAAACATTTTTTCACAACTATAAATACAAGCTCAAGACATAGGGTAGAGATTCAAGTCTCTTCCTCTTTGTTCAAATCTATCCTTATGCCTCTCTCTCTCTCTCTCTCTCTCTCTCTCTATTCTTCTCTCATCTCTTGGGCCTTTTCCTCTCCATTGGTTTCTTCTCTCATCTCTCCCAAGAGTTAGAGTTCCTCTATTTTCTCCATCCTTTGAGGTCTCTTGTGTTTATATGTTAGTCGTAGAAGTTAACATGATATCAGAGCAGGCAAAGATCTAACATAGAAAAGGAGAAAAAAGATTGAGAACAAATGGAGGAAGAAGAAGAAAAAGAAAAATGGAGGAGTTTTTTATTTTTATTTTTAGTCTTACCATAAGTTGCATATGTCAAATTATATATTATTGGAAAGATCTTGGAGCTAATTTCTAACTAAAAAATAATTTTTGCAATCAAAGTTTTTTACAAAGAGAAATTGACATCTGAAATATTAAAGGTCAAGCAATAAAAAAGTTTTAAGGAGCAGCATAAAACCTCAACTTTTTGAGCAATTTATATCAACATGATTGAGAATTATATTTAAAAAAAACTATGCCAGTCTACTTTCTATCTAATAAACTATTTCTCAATTTTATCTTCCTAGAGAGAGAAATACACATTAGAAGAATCAAATGTCATGTTGGTAGCCTGTTGCATGTGAAAATTTGAATATAAGCTCTTTTTTTTGTCGTTTGCCCTCCCCCTTACTCCTTTATTTATGGATTTGAGGGCATAAAACTCTAGTACATGAGGGTAGTAAGGGGACTTAAAAGTTTAATATAATCACATCTCCATGCAACTCACTCTCTAAATTACATAAGATGTCATTATCTTCTTTAACACTCCCCTCAAGCTTGTGAAAAAAATCATAAATTCCAGCTTGAAACATGTATTAGAGAGAGGTTTTGCAGCAATAGTCTTTGTGAAGATATCTGCTAATTGATTATTAAAGTGGATGTATTGCATAGATACCACATCAACTTGCAACTTTTCACGAACAAAATGATAGTCTATCTCGTTATGCTTTGTTCTTTCATGAAATACTGGGTTGTTTGTAATGTGTATGGTTGCCTGATTGTCACAATAAAGTTGCATCGATTTATTTTCTTGGAACCCCAATTTAGACATGAATGATTTGAGCTACAATAGTCCACTCATGACATGTGTCATTGATCTATATTCTGCTTTTGCACTTGACCTTGCAGTACATTTTGTTTTTTGCTTCTTTAGATTACTAGATTACCTCTAACAATTGTACAATAACTAGAGATGAATTTTCTTGTCAGAGTGATTCCGTCCACTCTTGTTAGAGTTTGTGGTTTGAGTTAAGTACTTGGCTTTCCGCACCTTAAACGGCTAGTCTTTTTCGGGTTGTATTGGCTAGGTATCTGACTCAGAACTCCAAAGTTAAGCGAGCTTGGGTAAGAGTAATTCTAGGATAGGTGGGAAGTACTCTTGCCTAGGACTTTAACATGGTATCAGAGCTAGGCACGCCATGGCCCCCGTTCGTATCCCGTGAGAAGCGGCTCCAGAATGGGCAGGGTGGGTGTCAGAGTGGTTCCATCCACTCTTGTTAGAGTTTGTGGTCTGAGTTAGGTACTTGGCTTTCCACACTTTAAACTGCTAGTCTTTTCGGGTTGTATTGGCTAGGTATGCAACTCCAAAGTTAAGCGAGCTTGGGCAAGAGTAATTCTAGGATGGGTGACCTCCTAGGAAGTACTCTTGCCTAGGACTTTAACATTTCTATCATTTGGTGTACCTACGTTTGCATTTGCAAAGTCTTCTATGTCTGCATGTCTTTGACTCTTGAATAAGAACCCTTGACTAAGATTTTTCTTCAAGTATTGAAAAATCCTTTCTAATGTTTCCTAGTGAGTTTGTTGAGGTCAATACATAAAATGGCTAATGAAATTGACTGAGTAAGATATATCAAATCTTCTACCCGAGAGATATATTAATTTCCCAACCAACCATTGGAATCATCCAATATCAACATCACTGCCACCTTTAGCACATAATTTAACATTGGGCTTTATAGGTGAATTGGTCGGCTTGCACCCTAGCATTTTGGTTTCTTGTAACATAACAAGAACATACTTTCTTTGTGACATAACTATGCCATATTTTGATTGTAGAACTTATATGGCCAAGAAGTATTTGAGAAGCCCCAAGTCTTTGGTTTGGAATTTTCTATTCAAGACTTCTTTGATTTTCTGAATTCCATTGTAGTCACTACTAGTCATTACAATATCATCAACATATACTGCCATGAGAATCTTCCCTTGAGTGATATTTTTGAGAATATTGAGTGATCGCTCTCACATCTTTTAAACCCGAGTAGAGTGACCACCATAGTAAACTTATAAAACCAAGCCCATGGGGATTGTTTGAGCCCATATTTGGCCTTTTGTAACCGACATACCTGCTCTCCCCTCAACCACATACCCAGATAGTTGAACCATATAAACTTCCTCTAAAAATCACTATTTAAGAAAGTATTTTTGATATGCAATTGATATAGTTGTCATTGAAAAGTAACCGCGAGAGAAATAAGAACACGAACAAATTCATTTTGGTTATTAGTGAGAATGTCTCATCATAATCAATGTCAAATGATTGAGTATACCCTTTAGCCACCAATCATGTTTTATGTCGGGCAATAGTCCCATATGGGTTATATTTAAATGTAAAAACCCTCTTGCAACCTATTGTCTTCTTAACTTTAGGAAGAGGAACCAATTTCCAGGTAGAATTTTGATACATGGCTTGAATCTCTTCATCTGTGGCAGCTCTCCAGTTGGGATCTATCGATGCCTCTTCATAATTACTTGAAACCTGAGAAGAGGAAATAGAGGACAAAAAAAAAAACAATATTAGAGGACAAGTGATGACTATAAACAAAATTAGAAATGGGATGTGAAGTGGATAGTGGATGAGTAGTGGTACAAGGTTCTTTGCAAAGGGTGATACAACGAGTATCATATGGTTGGCCAAACACAAACTAGAGAAGAGGGAGGAGAACTTACCTCA
This sequence comes from Aristolochia californica, assembly GCF_029961685.1. NCBI lineage: Eukaryota > Viridiplantae > Streptophyta > Magnoliopsida > Piperales > Aristolochiaceae > Aristolochia > Aristolochia californica. Next base: position 9,012,064 of record NW_027181770.1, on the reverse strand, counting down.
GGAGCATCGAAAGACTGCATAGGTGAGTGGTCAACAGGAGGAGAGAAAGGAGTCTCAGGTGCTTGCTCCTCATGATGAATGTGATGATCGACAGGCACACTTGGCTTGGGCATACCTGTAGATGGTGAGAAACCACAAAGGGAGCTAGCCGAGAAGTACGATTGGTCCTTAAAAAACATAACATGAACGAAAATATATGTTTTCTTAAGAACATGAGAGTAACACGCATAGTCTTTTTGAGTTGTGGAGTACCCCCAAAAAATAGGCTTAATGGCTTTGAGATAAAATTTGTTTTGATGTGGTTCCGTATTATGAACGAAGGAGGTGCATCCAAACACATACACACACATGTGAGAGGGGGAGGGGGGGAGGGGGGAAGGGGGTGGGGTTGTAAAGGAAATGGTGTTGTATTAGGGAATAATTTTTAAAAAGGTGTTTGACCATATGAGACACTAGATGGCTTAAATTAACTAACAAACAAGTTGTAAGAACCACATACGACCAATAAAAGTGAGGGACATTCATAGAGACCATGATTGTCCTACCAACCTCAACTAGATGCATGTTTTTTATTTTAGACACACCATTCTGTTGTGGAGTGTAGACACAGGAGGATTGATGAATAATTCCATTTTCTTGATAGAGATTTTCAAATTGAGTAGAAAAATACTCTTTGGCATTATCATATCGGAATATCTGAATTTTGGTATGAAACTGAGTTTCTACCATAACACAAAGACATTGAATATAAGTAGCACCTTTGACCTTTCTTTCATCAAATATAACCATGTTACCCTAATGTTGTCATCCATAAAAATTATGAAATACTTAGATTGAGAGATATTCAGAACATTAATAGGTCCCCACACATCTCAATGAACTAAAGCAAATGGTCTTGAAACAATACTATTTTCTCGAGGATAAAAAGTAGACCAATGATGTTTCCCAAGTTAAAAAAATTCACATGATAATGTTGAAATTGAACTAAGAGAAGAAACTAAAGACTTTAACTTGTGTAAAGAGGGATGACCTACCCTATTATGCCATTGTTGTGCCTCTTTAATAGTATCTTTAACAACTGCCACATTTGAAGTATGTAAGAAGTAAAGAGTCCCTATCTCATAGCCTCCCCCGATCACCTGTTTCGTCTGGATGTCCTGAAATACACAATAAGATGGAAATAAAGTAACAAAGTAAATAAGTCTTTTGTTTAATTGCCTGATAGACATAAGTCTAAGAGGAAACTATGGTACAAATAAAACATTAGTAAGTGAGAGGGAGGAGGATAAAGTTGAAGTACTAGTGCCTTGAATTTTTGTTTGAGATCTAACGACAATGGATACAAACTGATTTGTAGTACATGGTGACACATTTGACAGGTTATGTATGCGACCAGTGAGAAGTTCAGAGGTACCTGAATCAATTAACCAAGATGAAGAACTACCACTAGAATCTGAGAGTAATGAGAACACACCTGAGGTGGCAACAATGGTTGTAGTTGCATTCTAAGGAGCTGCCATAAAGCTCTTGAATTTCTGAAATAGTGTATAGTCTTCATTTGACAAGGTTTTTCCCTCAGTGGATTCATTAGAAACTTCATTGCTTGCAGATGTGGCAGAAGTGAATACTTGATTTGCTTGATTTTCTTTGAAATAATCCGATTTATCATGTAAATTTTAACATTTATCAATTAGATGATTATTAAGTTCACAAAAAGTACACCCTATTTTGACCTGGATTTGAAGAGGAATTAAAGTTGGAATCACTTCCATTTCTTCCTCTTCCTCGACCATATATTTTACCACCTCTTCCTTAATTGTTATTCCCCCTTCCTTGGGTGTACGTAGTAGACTTTTCAATTTGTTCTTATTGTGAGGAAGGTGGCTTGGCTGGTACCCTAATCAATGTTGCACATACATAAGTAAAGGAGGGTTTGGCAAAGGGGCTCAATACCTAAATCTTTGCAACCTCTAAATAGGGTTGCACACATTCAAGACATATTGCTGAAATATAGTCTTCTCTTTGCTTAGCTTGGGTGGCAATTTCGGTTGAGCTACAATCCACTCTTGAAATAAGCAATGTAGCCTAGAAAAATAATCATGAAGGGAGCCTTCACGCTTTGTTTTTTTTTTTTTTTTTTTTTTTTTTTGTAAAAAAAATATATCATAATTTTTTTTGTAACCCATCAGGAGTGGAGTATAATTGTGAGCATGTTTCCCAAATATCCTTGGCTGATTTGAGATGGAGGAAGTTGTTTGCTACCACCTCTTCCATATCATTGGTCAACCAACTTACTATCAAGGTGTCTTCTTTTAGCAACTTATGATAAGAGGCCTCATCTTCATGTATAGGTGGCTGATGTAGATGGCTAGAAAGATCTCTAGTGATAAAAAACCGTTTTAACAAATTATGACCATGACACATAGTTGCTCGGGTCCTTGAGAAGAATTGTGGTGATTCTCAAGGGGATGAGTGACTTGAGAAATCGGCCATGTTGGAACAAGTTTTAATGCTAGAATTATAATTTACACACATTTTTTTTTAAAATTTCAATGACTTTCTTGAAAACAAATTGATCAAAGACACAACCAATGGCTGAAATTGAAGAAACAAATTACACAACTTGGCTTGTAAAGAAAGGAATCATCCAACATAGACCATGCAATACAAGGGGACGAGCATGTTACACAGAGAACCTATGAAGCAACTTAAAAAAACAGAAATTTGATTTATAAATTCCAGCACTTAAACCAAAACTTAATGCTGAAAAAACTGAGTATTAGACCATAAAATCACACCATCCTTTAGATCTAATTGACCTCCAACCATGATCAATGAATCTTCTACATAAGCCCTTCAAACCCTACTTAGGGTTTCATCAACTTGAAGAGTTAACACAACTCTAATCAAAGGTAGTTTGGAACTGACATTTTCAGGACTATTTTAAAATTAGAAAAGTTAATTTTTGGCATAAAATTCGTAGCAAAAAACATCAGATATTATCAACTTGTTCAAAACACAAAATATAATAATGTTTTGGAGTATAATGAACTCGATTTTTGGAGGAAGCATACATGGGTGTTAAAACGAATTTTTTCATAATTGAAACATGAATTAAGATGGTTTAAGACATGTACCGAAGGATTGGACACATTTATCTGAAGATACCTTGCTGAAATTTTTGAAAAATAACACCTTTTCCTTTAAAACAAACCACATTTTCTGCACATGTTGGAGCAAGCTTTCCTCCTTGAAACTCAAAATGATTTTGACCAGATTTAAATCATGTTGGAAGATGAGCCAAAGCCCACTCATCCAAGTGTGATAAAAGATGGGTTCAATCCCATAAAACCAAAGAAGACTCACACATCCAAAAGAAGTAAAAGAAGGGTTCAAGGCCCACAGGCCGAAAACAGTGATGGCAGGATGGTAAATAAAGAGTCATCTCATAGATATGATATTGATGTAATTAGTTGAAATCCTAGGGGTATAATTGTAATATTATAGTTTCATTAATCTATAAATTGAGCTTAAGGGGGAAGGGTTATGCCAATAAGTTCATAACCTCTTCTTCCTCCTATTTTCTCCCAATGAGTGTCTCTCTCTTTTTCTTCATGAGTTAAATCTATGGAGTCCCGAAAATCAACAAGGTATCGGAACATTGATTTTAGGACTCGTGGCTATGGTTTTTTAGAATTCCAATATTTTTTATTTTTTTCTTTTTACGAAGAACAGTAGTCATTTTCTTTATTCTAGATTAGAAAATGAAGAGGCGTCTCTCTCTTTCCGATGCGGTTTCTTGAGAAAACACCTTCCGCCTGCCCCCTTGATAAAGTTATCGAGATGAAGCACTCAATTGCTTCCCGTTTCATGGCCGCAAAGGTACTAATTACCTTGACCTTGACGGCAACATGGTCAAGGCTACCGAAAAGAACAACCCCAACATGTGAGGCCAAAGTATTTGAGCAGGATGTAGAGGCTGACCTTTGGGAACTCGAACGACGAAGTGCTCGTTGACGAGCCCGCGAGATCATTTGGCAAGCGGGAGTTGTTCTCCGTCGAGAGTTTCTAGTTGCGGGGAGAACCTTCGACTGGATCAGAAGAAGATAAACCATCTGCATCGCTAGAGAAGACGACTCTGGTTCTATTTCTGTTGGAGGACGAACTCTGCTATTTGGACTTTTATTGCGTCATTGATTTGGTATTTTTTGGTTGATAAGACCACGGTGGCCTCTCCTTCTTGGAATGCGATATTCGCGGCTGCATTTACCGCAATTATCATCTTAATTGGCATTGCATCTACCATCTATATCTCGGTGATTTCTGCTTCGGGAGGACGATGACTTACTGATTTCAGAAACTCAAACTAGAAAGTTTCTGGTTGACTCGCTCTTCGCTGGCGAGGATATTTTTTGCTGGAAGTCTCCCAGAATACAACGACATACCTGGCGGAAATATTTGTTGCAATTCTGTAATCCTTGCTTCTTCCCGTAGTTGTCTCTGATATTATCTTATTACAATCAGCTGCTATGAGATTTATTTCTGGAAGCATTTGATAATCTCGTACACTCTCCTCTTTATATTCACCAGTAATTAGAAGATAAATTACATAAATGTGTCTCTCTCATGAACTAAAGATGCCAGCACTATTCCAAGTACAATAACAATATCTAATGGATTAACTAAGTACCCAGAGAAAAGAGGGACTATACCCAAATTACCCATGAGCGAGCAAACCAAATTGTTCCTTTTGTTTTTTTTGAAAGGATAAAACCAAATTGCTCCTTGGGCTATGTTTTTTTATGCTCCCTGTTAAACCGGAGCATATATTATCAGACAACCTTAATTTGTTATCTTTTCTTAAAGAGTCTTGGTAAAGAAATCATCGTACTAGTTCGTTCATCTAATATGCAGAATTGTAATCTTACAACTCAAAATAACTTCTTTAATGAAGTGATAATCTATCTTAATGTGCTTAGTTCTTGCATGAAGGACTGGGTTACTCGTAAGAAAATTGTAGCTTCATTGTCACACCCCATTACCATGAGTTTTTTCACATCAAAACCAAATTTTGTCACAAGGAATTTCACCCACATCAATGAGTCATGTCCTTGTATTCAGCCTTTGCACTAGACTTTGCTGCAACCATTTGCTTTTTATGCTTCCTGGTCACCAGGTTTCCCCCAACAAAAGTATTATACCAACTTGTGGACATTAACTTGAGGACAACTTCCCTGATGTGGGAGTAGGCTGAGGTCACTGTGAATGTTCCACTGATACTAGGCTTCCAAATTAGCTTATCTGACACTCTCCCAGAGGATGGTACCACTGAGACTGGAAAGAAGCGAGCAGAAGGCAATAACTTCCTCATCATTCAAGCTCTGGCGGAAGATAAGACTCCAAGAAAGATTACTCCAAGATTTGGCTACTAAGCATGAAACGTCCATAGCAATCCTGTACAGTCTTGGGTATACCTCAGAGAGGGGGCGGGGACCGCACCACTCGTTGGTCCAAAATAAAAGAGTCCTCCCGTTTCTTGAGTAGAAGGAGGTCGTAGCCTTGAAGGCTAGAAACAACTTATAAACGGATTTCTAAATCAGGGATAGATGGAGAGGAGCGTCTCCCTCTCTCCACCAGTGCCTTTGAATCTGAAAATAGTGGCACACCATATTTCTCCACAAATTTCTATGGTTGGCATTGAGGATCCAAATCCACTTACGCAGGATGGCATAATTCATATCCTTTGTAGGTTGAATGCCCAACCCACCTCTATCCTGAGGCATACAAATTTTCTTCCAACTGACCAAATGATATCTGAATGTGTCTTCAAATCCTCTCCAAAGGAAACAACGACGAATAACATCTATCATTGAGCACACAACGGCTTGACACTTAATAAAAGATGGGAGATAATTTGTCAGGCCAGCCAAGCAAGACTTTAGCAGAGTGAGTCTACTCGCTGTGGATAGGAGTTTGCCCCGCCAAGTTGCAAGACGCTTCTCAAATTTCTCAATAAGGGGGGATAAAAAGAGGGGGAGACCCAAATATGTAGCAGGCGTATTCTCAAGAGAGCATCCCAGGAAATCAGCCATATCTCTAAGCTCAACTCCATCTATAAAATATCCTAGTAGAGGTTTTCCTCCAATTAATATTCTGATCCGAAGCCAACTTGAATAGATCAAGAACAACTCTCAACTTCTTATCTGATCCATAGTGCCCGTGCCAAAGCAAATAGTGTCACCCGTAAACTGAAGAATCGGTATGTCAAAAGCCGTAATATCCGCTATGGGGAGAAGCCACCCTAAACCCTTGGCCGATTAAATCAGAGATGAGATATATTCTGCCACCACATTAAAAAATAGAGCGTACAGGGGGTCCCCCTGACAAATGCCCTGAGTACCCTTAAAAAAACTACACACTGTACCATTAAGAAGCACCAAGTAGCAAGCCGAGGAGATGCAACTTTGAATCCTGAATCTCCACTTAGCACCAAAACCCATTCTTTCTAAAAGAATATCAAGAAGCTTCCAATTGACTATGTCGAATGCCTTTTCAAAATCTAGCTTGAGAACAAATCTGGGGAGCTTCAAGGTTTTGTAGTGGTGCAAAAGTTCATGACAAGCCATGGCAGAATCCAGGATGTTCCTCCCTTTGATGAAGGCACTCTGCCCTTGGTGAATAGCAATCAAAAGAACCGCTCTGAGATGATTGGCAAGAAGACACAAATGATGCTCCCCTCTTTGTAATTTATGTATTCTCTTGTTTATATATATATGTCTTTTTCAAAAAAAAAAAAAAAAAAGAAGACACAATGATTTTATAGGTGCTGGTGGTGAGACTGATAGGCCGGAATTCTGAAGGAAGCTCTGCCCTGACTTTTTTGGGAATAAGGTCAATGAATGAAGCCCCAATACTCTTGCAAGCAATGCCTTTGTGGTAGAATGAGTGGACCATGCGAGCTATGTGTTCACCGATGAGGGGTCAACAGTGCTGGTAGAATTCACCATTGAATCCGTCCGGGCCCGAAGCATGATCCAGAAGGAGCCCAATTGTAGCTTTCTCGATTTCTCTAGTAGAAAAGGGGAGCTCAATAAGACCAGCGTCTGTAGCAGGTATGGCCATAAGATTAATCCGTTGAAAAAAGGGGCGAACTGTCTGACCTTCAGTGTAGAGATTTACAAAAAAGCTCACCAAATTGTTAGAAATAAGGGCTCTGTTCGAGGTAATGTCACCATTGACACAAAGCGATGTGATATGATTGGCTATTCTTCTGGCAGTGGCAACAACATGAATTTTTTTTGTATTGGCATCCCCTCCGAAAGCCATTTGAACCGAGCTCGTTGCTTCCAATGTACTAGATCACAATGATCAAAGTTCTACAACTTCCCCTTGAGAGCAAAGTGCTGAGCCGATTCAGTAGAGGTTAGGCTTCTAAACTCCTCGTTCGCGTCAATGATAGCCACCTGAGCAAGGGCGGAAGCTTTCTCCGCTGAACGAGAGTACTGACACTCGAGGGCCCAAGAGTACAAAAGGGGCTTGAAAAGCCTGAGTTTCACCAGGAGGAACATCCGCTAGCCCAATAGCAACAATCCTCCTTCAAAAGGATTGGATTGAAGAATCAAATGAGGGGTCCTTGATCCAAGCATTGTTGAATCTGAATAGCGGGGCCCCCCAACTGCTGAAGTGAGTGTCCACCATGATCAGCCAATGATCAGAGACAATCCGGTTAAGCACTTTGTTCGTAGCATCACTATATAGCCGCAACCAATCTTCGCTGGCAAGAAACCTATCAAGCTTTGAAAGCACAGGGGGGTACCTTCCATTGGACCAAGTGAAGGTCTTCTCGGATAAAGCAATTTCATCGAGCTCCCAGCTACCAATGAAGTCAGCAAAGAGCCTCATGGAGGTAATAATCCTCCTAGATGGTGGGGACTTCTCATGGTAGAATCGGGTCACATTGAAGTCACCGGCAAGCAAAAGTGTTACAAGCCATCTCTGATAGCCCGACAGAAGGTCGTCCCAGAAGAGATGTCTCTCGCTATACCTAGAAGGCCCATAGATCCCCACGAGACACCAAATGCTGCCTGAGCACTTGTCTCACAGCTTCACTCCCAACTCATAGCTTCTCCGAAAGCTATCCACCACCTCAATGGCGTCAGTATCCCAAATGAGAAGGATGCCACCCGCCGAGCCAAGAACATCCACAGAGATCCAGTCAAGCTCCCTCAGAGGCCAAGAATCACGAACAAAGCCGAGCAGAAGAGACGCCACCTTAGTCTCTTGAATGCTAGATTTAGAAGAGGTAAGGAGGCTACAAATAGACGCACACCACCGCGATGAACCAATTCCACAAATGTTCCATGAGGGCACAATCATTGATCTTTTTGCTTTTTCTTTGATTTTTCAGAGAGGTGGTTGTACCCCGGAAGAGGCCCTGTGAAGACAATTCCCATCATTTTTGCTAGTTCCACAATTTGCACCCAGGTTTCTGGGTCGTACTTGTGTTGCTCGGGTTGAAGCACCTCTACAAACCTCTGAGATTGTTCTCCCGATTCCGCGAAGACGAAAAGGCCCGTCTCAAGATCTCGAGGGAGGCGAGCTTGAGTACTTGGTTCCCACTGAAGTAATTTATGCGGCTGCCCTCTGTTTCTCCTCTGGTATGTAGCTATGGTGGGTTGAGGGGGATTTTGACAGCGGTCTTGAGGAGCATGCACACTAGTCCCAGACTCAGCTTCGGAATGATATGATAAGGGGGAGAGGTGGGGTGGTATATGCTCAGGAGGGTGATTTCTGGGGTGAAAATATTGGGGGATGCTAGATTTAAAGGGTTATCCAAAAGACAAAATTGCATCCATTTCACCAATGAATTTCAGCCACAAATTTATTTCTTGCCGGCAGGTAAAGAATTTAGAATATAAGTCAGAAAGCAGTCTTATAAAAAAACACTCTATTTCTCATGCTAGGCTCCATGCTGTTCACTTGTGCATTCTTTTTTCCATCCAGCGAGAAGTGGAGAGGAAGGGTCTCTTGAATGAGATGATCTTTTTCCCTTGGTTCAAGATAGATCTCAACTGCCCTAGACCACAGTAAAAAGTTTTTATCATTCAATCCAGTTTAGGTAATCGGAACATTAGACAGATCTTTGTCTTCTTTATTAGAATTTTCCAAAGAAGTAACAATCTCACTTGAACTTGAAGAGTCCATCCTTCAGTTTCAACACACCAGCACACAAACAAACCTAATTTAACACCAATTAACTCACAATTCCATCCACAAACAGTAAAAATAATCTAAGAACAGAACTCTTATATAAATATGACCTGAGCAGTCCATTTAGTCTATCTTGGGTAGAGAAACATCACAAGAAAACTTCCCTCTGACTTTAATTTCAGCAATGATATCTCAAATCAACTGTATACTAATACAATTCAGCACAAACAACACCCAATCACCAAGAAATAGAACAAAAATTGTCTCAAAATCAGAGACCTGGAGAGATGCACAGGTTGCTTTCCAGGCCGGAAAGGCACAAGATGCAATTTAACCCAACGAGGGGAGTAAACCATAATATGTGGATCAATTGTCCACTTTAATCAGCACTTGATAGGTTGTGGCACAGTATGAAGGAAAGAAATACTTGGAACTCGGTACACCTAGAAAAATTGAATCTTGATCTCAGGGATATTGACACAGCTAGTGAGAGGAAGAAAAATCTAAGAGAAGACTCACCAGATGGTCGTTTCCTGCTACCTTTATAGACTTGAGTGGATTAGAAGAGATGTGAAGAGAGTGAAGGGAGAAAGAGATGAGTCGTGGAGTATTGGAGGCTGCCGCAGAAGAGAAGACAGCCCAGATTAGAGGTCAATCCTAATCTCCTCTTTATAATCACTCAAGCAATTGGCATTTCAGTCTGTTGATTTGACGACCATGTCTAGAATATTGGTTGTCCGCCGCTCGAATTCAAATCGAGATATCAATTATATATTCTGAATCAATAAATAAAATAAACAGAGACATAATTAGCTCTTCCTTATTTAAATTTAATTATAATTTAATATATTAATAATCTATAATTAATAAATATAAGCGACTTAATATTACTGATAAAAATTGAATGATATTATTAATCAAGATTGTGTTATTATTTGAAGCAGTAAATATTAATATTAATTAATTTGATAATATTTAGTTGTAATTTAAGTATATCGTTACAATTGCAATTTGTAACATATTATTTGAATTTATAAATTAAAAAATACCTTACAATTAATTTAATAATATTTAATTATACTATTATCATTAATATTTAATAAAATAAATGGACATAGGCATAGGAGATACAAAGGATTCAGAGTTCACATAAGCCAATAAATCTGATACATTTCACAATATGGTATCGGATTTTTGGTATCTAATACACATCGGGTTTCTAGTTTGCCCAAGGTCTCACGGTTGGTCATGAAGAAGAATACCAAGACAACACACAACTCATGCACAAATTACCATTTTTATAGCATAATTAAAGACTCGAATGGATTAATAGTCCAAGTCTTAAGTTCCAACTTAGCGAGTTAGCTTATGAGTAGGGGTGACATTGAGCCGACCGAAGCTCTAACATGTGTTTGTATTTGGTTTTATTTGAATACTTAGAACTTAGGCTTGGGCCTAAAAGTTTTAATTGTATTTGAGCTCGAATCGGAGCCGGATTCGAGCCCAAACCTATATGTAAAACTATAAAAACAAAAAAAAAATAAAGAGAATATTGTGATGAATTTAGTACCATTAAACTGGAAACTATCACATAGCAGTCTAAGACTTTGTAATAGAGCATAAGAATGTATAATAATAAGCTTAATAGACCTAAAAGAAATAACAAGTACCTCTAATAATAGTGTTTATTCTATTGGAAAACAATAATATTAGATATATAGAGACCCAAAAGGGCTGAATAATCGATCATTTTGAGGGTTGAGGTAAATAAGAATAATTATCAACCAACCAAAAAGGGAATTAACGAGAGCAATTAGATTAAAGGGTTTAGTCCAAAACTTGATATGATTACATAAAAAACTTAGAATAGAAAATCTAAGTCTTTCCCTATGATTCAAGTTGTTTAGTCCAAAACTTGTTTCGACTCAATTGTATCCTCCAATGACTTAATACCCAACTCCCCTGACCTTCTACTTAAGTCGGTCATATAACCTTCTACAAGATACATATGCATTGTGCCAAAAATAGCATTCAAAAAATTACATAAAACAACTTAAAAATGTCTTCTTTTTGAGTTAGAAGACATTCCGTCGAAAACCCTAAACAGAAAGTCAAGCAGCTCCCTACGGCTCTAGTTGCCCAATGCAAAATCCGATACAATGAGATGAGTCAAAAAATCAATGCCACTATTAATATTAGATATTTAATGTGCTAATATTTATTATTTTAGAGTTATCAGTTATTATTTCTACCAATTATTGATTATTATTTGCTATAATTATCGTCTTTTTTAAATAATATAAAAAATTAAGAGTTTTATCCATCATAAATGTCATATATATGAATTAATTAAATTAATATTTTATTTATCAATTATATACTCATAATCAATAAATAAAATAAACCGAGACATAATCTGCTCTTCCTTATTCGTTTTTTAGGTTAATTATTTTATTTTTTTATTATTGCTTAAATTTAATTAGAATTTAACATATTAATAATATTTAATTAATTAATATTTAATAAACAAATTATTGTTACTAATAAAAATTTAATGCTATTAATAATCAAGATTGTGTTATTATTTGAAGCAATAATTATTAATATTAATTAATTAAACAATATTTGGTTGTAATTTAATAAATATTATTTAATAATGTCAAACACAAAAGGAAAACATATTTGCATGAATTAGAAAGCCCAGGCCCAGACAGCAAGAGAGAGTGGTGGAGCTTTGGCTCTCCCCCCCCTTCTTCTAGTTATCGGTAAAAGGACACTCTTCGCCGGAGACGATTAACGGAAAAATTCAAGACATCGACGATCACTTAAATTGAAAGCTGATTACTGTTAAGAAAAAGTCATTTAATGCTTGAAAAGTATCTTCGGCGTCTCCTGAATCTCTTCCGCGTGTCCAATTCGGTTGACGGAGACACTGATCTACTTCGCGGAAGGACTCATTTCAATTTTGGAAAAGTCGCTGGATAGCAATTTCAATTGAAAACTGACTCATATGTCTCGTCTCAGTCTAGGAAACTCACTACACGGTGGAAAATCGTCTTCGCCTATAAATACGCTTCCCCATTCAGGTTCAGGCTCACTCCACTCCACTGCTAGTTCCTCTTCGGCATTCATGGCTAATCACCCCGCTGTTTCTCCTGTGCCTCCTGTTCCATTGATCGATACTCGCCTACTTCCCCCAGGAGAACCTCTCTCTTTTGATATCTCCTTTAACCCTTCATGCCAAGCCCCGGTCCACGCTCCCACGGCAGTCATCTCAATCTGCCATCGACGCAAGTTCTTCTATATGGGTCCTATGCGGGAGAGAGGCCATGTTAATCAAGTTATTTTCCATACACCGGCTGTGTGCTTTCGTCTGCCGCTTTCCTTATTGTTCGATCGGAGTCGCTGGCAAAATGTGGCCTCCGGAATACTGCACCACTTCTTCTTCGGCTCCGAGGCCTACGCCCAACTCCTTCGACATCTCTATTTTCTTGGAGCTGATTGGGCGGAGTTCGCGTTGAGGCATGGGTGTACGAGGTTGGATGTGGCGGTTGACGTGAGTGAGAGGACCGAAATCGACTTTCCGCTACCGATTCCCTCAGACCCTGAGTCAATGCCGCCAGTAGAAGAGGCTTCTGTCGGCCAGAACATGAAGTTCAAGGAGCTCAGCGAGATAGCTGCCGGAGAGACGTGCGCTGTTTGTTTTGAAGAATTTGGAGGATCGACGAAGTCGGTGACGGAGACTTCATGCTCGCATCTTTTCCACACTGACTGCCTCCTTCCTTGGTTGAGCAGAGCGACTACATGTCCACTCTGCAGATCCTCCCTCCGACTCCCATGATCCAAGTTGAAAGTTGATTAGTTGGTTAGACGAATCGAATTCTTGTATGTTATTTTTTATGTAAAAAGATTGTTGATTCTACAGAAACTTCTTATGTGTATCCGCCACCGTGCAAACGAAACTGTAACACAACTCCGCTTTGTCTATCTGTAATAAATTGATTAGATAGGAAACAGATTCTACGAGTACTCGATATCTGGTAACGATAGTTTTCTGGGTAATTGATCTTATCAAACACACTCCTCTGTTTTGATGATTCGACTTAACTACTGGATAGCTGGTTTCGATAATTTTCTGGGTAACTGATCTTATCATACATACTCCTCTGTTTTGATGATTCAACAACTCCTTTCTTTCCGAGTTCCTAGCTTTCAGATCAGAGAAGGCAAAGAAGTTAAACGGATGTAAGGAGCGGAGTTAAATCTATCTTTAATCAGCTTAACCCCATTTTGAAAAGTGAGTACTGTACCTGCTCTCGTTAAAGAAAGTTCACGGTTCTCAACCTTGTTGAAATGGTGATTACAGTAGCTATCTTGTTATGGTCGTTGGCTCAAAGAGTCGCATATTTGCGCTCTGGGGAGAAGGGAAAAGGAGGTCTGTAGTAGACCTTCCTCCATGAACAAGCCTTGCTGGGTTTGCTGATCATCAGGAACTTCTCCCTGCATGACAATGGAAACGGGACTTTTTTTATGATCTGTTTGAAATCCGTTTTCCATTGAGTGATGTATGAGAAAATCTCTCTCTTTGGTTTCTCTTTTGTTTGTTTTTTGGGTTTTTACCAAATTATCCTTTTTAAAAAACTTATTTTATGTTATTTTGAATTTATTTTGAAAAATACCCAACTTTGACTGGTCTACTATACATATGTATAGTCAAAAGTGATACATAAGCTTTGACTGATTACATGTCACCACGTCATCACCACGGTATGAGTAGATAGATACATCGACTTCCATGTCACTATTCTGACATGTCATCTGCCAAGTAAGACGCCGTGTCATTAAATGACAAAAAATTTGAATAATTTTTTTTTAAAAAAATCAAATTTATAGATACACTTTTTATTACCTGATTTTTAAAATCAAAATTTTTTTATTCATAAAAAAGTGTATTCATAAATATTATTTAAAAAAATTATTCAATTTTTTTGTCATTTATTGATGTGGTGTCTAACCTGGTAGATGACATGTGGGAATAGTGACGTGGCAGTCGATGTGCCTATCTACTCACACAGTTTTTATGACGTGGTGACATGTAAATTGTCAAATCTTATGTGTCACCTTTGACTATACACATGTACAATGGACTGGTCAAAGTTGGGTATTTTTCAAAATAAGTTCAAAGTGACGTCATTTATTGAAATATGTTTTTAAAATGGGTAATTTGGTAAAAAACCTTTGTTTTTTCCATAATTTCTTCTTGTTATTTTGATTTGAACTTATTTGTGTGCTCCCATAGTAGCTTGAATTAGGGGTGGACACGGGTTGGGTCAGTGTCCGGTTTTCGAAAAATCGAAACCGACCCAGAAAAGGCATGTCCCAGTAAATTTTATTTAAATCCAAACCCATCTTGGTAAACCTGACCCATTCCGACCTATCCTTACCCTATTTTATATTCCTGTGTCATTCCTTTAGGTTGGGTCTGGGAAAATCCGTCCACAACCTGAAAGCTGAAGGTTTTTTTTTTTAGCCGCATCCACAACCCACAAGGTGAAAACTGAAATTTGAACCTAGGGTTTTTGGGTTGGGTCAAGTTAGGTTCCCTATGAAACCCAACCGATGCCCACCCCTAACTTCAATGATGCTATTAATGGGGAGAAATACTACCCATTTCTATGATTCTTGCTTTTATGTATTTACATATATTACAGATTAGACAATGTTTTGGATTTGTTTTTGTTTATTTTCCTCTTATTTAGTTATTTCTCTTTAAATGAGTTTATGTTAGTTTTGCTTCCTCTAAATATGAAGGTGTGCACGTACTTGTGTGCATGTAGAAAGTATTTGGTCGAAAACCCTAAACAAAAGAGTCCAGCAGCTCCCTCAGAGTTACCCAATGCAAATTTGATACAATGCGATGAGTAAAAAAATAAAGCAATGAACACATTGTTCTTATTATTAGCTAATATTTATTATTTTGGAGTTATCAATCATTATTCTACCAATTATTGGTTATTATTTCCTATTGTTATTGTCATTATTTTATATTATATACAAAATGAAGAGCTTTATCCATCATAAATGTCAAATTAATATATATTAATATATGAATTAATTAAATTGATATTATTTTGTCAATTATTTAACAAATATATCAACTAATATTCATAATCAATAAATATAAAACATAAACATAACTTGCTTAATTTAATTATAATTTAACATATTAATAATAATATATAATTAATTTAATATTATTTTGTTTTAATTAAATATCTCATTACAATTGAAAATAGTAACATATTATGTAAATTTTAAATTAAATAGTAGCTTTAAATTAATTTAAAATATTTATTTTGACTAATTATAATTAATTTTTAATGAAATAAATGGACATTGCAGATACAAAGGATACATAGTTGAAATGAAGAAAAATACCAAAAGAACACGGCTCATGCATTAAATACATTTTTACAGCATTATTAAAGACTTGAGTTTATTTCAATCCTGAGAGGGAGGAAGGAGCATAGGTGGAGGATGAGGCTCTCCTGTAATGCCAACAATGGCCAACAGATCCGACAGAGATGACATAGAGAACAACGGAAAGAATATGTTAGATTTCAAGTTCACACTAGATCGAGTTGGAAAATCGCAGATTTTGGTGAAGAAACTAAGAGAAGAATGGAAAACTAAGAGAGCCAGTAAGATTAGGGTTTTCTCTTGAAATACATTTGATTTAATACTGCTACAGAGCTGACTGAAATCAATCATACAAAAAAGCCAATTAACTTGGCTACAAAAACAATTGAAATCAAACATACAAAAAGGATACAAAGATTTTATAATAGTTCATAATTTAAACTCAAGTGGTTAATTCAATAAGAAAATCAGCCCGTTACACTCTAACGGAAGAAACTCAACCAAGATTGAGTCGTTATCATCCAACTGGTTTGAAATTCAAAAATCATCCAAGAGGCAGACTCCAACCTCTGTGGTGGAAGATAGGCCCAAACCCGACCAAGGAAGACCCACATATCTAAGAGTATTATAAGATGGGTCACACGACCATCAAGGCCCACAAGATGGGCCCAAGCACATAAGAAGTAGGACCCACCATGATTTCTACAAGTTGGCATACGTAAGTTGGAAGATCAAGAAAGATTCACAAAGGCATCTTTATCTTATGGTCACGTCCTAGAAGAGTTCTAGTTTGAGTTATGTTTATCTTTTATCTATATTGAGTTATTTAATTATGCTAGGACTTATCTTTCAGTGTTAGAGTGTAGGTGTAATTGGGACAAAGGTAGTTTTATTGTAATTGGACTCTACTACCTTCCTCTATCTGATCATAATAAGTTTATGAAGTCAATGAAGTATTTCTCTTTTCTATAAAATCAACATGGTATCAAATCAGGTTATGTGAGTTGACTTGGTCAACCCACAGAGATAATAAGATCTTTTTCTCTAAACCCAAAACCCTAGGTCTAGGTTCGTAGTTATTTTTTTCAATCCCTAAACCTATAGTTTTCTTTGCGTTTTTCACCCCTATAATGAGATTTTCATATTGTAAATTATATATTGACGGAAAGATATTTGAGTTTACTTTCCAATGAAAATTTATTTTTTCCAATTGGAGTTATCTAAAAAGAGAAATCAATATTTGAATGAGCGAATGTCAGATTGCGAAAAAGGTTCGAGCAGCAGTAGAAAACTTCAACTTCAGAGGTATTTTATACTATCAAGAACGAGACTTTATATGGAGGTATATATATCGAAATAAATATCTGTAAGTATATTATCTTAAATATTCAACCAATTTTCAATTAGATTTATCTACAAAGATAAATCGATATTTGAAGAAGCAAAGGTCAGATTGAAAAAAAAAAGGTTCGAGCAGTAGCAGAAATCTTCAACTTCTGCGGTCTTTTTATGCTATCAAGAACGAGACTTTATATGGAGAATTATATATCAAAATAAATATTTGTAAGTATATTTTCTTACATATTCAACCAATTCTCTATATGAGTTTTTGATAAGGAGATATTGATCTTGGAAGAGTCAAGGGTCATGCTGGAAAAAAAAGGAGAAACAATGCTTAGTTCGGCCATATGACAGAGACCGAAATCTATCAGATTATTTATCTTTTGATAATTATATTTCATGAATAGAAGTTATACTTGGATGAAAGGTATTTCAGAAGGAGAAAAAATCATGTCAATCTGATCTATATTTAAAGATATATTCACATTGGAAAAATCAAAAGTCATGTTGGTATTCTGTTGTATTAAAAAATCCGAATTTATGCCTTTTGTTTTGCGTCACTGTTTGAGTTGTTATATCAGGAAAATATCTCACTTCTCCCTTGTTTGAGGGCTTATTACTACATCTATGTTATTTGGCCTTATTACTGCATCTATGATATTTGGTTCAAGCTGGGATCATCGCCATTACCTCCCAGTTTGAGGGGGATAAGTGGAAGAAGTACAAGAAAAAGGTATTTTATTCCACATGTTGTGGATAAGTTTATGTGACCAAAATCTTCAAGAAAGGGGGAGCACAAAATATGAAGCTTCTGCATTTAAGAAAAAAATATTTATATCGGATTATGATTATTTCATGGGTCCTTCTATAAGGTTTATTATTTTGGTTCGTGTTATATGAGTTGGAAGATGGTCGTGTTATATTCAATTGCTATTATGTCTCTTTGGATGAGACATTATTATTGAAAAAGAGGTGGCCTCAGTACCTTTTCTCATACTATACTTTATTTGACTCTAAAAAATATCACGGTTGGGACACCATGAGAGTCGGTGCCCGGATTTAGACACCATGATAAATTTAACTCTAAAAAATATCACAGTTGGGATACCATGAGAGTTGGTGTCCAAATTGGGACACCAATATTAACAACCCCCCCACCCACCCTCTTGTAATGGTTTTTATTTCTCCTACAACATAGAGTCGTCCTGTGGAGGGACACGGTGGTGGACACTTCATAGCAATACCGATAGACACACTACCTACAAAAGACGGAGTGTGCCCTACATCCAGCATTAGGACTGGAGTATGGAGCAATGTCTTACCGACTAGAATTGATTTTTACTCTCACTTATATTGTGCCAGCAGAGCCTCATGGAAGGATGCAACAGCGTGAGGGGGAGTGTTGGAAGATGAAGGCATATTGGAAGATGTGTCATTTTATACAAAAAAGATTTTATATATCATTTGCAGCAAGCTGAGAGTTCATGTTGTTCTCTCACCCCCAGCTTGAGGGGGAATGTTGAAAGATAGGCCCAATCCCACATGACCAAAGAAGGCCCACATATCTAAGAGTATTATAAGATAGGCCCAAGCACACACATGACCAAGGAAGACCCACATATCTAAGAGTATTATAATATGGGCCCAAGCACATAAGAAGTAGGACCCACTATGATTACCACAAGTTGGCATCCTTATCACATAAGTTGGAAGATCAAGAAGGACTCACAGATGCATCTTTATCTTATGGTCACGTCCTAGAAAAGTTCTAGTGTTAGTTATATTTGTCTTTTATCTATATTGAGTTATTTAATTATGTTAGAACTTATCTTTCAGTGTTAGAGTTTGAGTATAATTGGGACAAAGGTAGTTTTATTGTAATTGGATTCTACTACCTTCCTCTATTATAAATAGAGGTTCATGTACTCTGATTATAATAAATTTATGAAGTCAATGAAGTATTTCTTTTTTTTATAAATTCAACACTCAGTTTTCATTCAAAGTCAAAAACTAATTCAAAAAGTTCTGTCATGATTATTGGTATCTTACTATCTTGTTTGATTGTTGATATCAATCTTGGTGTGATCTTAATGGTTCCAGACATCCGCCAAGAAAACTGTGAATCAGACAACCAAGAGATATGAGTTGAAGCTAACTGTCATCGTGTTGCTTAATACATAATCCTATAGCCTCGTTGGCATCTTCCTTATTTTTGGATGTTTTACTTCAAAAAATAGGCTGACATATGCTGCTGCTGCTACGTTGTTTGACTTCTACCTGATTTTTTTTTGGTAATTTTCTCTAATTGATAACAACATCAAGTTGCTATTTTTCACTCGACTTCCATACCAAGCTAGGCGAAATTATCTCATGACTCTCTTATTGTTGCTATGTTGCAGAAACAGGAGCTCCATTGCCTTTTCCAGAAACTCCTCTGCTCTATTGTTCCACTATATTCAATATCGTGGGGAAGATTGTTAGGAATTAATCGCCCTAATTCCAAACTAACAAGAATAATAATAATAATCGTTGAAGAAAGGAAAAGAAAGCACAAAAACAAACAACAAGATTTATATAGGTTCCCTTCAAGGTGAGACTACGTCTTGTCTTCCACCGCTGCAGTAATCCACTATGAAGATGAAATAGTTTACAAGAGAAATCACACACTTACAGGTGTTTCTCTATAACCTCTCGGACTGCAACTCGAGATGCTCCTCGGATTTAGAAGATAAAACCCTAATAGCGGCTCCCCTCAATTATAAAGATAAAATTAGGGCAACCGTGATACAAGAGTAAAATTCCCAAACTGCTATTAATGAAACAGCATACAATATATCTGATTCACGACCAACTCAGCATAAGGTGTTAATTAGGCTCCACAACTTAACAATCTCCCACTTGGAGACTAATCCATCATCAATGTCTCCTCTACAGCGGCACTAGCTTCTCAATCCTCATAGAGAAGTCCAACTGAAGTTGTACACAACTTCAGTTTCTCAATCGTAATAGTCTTTGTTAAAATATCAGCCGGATTTTGACCCCCTTGAATGTTTTCAAGTGCTAAGATTTCATCCTCCAAAGCCGATCTGATGAAGTGATTACGTACCTGTATGTGCTTTGTTTTGGCATGATAAACAGGATTTTTTGCTAAATGAATAGCACTTTGGCTGTCACAATACAACACATTCTTCCCATACTTGAGACCTAATTCTTCCCAGAAAGACTGGAACCATACCATCTCTTTGCTGGTTTCGGTCACGATCGCCTATTCTGCCTCAGTAGTAAAAAGATCGACTATCTTCTGCAATTTAGAGACCCAACTAACTGTTGTACCACCCAATGTGAATAAATATCCAATGGTACTCTTCCAACTATCAATGTCTCCATCCATGTCAACATCTACATAACCTTATAATGCCAAGTCTGACTTTCTAAAATATAGGGTTGAGTCTGTAGTGCCTCTCAAATACCTGAGAATGCACTTCACTGTTTCCCAATGTTGTTTACCCGGATTACTCGTATATTTGCTCACAACTCCCACTACATGAGCTATGTCAGGTCTAGTACACACCATGGCATACATGAGACTGCCAATAGCAGAAGCATAAGGCACATTGGCCATGTTGGCTCGTTCCTGCTCTATAGAAGGTGATTGCCCGTTAGATAGTCTAAAGTGACTAGCTAAAAGAGTACTCACTGGTTTTGCATCATTTATGTTGAACCTACTCAGCACCTTCTTTACATATTCTTCTTGTAACAGTTTCAAGACATCAATGTCCCTAGTAATCATCATCCCAATTATTTGTTTTGCGGCACCCAAATCCTTCATTGTAAACTTCTTGGAAAACTCCCTTTTCAACTTATCTATTTCCTGATTGCAAGCACCTGCTATCAACATGTCATCAACATATAGTAGAATAATGTAGGAGTCATCAAGTTTGTTCACATAACAACAATGTTCAGTCAGGCACCTCAAGAAACCATTACTATTTATAAAGGTGTCAAACTTCTTATACCACTGTCTTGGAGCTTGTTAAGACCATACTAGCTTTTTTGAAGTTTGCACACCATTTTCTCGTTTCCTTGTGCTTTGAAACCCTATGGCTGCATCATGTAAATTTCTTTCTCTAAATCACCATGAAGAAAGGTTATCTTTACATTCAACTGCTCTAAAGTGCAAATCTTCATTTGCCACTAGTCCAAGCATTGTTTTAATAGTAGTCAATTTCACTACTGGAGAGGAAATCTCAGTGTAGTCAATGACTTTTTTTTTGTTGAAAGTCTTTTACCACCAGTCTTGCCTTGTAACATTTGTTGCCATCATGTTCATCTTTTATTTGGTACACCCATTATTCAGCAAGGCCTTCTTCCCTTTTGGTAACTCAGCCAACTACCATATCTGATTGGATAACAATGAGTCCATCTCGTCCTTCATGGCCAACTCCCACTTGGTTGATTCATCAATTTGCACAACTTCATCATAACTCTCTGGTTCACCTTTATCAGTCAATAAAATATAATTCAGTGCAGGGGAGTACCTCTGTGTTGTTCTGCTAGTTCTGGCAGATCTCCTGAGTTCAATCACAAGATTGTTCTGATTTACTTTTGTTGGTATGTTCTCTTGGTTTTCTTGAGCAATATTCTCCATCTCAATAGCTAGAAGATCTCTCAACTAAATCATTTCAGACTTCTTGGTTTCATCACTTATGCTCTTAGACTTTGTTCTCAACCTGTCTTTATACAAGGCACCTTCATTGAAAATCGTGTCCTTGCTCCTGATAACCTTACGACTTTGGTCATCCTAAAAGCGATAACCAAACTCGGTACCACCATCGCCAATGAAAAAACATATCTTAGATTTAGCATCAAGTTTATTTCTAGTAGCAGAATCAATATGAATATAAGAAACACAACCAAAAACTTTCAAGAAAGAAAAGTTTACCTCTTTGCCGCTCCAGACCTCTTCTGGTATTTTGCATTCCAATGGTGTTGTGGGACATCTATTGATCAAATAGGCAGCAGAGCTAATAGCCTCAGACCATAACATCTTTGGTAATCCAGTATGTAATCTCATGCTCCTAGCACGCTTGTTCAAAGTTTTGTTCATCCTCTTAGCCATACCAATGTCACATAGTAGTTAGAATCTCCAAGGGAAGTAACAGCTGAAGGCCCCCACACATTAGTGTGAACCAACTCCAATTTTATTGTCTTTTGTTCCTTTTTGGCCTTAGAAAAGCTAACCCTTTTCTGCTTGCCAAAAATACAGCCTTCACACAAACTGTTGTTTACAGTTTTCAACCTTGGTAGCTTTCCTTTGGATTGAAGCACTTTCATTCCCTTCTCACTCATGTGACCGAGCCTATAATGCCACAAGTTAGAATCAATAACAGCATCAGCAACTGTAACCGTGTCTCTGCAATTGGAAGTGATGTAAAAAATTCTAGTTTTAACTCCTCGTGCAACAAGCATAGATCCCTTTGTGACTTTCCAGGTAACGCCATTAAAATTCACATTATGACCTTCATCATCAAGTTGCCCTACTAAGATCAAATTACGTATCGGTTTATGTACATGTCTCACCTTGTGAATCTTCCACACTAACCTGTTTGTCATCCTCAAATTGACATTACCAATATCGACAATATCCAAAGGTTTTTCATCAGTAAGATACACCTTCCTGTGATCTCCAACAACATAATTCTCCATGTTTTGACGATGTGTGGTGGTGTGAAAAGAAACTCCAGAATCTAACACTCAAGAGTCAATAGGGCTATCAATCGACAAGAGTAAGTCATCTTGTACTTCTTCAATCACTGCATTTGCAGCATCGTTTTTCTTTTCATCCTTCTTTGGTGCTCTATAGTTCTTCTTTATGTGACCAGACTTGCAACAATTCCAACATTTCACATTCCTTTCGAATTTGGACTTGCTTCTACCATTCCTTGACTTCCCTCTACCATTGCCCTTGTTGGAATTCCTCTCGAAGTTCCTACCCCTAGTATCGATACTTAGGGCAGAATTAGATGCCACTAATGTATGTTTTTTAATTAAATTGAACAGTTTTTTCATGAGATGTACCTTATTATTTGTAGAAAGCTTCTCATGCATATCAGACAGAATCTTCGTCATTCTCATTGTGGTTTTCTCTGATGTCACGTTATGAGCGACATTCTTCAATAGTGCCAACCGGATCATTCCCCTCACTTATCTATCAAGGAGATTCTACTCATTATCTTTCATGCCTTCTGGTTTCATATCCAGAAGTGGTGAGTGCAACTTTTTACTGTACAGATAATATTTCATTAGCATCCTCCAGAACGTAAAATCCATACCCTCAAACTCGTTGATTCCAAGTGCTCGTCTTTCTCCACTAGCCATTGCTCTCAATCATGAGCCTGGATCTAACACCACTTGTTAGGAATTAGATACCCTAATTCAATGCTAACAAGAGTAGTAATAATTGCATAAGAAGAAAAAGCAGGCATGAAAACACAAGATTTATACAGGTTCACCTAGAGGTGAGACTACGTCATGTCTTCCACCGTTATAGTAATTCACTATGATGATGAGGTAGTTTATAAAAGAAATCGCATAAACTCAAGTGTTTTCTTTAAATTGTCTCAACCGCAACTGACGATCCGCATACCGACTCAACGTAAGGTATTAATTAGGTTCCACAACTTAACAAATAAGCAACCTCAAGAAGGCGTCTATTTTTTCTTTCAGCAATACTATTTTGTTGTGGTGTGTAGACACAAGAGGGTTGGTGAATTATGCGTTTTTTCTGGCAAAAAGATTGAAACTTTGTAAACAGATATTCCTTGGCATTGTCGGAATGAAGAATCTTTAAAGTAGCACTTGACTAAGTAGACATCATGGCACCAAAGAAATTAAAAAGAGATAAGACTTTTGATCTCTCTTTTAAGAGGAACAACCTTGTTTATTGGGAGAAGTCATCCACAAAGGTAACAAAATATTTAGACCGGGAAACCTTGGAGATATTCATAGGGCGTCATATATTAGTATGAACTGAAGAAAATGAGGTAAGACTTTTGGTTTCACTCGGAGGAGAATAAGTACTTGATGGTGTTTACTCACTTGACAATTTTTGTAGTTGAGGCTTGAAATAAACTGTAATGTAGGAATAATCTATTTGAATGACCGAAGGGAAGGATGTCCTAACTTATTGTGCCACTGAAGAGTCCCCAGAGTTAATGATCTAGGATGAAAAGGTAGTTGAGACCATACCAGTTATAGAGCTAGCAACATTAGGATAAATCTTATTGGAGGTGGTCTGGTTGTTTGTATAATCCATCAGACGCTTTATCTTTAAAATTAGTGCAAATTCTTCGAAAGAGACAGTCTTCATCGTGGTGCGAGCTGACACCAATAATAATCCAACAATAAGGGTAATGAGACACAATGGGCATGTCAAGCTGGGTTAAGATACTGAGTACAGCCAACCAAGGTACCAAGTGTGGCCGAATCAAGTGACCGAGTCGAGCCGAGTCAATATACCAATATTGCTGAGGCAATAGCCTAATTTAATCTGAGTAACACCGAATCAAGAGATCAGGTTGAGATGGCCCGAGTCAAGATGGTCAAGTCAGGCTGACTCATGACTCCGTGTTGACCCAGTCAGAGTCAACCCGAGTTAACTCAAGTAGAATAGTATCAGTATATCTCACGAATCTGGTCACTGGTTCTTCACTCTAATGCACGATAGAGGACCTTGAGTTCTTCACTCTAACACTTTCACAATAGAGATATCCTGATAGAAATAATATCGGAATAGACCTGGCAGTAGTGGTGGCTTCGAACCGAGCCGACTCGAGTTCGGCTTTGTTCAATTCGTTATCTATCGAGCGCAAGCTCTGAAATCGTCTCATTTACCTTAACGAGCCAAGATCGACCGAAGCCACGTTCGGTTCGTTGGCTCGTGAGCCGGCTCGCGGTGAGTCAGGATCGGTATCGAGTCGGGAGCGTGAGCGAGAGCGAGGGGGGGGGGGGGGGAATTTTTTCGTCGACTGCCTCTGTGGCCATCCATTCGATTTCTTCCTCTCCTCGCCATTGCCTCTGTTTCCGTCTCCGCCATTTCCGTTACCGCCGCTTTCGTCGCCACCGCCTCCGTCGCAACTGTCATCCCCGACGACAGGTCCTCCCTAGCATCGTAACCCCCTTCCCTCCTCGTCGTCTCGACGGAAAACTAGAACCAGGGGAAAAATTAGGAAAGAAATAATCTCCCCCATCCCCCGTGCGAAAATGATTTCGCACGTGCGAGATCATAAAGTAAAAAAAAAAATTGCCTTAAACTCTCCTTCCTCATAGCTTTTGAAAAAATTAAAAATACATTTTATAGAAATAAGTTTCTATGATCTATTAGTGTCTCATTTTTTTAAAAATATTTTTCTAATTGAAAATTCTTATTAAAAATCATATAATTTTCTAACTATGATTTTCCTACCAAGATGGGGTAGAAAACTGTATAAAAAAATTTTGAATAAATATTTATGCTATAATACTTTTAGCATGAAACAATTTTCATTGCAATTTTGTGTTTGACATTTTATTTGATTAAAAATTTATCGATAAGTATAATAATATATTAGATTGATTATTAATTTTTATTTATTTCCCTAGAAGATGCAATAAAAGGTCCATTTAACTTTCCTAAGAAAATTTTAAAATATTTTTTTTAATTTTCTAATAAATCACTAAAAGTAATAGGAATTTATTTAAAATTTTTTTTGGAAATATGTATCATTGAAAAAATATTACTAGTTTTTCCTAGAATATAATTTTCATATAGGGGTACTAAGGAGGCCATAGTAAATTTATGGCCAGATTCAAAAATTACAAAACAAGCTAGACAACAATTGTGAGTAAAAAAAATTGATATTGGTGCATTTTAATCTATTATTGAAATTCAATCCTGAACTTTCCCTATCATTTTTTTTTATGTATGCATAATTTTATATATAATTTATTCAAAACCTCCCCTACATGCGAGATCATAAACAAGGAAAAAAAAGTCTTTGTCCCTTCCTCATGACTTATGAAGAAATTGAAAATATATTTTAGTAGAAATGTTTTTCTATAGACTATTAGTGTTTTTTTCAGTAAATGTTGAAAAGATATTTTAGTAAAAATATTGGGACCATTAGTGCCTCATGTTTTTTTGAAAATATTTTTCTAATTATAATTTCTTGTTAAAAAATCATATAATTTTATAAGTAAGATTTTCTTGCCAAGATGGGTTAGAAAACCGTATAGAAAAATTTTGAATAAGTATTTGACAGTTGATGATATAATACTTTTAGCATGAGGCAATTTTCATAGCAATTTTGTGTTTGACATTTTATTTGATTAAAAATTTATCGATAAGTATAATAATATGTTAGATTAATTATTAATTTTTATTTATTTCCTTAGAAAAGGCAATAAGAGGTCCATTTAACTTGCCTAAGAAAAATTTAAAATATTTCTTGTAATTTTCTAGTAAGTCTCTAATAGTAATAGGATTTTATTTAAAGGATTTATAGTTTTATTTGGGTGATTGTAAACTGATAGTCATATTTATTTAATTTTGTTGTGTTTGATTATTGTATGGAGTTTATTCATAATGTAATGCAATGTATAGAGTGTTTAGACTATTTTATGGAGTGTATAAACAATTTCATGAAATGTATAGACAATTTTATGGAGTGTTTATGGAGTGTTTATTCAGGTATTATGTATATAGATTATGCCTAATTTTAAGCAGAGGTCATACCGAATTTTATAAAAGTATTATATACATAGATTATGCTCAATTTTATGTAGAGGTCATGCTCAATCTTATACATGTATTATATATATAGGTTATACCCAATTTTATGTAAAATATATGCATAATTTTATATATTTTTTATTTTATATATTTTAAAAAAAAAATTAAATGTATGTTGAAGTTCAAGCTCGGCTCGAACTCAATTAAAAATTTTGGGCTCGAGACGAGGTTCGGCTCGAATATAGGCATGTTCGGGCTCGGCTCCACCCCTTCCTGGCAGATTAACCCAGCAGTTATAGAACCTTCCGAACTAGTTTTCGGCTTCGAATGAAACCGAGGTTGAAGTCTGCCACGCGCTGGATGTGGCAATGCTCCAACTCAATCTCAGATGATTTTCCAAGATAAACTTTCGTTAGCGTATAACGTGCTAGATGACAGCGGTGCCAATGAAGAGAGACATCCAGAATTAAGATGGATGCTGGTTGTTGATTCCTGAAAATCTGACTGATGTTGTGATTGAAGATGAGCCAGTGAAGGTAAAGAAAGTTTCCAATATCTCAAAAGGCAATCAACCAGCGGAAGCTCAAGATAACTGTCCAAAAAAATAAATGTGTTGTTGTATCTG
Organism: Aristolochia californica; assembly: GCF_029961685.1. NCBI lineage: Eukaryota > Viridiplantae > Streptophyta > Magnoliopsida > Piperales > Aristolochiaceae > Aristolochia > Aristolochia californica. The sequence continues at coordinate 8,984,699 of NW_027181770.1, read as the reverse complement.
ATTCAATAGGATCTTCCATGAATAAATCACGTGGAATTTGATTTCTGGCAATGTACATATCCAAGCCACGCAACACCAAAAATCAAGCAATTTTCTATACAACTACCGTCAGACATAATCCAATAGAATGCCAGATCGTCCAGAGAGCAAGAATTCAATCAGCGAAGTTCAGTAGAGTACCAGTCAATCGACTGATTATCATGCTACGTAATAATCTCTCAAATCTTCCAGTAGCAGAATCCCAGGTCGATCAGAGAGAGGAGCATCTTGAGTTCAGGCGGAACTTCATCTGAATTGGTTTTTCTCCGATAGCTCCCAAAGTTCGACATGAACGGAGGGAGAGTTGCTAGGCAAACCAGAACGTGGGTATCTAGAGACACGATGGCGGTGGCAACACCAGTTAATACCGATGTAAGCGGAATGGAAGAGAACCCATTCCTAATACCGATCTTCATTGATCAAGATTTCTCAGACGCTGTCAACTTTAGAAGAATGCTCTGGTGCTGAGAAAAAAATACACTATACTGCAACACACACACACACCCTTAACCTTTATTTAAAGATGTCAAGAGTATATAAATTATAAATATACCCTTACCCTAGAGAGAATGAAGAAAAGACAACGAACATAAGATATTTACAATAATGTCACCTAAGTTTGTATATGACCTTCAACACAATCAAACATATCAATTCTAACATGCATATAAGGTAAGACAATCAAATATTTCAAAGAATAAAGTCTTTGAAAAACATGACGGACTGAGTTTCAAATCTCCAAATCAACCTCCAAAGAAGATTTCAATATATAGGAATTTTTTGGTATGGGTCATGGTCACTGCAGCATGCTTTTCTAGAACCATGAAATTTTGAAAGGGACATTTATACTCGTGTAAATTTACCAATACCTTGAAAAATTAAAGAAAATACTTAAAATTATTGGGTTTTAGCTACTATAGACAATGGTAGGTAACTTGAAAAGTTTGGTGACCTAACTTGGCCAAATTGGGGCTTGAAAGTTCTTCTCATAGTGTTCTTGGTCATAAAATTGAATGGAGTGTGGCATTTGAATGCCTATCTTTCTTCTACTTGCTTGGGTATTCAGATGCCAGTGGGCTTTCGTTCATAACTTGTTCTAACAATTTAATTTGTTCAAACAACTTTCTTTTTTCTAGTCTTTGGGCCACAAACTTGATTTTGAAAATTGTTCAAACTTTACTTGAAACATAAGATAGTTCTAAATATTTGTTATCATCAAAATTTGATGGAATAGGATCTGCCTAGAAACGGATTGGTGTCAAAGCTAGGTGGTTCTGGTCCACCTGGGTTAGGTTCCATCCACCCCTAGTCCACTGATGGGTTAGGTACTTGGCTTTTCGCACTTCACAGACCAGTCTTTTGGGTTGTATTGGCTAAGCGTTTGACATTGTATCAGAGTTGGGCATCACGTTTCGCGTTCGAGTCCCGGGTGAAGCAGTAGGGAACGGGAACGATGGGTGTCAAAGCTGGGTGGTTTCATCTACCAAGTGGTTCCGTCCACCACTGATGGATTAGGTATTTGGCTTTCCACACTTAAAAAACCAATCTTTTGGGTTGTATTGGCTATGCGTTTAACATGGTATCAGAGATGGGCACCACGTTCCGCGTTCGAATCCCGACGGAAGCGGTAGGGAACGGGAACGATGGGTGTCAGAGCTAGGTGGTTCCGGTCCACCTGGGTTAGGTTCCGTCCACCCTGGTCCACTGATAGGTTAGGTATTTGGCTTTCCGCACTTAACAGACAGGTTTTTTGGGTTGTATTGGCTAGGCATTTGACAGTTGGAACTTCAACTTGATTTAAACCTAAACAAGATGGTCAACAATTTCTTTGCGACTAAAAACTTTTTAATTTACTAAAAATGAATACATAAGTGATTAATGATTCAGTATCTCAAATGTTTTAATATTTAAAGTCAGTTGAACCATTTTGAACTTTTCCTTTGAATTAATGAACCAATAAACAAGTAAACTTGCATCAGACTTATAAAAGTATACATCATTTATCATTGACTTACATAATCAAAATATTATTTTTCATGCATATTCTTATATTATTATCCAATACCAACCTTTGTTATAAATTTATTGTATGTGTTGTCACGTGTTAGTCAAAAAGGAAAAAGTTTTGTAACACTTCAAGGTGGAGTAAGAAAAACGGTTTTGACACTAAAGATGACCTCATCTCTTAGCAGGTAACCAGCAAATCCCGTAACCGTTTTAAATATGCAAACAGTTTCTCTGAGTAACATGCATAGACTCACCTATAAAAGGATTGGCTTGGTGCCTTTGAGATTATAGACGAATTCTCAGGTTTGTTTTTCACTCTTTTTTTTCACGAATTCATGTTATATATTGTAGGTAAATATCAAGGTTTTTTTTTGCCAGGTTTCATCACAAATCACATTGAGATCATTGGAGAAGTACTGCATTTTTTTATTCAGAAGGATAACTATGAAATGAGCAACAAAACAAGCTTCAATGGCAGAATAGGGTAAATCGTCTTAGTTTCCTTTTCCTTTCCATTGCATATTAATAAGCATTGCATCAATTATTTAGTTAAGATAATGTTAAATATTTCCAACTACTATAGATTAAATCGTCGTAGTTTCTTTTCCCTTTCTATTGCATACTAATATGCATCCCATCAATTTTTTAGTTGACATAATACTAATATTTTGCTATTTTAGTTTGTTATCGTTGATATAATTTGGAGATGAATATGCACATGCATGTGTAGGTGAATGTATTATCCATCTTATTTTGACTGTAAATAATATATATATATATATATATATATGTATATATATACGTACATACATACATACATACATACATAATTCAAAGGTAAATGACCAAAAAGTGAATGTATTTTGGTAAAGTTTTTAAATTTTTATTATTAAAATAGACATAATTGTTGAATATTTAAACAAGACCGTTATAAATTTGAAAAGGAGAAATATTTTATAATTCAAAGGAATATCATAGCAAGGAACAGCTTTATATCATTGTTATTCATGTTTATTAAAAATTATAATTATACTAATTAAAAAAATATTATTATTGCTCTTTATTTAGTTTATTATATTAATATATGGCTCTTCTCCCGCCGTTTTCTCCTTCCTTAATTTCATACGCGGTCTGTCGCACCACCAAATCTGACAGGTAAGTGGGCCCCATCTACCGGTTTTCTGCCTTATTGGACCGGTCCAAGAAGCGTGATTCGTCGAGCGCGACCGCGGCATTGAGCGGCGCACCGACCTACCCGCGTATGTTAGCTAGGGGCACCATTGCTGTATACGGAAAATTGTGACGGGGAGATTTCGTACAGGGCGGGGCAGCTCATGCCGTGGAGAAATTTCCGTTAATGCGAAGCTCGATTTAATGTTGGTTCTGTCTTCCAAATCTTAATTCTCTTTCTTTAATGGCCAAAATGAGCAAGTACATTCACACTTGAAGGGCGACACTCCGTGTCTTCTCACAGAAGCCTTGGCTTATATATATATATCCATCTTTTCTCTGCGTCTCCGTGTTTCGATTTTGTTCCCTTTGAGGATTTCTTAGCTAGATTTCGTTTTATACGTCGTAACCCTTCTCTCCGGTTCGAGAGTTGTTTGTTCTATTTTATTTGTTTTTCAGCTTAGTTGGAGCTTGGATCGCTGTTCTTCTCTTTTTTCGTTTTGTTCGTTCGTGTTTGAGGTCTGTGATTGCTTGGGTAAATGGTGCTTTCGCTAAGCTGCTTGGCGTTGATGTCATTGTGATTCATTGGGGTTGTATCTGCTTCGCGTTTTTTTTTTTCTGAGAAATCTATTACAGGCGGGGATGGTTTGTTAGCTATTCTGTTGATGCGGCGTTTTCCTGATGGTTAAAGCCGAGATCTGCTGATATTGCTAGTGGAAATGATTTGGAGTGTTTGAATATTTTTTTGTTTGGTGGTCAAAGTTCTCCAGTTCGTCCTCTGTTCCGTCTGCTATTTGCCCATTTCGGCTTTCGACGTGGAATTAGCAGCTCCGATGTAAAGAGAGCTGTCTTACATTCCTCGTTTTGGGTTTAAATCTTCACTTTGCTTGCGGTTCTGCCTAGGGCTTTTGGTAAGACTATCCTTTCCCTTATCTGCTCTGGAGCATTAGGGTTCCGAATGGACAGGGAAAAATCACCAGCCCATGGAGGAGGGGGCGGCGGAGGCTTACCGCCTCCCTCGGGCCGCTATTCTGGTTTTCCTTCGACAACTAATTCGTTTACTTTGAAGTCCGATGCGTCCCCCTCTTCAGCTTCAGTTACAGCGCCGGAGTCTAGCCATTTTGGGTCAGCTATTTCTCCTGAAACCAGCCGTTTCAGTCATGACATTAGTGGCATGCCTGATTTCCCCCCCAGAAACCGTGGACACAGGCGGGCTCACTCTGAGATTCTTGGACTCCCAGATGACATTAGTTTTGACAGCGATCTTGGTGTAGTTGGTTCTGGAGATGGACCTTCTCTGTCAGATGAGACTGAGGAAGATCTCATCTCCATGTACATTGATATGGATAAGTTCTCTTCTTCTTGTGCGACATCCGGGCTGCAAATAGGTGGATCGTCTGGAACAGCTAGTGCGTTCGCCGCTCCAAGTGAGAATGTGAGCGTAGGTCCTAGTGAGAAGCCGAGGGTCAGGCACCAGCACAGCCAATCTATGGATGGGTGCACTTCAATCAAGCCGGAATTACTTGTTTCAGCTGCAGAAGGGGCTTCTATGGCTGATACAAAGAAGTCTATGTCTGCGGCAAAGCTTGCTGATCTAGCCTTACTTGACCCAAAACGAGCAAAGAGGTATGTTTTCCCTGGGTGCCTCTCGGGTTTCCATAAAAGTCGCAGTCTGGGGCTTAAATGGTTGTATAATAGAATGACCCATTGATAGGATTGAAGAAAATTGGAATGGTATTTGAACATGTTCTTGTTGCTTTTGCTCCAGTTATATCTACGCCTTCTAGTGGGAGTAGAGATCTTTTGTAGTTTCAGGAAGCATACATAAAATTCTTCTTATTATACAGTATTGTCCATTTGTCGATATATTAGACTAAGTTGACTACTCTCCTTCTTTAGTAGCATTGTAGTTGTTGACACTAAATCTTCATCATTATTGTTGGCTACAAGACCCTCTTCCATTTCTTGGTTGCCCTTTGTTCCACTATTTCCATCAATGTCAGCTTGGTCTTACTCTATTTCTTGTTGTTTTTTATTACTTGTGCCCCATCTGGCTTGAGTGAATCGTACCTGAACCATTCTAAAATATTCTTTCAGGTATTTGCTCTTGTTGGTGATACTCATTTAAGTTTTCTTGAAATTTATTATTCCTGTTTGTCTTTCCTAGTTTTTCTGCGTTCCTATCTCAAGGTCTTCAACTGTGCCATTCTCATCTTCTATTAATGATCTTTACTCACTCTTTGACTTTCTACTATATAAACCGAGTAATGAACCATTTTTGTTACCACGAGCTTCCAATGTCTGCTTGGTTTTGCTGATGGATTTGCTAAAGACGGCGAGGACCTCCAACCCTCTGTTTGCATGGTTCACAATTCTTTTTGCTCATTTGTCAATGACTTATGGTGGCCTACTTGGCTGTTTGGTTGAAATTACTTCATGTCATGACTCCCCGCACTCACCCCCAAAAAACCCATCTAGAATGATCCTTTTGTATTTGTAATATATCTTAACATTTTAAACCGTTGTCAAAACATGATAGTAGTTTAAGCAACAGAAGAGGTATAGTTCTCTATACCCAATATTCTTCAAAGATTACTGCCCCTGACATATGGTTCTGTACCTAATTGACTGCAAAGATAACTCCCTCTGACATCTAGTTCTCCTGACCTAATGGACTGCAAAGATAACTGCCTCTGACATCTAGTATTCCTTACCTAATGGACTGCGAAGATAACTGCCTCTGACATCTGGTTCTTCTTACCTAATGGACTGCCAAGATAACTGCCTCTGACATCTGGTTCTCTGTACCTAATGGACTTAAAAGATAACTGACTCTGACATTGAACCTGTGTAGTCTTTCTCCATGTAGAAGTTCTTTGTTTGTTGGACAGTAAAGAAAGACTTGTTGTGGAGTTAACATCGCTCAGGTTATGTGTCCTAGCTTGCCCATTTGGACCACTTTAAACTCCATTTGCTTGTGACTTTGACTATGTATTTGTGGAATGCCCATTTTACAGATTAAAACTTGCTTCAGTACGGCAATTATTTGTTCTCTGTTCATTCTCAAAAAAAATAATATAGTTGTTCTCAGTTGAAATCCTTGGTAATCCTCTGAGAGAATTATTCTCTTTCATATATTATTTGTCGGTGTAGTTATTATCTGTTCATGCTCTCTGTTACCTGCAAAGTATTGCTTTCTCCTTTGGTGAACCTTTGTTTTTTCCTTTTGGTGAGACAAGGATCTCCAGAAGCATGTTGCTCATAAGAAGAATGATTAAATCTCTTTACAATATCCATTACCCTTCATTTTTGTGTATCGAGCTTCCTTTTTTCTCCTTTGTTTTCCAATTTATGGAGGAAAAGCATGCATTAACAACCTCTTTTTTTGAGTTAATGTCTGTCTGTGCTCTCTGTTTACCTGCAATGTATTTTTTTTTTTTTTATGAAAGTGTGTATATTGATAAAAGAGAGAATTACAAACCTAGTTAAGGGCCTGGCCCCACAACAAAGTGTTTAACATCTTCTTTTTTTGAATGTTGAACCCTTTACCCTGGTATGACTTGAACCAAAGAACACTCTGTAGAAGCTGACCAATGTGGCCATTGAGCTAAACCGCCAATGCACCTTGTTTTTTTCCCACTATTGAATATAATCTTGATTAATTTGCCATGCTGTATCAGGATCTGGGCAAATAGACAGTCAGCAGCGCGATCCAAAGAGCGGAAAATGCGCTATATATCAGAGCTTGAGCGCAAAGTACAGACACTTCAGACTGAGGCAACCACTTTGTCTGCGCAGTTGACAATGTTACAGGTACTTGTGTGCCCTATGCACTGAATTCGTAAAACTACATTTTGGCCATAAATGGTTAATCAATGCGTAACAATCTCTCTCTCTTTCTCCCTCTCCCTGCAACCCTCTTTTCGATCTTTTTGGCTCTGTTTGAATGTGTGTTATTAGTTTGTTCTCTTTGAAGGCCTGTATGAATTTTGTCTGTTGTGTACATGAACAGAGAGATACAACTGGACTGACTTCTGAAAACAATGAGCTGAAACTGCGTTTGCAGACCATGGAGCAACAGGTTCACTTGCAGGATGGTAAAGGTTTCACCTCATCATTTTATGCATCATATCTGAATTATGTGATTACAATTTCCTGTAAGCAATTATATGAGCAGTCCAGTGCCCAGGATGAAACATACTATGTTTACTATTGGTATTCCCTATCATTTTGATAGTTCTTGGTAGTTTTGTTTACTGTGGTTCTGATTTACCTCGGAACCTTTACCAGTGTTCATTGCAGGTGACACTGGTAGGAAGGTTTTCATTCACTGTCTTCAAGAAAATGCACAAGCAAAGATATGATATAAAAAATTCACCTACTTGTTTGAATTTCATATTTGTTCGTATCTTCCCTAGGCTGATTTTTTAATGTTGATCAACATTGTATCCCAACAATGTTGAATGTTTTCTCGTGGCTTTGAATCACAGAAATTACAAAATGTGCAAGTTGGTGATTGTATTATTGCTCAATATGAATTTATTTGTTTCTCAGATTGACCATGATGACTAGGATTTTACTGTGAATTATTCTCAAGTCCACAGTTAGTATGCCTCTAAGAGTGGGTCTTGCATTCATGCTTACCAGTAACCAATGAAAAAGTTCACATGAAAAAAGAAAAGAAGGGAAAAGGTTTCTCAATCTTTCAATGCAGATCTCCTTCAAATGGCATTTGCATGTAATAGTTTAGAAATCACACATATATGACCTACTTTAGATTATAGAAGGAAGCTAAATTCCTGGTTGGTCAGCTTTTGTTTTCCTCGGAAAAATTCTCTTCTTCTTTAAAATCTTTGAGTTAAATAAAACAAATCTTATTTTTTAGTAGTAGTATCACAGACTAAGATGCTATTTCATTCTCAAGAAATGATCATTGTGCTGAATGTCATTGTTTTATATGACTTTCTTAGAGCTCTGCTCCTTAACAATGTACTTGTACAGCCTTACTGTTTGCAAATGTGGCTGGTCACCGATTCTTTCACTTCTCAAGAGATTATACTTGATTGACATCCACGATATCATTATCCCATGACACATGTCTCTTGTATGTTTTATTAATTCATATTAGTTTTGAATGCTTATTTACGGTATGTGAGTTTTCTTGTTAATAAATACTGCAGAAAAAAACTATCAAAATTTTGAAAATATCCTTTTTGATTCATGTACTTACTGTGTCCGTGGTTGTAGCTTTAAATGATGCATTGAGGGAGGAAGTGCAGCATCTGAAAGTTATGACTGGCCAAGTGATGTCTAATGGTGCGGCAATGATGAATTATGGTGCTTCTTTCAGCGGTAGCATCAATCAACAGTTCTATCCACAGAACAATTCTGTGCACACTCTCTTAGCAGCACACCAACTGCAACAGCTTCAACTCCAATCTCGGCAGCAGCCAACTATGCCTCATCTTCTGCATGTGCCAGTTGACCAGAGGCACTCTGAGGTGAAAATTAAAGGCGGCCCTCTGGCATCCCCAAATCCAAGTGCAGTATCAGATGGTAGCAGCTCTACCTCGAAGGAATGAAGGAATGAGACGGAGAACAAGAGGATCAGTAGGAACTGGTTGAGAATGCTGCAACGGATGCTGCCCAACTTCAAAGAATGAAGCCGGAACCTAGCTGGTCAATCTCATGGTCTGCGTCTTATCAGTTATTTACTTTGTAGGCTCAGATAGGAACTTTACTTGTGCAGTAGTCTCCAAACAGTAACTTCTGCATTTCAAGTATCTGGTAGTCTTAGTATCATATATAGAAATATCTTGGAGTTTTTTATATTTTACTATTTTATTCTCTTATTGTTATAATGGCTGTGTTACTATTTTACCGTTTTTTCCCTCTTCTTTCTCAAGAGGGACCTCGGCCTCTCTCGGAAGAATCTTCAGGTTTCTCTTTTTGGTTGCTCGTGCTCGCTGGTATGAACCAGTAAGAATCATGTTGAAACCATTTGCCTTGCTCTGGGTTTATTACCTCTTTGATAATTGAAGATTGCAGTCATTTCCAGTCGATCAAGTTCGACTGCTCTCTACTCGTAAAGGGGTTTCAAATGGGTGTAGCCGTTGTCTTCTTATTCGTTCTTTTGCTAGGGGAGTTTTGTTTATTTATTAGAATCCATCCATCTATTATTCTGTTGCCTGTTTACTAGAGTTGTCGTTGTTCTTGTGGTCTTATATATCCTTAGCAACTAAGCAAAAGTTTGTCTATCCAATGCCTGAGTCATCTTTTGAAGGAAAAAAACAAGATTCCATCTATATCATGTTTCAGAAAGAAGCTTCTGGTAAAATGGAATCTGATCCCAAGTTCTTAGTGTTTCTAATTGAAAATTTATATTCTAAAAAAAGTTAAAAATATTTATCTTGGAAAATATATTTGAAAGAAAGCTTCAATCTATAATATTATCAGTGCGTTATTAAGAAATTACATGAAAATTTTCTTATAGCTATTAGTATATTTTTCAAGGAGATATGTAAAAAAATTTAATCACTATAGTACATTTTACTAATCTTATCTGATAATTTTTTAGTAAAATAAAATGTCAAAATATAATATAATATTTTTAATATAAAAACAAATTTATCAAGTTAAATCAATAATTCCACTCTACATATTGTCCCACATTATTACAAAGACAGATAGCTAATTCTGTTTGTTCATTTCTCATTCTAGGATAAACTAGGATCCTTGAAGCGGTAGATACCAACCCATCGTCTATTCGTCTAATCTGGCTAATGTGGGATAGTAAGTTATAATGTAATAGGATTTCCCATACCAAGTTCAGCAGGCCACAGCCTCTCAAGAATCAAAGAATAAGCTGTGAAAAGGACCCTTTTTTCTAAATTTAAAAAAAAATAAAAATTCCAAGGCTCTACGTAATTGAACAGGTAATACCCTAATTTTCTAATTACCTTAATTTTATAATGTTATCAATTAGGAAATCTTTCTAGTCATCACCTTGTCCTGGCTCTTCAAATGCTGGCAGCCAAATCACTTCTAGGAACTAGGCAGTTGATTCACAATTACTACATGGAACAGCTTGGGCTTCTCCCACATTCTACACTTTCATCACCAGATGTTATTTCTTATGCCAGATGCCTCCTCGATCCAATCAGCCAGAATAGTTATCAAATTATGTACTTTCTAATCTTCTAATGAAAATCAAATTCGTGAATGTTTATGATAAATTAAACACAATCACCTCTCAAGAAAGGAACACCTCAGTTAAGACTTAACCGCTTATCTCCTTCTAACAGCTGGATTTGGGGGTCGAGCTACTGCCTGCTGCTGTTGGGATCCTTGTTGCCCAGCCGGCTCTTCATTGTTCATTGCTTGAGTGAAGGCATTCATGACAATAAGTCCAAGCGGGATCATGTACATCCACTAAAAATTACCCAAAGAAAAAGGAAAGAAAAGAAAGATCGTTAAGGTTTTCCATAACACGGATAAATAAATCAGATAGATAAATTTCAGTTAGCAGGAACACAAGAAACATTAACAGTATAAAAGTACTCACATATTTAGACCAAAAAGACCTTTCTAGAGGCTTGACTCCTTCACCTTCTCCATCCTCCCCACCTAGAAGTTCGTCCATAAAAGCTGGAGTTCTGCAAGCAACAAGACAAGATCTACAAATCAACTGCTGATAGTGAAACAATAATTAAAAATATAAGATAAGACATACAGTAGTTTAACCTTCTTCTGTACCTATTTGGCAGCAACTTTACTGGACAGGAGCCTTAAAAAATGTTGGTAGCACTGAATGTAAACAAGCTTATTGGGTGGGAATATTAAATTAGTGGTGAAAATCATTAAAAGAAATTTCAAACCTTTATTTATTTATTTATTTTTATTTTTTTTGGGTGGGGATTATCTCATTTCAGCATCTTCTCTAGGTTTGGAGCAAATAAAGATCTTAATAGTTCATAGAATCTGATCAAATTGGGTAACCACTTCAGCATCAAGCTGATTCCTGCAGAATCAACTGATCCAAGTGGATTCCTACTTAAAAGTCAGATTAATGAACTATTTCCAGGAAAACACTCAAGCAACAGAAGCTACCAATCCAATTCGACTGATGTGAAATCAGATACAAAACTGAATCCCGCAATTTTGTCAGAAATGAAGTACAGATAAGAAAACATAGGTAAGGAACATTTTAATTTTTTTCATAACACCATTTATGTTTGAATCATAATGTTATTATCTTTCATGAATAATATAAAAAGATATATTATCTTTCATGTGCCATGGCATTCTTAAAGGACAGTTCTCTTCTCACTTTTCAGAATAACCTATGGCACATGATTGCACAGCAGCCATCATCAATAGACTCCAGATGGCAAAAAAAAAAAAAAAAAAAAAATAATATCGGCCAAAATTATTCCTAAAAACACAGAGAAAAGATAGTTCAAAATTGTTACCTTGGTGCCTGATCACCATTCTTCAGGACTGTATATGAGTTAAAAGCCCACTTTGTTGGCTGCAATGTTGAATTGAATTAGTGGTCTACCAATTACAAGGATAATATTGGAAAAAATATGTCCACGTGTTTTTCCACAGTGTTCTCTTTCTCTTTCTATTCTCCATACAAATTGGTGGCACTAGAACTTCAGGTATAGGTGTAACATAATTCATGCATTTGACTTACAAATTTTAGCCCCCGTGGATACTGACAAGCACTGGCAGAACCATAATTAACAGCCAAAATGTTCACACCTTCCTGCCAGAAATAAGCATAAAAATCTTATCATTTTAAAGAAACGCAGGTCATGAATTTAAGAATATAGTTCCTACATAGTTGAAACGCTCGATCAGATATTTGTACAACATGACAACATAGTTTGTCTTCCTAGTAACAAGGAGCTTCCCTCAATTCAGATAGTAGAAATTCATTAACTTCCTTGACATTTATAAAAGTTACCAGCTTCAGAGACCCAAGATACACTGCTGCTCACATACAAAATTTCCTGTGAGTTGATTCAAAGTTTTAGGACAGTGTATATGCAAAGACGTAACTACCTTGTGTCAAATGCTTATAAATTAAGGATGTAGAAATTAGTGAGATCCTCGATACATCCACAATGATAATGCACATCTGAAAGATTTTTCCCAAAATCTACCACTTAAGAAGAGAGGGTCCAATTAGCAGCCCAGGTATTGCTTTCCTCTTTTCTCTTTCAATTAGAGTTGTACATATCAGTTGGCCATTCTTGTAACAGATATTAGTGAATGTTGAAGTACAATACAGCAATTTGGAAGCACACACTGTATCTAATTCCACAGATGCAAGTAATAATATATGTGGCAGAATAATGATGTTTTACCCACACATCCATCAATAGAGCACTTTAAACAATTAATTTTCCATCCAAGGTATAAAGAAATATGCATGTAGCTCACTTAAAAAAGTTTTTTTATCAAAATTTCTTCTTTTGTCCTTCTCTTTCATTTGACATGGATGTAAACTAAAATAGAAAGTGAATTGGAAATGAACATGGCCCCCTAATATTAATGCCAGATGCACGAGATGACACGCTTCACTTCTTTCCTGCAGCTATTAGAGCATTTAACAAGCTTCTTGAGGCAATTGCATCATACTTCTATTATGACAATTGAAAGGTTCAACTAAGCAGAATTAATAGTTCCAAGTTGTTCCTTGCTTTCTCTATTCTACCCTGCTGAATTGCATCACAATTTTCAGTAACAGTTAGAGTATGTATACTCAATGTCATTTGCCTTAAAAAAAAGTTATTTCACAATAAATATCCAAAAGCATAGATACAAAAATAACAGAAAAAAAGATAACATTCATGAAAGTTATAATTATGAGCTTTGTAAAAAATACAGGGTGAGAATCTGAAGTTACCGTGTGGATAATAAAATGCTCATCCAAACTTTCTTGCACAAGACATCTCTGAAATAACAAAATGATAAGTAACCTCATCCACTAATATTTCCAGTAAAATGATAAGTAACCTAACTTTTCCACATTGTCAGAATAATTTGCAACATATAACAAAGCAACATCTAAATTTTATGGTTTCCCTAATAGTGCCAAACAGTGAAGGTACAATGGGAGATGTTTACATGACTATCTAGCAACCCATTGAGAATGTGCTTCATGCTGTGGGTTTATCTTTGTTTTTTCTAGTTTGGAGATGACATTTTTCTCACTGTTATAAAATAAAAAGAATAGCACTTTAAGCATCAATGGCACTGACTTACTGCTTTAACTGATGATACAACAAAATCTTTGCCAGGAGGATTCAATACATTTGATGGTATTCTTATTCTGTAAAACTCGTCATCTCTCAGCAGCTTCTGCAGCAAGTAAGATATATGTATGAAAGGCATTTGCAAGAATGGGCCTCCAAGTAAATGAAACTGAAGCAGAGGGGCAAGAAGTTACTTTGAACTTTTCCTTATCTTCTTCGGTGAAAGTGTCTCTAGCAAATCGAAGCTTTGTGATTGTCTGTTCAGGAAAAAAAATCTCAGTTCATCTCTAGTTTTAGAGTATTCATTTAGAAATAAAGGAGAGTAACAATACAAAATGACTACTAGCCTCACAAAGAGGTAGGATTTAATATCGAAAAATGTAATTTTGAAGTTGAAGGAAGGCAGCAACTAGAGCAGAGATTGAAGGTAAGAGCATAAATGCAGTTTCCAGTATGACATAAAGGCTATCTTTTTTACAAGGAATCATAAGAGAGAGGGAAACGTGCATGAAACTAGTCACAAGAAATCAGCTGATCTCTCTTTGTCTAGGTAAATCTCCACAATACCTATAAAATATTAAAAACTAAGGAAACTTTTAATTCAAGAAGAAGAAGCAAACTTAGTTTAACAAGCAAGGATAGAAAAAATAAATGACAGCAAGAAGCTAGTCCATAAGCCACAGATAAGCAAAAGGAAATAAGTTAAATCAGAAATAGCCTCAAGGGAGTAAAGAGCTACAACCATGAAAGCACTCTCACAACAAAATAATCAAAAAGTACATCATCGGCTACAAATTCAACTCATTGCAGGCTTAAAGGAATACAGGACGAAAACAATAAAAAATGACAACACTGCTGCAATCAGAGTCTAATAATCCCACCACCAGACAACCATAAAAAGTAACTCAACTAAAACGACCTAAAATCAAAATTCTGCGAGAAATCGCTCCAAGTCCATCATAATCAATATCCAAAAACATGAGCTTCAACCAAAAGCTTACCCGTCCGCCATGATGCGGGGTCTTGAGGCGAGCAGAAAAGGTTCCGGCCGGCGAGAATTCAGATTCTCCAAACGCATGCTCGAGAGAGAACTGCAGCTTGGAATCGGGAGACGACGAGTCCGGATCGGATTTCTTCCGTGTAGACGATGTTCTTACAGGCTGCAGGAACTCGAGGTCTGGATCCGACTTTCGACCGACGGACACGAACTCATCGTCGTCTTGGAGTAGCTCATCTGACTTAAAAGCAGAGGCGGAGAAGATCAGGGAAGCGAATATGAAGGGTAAGAGAGGACTCGCCATGCTCGCGGTCGAGGTTCAGTTCAGCAGATGATCGGTGACCCAACTCGAAAGAGCGACGAGAACGCCAATGGCTTAGACCTGAGGGAACGAATTTTCGATTATTCCAGTTCTTGTAGTGACCAGAAAGTCCGACGAACCGGGATTGTGGTCCTCGCTAGCATGATGTTTCGGCCGGCTAGTCGACCCGCGACTCGGCAGTATGGACACGGAATTGGCACGGTGTTGGATGGATGACTCAGACTCGCCCTTCTATTTCTTGGGGAGTCCTGATCTAATTTGGGCAATCAATCAAACTGAGTTTCCCGGTGTGGCCAAGGTGTTTCCGAGTAGGGGTGGTAAACCATTCGAAAAAAAACTCAGCTCAGTTTAGTTTTTACTTAAAGCTCGATTAGAGCTTAAATATAATAAGTCAAACTCGAGATTTTTCAAGATCAGCTTGTTAGCTCATGAATCAACTCATTAGTATAGATTTTTTTATGAAAATACTATTTACTCTAATTGCTACTTGATAGTTGCTCTTATTTACCTCAAAGTTAAAAGATAATTGATCATTCAACTGTTTTGGGTCCCTCGACATCTAATATTATTGTTTGTTGATGGAATAAACATTATTGATGGATGTGTTTGCTCTTTTTTTTTAGTTCTATTAAGTAAGTTATTATACATTGGTATGTTCCATTGTAAAGTCTTAAACTCCTTTGTGATACTTTGCTATTCAATAGTACCAAGTCATCATAATATTCTCTTTAATTGTTTTTATAAAAAAAAATTATTTTTGAAGTTTTAAATATAAGTTAGAGTTCGAACTCTAGTTCAAACTCAATTAAAAATTTTGGGCTTCAGATCGATTCCAATTTTAGGCTCGAGATTGAGCTCAAGTTCAAAGTATTCAGATTAAGCCAACTTCGAACATATGTATGTTCGAACTTGGATCGGCTTGATGCCACCCCTAGTTCCCAATCGGGTCAAAACACTAAAATGTTAGTCTTAATTTTTAGAAAGGAGAAGAGTCTGAGCTCAATATTGCAAAAGCCAGAGAAAGTTATCAAATCAGTGGGTTAATAGGTTCTAGTTCAAACCCTATTGAACCACGGTAGAAGTGAGAACTTTTAATGCCCATATGCATGGGTGGCTTCAGTTCTGATGCCAGGGATGCCGTTGCTTTTCATTTTTTGTCTCTCCCCTTTTGAAAGCTTTCTGGTTTTCTATTATTTGATCATACAATCATCGGATAATGGACAGCCAAAATGGCAAAATTTTCAAATTTCTGAAATTATTCTGAAAAATTTCAGCACTTGATTGACAACAAACTCCTGGCACTGTCCATTCTTTATTCTGTTCTGGGTCCTTGATATCACAAGCCTGGAAGAGGGAAAGGGAGTGTCTCGCAGTGAAGACTATTTTGAGCATTAGTGTGCAGTTGAGGGATCCTTCATCATCTGGGATATAAATGCAATTACGTGTGGCAGATTTACAAGTTAGGAACTGCAGGGTTCCTTAGAGGAAGACGAGCTGGTAGGTCATGTTCATGATTTGTATTGTTCTTGGCCAAAACAAAAAAAAAAAAAAACCAATAATATGATTGTTGAAAAATAAGAACAGGGTTCAACTTCAAGTTCATGTGATTACATGCTTTATTGACTCGAACCTGTTAGTGCACGCACCTTCGCCTCGCTCTCGGACTCCCATCGTGCTTCAGCCTCTCGGTCGCGGCCTGCAACAACGCTACTCTTCCCCTCCGACCTTCCTCCCCTCTAGCTTCTACCTCTCTTTTTCCCCCTTCTCTCGCTTCTCACTCTCTTTTCCCCTAAAAATTCTCCCGATTTCCTTCGATTTTTCCTAATTTTTCCATTCAGCACTCCTCAACCATGTTCTATTTCCTCTCAAATTGATTAAATCGGCTACATGAATCAACTCAAGTTTAGAATCCCACCAGCCAGTGATTTTTTTCAGAATATTATACTTAGAGATGTCGGTTTCCTTCTGTTTAACAGTGAGAAATCACTTTCATGTTCTCCTATTCTACATGAAACTTCTGCAATTGAAATCAACTAGAGTTTGTCTCTTGTTCTATTTTAACAATCGTGAAAGATTTTAATGTGAAATCTGGATTGTCCTACAGGTCTCTCTAGTGTAAAAAACATACATGATATTACTATCCTAGGTCAATATGACACCTCTTGGGTTGGCGGTAAAACCTAGTTGCTGGTTAACTAGACTTGGTTATTTTATTAAATTAGCCTTCCTAGTGTTGGTTTGAAATTGAAACCATTATCGTTCTAACTTCTTTACTTTTGGGTGTATTCATTAATTTTATTACTATATTAAATTAGTAATTTAAGACTAGTAATTAAAATATTATTAAAATAAACATTTGATCAATCATTTTATTTTTTATAATTAATTAAACTAATGTTTTTTATTTTTTGTAAATATATTATTAATTAATACTACGTAAAAATCTATCTTGTGTTACTGATAAAATAATTTTTTTTAATTTTTTAATTACTGTATTAAATTGGTGATTTAAGAGTGGTAATTCAAATATTGTTAAAGTTAACATTTGATCAATTATTTTTGTTTAATTATTCCTTTTTTTGTGTTAAAATATATCTTATGTTATTAATAAATTAATAATTTTTTTATTATATTCATTTTTGTTATTTTTTATAATTAATTAGTGCACAATTAATTATCACATGTAATTATATTAATGTATAATAAACTGTAATCATTAATTTATATAATATCTTATTTAATTAATTAGTATATTTTAATATTTTAATTCTACATTAAATTACTTATTAGTGTAGTAACCATGTTTGTTTTGGTTACTTATTAGTGTAGTAACCATATTTTCAATGCCTAGAACGTATTTCAACAGTTCCAAGTCTTTAGTTTGAAAATATGCAGATAAATAAGATTTGGTATCCTCTACGCCAAAATTATCACTCCCAAATAATATAATGTCGTCTACATAAACCAAAAACCCACAATTCCAAAGGACCTCTTTCATCACAAACAAAGAGTGATCACGATGATTCCTCAAGAACTCCATAGTTACCACAACCTAACTGAATTTTTCAAACCAAACACGTAGACTCTGCTTCTGCTCATAAATCGCTTTCTTAAGTCTGCATACTTTATGTGTTTACCCCTGAGTAACATATCTTGGAGGTTGCTCCATATATATCTCTTCTTCTGATCACCATTATAAGAAGGCATTTTTTTATGTCCAATTAATGTAGGGATGTTAAGCACTTAGCCAATACCACCCAAAAGACCGGCCTAGTAGTTAGCGGAAAGCCAAACACTTAACCCAAGATCATAACATCACACACCCCTTGGAGAAAGAGTTTGCCCTCAAGCTCTTACGAGCTGACGCTCAACAAGTTCCTCCATTACGAGTCGACATCCACAGCCACTCTAGCAACACCGCTAGGTCACCCCCTTCGGGATTCGAACTCGCAACATAATTAGTGGCTCTGATACCAAATGTTAAGCACCTAGCCAATACTACCCAAAAAATCGGTCTAGTAGGTAGCAAAAAGCCAGACACTTAACCCGGGATCATAACAAGGGACCACCCTTGATTCACTGCATCTAAGAGCAAAATAGGGACAGACGATAAACGAGCAATAGGCGAGAATGTTTCAAACATATCAATACCCAAGGTTTCACTATACCCATTCGCAACCAGTCGAGCTTTATACCGTTCAATAAAACCATTTGTATTATACTTTATAGTATAAACCCAGTAGCAACCAACAACTTTGGCCCCATATGGTAGATCACACAGTTGCCAAGTGTCTCGACCTATCAAAATATCCATTTCAACATCCATAACTTACTTCCAATGAGGACACGAAACGGTCTCCTACATTGAAGAAGGGATAATGTAAGTATAAATGGACAAAACAAAATTTTTATAGGAGTAAAATAAGGAACAAAAAACATGTACTGAGATAATGGTTAACGCATACCTTCACCTTTCCTGACATCCTTCCTGAGTACAATAGGAAGATGTACATCATTACCTCCAAGATCTTGAGACGAAGTAGAGTCATGGTTCAGTGAGAGAGTCGATGGTGATACTTTTTTCTAGTGTTTATAAACACTAATGATTTCTCAATAGTGACAACTCGTGACGGTCCAATAGGGTCACCAAATTGAAAAGGGATATTTGGTGCCGGTTCAAGTGAGACAACAGGATCAAAAAGTAAAGACACAGATGAAAAGAATTGTACATCCTCAAATAAAGTAACATCAGCATATACAAATATTTTTCTAGTGGAGAGGCAAAAATATTTGTACCCTTTCTGTGTACGAGATTACCCGAAAAATGCACACTTAACTGCTCAGAGAGATAACTTATCCCTAGAAGACCCAAATACATGAACAAAATAGACACATCCAAACACACGAGGAGAAATAGCAAATAATAGTGCGGACGGCAAAAGAACCTGCATAGGAATTTTTCCTTCTAACATAGACGAAGGCATTCTATTAACCAATAAATAGATTTTAAGAACAGTATCACCCCAATAAGGTTTGGGCACATGCATATTTATCATCATTGTCCTATCTACCTCCGATAAATGTTAATTCTTACGTTCAACTATGTCATTTTGCTGTAGGGTAAAGACACACGATGTTTTATGAATAATTCCATGTTCTTCACAAAAGACTTGGAATTTATGACTTCTCATGAACTCGAGGTCATTATCAGTACACAGGATATGAAATGAAGTAGCAAACTGATTTTTTATTTCATTGAAGAAAAATTTGAATACATCAAAAGCCTCAAATTTTTCCTTAAGAAGGTAAATCCAAGTACACCTACTAAAATCATAAAAAAAGGAAATAAAACACTTATGACTAAACTAACTATTCACCGGACAAAAACCCCAGATGTTTGAGTATACAATCTCAAATAGATGGACGGTTTTATGAGATGATACTAGAAACGAACTTTTGTGATGTTTGCCCAGTTCACACGACTCGCACTGAAAAAAAGAACTAGATGAAAAGTCTGGAATACCTAGAGTCAGTTTTGCTGCAGATGGATGACCTAGCCACAAATACCACTGTAGAAGAGAATATGTGCTATGTAATGCCTGAATACTATTATGTCGATGGTTCTCTAGGTAGTATGGCCCATCTCTCTCACGAGTTGAACCAATCGTCTGCCTCGTCGTGAGATCCTAAAAAATATAATGAGTAGGATAAAATGTGAGTGAATAACTCATTGACTCGGTTAGCTGACTAACCGATAACAAATTAGAGGAAACTTGGGAATAAAAAGCGCTGACTGAGGAAACAAAAATGAAGCAGGAGTAACATTGCCTACTCCTTGAACAGGAAAAGTAGAACCATCTACAAGATTAACATGTTTGACACACAGAGACTCTTTTAAATAGGAAAACAATGACAACATATCTGACTTATGTCAGGAGACTCCTGAGTCAAGAACCCAGGATGGTGACAAGTGAACATGATAAGCTGTCATACTTGAGTCAACACTAGTAGGGATTTCATCTAAAGCTAACACCTAAATAACATCAAATCCAACACCTAAATCATCTATTTTTGTTGCAAAAGACAGTTGATTTTAGCGTTTTCTCAACTCAATTGATCTTCTGCCATATGTCAAGGAATGCACTATAATATTTTGTAACAGTTTGATTTCCTCTTTTCAACCCAAAAAAAAAATTGTATACAGCTCATAAACTCGAGAGAAATTACTATCCTGTGCATATAAAGATTTTAGAGACATCCACATAGCCTTTGATGTCTCACAGTTCATCACTTGATTTCTAAGAGTAAAATCAATCCTATTGACAATCTAGGTGATAACTTAACTGTCTTATGCCTCCCAATCATCATTTGGAGGCACTGGAAGATCATCTCAAATAAACTTCAACTTCTTTCTACCTTTAAACATTTTGACAAATTTAGCCCAATTAACATAATTAGGCCCTATCAATTTTTCTGAAGTAATCATGATGGTATCCTTTCCATCAAACCCAGAATTTACTCTAATCAGAGTATAAACTTCTCCTACCTTTGCCATAATACTGATATTTGATCACAAACTAACCAATTTATGCTTCCAAACAATTTCCAGATTTATCACCAAGGTGGACCCCACTTACAAAATTAGGGTTAGGGCACATAAACAGGATATGTGCACTTTAACAATCTAATAACCAACAATTCACAGCTATTTCAACCAATATCATGTAAAAGTAGTAGCAATTAGGGTTGAGATCATCAATTGGGTTTAGGCATCCAACACTGGGTTGGGTGACGCAGATATCAAAAAACCAAATTAGGAACCCAATTAGGGTAATCAAATTGTAGAGAATCCTTCAATGATTCATAACGACGAGTAATCATAAGGTTATGGTAAAGAAAAAAAAATTTAACTTTGATGAACCAGCATCAAAACCGTGTAGTTTTTCTCCTTCCAGCAGGTCGTCCTCTTAAAAAAGGCAAGAATTTGCAATAGCATCTGATACCATGTAAACTTTCAGATTTGGGTGAAGGAAGAAGAGAAAATTGTGAGAAAAAAGGAAAAAGGAAAAGATGAAATGTCTAAAGAGCCTGAAAGGCTTAATTAGTAACTGTGCACGAATACCCAGACTTGTTAAATGGGTGTTTTGAGTTACAAATTACAAAAATAGCCCTACACACTTAATAAACCTTAATCTCCTTACCCTAACTACACATTAAAAATTTAACCACTCATATAATTTTACATATAGAACAAGATTACATAAAGAAAATTAACCATAAAATAAAAAATAACCAAAATACCCTTGGATGTATTTTCTAACATAAAAACTGATCCAATTTCAACTGTTTACCCCCTCATGTCTCCACTCCAGGAGAAGTTCATCTAATGTCTGAGGCTCAAAACATTCACATTCCCAGATACGATATGGGCACCTACCAAAACATATGACACCAAAATGATAAGGAAGTAAACTAACATTTGGATAACCCAACAGAAAGAAAGAAAATTGATAAAAATAAAATAAAAGCTACTACACATTTATCAATAACATGGAAGCTTCGATCTTACATAAGGCATGTATATGACAAATGACATCAATAATCGCTTCTAAAATACAATTTCAAACCCGCGGAAGCTTTTTGATTTTCATGCCAATCTAAATTTCACTATTTATGAACCTCTACAAGAAGTGCTCCCAATATTGTTTTGATACCCTCCTGACAAACTTCGACATCTAGAGCTCGACTGGCATAAACTGTGCTGAACTAGCGGACAGATGATCGGAGATAAAGTTTTTAAAATGGGTAGAAGTGAGAGATGAAATACTCCGAAGTAACTCGGATTAAAAATCTGGGATCTTCGACGTTATTGATTTGAGTGATACGGAGAATAATCTATGCACGATTGTTTCAAGGAATTGCCGCCGGAGAATAATCTTTCTCCGGGCGAGCTCTGAGCCTCTGGCCGGAAAACTCTAAATTCCGAATTCCATATTATTTGTTAATTCTGAGCTGTGACTACTTGGTTCTCTTCGATTCCGTGCAGTAATCAAAACTCTACAAGTTTGATTTTCATGATTAATTAACGCGCACGTAGCGTGAGAACGATAAATCTCATTATATACGGCGTCTTTGTCACCTCCTCTCTCGACTGATCCGCACGCATCAAAAATGGATTAATCAAAGGCGGCACCCTGGTTTTTTTAGCATCTGTAGTAGACACTCCCTCTCTAGATTTCAGGTTATAGAATACCAATTCTTCGATCTTTAAGGTACTAAAGAACTTCTGTTAAAGAAAGTTAAAAATAAAAAAAGAATAAAATCAAGCTTAAGACTTTCTTTAAGCACATGAACTGAAATATATAGGAGTTTGATGCAATTTTAAATTTAAATAATATGAAGAGAAAATGGAAAGTATAAACAGATTTGAAGTTTTTCTCTTTAAATGGGTAAAATCATAAATGTTAACCCAATTTTTTTTTGTCAGAGGTTAGGTATGATGTTAATATAGCTCAAATCTTAGTAATCTACGAGTTTGGGTGTCTATTTATAAGTTTTCTAGTCAAATTAGCCATTTTTTTACCGTTTACAAAAACATGCAAAAAAATGTTGATCGATCAACCATATATAACAACTATATTTTGTATGTTCTATAGGGCTATTGATCAATCAATGAGTTTTCAACCTTTCAAAAAGTTCATTGATCGATCAACCCATTTTGATTGATCGATCGTGCTTTATAGAACTGGTTATGCAGAGTTGAGTATGATCGATCATGGTTTACAACATTTTCCTGGTAACATTCTATAAGTTCAATCATACAACGAGGGGGCGATCAACCATACTTTATAACATTTTCTTGACCGCATACTATATGATTGATCATGTTTGAGGCAATGATCGATCATGCTTTATAAGTTACGTCAGATTATGTTTTGGATGATCAATTAAGCCCATATAGGTTAATTAATTATTTAATTAGATAAAGTTGATTACTTATCCAACTAATCATATGCTAATTTGATCAATTATTCAAACAAACCCAGATAAAATTGATTTGTTAAAGTTAGATCATACGTTCAAAAAGACCAAATAAATTATCAAAATATGACAATTTGGTCAAATTTGATTTGTCATCATTGCCACGTCAATGCCACCTCATCAGAACGGTAACCTGTAATATAAGTTGAAGCAACATGCTATTTTTCGTATTTTCCAAAATCCAATAAATAATAATTGTTTGGATTTACGAATATTCTAAAATAAGGATAGCTCGTTTTCGGAATCGGAGTCATTAGTCGGACCCCGACAAGACCGGGGACCAGAGTCCTCCTTTCTTTCTCCAGGTCGACTTCCGGTCTGGTTTTAGATTCAAATCTGATCAATCAGGAGTCCTGTTTCTTGGAGCTCCACTGAGTCGAAACTCTCAGATACCCCGTCCGTAAATTTTTCTGGTTGGAACATTTCATTTTCATTTTCATTTTCCACTTTTGTCTGCTCTTTCCCAAATCAATTTGTGACAATTTCTTTCCTGTTTTTTCTTTCCCCCTTTTTTATCAAGAGAAACGGAGCTATCACCCTTCGAAACACATCGCCTTCTATGTGCCTTTCTCATTCCCTCTCTTGAAAGAAACAGAAAGCACAAGTACTGCAAGTCTTGCCAGCCGAGCGTTTCAAGATTCTGAAAGAAGGGGAGTATCCGGATTTGCTTGTTACTTGTCCGCATTCTGATCTCTGGTCTATTAGTTCAGTGGGATTCCAGTTACGGCCGACTTTACAAGGAAAGGACGCACCGAGCTGACGAATTCGTAGAAAGGTTCGTAGCTCCGTTTTTGGAGCTTTCTCTTCCTTTTTCATTCTGGCTTTTTTGACTTATTTTGTCACGTCCGTTGCTTTGTTCACTTTGGTTGTTTGTTCGAATTGGAGATTTTAGCTTGTTCGATCAGTCGGTGGTGGATTTTGCATTTGAGATCGAATTTTTCTTTTCTTTTCTTTTCTTTGATGGGTTATAATGTTATTTGATTGTTTACTTAGCCTCAAGCATTGGGTGTACTCTGAAGGATTTGCAGTGCTTTTTTTTTTCTTTGCGCTTTATCTTACAAAGTTCAAATACTGTTAACTTTAGTCAATTGTGATGTGCAAGTGTAATCGGTTCCGTTTATGGGTTACTTGCTTATATATTAATTGTTTAAATATGAACAATTAAAAGGAAACAAGTTTTTATTCTTTCCTGTGTAAATTTCTGTTTCTTGCGCCATCTTGGACTAGAAATTCTCAAATCGAATTTTGACAGCTGAAGTAGGCATCAGGCAAAAGTTTGTGCCTGCATCAATAATCATGATCATGTCGATGATCAAATTAATATGATACTACCAGTCTTTCTGACTTTTTTAAAGAGTCAGTAAAGCACAAAAAAGAGTAGCTTTTTCACTTGGTAAGAGTTTGAAGAAAGTCCGGGTAGTCAGAAACATCATATAAGCTTTTGGTTGACTCTGAGCAAGTAAGACAGTCGAATTGATTTCCCTTTTAACGGAAAATTTTCTCCTCTCCCTTTCCTTGTTAACCAGCTTCATTCAGTACTTGTAATGTTGGAAATTTAGTTTATTTTGATTTTAGATTTTCTCATTCCCGCCAATAGAAACAGTAGAATGGTAAGCCTTTTTCTAATATCACTATTTACTTTTTTTAGGTTTAAGCATCTTAAATAGAAACTCAAAATTGCAACTTGGTATGGTGACTGCAATTTATGAGAACTTTGTCTTGTGTATGCTAATATTTTTACTTAGACAAACAGTTTGTGTATGCTCATGTTTTGCCAGTAAGATGTATTGGCATACTTGATGCTTATTTTAAAAGTAGAAAATAATTCCACCATACTTGATTGATGCCAAAGCTGAAAATCATTTTCAGCCTCTACTTTCAGTGCTTGAAACTGAGGTATGTACAGAAAGGATGGACCTTTTCTCTGGAACTAAGAATACCTGTACTCTTTAATTGTTCGACTTTGGCTCAATTAACATTAGGGGTTCTAGTGTGAGGTCTTGGGTTTAAGTCCGACAAGAGGAATGTGGTGTAGTTTGCATGCATAACCAACATTCGAAGAAATAAAATAATAATAATAATAATAATTGTGAGACTTTAAAATTTCTAAGTTATCTGGTATTATTTCCTGACTTTGCTTAATAAAGTACTATTTCATGACTTTTTAACCTGCACTCTCATTGGTTAGTGGTTTATAAACTTGTAGCTAAACTTGTGGCTAGAATATTAATAGATTAGGTGTAACCTAATGTTGTATATATAAATTTGTCAGTGTTGATTTTCAGGACTCCATGAATTTAGTTCATGGAGAAAAAGGGAGAGAAATCTATTGGGAGAAAACTGGAGGAAGAAGGGATATGGACTTGATTCCTAACCCTCCACCTAAAGCTCTATTTATAGATTAATGAAACTACTATATTACAATAATACCCTTGAACTTAGGGTTTAGGGTTTTAACCTTGGAACTTTAGCTTAATTACATTAATGTCATCTCTATGAGATGACCCTTTATTTACCATTCTGCCATCAATGTGGGCCTATGGGCCTTCTCCTTGATCTATGGACCTTGAGTCTGTCTTCTATATCTCTTAGATGCATGGGTCTTCCTTGATCTTATAGGCTTGGGCCCATCTTCTAATACACTTGGATATGTGAGTCTTCCTTGGTCGTGTGGGTTTGGGCCCTGTCTTCCAACACTCCCCCTCAAGCTGGGGATGAGAGAACAACATGAACTCCCAGATTGCTGCAAATGATGTATAAAATCTTTTTTGTATAGGGTTTAGGGTTTGGGGCAACACTCCCCCTCACGCTGGTGCTCTCGTTCATTAGGCCCAGCTAGTATAATATTAGTGAGAGTAAATCACTCCTAGCCGCTAAGACATTGCTCTGAAGTGTCCACCTCCACCACTGTGTCCCTCCATAGGACAACGACTCTCAAATGGTAGAGTAATATATGATATTAATGGGGGGAAAGTAACATAAATATAATAATAAGTTCCTCCGTCATGGACTTCCAACCACAAAAAAATTGATATTTTTTACGGGAATGAAGTTCCTCCGTCATGAACTCCCAACCATAAAAAATTGATATTTTTTACGGGGATGAAGTTCCTCCGTCATAAACTCCCAACCACAAATAAATTTGATATTTTTTTCGGGGATGAAGTTCCTCTGTCATGACTCCCAACCACAAAAATTTGATATTTTTTACGAGGATGAAGTTCCTCCGTCATGGACTCCCAACCACAAATAAATTTGATATTTTTTACGGGGATGAAGTTCCTCTGTCATGGACTCCCAACCACAAATAACTTTGATATTTTTTACGGGGATGAAGTTCCTCCATCATGGACTCCCAACCACAAAAATTTGATATTTTTAACGGGGACATAAATAAATAATGGTACGAGGCTACCTCTTCTTCAATAATAATGTCTCATCAAAAGAGACAAAATAGCAGCAGCTGAAATGGGCTTAGTCCCATTTAACATGACCCAAAATAATCCTTGAAAAATGACCCATGAAATAATCCAATGCACATATCTGTTCTAAATAATGTGCTGACCAAGGAATAATATGTCAATGCTTCAAAAATAATAATCCAGCCAGAGAAAAAATTTACCTGAGTCGTACCAAATCTTGGGCACGTATACCAAGGCAGAAAATAAGTGGCCCGAGTCAGGTTGACCAGTACCCGAGTTGACCCAGTTTGGAACAGAAGTCACGTTCGGTTGGAAAGCTGCTGAGTCAACTCGGTTCGGGTTGCGGTAGAACTCATGTGCTGAACCGGAGCTCAAATAAATCAAGTTTCCTAACTTAGGAAACTTGATATATCTACAGTATCGTCTTCCTCCCGCACCGAACAGCTCGAAAGGAAACTTTCCGAATAACAGAAACTTTCGGACTGAGAATCCTGCAGTAGTAGTCGGAAACAAAAAAAAAAAAAAAAAACGGAACTAATATTTGAATTTCTGAGTGCAAAAAACTGGTTGTAGACAATGATTCGCCTTATTTTATCAGCCATTGTCGTAGTGTTCCGTTTATTATTTTTCAATCCTGATTATGTGGTCATAATAACAGTAATTTTTGTTTTCAAAACTTGGAATGTATTGGACATATTTCATTGGTTAATCTTATTAATGGGCCACATTTAACTCCATTAATGCAATTGCTTGTTGTGGTTGCTCACGATAAACCTTTAATATTAGTTTTATAATTAGCTTTTATTTTTCATATATGTTGGCTAATCAAGGAAAAATGCGCCATACTGCTAAATGAATTGTCGATGCATCTGAATTTGTTTGCCATTTGCATATGATATTGCTTACCTAATTATGTTACAAACTTGAAAACTAAACAGAGAGAAATCTGTAGATTCCAAGGTTCATTGCAAACTGGGTGTTAAATGCATTAACTAGAGAAATAAATTTAGGTCATTTGGTGTACTAGCATGATTTCACTCACTTTTCTTACTGTTATGTTAATTTTTTTTATTGGCCAGATTTTCTGCATGGCTAGTATTGATGCGAACAGTGAGCACCAGTGGATCGAGAGAGTGAAATCTGGGGGTGCTGTTCCTCTCCTTGAACCAGACAATTGTTCAAATGGGTGGGCAACCCCGTCTGGAGATATATTCAAGGTCAGAGGTCCTGAGTATTTATCAACCAAAGTAAAAATTCCTGGAGGTGAGTATCTCCTGAAGCCTCTTGGATTTGACTGGATTAGAGGTCCAGCAAAAATCTGTGAGATACTAAACAACCCAAATAGCCGAGTGAAGAAAACCATGGATGATGAATTAGCTGCAGGCAATAAGCCTTTCATCTGGGCTTTCAATTTACAACTCCCCAGTAAGGATAACTACAGTGCTATAGCATATTTTGTGGCCCTCAATCCTATTCCTGAAGGGTCATTAATGGATCAATTTGTGAACGGGGGTGATTCATTTCGAAATTCAAGGCTTAAATTGATAGCAAACATAGTGAAGGGACCATGGATTGTGAGAAAAGCAGTTGGAGAGCAGGCCATCTGTATCCTTGGCAGAGCCGTTTCTTGCAATTATTTCACTGGAGAGAACTATACAGAAGTTGATGTGGATATTGGATCTTCTATGATGGCTAGTGCAATTGTTCATTTAGCGTTTGGGTACGTTACTACTCTGACTGTGGACCTAGCTTTTGTTATCGAGAGCCAGACTGATCAAGAATTCCCTGAGAGGATTCTTGGAGCTGTGAGGTTCTCAGAACTGGACCCTGCCTCTGCGAAGACAATTGAACCACCACCATGTGGTGAAAATGCTGGAAACATTCAGTCATCTTTACCAACACGACTTTGGAAGTCAATTGGGCAAGGTTTCACCCACCTTCTACATACAGGTAGTCAAGATGGATCCCAGTCTGTCCCAATATATGTAAATGGCAGGGAACATGAAGGCGAGAACAACGATCGAATGGAAAAGTAGTGAGTGTTGGTTCATGGCCTATTATCTCACTTCAAGTCTCTGCTGTCTTTACCTTCTTTCTGCGTCAATTGTGAATGATCTGATAATGTTCTCGTGTCTGGAGCCAAGGAAGATTTCAACCGTCTGAAAACTGTGGCATTTGCAGAATCATTAGCTCCGCAGTTCTACTTTAGCCAGATTACCAATTACAAAGATATATTGATTTCGGGGTGGTGGGGCTCGCTGCTTTAATTTCACAGTTCTCGTCCATATTGATTCACATTTGTTGCTCTGTTTGGGAATTGGGTTGCCTTCATTCATCTTCTAGGGAGTCCAGATTATTCTTCTCTTTCCGTAGAATCATTTGTTGTTATCTGTGAAGTCTCTCTACTCTGTAAATTGATGTAAAACTAAACTTGCATATTTATTTTGTACTTTTACAAGAAGCATATTGGAGAGAGCTTATTGGATTGTGACTAATGTTGCGTGTTACACATTACAACAGAGCATTACAGACACTACATGTCACATAGATTGAATTTGAGCCACATTGGTTGGGTCTCTTAACACCAAGACGGCATGCAGAAACCTTTCTGAAGACGAGCACTTGTTCTGTAGCAAATATGCAAAAAAATACTCAGTGCTTACTCAGTTGACAAGATAGAAAATCAGGATTTTGAAGGAGATAACTTTCTCTTTCGGTATGGTTGGTTACTCCTAGATTATACTGTAGTATGAAATGATACTTCAACATCCCCTCTCTTGTTTTGGAATTCAGACAAACGGGATCTGTGGGAGACAGCAGCAACTTACGGAAAAAGGGACTTGCCTATGCCCTGAAGCATATCAATACCTATTGGAGATGAAGAAAAAATAAATAATTTTGCGAGTTTAACAACCTTATCCAAGGAGAAGCTACCATTTCAGGTGCATTAAGGGTGGGCACAACTTAGGTTTGAGTTGGGTTTTTGAAAGCTCATCCCGACATAAACCTATAAAATCTAAAAATCTAACTCTAACCCCACTTTGTCACGGGTATCTGTAAAAACAGGTTTTTGTGGAGAAGGGTTTTTTTAAGTCAAGTTAACAAGGTAGGGATGAAAAAACAATAAATTATAAAATGAAGTAAAACCTACATTAATTTGTTTTAAGTCTATGTATATCAATTAAATTAAAGTTAACAACAAAAATACTAAAAGAGTTCCCTTTCCCATATCTGCACACAGTTTTTTTCCCTCACCCCATTCCCCACCTATGAGGTTAGGGCTAAAGCATCACTTCTAAAATTGGGTTGTGCTCCCCTTTTAACCCAACCACCTGAGGTACATAGTCCTGCAGTCCATGCTTCAGATTCCTGCAAGGTCAGTGAGAATACAATTTCAAGTGGGACTGATAAGTAAAGCAGCTCAAGATTCAGATTGCACAATCTGAAACAATTACACAGCAAGATAAGCTTACCAGAACATCTAGTGAGACCAATCAAGAAAGGTTATGAAAGAGGATTCCAAAAATAATTCGGACTGACAGTGGTCAGATTCCATGTTTCCGATGGGGACACTCCCGGGTAAATATAGAATGCTACAATGCTTTATACATACATGTCAGACAGAACCTCAGTTTATCTTATTAGATGCCAAAATACATTTGACTGAGAATCTGAAAGTACAAAACGTGTGGCTTGGAAGCTGGTATGACGTGGTTGGTCCGAGGAATTTCCTGTCTCTCAAATATAAGTCATAGTTTCTGCCATATGCCATCTCATAATTACCAAAAGTCATTTGTCACAGAGGAACCTGTTCAGGGATCTCCATGGAATCACAGAAAGAGAATACCTTCAAATATGAAAAGTCATTTGGTCAAGTTCCAAAATGGAGAATCCACCATAAGATAATACCACTGTGAGATAAATCTGTAGACAACCTTTTGTTCAAAAAAATATGGCACAAGCTTAATTTAAGAACTAGACAAGTTCCGCCCCTTCAAATGGGAGGGCATTCATCTGTAAAGTTCTACTATTTCCTGTAGCAATAAAGCCCACAGTAGGAAGTGAAGAATCAGTAACAGCCTCAATTTCAATGAAACTCAAGTCAAAAGCTCCTGTACGCTTCAAACTGAACAAGAACACCACAACGATCCATCCGAGCATTGAAATTGCCCAGTAATTGTTCATCCCATGTACTAAACCCCATGCAATGGAATACCCGACAATAATTCCAGACAAATGACCAATAAAACTTGCTTGTGGAACAATTATGGACGTGAAGACAAGAGATTCAAAAGGAGCAAAACTAATTGGTAGAGAAAGAAATCCAAAAAGATCCAACTTTGAAGAGGGCTGCTTAACAGAAAGAATTGTCATCCATCCAAATACGACACATGAATAACCAACCGCTGTCACTCTTTGGAAATACTCAAGCTTGAACTTCCGAATTAGAATATGATAAATTCCCAAAACTAGCAACCCAGATAACACTACCAAAATAAGTGTGTAATGGAGATAGAATGCAACTCCAAGACCCATGTGGCTCAACTGCTCTACCACTCCAAGACTCCAAAGAGCACTCATATTGAAAACCAAATGAAGCACACTGATGTGAGAGAATGCTGAGGTGATGATTCTCCAAAGATGTCCTTGGACAGCGGTTTCGTAGCTTAATCCCACATGAGCATAGCCAATGTTTTTCTTCTGTATGTAGAACCAAACTGCACAGCAGATTCCTATGATGGTGCTTGTTGCAGGTTTTTGTACAATTTCAACAAATAATGGTTTCCCCATTGTTTTTCCTTTCAATTTGTTATCAAGCAAGCAACAGCTTACAATTGAAAATCTTAAATAGGGCGTGCGGTTAGTTTCAACCTGACTTCTGTCAACTAAATTTTACCTCCCCTCCACAATGACTTCTAAATGCCACAGATTCACATAAACTGCAGCAATTGAGCTTCCTTATTTTTAAATCAAAACTCAACAAATTGTCTTAAATATCCATCAAAAGCTATCAATGTTTATATTGACGTCAATGTTTATTTGGATCATGCGTCATTGCCTTTCAGTCAGATCTGCAAAGAATAGTAACACGAAAGTTAAAACCGTAGGTTCTTTAAAATCGCTAAACACACGCCGTACCTAAAAATTATTCTAAGAAAACTGACACCAATATAGAAAAACACTGTAAGGTGGAACTAGATCGTACTTTCAAAGTGGTTTCAACGAATATCAGATTTGCGGTGACAAGACGTTACCAATATGAAGTCCCACTTTCCATCTTTTTATTAAATTGTATGAACAGAATGTTGTGAAAATAAAATAAAATTAAAAGTAAACCAGAAAAAGGGGTAAAAAAAAGCCCTTACAAACAGGCACCTACTAATTTAGCATTTTACATTTTACTCTCTTTCCCAAGCATGTTCCTTTCGTAAACATGCTTCACGCAAAGGCAATCGCAACATACTCGATAAATGCAAGAAATGCGTCGAGACCACAGATCCTGGGAAATTTGAAAGAAATCAAATTGGCAAAGCAGCCGGAATAAAAACCGGGATAGTAAACAATGAGCTTGCCATTCTAGGGTTTCGAAGATTGAAAAAAGTTAAGAAGAAAAAGATCGAAGGAATTTAAGAGAGATATGCGCACCTTTTCTGAATTCTCGATTACCCTAGACTTCGGGTTCTTCGTGGGGCGTGCAGGCGAAGGACCTCGTGTCTTCCTCGAACTGCTGTGAGCTGGAGCGAGTAGCTTGTAATTCAAGAGTTCCTTATTTCTGTTACACCTCCAATGTTAACCTTCAAAAAGTTCTCTCCTGTCGTCCCTTGAAGATGACCTCAAACCTAAAACAGACCGACTTTGGCTTGTTTGGTAGCTTTAGTCCACAGGCATCGACCATGGTCCTTATAGACCTATGGTCCGGTGCACCTTCAAGGAACCTGTTGAGAGAGACTGAATTTTCTGAAGCATCATGTCACATCAAGGGACCAATGACGCTCAGTGTGACAAGGGTTAACATATATTCATATTGCCAATACATGTCTATTAAGACAAATGTACCAGATTTTAAAGGTGCAAATACAGTCTTGAAAGATGATACATGTGTAATATAATATGACATAAGATGCATATTGGAATATTGTGTCATATTTCAGGTATAATAATATTGTACCAGATATTGATAGATGTTACACTATTTGTGATACTATTAGTTTCCAAATACAATAATTTGTATCCCTTGTTTTTCAATTTTGAAAATTTAACTGATATGAGGTTGTACAGTATTATCTTTTTTTTACTTTTAAATTTAATGAGAATTGAGGAACAAATAAGACATCGATAAGGGAAAGTGAGGGTGTAGCAAAGGAGGATCTCTTCCCAAGAACTTTGGTTTAGGATCCATAAGTTATGGTAACAAATTTGTCTAGTAAATATGGAGGCATGGAATGTAATAGACTCTTATTACCTGTACGATGCTCGGAGGTCCTTGAGTCAATGATTTAGGATGAAGAGGAGGAAGTAACAAAGATCAGACTTGATGTAGTCATGGCAGTAGCAGTAGTAGAAGATGTAGGAGAATATACCATCAAGGTCTTCATTCTTTGTAATAATTCATAATCATTATCTGTAATAATCTTCTACTTTTTTGTAACTTGAATTTTTATTCATTTTCTCATTGCTATTAACCGAGGTCTGGTTGGTAGTAACCCAATCTGGTTTGCCATGAAGCTTCCAACAAGTGTCCACAAGATGATTCAGTCCACCACAGTGAATACAAGTCCAATTATTTGTCCTCAAAGGACTAGAGCCAGTTATACCACCTCATGCTAGGCTTCCTCTATAATTTCTACCGCGTCCTCTAGAGGTAGAATTTGTAGCCCTATTACCTGAGTACATAGCAGATGATACCTCAGTCTGAGAGGTAGAAGAGGGGAATGGTATCCTAAGTAGTGTGATACTTATGTCTTCAAAGGATGAAAGAGCGAAGGAGCTGAGAAGTTGAGTTTTGGCCACCTCAAGATATGGCTTGATATTAGACAAGCAAATAGCAACTACTAAGGTCTCACACTGCTTTTCTTGAACTGAGATGTCGGTGGAGTAAGGCTATGTTAGGAATTAGACGCCCTAATTTGAAACTAAAGAGAGCAATAATAATTACAGAAAAAGAAAAAACCAGCGCAAAAAACACAAGATTTATTCAGGTTCGCCTCAAGGTGAGACTATGTCTTATCTTCCGCCGTTGCAGTAATTCACTATACAGATGAAATAGTTTACAAGAGAAATTGCACACACTCAAGTGTTTTTCTCTAACCTCTCTTAGACGCAACTGATGACCTCCTCGATGATTAATCCTAACAACATCGTCCCCAAATAGTTTACAAGAGAAATCGTACCAACTCAACGTAAGATATTAATTAGGTTCCACAAACTTTATAGGCTGAGCAATTTTGCACTCTTGAATTAGTCCTCTAAATTGAGCCAAGTATTCATGTAGATTTCCCCCTTGCTTTGTACTGATCATGTTTTGGAACACATCATATAACTTTTGTAAGTTTTTTGTACTAGAGTACAACTTAACACATGTTTCCCAAATATGTTTTGCAATCTCAAGGTGAACAACATTGTTGGCTACATGCTCCTCCATGCCATTAATTAACTAACTAATGACCAAGGCGTCTTTCGTCAGTTATTTAACATAATAACTATCTTCTTCATCAACCGGCAGAGCTGGTTTGGTTAGATGTACTAAGAGGGAGGGGTGGCTTCGAACCAAGCCGGTTCGCTAGCCACTCGAGCTCGGCTCAGTTCCGGCTCGATTCGATTAGTTTTATATCGAGCTCGAGCCGAGCTCGAGCTCAAAAATAGGTTCGTTTAGATTAACGAGCCGAACCCGAGTAGAGCCAAGTTCGGCTCGTCGGTTCGCGAACCAACTAGTTTTAACGAGTGGCGATTCGGGAATCGGGGGAGTTCTAAAAAAAAATTCAGGACAGAGAGTCCCGTCTCTTCCCTTACGTCCTACCCGTATGGAACCCATACTTCTCTGCCATTTCCTGCCATTTCCATGTTGTTTCAGCATGATTTTCTCGCAAAAATCACTGTCCGTCGGCGGGTATTCATGGGAAACGGGGGATTTTGGTCTTCAAATGCCTCGTTCTCCCTCTCCCTCTCTGATTCCTCAATCTCTGTCAAAGACTTCGATTTTTTCGTCTTCCTCTGCGATTTCTTCCTCTTCTATTTTCTTCCTCTTCGATTTCTTCATCCGAAGTTCTTCCTCGCCGACGAACGAAAGCCACGGTCCGACGGGAGGTAAGATTTTTATTTAATGTTTTTTTTTTTGCGTCGCCGACCTAACCCTACAAAATCTCTAAATCTCGCTTCGTTTCAACAGTGATCCTTCATTCTTTGAAAGGTTTTGGAGATATCCCCGAACGGCAAAAACTCTCTATTTCTGTAAGTGTTGATTTTTTTTTTTTCATTTTTATCTTCTGTATGTTTTCTTCCTCTGCGATTTCGGAGTTGATTTTTTTTTTCATTTTTATCTTTTGTATGTTTTCTTCCTCTGCAATTTCGGTGTTGATTTTTTTTTCATTTTTATCTTTTGTATGTTTTCTTCCTTTGCAATTTTGGTGTTGATTTTTTTTTCATTTTTATCTTTTGTATGTTTTTTTCCTCTGTGATTTTAGTGTTGATATTTTTTTTCATTTTTATCTTCTATAACTCTAGTTAGCTTTTGGTTGACAGGACTCTGGGGTTCATTGTATATGTTCCAAATAAAGTTAAATACATCGTTTTAATCATTTTTTTACCTTTTTTCCTCAATCAATAAGTTTATCTCGTACCGTTTTCTATCATGTGGTTTTTTTTTAAGCACGAAGAGAATTTAGCAGACCATGTAGTTAATTATTATCTTATTACTCACAGGCCTAAACTTTGACCTTCCAATTTCCATCTATATTGCTATCAGTGGCATTGGTTTTAAATGCATAAAACTTCTATTCTCTCTTAAGAATCTGTTTAAGCTGAAAATGATCATTCATCCTTTACTCGGCATTGCATTCTGTACAGTCGTCATTCATATGTTGTCCTACATTTGGTATCCTATACGATTTTCCTGTGGACAAAGTCTCAAAGCCCTTTCTTCTAGTCACAATGTGTGGATTATGAACATTTTCAATGTACAATGCACATCTACTTTTGCTAGTTCACTACTTATATTGATCTCTGTTCATATAGATTGTGTCCATATTAATTATATTTTATCTGGTAGTGGACTTTTTTTATCCAAAATGCAATGATTAGTCTTTACCTTTTTTCTGCATCTTCTATTATGACTTGGTTCTGTTTTTTTTTTTTTAATAACTTGAGAGAATTAAAATTACGATAACATGCTCTTTGAATCAATTGTGTAGACAAAAATCATGTCCTAACTGCAAAATTGTAAAAAAAAAACCTATCTGGTGTGATCAGAGCTTGTTCTTTCTTCATGTGTCTTTTTGTTATTCCTATGGAACTCTTCCTCTTCCTAAATATAATATTGTGGTCCATAAACCAACCATAATAATTAAATTGTTGTTCACCAAAACAAATTTTTTTTTTATGCATATGGAACTCAACCCAATTATGTTATGTTAGACTAGTAACAAGTCTAGTAAGCATGTATTCATCATACATATTAGAACAGAACATTTCAGAATACAGTACATAATTTTTATTTTTAGACCCAATATTTCGTTGAATTGATACGTTAGATACAGACGGATGTAAATTATCTCTCTTTTTTGCAATCGATTTTTATCCTTCCTCTTCAATTTCTTCATCCAAAGTCCTTCCTCGCTGATGAGACAAAAGCGACGGTCCGATGGGAGGTAAGATTTTTATTTAATGTTCTGTTTTTTTTTCGTCGCCGACCTATCCCTACAAAATTTCTAACTCTTGTTTCATTTCAGCAGTGCTCCTTCATTCTTGGAAAGACTTTTGGAGATATCCCTGAACGGCGAACACACTTTCTATTTCTGTAAGGTTTGAATTTTTTTTTCATTTTTATCATTAATTTCTTGGTATTGAGGTTGAATTTCATCAGAATATTAGAAGAGAATGTTGGTATGCTTATTTCTTTATCTTAGAAGTTCTGAAATTTATATATAAAAAAGGATCGGTATATTGGACTGGAAACTATTGGGTGCAGGGCTACAGGCTCAAAGAGACCCCGCTGCATTTAAAGACAAGGGTTGTTCCCGATTGTCACAACGTCACGTACCTTCCTCTAAGAATAGACAAGTATCTTAAATTATGTGTAGGATCTTTGTTGTTTGGATAACTTTCTTTTCTTTATGTTTTTAATTTGTAATTTTGTTTTTTTGTAGAAGTAAGAATGTCAACACCTCCTCAATTGACATCAATAATTAACACTAGTTCTAGTGTGATTATAAATAGTGACTCAACTCCACCAGAGTCACTACCCTCTGTCATAGAAGTGGACCCAGATGAAATTACCATAAATGAGGATGAAGGTGACTCTACCCATACTTCAAAAAGACAAAAAAAGTCTCAT
The DNA here is from genome assembly GCF_029961685.1 of Aristolochia californica. Lineage (NCBI taxonomy): Eukaryota > Viridiplantae > Streptophyta > Magnoliopsida > Piperales > Aristolochiaceae > Aristolochia > Aristolochia californica. The sequence continues at coordinate 8,947,387 of NW_027181770.1, read as the reverse complement.
GTGTGGTTGGAATTCAAATAAGTATCACTTAATGGTACAAAAAAGGCTCAGTGTGTTCATTGTAAAATTAATTTGAGTGTTATTAGTAGTGGAGTAACCACACATATGAGTCGACATTTTAAACGTTGCACTAGTAGAAAAGTGGCAATGAGAAAACAAAAAACCTTAAACTTTCAACCAGTGGGAGCGGGGTCTAATGTTGATCAAAGTCCATCTGAACTTCCTTTTATGGATTTTGGAGGAAAATATGATCAAGCTAAAATGAGAGTACTCATTGCTCATTGGATTCTTATGCATGAGCATCCATTCATGATAGTAGAAGAGGAGGGATTTAATTTTGTAATGAAGATGGCAAATATGAATTATGAGAAAATATCCCATAAGACCATTAAGAAGGAGTGTATGGAGGTGTATGAGGCAGAAAAAAAGAAATTGAAAATTTTGTTAAAAGAGATTAATAAGATTAGTCTTACCACGGATCTTTGGAAGTCTCAAAATCAAAAGATTGAATACATGGTTATTACTGGGCATTTTATTGACAGTAATTGGAAGCTACAAAAATGAGTCTTGAGTTTTGTGCATGTTCCTCCTCCTCCTCGTGGCGTTGATATAGCAGATGTTATTTACAAGTGTTTGAAAGGGTGGGAGATTGAAAATAAAGTTTTTAGTATTTCAGTTGATAATGTTGCATATAATGATGTTTGTATCAGAGTTTTGAAACAAGATTTTTCGAAGAAATTTTTTTTTGTGTGTGGTGGAAAGTTGTTTCATGTGCGTTGTTGTGCTCATATTTTGAACTTATTAGTCTAAGATGGTCTTGTTCAGATTAAGGATATCATTGATAATGTGCGTGAAAGTATCAAATTCATAAATCTGTCTGAGGCTAGACTTCCCACTTTTTTTGAAATTGTACAACAATTCGCACTTGGTGAAAAAAGGTTGGTTATTGATTGTCCAACTCGTTGGAACTCCACTTATGACATGTTGTCTTCTGCATTAAAATTCAAAGATGCATTTTCTAGATTTAAATTTAGAGAACCAACTTATGATTGTTTGCCAAGTTTTGATGAATGGGAAAAGGTTGACATGGTGTGTGAGATCCTAGAAGTTTTTAATGCAGTTACTAATATAATTTCTGGGAGTGACTACCCTACTTCTAATTTGTACCTTAGTGAGGTATATAGGGTAAAAGAAGATCTGGATTTTTATTCTACAAAAGAAAATGTTTTCATTAGGACAATGGTTAGTAGAATGAAAGAGAAATTTGAGAAGTACTGGGGTGAATGCAATTTATTAATAGTTGTTGCTTCAGTTTTGGATCCAAGGGTTAAATTAAAGTTGATCAAAATGTGTTTTCCAGTGATATATTCTAAGGAGGAAGCTACAATGAATATAAATTTAGTTCGACACACTTTATATGAGATCTACGATGAATATGTATCCTTTTATAATGTGGATATTAGAAATGAAGAGATTGTTTCAAGTACTAGCTCTATGGGTGTTTCCACAAGTCGTAGGCCTTCATCAAGTTCAGGTTGGTCAAAGTTAATGAGTTATATGAAACAAAAGGATATAGTTAATTCACCAAGGTCAGAATTGGAAATTTATATTGAAGAAGGTGTATATAATTGTGAGTAAACTTCACAATATGATTTTGATGTTTTAGAATGGTGGAAAATGAATCATATAAAATTTTGGGTATTATCTAAGATGGCAGCAGACATCCTTGTAATTCTCATATCCACAGTAGCTTCAGAGTCTACATTTAGTGCTAGTGGTAGAGTAATAGACTCATATCGTTCTTCCTTGGCACCAAATACAGTTCAAGCTTTGATTTGTGGCAGTGATTGGGTTCGGGTTCTTCACGGTGTAAAGAAAAATCAAAAGGTGAATTTCTTTGATTAATTATTTATTATGATATTTTTTAGTTTTATTTATTAAAATTTTGTTTTATGATTACAGCCTGAGAAGAAGAGTATAGAGATAATGCTACCAGCTACATGATTTTTCATGTTTCTCTCATCATGGTAATTTTAATATTTTAACGACATTAAGTAACTAGTAGTGGAAGAGTATTTTTTTTATCTAACAATAGCTAATTTTATTTTTTTGTTTTTGTCATAGGTGGAGATTTTGCTCATGCAGGGATGCATATTATTTTCTAGCATTAAGAGAAACAACTATAGTTTGTAATTTTATAATGGATTTATAGTTTTTATTTGGGTGATTGTAAATTGATAGTGATATTTCATTTAATTTTGTTGTGTTTGATTACTGTATAGAGCTTATTTATAATGTTATGCAGTGTATGAAGTGTTTAGACTATTTTATGGAGTGTATAAACAATTTCATGGAGTGTTTATGGAATGTATAGATAATTTGATGGAGTGTTTATGGAGTGTTTATGAAGTGTTTATGCAGGTATTATGTATATTGATTATGCCCAATTTTAAATAGAGGTCATGCCGAATTTTATACAGGTATTATGTATATCGATTATGCTAAATTTTAAGAAAAAGTTATGCCCAATCTTATACATGTATTATATATATAGATTATGTTTAATTTTATGTAGAGGTCATGCCCAATTTTATGTAAAATATATGTATAATTTTATATACAATTTATTTGATATATATTTTTTGAAAATTTTTAAATGTTTGTTGAGGCCCGAGTTCGGCTCAAAGCTTGGCTCGAGCTCGATAACAATTTTAGGCTCGAAACGAGGTTCGGCTTGAAGCTCGGCTCGAACATAGGCAGGTTCGGACTTGGCTTGGCTCGATGCCACCCCTACTAAGAGGTCTCGAGTGATGAGAAACCTCCTAACTAATTGTGACCAGCTCTGATAGTTAGACAACCCTCTCAAGGGTATGGTGGTAATTTAAGAAGATGCCTTTTACTTCCCATGCAATCTTCAACCATTAATCAACAAGTAAGCAATCACTCATTTGCAATATGTCAACCAAAGATAATCCAAGCAAATAAGTAAACCGAGACAAAAATATTAACCAACTTGAGAGAAAGAAAGCAACCCGAGCTCAATTATCATTCACCATCAACCATGCATCAAAGAAGAGTCCACCTGTTGTCTAATATAGGATAGATCTTATACATTTATTACACATGAACTTAAATAAGTCGAGGGGATCTTAAGCCGAGAGAGAATAGAAAGTAAATTACTATCTGGTTTTAATCATGCACTTAAATAGGCATAGAATAATAATCACATCTTGCTCATGCCAATTAGAGAAGATTTCCAATATTTATCAATTAGGAAAATATCTTAAATCAAATAAAATCTGTAAAAGATCTTGAATCAAACCAAAATCCAGCTCGGTATCTTCCAAAGAGGGAAACTTGTCGTTACTTGCCACCTAGCAATTAAAGGTCATAATCATTGCTTCTTCTTTCCTCAAATCAATTAGGAAATAAATTCCACATAATATTCTAATAAAGGAAGGCTTAAATCAGCAAAGAAACAACACTCTCTTTCCAAAAAAACACCTCTAGGCTAGCTTTTGAAGAAGGAAACTTTCCTTCTATAAATATGTGCCAACTTCATATTGAATCACAACCTATTATTGTCTTTTTTATCAAAAAAATTAGGTAAGCTTTCCAGAGAGTAATACAATCAATGGAAAGGCAAAAACCGTTGCAAGAACCAACAACCTTACAAAAAAATTTCTTCTTGGCACCCTCTAAAAATAGTCCTATTTTGAGCTCAGGTCCTCCTCTTTTATTGTTTCTACCAGTGGTTCCAAATCTTTATCCTCCTCATCATCTTCAAATAAATACATCTGAAATCATCTACAGCGGTGTCTGAGAGTAAACTCTGCATTGCAATTAAAACACAATCCTTTACTTCTTCTTTTTTCCATTTCTTCCAACATGGGTTTCTTGAAAGGTCGTCAAGTAGAGGAACCTGCAATGGTTGTTGACTTAACAACCGATAACGTGGTGGATAGAGTGTCATTCAAAGAATTTTTGAGTCGACGTCAAAGTAAGGATAACTTTTCTTCTTGTACTCGGGCGTCGTATATTGCTTCCATAAGGAGCTTGACATGAAATACCCTCATATCCACTGCCAACTAGGTTTAAGCCCCTTGATAAAACTACTAACTTGAATATGCTCTGGCCACTGGGTGATTGACAATTCTCTCAAACTCCCCTTGATATTATTTAACAGACACCGTTTGTTATTCACTTGGCCAATAGGGAATCAAAATCCTGGTATTGTGTAGGACCAAATCTCACGCATAGAGCTTATACAAAGCTTGATGAAGACATGAAGGTGTTGGTCTTGTTATGCCATTGGAGCCATCGATGTGCATCCCCTTCAAGATTAAGTGAGGACTCTAGTCTTCTTCAATTTTGGGTAGACAAAAAAAACTCTCTACTGTGTATGCCAACTTTATTTGGTCGTCCTCATCCTTGTTGTGAGTAAAATCCATCCCTACCATACTTCCTGGACAACTTGCATTTTCTCAAACACCGATGAGTGCAACTTTTCTTTTTCCCAGACACCTATCAGGTGCACCATATTGTGGTAAAGTGGAAACATGGGCTGAACATTGGAGACCATGGGTGGCGACAATTCCGATGCAGGAATTTGCTAGACAAAAGGAGGAGGATACAATGAGGCATGAGGGTTGATGAAGGAAATTAGAGGCAATGGGCGGTGGGGCATGGGGAGAATTAGTGAGGATAAGGGAGTACCCTAACCCATTACCAACCAAGAAGAAGCTTATTGTTCCACATTGCATTGAGGAGTTCTCGTAGCTTTACCCACACTGAAAATTTGCATCATGTTCTTCATTTGCATCACCGTCTTTCCCATGCCACATAACTTGTCCACTTGAGCACAAAGACCGCACAACTTTCCCATGGCCCTAGTTTTTGCTATGGTGTGCAATACAAAATGTTTCCCAAGAGAGAATAACTTCGATGCCCATGTTAAAAAGAGAGGTAGAGAGGAGGATAACGAGGGTAGAGGAAAGGGAGCTAGGAAATCTTAAGAAGATGCCTTTTACTTCCTATGCAATCTTCAACCATTAATCAACATGTAAGCAATCACTCATTTGCAATATGTCAACCAAAGATAATCCAAGCCAATAAGCAAACCAAGACAAAAATATTAACCAACTTGCATGCTCATTATTTATGGAGCTTCTTACAAATATAGCTTAGCTTTCAAAACTTCATTTCAAACATAACTTAGCCTTCAATTTTGATAATTCAAAATACATCAAAATGACATAAAAATAACATTATTGAATTCATAATAGTCTTCCCCCATACTTGGTCTATCTAGCACCAAAGTTAAAGATGACATCAATGGCACTTTAACTTGCCTCCTAGTCAAGACTTTTACCATTACAATGTAAGAGCAATCCTCATCATGGAAGATTACAAGTCCCAAGTATTGAACTACCGTCATATTCAATTGGCATAGGAAATCTATCCCAAGCATCAAAAGTAAAGTCATCTAACAAAGCCATTATGATGTCCACAAAATCGTGCTACAATTCTACCTCGAGCCAAATGTTTCTAGCATTGCTACTTATCTCCATGGCCTTGGTGTTCATAACATGTATACTTGTATGGCCTCAGACAAATAATTGAAGTTGTGAGTAGCACCCAAATCAATCATAGTTGTGGTTTGGCATCCATGGATTCTCACGTCCATGAACATCAAGTTTGTCTGCGATCTACCTAGCAATTGGGTGGCACTTCTCTTGGCACGCTAGTTGCTTCATCAATTGACAAAGGGGGTTGACAATGTGTAATAAAGTGAACTAGACCTTGGTTTTTGATTGTCACATTGTCCCCATATAAATGCACCCATATTGTTATTTAGTCACGTCATCACTACACATTATCCTTTTAATTTCAAAGCTTTGAAAATTGGATCAAATGGATTATCAACTAACACATAATTTTTTGTCTTGAGGCACAAGAAATATTTTTATTAGTCAGGACCACACCAAGTGATTCTTCCCATACAACTTTGGATAGGTAATTTGAATATCAAAAACACCCTTGTCATCAACTTCCACGAGATCACTTAGATAACACCCTTTAGCAAACCCCAACAATATGCCGTAACTTACATTGTATAATCGATCAATGTCCCTCAATGATTGATCAATCTTTGACAAATTACATTGTATGATCAACCAATGTCCTCAATTATCAAATCAATCTTTCACACACACACTCTATATGATCGATCATAGTGAAAATCTCTCTCAAGATGATCGATTAGATAAAAGTTGGATGACCAATTATTAGTTAAAAAACAAAAATTTGAGCTCCTCCAAAACCCGCAAAACTCATAATTACCCTTTGCCTTTCACCTCCAAACACAAGACTTGCTTCATCTATCACAACCCCAACTCCTGAGGTACCAAAAACTTGCCGATCTATAATTAAATCACCAAGAACCAAAGAATTAAAAAATGAAACATTGTACTAATCTACGACAATCATAATGGCAAGATATAGAGCTTCCCTTGCTATGTTTAATGAAGCCTAGGATTTAATTGTTTGGGCATAAATGATCCAAAGATTCCTTGGATCAACCTGGTACTAATAGCATGAAGAAAATAAAGAAAATAAAAGAGAAATAGAAGACAGAATTTTAGAACCAAGAGAGACAATGTGCCTTCCTCCACTTCAACTTAGGGATTCTACAATTCTTAATTCTCTTCTATTAAGTTTTTCTTTAAATATATAAAATAACTGAAATACCCTTCACAGCTACATAATTCATGCCAACGAACTATTGATTGATCTTATCACACAAAAAAGCAAGTTCCATCCACAAGGTCACCTTAGGGGGGGTTAGTCCACAATGAAGTGGAATGAATTCCCCCCGCATTACTTAGTTCATCCTACTTATGGCGTGAGTCCAGAATGACTTGAATTGAAGTGAGATAACACCATTTCATTCGCTCAGGCAAAAACGGGGGAAAGCTGTTTCCTACCTATTTTGTGAATCATCAGCTTTCCACGCGCGACGCAGAGCCCCTCGGCCTCCCTCTCTTTCAGCCCCCCGCCCCCATCGGCCTTCCTTCCTCCCTCTCTCGACCTCCATCGCAGAGCACGGGAGGCCAGAGCCCCTCGGCCTCCCTCTCTTTCCGCCTCCCCCCCCCCACTATTCTGCTCTCCCTCTCGTCAGCCTCTCCGGACGATCTCTGCTCCCTCCCCGTCCTCCCTCTACCCCCACCTCCGTCGCAGAGCCCCTCGGCCTCCCTCTCTTTCCGCCTCCCCCCCCCCAGTCGGCCTTCCTCCTCCCTCTCTCGACCTCCGTCGCAGAGCACGGGAGGCCAGAGCCCCTCGGCCTCCTGGCTTCTCTGCTCTCTCGGCCTCCCTATTTTCTCCCTCTCGGCGCACCGTCGGAGAGTCGCCGTTGCCCGCTGTCATCGCCGTTGCCAAGCCCGCCGCAGAGGAAGACGAAGACGTTGTTTAATTTTTCCTAAGTTAGGAAAAATTAAACATCGTCATAATTGGTTTAATTATCCAATTAATTAAACCATTAATTTTTCATTTTTTGTTAATATATTATTAATTAATAATATTTAAAATATATATTATGTTATTGATAAATTAATATATATATTTATTTATTATGTATTTATTTATTTTTTATTAAAATAGTGAGTTTTAATGTTAAACTATATCTTATGTTATTACAAAATAATTTATTTATTTATTATATTCACTTATGTTATTTTTAACTTATTTATTTATTTTAAATAATTTATTCTAGTCACACGTAATTAGTATATTAATTTATAATAAACTATAATTATTAATTGGTTTAATTATCCAATTGTTATAATTAATTAAACCATAATTATTGTTTTATTTTATAATAAATTATAATCATTAAGTAATATAATATAATTTTTCATTAATTAGGATATTAATATATTCTAATACTACACGTTAAATCACTTATAAGTGTAGTAACCACACTTATTTTTGTTAATTATATGTTTAGGTATATGTTCTATTTAATTATATTATAAAATGTTACTTTTTTTTTTTTTATATTATATTTTTCATTTGGGGGCACTAACACTGGAATCTGTTTTCCAACCACTTGAACTCGTCTATACTAACACCCAAACATGAGTTGAAGTGGAAGCAATTAATCTCACTTCAATTCAATTTTCCACTTTATTTCCACTTCATTATGGAATAACCCCCCCCCCCCCCCCCCTTAGCTTGGACGATTTTATTGCATTAGACGTGCGGAATTCAATGAAACCGTCTATATCACAGAGGTGCAACTCAACGAAGACAAGTATCTTCGATCTTCTAGATTGATCTTCTGGGTATTCCTGGCGAATCACAGAGAATAGCTGCCACTGAGAAAGCTCACTATACACGGAACAGAGACTGAAAATGGATAATAGATGGATAATATTTGTTAAACCTAAAAGATTCCAGGTTGTTGAATCTTGGGTATAACTGAAGTCACCAACCAGGTAAGACATTGATCCACTTGGTTCAACTAATCCTCCGTTTGTTGAACTCCAGAACATCCCAGAAATACTCTATATATACTCTCTGAATCAACTCAGGGGGCCTTGCGATACGTCGCCCAATGGTGTTTGTCGAAATTACTGAAAGAAAGAGACGGGGTACCTGTCATGGTAAGCACAAAGGTTCGTCCCATGGTTGAGTTCGAATGGCCGCAGTCCAGAGGCGCCGGAAGAATGGGAGACGGGCCGGATGGATTCAGAGAGTACATGAACGGGTCCCGCCATGATTATCACGTGAGACAAGCTTTTCTTCGTAGCTACAAGTTTACCGTTGAAGAAAGCTTCGGGGAGAAGGTGAAGAGGTCCTTAATGGAGCTCAACGAGATGGCCAGGAGGGTTTTCCTTGAGCTGAGGACGGAGATAAGCGCACAAAGGCCGGGACTGAGGAGAGTTTTCCGGTTCCGGTTGCCAAAGTCGTCCTCGGTTTCGACGCAGTGTTTCACGGTAGGACAAAAGAAGAAGATTGAAGATTTTGAGTGATTCAGAGAGGTTTGTAATATTCTGGTGATGGTGCGCAATTGATATCTGGACTGGTTTAGATGTGAAATCTACGCACGCTGTTAGGAGTAAGGACTATTCTGTTCAGTTTTACTATTTGATATTGCTTGATATATCTCAAGTGTCATTTCATGTTCTCATTCTCTAGAAAACCCTAGAAGGCCTCTTTAGAACCCTAGAAAAAAAAAATAAGAATATGATTATTATTATTTCTAAAAATAGTTAATAAAAATAAGATAATGATCAAATTCTCCTTTTCATTAACTATTTTTATAAATAATAATAGTTAAATTCTTATTTTCTTTTCTTTTCTTTTCCATGGAGTTCGACACAGTCCCTACAAGACCATTAAACTCATTTTATTACCTTGATTTTTGGTAAAAATCGTAAATATAGCTTTTAATTTTTTATGAATTAATTTACTTTTTATTTAAAATAATAAAAAAATTGAAAGAGATGGGAGAAAAAAAGGGTATATGGCACACTCCCATAGTAAAGGAAGAGAGCGGTACCTTTTCCCAGTTGTTCCTCCACTATGGGGGGTGACACAGGTCTTGCATCGACGAGAATTTTTATGAAAGCATTTCATTTGATTATCTTCCACATTGGTTATGTGAGAGGAAGTGTAGTTGATTCAAGTTGAACTAATTGAATCATATGCAATTGATTGTTAAATTATTTGGAATGATAATTTATATAAGGTCAAGTATATTAGTATAATATAATATAGTTATGTTATTTTTTAAATATATAATTACCTTATATGGTTTTCAAGAAAAAGAAAAAGGATTAGTCACCTTGGCCTTCTTGTCTAGGATATTCAAGGGAAGAAGAGGATGAAGCATTATCACTCTAGTTTCATTTAGTTTATCAGCCTGTAGCACTGTGTTGCAATTTAAATTAATCTCTCGATATAACAATCTAAAAGAGTTTATTACACGCAAAATCTCGTGTGATTTTTTGGTGTTTATAATGATATAAAAATATTTTTAAATTAAATTACTAAAACAATCTTATTAGTTAATTTGAATTTATAAGATTTCATAACCATTAAAGAGTTATATTGTGAACCTACTAATATGTATGACCATAATAACAATGGAACAGAGCTTTAATGCACTACTTACTAAGATGGGGTTTGCATGATAACCATAGGTCACTTGATTAAAGGTTTAAGTAACATCACATTATATTATTAAGTTTATTAAGTATATGGGGTATGTTTAACTATGAATAATATTATATTTTCTTTTCAATTTTTTATAAAGATAAATATTCTAATTAAATCTTTTTATTTTTATATAATACATAAAGTAAAGCATTAGGGTCTTATAAATTTTCGGAATTGGCAGAAATTGCAGCCTTTAGCCTCACCCCTAAACTCCAAGCACACATAATTGAATGGAGCGAATTCGAGTGAAATTCAGTAAATCAAACGGCACCCAAAAGACGTTATTATTGGATCGAAGATAAGTAAGATATTATTACTTCATCAAATATATGATAGAGGTCAATCTAGATCGAAGATAGAAATTGGAAGGTTAGACAAACAATGGAAAAGTTTGACTGAATCAAGTGAAGAGAAATCCGATAAGGAAAACAACAAATGTTAAAAATGAAAATCAGGAAGGTAAAGCTCTCGAGAAAATCCAAACGATGAAGATAAACTGATAACTGTGCAAAAAGGCATTCATAAGTATATTGCTTTGGTTTCTCTTTTCACCCTCATCCACTATTATTTTAATATAATTTTTTATTACTTGTTTTATTTAAAATTAGTATTTAACACTAATTTTTTTGCTTATATATTTAATTTTATGAATTAAGTTTTTATTTAATTTACACTTACTTATTTATTTAACTGATTTTTTTATTATTAGTTTTACAACATGTTTTATTTCTTACTTTAATTAAATTTGTATATAAATTAATTGTATTCAGTTTATAGCCTTTGTAACATTTTCATGTTTATATTTTAATAATAGTTATTTTATTTCTTATTTTTAGTATTCAATGATAACACAATAAACAATATAAAAAAATTATTTACATTAGCAAATAAAAAAAAAAGAGCTAAGAAAATAAAAAAGAGTCTAGAATTAAAATGATAAATTTATTCCTATGACATTGATGGAGAATTTCTTCGAGTTTGATTGCCCGTAAAAATATTAATGTCAATTTGTTACCAGTTAAAATTAAGTTTCATGATTGCCTCCTAAAATTGGACAATGTCTTCATTGAATTTTCACTAATTTTGTTTGAATTATAAAATTTTAATATATTTTATGTTATGTAATTCTCTTATTTAATAATATATTTACTCATTATATTAATTTATGTTTTTTATTACATCGCAAAAGATTATAGAAATATATGCATATGTGCGACCAAACGTTGATTCCACCCAGTCCGAATCGACCACGGGGTCGACTCTGCCGAATCGGAAAACCATTCTGCAAAACGAGTGCTCCAGAACGGGTCTCGGTTTCGTAGGGGTAAATTCGGCACTGCGAATGAAGACGGATACGTTAACGTTCCGTTACCATCGGCGTGTGTCAGTTCTTGGTACTAAAGTAGTCCAGTAACCTGCTCGCACCTCCAAGTTTTACCTACGGCGGCTCAGTATAAACCAAACCTAAGAAAATCCGATTTCAAGAGTAGGTAGCCTCTTCTGGTTCTCTTCTTCTCCAGTGAGTCAGTCGCAGGGAGGAGAGGAGCCCTAACCCTAGACGAAGGACAGTTTTTTTCTCTTTTCCAGGAACGTGAACTTCGTTTCTAACCCTAACTTTTAGCAACAATGGATGCCATGAGAAAGCAGCTGGACGTCCTCATGGGAGCAAACAGAAATGGAGATGTGAGGGAGGTAAATCGCAAGTATTACGACCGAGACGTCTGCCGTCTCTTCTTGGTCGGCCTGTGCCCTCACGAGCTTTTCCAGTTGACGGTAAAACCCTAAAGAATGCGTACTTCTTGCATCTTAGATTTTTCCAATACGAGCTAGGTGATTGACCTGGAAATCAGGCAACTTTAATTTTTTTTTTTTTTTAAATGATAAATTCATCTGTGATTTTGTCTTCTGTGTTTGAAGACTCAGACTTGCAAGTGCTTGTAGCATGACTCACTGAAATTAGCTATATTATGTATTGAATGCATTTGGTCAAGTTTCACATGGTTTCAGTTTTTCTTCTGTTGGCTTTATCTGCTTAATGACTTGCTTTTCTTGGGTCTGTTGTTTCTTCGCTTTATTTTTTTATATTTTTTGGTGACAAATGGGTTGTCTGGCAAAAGTTCATTCAAATCCTATGAAGAGTTAGTGGAAATGGAAAAAAGGAGTATGGACCTAAGTCCGGCCAAAGTTAGGTGAACCCAATTTTTAATTTAATCATCCAATTTGGATCGAATGTCTTAAAGCTTCACTTCTTTTTATTCTAAAGTTATTTCTTATCCCATGCATTAATAAATGATGTTCATTTTAGATTTTTTTCTTATTCTTATCAATATTTAGTGGCAAAATGAAGAGAATGGCATTATTATTATGTAATGAAATGAAGAACATTCTTGTAACTTTTTTTTGTTCATTAAAAAAAAAAAAGAACATTCTTGTAACTAGTGTGACTTTACTATATACCAGCCAAAGTTGGTTGGTCTTTGAGACCACCTTCTTTTCCCTCTTTGATAATGGTTGGGTCTTCTTCTGTCAATTTTGAGTTTCTGGTTTCTACTTTATTTTTTTAGCATTATACAGCATCATGAACTATCAGTGTGGACTGATTATTCTGATAACTTTTGTTGTTTAAAATGGACCTAGTTGCAACTTTATATTTGTCTAATTCTATTTTATTTTTGCTCAGAAAATGGATATGGGTCCTTGTCCAAAGGTGCATTCATTACAACTACGAAAGGAGTATCCTTCACAGGGAGATGTTATTTCAATTATATTGCTTCTTCCTCATGTATTTACAAAAAAAAGGAGATGGAGCTGTGGATATAGATATGCTTTTCTAGCTGGATTTTTACAGGTTTCTGCAATATAATATTGAAGGAAATTCAAACAAAAAAAAAGAAAATTCCATTCTTGTGTTAGCTCTTTAGCCAATTACTTTTTTCAAGATGAGATCCTCTTTGAATAATTTACAGCACTGAGGCTGTAGAGTTAATATAAATATGCGACGGATGAAACCAATGGAATTTGATACTTCAACAGATTGCTCAGTAGCCTATATAGACATGAAGCCAAACATTGACATGAAAAGTTTCAGTCTTTTCCTCTATTGTTTTCTCCTTAATTATTTTCAGATATGAAGAAGCCAAAGGAAAAGGAACTCATAATTATGATAGGGAGCTTGAGGATGTTATTGATAAGCTAATCATTGAGTGTGACCGTAAAATTCAGAGAGCTCTTAAACGTCTGGAAGACGAGGATGCTAAAGCAGCTATTGCTATATCTGTTTCTGAGGTTACTCAGGTACATGCTTTATACCTTTCTGGCCGGTGTCAACACACTTTGTACCTTCCTTGGCAGTGTCAACATCAAATATGATTATCTTTTTGAAGTTTTATTTTGACGTGCCTTCTGGTTAATGCAGTCTCCTGAAGTGCTTGAGCTGTCAAAGCTAATAAAGGAAAAACTCAAAGAAGCTGATGCTTTTGGTAAACTTTTTCTTGTTGTTGCTTGCCCTCCCTCTCTCTCCCCCCCCCCCCCCCCCCTTTGTTTGTGCCTCTGGTTATTTTTTTTTCTCGATGCTTTTTTTTAAGGTAATCTGTTTTTAATGAACATTGGTTGCAAATTATGCACCTGTGAGACTTGAATGCTAGATTTCATATTAAAAAGCCCTGGCATCTGGCTCAATCCACACACAATATGTTTTTTTTGAAATTTGATGGTCATTTTTATGGTTATTGGTGGACAGCCTGTCGGAAAATGAAAAGCCCCAGCATCTGGCTCAACCGACTATGTGGTTACTTTCAGTTTAGAGGGTCATTTTCGTGGTTATTGGACAGCCTTTTGGAAGATTACGTGCTTTCTATGCTAATAAAACGTTTCACATTCATATTCAGAAGTAATTGAATAAACTGTGTTTACTCATTGGCTATAGGGACCTTGGGAGAGAGAGAGAGAGAGAGGGGGGTTGCTTCCTTATCCTTCCTTGCCATATTCTTCAAATTGGATATGAGATGTCTGAAGGCTTTCTGATCAGCTCTTAGAAACCTTTATTTCTTATAATTTTAGTTTAATATTTTGACCCTAGTCTTATGACATGGCAATTTGAACACCTGTTTCTTTTCTCGTAGCTAAGGCTACTGCTGTGGCTTAGTGGCTGGCCTTTGGGGTTTTGGGAATGACCTCCGGAGATTAGGCTACTAACAAAATTTGAGGAATAGTAGTTGTTTTTAAGGTACAACTTCTGGGTAAATGGAATAATCGTATTTAAGGAGATACATTTACTTGTTTGGAGTATGGGTAAATGGAAAACTTTTTTCAAATTTCACTAGTAAAAAAGATGGTTGTTGGAAAGAAAGAGTAAGAAAAGGAGTTAAGTTTGTGAATGAGAGGATCAGGCCCACCTTTTGTTCTTATCACTGGACGATTTCATGGTTGCTAACACCTTATCCTACCACTAGGACAGGTTTCTTTGAGATCTCTAGCCAAAATTAATTAGGAGCAGGTTTCTTTTACTTTGTTTTCCCAAAGCCATAATCTAGGGCTAGGAGCGTAGGTTGGATTCTTATATTTATATTGACTGCTATGGTTCACGTAACTTGAAAGTTAATCTGGGCTGAGATTGGATTGTTGGATTCTTACTCTTTATTCCAAGCGTCTTTTTGTCTTTTTATCCTTTTCTTTTTGTAGTTGTGAAATTGTATAATGAAGAAGTAAAGAGAAGAAGAAGAGAGAAAAGCGAGAGAAGAAAGCTGCATGAGGAGCAGTTGTCAGAGATCTAATTGATCTCTAATCTCTTTTATTATATAGGTGAAAAAGACAAATAAAAGTACAAAATTGGCCCTAATAAATGCGTCAGCTGTATATCAATATAAGACCAAATATAAAAAAGAAAACATAACCTGACCGATGTACCACTACACTATGACCTTCCTAACCAACATAGAGTACAAGTACACACATGAAATGACTAAAATACTCCTGACTCCATACTTTCTTTCTGTAGTCGTAACGATTATTTATATTGTATTTGCAAGTATTTTCTTGTTATCAGGTATTATGCTTCAATAGTTTCTTCCATGAAAATGGTTGAAGGATGATATGATGCTTGCAAATCTACTTTTTAGAAGTCTTACCTAAGGAAATGCCTAACATGAAAAGATTATGGTACTAGTTTTTGCTCTAAAAAAAAGTCTTACCAAAGTTTTTCTTGTATAGACATATCTTTTTCTTCTTCATCTTTTTTTGTTTTTTCATTTATTGTAAGTTTTGAGCTAGGTTGTGGATAGAGATTCTTGTGCATTTCAGCACATTTGTTGTTACTGTAGAGTTTAGTCTTTGCATATACTTGGCACAATTTCAGTTCAGCTGTAGCTTGTGTTTACTGGATGCAATTTTTGACAACTAGGCTATTCAGGGTGGTAAACTCTTGCAACAAATTATTTAATGGGGCGTGACTTTGCTTGTTTTCAGATTTGGAGGGTAAGACTGATAATAAAATCCGTGCTCTGGAGGTTGTGGAAGAGCTTAGAGCAAAAAGAGCAGACAAACAGGTTTGAAAAAATGTTTCTTTTTCCCCCTTTGTGTGTGGGGGGGGGGGGGGGGGGGGGGGTTTGTTAATAAAATTCCATTCTTCTAAAAAAAGTTTATTATTATCTGTAAAATTAAGTCAGATTTCTAAATTGCTTCTTGTGAAGCCTGAAGCATTTTTTTTTTTCAAGGATCTTTATGTTTATTAATGTGGTTGTTTGTTAACATGATTGCTTTTCTTTGATGTAGTCCATGCTGCTTCTTGATGCCTTCAACAAAGACAGAGCTTCTTTACCTCAGCCACTCCCAAATCCTCCACCCTTGGCTCCTTTGCCTGTTCTGGCTCCACCTGATGCTCGCACCCAGGAGATGATAAAAGAAAAGCTTAAAAAGGCAGAGGATCTAGGTCAGCACATTTCTAGTTTTCTTTCTTTTGTCTTTTATAATTTTTGTTAGATGAAAGTGGCCATAAGGAGAAGCAACATAAAAAGTTGTAAGAGCGTAGTTGAATAGCTTACTTGAAGCTGAAATTTTTTTTGTTTGAGTAGTTTCTATCATCAGTGCTGTTTGTGGCTGATTTTTATGAGTTCTAATGGGGTTATTTTGATTCAATTTTCTTAGATTGTCAATATCATTGAATAAAAGGTTAACGAAGAAGATAAAGGAAAAAAGTGAATGAACGAAATTTTGCTTGGTTCTCATCCCAGAGAAAAAAAAAAAGTGGTGCCTTGGTGGTGATCCGATTGTCTGGGCAAGGCGACTGTTTTAGATTATTCTAATGAACTTGATAGGATGTAAAAGGAGTACATTATTTTCTTCATAATATTGAGAGATATATATGTTGGTTTGTGAGGGCACAACCAAACCACACTTCTGCATTATGACCCTTTTCTCCCTTTTTCCTTTTTCTTCATGGAGAGACATAGCAGCCCTGTTTGTTTTGTAAATCTAACATTGGTAAGTTATGACAATTTTGTTGAAGTGTTGTTGGCATTCTTAGGGCTTCTTTGTCAAATTATTTCCTGGTCTGCATACCCTTTTGAGTTCTTCTTCTACTTTAGGGTATTTTTGAAGGTTTTTGCATCAAATTAAGATATTTACATATTATGTATGTGGCTATCTTAGATACATTTGACCTGCAACCTTATGATCAGTATTTGAGTAACTTCAATAATTAAGAAAAAAAATTCTTCTTTTTCAAAATAGATTTTTTTTTTTATATGTTCGACCTATAATTGGGTATTAAAATACGTGATTATGTTTCACTAATGAAGGTGAGCAAGGATTAGTTGATGAGGCACAGAAAGCACTTGAAGAGGCAGAAGCTCTGAAAAAGGTCAGTGTTTGACTGTTATGACTCACAACATCCAGTTTTTCTCTCTCTCTCCCCGAACTTATGGAGATTGAGTTGCTCATCTCTTCTCTTTCTTGCCTCTGGAAGTCAGTGGTTATTTCTCACTCTGTATTCTTATGTGCTCAGCTGGCCCAGAGACAGGAACCTGTACTCGATGGTTCCAAGTATACTCCTGCTGATGTGCGCATTGTGAGTTTTCTTGCAATTATTCCCCCTTTTTGTTTAATAATACTTTTTGATTATCATTTTTCCATTTTCTTAGAAATGAAGATTTATTGTTCAATTTTCTTATCATTTAAGTGTTTGTAGGTTCATCTTTTTTCCTTATCTTCTTTAACTTCTTGTCCCTATTAATTTTCATTTTGTAAACCTACACCATCTTGCAGACTGATCAGAAATTGCGTGTTTGTGACATTTGTGGAGCATTCTTGAGTGTATATGACAGGTAAAGTCCTACTCTTATCACTGTATAGTTGTCGTCTGTTCCTGATATTTTTTAAGGGAAACCAAAAGAAATAGCATATGGGTTTCAAGTCCTTCAGCTTTTGACCAGGCGCATTATTGCCTCCTTGTTACCAGCAGGGTTTTGGGCCCAGTTTTACGAGGATAACTTTTGCAGCTAAAGCATGTGCGTGTTTTACTGTTTTGGTTCATAGATTATAATTGTTAGAAATTTATGGGGTGAATATTCATATGCAATGATTGTTTTTGGTAATCATTCATTTTACAATATTTCTTGCTCTTCTATTTGGTTCTCAGTGACCGACGTTTAGCTGATCATTTTGGGGGGAAACTTCACCTGGGATATATGCAAATTCGTGAAAAGTTAGCTGAACTTCAGGTGAGAATACTGTCTGTTTCTTATGTTGTCTTTTTTCCATTTTGTGTCACCTGTTATTACTGTTTAGTCTTTCACCTTAAAACCAACAATTCTTGCATATCTTGGTGCACACTTCACTTGCACATGAAGTTTGCAGTCTGTAGTTGATAGGAGCTATTTATTGGTATTACTTTTATACTGGTGACACTTGTTAACTTCTTTAAAAGGTGGAACTCTGAACATTCTTGATTCAGGTGCTGGTTTATTGTTTCCCACTCTTCTCGTAGAGTTTCAGTTAAGTCTGGTGCCCAGTGAGTTTTCTAATCCTAGAAAAACACCAAGTGACTATGTTTATTTGTAGCATTAGTTGGTTTTCTTATTTTGATCATGAATCATCAAAGCCCCCTGCTGAGGGCTTTAGCGGCTGAAGAAATCATTAGAAGGTGATTGAGGGTCAAACTCTCTTTTCTGTTCAACACCGCAACACTTATTCCGGTCCTCATCTCGGCATTCTCTAGTACTATTATGGTGTGGATGCATCACTAAGTACCCTCTAATGGGATGTTGCCTGATCAGTGATCAGGAATGTGCCGATGCTGACACAGGTATGCTATATTAAAGGGTGAGTGCCACATGAGGAGGATTTTTCATTGCCATTGGTACAATTTACAAAAATCTGGTTTTGTATTACCATTTTGACCTTGTAAATTTGACCTTTATGCATACTATGAGTACCATATCCCTAGCTCAATGAAGCAATAGCTATCTGTCTTCGGTTTGCATGCTTTGAGTAATTGATTGCGGAAGAGTACATTGTCTTCTGTGTTGCACAATGCTTTTTTACCTAATATTTCATAGTCTTGGGTGACATTGAATGCGTTTAAATTGGCGATATGGGTCATATTTTCTTTCTAACTTACTATTGCCAGGAGGAAAGGAATAAGAGCCGGAAACAAGCCGAAGAAGAAAGAAGGTACCCATTACTTGGCCTATGCGAGTCTAATGTTATTGGGGTTCTGAATCCGTACCTCATTTTCATACATTAAATGTCATTGATTGTTAGGTCAAAAGAGCATAGTCGTGAACGTGAAAGGGGTGCTAGCAGGGACAAAGAGCGAGATAGAGATGATCATGGTGGAGCTCGAGAGAAACCCCGTGATCATGATCGTCGAAGCAAAGACTATGATCGCTCTTATGATCGTGACCGTGGTTATGATCAAGATCGGGAGAGAGATCATTCTCGAAGTTATGATTCAAGAAGCCAAAAAAGATCTCGCTCTCGATCAAAGGAACGTTCCAGGGATTATGATCGCAATAGGTATCAATTGTTTATTCTTTCTTGTTGCTTATATATTTCAGTGAGTAATGATTATTGTAATCTTGTTGAATTTTTGGAAATGAGAAACACATCACTTCCTTGTTATAATTTGAATACAATGTGCCTCTATTTATAATGAGGAAACAAGTAGAATCAGATTACAATTAAATTGCCCTTGTTCCAGTTACACCCAAACTTAAACACTAAAATATAAGTTTTGGAACAATTGAGCAACTAAACATAAATAGAATACTAACATAACTAAAACACTTTTAACTGAGACTCTTCTCTAAGACCTTCTCTTGTGAGATTTTTGTAAGACTCTACCATATTAATCTTGACACTGTGAGGCTTCTTATTGTGAGAGTCTTGTAAGACTCTTTCATACTTGCTCTTCGACACTACCCATCAAGCTGGAGTTTCTAACTTTAGTTTGCAATGAAAAAATCTTGGTCTTCAATTTTCTTTTGTTGAACAAAATTCTTCATAGATGTAAAAACTTCATGTTTTGTTCTCTCCCTTTCTTGAATATCTTGGTCACATAAACATTACCACGAATATGTGGAATAACATACCTCTTTCTTGTACTTCTTGTACTTCTTGTACTTCTCTCCCTCGAGTTGGGGATAAAAAAGACAGAGACCCAGTTTGGACAAAACACAATATGGAAGAAGACAATCACTCCTAGCCATATGACAAAGCTCCATACACCAATCAAAATAGTTTAGTCTAAAACACTCTGTTCAATTTTATGAGGCAAAAAAATGACCGAACTTTAGGGCATAACAAAGAGATTACTCACTTTTTTAAGGGTAGCTCAAACACATCACCTCTTAGGTGAAAAACAAAAGACTTGACTCAAGGTGGATGTTGGGCACACTCATATACTTTTAGGTAGTGGGTCTAGGCATTGTTCTGAAGTGATAAAAACACAAGATGATAAATTGGAAAAATACTAGAGGAAAACAACTTTAACCAAAAGGATGCAACTATGCGACACTCATACTTCCAAACGAATCTAAAATGTGACCATTTTTTTTGAAAAACTAGGAAAGACTATAATGTTAGAACTTAATAAATTTGACCAAGTATAACTTTTTTGGGGATGATCACAATTTTTCAGAGTTGGCAATCGAAAGATACACAACTAAGTAAAAAAAACCCGCAAAACTTGATAACAACACCAAAACATGATATTGTACATTTTGAATGAGGACATGATAGAGTGATTAAGTTTGATCGAAATTCTTCGATTAGAAGAGAAATTTGGCTAAAAAACTAGGAATTTAGGAGAAAGGAAACTCAATTCATGTCAATGCATGGAAAGATAATAGGAGATAAAAAAAGGAAAAAGGAAAGATTTTCAGAAAAAAACTGACCTTTAGTACTTCTCGATATCTCCCACAATATAGCTTAGAACCACAATTAGTTTCTTGCCCAAGAAACTAGACTCAAAGAGCTTTAATTTGATACCTAATTTGATAAAAAACTTATTTATTGATTCTATTATGACCGCTTCATTTGTTTTGTTCAATACCATGTCCCTTGTTGACTCTAATGAGAATATCTTCTTACATATAGATCAGATTGATATGAAAGTTACTCCTTCTAAAACTAGATTTCGATATCATTCAAGTATAATATTCTTTCATGAAATATACATCTTTTGAGAGAGAATTTGATAGAGTTTGGACTCTGCAATCTGGGTGAACTGAGTACTTTTTCTTCTTCGGCCACCATGATCATTGACTCTTTGGATATTGATATCTCCCTCTAGTAATCTTAGATTGAGAATTGGTTTGAAAGGTTAAAAAATAGACTCACAAATCTTTCTTTTGACATATCATTTCATTCTTAATGGCATAAAATGCTCGAACCTCTCTTGCAGTCTAACCTTTGTTGCTTCGAATATCGGTTTTTCTTTGTACAAAATTCCGATTGCCAAAATTCTTTTTGATTTAGAAAGTAGACTCAAAGATTTTTTCATTAATATATAATTTGCAATATGAAAGTTTCAATATGGAGGTGTGAATGCCAAAGGAAACAGTGGGTACTGGAACATGAAATGAAGAAAAGGTAAAATACGAACCTAAACTACTAGAGATGATAAATCCAAAAAGAATCGCATTATCTTTGTGGGTTGACCAAGTCTCAACTCATAGAACACGCTTTGATACTATGTTGAATATTTGGAAAAGAGAAATACTTAATTGATTTGTTGTAATTTGAGTACAATGTGCCTCTATTTATAATAGAGGAAACAAGTAGGATCAAATTACATTTAACCAACCTTTGTGCCAGTTACACCCAAAAACACTGAACGATAAATCTTAGAACAATTGAATAATTGAATATAAATAGAAGATTATAACATAAACACTTTTAACTGAAACTCTTTTGTGAGAGCTTCTTTTGTTAGTAAAGAAAAAATAAAAGTATATCAACATGATTCCTGGGACATTGATTGGATAAGTTATGTCCAAGTGGATTCAATCTATTAGGTCATGATTATGCTTTTGTATATGGAGTTAGCACCTCTAGTGTTTTTTTTTCTTTCATAGTGAAAGTGGTACATAGGTTGTAACTATTTATCATTTAGTGGGGTATTGCTTGAAAATTTTCTTATACTTGGTTTGCCTTTTTATATTGCTAAATTTTCTCTTTTCACTACCCTGTAAAGCTGATGCTTAATTGTATTATTTACCCTGTTACAGGCGTTATGACCGACATGATCGATACTAAGCCAATGGCATCGAGGTGAGGTGGATGAGAATTTAGGATTAGTCTACTTAAAATATTTGTGGAGTGGTTTTGATTGTTTTGTTGAAGCTAGATAATGTGTTGTCAAAAAACATACGCAGAAACAGTTGTTGGTGGGACTCCCAAACTTTCTCGACTGATTTGTAGGTTACCGTGATATTTTGCCGCGTTTGTATGAAATCAGAAGCGATGCTGTTATGTCAAACATAACAATTAGTACTCTGCTCTGTTGTTAAAGAATTGAGCTAGTTATTTTGATGGCAATTAAACAGAGGAAATGGGTGAAAAGCTAAAAAGGACATTCTGTGATTTGTAAGGTAGTACCTTAAATTCGCATTTCTCATTTATGTTTTTTCTTTATACAATGCAAATCATCCTACGTTGGGTTAAATTCAGTGCTCATTTGTGATCAAGGATTCAAGAAAATTGAAGTGCTTTGCTTTGTCCGGATACCACCTTAATGATGGTAGTTGATGAACTTCAGTTGAAATTTCCTACAAGTTTTAATCCTTCAGAACAGTTATCGCTTCTATCTTCTTTGAGGTCCCCTTGGTAGTAAAATGTGTTAGCTTATGCCTGATAGCGTAGTGACCTGGTAATTAGGTTCTTTTTGGTGATCTACTTGGCCATCTCTGTCATCCCATCAGAATAAATAGTGCACTAGGCGTTCAATTATTGGATCAGAATGTATGATGCAAAGTCGGCGGCCACCTCCTGTCGATCACCTGCAGGATCACAATTTGTGTTAAATGAGGTTTAGTAATCTTCTCCAGCCAATTCATCTGGGACCATAATACAATAATTTTTTTTTAATGCATGCATATAAAGATTGATTTGTAAAGAAGCCTGCATAAACGAACTCTTTTCTTTTATGTTGTTTCCACTCGTCTAGCTTGTCTTAGGTGTTCAAGGGTCAGATTGGGACCCCAGAAAATGAATAAATAAATAAGAATTTGATTAATATTATTCATAAAAATGGTTAGTGAAAAGAAGAATCTGATCATTATCTTATTTTTATTAACTATTTTTAAGAATAATAATGGTTATTTTTTGTGACATTATAGAATATGGTAAGTGGGTAGTTATGCTATGTTTAAGAGGTAATTAATGGCTTCACTATAAGGTTGTACTACCATAAATAACTAGAGATTACTATAATTTTTATTAAAATTTCAAGGGTTACATTCTGAATATTCAGAATTTAGCTATGTTTGAGAGTTAGGACATCTATTTTTTTTTTTCTTCAGTTTATTCGATA
This sequence comes from Aristolochia californica, assembly GCF_029961685.1. Taxonomy (NCBI): domain Eukaryota; kingdom Viridiplantae; phylum Streptophyta; class Magnoliopsida; order Piperales; family Aristolochiaceae; genus Aristolochia; species Aristolochia californica. The sequence continues at coordinate 8,924,136 of NW_027181770.1, read as the reverse complement.
CGACCCCAAATTTGACCTAATTGTTGGTATTTTACCTCATGACCCACGGGGTGAAAACACAAGGCACAACGAAAATATGATCAACACTGAATCGGCATATGTGGGGGTATCTCTGCAATTCGCTTAGATTAAAATGCGAGTAGTTAAACGCTCACACGTTAAACCCTCCGGTTTCCGCAAGCTTGGACAGACCAGCATTTCTCACTCGGTGTGCCGCGCTCCACTCCCAAGTTCAAGTCCATCTCATTCAGTAATAGCGTAGGTCAGATCTTTGTTTCTCTTGTATTTTATCTTTTGTCCCCCATTAATTCGTTTTTCTCTCGGTTTTGTTTCTGCAATGACGAATAGAACTTGTTCTCTGTGCACCAAATGTGTTGATAGTCGTTTCTCATCGTCACCTTAGACCTCCTCGTACTGCAGTGAAACCTTCACCGACTCTGTTTGCGTTTATCTTACCCCTTCGTAATGTGCAAACTTTCCCTATCGCCTCAAGGTGCAGAGGTTTTTATTGGGCGGTTGACGGATGAAGCAAAAGGAGTAAAACAGCTATGCGTACTAACTGCTTGATAGTATTTTTGGGCACTGTTACCTTTTTTATTGATCATTTCTTATCTCTCTGGTACGTTTTGCACTTATCGTTAATGTCGGGATAGCCAAACTTGTGATCTTTGTGGTGGAATGCAATTTGAGCGTCTTGGGGAGCAAGGAATGGTTGTCTTCAGCTTCATGTGTATTTCTTTTTATGTTTTTTGTCTGGAATCTAATAAGGTCATCCCTATCTACTAAAAAGACATAAAAAATATAATGGAAATCATGCAAGGATTAGCTAGGCATTTAAATCACTCTGGTGATCTGATGATTACTCTAGGACTCTTCCCATTGTCTTCATTTTTTTTTCGTAACTCTTCATGACTGTGCTATTTAATATTCATCTTATCATGTTATGTTCATAAAAAAATTGCAGCAGAAACTTGAGGCATATGTTATGGAACTCTTTGGACTGGCTTCTTATTTACTTTACCAATAATTATTAATAGTGGCTGAGCTCCAAAGAATTTTGTCTCAGAAAATCCGGCTATCATGTTTCTATCCCGAATTTTTGGGAGAGCACTTTTTGCTGGTGCCAAATCAGAAGCTTCAGCTGCTACTGCTGCTGCTACTAATGCATCAGCGAAGATGGTTCACAACCCTCTTGAGGAGTTTTTTGAGGTGGATAGAAATGCAGAGGATGATACACCTGTTGTTTATGGTACCTCTCTCTCTCTCTCATACACTATTATCGATACTCAGATGGCTTGGGCATATTATATCTTTATGTCATGGAGCTGAAATTTTTTAATTGTGTTGATATTAACATGAAAATCATTTGTACTAACTGCAAAAATTTTTATTCTGTATTTTGGTTCTTCATGTGTAGCCTAAAGCATATTATTGATCATTACCTCTTTAGTATTTAACATTTCTAATTGTTATGATCCTGTAATGCTCAAATCTTTATGATCCTATGGGCACTAACCTGGGGTATGGATGTCACTGTATCATAATACTAATTTATCCATATTTACCCTGGTTCTGCGTTGCAAAAAATCCAATCTAACTACAAAAGGAAGATTCAATTAAAATTATATGTGTAATTTGAATGGCAGATCTATGCCATATGCCATTTCACGCTTTTCATTTGATGGGATCTGAATAGCATGGATGTACTATTTTCATGGTAGAGAATGAAGATGTTTATCTTTTTCCTTCTACATGGAGTGATGGATGTTTGTGTGTGTTTAACTGGAACATTGAAGATTGTATTTTATAAATATACTCATGTTCAGGTCGAAGTTGGAAGGCTGCCGAATTGCGTCTCAAGTCATGGGATGATCTGCACAAGCTTTGGTACGTGTTTTTGAAAGAGAAAAACATGCTTATGACTCAGCGCCAAATGCTCCATGCACAAAATCTAAGATTTCCTAATCCTGAGCGTATCTTCAAGGTATGTTTCCTTCTAATCATGACCTGTTAATTGTAGAACCACTTTGGTCCTTCAGGATTGTTTAAAATTCATGTTTATTGTCTTTATTAGTTTTTATTTTACATTATGCTCCAGTATACTAACAAGTTGCTCGCTGGAAATGTTATAGTTGTCTGTCTCTTGATGGTGCTTTGCCCATCTTGGGAATTTTCTTAATAGCTTTACAAAAATGAGATTTTGTTGTAGGTAGATCAAATTATATCTGAAGAACTGGATAATCATAAGCCTTGTCCAGCCCCCCTCTGTCATTTTTTGCCAAAGCCTCTTCTGCCAGAGGAGAGGTAACTATTGGCTTCTGGCAGAGCAATCCCGTTGAGGAGGATTCTCTTGTTTGGGTTTTTTAGCTTCCACATTGAGATTTGGATGTAGGGAGATCAAATTACATCTGAGGAACAGGAGGATACTTCTCCTTCAGTGTAGTTATACACGCCTTCTCCAGTTTTCGTGTCTTTTCTGAGTCTGTTTGAGCAGTGGGGTAACTAGTAGCATCTGGCAAGCAATCAGTTGTGGCTAATGCTCTTATTCGGATTCAAAAACCAATCCACTACTGAATAGTTATTGTTGCTTCTTTCACCTTAACACCCACATTTATTGGTAGAACTTTGAGAGACTATTTTCGTTCCTCCTTAACCTTCTTGTGAAACGATGTAAAATATAAGAAGATAAGAGGAAGAAAGAAGAAAGAGAGAGAGAGATAAGGAGAATAGTGTCATTGAATGGCACTTGATGGGGGAAAAAATTCAACCTCTCCTCTTTTTTTTCTCACTTAAGTGACTTAATGTCCAATTACATATATACCTCTCATAACTAAAAACTTTGTATCTCACTAATTACACATCAGAATATTGTGCAATTTGGACCATAGACTTCTACCAATCACCCAATCTTTCTGTTACTCCTACAGACTCATATATAATATGTAGAATGACCAAAATACCCTTATTTGATATTTAACACTCTCCCTCGAGTTGAGCATATATAACTAGAAGCCTTAGCTTGTTAAAAAATATCCTCACTTCGTGCTTACCCAAGGCTTTGGTTCATCGAGTTGTTCACCTGACCAGACATAGGGGGTTACAACTTCCTTCCTCATTATAGCATCTCGAATGGAATGACAGTTAACCTCTATATGTTTACCTTGCTTGTGGAACATCAGATTGTTCACAATCATGGGTCTGTAATAGGTTCGTTCAACTCCTAGACAACATATTTGATCCACTTTAGTTCACTTACTATGTGACAATTGCTCTATAGTTTGTTTTTCCACTTGAGCGGCCACCAAATTTTGCCTCTCACTCTTCCAGCTAATTAAGTTTCTCCCCTAAAATACACAGTACCAAGTAGCAGTCTTTTTATGCAGCTTTGACCTTGCATAATCTTATCTGAAAAGCCTCTATATGCAAATGACAGTGAGCCTCAAAAAACATTCCTTTCGTAGGCGATCCTTTCAAGGATTTCAAGATTCTTTAAGCAGCTTCCAGATGAACTTCTATGTGGACATTCCATGAACTAGCTCACCACATTTACATCAAATGATATATCAGATATGTAACTATAGTAACTTGCGAACCAACCTTCAATACTTTGTTTTAAGTTTAATATTGCTCTTGTTATGAAGATCCTTACTAACCTCCATTGGTATTTCTATAGGTTTAGCTCCCAACAAACCATACTCCTATAACATATCTGTAACATACCTTCTTTGGGTAACGGCAGCTCTTGCCTTACTCCAAGCGACTTCTATCCCATAGAAATACTTGAATGATCCCAGATATTTGGTTTGAAAGTGCCTAGCTAGATGCTCCTTGACTTCTTCAATTCCCTTTTTGTCAGTTCTTGACAAAATATCATCTACATACACAATTAGCACACAACTCCTGATGATCTTTTCATGACAAATAGTGAGTCATGACAATGGCTTCTAGAGAAACCAAAAGACATTAGTACCTGGATTAACTTATCAAACCATGCCCTAGGGCTCTGCTTGAGTCCATAAATTGCTTTTTTTCAATTGCACACTTTCCTAGTCTCTCCCTGTGCAACAAACCTATGAGGTTGCTCCATATACATTTCTTCTTCAAGGTCACCATACGAAAAAAAGTCATTTATGATGTCCAATTGAAACAAGGGCCATCCTTGATACAGAGACAGATTCTGATTGAGATCACTTTGGCTACAGGAGAGTAAGTTTAAAACATATCTAATCCATAAGTTTGAGTATACCCCTTGGTTACTAGTTTGGGTTTATACCTATCAATAGAACCATCTGTTTTACATTTCAGAGCATATACCTAGTGGCACCTCAAAACCATAACATCAAGTGGGTTACGTAGTACTCATAGACCTTGATCATGTAGAGCCTCCATCTCAACATCCATAACTTTCTTCCATTGAGGGGATACTAGGGCTTCCTACCCTAAAGAAGGAATATTATAGGAGGACAAAGACAGTGCAAACTTTTGAATTGGCCAGAGAGAGTTAGATGACACAAAATGGGAAAGGGGATGTCTAGTTGACATACGAACTCCTTTTTAAAGAGTAATGGGAAAATTTAAATCACTTACCTCAGGAGATGTAGACGAAGAGAATTCTGGCATAGGAGATAAAGAGAAAACTTTGTTTGGTGTCTTGAAATGGTTTTGTTGTTGATAAACATGTAGTGGCTTTGGTGCTGCAGTGATTAGGGGCATCTTCCACAGGACTAGGAATCACAATACTTGTATCAATAAAGGATGGCATAGATAGCTTGTCTACCCTAGAAAAGAATGGAAAATCCTAAAAAAATATTACATCAACAGATACAAATGTCTTTCTACAGGAAGGACAATAACATTTATATCCCTTTTGTGTATGAGAATAACCAATAAACAAACATTTAATAGCTTGAGGGGACAATTTATCAACAAAGGAACCAAAAATATGTACAAAACACACATCCAAAACTAGGAGGACAAAGACAAAACAAGTCAGCGTTAGGTTTCAGTATTTAGAAATGAATTTTTCCTCTTTAAGTATAGATGAAGGTGTCTTGTTGATGAGAAAACATGTAGTCAGTACTGCATCACCTTAGTAAAATTTTGGGAGCTGCATATCTAAAACTTTCAGGAGATGACAATTTTTTTCTTTTTGCCACTCCATTTTGTTGTAGAGTGAACACTCTTGAAGATTGGTGAATTTACCATGAGTTAGACAAATGAGTCAAATTTCTGATTCATAAACTCTAGCCTATTATCAGTGGGAAAAATGCGAAGAGAAGCTTCAAATTGAGTTTTATATTTCACTAAAAAAATTCAGACATACGTTGAAGACTTCAGATATCTCTTGTAGGAGATACACTCAAGTAGAACGATTTAAATCATCAACAAAAGACACAGTACTTATAACAGAAAATACTTGGAACTGGACATGATCACTATACATCTAAATGTACTATCTCAAAAAGAATACTTTTTGTTTGACTCAATGGAAGCAAAGTTCAATGATGGCTCCCAAGTTGAGACGACATCGAAACGATAAACTAGATGGTAAATCTGGAATTAACTTGTTAAAGAAGGATCCCCTAACTGCAGATGCCACTAGAAGGATGATCTGGCTCATGGAATATTGAATGAGTCTCCCGTGGTGAGCTTTCCAAGTGATAAAGTCTTCTCTCTCCCCTAAACCAATCACCCTCTCCATCTTGAGATCTTGAAACACAAAATGAGTAGGATTAAAATGTTATTGAGTAGTTCATAGATTTTTTGAGTCGACTAACTGACAAAAAGGTTCATAGGAAACTTTAGAACGAATAACATTAATTTTAATGACAAGGAGGATTTTGGCCGGATGTTCCCACTCCATGGACAGGAGAAATATGCCCATCAGCAAGAGTAGGGGTGGGCATGGGTCGGGTCACGATTGGGTATTGCAAAACTTGAACCCGACCCCGAAATCTAACATTTAAACTTGTCCCCTAAAAAACCTGATGGGGTTTAAAAATTAACTCCATCCCGGCCTCGGTATTCTCTTATGAACCAGACCCACCGTCCCCAACTGACAGTGTCATGCAGATCCCCCCTCCTCAAAACCGATATACTAGCTTAAAAACAAGAGTGAATTTAAAAATAATAAATAAAGCTGTCAGACAAAAGTAGACAATAAATATCAATCATGATAGATTCAAAATAACAGTAATGATGTTCATAAATGATAAAAGACAAAAGCTCCAAACACCCATGTGTTGTACTTTTTCTTTTTTACAATTGATTTAATTTTAAGTAAATATCTTTGGAAAAGGAAAAAAGTACACAAAATTTGAGTCTTTTACATTATTGTTAAGGGCATAGAAGGTATTAAAAAATCTCCACAGAGTTGGGTTCTGGAAAACCCAACGTAGAGCCAAAATTCATCAGGCTTTTTTTCTTGACCCCGTCCCCTACCTGTAGGGTAAAGTGAGAAATCAATCTCGAGTTTTTGAGTTGGATCAGGTTGGATACCCCAAAAAACCCGACCTGCTGCCCACCCATAAGCAAGAGTAATTTGTTTAAAAGAAGAGGATTGACTAAAATTTGTGAAAAGAGAATGCATACCTGACATGTGGTCAATAACCTAGGAAGAAACAGGATTTACATATAGGGCAGACGTACCTGAACTAGCAAGAGTAGTTATAGGAGGTGTAGGCTGAGCTATAGATGTAGAGGATGATGATGAGGTCCATCGGGCAATATGTTGGCTAGCTGCTAAAGCTCATCGGGGGCACTAGGTACTGATAGCGGCTAGCCAACACACCCAAAAGACCGTTCTGTTAGGTGCGGAAAGCTACCACCTACAAGAGTGGACAGAACCACTCTGACACCCACCCCGCCCATTTTTGACCGCATCTCACGGGATTCGAATGCGGGACGTGGCGTGCCCAGCTCTGATACTATGACAGCAGCTAGCCAATACACCCAACAGACCGATCTGTTAGGTGCGGAAAACTACCGCCTACAAGAGTGGATGGAACCACTCTGACACCCACCCTGCCTATTCTCTACCGCCTCTCACAGGATTCGAACGCGAGACGTGGTGTGCCCAGCTCTGATACCATGACAACGGCTAGCCAATACAACAGACCGATTTGTTAGGTGCGGAAAGCTACCGCCTACAAGAGTGGACGGAACCACTTTGACAGGTACAATACCAATTGCTCGACCAAGGTCTCATTGCTGTCTTGAATAGTAGAACTGGCCTAGGCTAGTTTATCAAACTTGTCTCAGCACTTATTAGATAAGTGAATGCTGCATCCACAATGTACACCTCCTTTCACCTTTGCCATGACCACAACCTCTACCTCTACCAAAACCATCACGACCTTTTCTCTACCATTTCCACTATGACATTGTACAAATTATGAACGTTCTTGAGTGTTAAGACCAATTGCATACATCCCCTTAGCTTCGTTGATATCTTTTGTTGTCACTTATCTCTCTACATGCATTACTCTAATAAATGCTTTGGAAAATTATAGATTAATAACTGAGGCAAGTATCTAAACTTGAACTGGATCAAACTTTGGTCCTGAACCATCTAGGAATTTTGCGACATGGATCTGCCCTGTTGTTTTCTGTTTTCTAAGCTCTTTTTAATATGTAGTGAGTGGATGGAAAATGCTAATCTCCTGCAAAAGGCTCTACAACTCACTTTAGTAATCAATTACTGTCCTTTCACCTCTCTTGAGGCCAAATAATCTTGCATATAATTCATAGATTCTGAAGAAGTTACTTTGCTGCACATTAAAATCTTCAAGAGACATCCATAATTCCTTACTAGTTTCACAATTCGTGATCTGATTTCTTGTCTTAGGGTCCATGCTATTGAGTAATTAGGTCATGACCTAGCTATCCTCTGCTCCTCAATCATCTTTAGTAGGAAATGGTGGGTTATCTTTCATATATGTAGTTTTCCTTTTAGCCTTGAGATAAATTCGAATGGATTTTGACCAACTTAGATAGTTTTTACCATTCAGCTTAGCCATAGTGATAATAATAGTGTTTTTACATTTTGAATTCCTAGACTCTCTCGTAGGAGTGGTTATCTCACTAAAATCAGCCATAGATTATAACAACAATGAACACAAAAATGATAGACAAAAATTAGAACTTATGGTGTTTTTACTCACGACTCAGCAATTCGGATCAAATTTTGGATAGCATGAGTTGAGTCATAGGGAGGGACCCGACTCTTTTGTTCCAACCGAATGCCTTCCAACTCCCCTTGAGTCCAGTCACCAGATTGGCGAGTCCTGATCTGGCTAGGATTTTCATGTATCCAAGTCGGGTCCTGAGTTCGGGAAAACCTTGTCATAGTTTGATGTCGAGGCAGGTAGTGTGGGCCCCACTTCAATAATTAAAGTTTTAAATGAAAAGCTCCAATCAGAGCAATCATTCAAATTCAATTTCAATATGACCCATGGACTCCATAAACAAAGTGAAATTTCTTAAAAAATTGGTTGAGGTCAGCCTTCTTGTAGATGATGCAACCACCTACACAGAATTGAAATTCTGTGCACTCTCCAATTGGGAAAGTTATAAAATAGGAGATATAACATAGGAGAAAGAAGGGAACGAAAAATGAGAGACAGATGAGGAGAATAGAGTGCATTAAATGGGACTCCATAGGGAGAAATATTTTCCTTTATCGTTTATTTCTAAGTTAAATGTCCAACTACATATATACCCCTTATAACAAAAACTCTATATTCTCACTTGTTACACTTGCAATCTGGAGCATAGACTCCTACAAATCACCCAATCTCTCTGTCACTCTTACAGATTCGTACAAAAAATGTTAAATAACCAAACTATCCCTTTTTGATATTTAACTCTTCTTTCACTTAGAGTGGCTAAAATAACCAAAATATCTCTGGCCGAAGAGAATGTGCTCCCCTTTTTTTTTTTTGTTGAGTAATAGAGATGGAGCATTGTTTGAAATATTTTTATAAAAAAAGGATCTATGGAAATGAAACACAAGGTCTGGGGGGACTGTAACACATTAAAAACTCTTGCTCAAGTATGCCTGGGATACAATGCAACTACTTGCAGTATCACTCTCAGTTAAATGAGTTTTAGTGGTCAATATTTTTTCAACCTCTTTGTCTGCAGTTGTGTTTTGTCTGTTGGTTCTTGCTTTATGCTCAAGCACTTTCTACCATGGTTTTTTTACTCGCTGAGTAGACTTTTAACTCAGCTGGGACATCTTGGATTCAGGAGGGGGTTGAGGGGTCTGACCTGACCCTTCTATTTTGAGCAATTCACCTCCAACTCACCTCGAGTTCGGTCACTAGATTCACAAGTCCTGATCCAATTCACCCAAATCTGACCCAGAAATTTGGGACCCCGAGCCGTTTCACATTTCTGTGTAGGAAAACCATGCTTCCTAGCAATATGAATGCTTTTAAAGCAAAGTTTCATACTTGATATGCCTCGGTTTTTCTTATGTTACATCATTACGTTGTGGTGCCAAACTTGCTTTGTTCAAAGATGTTTATAATGTTTTCCCCAAGATCTGGTACATAATTAGTTCTAGGCCTTCCTTGATGAGGGAGATGAAACTTACGTGAAAAGCTTATACTGAATTCCATTCAACTGCAGGTGAGGAAGTCAATGTGCAGACTGAAACATGTTCTCACTGAAAGGGCGATTGCGGAGCCTGACCCGAGGAGGTGTGCTGAAATGAAGAGAATGATTAATGCCTTGTGATGTTGTCCTGTTTTAAGCTCCTTTTTAATTTATATCACTTTGGTACTCTTTTATTTCAGTAATATAAGGAATGCTGATATGAAGAGTTGACAGGTATAACCTTAGAATTGGCTTAATTTTGAACTAAAATGCACTGAGCACCCAAAATGGTGCAGACAGACGTGTCTTACTATCGTCCAAACGCTTCAAAGACCAAAAAAAGAGGTTTTAAAAGCTCTATAGAACTTGCCTTGGCCATCTCTGAATACCTCCACTGTTCAACTGATTTGGTTTTTTCCATCCGGTTGAACCGGATGAGTTGCATCTTCTCAAGAAACGATCAGTTAGGTACTCTTTACTTGCAGGGTTGAAATGAGGAAAAAGTTTATATATATAGCTTGGAAGGAGTTTACTTGCAGGGTTGTGTGTAGGAAGAAAGATTTTCCAAAAAAAGGCTGACATTATGGTAAAAATTTTAATTTTTTTTATATAAATTTCCATGTGTTTTCTCTTATATCGAGTAGATGAATCAATGAAACGGAAACTATTGATGCACAACTTCCATGTGGTGATGAATTGATAGTTATTCACAAAAGGGTTCATATTGTCGAACATACTCAAGTTTTGTTTGGATTGCTCCACCTTAATTTTCCATAAACTGCTTTAAATGAGTTCGCCAAATAATCGGTTATTTCATCCTATTGGCATCAATAAACCCCCTATGATTTACAAAACACTTTTAAATTAGAAAGTTTCACTTCCTCATTACAAATTTTAAATATTGGTGTAGTAAATCTTCATTATTTAAAAAAATCTTACTTGAATATTTTATTTCTAAATTGGTTAAAAATTATTTATCTTACGTGACAATTTTGTTATTAGATAGTTTATATAATTAATAAACACTAATGGTTTTATTTAATTTTTTTTATTAATAAGTTAAGTATAGTGGACAAAGATGGCTACTGAGAGAGAGGGATTTTCTTTATCAAGGAAGAGGTGAGGTCCAATGAACGGCGACGACGAAAGAGACGCTGCGCGGGAGGGAATGAGAGGCGACTGAGAAGGATTTTCGAATAAGAGGTGTGAGGGGCAGTGAAGGCTAGGAAGAGGCTCTTCGGTGGACGGCGACATCGACGGATGGCTTAGGCGATTGAATGAGGTAATGAGTTAAAATCGAACAACAGTCGGAATATCAATGTTTGATCAAAATCGAACAACAGTCGGAATATCCAAATTTACGATTACTAACTCGCATCAGTAGAATACGACGAGTGACGACTGTTTCGAACTGATCCAATTAAGGCAACTTCCCTTCCTGATCGGATTTGGATTTGAATCAGAATCAGGATCCAACTCCAAGTAAGTTGCCGCGTTGTAAGCGAAAGAATTAAGCGCCTGCCCAAGCCATAAATATCTGCCCCATGCTCTTCGGTTTTTCCTTCATCCGGAGACTGCAGTGAGACTGAGATGGCAGAGAGTAGGAAATGAAAGCGTTGCCGCAAGCGAGAGGTCCTTACAGACGAAGAAGCTGACTTACTGGCGTTTCTTGGGAAGAAGAGGCTGAAGCTAGAAGAGGAAACCTGAACCGGAGTTGCTGGAATCACTTGCTAAGCTGTACAGCGATTTCACTGAGCCCGTATGGCTGGGCCAGAAGAGGATCACCAAGACGGACATTCACCCCCATCATCAGAGGTTTTTTATCCCTCGTTCCATTGTCCAAAAGCTGAAGCCTCACCTGAAGTGTTGGGAGAGAGGTGAGATTGAACCCCACGATGGTCCGGGCATTTACGTCTCCGTGATGGATCCCTTAGGGTGGCGAAGGGAGCTGAAGTTGAAGCGGTGGCCGAGTCTGCAGCAGTGGGCTCTTCTTAAAGGCTGGCAGGTGTTCGTTGACGTCAACGAGCTACGGGAAGGAGACCATATTGTCATCTGGGCGTACCGCCATGGCCCCAACAACCAGCTCGGCCTCATCCTTCAACGAATCCCTCTGTAGCTTTTCAACGAGAAGGACGACCTTGCATCAAGATTCAAAGCCAGTGCGTGCGTAATGTTCTTTCCCTATCAGTGAAAGAGCTATAATGTCTTGTAATTTTGGATCCACCACCGAATAATAATAGTATGCTAACTCAAATCCCAGTAGTAATTTGGACTTCAAATCTAAGTAACCATAGTTGCAAATTCATAATTGAGGTATATTTGTAAAAATTATTCTCAACTTTTTGAACCACTTTTGTTCAACACCAATCCAATGAACATTATAACAAAAATCCAACATCTCCTATTAACGTTTACAAGAAAGGTCCTACAACAGAAGCTACTTGCTGAGCATTTGGACTTCCTACTTCTCCTTGGTTTGCATTGAACAAATTCTTCATTGCAGTCTTATTGCCAAAGATGCTGGCCAGTAGCAGCTGGGCTGCTGTTCTCCCCTTTAGAACGTCAAAGATCATCAGGCATTTTCAGGTTTCCTGCAAACATTCCAACTCTATCAACTCTCACAAGTCCACATAAAAGCCGAAACAAGGTTAATTACATTAACACCATTTTTTTTTTGAAAAAACACATAACTGACGCAATTTTTAACTGTATGGATTGTTTCACATAACAATTTGTGTTACAAATACTCATCCTCACAAGAATCAAACAAATGTTTTTTACAGTAAAGAGGGGAGACTGGAAAGGAGAAAAAAGTTTTTCTGAGTCAAAGTATACAGCAGTTCCATAAAAGAATACTCAACGTGTTTCCAAGTAGAGCAGTTCAATAAGAATTCTTGGATTTACAAGAGCTTCACATTTTTTACTGAGTCGGTCACAATACCATACTTCTCAAAAGATAAAAAAACTAAAATGTTCTTGAAGCAGACATAAAGAATATCTCTCCTTAAAAGATTGTCTTGATTTAAGATTGAGAAATAATCACAGACTTGTGCTTGACCAGAATTTATGGAGTATATAGGTGGGTAAATCACTTCCAAGAATATGTGAAATATTACTGTTTGTCACAAGAGTTGAACTCTCAAAGTACTCGGTCTAACGGTCAGATTCACCTTCATGGCAGAGCAATTTAACATGGTCCAATCTCAGAAAAGAACAACATGCACTACCGCCAATATGATCAAGGATCTCTATTACACCATTGTTCCAAAATAAAAATTAGAGAACAATTTTAAGTACAAAAAAAATAGATTGACTGAAATAAGGTACCACATTTAACGAATCAAGAGATGGAAAGGCGAAAGAAAGAATATTGGCCAATAAAATGAAGCATGATGAGCCAAGGAAGTGATAGGCACAAAGTGTAGATGGCAGATCACAGTGAACAAAATGGAAGTCATGCCAACTAATACAATTTTAGCCCTGCACATATTTCAAGAAGTAGAAGTTCTAAGCTCAGTCTCTTAGTATACATCTAAATGACAGAAGCTCAAGATGACCCCGAGCTCAAAATCTCTCAATCACAAATAAAATTCTTCCAGTTCTGTTCCAGACCTTGGGGGAAAATTAAACAAGTTCAGACCAGCTCTAACAAACAGGTTATTAGAGTTTGAAAATGTACATGTGATTCTGTTTTTTGGATCTAAACTGTTAACCGTCTAACCAAACAGTACTTCAATCAACAGCTTTATTAAGAAGAGAAGTCCAGATTAATACTCAAAACCAATTGCAACCTAATAATGCCAAATTTACCTCCATGGACGCATGCTGCTCCATGGGAACTTAGTCTTTCCGTCGTCCTTGCCGTCACGAGGGCCAACATGACCCCTGCGGTAACGTTGATCTCTAAAACCCCGTTCAGGCTGTTTCCCAGGCCTAGAAGTTCTATTTTCCTGCACATCGTCAAGCCAATGCGATTTACGTTCGACCTGGTCGACAATGACGCTCTTCTTATCCTTTGGTGCAGTGTTCCGCCTATCCTCCTCAACTTGAGGAATCGGGAAGAGATTGGCATTTAAAGACAAGGGCGTTTTCAGGGTGACATACGCCTTTTTGTAGTCAGGTTTAGCCAGCAAAATCCCTCCCCGATGCCTTTTCTTTCCATCTCTATTGAGGGTTCGAACCTTCTCCACATCGAAGCCATAGAGCGATTCGAGGACTCTCTTGATCTCAATCTTCAGATTGAGACATTCAAACAAATTTAACAGCAAATTAGGTTTTCAGTAAAAACAAAAAGATAAGCCCAATATCTCTAGCAAGCAAAATCTCGTACCTTGGAAGCCGAAGGAATGGTTTTTAGAGCTATCTCTTTGATATTTTGAAAAGAAGAAGGAATCAAAAGTTTGATTGGTAGATTCGCAAAATGGATCACTCGCCGCCCCAGTCTGCTTCCCATTGTCTCTCCTTCTTCCTTGGCTCGATTGATTTTTCTGAGAAAGGGTTTTGCAAGTTGAGAAAGGGTTTTGCAAGTTGAGCGTTCTTTCTTTGTTAGTCTAATAAATTATTTTTAACTTGATAGCACAAATTTAATTTTAAAAATAATAAAAAAACTATTTCACACTTATATACTTCAATTAATTGATTTAATAAAGAGAAATTTTAATTTATTTTTTTAATAGATTAAAATAATTTGAACTAAATTACATGAATTTTAATTTTGATATATATGTGAATTAAAAACTTAATTATTGAGAATTAATTTTAGTTGAATTGAAATTAAAATAATTAATAATGAAAAAATTAAATAGTTGTTATGGTACATATGTTTCTTTACTTAAGATTAATAAATTAGTCGATAACTTACACCTAAAGTCTTATTATACTAATCTTATTAATTAAGGAAATGCATTTTAATTACATAATTAATAATTATTTAATTTATTAATTAATCAATTAATTATTTAATTAATATTTTAATTAAATGTTTTTACATTTGTCAAAAGGCTTAATAGGGTTCAATAAAAAGTCAAATTTGATTATTTAACTTGAATTTAACCCAATTTTTAATTGTGTCACTACCTTAAAATCATAATTATGAAATGTTTAATCATAACTTAATATTAATATATAATTTTTTATATGAAATTAAAAAGGAAAGTGATGATTATAAAATATAAATTAAGATAAAATTAAATAGAGTGGAATTTTAATGATTGAGAAAAAAATTATAATATAAAAGATACATTTTATAAAATAAAAATAAAATTATAAATTTAAATTTATTGAAATATATTTTTTAAATTTTTTAACAAATTATTTAAATCAATTTACCAAAAAATTATTAATTAAACTTTTTAAATACTTGTTACATTATTTTTTCCTTTTCCTCCTATTTTTCTTTTTCCCTTTCACCTTCTCTTTTTTTATTTTTTTCATTTTTTCTTTTCTTCCCTTCATTTTTCGTTTTTTTCTTTCTTTCTTTTTTGCCCCTCGCCTTACCTCAAGCCTTGTGCTCAAGATTCCTCTCCTCCTTTTTCGTTTTTGACCTTCTTTCCTCTGTATTTTATTATGTTTTTTAAACTATCACTATCATTTATGGAATTTTTGTAAATGTTCTTGTTGTTATCTCATGGATGCTTATATTTAAAGATGTTTTTAACTTCATTTTATAATGGTCGATTCAATGACTATGTTGCAATTAGTAAAATTTACTTCCAACTAATAAAATATTTGAGGTGATTATGTATATATAAGTTTATTATATTTGTTCTTCTATATCATATTTATTATTCTTCAATCTCCCTCATTTTTTAAATGCACATTCTAAATTAATATTTTACATTAAAAATTTAAATATGTTTTTTATATTAAAATTAAGTTAAAAATAGTTTAAAAAATCATTCTAGTCCACAATATGATTCTATCCAATTTACACCTGATCAAATCCACATGAAAATATATTAAAACCTGACCAGCATTGGATCGCATGTGGATCTTACAATTCCCCAACCCGACCTAACCTGACCTAACCCATTTGTAACCCTATCTAAAATTGGCACACATTTAAGAATTTTTTTTTTTTTTTTTTGGTATTTTTCCTCTATATTTTCATATTGGTGCAACTAGACCATAAGTGGAACAACTGAATTGGAGTAAATATTTTTTATACCATAAAGGCTAAAACTAGCACAAAAGATCAAATATCTTGGTTAAACTAGTTTTTTGCTTCTTCTTCTTCTTTTGTTATAGTTTTGACAGACATAAACAAGACCATGGCAGAAGTGATTTTTGATAAAAAAAATTAAAAAAAACTAAACCACTAATGGATTCGTTGAAGAGGAGTGAACTTTACATGGGGTTTATGTAGTTTTTCAAAACGTCAGAAAAGGGAATCAAGTTTGATTTAGTTGGCTTGCCATTTTTACATAAATTATAGGATTCTCCTTCTAATCTTGTTTCATGATTTCTTCGATCTTGATCTCCTCCTTTTGATCGAGTGATTTGAGGAGATAATTTCCCTTGATTTTCTTCCATTCAAGGAATCAAGAAATGAAGCAGAAAAAGAAACATAAATATCACTAGCACCGATAAATATTACAAGAAACTCTCTCATTTCTTCATCCACATCCTCATCTCCAGAGCAATGGAGATTACGAACCAAATCGCAAGGACGACCCCATATCCAGCATTCCACGATGCACTCCCATCCTCTCCCAGAGAAATTCCATAGAAGACATTTGCTATAGCAAAAGCTATCAGAACTCTTCCCACAATGTAATGGTACCAGTTCCAGTAATTTCTCAGCTTCGATGCCTTGTCTGGCCTCATCAAAATGGCCATCACCTGCAAAATCAACCCATGGTCGTCAGGTTCTAGTTTTCCTTACTCTGCGAAAGAAGAGAATAAGCGAATGATCGAAACGACCTGAAGGCATCCGAGGACGAGAATTGAGATGCCAATGGCCTTGTGGGTGCCAACACTTGCAGAGATCTTGTCTTCTAAACTGAATCCTAAGATGATAGCGATGAGACCTAAGACGAAACCCACTCCCTGGACTGAAGAGTGGGAGTAAAACCAAGCTGGATCCCATTGTTTGAAGTAACGAGCAATGCTCGCACCAATCGGCAAGAGAATGCCCCAACCCAGCATTGCCAGTATCCCGTGGCTTCTTCTCAGGGTTGTGTACTCTCCACCAACGGAGCTCTGCCCTGTTCATACACCAACTCAACATTTCTTCACCATTAATATTAAACAATCACCAAATTCAATAAGGATATGAGAAACACAGATGCCATCGTCGAGGTAAAGTAAAGTTTACTACCGATCAAGGTGTTTAAAAGTCAAGCTCATTTACTTTGAGACTTTTTCGCAAAAAGCATTCATGGCCTGAAAAGCAGTCTTGCTTTTCTGATGAGAAAGCGATTGCTCATCAAACTTAATCTAACTTGCTTCAGGGAGACGACAAAAACTTAAAGTATTTGTAAGGAAATACATGTCATCACCTGTAACGAAGTCGAAGTTGGTGGATTGCTTATCTCTGTGCTCGAACAAGAGATTGTTGGAGAGAGGCACCAAGTTGCTGGGTCCGATCGAGTAGATGATCCTTGAAGATGGTTGAACTGTGTTCAACTGGAAAGCCAGATATAACCGAGATGACCGAGATACTATCTTTGCCGTCGAATTTATCAACGGTAGGTTCCCTTCATCAGGCCGGACCAGTGACTCTCTTGTCCCACCTAGATAGTACTGTTTAATCACAGGAGTCCCATCTCGGCCAATCCACCCCACCATTGCACTGGATCCGGCCATTTTGCCGTCCGGCGAAAACCCAATTGCTACGTACGAATTGGGATCGGGCGCTGAAAGGACGAAGTCCCAGACGTTGGGTGCACTTCGTGCATACTGGACACCCAACAACAAATCATAATCATGATTATTCATTAACGCTTAATTATCATATCAAGACGGGGAATTCTGAAGAGAAGAAGGGAGGGATTCGTAGACTTACTCGAAGGATGTAATCTTCCGAAGTCCAGACAGGAGAGCAGCGGAGAGTAGATGCGTTGAACGAAACCAGCGAGCCGAGATTCAAATTAGTACTGCAAGAATCTGTTTGGGAGCTGACAAGGGAAGTCAGTCCTAGGAAGACGATGAAGAAAGCAACACAAGACGTCTTCATTATGCTTCTATGTATCTCTTCTCTCTCTCTGATGTTTTGATTCTTGCGAAGAGTTGGAAGATATTTCTGCGAAGAAGGGTACCTGCTTCATGGAGAGTTGTTGCAGGTCTTCTCATTATAATATTAAGAAACCAGTTTGTTAGGTTCGTTGGAAGCGTGCAGAAACGGGAAAGAGTGTATTATATTCAAGAACAGAAGGCAAAAATGATAAAAATTTAGAGGGTAGTTAGTACGATTTCTTTTTTCCCAGCATTTGTGGTTGACTACGAAACCCATGATCTCTACCACATTTAAATAATGGAGAGGATTTGATTTGACTCGGCGCCTAATTGGAATTATTGAAAATAAAGCTAAGAACATGAGGGAGCAGCTCTATTATTTATACTTTTATGTGCGTTGCAAGAATTGTTGGGGCCGCTTCTTCTCCTCTTTTCTCTCTTTTAAGGGGCGTTGGAATATTTGTTTATATTGATCGGGCCAGTCTTTGTATAAGATCCGTGGGGTTACTTTCCTAAAAGGTTCGACCTTTTTAGCGCAATGGTTTCAACATGGTATCAGAGCAGGTTCCGAGTTCGAGTCCCACTCCCACCGAATCTAAGAACACATCTATAAACGAGAACTATAGTAGAATCTAAGAACACATCTATGGTTTTCTATGATCACAATTTTTTTTCTTTCTTTTGTCACTATAAACGAGAATTATAGTAGAATCTAAGAACATGAGGGCCCTAATTATTTATACTTTTTATGTGCATTGCAAGAAATTGTTGGGGCTGCTTCTTCTCCTCTTTTCTCTCTTTTAAGGGGTGTTGGAATATTTGTTTGTATCGACCGGGCCAGTCCTTGTATAAGATCCGTGAGGTTGCTTTCCTAAAAGGTTCGAGCTTTTTAGCACAATGGTTTCAACATGGTATCAAAGCAGGTTGGTCACGAATTCGGGTCCCGCTCCCAACGAATCTAAGAACACATTTATAAATTTCTATGATCACACTTTTTTTTCTTTCTTTTGTCACTATAAACAAGAACTATAGTAGAATCTAAGAACATGAGGGCCCTCAATTATTTATACTTTTATGTGCATTGCAAGAATTGTTGGGGCTGCTTCATGTCCTCTTTTCTCTCTTTTAAGGGGAAAGAAGGGAAGGTGGGTTTTCTTTATTAGTGTCTTAATAGAAAATTACATTGAAATTTTTAAAAAGACTTTGCTTGTAGTTAGTAATATGATTTGTGAGAAAATGATAGCAAATCATATTTTGGTTATTTTCAAATCCACTTGCTAGGTATCAAGTGTGAACTAGTCAAATTGTTGTCTAGTTTAAGTTGGTAGAAAAAAGTCTTTTTACTTGATCAAGAAAATTAAAATATCTTTGATGGAGGAGATTCAAATATTGAGGATCTTGTTGTTATAGTGAAGGTAACAAGTTATAGACTCTAGGGTGGGTGTTACAATTAAGAACTAGGACATTACTCTAGTCTATAAAATTTTGAGTTGAAGCACCTAAGTTGGATTGGGACTCCCATGAAATTTGATTACATCTAGGGCATCTAGATTGAGAGGGGCTCACTCAATGTAGAAGGGTCCTCCCTCCTCCCCCCAACCGATCTGCACCGCCCACCTCGGTTTTCCTAGTCCCAAACTCGAGTTGACTTGGTTACAATTCGAGTCGTAACACCTTATTTATATGGGAAATCCTCCTTGCACACTTTATAAAATATAAATAAAATGAATATATATTGTAGTTTGATATAATATGTACTAGAATTCACATAATAATTCATATTATAGGGGTTTGATAGAATACAAAGAATATTAAAATATAAACAAAAATTATATATAATAATTAATAACAAGTTATATATTAAAGTAATAAATTATATATACTAATAAATATATGAATATCCATTTAAAGAATATTATAATATAAATAACAAATTTTTTTCTATGATATAAACTCGACCCCACCATTGACCTAGTAAGGTGCCAAAGTGTTGTCAAATGTGGTTCAATTGAACATTGTAGATCTCATAATAATGTCAACATAATTTCAAAAAATTAAAATATTGTTTAACATAATTTCTATCCTATCTTCTCTTTCTATCCCTATCTCTCTTCTCTCACCCCTCTGTTTACCATGGTTTCTCTTTCTTTCTATCCACTCTTCTCTCAACCCTCTACTCTTTCTTTCTATCCACTCTTCTCTCAACCCTCTATCTATAGCTTTAAACTCCATGGTTTCTCTTTCTTTCTATCCAATGTTCTCTTTCTCTCCCTATCTCTTCTCTCAACCCTCTATCCATAGCTTTAAACTCCATGGTTTCTCTTTCTTTCTATCCACTCTGCTCTTTATCTCCCTATCTCTCCTCTCAACCCTCTATCCATAGCTTTAAACACCATGGTTTCTCTTTCTTTCTATCCACTCTTCTCTTTCTCTCCCTCGCTCTTTTCTCTCACATCTCTATCTATAGCTTTAAACACCATGGTTTCTCATTCTTTCTATCCACTCTTCTCTTTCTCTCCCTCTTTTCTCTAACTCCTCTATCTATAGCTTTAAAAACCATGGTTTCTCGTTCTTTCTATCCACTCTTATCTTTCTCTCCCTTTCTCTTTTCTCTCACTCCTCTATCTATGGCTTTAAACACTATAAACGAGAACTATAGTAGAATCTACGAACACATCTATGGTTTTCTACGATCGCACTTTTTTTCTTTCTTTTGTCACTATAAACGAGAACTATAGTAGAATCTAAGAACACATCTATATAGGTAATCTTGGCAATGGAAAATAGGTATAATAACAAAGATCAGAGGTAGCAGATGCCAAAAAAAGGAAGTACTTCGCCCACCTCCTCTTTCTCTCACTCACCAATTTCTACCCTTCCACCTTCGTCTTAGTCTTTTATATTGTTTCTTTTTCTTCTTTTTTGTCTTTGTTATTCTCTACTTCTTCTTCACACCACTTACACTTTCTCATCCTCATTCTATCTTATAGAGATAAGGATAAGGATCAAAATACAAGAACAGTCACTATAGTAATTCTATAAATATCTACCTCCTCAATAATGAAAATCACGACAAATATTATTCTCAATTCCTATATTCTATATGGTATCAGATCCCTTGACCGATTAATCAAAACCAGCTCGTCATCGCTAGAAATCACCACCGAAGCAGAACCCCCCCGGCCCAACCTCTACAGCACCACTCCCCAAACCCTAGGCTAGACTCTTTGCTAGTTGTCGCTCCCTATCGCCAACAACAACCTCACACTCCTTCCACACCTTTCTTCCCCTCCTTTCCAACTTTGTTTCCTGTTGACGATTTCTCGCCGAATCGTTGACCTTCCATTGAGCCATCAAGGCCGAGCCAGCCCGTCACACGTCCAAAACGACAACTCTCTTTGACTCTATTTTCACCTCCCTCGCTGACTTCACCATCAAGCTTCATCTCCATCTCTGACACTCTCAATCCCTCCCGGTTTTTCGTTGCCTCCATCGCTGTCAACCTTTGTCGTTCTTTCTTGCCATCGCTGAAATCCTCCAACCCAATGCCCCCACCAACTTCACCTCCGTCCAAGTCGTTCCCCCCCCCCCCCCCCCCCCCCCCCCCCCCCGCCTACACTCTGTCTCGTGCATGTGCACAACATGCGTCACACGTGCGAATTTCACATGTGTGAGAAAAAAAACTCTTCGAGGACAATGCATTCTCTTCAATTCCGTTTGCCTAACCGCTACTAGTGCTGCTGCTCTTCATCGAACGATGCGATTCCGTCTGCCCTAGCTGCTACTAGTGCCACTGCTCTTCCATCTCTTCACCGAATAATGTGATTCCATTCGCCCCAGCCACTACTCGTGTCATTGCTCTTCCACATCTTTTCACCGGACAATGTGACTTTGTCCGCCCCAGTCGCTACTTGTGTCGTTGCTCATCCACCGAATGATGCGATTCTGTTTGCCCGAGTCACTGCTCTTCCTCTGGATTGCTATTCTGTCCGCCCTAGCTACTACCAGTCCCACTACTCTTGTACATCTCTTCTCTGGATGATGCAATTCCGTCTGCCCCAACCACTACTCCTCTATATCTCTTCTCCAGACGATGCGATTTCGTCTACCCCAGCCGCTACCAGTGCCATTGCTATTCTACATCTCTTCTCCAGACGATGCGATTCCGTCTGCCTCAGTCAATACCAGTGCCTCTAGTCCTCCATCTCTTCATCGGAAGATGTGATTCTATTCACCCTAGCCGCTATCAGTTCTGTTGTTCATCCATATCTCTTCACCAGACTATGCGAATATGTCTGCCCCAACTGCTACCAGTGCCACTACTCTTCTATTGGACAATGTGATTTCAATGCCGCTGCTATTCCAAATTTCTTCATCTGATAAAGTGTTCTCTCTGACTCCATCCGCCCCAACTACTACCAGTGTCGCTACTCTTCCTGTCCTTTAGCTTCCGCGTGTAAACCGTTTTTATGAGAAACGGTTTTCTCAAACGTGATCTCAAATTTCTGGCAGTTGCAACTCCCTCGGTAACACGAAGCCATGAATAACCTTGATGGGAGGTTGGCTTCGGTTAAGTATGGTTTTCGGTCCCCTGTCTCGTCACTCAAGCCCCTTCAGTGCCATCGTCGTGAGTGCTCAGAGATCGGAAGCACCGAAAAAACAGAGCGGAGGAATTTGAAGCGTATGGAAGGAGGTACGATTTATCTTCTGTTTAATTTATAATGAATTTCATGTTGTTATTAGAAATTCATGTTTAAGGCTTACACCGCGAACATGTTTTCTTTTCTTGAAGACCAATATTGGACTCTCCTCTCAGAGCTCCATCTTGCGGGGGCATGATAGAGATAACGATAAAGATCGAAATACAATAACTAAATAAACTCTAACTCAAACTTTGAAGAGTTGTAATCTCTACAATCATTGTTGTAATTCTATAAATACCTATCACATCATCAATGAAAATTACGGCAAATATTATTCTCAATTCCTAAATTTTATACTACCTCGTCTTTCATCAACTTCTTTTTCCTTCTTCTTTATTCTCCTGTTTTCTTTTTCTTCTTTGGTCAGGTGAGCACACGATGGTGCAAAAACGGGTGTGAAGGACGACCTGTTAAGTACATTGATCTAATGCTGAAGCCTCTATTGAATTTTAGTTGAGTAGTGATTATATTGATTAATTGGGCCCCGTTGTGTTATCTCTAATTTGTAGAGGCATAGGAAACAGTCTGTGGAACTCGTCTGACAATCTGAACGTTTCAAGGTACCTATATCATTCCTCTTTTCTTGAATTGTAGATGCAGATCATGCGATTTAACTGGAGTTTTTTCTGTTCCCACTTCTGCACTCTGGGATATGTTTATTCATGGATTGTGAAAAACAAAAAACAAAAGTAAAGTCGAACTATGCAAACAAAAATAAAAAATCTTATTGTCACTCCATGAACTCAAATGATTCATGTGCAGGTTTCTGTCACTATGGTTTTAGAATGGTAGGCATGCATGCGAAATTTGACTGACAAGAGGTAGAGGGCGACTGTTAGGTGGAAATGAACGTACAAAACCCAGAAAGCGGAAACAGATCCACTGTCTAAACGAAGACGCTGAATTTATTTTGAAAATCTGGCAACAATGAAGTACAACTACTTTGATTCTCCATCATCTTCTCCTCCAACACCTCCGTCTCCTCTTCCGATCAGTGTTGGGCCGGGCAATGTGGGATACTGCTTCTCGGCATCTCCATCACCGTCACCTCCATTCTCGCCGGCGACATCTTCACCGGAGAGCACTCCTCTCTTATTCTACAAGGATGTGGCGAGCAGGGCAAAAGAGATGTCTTCCTTCTGGCTTGATGGACTTGCAACTGATGAAGCAGGAAAACGAAGCTCATGCCTTCAAAAAATGTAAGTGAAATGCATTCGTTTGGGATTGAACTAAGAGATTTTCCTTTATGCTTAACGATTTAGTTACATAAGATTTAGTGGGTACCTTACCTTCAAGATTACCGAGCTCTGGACATGGTAGTCGAGCATATCAGAGTTGACCATTTGGTTCAAGCCTTGGTTACAGAACCCTGACAGAGTGACTGGTGGTTGGCGCTCACAAAGGCTGAAGAACCAACGATTTCTATTCTTCTGTAATCCGTAAAACGAACCAAAGCCCCTCATTAGACTCGATTTCTGAAAATTGCTCGTTCTATTACTTCTTCTACTTTGGGAAAATGTAACTCAAGATCCGTGAGCTTCTTTTCTTTTTTCCTTTTGCATGCACAGAAATAGATGCGAAAGAACTCCATGAAGATCTTAAGGAAATAATAAAAATTACCCCCGTTGAATCTGCGTTCTGCACTAAACCAGCCTCAACCATTGTTCAATCTGCATTCTGCACAAAACCAACCTCAACCATTGTTCAAAATTCTCTTGCAGACCTCTACACCAGCAAGATACCCTGCTTTTGCTCCCATTTTTAATCGTCCGCGACGTTTACTGATGATGCAAAGATTAACGTTCTGATGCAGTTTGGAGTGGCTGTTTCTGAGATGCTGCTGCTGCTGCAATTGTAACCAAGCTGATGACTGCAGAAGATGACTTCCATAGAGTGGATTACACCTACAGGGCCATTTTTTCCTAGCTTGTACAGTAACGACGAACCCATCTAAGCCTAAGATAGACTCCGACACCTGACTATTAACTACGTTTGTATCAAAACATATGCACACCTGTGCACATTAAGGAGCGCCAGGGGATGCCTCATATCTCGTTAGCATTTAAATGATTTCAAAAATTCAGTTATGAGTCCTGATTACCCAAAAAGTAAACTAATTATGTAATAAAACTTTCACGAACACGACTGTGCGGCTACTTGTGCTGGGAAATTGGTACTGAAACTACACATTGCTTTCGTTCTAATAAGTTCCAATTACTCGAACGAATCATAAATAGATTTTCCCAAAAAGCAGTTGCTATACATGAAATTGATGCTCAATTTACACGTAAACGTGGCTAGGGAAAAAACCTACCCCCAGCCTCCGTAATTTTTTCACCAGCTGAACTCTGAAATTGTCAGCGGGCTCTTCATGCCAGTATGCTAAATACAAAGGCCAAAAAAATCGGTACGAGACTTCTAATTCCGTCGCCAAGTTCACCTGCAATGTGTCACAAGATGAAATCAGTCCTATGTTGCAAGAGAGCATATTCGAGTCTTCAAGACGGACAAAATACACCTCAAATTTCCAATAAAGAAATACGAATTGTAAACTAAAAAAGCTACAATAAAAAACAACATCTCTTGCTTGTGTAGCACCTACATCGGAGAATACATGACAACTTCTGCTGAGACATTGGTGACTTCATTCCAAAACATTATTTGGTTGAGTAGGTCCTCTGAACCCATAACTCCCAAAGATTGCCTACACTCATGCACCCAAATAAAACGTATATTTGACATTCAACGTCCTGTTGATCATTTTTAGAGCTGTTACTAATATTTCTTCCTTTTGAAACAGCAGGCCACTGAAAGTTACACACTATCTTTCTTTTTTCTATTGAAGAGATAGAAAATCCAAAGAGGAGAAATAATGTTGACTTCATTGATGGTCACCCACAGATAGTGGTGATCCTCTACAAGAACAGATAAATGAAAGATCATTGTCTTCTAGGTGCAACAAGGTTTCCATACAAGAGCCCTCACCAAGTAATGCTACTTAATTTAACTTAAATGTGCAGGACAAGTATGGAGATTTGTTCGACTCCAGGAAACACTTTGTACAGAATTCATTTCTATGAGCCCAAAACATAAATAAAAGCTCAAAATAAAACATCCTTAGAATTAATCAACTGATAAAAAGAAACAATATTTTTAGTAAAGACTGTACAGACCTGGGTGTCCGGACTTCTGAGATGTTGGTAATGCAGGCAATGACATCTCTGCAAAATTTTGTAAACTATATCAAAATATGAAAATAAAGATGAAGAGGGAGAATATTTTTCCACCATAAGCTCCTGAACTACTTACCAGGGGCACAAAGAGGTAACAATGAAACTGAAGAAGATGAAGGCCATGGAGCACCAATGTTGTCACTCAAGTCACACGTAAAGCTAAGGCCCGCTGATTCATCAATAACAATGTCTGTCGGGAAAATTCGAAGCAAACAACCTACAACCATAAATGACATTCACGTTCAGATCTTATTTCTTGTCAGACTGACAATAAAGCTTTCAAGAATTACAGAGTATGACATAATAAAATGATAGCAATACAAAAACCATACCTTGTTGTCCATATGCTGCTCTAGTTGCAATAAAAGATCAACCAAACGTGGAGGACACAAACACTTGATCAGATACATATTTGCCAAAATAAAAAAAGAAAAGTATAATCACGGAAAAGCTAGTGTCCTGCAAAAGTATACCCTGAAGACTGAAATCCTTTAAGTCAACATCACACAGTTCATAGACATTGGTCATGACACCACCCTTCTGTAACTTGGAGCCAAGTGACGTTGCACAGTTTATGGCTTGTCTGTTAGTAATTAGCATCTGTTTCTGTATTGCCGCAATATAAGTATTTAGTGAGCTGCAGCAGGAAGGATTTGGAGAAACCATATTGCTGCACGCTTTAATCACTGCTGACGGCTCCTTGAACTCCAAAGGGCAAACTTAAAAATATCATGCATTTAGTTAGAGGTCAATAAAACAGACTAAACAAGCTGCAATCATTTAACAACTGAAAAAGCAAAATACCTTTGTTAACCTTACAACTCGATAGTGTCCGAAAGGCTGTGTTTGCAGCATCTGATGAGAGCTTCCTAGCAAGCCATGCATTAACCACACCTTTACAATCAATTAGAAGATCCACCTCATTAGAAATCCCACCCACAATTGGACTTGCTACAAGACTTGACTGTGTTGATGCAATGTGAAATGCTGCTTCTGCGATCGCAGGCTGACAAACAGGTCGACAGCATTCTCTAAGGGAATCAACAGCACTACAGGCTTCAAGTAATTTGCTAGTGTTTACCATCTTTTCAAACGTCGTTACATCCTTCACAGGGCAAGATCCACCAGTCAGATTTGATGAATGTACAGAGCAAAGGGTGGGAACTGTACTATTTGCACCTCGACTGGTCAATATGCTCATGATATCTGAAAAGCAATCATTGGCAGCTGCCTTGTGCAGAACAAGGGCATCAATATCACGGCTATAGCTACCTTGGAAAATATGCATTAGACTGTTAACTTGGGGGCAGCATATGACATTCCCAACAAGTGCAGCTAAAGGTGCAGAACAATCAGATGCTGTTTTGTCCAAAATATTTGCTATAGAGGAAAAGTTCACCGGGCATTTTCCAGTCAACACAGGTTCATAAGTGGTGGGAAACGAAGGATACATTGGAGATAAAGGCCCCTCAGGGTACGGATAATGGGGAATGACAGCAGGTGAAATTTCAATAGGATCAAATGATGCAATTGGGGACTCTGTGAGCAGAACCATGTTTGGTGAATGAGAATTGGAGATAGAGATTGTCTCCAGTGATATTACATTGTGCATACCATTCAACCAAAATGCAAATATCAACAACTGGTGATACAAGAAACCTGCAATCAGAAATGGTACACGTCAAACTAGAAAATCAATGATATACAAATATAATAAAAGGAATTCCAGTAACCAACATCTTTTAGCCAAGCATTCTAGTGATTGTAATACAATTTATTTTTATAGATAAATGTAAGACATAAAAGTTTTCCAGTAATAACTCACATTTAAGATGAGTAAGAGCATCAAAGCACTCCATAATCCCCTAACCCTTTGGCGACATTGACATTTACCAAATAAGACGCTTAAAGACACCCAAGTGATCAAATGCAAAAACCGTTCATTGCCGTCAGCCTGTGTAAACAAGGAAAACATAATAGAAACAAAGATAGTAAGACAGTCTGCATTCCAATGTACGCAGCATCAACCTTCCTAATAAAGTTACTATAAGTACTACAACTCATACTAAGAACAAATATTATCAGTAATCTGAGTATACTAGCCCATACACGGACATCATTCCCATTAGTTATATTTTTTGCATTCAAATTAGAATTAATAAATTACCCCTACATATATTCTTTGTAATGATATTTCTCGCGTCAGGATACAACTCCATCTAAAAGGTTCAGACAAAGAGGAGCTTGGTTGTCAAATTCTCCATCGGGAATATCATGGAATTCCTTTCCCTGGTATCTGCTTTATCCAAAAACAACATCTTGAGTGCAGATTTTCAACTAATTTTCTTCTCAACTCAGGGACTAAATATTTTGCTTCTCCTTAATCATTATCACCGTAATTAGGACAATTGGACAATGAACCAAATCCAGTACTTAACTCAAACATCTAAGAGACCCAATGAAAACAAGAATATAACCTAAAGTTCAGCATCTTCGGAACCCAGAGAAACATCTAACAATCCTCCTACAACTAGCTTCTTTTGAGATATCATGCCCCATGAACGGAAAAACTAGTCTAATGAAAAAAAGAAATAACAATCTCAGTGTACTACCTTAGAAAAACAAAAAAATATATAAATAGTCCAGTAACTGTCATGGGTAAAAAATTTACATTAGTTGCATGATTAAAAAATGTGACCCTAATTTTTAGTTTTCTTAATCACCTAAGTTTTCTTGTTCACGACCAAATATCTATGATTCAAGTCTATCTTTAACACTATGAAAATTTTATGGGAACATCATATCCATTATTCTTACTTCTAAGATACCCACAGAGCCACAGTAAAAAAGGGCATAAACCAGATATATAATTTGCTATAGGCCTCGTCATCAGTCTTCTCAGCTACAATTTTTCTCAGAGGCATAGTGCAAACACCAGGACACAACTAATCTGAAGGGAAATCCTTCTATTCCCTCGTCCAAAGACAGGTCTCATCATTAAAATTTTCGTTCAAGTTTGTTTCTTGTACTGATGTTCACTTTTTAATTCTTGTGTTAGGTCTAGACAGTGCAGGTTCGTCCGCAAGTAAGACACGTTCCATTTTCAACTAGATAGGAGAGACGACATTAATAAATTCCGAGAAAAATATATAAATGAAAAATTCCAAAAACAAAAAAGGAAAAGTAAAAAAGTAAAAAGTGAGGAAAAAACAAAGGTCAGGCTTGAGTATCTACATCAACGGAAAACATTTAGAAATCCACTCTTGCAAATAATAGCTATAGAAGAAGAACACAATGGGGAGGCAGGCACCTCCATAAACAAAAAGGATCCAAGGAAAAAACAGCTAAGAAACTCCACAACAACTAGTCTTAACAACAACATTACAGACAAAATGCAGCCAACACCATCACCAATAGTTGAGGTTGGAGAACCAGTGAGACGAAAACAAAAATCTCACGAGGTTAGCACACGCGGCAGCTTGAAAAAGATGTGGCAAAAGAATAACAAACACGAAAGCAACAAAATGAAAACAAAAAACAAAACAAAACACAAAACACAAAAAACAAAATCCTCCACAATTGCAGCAAGAAAACGAGAATTTCTGAAAGAAATACCTCCTAGATCAGCTCCAATCAGGTCTACATTTTCCAGGACCCTTTCTCTCCATTCTTTCCTCACCACCTTTCCCCTTTTTCTTACACAGCGTTTCCCTCTCTCTCTCTCTCTCTCTCGCCTTTTCAGTGGCACCGTTTTATACAAGCGGATTCCAAACCGAAATTTATTTGGGTTCTTGGAATGATTGTCTGAACCACGTTCCATAACTACCCCTTCATTTCATCAAAACTCCGAATGAATCCCCTTTCGTGTCCCTCGACTACGGATGTTCATAGATACGCTCGCGCCAGCCTCACGATCCTTGTCATCCTAAAATGTCATCTGGGCCGTCCAATGCACGTGGGACCTACCTTTCTAAAAGAAATGAATCAACCAGTAACCTGACCGGGTTAACTCACATTTGGCCAGGGCAGGTTGGATCAGGGGTTCCAAATTTTTTATATAAATATATTCTTTTATAATACGTAAATTCCGTTTAGATCAGGAGGTATCCTCACAGGAGCTTGTCAAAATCATCCAAAACGAAGCAGACCCAGGAAGCCTGAAGCCACTCGATCTTACCCGAATAGATTCCAGAAACCCTTTGATTGAGCAGTTGTGATGGCAGATTAAGAATCTAATTGTCCTTTTTAAATTTATCTTATACTAGTTAGTTTTATCTGTTAAATATAGTCTCTGGTACAAAAACCAGCAGAGGTCAAATCGTGAGTAAGAGGATTTGGACGTGGAAAAGGGGCAAGGTGGAGGTGCATTGGATTCTTTGCTGGTTCCAGTTTTGAATGCTTTTGTGAGAAGCTATGGTCGTCGGAATCCATTTAATGGTAGGACCCCTTTTTGTTCTTCGAAACTCGGCACGGTTTGGTGGGACGGGAGAGAAAAGGATGAGAAACACAGATGGCTGAAATGCACATGGAAGAGTTTGAAAACGAGGGGCGGGGGTGGGGAGGATCCAAGGTAGGTGATACAGCGGTGGCTGCACAGATCCTGCACTGGTATAGTATCCGGTATCCCAACTCCACTTCAAACCGGAGCCTGGATCTCCTCAACCGTTTGGTCCTTTTTGTAGCAAGATTGTATTTATTACTACTCGTTTCATTTCATGATTAAATTAAAATGGAAAAATAAACTCCTATTACAATCGTCATTTCTTGGTAAAAAGTAAAAAATAATAAAAGCCTAAGCTTGCAACAAAATAAAATACAGAGGTTTTTTCACATTACCCAATCCAAAAAACATTATTCATTAAAAATTTAATTGATGAAATATATAAAAATGATAGCACTAGTTAAATTATGGAATTTAAGTCCTAAATCCAAGGGAATAAATTAATCCCCCCTTTGCTGCCTTTTTAGCACTCATGCTAACTCACAAGTAAGAGAAAAAACCTCGAAACGCATATCTTCGTCGAACGATGTGTTCTCTCTAATTTCTTCCATCCCAACCCTATCGGTGTCGTTGCTCCTCCCATCTTTTTGCTTCCAAGAACCCCCAAAACATATATCTTCACTAGACGATGTCATCTCTCCGATTCCGTCTGCCCTAGCCACTACTTGTGTCATTGCTCTTCCCATCCTTTTGTTTCCAAGAACCCTCAAAACACATCTCTTCGTCGGATAATGTGCGCTCTCCGATTTTGTCCGCCCTAGCCACTACCAGTGCCATATATCTTCCCGTCTTTTTGCTTCCAAGAACCTTCGAAATAAATTTCCTTAGTTTGTGCCACGTTCACAATTTCTTTTGCTACGAGATAAGATTGGCCTCTCTAACTGTGACCTATCTTGAGGGGGCATGATAAGAGATTAACATAATCCTTTCAGTTATCGAATAAGATCCCATTGTATTTATCCCATGTTGTAATTATCTTTTCATGTAAAGTTAATCTTTCTTATTCTAAATTGTATAAATACCACCCTTAATCAATTGTAAAGATGTAGTTAAGTTCAATATTTAATACCCCTCTCCCTCCCATTGGGTTTGCCGATTGAGGAGGGGTTGGTTCCATGTCTCTACCTCTATCTTTGGTTGATCTGATTAATTTTGAATCGTTGCATTGGTTGTATAGAGTTGTCAAATTTGCTAAGGTGGTGATAATACATTTGTATAACTACTTGTGGTACTTAGTAGTTACATTCATTCATTTGAGATTTAGTAGATTAGAGTCATTTAAAAGGGAAACATTTGACTGTCTTACTTATTGCATGCAGTGTTGATAGGTAATAATGTAAAACTTTCGGTAAAATATTTCTTTCTTATTTAATTATTTCATATGTCGTTTTACATCGGTATTTATACAATAATAATTACATTTAGATTCTAAAACTAGTGTTACGGAAGATTTTTTCCTTTGTTTTTACAGATCTAGAAGATAACCCGACAGGGGAAGAAGTCCTCCTCTAGAGGATCTCACGCTAACAGTCCCCATCAAGTTGAAGCATACAATTCTCTGATGCCCAACTTGCCAAGTGAGTTGTAGAAGTTCTTGTTGTATACTGCTTTTGTAAGTATGTCTGCCAACTGGTCTTCAGATTTAACAAATGGAAATCGAATTATCTTTGCCTCAAGGTTTGCTTAATGAAGTGTCGATCTACTTTCACATGTTTAGTCCAATCATGTTGAACCAAATTATGTGGAATATCAATAGCCACTTTGTTATCACAGAATAAGATCATCTCACAGTTTAGCCCAAAGCCAAATTTGGTTAATAATCTATGAAGCTAGAGAAGCTCACATTGACCATTAACCATCCCCACGAAACTCGGCTGCAACACTTGATAAAGCTACCATTTTTTGTTTCTTACTTCTCCAGGTAACTAGGTTCCCTCCAACAAAAGTAAAATAGCCTGAGGTGGATCTTCTATCTGATATATTCCATACCCAGTCAGTATCTATAAAGCCTCCAACCCTTAGGTAATGGTTTCTTGAGAACATGAGTCATTTCCCAGAGGAGGATTTTAGGTACCAGAGAATTTGATTCATAGCATTCATATGATCTTCACTTGGACGGTGCATAAATTGGCTTACTACACTTACTGCATACGTGATATCAGGTCGTTTATGGGAGAGATAAATAAGTTTCTCAACCAACGTCTGGTATTTTCCTTTGTCTATTAGTACTTGGTATTGGTATTCTCGAAGCTTGTAATTTGAGATTATTGGGGGTATTTGCATGTTTACACTTTAGTAGTCCAACTTTTGATAATAGATTTAAGATATATTTTCGTTGGAAAAGGAATATACCTTTGTTGGACCTAACAACTTTGATTCCCACAAAATATTGAGTCCTCCCAGATTTTTCATCTCAAATTTTGTTGCCAATTACTCTTGAAGTCTTGTTATTTTTTTTGGATCATCTGCTATAATGATTTTATCATATACATACACTATCAAAACTGTTACTTTACCTCATCGATGCTTGAAGAATAACGTATGATTTGAGTTACTTTGTTTAAAACTATATTTCGGCAATTCCAAACTCAATCTCCCAATCCATGCTTTAAGAGATTGCTTCAAGCCATATAGAGTTCATTGCACACCATCTTTGCTTCAGAATTTGCCACATATCCTAGAGGAACATCCATGTAGATTTCTTCTTCAAGATCTCCATGGGGAAAAATATTTTTAACGTCAAATTGGTGTCATGACCAATCAAGATTAGTTGCAAGACATAACAAAACTCTAATAGTATTCAATTTGACTACCGGTGAGAATGTCTCTTGATAATCCACGCCATATGTTTGTGTATATCCTTTTGCTGCTAGCCTTGGCTTGTACCGTTCAACTGTTCCATTGGATTTGTATTTGATGGAAAATACCCATTTACACCCTACTATTCTTTTACCTTCAAGTAAAGGAACGAGACTCCAAGTCTCATTTTTCATTAATACCTCCATTTCTTCTTTCATGGCTTGAGCCCACTTATGGTCTTTTAGAGCTTCATAAACACTTGTGTGAACATATGTTGTGAAGAAAGTTCATTTACAAACTTCTTGAGGGGGTCAAATAATTCTTTTTTAGACACATAATTGATAATAGGATATTTCGATTTTTTTCCCTCACTTTCGGGGGAATATTTATTCAGTGGTTTGCCCCGATTGTGTTTGACATGTAATTCATAACCAACAGGAATAGCCATATCATTAAAATTTTGAGTGACGGGAGTACTTACCTCAATGATATTCTCAGGAGATGGGTCACTGGATATTGAGGGGAGAAGGGGGTACTGCTTCATCAATTTTTGAAGATGTATTCTTTGGATATGGTTCCACAGTGGTTGCTATATCATTGTCCTTGAACCAGTCAAATGCCATTCAATTCAACTATTTTTCTCGTGTCTGCCTCTAAAGAGAAGAATTGGATGTAGTAGATTAGTAAAAAGTTTAAGATTCAAAGAATGTGACATCCATAAATACATGTGTGCTAAATAGTTGGATTGTAGCAACGGTACCCTTTTTGATGGACCACATATCCCAAACAAACACTGAACGACACACGGATCAAGCTTTGAGTGCTGGTTTTTGTGGAGAATAACGAACACAATACAACCAAAAATTCGATGGGGGTATGAGGTGGATGGTCGTAATAACAACATCAGGCCAATGATGACTAGGCACTTGAGTCCCAAGTCAAAGAGTCGAGTTGTTTAAAAAATGTGGTGATTTTTTTTCTCTGCAATACCATTTTGTTGAGGAGTTTGAGGTTTCATGAATTAGTCTATGGTATTGGAAATAATCACGAAACTGATGATTCACATATTCTCCACCATTATCAAATCAAAGAATTCGAATATTGGTGAAGAACTGAGTTTGGATCATCTCATGAAATAATTGAAAGGTACGAAAGACATCATCCTTGTGTTTCAACAGGTAAAGCCAAGTCATTCGTGTGCAGTCATCAACAATGACGACAAACTAGTGGACACCAGATCTAGCATCATTGGGGGAAAGACCTCACACATCAAAGTAAATTATAACGAAAGGATCATCACTCTTATTCATACTTAACAGATAATTGACCCACTAACTTTTAGCTAGAATGCAAGTCTCATAGTTAAAATCCAGAACTGACAATTTAAAAAATAGATCAGGAAACATATGTTTCAAATACCCAAATGAAGGATGGCCTAACCGATGGTGCCACAACAAAATCTATTCCACTTTGAGGTCGTTCAGGTGCCGCATGTGATATGCACGACCTAAACTGAAATCTTCCATGTAATAGAGCCCCCTCCTCTTAGTATCACACCCAATAATCTCTTTGGTGAAAATAACCAGAATAAGACAAAATGTAGGGTAAATAAGAACAACACAATTTAGGTCGTGGATAACTCTACTCACTGATAACAACTTGTGAGAAAGAAATGGCATGAGTAGTGTATTAGATAATGATAGGGCTAGTGATAACAACATTATTCTAGCCCCTGTTACTGGAGAAATAACTCCATTAGCATTGACAATGCTAGTTCGTTGGGGAGGAGAGGTCTGATAAAATCATTCGCATCAAATGCCATATGGTTCGTTGCTCCAAAATCGAATATCCACATGCTACGATTAACCGCTTTAATAGATCCGAGGAAAGCATTACATGGGTCCTTATCTGTATGAGGAGGATCATCGTTGAAATACCCCACCTTGTCTTTGCCTATGATACACATCTCGATAACCTGGGATAGGTCAGAGTCTGGTCCGTCTCAAGTGCGGTCTGAATCTAGTCTGGGTTGAGTCTTGGTATGAGTCGAGTCTGGTCCAAATCTGGTCTAATCCGAATTTGGTCCAAATCAAGTCTTGTCTTGTCTAGTCTGGTCTGAATTGAGTCCGGTTTGGTCCGGGCTACTGGGTTGATTCAGCCTCAAGTCTGGTTCGTTCGATCTGGCCTGATACGGTTCGTTTCGGCCTGATCCTGTCAGGTCCGGGTCACTCCTTCCAATTAAATCCGCCTAAGTTAGGAAGCGGATTTAATCGAAACGACGACGGTCTCTGAACAACGTCAA